>NC_030813.1:18750000-20000000 GCF_001704415.2 Capra hircus | reverse complement strand
GTCACAAAGAGTTGGACACTACTGAGAGACTCAACAACAACAACAAAGCTGAAAATCAAATGATGTGCAAACACTTTTAGTTGTTCCTCTTCATACACAAAACTCAAGGACATCGAAAGACGTGTAATCAACTAGAAATATATGGGGAGCTTACCAATACATAAAGCTCAAGGTTAAATACTTTGCCCCTAGCACAGAGCCTGACACAGTGAGAATCTGGTAAATATTTGTTAGATAAATAACACAAGATAAACTGTGACGAGGGAATTGAATTACAAACAGACTTCTAGGTTTACAAGCCATGACATGTTTCATAAATGTACATTTTCTAATGGCTCCACAGAGCATGATGGATTGCAAAGGGAAGCCAAGATAAAATGTTAATTTTTTAAAATAAATGAAGCACAATGTGACTCGCTTATATTTAGCAAATTACAAATTAATTGTGATAAAAATTGAGAGACAGTGAGTTTTCTTGAAGAACAGATGTAAGATTCTCAATTAGAAATCTAACCCTTGCTGGACTAAATTAGAATATATGTTTATCACTTCATTCAAAAAGATAGTCACCATGGCGGTATTAACATATATATTTCAATGAAAAATTCAATTTACATTTTTCACATTGTTCCAAATTTGTTTCTTAGTTTGGAAATCAAGAACAACTGCATAAATTACAATGCATTTAAAGGTGGGAATTTTGTTTCTTATACAATGACTTTCAGAGCAATGTTCTGTTAGTAACTAACTCAGCCATGAGGGTTTTGGAAAGAAAAATATGTTGCAAATAAGTATAAGTATATTGTCCATAAAATGCACACAGCTTTCAGAGATACAGTTTTGTATCTCAAGGAATAGAAAACCTCATAGAGAGAATTTCTGTACTTTCTACAAACTAATTAAAAAACATAAGATCCTGGAAAATGTTTTGTGTTAAAGTTTGAGAGACAAAATTAAATTGTAACTTTTCCTAAGATTTGGCTTATCAAGGAAGCTTATATCCCACAGGTTAAACCTTTGACACATCAACAGTTTTAATGTTTATCAGTAACACTGAACTTTGCCTTCCATTGAGTGGCATGCTTTGCTAAAAAGGGTGTGTGTGATGATCATAATTCAGTAGTTCTAAGTATTGTTGTCGTTCAGTCGCTCAGTTGTGTCTGACTCTTTGCAACTCCATGGACTGCAGCATGCCAGAATTCCCTGTCCTTCCCATCTCTGAGTTGGCTCAAACTCATGTCCATTGAGTTGGTGATGCCATCCAACCATCTCATCCTCTGTCACCCCCTTCTCGTCTTGCCCTCAATCATTCTTAGCATCAGGGTCTTTTCCAATGAGTTGGCTCTTTATATCCAGTGGCCAAAATGTTGGAGCTTTAGCTACAGCAGCAGTCCTTCCAATGAATATTCAGGGTTGATTTCCTTAGGATTGACTGGTTTGATCTCCTTGCTGTCCAAGGGATTCTCAAGAGTCTTCTCCAGTTTGAAAGCATCAGTTCTTTGGTGCTCAGCCTTCTTTATGGTCCAAATGTCACATCCATGTGTGATTATTGGAAAAACCATAGCTTGAACTATATGGACCTTTTTCAGCAAAGTAATGTCTAAGTATAGTGACTGCTTTATTTTCAGGAGGCTATTTAGGTCAGTGGAAACTCTGCAGCCATGTCATTTAATACGGCCCGAGAATCACTCAGCGTTACCAAAGTTGCAGAAGTGGAAATTGCCAATATTCTTTTGTTTTCTAGCTTCTTTACAGACTTAAGTACAGTTCCCTTTTTTTTTTTTTTTGCTTATATTCCATAAAAGCCCTCAAAAAGTAGCTGTTAGAGAGTCGTGTATTCAGATAAGTGATATTTCATCAAAGATCAAAGGAGCATAAATATAGTATTGTCAAATGAAGAGAATTTTAAGGAGGGACTTCCTTAGCTACCCAAGGTTAAGACTCCATGCTTCCACTTAGGGGGCACAAGTTTGTTTCCTGGTAGGAGAACTAAGGTCCCATATGCCTTGTGCAGCAATGGGCACGTAGGGGAGAGGGTGTTAAAGAGGCTCATCCCATCGTTAGCATCTCATCTCGTTCATTTCTCACAGTATCCATCACCACTTCCCCCTTCCCTCAACTCCTTCTCAGGTCCTTATTCCCTGTTACCTATTCTACTTTTCTGGATTATTTTACCAGAGCATAGCCTTGTAGATGCTTGTAATTACCTATACAATATCATTTTCTACTTCTTCTTTAGGATAAAACCCTCAGAGCTACAATACGCCCAGCTAGAAAAATCATTTCCCAGCCTTGCTTGTAGCTCGGCAGAGCCACATGATGAAGTTTGGCCAAAGAGATGGAAACAAAAGTGGTGGGGGAGACTGCCTAGAAGGCTTCTTGAAGATGCTGAGAAGTGGAGCCTTTTTGCCCTCCTTCCTGCTGGATTCCCTGGTGGCTCAGATGGTAAAGAATTTGCCTGCAGTGTGGGGGACCTGGGTTCAATCTCTGGGTCAGGAAGATCCCCTGGAGGAGGGAATGGCAACTCATTCCAGTATTCTTGCCTGGAGAAGCCCACGGACAGAGGAGCCTGGTGGGCTACAGTGTGTGGGGTCACAGAGAATCGGACATGACCGAGTGACTAACAGATTCCTTTGCACTGCTGACTGTAGGGCAGAGGTAACAGGCAGCGTTTCCACAGGCATATGGGAGCAGCGCTAGTGTGTAAAGGATTATGGAGCCAAGACACAAGACGACCACAAAACCACCACACTGGCCCTGGAATGCCCACTTCCGTGACTTCTTTTGAAAGAAAAGTGAAATACCAAATTTTAAATACCACGACTGGACTGTTTTCTGTGGCACACAGTTGCAGTTTTTGTGGCAAATGGATAGCAGGCTTGAATATGGTAATTGCAGACAGTTTGGGCTTCCCCTGTGGCTCAGAGGTAAATAATCCACCAGCAGTACAGGACATGTGGGTTCAATTCTTGGATCAGGAAGATCCCCTGGAGGAGGTAATGGTAACGCATTCCAATATTCCTGTCTGAAGAATCCCATGGACAGAGGAGCCTGGTGGGCTATAGTCCATGGGGTTGAAAAGTGTTGGACACGACTGAAAGGACAGAGCACGCACACACACAGGGGACAGTTCAGTGAGGGGACTGTTTACAAGCGTGTGAGCAGGACTAAAGAAAGTGAACACATTTACCAGCTTCAGAGAAGCCTGTTTGGCCTCCAGGCCTAAGAAATCAAGGAAGCAGACACACCCAGCAGGGAGTGAGTGACTCAGGATAACAGTCACCCTGGTCTCACCTTCCACCTGCTCTTTTCTTCTGCTGTGTCTCCTATTGGCCAAATTAACCATAAATTAGAGGGTAAAGGTAGTCTGTCGAAATAGTCTATAAAAGTCAGCCTCCAAAGGCCCAAGGCAGGTCGGAGGACAGAGAATGAACCTGGAGGGGCAAATAGGAACCGTTCAGCACAATGGCTTCATTACTTTCCTGCTTTCAACTCCATTCCCTCACCTGCCCCCAGTTCATCCCACATTCCATTGTGGGGCTAATATTATCAGTAATATTATCTCTTTGCTTAACATTCTGCAGAGTATCCTAGTTGCCTAGCAAGTCAAGTCCAAGCTCCACTGTGCACACAAGGCCATCACCCTCCGGCTCCACCCTGCTTTCCCAAATCTATTTTTCCGCAAGTTCTGGCATGTGTTACAACCTAACCACAGTGATCACCATTCCAAGTAATAGCCCATGCTTTCACATTTCATGTGCCTTTTCTCTCTGTGCTTAAGAAACAGAGTATGCTTCTTTCTACTCTACGAAAACCTTACCCATATATTAAGGCATAGCTTCAGAGTATGTACCCTATGGCCCCTTCCTGAACCTTAGGGCAGAGTCTCTACCTCCTTGTGAATATTAGCAATTTGTTTCCCTCCGCTGTATGGACTGCCAACTACCAACTCCCTCCTTTATTGCCTGTGTGTTCTTTCTCAGTGAATGGCCTGCTGGTTGCCTAAGACAATACTTTGGAATCATATTTGACACCTCTTTTCACTCTCACTTCTCATATCCAATCCTCCAGCAAATCCTAGTGCTTGTATCTCCAACACATATACGTAATTCAACCCCTTGTCACTACCTGCCAGGGTTCACCACCCAGTTCCTGCTGTATTGTTATAATAGTCTTCTTTACATCAGTCCTTATCTACCGCCACTCCCTTAACAGCAGAGCAGTGAGAGTCATCCTTCTAAAATCTAAATGAGATAAATCACTCTTCTGTTCAACATTGTCCACTGGCTTCTCATCTCACCCAGAGGAAAAGCCAAAAGTCTTGCAATGAACTACAAAGTCCTAAGTGATATAATCCCCACTCCCTGACACACACACACACACACACACATGCACACAACCTCTTACTTCATTAGCTCTTTTTCTTCATAATTCCTGTCTCACTTACTTCATTCCAGTGATGTTTGTGTCTTGCTATTACTAGAGTCATCAAGCCTATGTCCTCAAACTTTTGCACCACTCTGACTTAAATGTTATCATCCTCCCTGCTCCCATCCCACATGGTTTATTGTGAATTCTTGAAGTTTTCTGTCCAATTATCTTCTTTCTAGTGAGGCCATTCCTAACAACACTATGGGAAATAGAAACGCCTCTGCTCCCCTCACTGCCGGCATGTCCTCTTTTCTTTACCACAGCTCTTATCCACATCCCAGTGAGTGGCTAGAAAAACAAGAACGGGGGGATGAATTCAGGAAGAAGTGCAGAGAGGCCTGTCTCTGCGGTGGTGACATCAGGTCAGAGAGATGAGAAGCGCTATAGCGTTTTCTGGAGAAGGAAATGGCAACCCACTCCAGTGTTCTTGCCTGGAGAATCCCAGGGACAGAGGGGCCTGGTGGGCTGCTGTCCATAGGGTCACACAGAGTCAGACACGACTGAAGCAACTTAGCAGGCATGCATGCATTGGAGAAGGAAATGGCAACCCACTCCAGTGTTCTTGCCTGGAGAATCCCAGGGACAGAGGAACCTGGTGGGCTGCCGTCTATGGGGTCGCACAGAGTTGGACACAACTGAAGCGACATAGCAGCAGCAGTAGGGTTTCCTGGTCTAAAGTCCCCAGTGGAACACCAGTGAAGTGTTTTTCTCTGTTCTGGTATCGGTAGAGGCTAATGGTACTCATCAGTGGCCTGATGAACAGTCACAGAACTTTGTTCAAAATTGCAAGTTAATTTGTGGTCTCCTCAAAGCAAATTCACAGGTTGTCATTCAATTGAATCAGAATGACAACACAATGGGAGAAAGCAGACTGGTCAAATTTATCTCTAATATTAAGCTTTTAGTATCTTATAGAAAGCTTTTCACTCAACTGTTTAACCAAGAAGAGTGTCATGGCCATAGCAGAGGAGATGCAGGCTAGTTTTCCCTATAATCCTTTCAGAAGATTTGGCAAAGACATCAACGTTGGCACAAGAAATAATATCCCAATAATAATACTATTTGAAATAATAAAACTTGAAAGGATAAGAAAATTTTGCTATTTCTCCTATTCACTATGCTACCCATGGATTTTCTAAATATGGTATGGTGGGAGGGAAAGGGAACAAAGACAGGCACACTGTTATTTAGCTAGTATAGCTTTTGCCATTTGGTCCATCAAAAAGTTGATGATTTCTTTCACTGGGGCTTCTGTTGGGGTCAACTCACTTTCCCAGGAGGTCATCTTGGGGGTTCCCTTTCCGGATAGCCCAAGTGACCCACACTTGGTCCATGTGACATCTGCATGCATCCTGTCCTACCAAATTGTCCCATCAGAGTCACGCCTTTTTCTTCAGCCATCAAAGCTACCTTCAACCTGCCTCTCACTTAGACATTTGTGGGAATTGGATAGCATGTCAGCCCTGAGCCTTTGACTTCAAGTAAGAGGGAAGCACCCCGTCCTGTTCCCTAGGTAGAGAGGAGGAGAAATGTCATAGCACTCTGCAAATAAATAAAGCCCGCCGTGATGAAAACAGATCCTACTTGTTCACAGCCAATTAGAGTAAGGAAGTCAGCAGCATCACTTGAGTTTGGCAGAGAATCAAAGGCAGGCAGAGGAATAGGCAAGCTCCAGAGTATGGGACGATGAGTGACTTCAAGTATGCCCTGATTGGAGATGGTTGCTGTAGGGAAGAGCCAGAGGAGACCTAACTAGAAGCAGGGTATCTTTTTTAAAAATTAATTTATTTTTAATTGAAGGATAACTGTTTTACAGTATTATATTGGTTTCTGCCAAACATAAACATGAATCAACCATAGGTATACCTATTTTCCCTCTCCTGAACATCCCTTCCACCTCCCTCCACACAGAGCTGAAGCAGAGCATCTTTATGTGATGGGTTTGAGGCGCATATTTGGATTTTTCTGATTAGTTCTCAGTTGAAAGTGAGGTTTAAAAAATAGGAAGCTGGCAGTAATGGACCAAGTCCTAACTAATCTGGCTGATCGTTGCAGAGGGTGGTCTTTGGCTTTCCCAGCTGGTTGCTGCAGAGAATGTGGGTGAGTGTTCTTTTGATATATACGATCTAGTCATTGTTCATTTGTATATTTAGTCTCTTATAATTCTCCCCCTAGGGAAGTTCTACTTACTCATTTCCATTAATTTCTAAGCTTCTCCTTAATGTGTCTTTAAGGTAGGCTAAGACTGGTTCCAAATAGGAAAAGGAGTACGTCAAGGCTGTATACTGTCACCCTGCTTATTTAACTTCTATGCAGAGTACATCATGAGAAACGCTGGACTGGAAGAAACACAAGCTGGAATCAAGATTGCCAGGAGAAATATCAATAACCTCAGATATGCAAATGACACCACCCTTATGGCAGAAAGTGAAGAGGAACTAAAAAGCCTCTTGATGAAAGTGAAAGTGGAGAGTGAAAAAGTTGGCTTAAAGCTCAACATTCAGAAAACGAAGATCATGGCATCTGGTCCCATCACTTCTTGGGAAATAGATGGGGAAACAGTGGAAACAGTGTCAGACTTTATTTTTGGGGGCTCCAAAATCACTGCAGATGGTGATTGCAGCCATGAAATTAAAAGACGCTTACTCTTTGGAAGAAAAGTTATGACCAACCTAGATAGCACATTCAAAAGCAGAGACATTACTTTGCCTACTAAAGTCCGTCTAGTCAAGGCTATGGTTTTTCCAGTGGTCATGTATGGATGTGAGAGTTGGATTGTGAAGAAGGCTGAGTGCTGAAGAATTGATGCTTTTGAACTGTGGTGTTGGAGAAGACTCTTGCGAGTCCCTTGGACTGCAAGGAGATCCAACCAGTCCATTCTAAAGGAGATCAGCCCTGCAAGGAATGATGCTAAAGCTGAAACTCCAGTACTTTGGCCACCTCATGCGAAGAGTTGACTCATTGGAAAAGACCCTGATGCTGGGAGGGATTGAGGGCAGGAGGAGAAGGGGCAACCGAGGATGAGATGGCTGGATGGCATCACTGACTCGATGGACGTGAGTCTGAGTGAACTCCGGGAGTTGGTGATGGACATGGAGGCCTGGCGTGCTGCGATTCATGGGGTTGCAAAGAGTCGGACATGACTGAGCGACTGAATTGAACTGAACTGAAGTATGCATCACCTCATTAATTTTCAAACTGTCTCTTTTTCAGTGATTTAGTCACTAAGTGTGTCTGACTCTTGTGATCCCATGGACTGTAGCCTGCCAGGCTCCTCTGTCCATGGGATTTCCTAGGCAAGAATACTGGAGTGGGTTGCCATTTCCTTCTCCAGGAAGGATTCTTTTTTAGTCATCTCTTCTTATAATTTGTCAGCAATTCAACATTCTGTTCTCAAGTTTGGAGCCTCACCTGAAGCTGAGAAAATAGTAACCATCCTACTTTCATATCCTGTTACATAGGCCTCAGCACAGAGGACACATCTGAGAAGTTTGGCAGCAAGAAAAGGAAGAGAAATTAAATGGAACTTAGAACGCACAGTCAGGCAAATGAGTCCTTTTTCCTTCTCTTCTTCTTGTTTTCTTTTCTAAACTGTAAGCCCTCACAATAAACTTCAATCAGCATGGCTAGATCCTTTGGCCCCAAGACTTGGTCCAGCCTTGCTCCTCTGGTCTCATCTGCTACCACTTCCAAACACCACCTTGTGTGTCCACTGCCAGAAGTGAAGCTGAGCAGGACCCTGAGGGGTCTTCCCAGGGACAGACCCCTCCCCGCAGTCCCCTGCCTCTTGTTTGCAAAAAATCTGCAGGCTCCTAGGCCTTCCCTGAGTTCCAAAGAGAAAATTCAATCCGAAAAGTGAGAAAATGGAGAAATAAAGTAAAATAGTCAAGTGAGACAAGATGATACTAGTTTAGGCATAAAACAAAGTGGGGGATTTTTAGTTCCCTGTCAAGGGCTATAGAGAATATTCTGAGTCCTATCCTTGAGTTGTTTTGCAGATATTAAAACCCTCACCAGGTGGAAGAAATTAACTGGGTGCTAAACACCCTCACATAGACCCCAGGCCAGTTGGAATGCAGAAGACTGATGATGTTGACCCCTGAACTACTGGCTGGGTTACCTCCCATCAACCAAGAATGTGAATGAGCTGATCACTCATCCTGCAACCATTTCCTTATCTTGCCTTTAAAATTGCTTCTCTGAAAGCCATTTGGGAGTTCATGTTTTCTGAGCATAAGCTACCATTCTCCTTCCTTCACCCCACAATGGGCCCCTTGCAATAAATGCTGTAATTTCCTTCACCACAATCTGGTATCAGATTGCTTTGCTGTGCATTGGGTAGGCAGATTCAAGTTTTCAGAGTTCCAAAGAATATCAAGGAGAGATAAGAGAGTCCTCCTCAGTGATCAATGCAAAGAAATAAAGGAAAATGATAGAACAGGAAGGACTAGAGATCTCTTCAAGAAAATTAGAGATATCAAGGGAACATTTCATGCAAAGATGGACACAAAAAAGGACAGAAATGCTATGGACCTAACAGAAGCAGAAGATATTAAGAAGAGGTGCCAAGAATACACAGAAGAACTACACAAAAATGATCTTCATGACTCAGATAATCACAATGGTGTGATCATTCACTTAGAGCCAGACATCCTGGAATGCAAAGTCAAATGGGCCATAGGGAGCATCACTGTGGACAAAGCTAGTGGAGGTGATGGAATTCCAGTTGAGCTATTTCAAATCCTGGAAGATGATGCTGTGAAAGTGCTGCACTCAATCTGTCAGCGAATTTGGAAAACTCAGCAGTGGCCACAGGACTGGAAAAGGGCAGTTTTCATTCCAATCCCAAAGAAGGGCAATGCCAAAAAATGTTCAAATTACCGCACAATTGCACTCATCTCACACATGTCCAAAGTAATGCTCAAAATTCTCCAAGCCAGGTTTCAAGTAGTACGTGAACTGAGAACTTCCATATGTTCAAGCGGGATTTAGAAAAGGCAGAAGACCCAGAGATCAAATTGCCAACATACATTGGATCATAGAAAAAGCAACAGAGTTTCAGAAAAACATCTGCTTTCTGCTTTATTAACTATGCCAAAGCCTTTGACTCTGTAGGTCACAAAAAACTGTGGAAAATTCTTAAAGAGATGGGAATATGAGAACACCTTACCTGCCTCCTGAGAAAGTTGTATGCAGGTCAAGAAGCAACAGTTAGAGCTGGACACAGAACAACAGACTGGTTCCAAATTGGGAAAGGAGTACGTCAGGGCTGTATATTGTCACTCTGTTTATTTAACTTATATGCAGAGTACATCATCATGTGAAATGCCAGGCAGGATGAAGGACAAGCTGAAATCAAGATTGCTGGGAGAAATATCAATAACCTCAGATATGTAGATAACACCACCCTTGTGGCAGAAAGCAAAGAATTGGAGAGCCTCTTGATGAAAGTGAAAGAGGAGAGTGAAAAAGCTGGCTTAAAATTCAACATTCAAAAAAAGAAGGTCATGGCATCCTGTCCCATCACTTCATGGCAAATAGATGGGGAAATGATGGAAACAGTGACAGACTTTATTTTCTTGGGCTCCAAAATCACTGCAGATGGTGACGGCAGCCATGAAATTAAAAGACGCTTACTCCTTGGAAGAAAAGTTATGACCAACCTAGACAGCATATTAAAAACCAGAGACATTGCCGACAAAGGTCCATCTAGTCAAGGCTATGTTTTTTCCAGTAGTCATGTATGGATGTGAGAGTTGGACTGTGAAGAAAGCTGAGCACCAAAGAATTGATGCTTTTGAACTGTGGTGTTGGAGAAGACTGTTGAGACTGTCCCTTGGACTGTAAGGAGATCCAACCAGTCCATCCTGAAGGAAACCAATCTTGAATATTCATTGGAAGGACTGATGCTGAAGCTGAAACTCCAATACTTTGGCTTCCTGATGTGAATAACTGACTCATTGGAAAAGATGTTGATGCTGGGAAAGATTGAAGGCAGGAGGAGAAGGGGACAACAGAGGATGAGATGGTTGGATGACTCGATGGACATAAATTTGAGCAAGCTCCAGAAGTTGATGATGGACAGGGAGGCCTGGTGTGCTGCAGTCCATGGGGTCGCAAAAAGTGGGACATGACTGAGGGACTCAACAACAACAACAACAACAGAATACTACATAAATTTACTTGATAAAGCAGCGTCAGGGATTCCCGAGGACTGACTCCAGTTTTGAAAGATATTCTACTGTAGACAAAATGTTATCAAACAGCACTGCATGCTACAGAGAAATCATGCATGAAAAGAAGTCAATCAGTGCGGCAACCTTCATCACTGTTTTATTTTGAGAAATTTCCACAGCCCCCCAACCTTTAGCAACAATTCACTGATAAGCCAGCAGCCATCAACAATGAAAAAAGACTCTCCTCTGGCAATAAAATTATGACTTGCTGAAGTTGCAAATGATGGTTACCATATTTTAGCAATAAAGTATTTTTAAATAAAGATATGCACACTGTTTATTTAGACATAATGCTATTTCTCATTTAATAGGCTACAATATATTGTAACCATAACTTCTATGTGTACTAGGAAACCAAAAGATTCATGTGATTCCCTTTATTATGATATTTGGTTTATAGCAGTGGTCTGGAACCAAACTTGTAATATGTCCACATGCCTGTATTTAGAAAGAGAATTTTCTTTAGTTTCCCTAATTTGTAGATCTTTTCTGAAAGGCTACCTTAGGGTGCAAATAGTCCATTAATTCAGTCAACTGACCAACAACCAAAATACCAAATATTCATAGGGCCATTCTAGGTTTGAAATACTAAAGTGTGTAAAACATAGTCTCTGTCTTCAGCGAGGTTTCATTTCAAGGTGTGATAGCACTAAGAAGATAAAATGTGGGAAAGCCATTCAGACTGAGTGAGGGGGTTGCTTTAACTAAGGTAGTCACTTCTTTGATGTTACATTTTGATTGATACTTGAATGATGAGTAGGAGGCAGACATGTGGTTAAGGAAAAACAGATGTCAAAATCCTGAGATGGAAAGAAGCCGACTGTTTAAGAGGCAGAAAAAGCAATGTGGCTGGGGAGTAGGGAACAAAGGGGAGGCAGGGCAGCAGGGGAATGAGCATGCGGGAATTGCAAGGATGGCGGATTTTTCTGGTTATAAAGAGAAGGCATTGGGTGATTTTAAACCCAGGTATGGCAGGGATTGTACCACCCTATAGAAAGCTCACTTTGGCGTCTGCGTGCAGGATTAAGGAGGCAAGCATTCTCAGAAGCACATGATTTCCCTACTTAAGATTTGTTCTGCTAGAAGACCAATTTAGAGGCTGTTGCAACCCACTCCAGGGTTCTTGCCTGGAGAATCCCAGGGAGCCTGGTGGGCTGCCGTCTATGGGGTCGCACAGAGTCGGACATGACTGAAGCAAATTAGCAGCAGCAGCAGCAGCAGCCAGCCATAGTTTGAACAACAACAAAAAATGGTAGTTTTGCAGTATTAATGGCAGAACATATTTGAGGAATAGAACTTGTAGATTCTATGTGTGTGTGTTAGTCACTCAGTCACGTCCAATTCTCTGCAAACCCAGGGACTGTAGCCCACCCGTCTCCTATGTACATGGGATTCTCTAGGCAAGAATACTGGAGTGGGTAGCCATTCCCTTCTCCAGGGGATCTTCCCAACCCAGAGATCAAACCTGGGTCTCCTGCACTGCAGGTGGACTCTGCAATCTGAGCCACCAGGGAAGCCCAGATCCTACTGATGAATTAGATGAATTAGAAGAAATCAAATGCTTGATTTCTTGGTTCTCCTAATTGTCCTATGTGCAGTAGTATCTTTCTGAGCCCTCTATAAAAAAAATCCCAAACTCCATTTTTGCTGAGTATTCATCCTAATTTGGTAACCAAGGGATAATCATATTAGGTGTTTTGGCACAGAATAAAGATTTATCTAAAAGTGACATGTAATCTCCCCTCTTAAATACAGGGAAGCCAGCTTTATTTTTAAGAACTCCCAACCCACAGAATCGTATTTACAGTTTTAACCAACACTTATTTCAATATATTAGAACAATTTTTCCATTTCTTTTTCATTTGTTTGGCTTCTCATTTGGAGTTCAAATTCCTATGAAAGCACACACACATTATTTATCCCTGATTCCAGACCCAGTTCAGTTCAGTCGCTCAGTCATGCCCAACTCTTTGTGACCTCATGGACCCCAGGATGCCAGGATTCCCTGTCCATTACCAACTCCCAGAGTTTACATAAACTCAGGTCCATAGAGTCGGTGATGCCATCCAGCCGTCTCATCCTCTCTCATCCCCTTCTCCTCCCACCTTCAATCTTTACCACCATCAGGAACTTTTCAAAGGAGTCAGCTTTTTGCATCAGGTGGCCAAAGTATTGGAGTTTCAGCTTCAGCATCAGTCCTTCCAATGAATATTCAAGATTGGTTTCCTTCAGGATGGACTGGTTGGATCTCCTTACAGTCCAAGGGACTCTCAAGAGTCTTCTCCAACACCACAGTTCAAAAGCATCAATACTTCGGCGCTCAGCCTTCTTCACAGTCCAACTCTCACATCCATACATGACTACTGGAAAAAACATAGCCTTGACTAGATGGGCCGTTGTTGGCAAAGTAAAGTCTCTGCAGTTTAATATGCTGTCTAGTTTGGTCATAACTTTTCTTCCAAGGAGCAAGCGTCTTTTAATTTCATGGCTGAAGTCACCAATTGCAGTGATTTTAGAGCGCAAAAAAATAAAGTCTGTCACTGTTTCCCCAAGTATTTGCCATGAAGCGATGGGACAGGATGCCATGATCTTAGTTATCTGAATCTTGAGTTTTAAGACAAATTTTTCACTCTCCTCTTTCACTTTCCTCAAGAGGCTCTTTAGTTTTTCAATTTCTGCCATAAGGGTGGTGTCATCTGCATATCTGAGGTTATTGATGTTTCTCCCGGCAATTAATTCCAGCTTGTGCTTCATCCAACCCAGCATTTCTCATGATGTACTCTGCATATAAGTTAAATAAGCTGGGTGACAATATACAGTATTGATGTACTCCTTTCCCAATTTGGAACCAGTCTGTTGTTCCATGTCCAGTTCTAACTGTTGCTTCTTGACCTGCAAACATATTTCCCAAGAGGCAAGTCAGGTGCTCTGGTATTCCCATCTCTTTCAGAATTTTCCACAGTTTTTTGTGATCCACACAGTCAAAGGCTTTGGCATAGTCAATAAAGCAAAAATAGATGTTTTTCTGGAACTCTCTTGCTTTTTCGCTGATCCAGCGGATGTTGGCAATTTGATCTCTGGTTCCTCTGCCTTTTCTAAAACCAGCTTGAACATCTGGAAGTTCATGGTTCACATATTGTTGAAGCCTAGCTTGGAGAATTTTGAGCATTACTTTATACTAGTGTGTGAGATGAGTGCAATTGTGTCATAGTTTGAGCATTATTTAGCATTGACTTTCTTTGGGATTGGAATGAAAACTGACCTCTTCCAATCCTGTGGCCACTGCTTTCCAAATTCACTGACATATTGAGTGCAGCACTTTCACAGCATCATCTTTTAGGATCTGAAATAGCTCAACTGGAATTCCATCACCTCCACTAGCTTTGTTTGTAGTGATGCTTTCTAGGGCCCACTTGACTTCACATTCCAGAATGTCTGGCTGTAGGTGGGTGATCACACATCATGATTATCTGGGTCATGAAGATCTTTTTTGTAGTTCTTCTGTGTATCCTTGCCACCTCTTCTTAATATCTTCTGCTTCTGTTAGGTCCATACCATTTTTGTCCTTTATTGAGACCCTCTTTGCATGAAATGTTCCCTTGGTATCTCTAATTTTCTTGAAGAGATCTCTAGTCTTTCCCATTCTATTATTTTCCTCTATTTCTTTGCACTGATCACTGAGGAAGTCTTTCTTATCTCTCCTTGCAATTCTTTGGAACTGTGCTTTCAAATGGGTATATCTTTCCTCTTCTCCTTTGCTTTTTCTCTTCTCTTCTTTTCACAGTTACTTGTAAGGCCTCCTCACACAGCCATTTTGCTTTTTTGCATTTCTTTTTCTTGGGAATGGTCTTGATCCCTGTCTCCTGTACAATGTCACGAACCTCTGTCCATAGTTCTTCAGTGCTCTGTCTATCAGATCTAGGCCCTTAAACCTATGTCTCACTTCCACTGTATAATCATAAGGGATTTGATTTAGGTCATACCTGAATGGTCTAGTGGTTTCCCCTACTTTCTTCAATTTAAGTCTGAATTTGGTAATAAGGAGTTCATGATCTGAGCCACAGTCAGCTACCTGTCTTGTTTTTGCTGACTGTATAGAGCTTCTTCATCTTGGCTGCAAAGAATATAATCAATCTGATTTCAGTGTTGACCATCCAGTGATGTCCATGTGTAGAGTCTTCTCTTGTGTTGTTGGAAGAGGGTGTTTCCTATGACCAGTGCGTTCTCTTGGCAAAACTCTATTAGCCTTTGCCCTGCTTCATTCTGTACTCCAAGGCCAAATTTGCCTGTTACTCCAGGTGTTTCTTGACTTCCAACTTTTACATTCCAGTCCCTTATAATGAAAAGGACATCTTTTTGGGTGTTAGTTCTAGAAGGTCTTGTAGGTCTTCATAGAACCATTCAACTTCAGCTTCCTCAGCATTACTGGTCAGGGCATAGCCTTGGATTACCTTGATATTGAATGGTTTGCCTTGGAAACGAACAGAGACCATTCTGTTGTTTTTGAGACTACATCCAAGTACTGCATTTTGAACTCTTTTGTTAACTATGATGGCTACTCCAGTTCTTCTAAGGGATTCTTGCCCACAGTAGTAGATACAATGGTCATCTGAGTTAAATTCACCCATTCTAGTCCATTTTACTTCCCAGATTCCTAAAATGTCGATGTTCACTCTTGCCATCTCCTGTTTGACCACTTCCAATTTTCCTTGATTCATAGACCTAAAATTCCAGGTTCCGACGCAATATTGTTCGTTACAGCGCTGGACTTTGCTTCTATCACCAGTCACATCCACAACTGGGTGTTATTTTTGCTTTGTCTCCACTGAGTTTTCAGTGGAGAAATAACTCAGCCCCAGAGAGAATATCAAAAATTGGTAGAAGAAAGAGGAAGAAAGGTGGTTTTCAAGGGGAATTACCTAGCTAATTTTGATTTATGGCTATACCCATTACTAAATGGAACATCTTTTCTTATTTGACACAAGAAATATGGGTCACTTGATCAGAGAGAAACATAGAACTCGATTGGTGCTAATTTTTTAAATATATTTTTGGGGACTCATCAGTTAAGAAAACTGGGTCTTCTGAGTACTGATGTTACAAAGTATCTTAAATGCCACATTCTCCACATTCTTTAGCCATTCAACTTTCCCAAATAATCACCATCTTCAATATTCTATTTTTATTGCCAACATTCCACTCATTTAGAAGTTTCTACTCTTGTCTACTAATATTTCCTATATTGTCTACTAATACACCACCCTACTAATATCTTGAAATGAATATTTTAAAAATTTCAAGTTACTCTGTTAGCTGTCACTGAAGTGTCAGGTAAATACAGTAATAAGAGCTATCCAACAGCATTAACTATTAATTTCTTTCTTAAAGATTTTGTGTTATATGTTTTAAACAAATGATAAATTTAAAATATATAAAATTATATGTATATATAATATTTAGGTACAAAAGTGTTTACATGCCCACTGTAAAATATCTAAGCAATATTGAATGTATAAGGTTAAGAATTTACTTTTCCACAATTCCACCCTCAAGAAACAATCACAAGTTTTCCTTTGAGACACAGTTTTCTGGATTTCTTAAATACATGTTTAAACCACTGTATCATGGATTTCATAAAAATGTGATCAAATTATACATAATCTGTCAGTTTACAAAATCATTTATGTAGTTATCTTTATCTTTTCTTGTCACTAAGTATAGATACAACATTATTTTAGAAATTGTGTTATATTCCATAATGACTGAAAGTGAACGTGAAAGTGAAGTCGCTCAGTCGTGTCCGACTCTTTGCGAGTCCATGGACTGTAGCCCACCAGGCTCCTCCGTCTATGGGATTTTCCAGGCAAGAGTACTGCAGTGGGTTGCCATTTCCTTCTCCAGGAGATCTTCCAAACCCGGGGATCGAACCTGGGTCTCCCGCATTGCAGGCAAACACTTCAACCACTGGGCTACCAGGGAAGCCCCCATAGATGACTAGTATATGTTTTTTAACTTGATCTCAACTGATGGCCAATTAAGTGGTTTCTTTTTTTTTTTTTTAATAAAGTTGTAAGGAATACCTTTGTACATACATCTTTCTACATTTGTACAATTATTTCTTCAGGAAGAATTCTTGCAGTTTCTGAATCTAAAATTATCAATATCTTTGATTTTACTTTATCTTTTTTTATCATTTTAGAATCTTTATTTTTTTTTGAACTGAAAGAAATTTTTTTTATTAATTTTTTTTATTTTTTAAATTTTAAAATCTTTAATTCTCACATGCGTTCCCAAACATGAACCCCCCTCCCACCTCCCTCCCCACAACATCCCTCTGGGTCATCCCCATGCACCAGCCCCAAGCATGCTGCACCCTTCGTCAGACATAGACTGGCGATTCAATTCTTACATGATAGTGTACATGTTAGAGATTTTACTTTAAATAGATTGTTCCAAAGTGCTTTTTATAAAGTTGATAAAGTACTAATTTACACCCCCATCTCCTAAAATGGTCTGTTTTCACCACTAAGATATCACTTATTTTTAATCTTTTCCAAGAAAAAAATATCTTATTGTTTGAATTCACATTTCTTTCCTTAGTAGTCAGATGGAGCATCTTTCATATGTTTAGTGGTTATTTGCACTCTTTCTTTGTATTGTTTTTTCTGAATTTTGCCTTTTCCTTATTTTATTTGGTTATTTGATATTTATTTGTAGTAGTTATAGTAATTTATGGTAATTAACCTGTCAATCATATGTTAAAATATTAATTCTGAGTTCATTGTATCTACTTCTTCCTTTGTTAGGTATTTTTATCTGCAGTTATTTTAATTTTAGGTAGTCAATTTATCTCTTTTATATGTTATATGTTTTTATATGTTATATTGATTTTTATGTTACAGCTAGGTAGAATTTTGTCAACTAAGTTATAAAATTATTTAATCATATGTCTCCCTAGCATCTTATTCTTTCATTTTTCATTTAATTATGAGTTTACATTTAAAAATAATCTTGTTTATACACATTTGGTAGTAAATCACTATAAATTTCCAAGTAACATAATAGCAGAATATATAATTTGTGATTATAACTTTCAAAATAGAGAAATACTTAAAAAGCATCATTTGAGAACTAATGAAAATACTTCTAGTAAAAAAGGTTCAAATTTAGGAAACAAGTGAATAAATTATTTGTTAAAATTTATAAAAGTAAAAGTATTTTGCTTCTAACAAATATTGAGCTTTTGATACCCTGCTGAGTGTTTTGTGACTTTATTATTTGTGGAGATTCAGGTCAGTTGAACAGTTTTAACTGAGCTCCTCCACTTTACCTGGTGCTGGGGATACAGCAGTGCAAAGGCCCTGTGATAAAGAGATTTCTGGAGGCTTCCGAAGAAAGATTTCTCATTTCTTACAGAAGGGCTTCTGTCTCTCCCCAGTCATGAACCGGAGAAACACTGAGCTTGGAGATTTGGTAGCCATGTGGCACCACAAGGGGGAGCCCGCAGTGGGGTGAGGCTGAACTGACCCGAGAGGACTGCAGAATCGAGGGAGAGAAACTTGCGGTTTGTTGTTTTTAGTTGCTGAATCAAACCTATCCTGATCCATCTTTAAACTTGCCAGCTATTTAAAGCAATACATCCCTGTAATTGTGTAAGCTATTTTCTGTTCCTACATCTAAGACATCGTAGCTAACACAAGGGTCGGTCCTCTCATATACCTACCTTAGTACTGTGCACTTCTCTATGTCCGCACATTTCTCAAGGTGTATCAGTTTACTTGTCTGAATATTGTATACTAATCCATACACATGGAATCTAGAAAATGGTACTGATGACCCTCTCTGTAGGGCACACATAGAGTCACAGGTGTAGAGAATGGGCTTCTGGACATAGTGGGGGGAGGAGTAGAGGGACAATCTCCAGGGGAAGGAGTAGAGGGAGGAATCTGAGTAGCGCTGACATACATACACTGCCACGTGTGCAACAGACAGCTGGTGGGAAGCCGCTGTATAGCACAGGAAACCCAGCCTGGCGCTCTGTGACAACCTGGAGGGGTAGGATGGGGGTGCAGGGAGGAGCTCAAGAGGGAGGGGATAAGTGTACACTTTTATAGCTGATTCACATTGTTGTACAGCAGAAGCCAACACATTGTAAAGCAATTATCCTCCAATTAAACATAAAAAAAAATTTCTTGTCTGTATACTTTCAACGTTTTAAGCAGCAGTTGCATTTGTTCTGTGTACTGATTTCTACTCACTCAGTAAAGAGCTAATCAGGTCTAGACACCTCAGGTATTTGTCAAATGTGTAAGAAGAAATTATGCTATCAAGGGATCTTATACTATTTGATTTTTTAACTTCCACTTATTATGCACTGTTTTTCTTTATTCTCTTTTATAGTCAAAAATACGGAAAATCACACAAATCCATGTATATTTGTGTTGCATGTGTTGCATAATCCCTAATTTTCTCTCTTTTTATCCAGAAAAAAATATATCGTCATCTTCCAGTTTAGGAAGGTCAAGATTTTAGATAGTATTCTTTTGTATATCTTAAAAATGCATACAAAAAGAATTAGACTATATATAATATTCAGGTCAGTTCAGTTGCTCAGTTGTGTCCGACTCTTTGCGACCTCATGAATCGCAGCACGCCAGGCCTCCCTGTCCATCACCAACTCCCAGAGTTCACTCAGACTACCGTCCATCGAGTCAGTGATGCCATCTAGCCATCTCATCCTCGGTCGGCCCCTTCTCCTCCTGCCCCCAATCCCTCCCAGCATCAGAGTCTTTTCCAATGAGTCAACTCTTCGCATGAGGTGGCCAAAGTACTGGAGTTTCAGCTTCAGCATCATTCCCTCCAAAGAAATCCCAGGGCTGATCTCCTTTAGAATGGACTGGTTGGATCTCCTTGCAGTCTGAGGGACTCTCAAGAGTCTTCTCCAACACCACAGTTCAAAAGCATCAATTCTTTGGCGCTCAGCCTTCTTCACAGTCCAACTCTCACATCCATATATGACCACAGGAAAACCCATAGCCTTGACTAGATGGACCTTTGTTGGCAAAGTAATGTGTCTGCTTTTGAATATGCTATCTAGGTTGGACATAACTTTCCTTCTAAGGAGTAAGCGTCTTTTAATTTCATGGCTGCAGTCACCATCTGCAGTGATTTTGGAGTCCCCCAAAATAAAGTCTGACACTGTTTCCACTGTTTCCCCATCTATTTCCCATGAAGTGATGGGACCAGATGCCATGATCTTCGTTTTCTGAATGTTGAGCTTTAAGCCAACTTTTTAACTCTCCTTTTCCACTTTCATCAAGAGGCTTTTTAGTTCCTCTTCACTTTCTGCCATAAGGATGGTGTCATCTGCATATCTGAGGTTATTGATATTTCTCCTGGCAATCTTGATTCCAGCTTGTGCTTCTTCCAGTCCAGTGTTTCTCATGATATGTAATATTAGGCAACCTATTTTTTGGTAGCTCATTCATTTTAACTGCTGCATAGCTTTCTCATCACAGGAAGATATCATATCTTATTTATGCTGCCATTTATTAGTGGAGATTTGCATTGGTTCCAGTTTTCATTATTAAATGATACTTCAATGAATGACTCTGTTTAGGTCTTCTGTGAGAGCTTTGCTATGGTAATAGGCCTAAACAAGAAACTGATGGTCAAAGGGTACCCACATTTGAAAGTGTACTGTATACTGGATATTGCCAAACTCCTTTCTTTCCAAAATGGCTGAAAACTTTCAGATTTTTATGTATTTTAAAATTACTTTCCAAAATAGTTGTACCAATGTATACTTTTTTTTTTTTAATTTTTTTTTTTTTTTAAATTTTAAAATTTTTAATTCTTACATGCGTTCCCAAACATGAACCCCCCTCCCACCTCCCTCCCCACAACATCTCTCTGGGTCATCCCCATGCACCTGCCCCAAGCAAGCTGCACCCTACGTCAGACATGGACTGGCGATTCAATTCTTACATGACAGTATACATGTTAGAATTCCCATTCTCCCAAATCATCCCACCCTCTCCCTCTCCCTCTGAGTCCAAAAGTCCGTTATACACATCTGTGTCTTTTTTCCTGTCTTGCATACAGGGTCGTCATTGCCATCTTCCTAAATTCCATATATATGTGTTAGTATACTGTATTGGTGTTTTTCTTTCTGGCTTACTTCACTCTGTATAATTGGCTCCAGTTTCATCCATCTCATCAGAACTGATTCAAATGAATTCTTTTTAACGGCTGAGTAATACTCCATTGTGTATATGTACCACAGCTTTCTTATCCATTCATCTGCTGATGGACATCTAGGTTGTTTCCATGTCCTGGCTATTATAAACAGTGCTGCGATGAACATTGGGGTACATGTGTCTCTTTCAATTCTGGTTTCCTCCGTGTGTATGCCCAGAAGTGGGATTGCTGGGTCATAAGGTAGTTCTATTTGCAATTTTTTAAGGAATCTCCACACTGTTCTCCATAGTGGCTGTACTAGTTTGCATTCCCACCAACAGTGTAGGAGGGTTCCCTTTTCTCCACACCCTCTCCAGCATTTATTGCTTGCAGATTTTTGGATCGCAGCCATTCTGACTGGTGTGAAGTGGTACCTCATTGTGGTTTTGATTTGCATTTCTCTAATAATGAGTGATGTTGAGCATCTTTTCATGTGTTTGTTAGCCATCCGTATGTCTTCTTTGGAGAAATGTCTATTTAGTTCTTTGGCCCATTTTTTGATTAATAACCTGAAAAGGTAATCATTTATCCACATCACTGCTAAAACTTAGAATTGTTAGAAGTTTTATATTTTTGCTAATCTGATGGATGTGAAATCATTATTATTGTTTTAATATATTTGCCTAAATTACTAGTAACAATGCAATCTTTTTATGTATTTAATCATCAGTATGCTTTCTACTATTTCAAGGACTAACCTGCTCAAATTCATTGCCTATTGCCAACTCTGGATTGGAAGGGGCTAGGTTTTTTACTCTTTTTTCTACTTTATATGTAATAATTTATTAAGTATGTTTGATATGAATCCTTTATTTTTTCTGTTGTGAATATATTCTCCTTGTCTGATAATTAACTTTTCAGTCAGTCAGTCAGTCAGTTCAGTTACTCAGTTGTGTCCGACTCTTTGCAACCCCATGGACTGCAGCATGCCAGGCCTCCCTGTCCATCACCAACTCCCAGGGTTTACTCAAACTCATGTCAGTTGAGTCAGTGAAGCCATCCAACCATCTCAACCAAAGTTGTTCAACATGTGGCTTATAAATACAAAACATATTAACAGAAACAACTGCCACCATGTATACACCTGGGTAATGATTAGATGAAAAACAGCATATAGGTAAAGAATAGCCAATCAAAATGTTGTTCATGAAATATTTAGTAACATGGGAAATTGGATATGCTTTAGCACTAATTATTTTACATATATATATACATATATAGAACAAGTTCCTGGGACTTCCCTGGTGGTCCAGTGGCTAAGACTCCAAGGTCCCAATGCAAGGGGCCTGGGTTCAATCCTTGGGAAGGGAATTAAATCCCACATGCTGCAACTACATACCTGGTGCAGTCAAATCAATAAATATTAAAAAAAAAAAAAAAAGAACAAGTTCCGGGAGTTGGTGATGGACAGGGAAGCTGGCGTGCTGCAGTCCATGGGGTCACAAAGAGTCGGGCATGACTGAGCGACTGAAATGACTGACTTGATACATATACAGAAAATATGTATGAAATAGCATATCAATGAAAATTTATATAATGATAATAGATGTACAATGATAACCATGATTTTTAAAATGATGCCAAAATTAAGAAATAGCTTCTGGGCAAATATCAAACCCAACCACTCTCAGTAAAACATGTTCTAAAGATAAAATTGAAAGTGTGACTTTAAAGTCTTCTGGTGAAACCTCAGAAAACTCTAAGGGGAATATTTTTGTTGAACATAGGCTTTTAAGAAGCACATAGTATTATACTTAGGCCATCTTAGCAGAAGTCTAAGATAGAGAAGGATTTATCTTAAAAAGATTTGTGTGTGTGGCTTTTGTTTAATGAGCTAAATTTCAATGAGATTCATGAAAGACAAAAAAAGTTTTAAGAGACTTAACATTGCAGAAACATCACCTGTTTGGATGACAAAGGTTAGAAGTAGCACAGAATGAAAACAGGCCTTACATTATCTCAGATTTATAGAGAAATGTAGTATCTCATGCGTTGCTGTTGTTCCGTCACCAAGCCATGTCTGACTCTTCGCGACTTCGTGGGCTACAGCCCACCAGGCTTCCCTGTCCCTCTCAATATCTCATACATACAAAAATGTAAAGGGATTCTATAAAAGGTGTTGAAATGAATTCTCTGAAATATCACTACTGTTTCTGGATGGTGGGACCTTGGGATGATGTCTTCTATCTCCTTCTACTAATCGGTACTTCTCAAATTTTCCATGAGTGTGAGTCATATTGCTTATCCTTCTAAAAACGCATAGAAACAAACTAACAGGAATGAAGGAAGCCAAAACAAGCTCAAATGGTTATTAACCTCCCCATGTGTCTAGCAGACATGTCTTCCCCCCTTTTCATGCCTCCTCAGTGTCTGCTAGACACATGGGGAGGTTAATAACCATTTCCCCTCCTTGTTATTGGGCTTCCCTGGTGACTTAGATGGTGAAGAATCTGCCTGCAATGAGGGAGACCCAGGTTTGATCCCTGGGTCAGGAAGATCCCCTGCAGTTGGAAATGGCAACCCACTCTAGTATGCTTGTCTGGAGAATTCTGTGGACAGAGGATCCTGGCAGGCTATATCTATGGGGTCGCAAAGAGTTGAACACAACAGAGCGACTAACCCACAGTCCTAGCCATTGTTGTGTTTTACTCCCTTTCCTTGATAAGCTTCTCAAATGTGTGGATTATATTTATCCTGAAGTTGTTTCTTACAATTATTTCTTTAAACCTCTGAAATCTAGCTCATGTCACTCTACTCCTCTGAAAATGATCTTCAATCATCACCAATCACAGACTGCTGTTTAATGAACATTCTCTCAATCTGTGATACTGTAACCCCCTTCTTACAAAAGTTGAAAAGCACTTAGAATATGGAGAAAAAACTGCATCAGGGGAGTAAATATGATCTTGTTTTAGAAAAATAACTCTGTTGTCCTTTGTGAGGTAAAGGGAGCACAGTTGTAGAAGAATTACCATTTGCACTTCCTTTTTTGGGAGATGTCTATTCATGGTCTTTGCCCACATTTTATTACTGAGGGGTTGTCGTTGTTAAGTTGCTAAGTCATGCGGGACTCTTTTGTGACGTCCTTTTTATCAGTTTGCTTGAATTCTTGCCGTTAAGATATTATTAATGATCTTAACTCTTTCATATTTGTGATTTTCTCATTTGCCTTATGATTTTATTTTTGCATTTTTGAGTCTTTGTTTTTGTTATAAATATATGTTCCATATAACAAACTCAAACACAGACATGCGTAAAACACAAAGCAGAGGACAGGATAACTTGGTGTGAAAAAATCATCCTAAACTAATCCTTCCCCCCTTTTCATGCCTCCTCAGTTTGTTTACAGCATTGTTTAAGATCATGTGTGTATCAGTGTGCTTTCAATAGAGATTTTCATTTCTCCAGGATGGCCTGGCGTTTTGGATTGGAAGGAGAAGAGAAGGGAAGGCTTGGTGCCTCTACTGAACCCCTAGTGTCCTTTCTGCCTGAAATCTGAGTGGAAATAGTACTGATCTAGAACTTCCATGGAAAGTATGGCAAAATATTTTGGTGACTAAAGAAACAATATGAAATGACCCTTTGTTTCAGACTTGATTTGTCAAGTCATCTATGAAAACAAATTGCAAAACCATTAAAAAGCATTAGGGAAAGCTATATTAACGTAGCTTTATTAATACGAGTTCCTCTGCAAACACAAACCCACCAGACAGCTGTTTCCACAAGAAAGCACTAATGGGTCTTCTAGTACTGGTCTCTACAGTTCTATATAACGCATTGTTCGCTGCAATCAAGGGAACACTCTAAAGCTTGGCAGGCACACAAAGACAGATATTTTGGCTGCTAGTATTTGCTGATCTTTGTTTCCTTTGAGAGAGGGAAGAGAGGGAAACAAATTTGTCCAAAGGACCCAGATATACAATTTTTATTTTACCTAGGTTTAAAACCTCCATGAATTTTCTACTGTGATGAATTTCGTTTATACTGTTGAGGTTTGTATTTTGTCTACTTAACTGAGCAGATTGTTTATCAGGTCCCTGAACACAGACAATGAGAGTCATTGCAGTCTGCTTTTAAGACTACAGATATAGAACTCTCTCCCTCCCTTTCTTTCTTCCCCTTCAGGGAAAAAAAGTCCAGGAGCCCAGGCAATAAATTCTCCTAACCTTCTCCCCTTATCCCAGAACAGAAAATATAGCTTCTTTGTGGAGATGGTAGACTTTGCCATTCACTTATTCATTTATTCTTTAAACATTTATAAAATAACATTTATATAAGCTCTCCTTTAGTCACCAGAGATGCAGAGATGAATAGAATACAGGCCTTACCTTGAGTCCCTGCCAGGGGACAAGTCAGAGCTACAAAATATTATTGCCGGTGAGGTCAAATTACAATACACAAAGAAAAGAGCCAGGATTTGTAGAAAGTGGCTAAGAGAACTCACACATAGAATCACCACATAGACATGGGAGATGATGTTACAGCTGCATGGAGGTTTAGGAGGCTGAAAAGTGTTGCTTAGGTAGACAAGGCAGGGACAATATTCTAGAAGAAAAAAGAATGAATGAAGCAGCAAAGATTATTTTCCCTTTTTTGCTTTCTCTATCCTCTCACTCGGTAAACTCTTTCTTGCCACTTTCTTTCATTCCCTTCATTTAAAAAAAGCTGACCCATCAAACAACAGGAATTAAGTTTAATGTATATGAGACTTCTCAAAATGCTCAAAGGAAGGATGCCCTGGAACTATAAATATATTCAAATAATTTGCAAAATATCATTATGTTAATGAATTAGTGTTTCTGGAATCATATTTTAATTTTATGCAAAATATTTCTAGTCTATGGAAAGGAAAAAAAAGAGTGTGTACACAAAGATTTATGTGCAGGGAAGTTTAATGTTACATCATTTATAATAAAAAATGGGAATATCCAAGTTCTAACTTGAGACAACTAGTTATATAAATTATACATATTAATATGACACAGAGAGATGCTCATTACATTTTCTTAATTGAAATAGTTACAAAAATCTGCAAAAAATGGTCTCATATTTGTATCAGTTCAGTTCAGTTTAGTCACTCAGCCATGTCCAACCCTTTACAAACCCATGGACTGCAGCATACCAGACTTCCCTGTCCACCACCAGCTCCTGAACCTTGCTCAAACTCATGTCCATTGAGTCAGTGATGCCATCCAATCATCTCATCCTCTGTTGTCCCCTTCTCCTCCTGCCTTTAATCTTTCCCAGTATCAGGGTCTTTTCCAATGAGTCAGTTCTTCACATCGGGCTGCCAAAGTATTGGAGTTTCAGCTTCAGCATCAGTCCTCCAAAGAATATTCAGGACTGATTTCCTTTAGGATGGACTGGTTTGATCTCCTTGCAGTCCAAGTGACTTTGAAGAGTCATATTCGTACAGAAATGCATAAAAGAGAAATTGCACAAAGGATGTACTCTCTGTGAAAGAAATACTTTTATTTCCAGGTCCTGGAGTTGCAGTTAATTTTTATTATCTTTTTCTGTGTTTTCAGTACTGTCTATAATAAACGTGTCTCATTTTATAATCATAAGAAAAATCATAATAAATTTCAACAGCAGGGGTTGGGTCAAATAATAGTTTAATGGACTTACAGAATTTTAACTCAAATCTTTGCTTTCTGAATGAAATATCAAAGGGAAATAAACACCAGGAAGATCTGCTTGTCTCGTAAAGGAGAACTGTGACATTGGGTTTTAATCGATTGGATAAACATTTGAAAAAACTAAGTGGAAACTGTTATTCAGATTCAAACACTTTGCTTGCAATCAAAATTTCAAATATGTTTCTGTCTTCAACTTTACGTAAAAAAAACTTTTAAAAGCATAGCACATATTTTGAATTAAGCCTGTTCACCTTCAGATGAACTTCAAGATATAATTTTAAAACATATCTTTTAAAAGATAATTAAGATTGAATTATTACTGGCTTAAAGAGTATTCTTTTTGTATACTACAGTTTAGCAGCCAGATACAGATTAGTATTTATCAATCCAAGGTGCCTTTGCTCTGTCAATAACATTGCTTGGAAATGAACTCTCAAAATTTGTCTTTCTTAGCACCTGTTCTGATTTTTAAAGTAAAGTTCTAGCATTGTAAAAAGCTATTTTCTTCTTTCACAGATGACAAATATGTCATCAGTGAGGTTGTGATGTATTGATTTGTTGAAAATCATAGTAATAATTATATTTCCTTGTCATTAGCTATATGCCAGTGTCACAGAGGTGGTGAGGGAGGTATAATTATGAGAATTTAACTGGGCCAAAAGTTATGACCAACCTAGATGGCATATTGAAAAGCAGAGACATTTCTTTGCCAACAAAGGTCCGTCTAGTCAAGGCTATGGTTTTTCCAGTGGTCACGTATGGATGTGAGAGTTGGACTGGGAAGAAAGCTGAGCGCCGAAGAACTGATGTTTTTGAACTATGGTGTTGGAGAAGACTCTGGAGAGTCGCTCGGACTGCAAGGAGATCCAACCAGTCCATTCTAAAGGAGATCAGTCCTGGGATTTCTTTGGAGGGAATGATGCTGAAGCTGAAACTCCAGTGCTTTGGCCACCTCATGTGAAGAGTTGACTCATTGGAAAAGACTCTGATGCTGGGAGGGATTGGGGGCAGGAGGAGAAGGGGCCGACATAGGATGAGATGGCTGGATGGCATCACGGACTCGATGGACGAGAGTCTGAGTGAACTGCGGGAGTTGGTGATGGACAGGGAGGCCTGGCGTGTTGCGATTCATGGGGTCACAAAGAGTCCGACATGACTGAGTGACTGAACTGAACTGAACTGAACTGGGCCAAAATAATTAGAATGTAATTTCTTTAAAAGATAAGTATTTTTTCAATAATGTTACATGTATATGGCATAATAGTTAGAAATTTATACCTGAGTTTGGATTCTGACTCCATAACTTACCGTTTATAATGTTGGTAAATTACTTAAACTCTCTAACCTTAATTTTACTCTTTGTACATCAAGAGTCATTGTATCTATCTCATGAGGTTCCTGTGAGAATTAAGTGCCAGGATCCATGAGAAGTACCTTGCTTATAGCTTGCACATACTGAGCACTCAATAAATCCTAGCTAGTGATATGTTTCCATAGCATCCTTGACACAAAACACAGAAAGAAGCATAAAGCACCTCTGTTTATGTTTTGAATCTCTTTTATTCAATTACATGCTTACAGGATACCTTTTCTCATTCTCTGGTATGCAACGTACTAAACAGAAAAGGTAAGACATTAACTTTCTCTGGCAAGTGTTGAAAGCTCTTGTGATTTTCCTCAAGTAGTTGTTCTTAGATTTAGGCTAAAAGATTTTAAATTGTCAGACTGTCCAAACTGAACTAACTCAATATGGGACAGTTCTGAATATGACATACAGGGTTCTGAGAATGCGCTTGTGGATCCTGCAACAATGAAATGTTTTCCACTTATTAAAAAACAAAACTGTAGTCTGCCTTATAGATCCATTCTATTCTTCCATTTGTTTAACATGTTGGATGCACAGGAATTTTTATTTAGGGGAAAAAGTCTTGCCCTAACTGCCACCCCACCACACCATAAATAAATACATTCTATACTCTGGTCTAAGAAATAGTAATTTAGGTGCCAACTTGAAGCCATTGTTTTCTAGGCGGTCCTGAAGCCACAGTGAAGACACTTTTCCTTTCTTTTATCTGGAATGCTTACACTGACCAAAAAAAAAAAAAAGGAGAGCGTTGAAAGCTGTTCTTTACTGATAGGAGTTTTTTGTTATTGTTTTTTTTTTCTCCAATCACAGTGCTTTGATGTAATAAGGTAACTGAGATACCAACCTTCAGGAATGAGAAACTTTCATTTCTATCTCTCCATCTCAAGTTTTCATAATTGTCCTAACACTTACAGCTTTTGTCCAAGACTCAAATCAGATGGTATTTGAGAAAATATTTACTTTTCCTTTGAGTTTATATGCAACTTTATTTATTGTCACTTTTGTGGATAAATATGTAGAGTGCTGCTGCTGCTGCTAAGTCGCTTCAGTCGTGTCCGACTCTGTGCGACCCCATAGATGGCAGCCCTCCAGGCTCCCCCGTCCCTGGGATTCTCCAGGCAAGAACACTGGAGTGGGTTGCCATTTCCTTCTCCAATGCATGAAAGTGAAAAGTGAAAGGGAAGTCGCTCAGTTGTGTCTGACCCTCAGCGACCCCATGGACTGCAGCCCACCAGGCTCCTCCATCCATGGGATTTTCCAGGCAAGAGTACTGGAGTGGGGTGCCATTGGCTTCTCCAAAATATGTAGAGTATCTCTCTCCAAATCACAAGATGAAGAGATAGAGAAGCTACCATTCTGATCACTCTTTTCTTCTCTGTTTTGCTTACAATTAAATCAGTATCACCTTCTTCATTATTAAAGGGAGGAAATAAGGCCTTGGTGATTTACTCTGAGAAATAAATCATCCCAAAGACAGAAATTTCCAAAATTAAAGTCTGTATTTTAATATGAAATGAAACTTGGTAACTCAGCATTTATATTTAATAGTAGCTTTTTATTGACTTAAAGAAAGATACTGATTTGGTTTTAATATAACAATATACTTCTAGAAATGTTTTCTATGAGGGTTATACACATATTCACTGGTAAAGTTAGAGGTACCCCATTTTGTCTGTTTTGTTTAACATTTTAAGTAACTGTAAAGATACACCTTAAAGGATATTTAATCATCTTAAATTATTAGGTTCCTTCTAAGCTTCATAGTTGCGACTAAGGTCTGTCTAGTCAAGGCTATGGTTTTTCCAGTGCTCATGAATGGATATGAGAGTTGGACTGTGAAGAAGGCTGAGCACCGAAGAACTGATGCTTTTGAACTGTGGTGTTGGAGAAGACTCTTGAGAGTCCCTTGGACTGCAAGGAGATCCAACCAGTCCATTCTGAAGGAGATCAGCCCTGGGATTTCTTTGGAAGGCATGATGCTAAAGCTGAAACTCCAGTACTTTGGCCACCTCATGCAAAGAGTTGACTCATTGGAAAAGACTCTGATGCTGGGAGGGATTAGGGGCAGGAGGAGAAGGGGACGACAGAGGATGAGATGGCTGGATGGCATCACGATCGATGGACGAGAGTCTGAGTGAACTCCGGGAGTTGGTGATGGACAGGGAGGCCTGGCGTGCTGCGATTCATGGGGCCGCAAAGAGTCGGACACGACTGAGTAACTGAACTGAACTGAAGCTTCATAGTTACCACTAACTAGAAGTGGAGAGTTCCATAACGAAAACAAGTCTTATCCCAAATTCCCATTCTCTCTCTCTCTCTCTGTCACACACACACACACACATACACTCACATTTACGAAATAATATTTGTTAGCAAACAGGTAAAAATCAGTTAATACAATGTGTATTTAATTGGGTGATGCAGCCTATCACCACTGTGGGTGGAGACAAATAGGAGACCCTCAGTAAGTTTTCAATGACTCATTCTGTGACTTCACCTTTCACCTTAATTTCCCTACAGAACAAACTATTTAAGTAACATAAATAATTTCTTGAAACTAAAATCAAAATGAGTCTCAGTTAAAGTGATAAGATGAAGTCAATTGACCTTGTCGCTAGTTTATAATGACTACCTACTTCTGACTTTCTTGTGACTTTTTCTAACTCTTCACATGAATTGTCACACTCATCTTTCTATTTACCCTTGAGCATTCTCACTTTCCCCTTCTACCTCCTGATACATACGCAGCCCTGCACCTTGCCATAATTATATACTCAAGGTTTCTCTTGTAACCTGTCAGCAGAGTCAAGATTCCTTCTGTTTCCTTGGTAATAGGTTAAAGCAGTTATCCCAGTCTGCCCAAGTTGGATTAAATATCACCTTGTTGAAGAGTCTGCTTACTGAATTTCCCTGTATAAACTTCTCTCTTCGGGTGTACACAGTCCTAGTTCAGAATCTCTGAGCAGTTTCTTCTTTATTGCTTTTGATGGTCTCACTAAATCTCTGACTATTGCCTTCTAAAAGGTCCTTCTATTTTCTCAACTTACTTGCATTCTAAAAACTTTTGGCTTTCTTACGATTCTTATTTCCAGCCTTTATAATCCCACCCAAAATGGTCTGCACACTTCGTTTATATATTATTCATACTAATATTAGGGCAACACTTAGAACATTTAAAATCAAGTGGCGTATTTGTTTTTAAGTTTGTCTCTGGTTGCTCTGGATTACTCTTAATCTACATATATATTGTCACAAGGAAAGGAGGAGGGAGATATCTGTGTAAAGAATGCCTACAAAATGAAATTTTTGTCTATGAGAATCTAGGCCAGTTATATCACAGTTTGCAACCATGGGGGCTTCCCTGATAGCTCAGCTGGTAAAGAATCCGCCTGCAATGTGGGAGTCCTGAGTTCAGTCCCAGGGTTTGGGAAGATTCCCCTAGAGCAGGGAAAGGCTAGCCACTCCAGTATTCTGGCCTGGAGAATTCCATGGACTGTATAGTCCATGGGGTCACAAAGAGTTGGACGCAACTTTCACTTTCACTTTGCAAACATGAAATAGAGGAGAAATTGTGTCTGGATTACCAACATATTGTTGAAAGAGGGAGAAAACAGTTTTGGCATCAGAGACTTCATTTAGTTCTGGGTTTGCAATTGGATGAACTTTCACAATCGCTCGAGTTTTTTGGATGCCAGTTTCCTAAGATGTGAAATAGTGAAATATGTAGCTTAAGGTTGAAAATCTAATTCAATATTCATTCACTCTGACAATCAGGCATTGTTTTCTTCTGGAAACACCTGATCAGAGACTACAGAACAGGCAGGGACTTCTCTTTTTATGAGGAAAAATGCTCTTCGATGGAAAAAGCACAGGTTTGAGAGCCTAACACTCCTGGGCTAGAATCTCATGACTGCCCTCAGCCAGACATTCTAGAAAGAGGTCTGGAACTTCCTTCAGTCTCAGTTCTGCATCCAAGCAACAAGAATGGCAATATTTGCCTCCTGGAATTGTTTTGAGGATTGCCTGAGTTATAGTATGCAAATAACATGAAGATGGTCAGTGCTCTATAAATGGTCACTAGTCTTGACACTCTTTTTGGCTTTTTGATTTGAAGAGGAGACAGTATTTTGACTGGGGTAGTGACCTGAAGAATTCAGTGCTATAGAGAACTTGGTAACTTGTAGGGTGTTTAAGAGTGTCCAATACAACCATGAGAACAAATGAAATAACGCCGTTTGTAGCAACACAGATGGACCCAGAGATTATCATACAAAGTGAAGTAAGTCAGAAAGAGAAAGACAGATACCACATGGTATCACACGTGTGGAATCTAAAATGCCACACAAGTAAACCTGTCTACAAAACAGAAACAGACTCATGGATGTAGAGAATAGGCTTGTGGTTGCCAAGGGGGGACGAGGAGCGGGGAGGGCAAAGGTAGGGAGTTTGTTATTCGCAGATGCAACCTATTATAAATAAGATGGATAAACAGGTCCTGCTGTATATAGCACAGGGAACGATATTCAATATCTTGTGATGAACCATAATGGAAAAGAATATGAGAAAGAATGTATATGCATGTGTGTGTGCAAAACTGAATCACTTTGCTGTCTAGCAGAAACAAACGCAACATTGTAAATCAACTATACTTCAAAAACATTTTAAAAATTGTCGAACACAGAGATATTTAAATGTTTTAAGAAAAAAAAAAAAGTTCCCCTCTGCTCCCCTCCAGGTCCTCTGTTCATATATGTATCTGTCCAAACTTTTCCCAAATGTGCAATTTTATGTACATAAATGTAATTGCTTTCTTTCTTAGAAATATATCACATTATATATACTGTTAAATAAAAATACTTAATGATGAGTGGAAAGGTACAATGATTATTTCTTGGTTCAGTAAGAAAATAGTATCTTTGGGAAAAAATATTATCTGTGACCAAAGTCGAAAGAAGAGATCCACATGTCACTCCAATTCTTTTTACAAGAATTCTGCAGGTGCTATTTTCATTAGACATTAGCCACAATATTTTAAAAGAAATATAACTTCACAATAAAAATCTCGTTTTTCAAATAATCAAGGTGGTTGGGGGATTTATATAAAAAATGATATACACATTGTCTAATTTGCATGAAGTTTTCTGAGCATGTGGATCACAAATAAGAAAATAACTCTCCCAGATGCTACTAGGCCCTTTTCCTGCAAAGCCACTTACTTTCAGCAGCCTAACAGAATTTTGAAAACAGAGGCTGGTTGGGAAAGGATATAGATGTTCTGCTGTTATTTGTTACTTCAAGTGCAGACTGACCTAGTTATGGTTGCCATGGATACTGTAATTTTGAATTTAATAATATTCTCTGAAGGAATAGTAATACAGATCCTGAAAATGCAGAGCCTGTCCTGAATCTCAGCCTTGAGAGGTAAAGAAACTGAGTCAGACAGGCTGAATGATTTATTCCATGGCAAGACAGAAAGTGAAAGAGTCACAGAGAAATCTCAGAAATAGTGAGACTAATGTTTCTGGTTAGTTCAGTAGCCAATGTGCTTTTAAAAGTCATTCAATCCATAAAAAAATTCTTCTTAGCTTAACTGATATATGAGACCTTGCTGCACTTATTAAAAACACGCTTCTTCTTCTAGTCATCTACAAAGACTGGTTTTCAACTCCAAACTAAGAAAGCACAAGCATCTGCATGGAGTCAATGTACTGAGCTCTTACAACAAACAGGTTTCTGCACAAGTGAAAACCAAGTGAAATAAAAAAGAAAATGCCTTGGAGGTGGAAGAACAAAACGTCTTTCCTTTTGATTCGAATCCCTAAGATCCTTTAGTGGTCATATATTATGAGTCTGCAGCATACAGTCCTGCCTATAAAATATGGTGCTATGACATATACAATTACATATTCAACCAAAATATTAAGACTTGATTTTTCAATAAATTGCTTCTGAATTATTCACATCTACAATAAAAGAAACAAAGTTGACTGCTTACAACTAAAATTCTTTACAGTTCTATCTCCTACTTAAAAGCTCCTGCTGCTGCTAAGTCGCTTCAGTCGTGTCCGACTCTGTGCGACCCCATAGACGGCAGCCCACCAGGCTCCCCCGTCCCTGGGATTCTCCAGACAAGAACACTGGAGTGGGTTGCCATTTCCTTCTCCAATGCATGAAAGTGAAAAGTGAAAGTGAAGTCGCTCAGTCGTGTCCAACTCTTAGCGACCCCATAGACGACAGCCCACCAGGCTCCCCCATCCCTGGGATTTTCCAGGCAAGAGTACTGGAGTGGGGTGCCATTGCCTTCTCCGACTTAAAAACTAGTTAACATCAATTAAACCTAGATTTTAGGGAATAAAGATAGGAGAAATCAAAGAGAGAGAGTCAAAAATAAAAATCTTCTGGATTCTCCCTGGGAAATGAGAATACCTCATCTCCTATATCGATCATGCTGACCAAAGTTGCTGGCCTGCTGGAATAACTGTTAGATAAAGTCAGAAGAGCACTGGAAATTGAACCAGTGCTCCTAGATACTGGCATCATTAAATAGAGGGTTTCAAAGATTCCATGGACACTCTCTCTTGCTTACACAGCTGGTTTTGATCACACCAAGGCTATCCCAGGCATTTGCAAAGATTCTTCCCCTTCCCAAGATAGATTTCCCCCTGGACAACCTTGAAAATCTTGTAATGGATGAATCATGACAGCTGAGACAAAGGCCCAACTGTGATCATATGTCATTGCCAAAATTTCTTCAGTCAAGAGGATCAAAACATTAGAAGGTTCCCCTCCCTCCAGAGCTCAGCTCCCATTCATTGTTTGCTGACAAGATCGTTATGCGGCTGCGTGGTCAGTGCATCAACAGAAATTGTTGCTTTCAGGAGGCACTGCAGTGAGTATAAAAACCCAGCTACAAGATAACAGGGTCACTGTGAACAATTTATAGTTGAATAGGGAGCACTCAGAGCTGGCTTTATGGTCATATCACAGATGCATTAATGACCTCATATCTGAGGAAGTAATGTTCCCTGATTTTCTCCTTTGTTTTCAGAGCCATATCTTTCTTTTCTGGGAAAGAAAATACTAATCAGAAAGAGAGAAAAAAATTACAGCAGTTTATATTGATCTCATATTACTCGTCATAAGATTTCAAAGGCAAATACCTCGAAGGGCTCATAACCTAACAAGTCACAGAATATACGAAACTCCCTCTGCTACGATGATAGAGATATGCTGCTTTGTATTTCCAGAGGAGGGTGTGAGTAATTGTTCTTAGGGGACAGGAAATCTATGTCACAGAAGAGGGGACATTTAAGCTGGGCCTTAAAGAAGGAGTAGGACTTCACAGGATGGGGAGAGTGATTCCAAGTAAAAGAAGCAGCTTGAACAAAATCAAACCTAAAAGAGAATAGAAATTGGCGAATGTGATGGGTATATATGAGTCCAACTGCATTTTCTAAAGATAGCCACAGAATTTCTCCCCTTTGGTAAGCTCTTCTCATAACAGGACTTTGATATTCCTCCCGTTGAGAAGGTGGGGGTCTATGTTCCTTCCCCCTGAATCTGGTCAGGCTCTCAGACTCTGGTGGAAGTGACACTATGTGACTTCACAGGATAGGTCATCAGAGTGCATATAATTTCTGCTTGGATTTCTTGAAGCCCTGAACCACAGTATAAGCATTCTGATTTCCCAAAGACTGCCATGCTGTGAAGGAAGCTCAAACCAGCCACGTGGAGAGATCAAAGAGGCCCTGAAACCACAGGAGGAGAGAAGGCTGCCGGTCCACCCACGGCTGTTCTGACTGCCTGCTATTTCACCTCCTGCCAACATCTATCTACTAGGACCTGAGAGAGCTGAGTCAGTACTGCTTGGCTGAGCCTTCCCTGAATTCCTGTCCCACAGAAGCTGTGAGCATTAATGCAATGAAAGGCGTTGTTTTAAGCAACTGTTTTGAGGTGATTTGTTGCTCAGCAATCGATATCTGGAACAGTAAGTAAAGGACACAAAACTGGACAGTCTGACTGAAGCCTGGAGAATGTTTGCGCTTCCTTCTCTGTGCAGTGGTGAACCATCCATCAAGCTTTTTAATCTGAAGAATGGCATGACCTGATTTATGGTTTAGGAATGAAAATTCAAGAGGCACTGGACATGATGAATTGGAGTAGAGACCGGGAGACAAGGAGAATGCTTGCAGGAATTGTCCAAGTTTAACTGTGCATGGAGAGGAAGTGAGATGTTGATAAGATTTCAGATCCCTCAGATTCATTCCAAAAAATAAAGGATAGGTAAGGGAGAATTGTTCCTAGATTCTCTTAATGCTGAAAAGTGCATTTGTGAGTACTTGTTTTATATCAGACAATTTGCTGGTACTTTATATCAAGCAGAGTGGCTAAGATATCAGGCTCTGCCATAAAAGAGAGGTCTGAATTTGAGTATTTATTCCATTATTTATGAGTTGTGTCATCCTGGGAAAATTATTCAATTTCTCTGAATCTGTTTCCAATTTTGAAAATATGGATATGATCCTTCCTTACTCACTGTTCTACCTAGATATAATCCTTATGTATACTAGCTGTCTAACAATAAACGATTGCAAACTTCTTCAGAAGGGTTATTCTCTTGGATTCCAACTTTCTTATCTCCTTTCATGGCGTTCCATCCATTCTGGCTTATACTTCTACCCCATCACTGAAGCTGCTTTTGAAAAGCTTGTAAGACAACTGTGCCAAATTAAAACAATCATTTCTTGTGCGTGTGTGAAATGGCTTAGCTTTACCTGGAAAACATAAATGTTCAGATCATAAAACTCTAAAAATAGATACATTATAATTTTCTCATGTGCCTTAAACCTAAAATTAAACAAAACTAAAATGATAAAATTGTATAAGAACTACCTATGGTAAAAGTAATATATGTACTTGGTTAAATAATTCAAAAGGTATAGAATGGTATTTGGTGGAAAAATTAGAAGAAAAAAAAAATTTCCTGCTTCACTCCTCAAACCTCTCCCCAAGCCCCATGTCTCACCACCCAAAAGTAACCACCTTTAAGAAAGTTTCTAATTCTTTTGATGGTTAGCACTATAATTATATATATATAAGCACTATGCTTATGTCACTGTTTCTTAATTTATATATTTTATCCAAGGTCTGTTAACCCCAAGCTATGAATGACAATAAACCTAGTTCATTGAATGTATCTCTCTATTAAAGAATCATTTTCTGTTTTCATTTTGTTCAGCCTCTCAGCAGACTGACTGCTGCTTCATTTTGGAAAAATGTGCTTCTGGACTTCTAGGATGCCATATCCTTCTGCTTTTTTCCCACCTCAATGGCAGTTCTGCCTCTTTTGCTGAGTTTCCTTCTTCAAGGCTTGATTTTGATCCTTCTCTTCTGGGTACATTTTCCTCCTAAATGATCTCATCAATGCATGGTTTTAAATATTGTATATATTATGATGACTTCCAAATTTTAATCTAAAATCTAAATAGTGCATTCAAATTTATAAATCCAATGTCTTCCTGACAGTTCCCCTGAATATCTTACAGCCATCTTAACCTTAGTCTATTCCTAAGTGGAATTTTTGACAACCCCATCAAACTTCCTCTTCCTCTTGTCCTGTTTGAGCATATAGCACCAACTTCCTCACAATTAGTCACTCTTAAAACCTGGAATTCATCCTTCATTTCTCTTCTTACTTATCCACCTCAATCACACCACGTACAAGTTCTGTCAGTTCAACTTTTAAAACATATTTGAGTCCATCAGCGTTTCTCCATCACTACCACCGCTACTATAGTCCAAGCATTTCTTGCCTGGACTCTTGTAATACATTTCTAACTTACACTGATAAGGTCTTTTCCTTTGTCCAACCCAATGTATTTATGATTTTATTCAGAGATGTGATTTCTGTTTTGGAATTAGGAGTTTTACAAACTAAAATCACTGGGTCTTATAAAGATTTATATATTATTTAATCTATTGGCTCAGTTCAGTTCAGTTGCTCAGTCATGTCCAACTCTTTGCAGCCCCATGGACTGCAGCATGCCAGGCTTCCCTGTCCATCACCAACTCCTGGAGCTTACTCAAACTCATGTCCATTGAGTCAGTGATGCCATCCAACCATCTCATCTTCTGTAGTCCCCTTCTCCTCCCTCCTTCAATTTTTCCCAGCATCAGGGTCTTTTCTAGTGAGTCAGTTCCTCATATCAGGTGGCCAAAGTACTGGAGCTTCAGCTTCAGCATCAGTCCTTCCAATGAATATTCAGGACTGATTTCCTTTAGGATAGAGAGACTATGTCATTGGTAATGTCACACAGAAGAAATGGAGTAGCGTTATGATCAACAAAAGAGTCCAAAATGCAGTACTTGATCTCAGTTCATTCAAAGGTAAGCCATTCAACATCACAGTAATCCAAGTCGATGCCCCTACCACAGATGCTGAAGAATCTGAAGTTGGTCAGATCTATGAAGAGCTAGAAGGCCTCATAAAACTAACACCAAAAAAGATGGTCTATTCATCACTGGGGATTGGAATGCAAAAGTAGGAAGCCCTGTTACCTGGAGTAACAGGTAAGTGTGGCCTTGGAGAACAAAATGAAGGAGGGCAAAGGCTAACCGAATTCTGCCAAGAAAATGCACTGGTCATAGCAAATACCTTTATTCAACAACACAAGAGGTGACTTTACACATGGACATCACCAAATGGTCAATACCAAAATCAAATTGATATTCTTTGTAGTCAAAGATGGAGAAGCTGTATACAGTCAGCAAAAACAAGAGACCTGGAGCTGACTGTGGCTCAGATCATCAACTTCTCAGAGTAAAAATTGAGGTCTAAACTAAAGAAAGTGGGGGAAACCACTAGGCCAGCCAGGTATGACTTAAATTAAATCACCTATGAATATGCAGTGGAGGTAATGAATAGATTCAAGGGATTAGAACTTGTAAACAGTGTGCCTGAAGAACTATGGCTGAAAGTCTGTAATACTGTAAAGGAGAGAGTGAACAAAACCATCTCAAAGAAAAAGAAAAGCAAGAAGGCAAGTGGTTATCTGAGGAGGTCTTACAAATAGCCAGAGAAAGAAGAGAAGCTAAAAGCAAGGGAGAAAGGGAAAGGAATATACAAATATATGCAGATTTCCAAAGAACAGTACAGAGAGACAAGGACTTCTCCAATGAACAGTGCATAAAACTAGAAGAAAACAACAGAAGGGGAAAGACTACAGATCTCTTCAGGAAAATTGGAGATATCAAGGAGACATTTCACCCAAAGATGGGCTAAATAAAAATTAGAAATGGTAGACCTAGTAGACATTGAAGAGATTAAGAAGAGAAAGAAAGAATACACAGAAGAACCGTACAAGAAAGACCTAAATGAACCAGATTACTATGAGATGGTGTGGTCAGCCACCCATAGAGCAAGGCATTCCAGACAGTGAAGTCAAGTGGGTCTTAGGAAGCACTTCTGTTAATAAAGCTAGTGGATGCAATGGAATTCTAGTAGAACTATTCAAAACCCTAAAGGATGATGCCATCAAGGTGTTGCATTCCCAATGTCAGCAAATCTGCAAGACCGAGCAATGCCCATGGGACTGGAAAAGGTCAGTCCTCATCCTAATTCCCTAGAAGGCTAGTACTGAAGAATGCACTAACCATAGGACAATTGCACGCATCTCTCATGCTAGTAAGGTCATGCTTAAAATCTTGCATGCTAGGCTTCCCAGGTGGTGCTAGTGATAAAAAAAACCTTCCTGCCAATGCAGGAGAAGTAAGAGACATGGAATCAATTTCTGGGTTGGTAAGATTCCCTGGAGTAGGAAATGGCAACCTGCTCCAATATTCTTGTCTGGAGAATCCCATGAACAGAGGAAACTGTTGAGCTATAGTCCATAGGGTCACAAAGAGTCAGACACTACTGAAGCAACCTGGCAAGCATGCAGGCTTCAGCATTATGTGAACAAAGAACTTCCAGATGTCCAAGCTGGGTTTAGAAAAGGAAGAGGAACCAGAGATCAAATTGCCAACATTCGCTGGGTCATAGAGAAAGCTAGGGAACTCCAGAAAAACATCTACCTCTGTTTCATCCACTATGCCAAAGCTTTCAACTGTGAGGATCATAATAAACTGTGGAAAGTTCTTAAAGAGATGGGAATACCATCTGCAGATGGTGACTGCCGCCATGAAATCAGATGTTTACTTCTTGGCAGGAAAACTGTGACAAATGTAGACAGTGCATTGAAAAGCAGAGACATTACTCTGCTGACAAAGGTCCATGTAGTTAAGGCTATGGTCTTCCCAGTGGTCATATATGGTTGCGAGAACTGGACCATAAAGAAGGCAGAACGCCAGAGAATTGATGCTTTTGAACTGTGGTGTTGGAGAAGACTCCTGAGAGTTGTTTGGACAGAAATGAGATCAAACCAGTCAATCTTAACGGAAGTCAACCTTGATTACTCACTGGAAGGGCAGAAGGAGTAGAGGGAGTCAGAGGAGATGGCTGGAGGGCATCACTGATGCAGTGGACATGAACTTGGGCAAACAGGGAGATGATGAGGGACAGGGAGGCCTGGTATTCTACACCTAATGGGGTTTCAAGAGTCAGACACAGCTGTGCAACTGAACAACAACAACGTCACAAAGTTGATTTATGTCATGAAGCTGTTTTAGCTGAAACTAAAACTGGGTCCTGGATTCACTGTACAGTGCTTTTTAAAATAATGAGCCATGAACTGCATGTTCTTTACTCCTAATAAAATTAATTTAAGAGAATTAATATCCATATTTTATTAAGTAATATAAAAACCTCATATGGAAATACTTTTGTACCTCTTCCGTAAAATATAAAGCAGACAAATTAGAAGCCTTGTTCCTTCAGTCTCATTCATTTTCTAGCAAAATATTCCAGTGACAAAACACTCAAAATCTCTTTAATCTAGCCATTCATACAGGCAGAAAAACTAAACCATGTTTTTTACGTTGATGATTCTAAACACACTGGCTTAAACCATGTCCAAAAGATAAGCAAGAGAACAGTGATTCATTTTATTTCAAGGACTCTTTGTTGAATCCCTTAGAAATGTGTTGAAAAGAACTCCAACTAACAATATCTGTAGGATAGAGGTTCCTTTTTATTCTCATAACAAGAAGTCTAAAGGTGGATGGCCACTCATATTTATTCAGTAGCTCAATGTAACCAGAGCCCATGGTTCTCTGGTCTTTCCTTTCGGACACAGTGTGGCTGTAACTTCATGCATTATACCCGGAATCAAGTTTAGATGAAGGTGGAAGGTTGAAGCCAGCTGTAGAAAAGAAATGCCTTCCCAGAATCAACTCCTTGTCCCCACATCCTGCCAGAGGTCTCATTTGCCAGAACTAAGATTACACAGCCACCTGTAAAGGACTAGGATTACATGGCCACCTGTACATGGCCAAGGAGTACATCAAGGCTGCATATTGTCACCATGCTTATTTAACTTCTATGCAGAGTACATCATGAGAAATGCCAGCCTGGCTGAAGCACAAGCTGGAATCAAGATTCCTGGGAGAAATATCAATAACCTCAGATATGCAGATGACACCACCCTTATGGCAGAAAGTGAAGAGGAGCTAAAGAGCCTCTTGACGAAAGTGAAAGAGGAGAGTGGAAAAGTTGGCTTAAAACTCAACATTTAAAAAACTAAGATCATGGCATCCAGTCCCATTACTTCATGGCATATAGATGGGGAAACAATGGAAACAGTGACAGACTTTATTTTCTTGGGCTCTAAAATCACTGCAGATGGTGACTGCAGCCACAAAATTAAAAGACACTTGCTTCTTGGAAGAAAAGGTATGACCAACCTAGACAGGAACTAGAAAATGGACACAAAATTATCATTATAATTGGCCAAGCCTAATGTCACCTGGAACAAAGTAAGGGTCTGTTGACAAGGAATAGCATGCAGTGGGAGGTGGTAGGAATGAACATTGAGAAAGCTACTAAGAAGGTCTGCCCCATTCGTTGATTGATTAAAAGATGGTTTTGAAAGAATTTATCTATTATTTTTAAAGTTGACAAAGAAACTGTTGTGAATAAATTGCAAAATATATTTACTAGTGAATTCATAGTGTGTGTGTTAGTCACTCAGTTGTGTCTGACTCTTTGTGACTCCATGGACTGTAGCCCGCCAGGCTCCTCTGTCCATAAAATCCTCCAGGCAAGAATACTGGAGTGGGTTGCCATTTCCTCCTCCAGGGGATCTTCCAGATCCAAGGATCAAACCCAGGTCTCCTGAATTGCAGGAAGATTTTTTTTTTTACTGTTTGAGTCACCAGGCAATTCATGGTAGCAATTCAATTCAGTTCAGTTCAGTCACTCAGTCATGTCCAACTTTTCGCAACCCCATGAATCACAGCACACCAAGCCTCCCTGTCCATCACCAACTCCTAGAGTTCACCCAAGCTCATGTGCATCGAGTCAGTGATGCCATCTCATCCTCTGTCACCCCCTTCTCCTCCTGCTCCCAATCCCTCCCAGCGTCAGGGTCTTTTCCAGTGAGTCAACTCTTCGCATGAGGTGGCCAAGTATTGGAGTTTCAGCCTCAGCATCAGTCCTTCCAGTGAACACCCAGGACTGGTCTTCTTTAGGATGGACTGGTTGGATCTCCTCGCAGTCCAAGGGACTCTCAAGAGTCTTCTCCAACACCACAGTTCAAAAGCGTCAATTCTTCGGTGCTCAGCTTTCTTCACAGTCCAATTCTCACATCCATACATGACCACTGGAAAAACCATAGCCTTGACTACATGGACCTTTGGCAAAGTAATGTGTCTGCTTTTGAATATGCTATTTAGGTTGGTCATAACTTTCCTCCCAAGGAGTAAGCATCTTTTAATTTCATGGTTGCAATCACCATCTGCAGTGATTTTGGAGCCCCCCAAAATATATTATATATCTTCTCAACTGGTGAAATTTTAAAATATAATAAAGTTAGCACAGCCAGTTCCTCTATTCTTGCTTTGAAAACATAAATTTGTTCCAACAAAAGTGATATATTAGGGAACTCTTTGAGCATAACACAATTTCACATTTGCTTATGGGTAATTTCATCCACTTGAAACATTAGGTGAATGCAGAAAACCATATCCAGATGCCCTGAGCCATGGTGGTGCACACAAAACTCATGCATGAACACCCCTTAAGATTACCAGGCCCTTCAGTTCAGGGCCTGCAGCACTAGCCACACCCATCCACATCTGGTGATGTACATTTCCATCTGACTTTAAATGCCACGGCTTTCATCATTTCCTCATGACTTACAGCTGTAACCCTTCTAATAGCCGCTTCCACAAGCAATGTTTAGTACTGATTCAATACAAAGTGCCACATTTATTGTAGTATTTATGTATTTCTTAACCATTTATCACAAGGAAAACTGTACTACCATTTTTTTTCAGTTTTTTAATCTTTTTTCAGTTGGTCACTGACAAAGTTTCTGAGTGTTCTAACCCTAGCCACATATTTCCCCGTAAGTCCTGTGGTTCCAATTGCACACTTTTGCAATAGCACTATATCTAACAGCATAAATCTGTCAGTAACCAGGTAAGTAAACACAACATACATTACACATATATGTATATATAATAGTAGAATACAACTGAGGCATTTTTAATGTGAACTAAAAAAAAAAAGCAAAAGCTCATTTCACCTCTTAGCAGTGAATGTGCCTTGAGAAGCATTTATTAAATGTATTTGGGAGGGCTTGTTTAAAAAGACTATCAATTATATTAAATACAAGCCATTCAAGATGCCAAGCTATATATAGATGTCTCTATAATGGGTGAAGATTTGTCATTTATCTTTTAAGGTAATTATGCAAATTGTATTCAGCCCACACACTCAGAGTTGGAAATATTTTTTTCTCTTTGTCTTCATTTTAAAATCTTGTCTAACAAGAATTAACCACGGTTCAAAATGGGCAGCACAAAGCTAGATTTTGGCGGTCCCTTTACAACAAAAAAGGAGTCTATTTTTCTCCTTCGGGTCTCTCTTTTCTTTAACGAGGGCACACAAAACACTGCACATTCCCAGAGCTTCTGAGAACCTCCCCCTTGAGAAATCTCAGAAGATACAAGGAAAAACAACTTCAAAAAAATTAATGACAGGCCCATCACTATTTGCCTCTCTACCCTCCCTCTTCCCCAGGCCTTTCCAATTTCTAAGTGACTTTTCTCACTTTCAAACCCTTCCCCTTCCTCTCATTTTCCCAAGGTCAGCTGCTTTTTTCCAGCACTCCATCTGCAAAAGGGAGGGAAAAGATCCTTCGGACATCACACAGAGGCACAGTGCTGATTTTCCCCAGGACCAGGGCATAGAAGGATGGGCTTGGGGCTGTGAAAGGACTTATTTGAACCTAGGGCAGCAAGTGGAGAGCAAGATATTGAAAAGGCTCCAGGTCTTTCCCACAATGCCAAGTGCCTGACCCCTGGCCAGTGTAAATCCTTGTTTTCTCAGGATTGTGAATAAGGGCTTGGCACGTATGTTTTTAGCAAACAGTCTGTGAGTGCTCAGTGTTCAAAGGCAGAAGCATGACTGCTGCTGCTGCTAAGTCGCTTCAGTCGTGTCCGACTCTGTGCGACCCCATAGACGGCAGCCCACCAGCCTCCCCCATCCCTGGGATTCTCCAGGCAAGAATACTGGAGTGGGTTGCCATTTCCTTCTCCAAAGCATGAAAGTGAAAAGTGAAAGTGAAGTCGCTCAGTCGTGTCCGACTCTTAGCAACCTCATGGACTGCAACCTACCAGGCTCCTCCGTCCATGGGATTTTCCAGGCAAGAGTACTGGAGTGTGGTGCCATTGCCTTCTTGAGTGAGCACAATAATCCTTTAAGAAAAGAAAAAAATCTGTCTCCAATGTTGTGATGTAAATGCAAATTCTCACGGCCCCACACAAGCTCCACAGTCACATGTGGATGACTCTAGCTGAAAGTCACATAGGAGTTCAACCTGCCTCCAGGCAGAGAAACAGCTCCGTGTCCCAGCGCACCTGTCCACACCCAGAGGCTCACACTAAACCCATAAGCCGCAGGTTACACAGGCGTGCTTCCCCTCCTCCCTCCTCACCTTGTTCACTTTCCCCACCCCCTGCACCCCCAGCCCTCGCACAATGTGATTTTTGTTTGCTTCCGCAGCGTGTGAAGGCGGAGTCCCTGCTTTGCCTAGCTTGGTGCGGCAGGTCGCTCAGGTAACAGGTGGCAGCTTCCCCTGTTGGATTCTAGGTATAAAAAAGAATGACCTCATAGGGGTGGAGCCCTGGGACTCCGTGGAGGTGGCAGTCACAGACAGGTCACCCTGGAAAGAAGCTGGTTGGTTGGAAGGAGGCAGTTAAACTCCTCAGGCTGGGGTTGTAACCTTCACCCTGGAGACTCTTTAGCAGCCAGTGATTGCCCGCCAGCCTCTAGAGGTGGTCTCAGCCTCCAATGGAGCCCAAAGAAGCTCCCAGGAAAGAAAACATGGGCACCAAGAAAAAGAACCTGTCCTTCCTGAGGCCCAGGCTCTATATGCTGGAGAGAAGGAAGACTGACACTGTGGTTGAGAGCAGTGTTCCTGGGGACCACTCTGGTACCTTGAGGAGGAGCCAGTCTGACAGGAGCGAGTACAACCAGAAATTGCAAGGTAACCTGCAAGAAACCAATGGGCCCGGGGTTACTGCACTCCCAGCTCTTTCCTTCCTACTCTTCCATTTAGGAAGAAAACACTCCAGGCACAGGAGAAAAGCAAATAGTACCTTCCTCTATAAGAAGGCACAGGAGAAAAGCAAATAGTACCTTCCTCTATAAGAAGTAAGAAAATAAGAAAAATGAAGGAAATGTAATTCATAAATTATAGTACAAATTTATTATGTCCTTTCAGAGTTAAAGAGCCAATTCTAAATTATTCTTAATACTATCGTGTCTTTTCTTTCCTTTTTTGTCTGCCACCTTCCCTTCTCTTGCTTTTCCCTCCTCCACCCAATTTAAGAAGCAGGAAGCACTACAAAGCAAATGATTTAGAACCCTACCCAAGATAGTTTATCTCAACAGATAGGTGTGAGATGGCACACCGGGAGATCTATCCAGGTAATTGTAGTGAACTGTGATTGTGGTTATTTTAAATAGGGGCATGAAAGTACAACCACATCTGTGAAAAATAAGGAATGTTATAGTCATTGGATAGTATAATAGGATTTCTTGAAAAATCACATAGGTGTTCATTCCTTTAGAGTGAATCGAATAACATCCAAATATGGTAAGAGATGCTTAGCATGCTTAGACTGAATGACTTTTGAGGAAATAACTTCAGTTTATTTTGTGATGGTCATAAGATAATCTGGCACAGTTACTATAACACGTCCTGTTTCAGGTCCTGAATTGCTCTTCCTTGCTATGCACCCTCTCTTTTTCTTCTTCTTTTCTCTTGAAGGTCATTTGTTCTAGTCAACTTCATTTTGATGTGGATATCATGCAACATTTTATTTATTTATTTATTCATTTTTTTTCATGCAACATTTTAACCAGATACCTGTTATGTGATCCCTGGAACTGGTCTCTCCCTCTTTGAGGCACATTGTGTTTAACGGCTCATTATCCCACCATGAGCTGTCATTCTGGACTGAAAAACTACCATGAAACTAGAAAGACCAATGGGACAAGCTTATATTTGCTGCTGCTACTGCTGCTAAGTCGCTTCAGTCGTGTCCGACTCTGTGCGACCCCATAGACAGCAGCCCACCAGGCAAGAACACTGGAGTGGGTTGTCATTTCCTTCTCCAATACATGAAAGTGAAGAGTGAAAGGGAAGTCGCTCAGTCGAGTCCGACTCTTAGCAACCCCATGGACTGCAGCCTACCAGGCTCCTCCGTCCATGGGATTTTCCAGGCAAGAGTACTGGAGTGGGGGGCCATTGCCTTCTCCGAAGCTTGTATTTAGAAGGTCCCTTTCATAAAAAAAAAAAAAGTGCTTGGATTTAGTGATGCAAATTAAATTAAATAAGTTAAATGCATGTAAATTAAATATTTAAGATTCCTGCTATGAGTTTCATACTTTAAAAAAGAATATAGCTCAGGGTGAAAATGCAAAGTTGAGTCTTATAACTAAAGAATTTTTTTAATAGGGAAGGGGTATTGTTAGAACTTTGAAATAGTTTATTCTCAAGGCTATGATAAATTGGAAAGCATGCAAATTTTTTTTTCATAAAATTTTATTTATTTATTTTTGGGGGGACTTTTTTGCACTCACATAATTTTGAAGCTAATCCAAGATATGATAATATTAAATATATCAATATCTGTATCTGCAATATCTAGATATTTCTGCATGTACTTGTAAGTATAAGAAGGTTAAGACAAAAACCATAACCACAATATGATAATCATACCCTAAACTCTCCAATAATCCCTTAGTATCAACAAAGATCCAGTCAGATTAAAAAACAAAGACATCTCATAAATGTAATAGATTTTTAAAATAGTGTTTGTTTAAATTAGGATCCCAGTAAGTTTTGCACAGTGAAATGGGTTACTTTTAACTCTCTTTTTAACATATAGGATGCCTTTTCTTCTCTCACCTTGCAATTTATTTGTTGAAGACATCTGGTGGTTTGCCTCACACTGCTTCGCAGTCAGGACTTTGCTAGCTGCATCCATTCCCCCAGTGTTGCAGACAAGCTCCACTGTGGTCTGCTCTTCTGTCTGTTGGTGGTCAGATCTAGTGTTGATCAGATTCAGGTTTGATTTCCCCTGACAAGACTACTTCATGGGAGCACCATGCTTTTTCACCTGGAGGCTTATAATATCTAGTTCTCTTCTCCTTCTCTGATCTTAGCAACTGATATTTAGATCTGTTCAGGCATGGCTGATTCCAGCCAGGAACCAGGAAACATAGCATCTTGAAGAGGCTCCCAAGAACCAGACTGCCATTTCTCCAAGGAGACTGTTTCCTTTCAATGAAAGTCACTCAGTTGTGTCCAACTCTTTGCGACCCCATGGACTATACAGTTCACGGAATTCTCCAGGCCAGAATACTGGAGTGGGTAGCCTTTCCCTTCTCCAGGGGATCTTCCCAACCCAGGGATCAAACCCAGGTCTCCCACATTGCAGGCGAATTGTTTACCAACTGAGCTATCAGGGAAGCCCCAAATATCTATCAATTTCAATGGGGAATGGTATTTGGAGAACATGCTCTGGGTGCTAGGAGTGTTCCTTACACAAGACGTTGTTTTTGCCAAAGGTGAACAACAAGTTAAAACCCATGCTTTAGGTACACACTCAGCCTCTGGGGCCCAAGAAATCACTGGCCACCAGCACTTCCTTCTGCTTGAACAGATCTGGATGTGAGAGGAGCTGTTTGCCTGAGGGAAAAGAAAGTTACCCTCCCCAGTGAAGCAGGGCAAAACTGTGGGCAGTTGCCTCAGGGGTCTTGGTTCTCCATAAGAGAACATCAAAAGGCGCTGGAAGAGGGTGATCCCACACTCCCACTCCAGCCTGGGAGAGGCTCGCTGCACAGGGCCACAGGGAGGAGCCTGGGAAGCCCAGAAATGGAGCCAAGGAGGGAATCTGGGGACGGATTCTCTCCCCTTCTTTGCTGGAGCAGTGTGCGTGCGTGCGTGCGTGCGTCCGTGCATGCTCAGTCATCGACTCTTTGTGACCCCATGAACTGTAGCCCACCTCTGTCTGTGGGATTCTTCAGGCAATAATAGTGGAGCGGGTTGCCATTTCCTTCTCCAGGGGACCTTCCCATCCCAGGGATCAAACCCGCATCTCTTGTGTCTCCTGTATGAGCTTTCGTAAGCTACCTGAGCCACACTGGGCCACTGGGGAAGCCTTACTGGAGCAGGCAGGGCTGCTTTTCTTCCCCAGTAAAGAATGAAAGTGCTAAAGGCATACACATTCTGTTTCCAATCCTGGCACTACAATTTACTACCTATAAGACTGAGTAAATCACTGAAATTTGTCTATGAAAGTAAGAAAATTACACTTACCACATAGTGTTATTGGGAGAATGAAATTAGATAATTACATGAAACATCTAGAGTATTGGTTGACACATCATGCTCCATAAACAGCAGTTATTTTCAATTTTAGAAATGATGGGTACCACAATGAGAGAACAAGACTTGCCCTTTATTAACCCACATTTTCTAATCTACCAGTCTATTTCAGGCTTCCTTTGTGGCTTAGCTGGTAAAGAATCTGCCTGCAATGTGGGAGACCTGGGTTCAACCCCTGGGTTGGGAAGATCCCCTGGAGAAGGGAACGGCTATCCACTCCAGTACTCTTACCTGGAGAATTCCATGGACTATATAGTTCATGGGGTCACAAAGAGTCGGACACGACTGAGTGACTTTCACTTTCACTTTTAATCTGTTTCGACTCTTTTCTGTCTTTTGAGAAAGAGACTACAAATAAGAAATTCAGGAAAAGCCCATTGCTTTATCTCTAATAATGTTTCTTCTCTGTGAGATTCACTAATTCAGTATCTTTTTGATCCAGAGTTTCCATTAGCAGAATAAAACCAGAAAATATTTTTTGCTTTCACTTCCTAAACTTAGCTAGAAGAAAGAAAAGTCTGTGGCCACAAAGTACAGTAGATATTTATTGGTTATTCTGCAGAAGACTTCAGGCTTCTCATGTTTGCCACTGGAGTTGTGGTTTTTCTATGCTCTGTTGGATCCTGTCTTGGAAGGAAAGACTCAGGAGTTAATCCATGGTCCTAGACCTGTCAGAGTACAGAGGAACACATTTGACGTGGTAAAGATAGGCTGGCCTCCTGATGAGTAAGATTTTAAAGATGTAATTCAATAAAACCCATGGCGAATCTCTAAAACCTAATAGCACTTTTAGTATGATTCTTCTATAATTGCTTTGGCAGCAATAGAAGGCATTTCTCATTGATGTTGGAAGCAGTCAGTTCTGTGGTTTGCACTCTGGTCTGTGCTATCCCCACTGTCACACAGATGAGTCCAAAGTCACCTTGTGTGTGTGCGTGCTCAGTTGTGTCTTGACTCTTGCAACCCCATGGACTGTAGCCCACCTTGCTCCTCTGTCCATGGGCTTTCCCAGGCAAGAATACTGGAGTAGTTGCCATTTCCTATTCCAGGGAATCTTCCCAACCCAGGGATTGAACCAGCATCTTGTGTCTCCTTCCTTGACGGGCAGACTGTTTACCATGGCTGCCACCTGTGAAGCCCTAAGTCACCCCAAGAAACTCTTTATTATTGCAATGCCAAGAGTTTTCCTTCTGCCTACCTTGGAACTGATAGCTCCCTGGGAGGCATTGAACAAAGACCTGAGCTGGTTAGAGCCCGCAGACAGATGGCCAAAGCCATCATGAGGTCACAGTGGTTTTCCAGTAGTGGAAAGCAGCAGCCTCAAATTATTTATTGAGCACTGCTTGTCCCTCAGGGCTGTGTCACTGTCTGAGTAATACAACTCACTGCTCTGTCTCTGTAAGCAAGTTCTTTAGGGTTCTGGAAGATGTTAGATCTGACTTCAGCATCTCTGGGCTCACCTCTCAACCATACAGTTTATCTGTTCTGTTCAATTTCTGACCAACATCACTTTAGTAGTGTGAATCTTAAGTTGTAATATTTTAAATATGGTAAGGGAGGGGTGAGAGCTACTAAGTTAAATGACAGACCATGATTCCTATGAGAATATCATAAAATCTTTGTAAAAGGTTATAATCACATCATTCCTACTAAGCCTTAAGTTGTACAATAATAGTTCGATGCTAAGCCTACTGTTAGTGGCTAATTTTTTCAACAGATTCATTCAGTTAATTAGCATTTATTGAATATGTTATATGGTAAGCAAAAAACAATATGTGCCAGGAATTACAACTACAAAATCAATAAGAAAATGTGTTTGACCTTTGCCAAAGGAGCCTGGATCAGGTTTGGGCAGAGAGGTTGTTAGAAAACACTGTCACTCAGAGATGATAAGGTAGGAATGGGGTGAAGGCGCAGAATTGGGAGAGAAAGGCATTTTAACGTCTTTGTTGAGCTTATCTCTGCCTGAAATAATGGTGTTTGTTTCCTGGTTTATTGCTTATTATTGACCCATTTCCTCTCCCATCTCTTGCCACTCCCACCCCTGCCAGTTGGTACAAGAGGCCCTATCTGTCTCATTAACTGTTCTGTCTTTGTACTTAGAATCATGCCCATCACATGGGAAGCCCTCAGTAATTCAAATAGAATGAATGGCTTGAACCATCCAGTCTAGGCAGGGAATCAGTAGGAGGAAAGATATGAAGGCTGAATTAAGAGCCCTGTGTCTTCATATGTGAGGATATATGTCTCTGTTCATAAACAAGATTCTTCAATAAAAATAAGCAAATATATTAGAGATAACAGTGCACAGAGCTGCCTTTTTGATTCTGCCTTTTAGAGCACACCAGGCCATACCTCAGCTCACTGCTCTTTTTCCGATCATAACAACAAAAGTTACATCATTTTAGTTTCCCAGCTTGCTCAGCCCCTCACTGGGAGCTGAGAGTTTTTTATTGGGAGCCATGGAGAATGACCAAAGCAAGGGAAATGTACTGGCTAGTTGTTAAAAGCTTTTTCTTTGGGAAATGATTTTGTATATGACTGTACGTGTGAACTCTATATTTGAGACGCACCTCATTTAAACAGTTACGCACAAGTGTCTGTGAATATGCAGATCATTCATCTGTCTATGTGTCTACTGTATGTAGCTACAGATTAAGTCGTGTGTGTGTGTGTACTTGAGACATATTTCTTTAATGATTGAAACTTTTTATAAAAAGTTTATTGATTAACATTCAACAGCCTTTTCTACAAACCCTATATGATTGATATAGCTGACATTATTGGTTTCCTTTCAGTGTGGGTGCTATGGGATGAATGTTTATGTTTCCCCATAATGCATTTATTGAAGCTTAACCCCCAACGTGGTGGTATTTGGAGGGGGACTTTTGGGAGGTAATTAGCTCAGGAGGGTGGAGCCTTCATAAATAGGTTTAGTGCCATTATAAGATATGAGAGATTTGCTCCCGCTCTCTCCGCTCTTTGCCATGTGAGGATGTGAAGTGACAGACATCTGTCCACCAGGATGGGGGCCTTACCAGCATCTTGAACCTTGACCTTGGACTTCTCAACTGTGAGAAACAAATGTCTGTGGTTTAAGCCACCCTATCTACGGTATATTTGTTACAACACCCCAAAATGACCAAGGTAGTTGGCAGTTACTTTCATCCTCTATGGCTTCAGTAAGCCTCTGGTGAATTTTTTTAGCCAATGCGTAGTTTTGCTTATCAAGTGTCAGGTGAAAGAGTGAGAATGGTGGGTTAAATGTCCTCACACTGGCAGATAACAACACAAAAGCCACATCTCCAGTTCATGTTAGTTCTGTGGTGCTTTCTGTTTTGCAAAGCCTGTCATATCATATTCATTATGAAAGGACTGATGACTTGTTTTTATGAAAGCCTGAAATGTTCTTACTATGGGTGTTAATGAACAAACCACTCTTCTGCATGGACTTTATACAGAATAATATATTTTGCAGTATGAGGAAAAAGACTGGATTAGACTTGGTCAGATTATGGGAATATTTAATTGGTAATGACTTTTGAGAATACAAAGTAACTGGTGAGCAAGCAAGAGGAGTTGTTAATACTGGGAGATTTGCTGATTTTTGTTCAAGGAGTAATGAAGGGTGGAATAAAGGTAGTTGTCCAGCTGTTTGTCCCAGTTTCTATCCTGGGGCTGTAGGTCTTTTTTGTGGCTGCCTTTGTTCTTTGAGTGGAAAGTAGCTCATTCCCCTTTATTTGCCTTTAGTGAAATGGGAAGTACTTGGATCAGTAATGTGACACCAACAACAATAAGGTGCGTTTCACAGTTTGAAGGGCAAATATTTATAGAAGGCAGCTGCTGTATAGCGCAGGGAGCTCAGCTTGGTGCTCTGTGATGACCTAGAGGGGTGGAATGGGGGAGGGGGAGGGAGGCTCAAGAGGGAGGGGACATAGGGCGATTCGTGTTGTGCAGCAGATACTAATACAACATTATATTCCAATAAAAATAAGGTAAAATAAATAAGCTACAGAAAAAAAAGGCAAGGGACTTTTGAAGCTAAGTAATTTCTCTTTCATCATGTGCAAAGAAATTTTTAAAAGCATATTTTACTCTCTTTTTCAGTAAAGACATTTCACAGTTTTTAGAGGACACATATGAATCAAATAAAGAGAGTCCTAGCAATCAAGAAAGTTTGAGCTATTCCATTGAGATGGGAAAATGTATTCCTTCTACATTTAACTGATGTACCTCCAGATATTTCTCCAGGCAAGAATACTTCCCAACTCAGGGATCAAACCTGGGTCTCCCACATTGCAGGCAGATTCTTTACTGCCTGAGCCACCAGGGAAGACTTATAAGTTTCTTAAAACTAGCAAATTCAGCCTCTAATTGTATTTTTTTGTCCATCAACATGATGGGTTTATCAAAACACAAAATGAGAAATCAAGAGGGAGGGAGGAGTGAATGGAAGGAAGGAAGAAGAGAGGGAGGGTGGGAGAGAATTCAGATGAGATAAGCAGGAGTAGAAATAGAAATCACTTTAGGGGAAAAGATGAGTGAGTGAAAAGCACTCAAGCTATATTCATCTTTGTTTCTGTTGATACAGGAAAAGTAGAAAATGGGTTTTTGTAGAATTATTTTTTCTTGATACCATAATCATATTAACTTCAGTATTTTTGTGGGCATCGGTTTCCTGGTGATGATGCAATTATTGCAGGAATTTCTAAACTTTTCAACAGTGTCACTCTGAGAACCAGGCAAGACTTGACCTCAGGAGAGGCTTCAGAGTGCCCCCCTATTACCTTCTTTCTACCAAGCAGGTGAGGAGTCCTCGGGGCCCAAGGTTCCTGTCTGCCTGGGATCCTTATTCTCATTTCTAGACTAAGTTCAGGGTATCTACAACCACGGGATTTTCTGTTCAATGGGCCCAAACGCTGGCTCCAAGACCTGCTGGGCCCTCTTCCGTTCAAATTTCTGCTGTGGCTGCAGGTGTGCGCGCCCTTTGGCTCCAGGGCCCATTGCTTATGAAGATGTGTCTGGAGCTTGATCGTGCTGGGTGTTCACACCATGCCTAGCAGACCCCTTGTGGGTGGGGAAGTGGGTAGAAGGAAGGGTAGGGATACAAGCCTCATGACTGGGGAGAAGGATTGTGCCCCCAGGGCCTCCTGCCAGATTTTGGCACGAAACTCTGAGGGACCTGAGAAATCTAAACTTGAACTTGGCCTTCTGGATTGTTATGAAAGTGTATTTATCAAGATAAAAGGATATAACATATTTAACAATTTGCCAGCTTGATTTACAACTTTTTCATTTGTAGATAAGGGATGTTGGCCTCCATCTGTACACTTGCTCCAGGCCCCAAAGGAAGCTGCTTAGTACTGTTGTCTGTGTTCAGGACATAGCCTTTCTTCTATGCTAAGCTGTGGAAAGAGAAAAGGAAGGGAAGGAAGACAGCATGACTGTCATCCTCCAGCAGCCATGTCATGCATGCTAAGTCACTGCAGTTGTGTCCAGCTCTTTGCGACCCCATGGACTGTAGCCCACCAGGCTCCTCTCTCCATAGAATTCTCCAGGCAAGAATACTGGAGTGGGCTGTCAGGTTCTTTACCACCAGCGCTACCTGGGAAGCCCTCAGCCAAGGGCATTCACACATTGTTATTTGACCCCAACACTTTATCAGCTCTGGTTTTATAGTTGAAAAAATAGATACATAAGGGAGAAATGACTTTCTCTCTACTTTCCTACGTTCAAAAGTTGGATCTATGAAATAAAAGGCAGATTAACAGGAGAAAAAGTATATAAGCGTATTCATTTTAAATATTATGTACTGGGGTGGAGGAGGGTAGCTTCACAGGGAAAAAGAAGTAAATACCTCAAAAAAGGTTAGAATCAGAGAGCTTATAAACTATCTTGCTAGAGGAAGGGGAGGAGGAATGTAGGTCACTTGCTGCTGCTGCTGCTGCTAAGTCGCTTCAGTCGTGTCTGACTCTGTGCGACCCCATAGACGGCAGCCCACCAGGCTCCAACGTCCCTGGGATTCTCCAGGCAAGAACACTGGAGTGGGTTGCCATTTCCTTCTCCAGCGCTTGAAAGTGAAAAGTCAAAGTGAAGTCGCTCAGTCGTGTCCGACCCTTAGTGACCCCATGGACTGCAGCCCACCAGGCTCCTCCGTCCATGGGGTTTTCCAGGCAAGAGCACTGGAGTGGGGCGCCATCGCCTTGGAGTGGAGTAAATAACTTAAGGAAAGATGGACTTAGAAGAATTGCAGAGAGAGGTTGGTGACAAAGTCCGTCCACCTGTGGTGTCACTCTTAGTTTCCTGTCCCGTGAGAGGAGTCAACCTCCCCTGGCTGACAGCTGAGCTCCTTTTGGAGGATCTGTCTCCAGGCAGATAAGGGGGTGCATAGAGAGCCTCCCTGCATTTGCTGCTTTTCAAGCGCTTTCAACTCAAATGACCAAGGTAGCAAATTTGGGGGTGGCATGTCTTGAACTCCTTCAGGTAGCAGAGTTTAGATTTGGTCACAAGTGCTTTAAATATATGCAAAAATCGAATGCATCTCATTCATTGTCTTACTAGATACTTTGTCTGTGTGGCTTATTAGTAATAAGAAGTCAAAGCACTTTGAGGATTGTGATACATGCTGTGTGATGTGCTGACAACCTTCTGCTACTATGATAAAACTAGATCTGCTAAAATTTTCACTTTGGAATTCACATTCTTTCTCTGGCATTATTGTGACATTCCTCTGCTGGCGTGTTGTTGCTATTTAATAAGTGCTATCTCTTGGTTTAATTATTAGGAAACAAAATTGTAAAGGTAGGTTAAGCAAATCTGCCCTATAGTAATAGCTTAATCATCTCCTCTCCATTTCCCACTTCCTTGTGTATCTTGACACCATTTCCTTAATTTTATGCCTGTTATCATTGATTTGCATCTCATTAAAATTTAAATACATCTAAAAAATTAAAACTCCTATTTTATAGCAATGGGTGGTGGTGGTGTATGCATTTGCAAATTAAAAGAATGGAATTATATACTGAAAATAAGTAGTTCTTCATCTGGGTAGGTGATATTTCCATAGAATTCTATGTAGTTAGTCTAAATTGTGAGTCTTAAATGCAGCAGGAAATAGAATGTTATGATTAAAAGCCTTTGTCCCAGTTTGTTCCAAACAATTTTTTCCTTGATAAATGAGTCAGAGAAGAAATGGAGACTTAGTAATACCTGCACTGAGGCCCTTGAGAGTAGATACGATCTTGACAGTCTGACATCTAGCTCTTAAAGAAGAAAACCTAAAGGTCATGTCGTCTAGCTGCTGCTTTAAGTGCGCTGAGACACTGTGCCCCTCACAGAAATTGTCTTTTCTGAATGCTTCTTAATGTTAGGTCTCCCATGTCACTGCAAAAGCTGTTGCAGATTTCTGCTTCAGTCTTTTGTTGTGGAATAGTTGATGAAGACATTGTTCATCTCTTTCAGTGCCATCCAGGTTTATTCAAGGAAAAACTTTGGCTCCTCCTAAGAATTAGAATATGTTGTTGCTAAGTCACTTCAGTCGTGTCCAGCTCTGTGCGACTCCATAGACGGCAGCCCACCAGGCTCCTCCGTCCCTGGGATTCTCCAGGCAAGAGTACTGGAGTGGGGTGTCATTGCCTTCTCCTAAAATATGTTACCTTTCCAGATAAAAACAAGCGATTTATCATGTGTAGCCACCTGAAACTCAGACTCGCTTTTGTACCTAATTCCTGGCCTTTGTATCAGCTGCATCTTCGTGCCCCTACTAAAGTTTTCTTCCTCCAAATATCTGAAAGGATGGATTCTCCTCACTGAGATCTTGGCTCACCTGGGAGAGTCATTCCTGACCATACTACCTGTAGTGATGGAGGGGAGGACAGACTTTTCCTTTATTCTCTGAGGTTCCGTGGCTGGGGGCCTCAAGAGACAGAATAAAAGGAGAAAATGCATGTACATTTTATTTGATTTTAATATTTTTACTTGGCACAGAGGGCTTCATAGAAAGAAGTGAGAATCCCAAAGCAGTTAGACCCAGGGGCTTATATATCATTTTAACAAAGAGTGATAAATCGTGGAAATGTGGCAAGACAAAGTAAAGGGGTTTTGAACTGGGGGTATTAAATTGTGAAGAAGTAAAAACGAAACATATGCGGCAAACTAAGGGAATACAAAGGTTATTTTAGAAATGTTTGTTTGTACAGACTCATCATGATGTCAGCTCCTCATCTCTGGTGATAAGAATTCTCTCCTCTTCCTGATACAGGAAGGGCAGAGAGCCCTGCCTGAATCTGGTGCTTCCCAACTCCCTTCAGCTCAAAGTAATGAACGTGCCAGTGAGGCATATTTGGGGGATGGTATTTGCTGATCCCCTTCAGTGTCCTTCACACCAGCTCTCTAGAATTATGCTATTTTATTCTATTGTTGCCTTTCTGTTTCACTTGAACAGAATTTTCCCCTGGGGGAAGAGAGTTAGTCTCATTTGAACATTTAAGCCGTGCTTGGTATATGGTAGATGCTCAGCTCAAAGACTACTCAATGATTGAAAACTATTCAATGACTCATGACAACTATATTGATCCTTAGCATTGGTATACTGGCTTTTACAATTCTGGCATTCAATTTCCCCACTACTTAATTGGAGTCAGTTTTTGAGTTAACTCCTCTCATTTCCTTTTTAGCAAAAAGAGAGAATATAAATAAATAAATTTAATTAAACAAGAAAATAGAAAAAATTTCTTGCCCAGAGATTATGAAATCTCAGTTTTATTGAATTTATCCAACAAGCAGATACCTAGTTCATACCAACTAGGTACTAACTAGATCCTGAGAATATAAAGATAAACCAAATTAAACCCAGACTATACAATGAGACACACTGTGAACCAGTAACTGTAGCAATAAGTGCATGAAGTAAGGCTGCAGTTTGGGCTCCTGGGTTGCAGATTCTGAGATAGAAATTTGAGTGCAGGAGGTTTATTAGGGAATGTCCTTATGACAACCTGGAGAAGAGAAAGGACAGGCAGAGGAAAGGGAGAGAAAGAGAGAAGTTTAGCTGTGACTTGGTCTCAGTGGAAGCCTTAGCCTACTCTAAGGCAAGTTCTGAAGATGAGATGATCCTTTGGAGTTGTCTCAGTGTTCTGGAGGTCCTTGACCATTATATCACCCTTCAATTATTAGATGGGGACACCTTGGGGAGAGAGATGACCTGAGAGGTACTCTCATCTGAGATGATTCCTAAAATGGAGCTGTTGGCTCCTGGAATAGGGGTAATAAGTCCTTTTTTTCCTGAAGGGGAACTGGTCAGCTCATCACAGCACTGACCCCTCTCCAGGGGATCTTCTGGACCCAGGGATTGAACCCAGGTCTTCCACATTGCAGGCAGAGGCTTTAATCTCTGAGCCACCAAGGCAGACGCCATTATATTAGAGACATAAGTAAATCAGTATAGGAATTGTGATGAGGAACAGCTTAATTGGACCTTTAAAAATGTCAAAATAAGAGACACTGAAATCTGAATCTTGAAATCCAGTTTGGATTTTCTGGGGGGAGAGGGGAAGGAAGAGAGCATTCCAGAAAAATGGATTAAATATGTCCTAGTATATGGAGAAGGAAATGGCAACCCACTCCAGTGTTCTTGCCTGGAGAATCCCAGGAACGGGGGAGCCTGGTGGGCTGCCATCTATGGGGTTGCACAGAGTCAGACATGACTGAAGTGACTTAGCAGCAGCAGCAGCAGCAATACGTGGAACACGGTAATAAAACTGGTTTTCCTGTTTCGCCTTCATAGATGGAAAAGACGATACTAATACCAACTAGCATCTGTAGAAGGCACACAGGCACATTACATCATTTCATACTCTTAACAACTTTGCTAAGAAGTTATTGTCAAATATTTATAGATAATAAAATGAAGGTTAACAAAAATATAGGCATCTGCCAAGTGTTACACAGCTAGTAAGTGGTGATGTCAGAGTTATACTGAGGTCTCCTTGGCTCCAAGGTCCATAATTTTTCAACCAATATGAACTCTATTGTTCTAATCAGTTTTTAGTGGGCTTCCCTGGTGGCTCAGACAGTAAAGCATCTGCCCTTCTTGCCTGGAAAATTTGTGGATTGAGGGGCCTGGTGGGCTACAGTCCACGGTGTTGCAAAGAGTCGGACATGACTGAGCGACTTCGCTTTTGCTTTCACAGTTTTTAGTAGTACCTTTTTTGCGGTTTGTTTTTAAAGAATAGACTGATTTTGATACAATTTTGAACAATACTCAAAAACATTAAGAGACCCTTAAGTTCTACAAGCATATTCACCTGCAATCTTAAAATCAACAGTGACCAGTCAGTCCTTTCCAGTAGCTGTATTTTATGCTTTCAATAAAATGTTTTATGTGGACTGAAGTTGGAAAGATATGCAATTGCAATGAATGAGGGATACACTTGATAAATTCATTAGACCCTTCTATTCTAAAAATATAAATCAAATGATTTGAATTATCTAGTCTTTGAAAACTACCCCTCCTCACTAACTATAGAGCACAGAGCAGGAGGAGAATGTTTGATGGAAAACTCGGTCAGAATGTTAAACTATACCACTCCTCTGCTTCATATTTCCCTCAATGCTTTTTCATGTTCTCTAGCAGTGGTATCCAAAGAAAGGTATGGGCAGTCCCAGAGATTTTGAGACAATTCATTATAAAAGGAAAAATGAGTTTAGTTTTTAGTCTTATCTGTTGAAAATATCTATTTTTGTCTATTCTTTATAATTATGTAATACATCAATACAGTCCATGTACTGGAGGTACAGTTAATCCAAATGATTTAACTGACATGTGAACAAAAAAGTTTGGGATGAAATTTTGACACGTGCTACAACAGGGATGAATCTTGAAGACATGATGCTAAGTGAAATAAGCCAGACACAAAAATACAAGTATTATATGATTCTGGGCTTCTCTGGTAAAGAATCTTCCAGTGAAGATTCTGCCTACCAGTGAATCTGCCTACCAATCCAGGAAATGAGGGTTCCATACCAGGGTCCAGAATATCTCCTGGAAAAGGAAATGGCAACCCTCTCCAATATTCTTGCCTGGAGAATTCCATGGACAGAGGAGCATGGCTGGCTACAGTCCATGGGGTCACAAAACAGCTGAACACGACTGAGCAACTAAATAAAAACAAAATTATATGATTCCAAGTAAAAGAGGTACCTGAGATAGTCAAATACATACAAACAAAAAGTGGTTGCCAGAGACTGGGGGAAAGGAGAGGAGGGAGTTAGTGTTTCATGGGTCCAAGAGTTTTGGTTTGGGAAGATGAAAAAGTTCTGGAAATGGATGGTAGTAATGGTTGTACAACAATGTGAATGTACTTATTGAAGCTTAAACATGGTTAACATGGTAAATTCTATGTTATGTATATTTTACCATGATAAAAAATTAATGAAGCTTGGAGACACCATGTTATAACAGTAAAATAGATATAAGGTCACTCAACCATGACTATATCGTTCCATCTCTGGCCTGAGGGACAGTTTCACTTCAGATTGTCTTGCCTTTATCCTTGCTGTTTCCTCAGCCTGGAGTGTTTTCCCTCGCCTTGGTTGTTTTATAAACTCCTATTAACCTTTTCAAGTCTACCTTTCTGTTTTGACGCCCCAAATATATTTGAGTGTCCCCTGCTGTATACATTTCTCATATTCATTATGCATAGGTCAGGGTTTCTTACTTTTGATCGGACTTCTCTAGGTCAGGAGCATTGGTATCACCAACCAGCACCTAGGGAAGGCTGACCTGTACTCAGTAATCCTGTGTGTTAAGCAAGTGAGTGAGTAAGTGAATGAGTGAATGGACAGTAAATGGGCGGTGTGGCCATGAAATCCAGAATGTGTGGTGAAATCCAAAATGCTTACAGGAGGACCTTCCCATGGGGGGCCTCCTTGAAGGCAAATCCAAATCACTTCTGCACTGACTTCAGGGTCACAGCCCCTGGGTAGGGATTTAACTCACATGAGGGAATAATTTTTATCATACTGCATATTTCCCTCCTTCGTGGTGTGTTTTCTTGGTCACCAGTCACAATTCTGTTCTCATTAGCAAAGGCATGCAAACATCACATGTACCTCATCCTGGGGAACCTATAGATTATCTCCTGAAATTAATCTTATACTTTTATAACCAAATTTAGATAAAGAAACTAAATTATTTTTGTTCTGGGCTAAGTGAAGATTCTGAGTGATTTCCTTTTTTTTGATTAACAAAATCTATACATCAAAAAATATAAATATTGTATTGAAAATAAATACTCTCCTAGAGTTTGACTTGCTTGTTAATGTCACACCAATCAGACATTTAAGATGGGCATTCTGTTATAATGGTGCTACCATTTTTAAAATATTCAAAACAAAAATATTTTTTAAATAATACAATTATAATCTCATAGGTGTATTTTCTTTTTGATTCTGAGCATTTCTGTGTAGGAGGAAAATATTAAATTAAGATATGAAATTATATTTCTGTTAATTATTAAATTCTTGGAAAGTAAAGTCAATACTTCTCCGACAGAGTTTAAGCTTCATTATATTGCAGTTGCAAATGAAAATTTTTTATGCCTTTGACATTTCATACAGAGAGTATAATTAACATAGAACTATAGTTAAATTTTTTTAAATGAATTATAAATCAAACAAGATTTTGGAGTGGGATAAACCTACCAGAGAAGCTAAGGTCCTGTATCTTTTTTTCCATACATTCTTATCTATATGTACAAACTACCAACAACAAAAATAATCATACCAAACAAAAAACTCAAACCACAATTTGATCTTATTTCCAAAATATTCTTCTCTATATTTGTGTTTGTGTTCAAACTCTGATAACTTTTCCTATTCTCAGATTATGTCATGCATAGGAAGAGCCTTTCATATACTGTGTATACCATGTGCATATATACTATATAATTATATACACTAACAATACAGACATACTACATTTTCTTGTGCTTCACCTTATTGTTCTTTATAGATATTCCATTTTTTTTTACAAATTGGAGTTTTGTAGAAACCTTGTGTCAAGCAAGTCTATTGGTGGTACCATTTTTCCAACAGCATTTGCTCACTTTTGGTAATGCTCACCGTATTATTTTAGTTTTTATTATTATTACATTTGTTATGGTGGTCTCTGATCTTTGATGTTACTATTGTAATTGTTTAGAATGCTAGAAATTATGCTTATACAAGATAGCAAACTCAATCCATAAATGGTGTATGTGTTCTCACCACCCCACCAACAGGCTCTTCCCCGGTCTTCCTCTTCTCAAACCTCCCTAATTCCTGAGACACAAGGGTGTTGAAAATTAGACCAGTTAATAACCCTACAATGGCCTCTAAATGTTCAAGGGAAGGGAAGAGTCACACGAAACTAGATATGATGGGAAGATTTAGTGGGAAGGCATGTCAAAAACAAGCTAGACCTTTTGCACCATGCAGTTAGCCAAGTTTTGAATGAAAGGGAAAAGGTTTTGAAAGAAATTAAAAATGGAATTCCAGTGAACACATAAATGATGAGCATGTGAAACAGCCTTAATGCTGAGATGGAAAATGTTATAGTGGTCTGGATAGAAGATCAAACCAGCCACAACATTCCCTTAAGCCAAAGCCTAATCCAGAGCAAAGCCCTAACTCTTGAATTCCATGAAGGCTGATGGAGGTGAGGAAGCTAAAGAAGAAAAGTTAGAAGCCAGCAGCACTTAGTTAATGAGGTTTAAGGAGAGAAGTAGAAGTTGCTTAGCAAGCTATCCAGAAGATCTAGCTAATCTAGCTACTGAAGGTGGCTACACTAAACAACAGATTTTAAATGGCCTTCTATTGGAAGAAGATACCAACTAGGACTTCCACAGCTAGAGAGCAGAAGTCAATGCCTGGCTTTAAAACTTCAAAAGTCAGATGGACTTTCTTATTAGGGGTTAATGTACCTGGTAGCTTTAAGTTGAAACCAGTGCTCACTTACCATTCTAAAAATGCTAGGATCTTGGGCTTCCCTTGTGGCTCAGTGGTAAGGAATCCACCTGCCCACACAGAGGAGACATGGATTCAATCCCTGTTCAGGGAGGATCTCACATGCCTCAGGGCAACTAAGCCTGTGCTCCGAAATGATTGTGGCTGCGCTCTAGAGTCCAGGAGCCGCAACTACTGAGCTCACATGTCACAACTACAGAAGCCCGTGTGCCCTCGAGCCTGTGCCCTGCAGAAACAGAAGCCGCTGCAACGAAAAGCCTGCACACTGCAACTAGAGAGGATCCCTTGCCCACCACAACTAGAGAAAAGCCAGTGCAGCAATGAAGACTCAACACAAACAAATAGATAAAAATACAATTATCTTTAAAAATCCTAGGGTAAAAATGATTCCCAGTCTTCTCTTCCTGTGTTCTATAAATGGAACAACAAAACCTGGATGACAGCACCTCCATTTACAACATGATTTATTGAATATTTTAAGCTCACTGTTTAGAAGTATTGCTCAGGAAAAAAAAAAAAAAAAAACATTTATTTCAAAATATGATTGGTCATTGACAGTGCACCTGTTCACCCAAGGGCTCTGATGGAGTTATACAATGAGATTAGTGGTGGTTTTCATGCCTGCTAACATAACGTTCATTCTGCAGCACATGGATCAAGGTATATTTCAATTCAAGTCTTATTATTTAAGAAATATATTTCATAAGGCTATAGTTGCCGTCAGTAGCAATCTCTGATGGATCTGGGCAAAGTAAATGGAAAATGTTCTGGAAAGGATTTACCATTTTAAATGACAGTAAGAACATGTGTGATTCATGGAAAGCAGTCAAATATCAACACTAAAAAAGTTTGGAAGGAGTTAATTCCATTCTTCATGGATGACTTTGAGGGGTTTAAGATTTTAGCAGAGGAAGGAAGTGCAGATGTGGTAGAAAGAGTAAGAGAACTAGAATTAGAAGTGGAGCTGGAAAATGTGACTAAATTGCTTCAATCTCATGCTAAAGCTTCAACAGATGAGGAGATGTGGTTTCTTGAGAGGGAATCTACTTTTGGTGAAGACGCTGTGAAAATTGTTGAAATTACAGTAAAGGATTTAGAACATTACATACACTTAGTTGCTAAAGCAGCAGCATGGTTTCAGAGGTTAACTCCAATTTTGAAAGAAATTCTACTGTAGGTAAAATGCTATCAAACAGTTTTGCATGCTACAGAGAAATTCTTTCATGAAAGGAAGAGTCAATTGATGAGGTAGCCTTCATCATTGCCTTATTTTACAGATTTGCCAGGCTCAGTAGCAGTTTCCTTAAGAGCAGGTAGTGACTGCTTTTTGGAGATTAAGAAGGAGGCCCAAGTTGCAAGGCCATGCTTGTGCATAGACCACCTAAAATTCTTTGTTTAGAGTCAGTGATATTTTAAGACTGGAGGGAGACCCACAGAAATAAAATCCTGACTCAGGGCCAGAGGAGAAGTAAACAGGAAGCCTAGACTCGGCCCCAAGTCTTCAAATAGAGTATATAGGCCATTGTATCATACTGACTCTCAGGCTTCTGGAGCAGTAAGAAGTGGAGTAGACTTGAACTCACCTCCTCTCAAAAAAACACCAAAATTACAACTCACTGCTGAACAACTATCAATTAAAAAGACTCAAACCTTCCAAAAAAGCTATTCTACAGACAAAGACAAAGAAGAAACCACAGTGAGATGGTAGGAGGGATGCTTTCACAATATAATTCAAATCCCATATATGCTTGGTGGGTGACCCACTAACTGGAAAATTATATCACATAGCTTTTCCCACAATAGTGAGAGCTCTGAGCCCCATGTCAGACTCCCCAACCCGGGAGTGTGGCATTGGAAGGAGGACCCCCAAAGCATTTGGCTTTGAAGGTCAGCAGGGCTTGAGTGCAAAAGCCCCACAGCATTGAGGGAAGCAGAAACTCCACTCTGCAAATCAAGTGTTCACATGTACTGGGACTCAGAGCAGACCAGTGACTCCATAGGAGGACCAGACCTACCTGTGGGTCTTGGAGGGTCTGCTGGGAAGGCAGGCATTGGCTATGGCTCACTGTGAGGGCAAGAACTGGTGGCGGACACCCTGAGAATAAACATTGGCATGAGCGCTCCTGGTGGTTGCCGTTTTGACACCAAACCCACACAATAGCCTGCAGGTTCCAGTACTGGGTCACCTCAGGACATACAACCAACAGAGTGGGAACATAGCCCACCCATCAGGTTGCATAAAGTCATCCTGAGCTAACAGCTGCACGTAAACACACCCTTTGACAAGGTCCTGTTTACCAGAGCCAGAAGACTCAGCTCCATCCACCGCTGGGCAGGTACCAGTTCCTCCCACCAGGATCCTACACAAGCCCTTGGACGAGCCTCACCCATCGTGGGGCAGACACCAGAACCAAGAAGAATTACAGTCCCACATCCTGAGGAATGAAGATAACAAACACAGGAAGTCAGACAAAATTAGATAACAGAGAAATATGGAATAAAATAAAATTGCAGAACAACAGCTAAGTGAAGTGAGAGGGGCAATCTGCCTGAAAAAGAATTCAGAGTAGTGACAGTAAAAATGATCCAAGATCTTGGAAAAAGTATAGAAGCACTGGCCAAGAGAATGCAAGAAATGTTTAATAAAGAGTTAGAACCTTTAAAGAATAAATAAACAGAGATGAACAATATAATAACTGAAATGAAAAATATGCTAGAAGGAATCAGCAGAATAAATGAGGCAGAAGAATGAATAAGTTAACTGGAAGACAGACTGGTGGAAATCACTGCTGTGGAATAGAATGAAAAAAAAGAATGAAAAGAAATGAAGACAGTCAGAGACCTCAGGAACAATATTAAATGCATCAACATTTACATTATAGGGATCCCAGAAGGAGAAGAGAGAGGGAAAAGGGCCTGAGAAAATATTTGAAGAGGTAACAGCTGAAAACTTCCCTAACATGGGGAAGGAAACACTCACTCAATCCAGGAAGCACAGAGAGTCCCAGGCAGGATAAACCCAAGGAGGACCACACCAAGCCACATAGAAATCAAGCTGGCAAAAATTAAAGACAAAAGCAACAAGGGAAAAGCAACAAATAATATACAAAGGATTTCCCATAAGTTTATCAGCTGATTTTTCAGCAGAAACTCTGCAGGCCAGAAGGAAGTGGCATGATGTATTTCAAGTGATGAAAGGGGAAAACTTATAACTGAGAATATCAGCAAGGGTCTTGTTCAGATTTGATGAAGAAATCTAAAGCTTTACAGACAAGCAAAATCTAAAAGAATTCAGTAGCACCAAACCAGCTTTGTAGCAAACACTAAAGAAATTTCTCTGGATGGAAAAAAATTGGCCACAATAGAAATGATAAAATTACAAATGGGAAAGCTTACCAGTAAAGGCAAACATACAGTAAAGGCAGGGAATCATCCACTCACAAATATATCAAAACCAGCAATTGTGAGAAGAGTACAAATGAAGGATACGAGAAATGCATTTGAAATTAAGAAACCAGCAAATTAAAGCAATCTTGGGTATATATATAGAGAGACTGCTATATCAAAACCATATGATAACCACAAACCAAAAATCTACAATAGACACACGTACACAGAAGAAAAACAACCCAAACACAACACTAAAGATAGTCATCAGACAACAAGAGAAGAGAGCAAAAGAGGAAGGGAAAAAAAATCTACATAATCAAATACAAAACAATTAACAACATGGAAAAAGGAATATATATATTGAAAATTATCTTAAACATAAAAGGATTAAATGTTCCAACCAAGACACAGACTGGGAGAATGGATACAAAAATAAGACCTGCATATATGCTGTCTATAAGAGACTTACTTCAGACACAGGGACACATACAGACTGAAAGTGAGGAGATGGAAAAAAGCATTCCATGCAAATGGAAATCAAAAGAATATTGAAGTAGCAATACTAAGACAAAATAGACTTTAAAATAAAGATTGTTTGAACTGTGGTGTTGGAGAAGACTCTTGCGAGTCCCTTGGACTGCAAGGAGATCCAACCAGTCCATTCTAAAGGAGATTAGCCCTGAGTGTTCTTTGGAAGGAATGATGCTAAAGCTGAAACCCCAGTACTTTGGCCACCTCACGCGAAGAGTTGACTCATTGGAAAAGACTCCGATGCTGGGAGAGATTGAGGGCAGGAGGAAAAGGGGACAAGAGATGATGAGATGGCTGGATGGCATCACCAACTCAATGGACGTGAGTCTGAGTGAACTCCGGGAGTTGGTGATGGACAGGGAGGCCTGGCGTGCTGCGATTCATGGGGTCTCGAAGAGTCGGACACGACTGAGCAACTGAACTGAACTGAAATGAACTGATAAGAGACAAAGAAGGGTACTACATAATGATCAAGAGATTGACCTTCTTCAAGAAGAAGATATAATAATTCTAAATATTTATGCACCCAACATAGGAGCATCTTAGCATATAAGGTAAATGCTAACAGTCATAAAAGGAGAAATGGACAGTAACACAAAAATAGTGAGAGACTTTAACGCCCCACTTACATCAATGGATGGATCATTCAGACATAAAATTAATAAGGAAACACAAACCTTAAATGAAAAATTAGATCAAATAGTCTTAATTAATACTTATAGAGCATTCCACTTAAAAGCAGCAGACTACACATTCTTCTTAAGTGTACATAGAATATTCTCCTGGATTGAGCACATGCTGGTGTATAAAGCAACCCTTGATAAATCTAAGAAAACTGAAATCATATCAAGCAACTTCTTCAGCCACTACACTATGAGATTAGAAATCAACTACATGAAAAAAAACTGTAAAAAACACAGAACGTGGAGGCTAAACAATACATTACTAAACAATCAATGAATCACTGAAGATGACACAAACAGATGGAAAGTTATACCATGTTATTGGTTTGGAAGAATCAATATTGTCAAAATAACTATACTGCCCAAGGCAATCTACAGATTTCAGTGCTGCTGCTACTGCTAAGTCGCTTCAGTCGTGTCCAACTCTGTGTGACCCCATTGACAGCAGCCCACCAGGCTCCACCATCTCTGGGATTCTCCAGGCAAGAACACTGGAGTGGATTGCCATTTCTTTCTCCAATGCATGAAAGTGAAAAGCGAAAGTGAAGTTGTTCAGTCGTATCTGACTCCTAGCGACCCCATGGACTGCAGCCTACCAGGCTCCCCGTCCATGCGATTTTCCAGGCAAGAGTACTGGAGTGGGGTGCCATTGCCTTCTCTGCAGATTCAGTGCAATCCCTAGCAAATTACCAGTGGCATTTTACACAGAACTAGAACAAAAAATTTTTTACATTTGTATGGAAAAACAAAAGACCCTGAATAGTCAAAGCAATCCTGAGAATAAAAACAGAACTGGAGGAATCAGGCTCTCTGACTTCAGACTATCTCACAAAACTACAGTCATCAAAAGAGTTTAGTACTGACACAAAAACAGAAATACAATGGACAAGATAGGAAGCCCAGAAGTAAACCCATGCGCCTATGGTCAATTAATCTATGACAAAAAAAGGCAAGAATATACAATGAAGAAAAGACAGTCTCTTCAGTAAGAAGTGCTGGGAGAACTGGACAGCTACATGTAAAAGACTGAAATTTAAATATTCTCTAACATCATTCACAAAAATAAACTAAAAATAGATTAAAAACTTAAATGTAAGATCAGATACTATAAAATTCTTAGCAGAAAATGTAGAACACTCTGACATACTTAGCAGCAAAAACTTTTTGGATACACCTTCTAACATAATGAAAATAAAAACAAAAATAAACAAATACTATCTAATTAAACTAAGAGCTTTTACACTGCAAAGGAAATCATAAACAATATGAAAAGACAGTCCTCAGAATGGGAGAAAATGTTTGGAAATGAAGCAATTGACAAGAATTTAATCTCCAAAATATGCAAACAGCTCATGTAGCTCAACAGTAAAACAACCACAACAAAAACAAACAAAAAACTCAATTTAAAAAAATCAGCAAAAGATCTAAATAGACATTTTTCCAAAGAAGACAAATAGATGACCAAAAAGTATATGAAAAGATGTTCAACATCACTCATTATTAGAGAAGTGCAGCTCAAAACTTCAATGAGGTATCATCTCACACCATTCAGAATGGCCATCATCAAAAAGTGTACAAACAATAAATGCTGGAGAGGGTGTGGAGAAAAGGGAAGCCTCCCACACTGTTGATGGGAATGTAAATTGTGCAGCCACTATGGAGAACAGTATGGGGATTCCTTTAAAACCGAAATATATAGCTACCATATGTTCCAGCAATTCGACTCCTGGGCATATATCTGGACAAAACTCTAATCCAAAAAGGTACCTGTATTCCTGTTTGTAGCAGCACTGTTTACAACAGGCAAGACACGGAAGCACCTAAATGTCCACTGATAGATAAGTAGATAGAGAAAATGTCTTGTTTGTGTATATAGTGAAATATTACTCAGACATAAAAAGGATGAAATGTCACTTGCAGCAACGTTGATGGACTTTGAAATTATTATGCTAAGTGAAGTAAACCAGACAGAGAAAGACAAATATCATATGCTATCATAAATATGTGGAATATAAAAAATGATTTGAGAACTTATTTATGAAGCAGAAATAGACTCACCGACTTAGAAAACAAGCATGATTACTGAAAGGGAAAGGTAGGGGGAAGGGACAAATTGGGGGTTTGGGATCAACATATATATATAATTATATTTAACATAGATAAACAAAGACCTATTGTATACCATACCATACTTCATACTTTGTAATAACCAATAAGGAAAAAGAATCTGAAAAAAATAGGTTTATATTTATATAATTTAAATATGTATAAAATTATATATGAATTTCTAAATTATATATATAAATTTATAATTATATATATTTTAAATATATTTATCTATATATTTACAGAATTTTTTCAGATTCTTTTCCCTTATTCGTTATTACAAGGTATGAAGTATACTGTGGTACAGAGTAGGTCTTTGTTTGTCTGTGTTAAATATAGTTATGTATATATGTGACAGACTTTATTTCCTTGGGCTCCAAAATCACTGCAGATGGTGACTGCAGCCATAAAATTAAAAGACACTTGCTCCTTGAAAGAAAAGTTATGACCAACTGAGACAGCATATTAAAAAGCAGAGATATTACTATGCCAACAAAGGTCTGTCTAGTCAAAGCTATAGTTTTTCCAGGAATCATGTATGGATGTGACAGTTAGACCACAAAGAAAGCTGAGCGTGAAGAATTGATACTTTTGAACTGTGGTGTTGGAGAAGACTCTTGAGAGTCCCTTGGGATCCAAGGAGATCCAACCAGTCCATCCTAAAGGAAATCAGTCCTGAATATTCATTGGAAGGACTGATGCTGAAGCTGAAGCTCCAATACTTTGGGCACCTGATGCAAAACTGACTCACTGAAAAAGACCCTGATGCTGGGAAAGATTGAAGGAAGGGGAAGGGGATGACAGAGGATGAGATGGTTGGATGGCATCACCAACTCAATGGACATGAATTTGAGCAGGCTCTGGGAGTTGGTGATAGACAGGGAAGGCTGGTGTACTGAAGTCCATGGGGTTGCAAAGAGTCAGATACAACTGAGGGACTGAACTGAATTGATATATGTATAACTTAATCAGTTTGCTGTATACCTGAAACTAACACAACATTGTAAATGAACTAAACTTCAATTAAAAGTAAATTAAAAAAAAAAAGGAATTGTCAGTTACCCCATGTGTGTGTGTTCAGTCATTCAGTCAACCCCAAGGATTGAAGCCTGTCAGGCTCCTCTGTCCATGGGATGCTACAATCAAGAATACTGGAGTGGGCTGTCATTTCCTCCTCCAGGAGATCTTTCTGATCCAGAGATGGGGGCTGCATTTTCTACATCTCCTGCACTGGCAGGACGATTCTTTATCACTGAACTACCAGGGAAGCCCATTCGTTGATGAAGCTCCAGCCTTCATCAACCACCACCTTGAGGAGTCAGCAGCTACCAACATCAAGGCAAGACCACCCACAGCAAAAGGGCTATGACCTACTGAAAATTCAGATGATGATCAGCTTTCTTTTTGCATGAAGTATTTTAAAATTATGGTATGTACATTGTTTTTTAGACACAGTGCTATTCCGCACATTAAAAGATATAGCATAGTGTAGACATAACTTTTATATACACTGGGAAATGAGGAAATTCATGACTTGCTCTATTGCAGTGGTCTATAAATGAACCTGCAATATTTCTAAGGTACGCCTATACACATATGCAATGTTACATGGATCACTGTTTTGTATACGCTGTTTGGAACCTGTGGGCTGCAATAATTAAGCTGAATTAAAAGAGTCTGTTTCAATTGATTGTAAAGAAAGGCAACTTTCTCGCTTGTATAAAATATATACAACTTGAAGAATGATATATTCTACATCTAAACCAGCATAACGTTTTTGTCAGTAAAACAGAGGAGGAAAGCAATGACACTAATTTGCCCACCTTAAATTTGTCTTTATCCCCAATTCATGCATGATTAGCACACATATATATATTTTTAAAGACAAGAATGGGATTAATCCCCACTCCCAGACCTTATTTCCTTCTTTCCTGGGTTCTGCTCTAGAGTCCTCTTATTAATGAGGCTTTCTTTGACTTCTTTCTATGCAGGAGTAACCACTACCCACCACTTGGTTTATTTTCTTTCATAATGCCTCATCACTTCCTGGTATGCTATATATTTATTTATTAACTGTTTGTTTGTTTCTCTTCTGTCACTAAAATGTTTCATAAGTGCTAATGTTTTTCTCGCTTTTTTCATTGTTGTATTGTCAGCATCTACAAATGGATTTCTCAGTTCAGTTCAGTTCAGTTGCTCAGTCGTGTCTGACTCTTTGCGACCCCATGAATCGCAGCACACCAGGCCTCCCTGTCCATCACCAGCTCCCAGAGTTCACTCAGACTCGCGTCCATCGAGTCAGTGATGCCATCCAGCCATCTCATCCTCTGTCATCCCCTTCTCCTCCTGCCCCCAATCCCTCCCAGCATCAGAGTCTTTTCCAATGAGTCAACACTTCGCATGAAGTGGCCAAAGTACTGGAGTTTCAGCTTCAGCATCATTCCCTCCAAAGAAATCCCAGGGCTGATCTTCAGAATGGATTGGTTGGATCTCCTTGCAGTCCAAGGGATTTCTCAGGGTTTGCACTATTTGGGATAGATAATTCCATGTTGTGGGGTGTCATTCTGTGCATGGTGGAATATCAGAAGTATCCCTTACCTCTACCTTCTAGATGCCAACAGCACCCTCATCCCCAAATTGTAACAACTATGAGTTACTCCAGACATTGTCAAACATCCCAGGCAGATTGTGCGAGGAGGCAAAATGAGATTGAAAATCGCTGATCTAAAACAATGCTTGGCACAATGAGCACTCAATAAATACTTGTTGCATTAAAAAAAACCAAATGGATAAAATCAGTATTTCTTGAGTCAAAAGTTTGCCTTCTCAACAGTAGAACAGTTACAACAGAAAAATTAAATGCAAAATAGAAATTTCTCAAATAGAAAAGTTCTGTTCCCATTCAGGACTTCGAATTTGTCCTCTTTTTTTGTCTTTTCCTGCTGAATACTTTAACTAAAAACAGTTCTCATTTGTTCAGTTTCTAATTGTTTTTGCTCCCCGTGCTGATCACCATGAAAAGCGAAAGTGATCACCAAAGGACTCTGTAAATTCGAACCAATGCCACTTAAGCATTTTTCAAGCCAGGTAAGCTTTGTTGAATTCCCTTTTGAAATCCGCTTCTCTACTTTCTGCAGCAATTAGCAGTCAGAGGAAATAAATCACACGCCCTTTGAATGAGGATAAAATATTTCCCTGCCCCAGTGTTTGAGCTTTCAAATTCAGAGCAGTGGAGGGTCTGCTCCACCATATTTTCACTTAATACTTCACTGGCTTCTCTCCAAAACCTGCCTGACATGCAATTATTTGCAACCTATTTCACAGAAGGCCTGCTCCATTCATCTTTCTGTGGATCAGCTTTCCACTGAAACTGATAAAAAGATTTTACTGTGTGAAGCTTAAGTCTATAGGGTTCAATGCAATGCTAAGCCAAGGGATTTGGATTTTATTTTATTTCTTAAGCCAAGGGTTGTTTTGAGGTTTATGGGGGCAGATATGACATGCAGCAGGGAGGGGGACAAAATTAATTATATTGGTGGTTTGGTAATGATCTACTTGCAACAAAACCCTAGGTAAGAATTATGGGTGAGTGTTCACACTATAATGGTAGAAAGGAGACTATGGGTGAGGGTGATGGTCAGAAGATCTGAACTCAATTTCTGACCCTGTTATTTAAGGCAAAAGACTTTCTCTAGAAATTAGATTCCTTCTCTGTATAATGTGATTGAACTCGATAGACTCTATCACCTTAAGTCCCTTACTGATTCTTTCTCAAATATTCCATATTTCTTTAAATGACACCTGTATCCCATTAATAGCCATAAATCTGAGAGTCAGCTTTGACTTCTCTTCTCCTTTACACCTAGCTTGATTGCTCACCAGTTCATGTTAATTTCATCTCCTGAATTTCTCTTGATCTGTTCATTCTCTCTATCCTCTTGACAACTAGACAAAGCTTAATTTCCTCCAACTCTCCCCTAGCTTCCCTGATGGCTCAGCTAGTAAAGAATCTGCCTGCTCTGCAGGAGACCCCAGATCAATTCCTCGGTTGGGAAGACCCCCTGGAGGACAGGACTGAGCAACTAAGCACACAGAGATCAGCTTCATAGCCAACTGCCTGTCTCCTTGCCGTCATCTTTGTTTTCTGCCTTCTTCCCCCAAATCTGGTTCTACTGAGGTCGAAGTGATCTTGTGAAGACACGTTGATGTCACTCACGTTTAAAATTTCCTCCTTCATTTCCTATTGTTCTTAAAAAGTCCGTATTTTTTAAGGACTTCCCCGGTGGCACAGTGGATAGGAGCCTGCCTGCCAATGCAGGGGAAATGGGTTTGATTCCTATTTGGGGGCGGATTCCACATGCTGTGAACAAACTAAGCCCATGAACTGCGACTACTGAAGCCCATGTACCTAGAGCCTGTGCTCTACAGCAACAGAAGCTGCTGCAGTGAGCAGCCTGCCCACCATGACTAGAGTAGCTCCTGCTCACTGCAACTAGAGAGAGCCTGCAAGCAGCAACAAAGGCCTGTGTGTGGGCGCTAGCAGCTCAGTCCTGTCCGACTCTGTGACCCCATGGACCATAGCCCATCAGGCTCCTGGGTCCATGGGATTCTCTAGGCAAGAATACTGGAGTCGGTTGCTATTTCCTCCTCCAGGGGATCTTCCCAACCCAGGGTTTGAACCCGGGCCTCCTGTATCACAGGAGGATTCTTTACTGTCTGAGCCACCTAGCACAACCAAAAATAAAATAAATGCATACATTTTTTTAAATTTTATATCCCCTGATAAGGCCTTCAGGATCTGTCTCCTGACCATTTCTCTAGACTCAGCTCCTTAGCACATTCTTTAACATTTGTGCTTCCACCACACTAAGCTTATCGCAAACCTTTGTTGGTTGCCAAGCATTTGGACATGCTGCTGCCTCTGCTCAGGACCCCTGACAGTATCTCCTCACCAGTACTGCTCTCTCAGACTTCCCTCATGCATCTCTCTTTCAACAGGTCTGACCTCTAGGCTATGTTCTGCTTAGCATATGGGTCATAGTTTACTGTAATTATACTTATACACCAGTTTTGAAATAGTGACTGATATTTTAAATTGCAAAGTGGTTTGTTTGCAGAATCTTTCTCAATAATTTTCTCCTATTTTACATTGTCTCATTCAACTCCTAGTAGAGCAGCAGTGTTTTGGCAACTTAAATTTTCAAATCATTTCAAAGCGTTAAAGCAGTTTTCATGGAAACACACATACTCTTTTAACACTAGTTAAGTTTGAATTAATGCAATTATAAGAAGTACAGCTGACATAATCAGGTTTGCTGTTGAACACAACTAATTATTGGAAAAAGTGCAATTTGATCATTAAATGGATAAGTGCACAGGCATCAGTGGCTACCTCTTAGGGAAGAAATGGAAGGTATTGATTTATCCTGCTACTTTAATAACCTACCTTTGCTTCTAGATTATACATTTCTTGACAGAAAGGACTGCTATTTTATTCACTACAATATAACCAACATAAAGCATAGTCCCAGCTCAAACCTACTATGTAATTTAAGAAATCAATATTAAATTAGATACAAGATTTCTTTAAAAATACGGAATTCATAAAATTGCTAAATTGCCTTCAAATTCTGATATTTTTATTTAATTATAAACATGTGTTGTTGTGATTAAATTATGGATTAGGGTCAGGTTCTTACCTATGTTATCCTTGTATTGTCCACAGTCAAATGACTCTGTGAATTACATAATAAGTAAGAGTTGCGTGGTGTATGTATACTTTCCTGGTCTGGCCTTGGGGGCATGAAATGGGTGTGAGGGCAGATGTTAGTAAGCAAGACTTTCAGTAAAACTTTAAGCTTTGTGTATGAAAATATTAGCTCCAAACTTCCTTAAGTGATAAATGAGATTTCCACATCATAATGGAAATAAAAATTCATGATCATTTATTGGTAGCCGTTGATAAATAATATCAGCTAGGGTCCTTAATCCATATAAATAAAGACCTAGAATATTAAAAAGCTGTGTATGTTAGCAGGACATATTTTAGTCATCTTGCTTTTCAGCTTTCTTGAGAAGCATATTTTCAGTGAATTTCTGAGAAACTTATTTGCACTGGTGATTTAGCTCTAGGACAAATGAGAGAGAATCAGATTTTTTAAAATTCAAGGGTTTATACTATGCTAAACAAGAAAGAAGGACTGTTATCCCTACCTCATTTGAATTCAGCCAGAATAGGAAGCGGGCATATTAGGCCTGGTATTGAACAGACTTTGCAGAAGATCTTGCTGTTCTGTGCTTTTTTTTTTCTAGAGCAGGTCCAGAGCCAAGAAGAATAGTTTCCTGATGGCTGCTCCATGACCTCTCACACTTGGAACATTTCTGAGGAGGGAAAAAAAGGAGGAAAAGCAGGTGCAGCCATTCTGAACCAAATATAGAAATATTACAAGTAAATCATGGTCATGAAAATAATGGCCAACATTCTTTGAGAGGGTTCTGTGTGTTAGACACTGAGTTAAGCAGTTCACCTGCTTTATCTGGACTCTCACAACCTCCTAGCAGTGGGCAGTGATTAAAATGCAGCTTTAGAAACCAGGCTGACTAGGTTTCCAGTCTGAATCTACTTACTATGGTGTGACCTTGGGCCTTAACCTTAACCTGTGTTTCACTTCTTTGTGTGTGCTCAGCCGTATCTGACTCTTTGCAACCCTATGGACTGTAGCCCACCAGGTTCCTGTGTCCATTGAATTTGCCAGGCATGAGTATTGGAGTGGGTTGTAGCTTCCTCCTCCAAGGGATCTTCTCCTGACCCAGGGATCAAACGCACGTATCCTGCATTGGCAGGCAGATACTTTACCACTGAGCCACCTGGGAAGTACTTCACATGGAGTTAAAAGGAAGGGAATTAAAATGTTTCCATTGTATTATCTTTAGAAAGATTGGATGGATGTAGTTTGCACTAACTCCCCTGCATTATCTGAACACATCAAAAAAAATAGGTATTTTTATTTTGCTTTTAGGAAACATTAACTATGAAGGAGTTTGCTTTGTCTTAGCCTAACATAGGTGGTCTAAATCCTTCATGATTTACTAATAAACCTTCATGATTTACTAACAAATAAGATGAGACACTGTATAGAATAGTTGAAATAGAAAACAACTTCCATAGTAAACACCAGCTTTTTCCCCTTCTCCTCTTCTTTTCTGTTTACTGTGAGACCCCATCCCCTGGAAAAATGTCTGGTTAATAGAGACTCAATAAATATTCATGGAACTTAAAAAAATCCATTATGTAGTATTTTCGTAAGGATTGAAGAGCTAATTCAAGACAGGCTCAGTATTTAGCACAAAGTGAGTAACCATCCCTTGGAATCTATGGGAAATTGGTTGCAGGACCCACACAGATACCAAACTCCACAGATGTGCAAGTCCCTCACATAAAATGGCATAATATTTACACATCCTCCAGTATATGTTAAATCGTCTTTCCTGCTAAGTCGCTTCAGTCATGTCCGACTCTGTGTGACCCCATAGATGCCAGCCCACCAGCCTCCCCTGTCCCTGGGATCCTCCAGGCAAGAATACTGGAGTGGGTTGCCATTTCCTTCTCCAATGCATGAAAGTGAAAAGTGAAAGTGAAGTCGCTCAGTCGTGTTCGACTCCTAGCGACCCCATGGACTGCAGCCTTACCAGGCTCCTCTATCCATGGGATTTTCCAGGCAAGCGTACTGGAGTGGGGTGCCATTGCCTTCTCCGTAAATCATCTTTAGATTACTCGTAATACCTAACACATTGTTGATGGCATGTAAATAGTTGCTGGGCACTTAGCAAGTTCAAGTTTTGCTTTTTGAAACTTTCTGGAATTAAAAAAAAATTTTCTTGATCCTTGGTTGTTTGAATCCATGGATTCAGAACCCACAGATACAGAGGACTGACTGTACTCAAAAATGTTATGTTTTATTATCATTACTGGGGGCTTCCCGGTGGCTTCCTGGTAAAGAATCTGCCTGCAATACAGGAGCTGCAGGGGACATAGGTTGGAACCCTGGGTTGGGAAGATCCTCTGAAGTAGGACATGGCAACCCACTCCAGTATTCTTGCCTGGAGAATCCCATGGACAGAAGATCCTGGCGGGCTGCAGTCCATGGTGTTGCAAAGAGTCGGACACAACTAAGTGACTCAGCATGCATGTCCGTATCACCGCTATCACGATTGTTTTCATTCTTCCTCTACAGAGGAAGCAATTCAGTGAGTCCAAATGACTTGGCCAAGGTCACACAGCTAGTGGGTGGCAGAGTCAGAACTGAACTGTGTGTCTGCCTGTCCAGCACAATTCTACTGCGTACAACACAGCATACCCTGATCACAGCGTAAGAAGACTGTTTAAGGAGGGAAGAGAGCCTGGGCTTCAGAGTTAAGTGTGCCTGGTTTGAATCCCATCACTTCTGCATACTCTGTGAGCCCCTCCATTCACTTTCCTCATTTGAAAAATTAGTGTGATATTCCATTCGCAGCATTGTGAGGAAGATTATAGATACAGATCTAGATATATAGATATCTATATATAGATAAAATACAGTATATATTTTTCATTGGTATATAACAGGTACTTGATAACTGCTGCTCTTATAGGTCATCACCATATAATTAGCATAATTGCAGTCACAGTGTATAATACTTTACTATCAAAAATATTCTTTAAGAAAATATACTGGTGCTGGGAAAGACTGAGGGCAAGAGGAGAAGGGAGCAACAGGATGAGACGGTTGGATAGCATCATCAACTCAATGGACCTGAATGTGAGTAAACTCAAGGAGATAGTGAAGGATAGTGTCCATGGGGTCACAAAGAGTCAGACACAACTGAGTGACTGAACAACTTCTATTATATGAACAAAATATGCTCTATACTTATAGTGGAATATTATTTGACCTTAAAAAGAAAGAAAATTATTTTTAAAATTGAAGTATATTTGGTTTACAATATTATGCCAGTCTCTGAAGTATATCAAAGTGACTCAATTATACACATATATGTTCTTTTTTAATATTCTTTTCCATTACAGTTTATCATAGTATAGTATACAGTATATAGTATACAGTTTCCTGTGCTGTACATTAGGACCTTGTTGTATATACATTCTAAATGTAATAGTTCGCATCTACCAACTCCAAACTCCCAGTCCATCCATCTCCTCCACACCCTCTTGGCAACTGCGAATCTGTTGTCTACGTCTGTGAGTCTATTTCTGCTTTGTAGATATGTTCATTCATGACATATTTTAGATACCACATATAAGTGATATCACATGGTATTTGTCTTTCTCTTTCTGACATACTTCACTTAGTATGATCATTTCTACTTGCATCCATGTTGCTGCAAATGGCATTATTTCATTTTTTATGGCTGAGTAGTGCTCCATTTGGAGAAAGTTATGGCACCCCACTCCAGTACTCTTGCCTGGAAAATCCCATGGACGGAGGAGCCTGGTAAGCTACAGTCTATGGGGTCGCTAGGAGTCAGACACGACTGAATGACTTCATTTTCACTTTTCACTTGCATGCATTGGAGAAGGAACTGGCAACCCACTCCAGTGTTTTTGCCTGGAGAATCCCAGGGACGGGGGAGCCTGGTGGCCTGCCATCTATGGGGTCGCACAGAGTCGGACACAACTGAAGCGACTTAGCAGCAGCAGCAGCAGCAGCAGTGCTCCATTATATATATGTATCACATTTTCTGTATCCATTCATCTGTCAGTGGGCATTTAGTTTGTTTCCATGTTTTGGCTATTGTGAATAGTGCTGCTATGGACATAGGGGTGTGTGTATCTTTTTGGTTTATAGATCTGTCCAGGTATATTCACGGGAGTGGGATTGCTGGATCATATGGAAATTCTATTTTTAGTTTTCAGAGGCACCTCCATACTGTTTTCCATAGTGGCTGTACCAGCTTACATTTCCACCCACAGTGCAGGAGAGTTTCCTTTTCTCCACACTTTCTTCAGCATTTGTTATTTGTAGGCTTTTTAATGATGGTCATTGTGACTGGTGAGAGGTAATATTCATTGTAGCTTTGATTTGCATCTCTCTAATAATTAGCAAAGTTGAGCAATTTTTCCATATGCCTACTGGCCATCTGTATGTCTTCTTTGGAGAAATGTCTATTAAGGTCTTCTGCCCATTTTCTGACAGTTTTTTTTTTTTTTTTTTTGAGTTGTATGAGCTGATTGTATATTTTGGAGCTGATCGTATAGTAAGCCCTTGTCTGTCTCATTGTTTGCTAATATTTTCTCCCATTCTGTAGGTTATCTTTCAAATTTTTTTTAATGGTTTTCCTTTGCTATGCAAAAGCTTATAGGTTTGATTAGTTCTCATTTATCTTTTGTTTTTGCTTCTATTGCCTTGGGAGACTACCCTAAGAAAACATTGGTATGATTTGTCAGAGAATGTTTTGCCTGTGTTCTCTTTTGGAGTTTTAGAGTGTCTTGTCTTTAAGTCTTTGAGCCATCTTGAGTTTATTTTGGGGCATGGTGTGAGGATGTGTTCTAACTTCATTGATTTACATGCGACTGTTGAACTTTCCCAGCACTACTTGTTGAAGAGAGTGACGTTTCTCCATTTGATATTCTTCCCTAAAGAAAGGAAGGACATTCTGACATCTGCTATATATAGATGAACTTGAAAACATGCTAAGTGAAATAACCCATTCATAAAAAAAAGTTTTACGAGTCCACTAATATGAGGGACCTACAGTAGCCAAATTCATTGGACAAAAAGTAGAATGGTGGTTGTCATAGGCTGGGGGAGGAGAAAACGGGGAGTTATTGTTTAATGGATGTGGGTTTCCCTTTGAGAAGATGACAAAATTCTGGAGAAGAATGGTGGTGATGGTTGTGCAACAATCTTAATGCACTTTATGTTGCTGAACTATGCCCTTGAAAAAAATAGCTAACATGGCGAATTTTATGTTATCTATATTTACTGCCATGATAGGGGAAAAAGAATATATTTTTGTATAAGAGGAAAATATTATTATTGAAATTATTGAAATAAGAAATGAGTCTTAAGATTATCCGCTGCTTCTTCAGTAATATTTTTGTTGTTTTATGTTGAGTTTCACCGAGAAGTCAGTTTAGTCTTCATATTTTATAAGAGGGAGAACGTGTGTGTGACTATTTTTATCTGCAACATATGTTTCTATTTGAATTGGCAGGTGAGTATTAATCAATGTGGGTATCATTCTAATGATACTGTCAAAGGAGAAATAATATTGTTGTGACACCAAGAGAACCTTTTATTATACACATTACCTTGAAATAACATTTTTGCCAGGAATGATGCAGCACACATATGGATCATGATAGAAAGAAGCCAAGCTAAACTGCATTAGTTATGTGTGATGTACATGATGTACAGGCCAAGCTCCTGCGAGATACAAGGATATAGTAACTCTGAAGGTCATTCCAGCACCAGTATAATATTTGAAACAGTTATGCTGTTTATACATCAGGTTCTCGTTTTTATAAGCTTTCCTTTCTATGTGATTTTTTAAAACTCCTGTAAAGCTTTTTTTTTTTGGAGAGGAAAAGGTCCCTTTTGTTTAAATTGTCTTATCCTCCAAATCCAAACCATTTTGTACTTTGAAACATGACTTGCTTCTGACATTGAAACTCTTTTTCTTTCTTTTTGAAGTTACTATAATAAATGTTAAATTTTGAGAAAAAGTTTAATATACTCATAAGGTCATCTGTGTGTCTGTTCTATTTGCATCTGTTTCAGTCTCATTACCCTCATACTTATTGATGTTCTCTTTTATCTCTCGCATTAGTTCTGCCTTGATAAAATACCAGCTCTATTTGCTCACCTTAGGTTCCTTTCTGGACTTATATCAGACCCTCTTGGGCAGCAGCAGGAGCTGTAGGCCTCTGGTCTCTGATCCAAACTCCTCCAAGGCCTTGTTTTCTCTCTAGACACAAGAGTGAGCATTTTTGCCCATCTCTTCTCTCTCTAGAGAACCCCTAGCCTCAAAGTACTGATACTGCTAAACTTTCTAGCAGTATCCTGTTAGAATGTTGAATGTTTTTGTTGGGAGTTTGGAGAGAGTGAGTCTCTACAAGAAGTCTCTCTTGTTTCGTCTCTGCTCTGCTGAGATGTTTGGGTCCTATCTCCACTTAACTGGTACTCTTACTAAAGTAATGTTTTCAGAGAGATTACAAGGGTGGCTATTTGCCAGATTCTCCTGTACTTGAAAGTAGTGGCCCCTTCACATAAATAATATATAACAAGGGGGAAAAAAATCAAAATCTTTTCTTCTCAGAATTCTTTATACCTGATTCTAGTGAATTCTAGCATCCAGTGTTACATACGTGAAATTTAATTCAAGTCCTACTCTCACTTGAATTTTTTTCTCTCAGGAATCTTATAAGAGTTTCTCTTTATACTTAGAGTTTAAAATTTTCTCTATAATATGTTTAGGCGTGCTCCTTTTTACAATGTGTAAAACATAAAAGGCAATTAAATATTTCAGAACTAGAAAGATAAGATAATTTTATCAGTTTCATTGGTTACTGTTCTAACATAACCTCTCCACCTATTCAGATTCCTTCTTTCTAGATTAACATTCCATATAATTTATCTTTCCCTATTTCTATCCTATTCCTTTTTGCACTTCCTTCTCCCCTTTGGGACCATCTGCCCTCTCAGTGGGCTTCTCCGGTGGCTCAGCGCTGTGTGCATGCATGCTAAGTCACTTTATCATGTCTGACTCTTTGCGACCCCGGGGACTGTAGCCCGCCAGGCTCCTCGGTCCATGGGATTCTCCAGGCAATCCTGAAGTGGGTTTCCATGCCCTCCTCCAGGGGATCTTCCTGACCCAGGGATCCAACCCACATCTCTTATGTCTCCTGCATCGACAGGCAAGTTCTGTAACACTAACGCCACCTGGAAAGCTCCCAGCCTTCCGGGCAAGGTACGTCTTCTAGAATTACTTTTAATGAGGCTCTTTTGGTGGTAAACTAAGATCTTATTTTTCTAAAATGTGCTTATTTTACCATCATTTTTGAGAAGGTTTTGCTAGGCAGGCCGACAGTTATTTCAGTCATTTTTCTCTCAGCTCTCTAAAGGCATTACTCTTCTATATCATGGCTTGTGGCAATGCTGAGGTAAAGGCAGCTACGAGTCTAATTGCTATCCCTTTGTTGGTAATGTGTCTTTACATAGTATTTTTATTATTTTAATGCTTGGCCTCAAAATTTTGACAGGTATTCTTAATTGAAAAATATCTAAATTACATCAATGCCTTTACATTTTCTGCAACCCTACAAAGATGCTTAGAAGTTTAAAATACTTTTAAAATTGCCCTGTCCTCTGGTATCTCCTACTTCCTCTCAGCCATCTACCCACTTCAGTTATTCATGTATCTAGGGTACACAGTTTTTAGCAAAGGAACCAACCAGTGGAAGGTTTTAAGGTGAGAGTGTGCCCTGATCAAGGACCAGGAAGGAGTCAGATACATGCATTACTCTTTGTCCCCTTTCAAGTCTTTGCTTAATTTGAGAACTTCCCTGTGTCTTATTTAAAATTTCTTACCTTTTGAATACTTCCCTTATGGCTGTATTTTCCTCCATACCACTTACTACCTTTTATATACTGAATAACTTACTTATATTCTTCTTCCTCCACTAAAATTTATCTCCATGAGAAAAGGGATTTTTAAAAACATATTTTTAAAATTACTGTATCCTCAACTGCTGGAACACTTTCAGGCTTATAATAGGCCCTTAATCATTTGTTAAACATTCATTGAATCCAGGCCCCAAACCCGCATGAGAGCCAATTACTGTTCTGGAACTATTAGGGAACATTCCTTCCTGCCCCCGCTTTTTTTCTATCATTACCCAGAGCCATAGACAAGACAATTTTTACTGCTGTCTCTCCCACTGGAGCATTATTTGTATTGAACCAGTTCACCTTTCCTTGGGTGTACTTCCTTTCTGTTCCTGGTTTTATGCTGTTTGTCTAATCAGGCTCCCCCTACTGCCCAGAGGCCTCGCCCAGATCCACGCCCTGTCTCCCTATTGTGAACAGAGTTCCCATCTTCCCAGGACACTAGTATTTGTAGATGTCTCCAGGGTAACTGGTAGTTGCAGCCTCCAAACTTAATTCCCTGGTCTGAGCTTCAAGTTTACTCCAGACCTCAGAGGACTTCGTAACCATTTTTGAAGGCTTATTCATTCATTTAAATAGTTTTAAATGTTTTACCTGTTGTTTTGTAAACTCTCTGCACCTCTACCAGCAAGTTGGGATTCATTTTTAACGATCTGAGGAATATGCCTGAGGCGGCGTGCTTTTCCTCTATAGTTGTTCATTCCGTATCTTTCCTGTTGTCATCGCTGAAACCTTCAAAGCCACTGCCACAGTAGCAAGTGCCACTGGGGCCGTTGTGTGGTCGTGTTCAGGGAAACCATTAAAGTGAATTCAAGACAATAATTCATCAGATCGCAGGGACTATCTGCTTTATTGTTGATGTTCTCTCGAATAGAAAATTTCTGCCCAATTCTGTACCTATCGTCCAAGGGTGGTTTTTATGGCCTATACTGGAAACCAAGACACTGAACAAAAATGAAAAACTGTATTATACAGAAAACATCTAACTGACAATCTCACGTCTATTTCATTATCAAAGCTCAAGCTACTGTGATGCAGGCAATCTTGGACAAGTAGCTCAGGAAGATTCAGTGATAAACATGGAAAATTGGAAGGAATCTTCCAACGTGTAGTTCAATGTTCTTCAAAGGGCAGTCTAAACACAGACTGATCTCTCAGGGGTCAGATTATTTAGGGATTCTGGTTTCCTATCCCCTCTGTAACAATTCACCACAAATATAGTAGTTTAAACTAACACAAACGTATTGTCTCAGCTTCTGCAGGTTAGAAGTCCAGAGTCTCCGCTTACTAGTCTCACAGCTGAAAGCAAGGTGTGAATAGAGCCATGCTCCTTTCTGGAGCTTTGAGAGGGAAAGCCATTCCTCGCTCTTTAGGTTGTCGGTACATATCTCCTGCCAGCCTGTTCTCACCTTCCGAAGGCCACTCACGTTCCTTGGCCCTTAGGCCCTCTTCCTCTCTCTTCAAACACCAGCAATAGTGAGTTAAGTCCCTCGCAGTCTTCACCTATCCTCTGCTCTCTTCTTCTTTGAATGGCGAATGTGATTAGATTGGGTCCACCAGGATAATCCAGGATAACGTCCCCATCTCAGAGTCTGTAACCTCAGTCACATCAGCAAAGCCTCCTTTGCCTGGTGAGGTAGCATACTCACAAGTTCTGAGGACTAGGATGTGGACATCCTTGAAAGACCATTTTCTGCCTATTACAGTGAGCAAAAATCCAGATTATAGAAACCAGGAGAAAGTATATTAATAATTAAGAGGTAAGTCAGGATTGCTAATGGCCAGAGATACTTTCCAAAGCCCAGACATCTCTCCATTCAGAAGGACAGCAGGCTATTAGCAGAGAACCATGAGTCAGACTCAAGGATTAGGCCCAAAAAGGTGGGATCTGGCATTAATAGAGTTTCCCTAGCCTGATGGCCTCTGGCAGTCTCTCCGGACACCATTAAAATTTATCCAGGCTGGTATGCTTTCCCTCTCTGTAATGGCAGAGTACTCTTCACGGAAGAAAAAAGCCCTGAGGCATCACTCTCATCTGCTAAAGCTGTTTCCTGGGCTTTCCTTTAAGAATGGTAGTGGTTGGCATTTTCAATCAATTTTGGGACTTTTGGGCTATTTAAATTATAGGCCACCAGCAGAATATCTTTTTTGGGTGTTTTCTTCTATCTGCTCTTGTAGATTGGCTAGCTGTGGTCTGAGTCCATATCTCATTGGTGAGCTTTTGTTGAAAGTGAAAGGAAGAACCAAAACATGCTAACATTTTGATTTTCTACCAATTCTCTAATTATATGTCTTGGTATGCAGAAATATAGATTTACCAAATACTTTGCCACTGGATTTTAATGGTAAACAAATCTCCAGACTACAAATGTCCTCCTGATAGCCTTCCTCCCCACCTGGCCAGTTTCACACTGTAGGTTGCATTATTTGCAGCACTCGAATTTCTAGAGACCAAAATATCTATCTCATAGGAATAAAGTTTCCTAAAAAGAACAGAAAAAAATGTGGCCTAACACATGGATATTTATGTGTCTCATACAAGAAGTCTAGGAGTAAAGAGATACTTCACATCTTTCCACACACTGCTGTCCATTGTATATAGATTTAATCTTTGTGACTAGTACTTCATGTTCCATCCTGCCTGCCGCCCCTCCAGGATTCACATTCACATTCCAGACAATAAAAAGAAGGCAAGAACCATAAGGGGTGGAGGATGAAAGAAGCAGAATCCCAGCCAAATTTGCTTTTTAAAAACTCCTGGAACCCCTCTCAGAGATTTCTGCTTAACATCTTATTTGCCATAAATGAGACATAGTTTGAAAAAGAATCTAAAAAGTAAACATTTTTGTCTATTTAGAGTTTAATTTATTTTTTTTAAATGGGAGGATAAATATTGCTCAGGCAAATAAATGGCAGTGTCTGATGATCATACTGTTATTGTAAAGAATAAAGATATATGTATGTACATGTATATATACATATATATACACATATAATATGCTCACCAAAAATATCTGTTATAACTTCTGTATGTACATTTACATGTGCATGAAAATATTTTGAGAAGGTTACACACTAAATTAGAATACAGCTAAAAATACAGGGAAAACTATATTATAGCTAATAAACAGGAATTGCCTCTAATAATAATAGCAAACATTAACAGAGTATCTACTATTCTGAAAGACACTATTGTATTTAACAAACATTAACTCATTTCATCTTCACAATCACTTAACTTACAGATGAGGAGACTGGTGCACAGAGAGTTAAATAACTTGTTCAAGGTCACAGATCTAATGTTAGAGGTGGAATTTGAACCCAGGAAGTCTGGCACAAAGTCTAGGCACTTAACCTCAAAAATATAATTTTATAGCTTGAAAAAACTAATTACCTCTCCTTCAAATCACCCCAATAAGAGCAGCAGCAGCAATAGCAACAGCAATAGCAAAGCAGAAAGAGCACACACAAACTCTAAGCAAAACATGGGCTATCAGTGAAGACTGTCATCAACCTCCTCAACCACGCCCCACACAAGCAACCTTTGGGGGATTTTTCATCCCTCCCCATGCATACAGCTAGCCTAAGAAAGCTACCCAGGATTCCAAACGTCAGCTCTAGTCTCATTTTCCTCCGTGAGCCATGCCCCTATTTCTCCTTCTCTCCCATCTGAACACAGCTGTCCACCCACTTCAAGTCATACATTTTTCTTGACAAGTTAATAACTATAAAATAATAAGATCATTATTTGCCCTAGGTGGTGGAAAAGGTCAAGAGTAGAGAAAAAGGAAGCCTATTATTCCCGTGTCTGGAAATAACTAACATTTATATGGTTTTAGGCAATGGCACCCCACTCCAGTGCTCTTGCCTGGAAAATCCCATGGACGGAGGAGCCTGGAAGGCTGCAGTCCATGGGGTCGCTGAGGGTTGGACACGACTGAGTGACTTCACTTTCTCTTTTCACTTTCATGCATTGGAGAAGGAAATGGCAACCCACTCCAGTGTTCTTGCCTGGAGAATCCCAGGGACAGGGGAGCCTGGTGGGCTGCCATCTATGGGGTCACAGAGTCGGACATGACTGAAGCAACTTAGCAGCAGCAGCAGCGAAGACCCTATGGAACATCCATATACCATTGCTCATTTAATGTGATGGTTTTCGTTCCTAGTTTACAGATGAAGAAACTGAGGCTCTGTAAGGTTAACTATTTTTTTTAATCCATCAAGTTTTCTTAGTGGCAAAGCTGATCTTAAGTCTGATTATCCTTTCCCCAAACTGCTGCAAAATCCTTTTACATAAACTTCCTTGGCCAAGAATTTCCACATATGTTCCTCATGAAATTTGTGGCTAGAATAGTGAAAATTCATCATCACTGCTGGAAAAATAAAACTTGAGGGTGAAAGAAAGAGGCTGGAGTTGAGGATCAGTTACATGTTTCAGTTTCCATGCATGGTAGCAGTATTCTGGTTAAAACAAACTAATGGGTTTTTTTGTTTTGTTTTTTTGCTTTTGGCCATTTCTAAAGTCTTTATTGAATTTGCTACAATATTGCTTCTATTATTTTATGTTTTGGTCTTTCATCATGAAACATGCAGGATCCCAACTCCCTAAGCAGAGACTGAACCTGTATTCCCTGTGCTGGAAGGTAAAAGTCCTAACCACTGGACCACCACTTAAGTTTCAAGACTTTCTAAATGTTCTTTTAGCTTCCATTTCCCTTTAGTTTTGGCACAGTCTTTTAGTTTATGCTAGCTCCTGGAAAATAGTCATTTTGGAAGTTTTATTTTTCCTTCTTTTCTAAATATTCAGCTCTTCTGTGGCTTTATCTAGAAATAAAAGATTATTATAGCTGGCTGCTGACTTGGTAATCTATGTTGGTTGTATTCATGTGTTACAAATAGTTTTATATAAAAACACAGTATATGTAAAAACAGTGTATAATTAAAAGATAAAAGTTTGAAAGGTCAAGAATGACCTTATAACAACAAAGCTTGTGCTCACAGTGTATCATGAAGAGTTTGTTGGTTTAAGAAATGCAGATGTAGAATGTATTTAGAGACTAGATGGGAAAATGATGTAAGTCTTTGTTCCCACAATAAACTTGAGTCAAAAGAGCAAACAAGATAGCTCACAAGATCACGCCACTCTGAATTCTCTAAGGAGGTTTTTATACCTGAACAGAAAAGTTTCTGAAGTTAAATATCTTGACTAACACTATTTCCACCACTGTGACCTCCTAACCTGGTTTTGAACAAGATACTGTGCAGGATTAGAACATATAATTTTAATTAATGAGTCTAGGATTGTACATGTAAAGTGCAGCAACTGGAGAAATTGGTAAAGTAAATTAAATTCATGAAGTAATTGCGTTCCAGAATTGAGAACTAACAAGAACCTGACAATGTATTTTTAGAATATTTCTTGGCCAAAAATGAGAAAAGACTCCTTTCTCTTTGCTAGCCCCCCAAAACCGACAGATTATTTCAACCCCCATTATTCCCCTTTGCTCTTTGACTCCAAACCCCTCAGCTTTTAAAAGGAGCAGTCAAAAGGAGGCTCACAAAGGTCACAAGGTCAGTTTATAAATACAATCTGCTCACTACATATTTCCTCACCTCCTGACCTGCCCTCCTCTTTTATATCCAATATAGTTCACAATACTGACATCTCACTATAACTTTTCCTTCAAATCTGGGGTGCTGAAAGACAAGCTTTTTATACCTCCCAATAAGAGTACTATAAATTAGCAAACAACCCCAAATTATCAACATTTGCTTCAAGATATGAAAGCTCTTTCCATGATTGTCTCCTTCGATAACTGATGTAGATTATTTCTCTAGCACTGAATGGCCCAAGCTTTGTAAAACCATGTGCTCTTAGATGGTATTTGTCAAATCCTTCTTTCCTGATGAAGGAAGAATAGTTTCCAGGCAAATGACCCAGAAGCATATTCACCTTCAAGTCAGGATTGTCCAAAAACCAAACTAGTACACCTTTCAAATAATGATGGAATTACCTTCACGGCATCATTCCAGCCTCTGCCTGGACTCCTGAAATTACTGAGCAAGAGAGAGAGGAGTGCTCGATACTTCTTGTGTCTCTTCACATTCTTGGGGCAGTCTCTCTTTACGTGGAATCATTAGCTCTGCTATTATATTTCTTCAGTTTTCTTGGCTCTCTCTGGAGTCAGCCAAGAGAAGATCCTGCAACTCTATGGACCATAGCCCACTAGGCTCCTCTGTCCATGGGGTTCTCCAGGCAAAGAACACTGGAGTGGGTTGCCATGCCCTCCTCCAGGGAATCTTCCCCACCCAAGGATCAAACCCATATCTCTTTAGTTTCCTGCACTGGGAGGCAGGTTCTTTACCACTAATGCCACCTGCAAAGCCCTAAAGATGTCTTACTTATCAGTTACTAGGATCATATTGGTTTTAAAGGGAATAAAGTTACTTCTGCAACTACGGAGACTATGATGAAAATTAAGTTTGTAATGACTTCAAGTCGGAAGTGAATTCATTTACAGACACACATACTTGCTGCCCCACTATCTATCACTACTTTGATTCCATCTGTGACCTAGTTTGTGGCTTGCAAAATTTTACGTCACTGTGGGAAACTCATCCTTGAAGATATTTAGCTTGCTCACATTATACCTTCTATAAAACCCTGGATACATGTGAGGCTTCCCACTTATTTCAACATCTTCTGAGCACTGTGATTTTTTTAACAAATATTTCCATTTGGCAGTTCAAAAATTTTGCAATAACAAGATTTGCATAGTATTGAAGATGAGGCCTAAGAAATCTTGGTTGAAATTTATTTAATCTATCACTGCCTCACTCCTCATGGATTCTGATTGTGAACTGAAAGACAAATCTCAATCACATGTAATTGTTTTCCATATTATAGAGATTTGCATACCACCTACTGAGAATGAGGGACAATTATTTTTAATAGATACAAAATTGGAAAGTATTCCATTTACAAATTAAAAAAAAATCTTCCCTTGATTTAGAAGCAAATGTGTCGAGAAGTTCCATAGTATGATTTTATACATTTTTACCTCTAGCTGAAGATCAGGTTTATAACCTACTATAATAGCAATGGGGTATGTTAAAGACAAGACATGTCAAGTATTTTTTAACTGACTTGTTAGAAATATTCATTCTTAAACCCCACTCCTGCTCACAGTTTCACAGCATTCCATCCTGAAGGAGAACATCCACACATCACTTCCCAAGAACACAGGTGAAGACACCTAAGCCTTCTTCCTTGCTTTCAATAATTCTGCGGTGATGGATGTTTGTAACAAAGGAACAAGAAATCCTAACAGAATGTCTCAGGTGTATTAATATGCATTTTCATTTAACAGAAAAGATGACACCACAGGCTGGGTGTTCCACGGCTGAGACCCTAACTCAGGAGGATGAGCATCAGATTCGGAGAATGATGGCAAAGCGTGCGAAAATCATCAAGGAGCTGATACAGACGGAAAAGGACTATCTCAATGACCTAGAACTGTGGGTTCAAGAAGTGGTTCAGCCCTTGAGAAATAAACAGGTAAATGCAACTTTGAGGGTCCCTCCAGCCCCATCCTAAATAGGATCACCAGAACCGGGAAATCACAGAACCCAAGTGGATCCAAGGATCCTTATCGTCTACCGCTGCGATGGCAGGAGCAATGGGCCTTCCCCTGAAGCCCTGGGTTCAAGACAGCAGAAGTCATCACCAGACTCAGACTTCTGTCAGCACAGGGACACCCAGCATCAGGGAAACTGTATTCTAAGATATGGGGAAATGGAAATTCACAGTTTTTGCCACTTTGAAATTTCAATGTGTTCTTTCTTGAATTCCCATGGAACTGCCAGCTAACTCTGAGTGGTTGAATTTTTAAGCAGTTTAAGAACAAAGCATTTAATTTGATCTAAAGATGGTCAAGTTTTCAGAAGAGAAAACTGTGGGTTTTTCCCTCCCCTATGTTGAGAGCTCAATTGAATTATGCCTATTAGCTAAGTAAAATGAAGCATAGAAATGAACCTGAGGGCTTCTTCGGTGGTCCAGTGGCTAAGATTCCAGGCTCTCAAATGCAGGGAGCCTGGGTTCGATCCCTGGTCGGGGAACTAAAGATCCCATGTACCACAACAAGATCCAGTGCAGCCAAATAAAATTTAAAAAAAAAAAGAAAGAAAGAAATGAACGTGAATGTAAGGTAACAATTTTCTCTTAGGTAGAACTAGCCTAAGACAAAACTAGAGGTGTTGATAAGTTAATGTTTCTCCTCTTTATTCAAGAACTTTTCAAGGAATTAGAATAAAGGTACAATAATTTTCTTTTACATATATGTAAAATCACTAGGGTGGTAAGTGGTCCTCACATGCAATTCAAACAATATACAAAAACATAAACCAGAATGTAAAAATGATCAGGAATTCCATGACTCAATGATAATCACTATTTACATGGTTGGAAACATCCTTTCAGACATCAGTTTGGACACTTGCATATCAAAACACACACATATATTTTACAGATAAATGTAATCAGAACCACACATGCTATTTTGTAATATACTTGTTACACTCAGCAGTCTGTTGGATCTATTTTCATGACCACTAACACTTCTCAATGTTTTTCTACCATTACTGATGCTGAAACCCACATATTTGGGGTATTGTCACCTTATCTGCTTGGAATAAATTCTTAGGAGTGGAATTGCTAGGTCAAAAGATATGCATACTTCGGATTTTGATAAAAATTGCCAACTTAAAGCCAAAAAGGTGACAGTGTTCTAATTTTCATTGCCACATACGTTGCTTGAGCTGGTATGCTGCTGTGTTATCTTTACAGCTAAGCATTATTGGTTTATAAACAACAGTGAAGACCAGGTACCTTTGGTTTCTTCTGACAAGTATATATTCATGAGCTGCTTCTTTTTAATCCTTATTCATATCCATATCTTTTGCCCTTTTGAAAAAAATTATGGCTTTTCTTTTTCTTATTGTTTTATAAAACCTCCTTTTATCTATATGTGGCAGCTGATCTTCTCAGTTTGTCTTTTGCCTTCTAACATTGACTAAGGTTAAAAAGTCAAAACCTTCTTTAAGGCTTATTCATTTGTTTTTGCCATATTTAAGTGGCCGGATATATCCAACTTTGTGGATTCTGGGTTTGGCATCTTAACATGTACCCCACGATTATAAAAACACGCTAAGTCAGTTGTTCTAACATCAGTTATTAAATCTCTTCCCTAATAGTTTACATTTCTTAGCAAAAGACTCTTCTCAGAAATGACAGGTAAAGTATCTGGTCTAAAAATCAGGGAAAACCAGTGTAGATCAAGGTGACCTTTGATGTAAAAGTTTATTTTTTTTTAATTTAAGCCAATGTATAAAGCAAAGAGGCCAAATAGGCAAAACATTTTCCCTTGATCAGGAGTCATCTTTCATCTTCCTCCTTCATGACTTTTTATTAGGCACTTGCTATTTGTCAGGTCTTGTTCCAAACACTTCATTGGTATTCTGATTCAATCCTCTTGCAGTTCTCATATTAGAAGACAATTTTATGAATCTGGAAATTTCTTAGTAATTCTGTAAGAGTAAGAATAACATTTACAATCATGATAAAAAGCTGCTCTCGATTCATTGCTAAATATAGTAAAGTATTTTTGGTGTGTTTTTCACTTAATTTAAGCTAGCTGCATTGATGCAACCTCTATTCTGGCAGATAGTCTTGGTTATTAATACAATGTTTATTTACATATTTATTCAAATATTTATTTTTAAATGCAGGTGGCCTCAGACTCTATCAAATATCCACCCTCCCTTATGGTCCAGTCCTTACTCCTATTCTTCAGAAAATTTTATACCTAACACACTGTCTCCATAATTTCTCTCTGTACCTAATTTTGCCATCCATTTTCAGTAATTTCAACATTCAGGCACAGACTCTCACTCAGTTCTGTGACTTGTTCATTGTATTCAATGAGATTTCCTCAGCCCCATCTCAGCCGCTCTCTCCAGGGGCACAGCCTACAGCCATCACTACCAGTAACTTCACGCCTTCTGAATCAGGATTCCGAGCTTACCTTTCTCTAACCCTCATGTCCTCTCTTTCAGCTCACTCCTACTGGTCTTGTTTCCAGCAATTTCTAGAGCAATTTCTCCAGCAGTGCTGCCAGGGCCAGCTACTGAGCTCACTATTGCCTATTCACGTGTTCACCAAGCCCACACCTGGTCTAATTTCCATGGCTCCTTCATTGTAAAATCACTCCTTGCAGATGAATTCAGTTCCCTTTTCTTGCTCTCTTTCATTTACTTGCCTGAAAAAAAAGCTGCCTTTAATGAAGTTCAGTCGTCTGTATACTTTCTACCTTTACCGCATGCAGCTGAACCAATCTCTTTAAAAATTCATAACCATTTTCTTCAAGTGGGGCCCCCGTAATGTCTCTGAAAGAACTCTTTCATATCTTCTTCTTGCTCCTCACACCTCAAACACTTTTTTCTTCTCTCAGTTAGCATCCTCTTCCATCATTTCATGGAGAAAATAGTCATAATAAGAAGGTGCACACCAACAAGTCTAAACCTAGCTGCATCTCCACTCATATAACCTGGCTGGTGGATCCTGCTTCGAATCAAGGAGAACCTCTCTACTACACAGGATTTCATCCTCTCAAGCTTACTCCTGAATTTTGGTCCTGCCACTGTCCTTTTTCTGTCCTATGTAATTGGTTTTACTCTGCCTATTGGATGGATTTTTCTTACGATCATCAGCTATCTTAAAAACTACAACCAAAAATTCTCTCTTGATCCTAAAAGAATTGTCTATATTCTGTCTTTACTTCTTTCTCTTTTTAAGTTGACTCTGAAGTATTTAATATGTATAAAAGCATGTGTGACTGAAACATGTGTTAAATACAATTTACCAAAGCTCTGTCCCTTGATAAGTTAATGATCAATACCCCCCCCAAAAAAAGACTACATATACAAGAAAATGCCTTCCTTTGAATTAATAATCTTTTTTTGAATCAAATGGAATAAGATATTTATTTAGAATGTCTTCACTTTTAAACCATCAGCTACATTGGTGAATTAAACTGGTGCCACCAGTATACATGCCTTTGCTGAGCTGTACACCTGGGTATGCTCATTAATTTGTGCTTGCTTTTTCACTTCTGTTGTCTTATTTTTTTTTTTTTTTTTTTGCTTCCTATGAAACTCTTAGGAGCAATGCTAAGACTTGGTGCTTCAGGCCACGTAAAATAAAATGCTTCTGTTATGTAATGTTTATTTACTTGGCTTGTTTAATTTTGACTCTTAATACTTTGAGTTACCACTCTCATAATTCTAACTAATACTTCCTTTGTCATTCTATTTGGATTGTTTATAGCTTGTTGATTTTTCACATCCGGCATTTCCCAATGTTTAGTTATCTTTCAGTGCTCTCTGCCTTCTGCTTTGTGGAATTAGCTTCAGTCCAGTAGTCTATGTCCTTTCCACTAATGTTATAATAGCAATCAGTTGGAGGTTTCTCAGAATTCTCATGTCAGATCCACCTTTTCCCCACTTCATTATGCTTTTAAGCTTTGGTTAAGTAAAACACAGGTTCAGGAATTCAAAGGATTCAGAGGATTCTGAATCTAAATCTAAATCATTCTAAATCTATATGCATGCTGAGGTAGTTCATTTACAACCCCAATTCATTAACTTCACTGCCTTTTCCTTGGACATTCTATGTGTCCTGTTTCAATACCATGGCTTTGCACATAGGCCACCCGTCATTAGTAAGTGTCAAAATTTAGAAATTAATACATAGTTTTCATGTCACTCTGGAAATGATCTGCAAACCATGCTTAGCTAAACCAGAGGCAACATAAATAAATATTTCACATGTACAGGTTAGGCTGGAAGGGACTTTGGGAAGTCATCTGGTGGATGTCTTTTCTCTTGCTGAGAAGACTCTTCACCACATTGGACTCCCTCCATGTCTTCTCTCTGTGCAGCTGATTCATGCCTTTTCAGCCCCAGAAGAAGCAAGTCCGTTTATAAGAGTGAAAATTGGAAGAAGGAGGTTGAAAACTGAGAAAAGCCCTGTGCTTGTCTGAGTGAACTTGCCTGAATGAATCAGGGCACAGATGACTGTCTGGAATAACCCAACAATGGGAACCAGTTTTATGTGTAAGGAAAGGACCAAGAAGTGATTGAAAAGAGTAGTCAGATAAATTGAAATACATGTTCTCCCTTTCTTATTTTAATTTGTGAAATTCACATAATACAAAAATACCAAAGATCTCAAAGACACCATAACATCTTACAGCTATTCAGTTTCATTTTCTAGAGGCAAACATCATTAGCAGCTTCTTTTTACCCTTCCAGGGATATCCTATTTATGTGTATATATTTGAATACACATTTAGTCTGTTTTCATTTATGTAACAAGAAAGTTATGTGTATTTATTTTGGATTTGTTCATATCAGCTCTAATTGTGTGAAGTTATACTTGACTTTTTGTATTTTATGAAAAAAGGACAAATCATTCTGTAGTGATAAGAGCTCAGTTGTGATTTCCTGTTAGAATTGGGATACTCTTTATGGCAGCAATTTTGTAAAATAATTTTCATTTGAAAAAAGATATAGAAGAAAATAAACACATATAGCTTTACCACTTAAAAATAAGCACTATAAATATTTTGGTTTATTGTCTAGACATATATGAACATACCCAAATATCTCATGATACTGTAATCATACCATATATATATATTGCTATTGCTAAGTCACTTCAGTCATGTCCAACTCTATGTGACCCCATAGACGGCAGCCCACCAGGCTCCCCCATCCCTGGGATTCTCCAATATATACACCCTTATGGAAACTTTTCCCCCTGAAGAGTTTATTTACATGTTTTATTTTAAACCACAAATAACAAGTACTAATTTAAATGGAGAAATATTTATTTTCCTTATTGAAGGAGCATACATTTGAGAACAATATCAAGCTCTCTCTGGATGGAGAGCCGTCAAGTGGAAAGTGGTGCCTACCAGTATTGTCATGCAAGTCTGTATGTTGCGATGGCCATTGTGCTGTGTGGCATATGTGGCCTATGACACATGTACTGACATCCTACCAAAACCCTCCCCTTCAGGGTCCACAGTGGGCAAGGGAAGGCCTGCAATAGGAGAGCACAAAAGACGAGGAATTAAGACAAATCCTTAACTTGCCCTTTGTTTTCAAAGTGCAAGAGAGGGAAGGGACCATGGGGCCCAGGGAATTCAGTTTCCTGCCCCTGTCCTCCACCTGAGTGAAGCTGTTATAGCTTAAACTACGGCATCAATCCTGATAGAGAAGCTTATGCATACGGAGAGAACATAGAATAGATCAAATCATCTCTGAAAGGAGCCAGGGAGGAGAAGGATGTAAATGCATGATGGTAATAAAAATACTTTTCAAATATGGCAATGCCATGGAAATCTGTCTGTGGGCCTCCCAGGTGGCGCTAGTGGTAAAGAACCTGCATACCAATGCAGGAGGTCTAAGAGACGTGCATTCTATTCCTGGGTCAGGAAGATCCCCCAGAGGTGGGCATGGCAACCCACTCCAGTATTCTTGCCTGGAGAATCCCATGGACAGAGGAGAGTGGCAGGCTCCATAGGGTCACAAAGAGACGGACATGACTGAGTGACTAAGCACACACACAGCAAAAAGATGGTCATGGCTCAGCTGCTGTCCTGCGCATTTTAAGTTATACTTAGTACATTTTAGTTTGATGAATGATTTTTATTTTCCTTTGGAGTTTGCTGTATTTTTTCAAAGTATCTATTTATTTTGGCCATGCTACATGGCATGTGGGATGCTAGTTCTTCAACTAGGGATCAAACCGATCTTTGGAGTGGAACCACGGAGTCTTAACCACTGGACCTCCAGGGAAGTCCCAAGTGGCCACATTTGTAAGGACTCCCTCCTCACCAGAATGAGTCCATTGCTGTCCTACACGAAAGGGACTGCAGCTTCAGCGCATGTTCTGGGAACTTCTCAAGTTTGCCCTCTCATCTGAGGTTTCTGGTTTGACATAACTGGTGTCTTCCTTGACCTCTCAAAGCTGGGTTCTACCTCAATATGCAGCCCTTGGATGGCTCCTTAGATGAAAGGTGCTCCCAGGAGTTATACAGAGCACAGTGGCTGTGTAGCAAACCTGCTGGACAGCCTGCCTGTCTCTCAATTTTAGTTTTGCTCCTTGGATGCATTCTCTGAGATTCCCCTTCCAAAACCACCACCATACTCTTCACTCAGTCATGTCTGACATTTGTGACCCCATGGACTGCAGCCTGCCAGGCTGCTCTATGGAATTCTCCAGTTAAGAGTACTGGAGTGGGTAGCTATTTTCTTCTCCAGGTATCGAACCCAGGTCTCCCGCATTGCAGGCAGATTCTTTACCATCTGAGCCACGAAGGAAGCCCTGAGATTACCTTAGTTCTGTCTGAACCTCCTCCCTAACCCCCACCCAGCCCAGCTCTTACATACCCACTTCTCCTTAAGAGGATTTTAGACAGTAACATGTAATAAAATTTTACCAATCTCACTGAACAAAGAACAGAATTATGATCATGATAATTCACTGAAAAACGAGATAAAAGAACCAAGACAGAAATATTTTATCTAATAATTATTAAAATATACCCAGTTATCACTTATAGATCGATATATATATATCATTTATATATATATCTTATTTATATATTTCATTCATAGATCGATATATAGCCACCAGGGAAGCCCTTATGGATCAATAGGTAGATAAATTAGACTTCTCAAAGCTATTTGTTAAAACTTTGCCTACATAACAAATAGAGGAAATCATAGGTGAGCAAATTTTTTTGTCATGAATTTTGAAATGTCATAGAAGGACTCTTGTCAAAATTGTCCTCTCTAGCTGTCACGTCCACTAAAAGACTTTAACTGTTCCCCAAAATAAGTCATTCATTTTGAACAGGCAACCACGCGATTTTTTCCCCTCCTGTTTTTTTTTATATTATCCAGCTACTCTTTTTTTAAAAACTTTTTTTTTTTTTTTGAGCACTTTTGGTTCATAGCAAAGTTGAGGGAAGATTTCCTGTATTGGCCTGACACCACATATAATTTTCCCCATTATCAATATCCGCCACTAGAGTGTTAGTTTTGTTACTCTGACACCAGTGTTAGTTTTGTTACAACTGATGAATATTAGCACACTGATATATCGTTACCACCCAAAGTCCATAGTTTACAGGATGGCTCACTTTCAGTGTTGTCCTGTCGACAGAGGAGCCTGACTGGCTATGGCCCACAGTGTTGCAGATTCTGACACAACTGAAGCTACTTAGCACATGTGCACACACGTGGAATTTTACAAATGTGCAATGACATGTCATTGTGGTATTGTGGAGAGCACTTTACTGCCCTAAAAATCCTCTCTTCTTCCCAGAATGTCCCACAGTTGTAATCACACAGTATGCAGTCTTTTCAGATTGACTTCTTTCGCTTAGTAATATGTATTTAGGATTCCTTCTCACCTTTTCATGGCTTGATAGCTCATTTTCTTTTAGGACTGAACAGTATTCCATTGTTTGGAGGCCCCACAGTTTGTTTATACATTCACCTACCGAAGGGCATCGTAGTTGCTTCCAAGCTTTGACAATTATGCATAAAGCTGCTACAACAACATTGTGCAGTTTTGTGTGGACGAGTTTTGAGTCCACTTGGATGAAAACCAAGACACATGATTTTGCGATCATATGGTAACAATATGTTGTGTTTTGTAAGAAACCACCAAATTGTCTCCCAAGGTGAATGTACTATTTTGCATTTCTGCCAGCAATGATTGAGAGTTGCTGTTGCATCATATTTACACAAGCATTTAGTATTATTGGTATTCTGGATTTTGGCCATTCTAATGGTGTCTCATTGCTTTAACTTGCATTTCCCCAGTAACAAATGACGTGAAGCATTTTTTCATATGCTTATTTGTTATCCAGAGATCTTCTTTGGTGAGGTGTCCATTAATATTTATTTTGGCTCATTTTTTAAATGGGTTGTTTGTTTTCCTGTTACTGAGTTTTAACAGTTTGTATCTTTGAGAATATTTTTCCTAGTCTATGGCTTGTCTTCTCATTCTCCTGCTCTTTCATGGCTTTTTAATTTTAATAAAGTCCAACTTATCAACTATTTCTTTCATGGATCACGCCTTTGTTGATGTACCTAAAAAGTCATTGCTATACTCAAAGTCATCTAGTTTTTTCTATGTGAGATGTTTTTCTTAGTTTTGCATTTTACTTTTAGTTCTGTGATCCATTTTAAGTTAAATTTGTGAAGAGGGTGAACTCTGTGTCTAGATTCCTTTCTTTACACATGGATGTCCAGTTGTTTCAGCACCGCTTGTTGAGAAGACCATCTTTGCTCCATTGTATTTCCTTTATTCCATTGTCCAAGATAACTATCTTTGTGTGACTCTACTTCTGGGCTCTTCTATTAATCTATTTGTCTGTTCTTTTACCAATACCATACTATCTTGATTTACTGTAGGTTAATGCTAAGTCTTGAAGTCAGATGGTGTCAGTATTCCAACTTTGTTCTGTTTTAATCTTGTGTTGGCTATTCTGGGTCTTTTGTCTCTTCATATAAACTATATAAACTTTGAAATTAGTTTAAATATCCACAGAACTGTTGGAATTTTAATTAGGATTTCATTGAATCTATAGATCAAGTTGGGAGGAAATGACATCTTGAGAATGTCAAGTCTTCCAGTCCATAAACATGGGCTGTCTTTCCACTTATTTAGTTCTTTGACTTTTCTCACTAGAGTTTTTAGTTTTCCTTGTACAGGTCTTGTGCATATATTGTTAGATTTATATCTAAATATTTCATTTGCAGAATGCTAATGGAAATGGTGTTGTGTTTCTAATTTCAAATTCCACTTGTTCATTGCTGGTATATAGAAAAGCAATTAACTTTTGTCTATTAACCGTGCAACCTGCAATCTTGTAATCACTTATTAGTTCGAGGAGGATTTTTGGTTCATTATTGAACCAACCATGAATGAATACAAATTCATTATATGTATTTCTGCATAGACTATGAGCAAAGACAGTTTTATGTCTTCCTTCCCAATCTGTATACCCTTCATTTCCTTTGTCTTAGTGCACTAGCTACAACTTCCAGTACAACATGGAAAATGTGTGATAAGAGGGAACATCTCTTGCCTTGTACCTGATGTTAGTAAATATGCTTCAAGCTTCTCACCATTAAGTTAGCTGTAGGTTTTTTGTAGATATTCTTTATCAAGTTGAAGAAATACCTCTCTATTCCTAGTTTATTGAGAGGTGTTTTTAAATCATGAATGGACATTCAGTTCAGTTCAGTTCAGTCGCTCAGTCATGTCTGATTCTTTACAACCCCATGGATTGCAGCATACCAGGCCTCCCTGTCCATCACCAATTCCTGGAGTTTACTCAAACTCAAGTCCATTAAGTCGGAGATGCCTTCCAACCATCTCATCATCTATCATCCCCTTCTCCTGCCTTCAATCTTTCCCAGCATCTGGGTCTCTTTCAATGAATCCGTTCTTCGCATCAGGTGGCCAAAGTATTGGAGTTTCAGCTTCAGCATCAGTCCTTCCAATGAACATTCAGGACTGATTTCCTTTAGGATGGACTGGTTGGATCTCCTTGCAGTCCAAGGGACTCTCAAGAGTCTTCTCCAACACTGCAATTCAAAACATCAATTCTTCGACATTGGATTTTGACAAATGCTTTTTCCGTATCTATCATATGATCATATGTTTTTTTTTTCTTTTTAAATCTGCTGATGTGATAGTGAAAGTCACTCAGTCATGTCCAATTCTCTGAGACCCCAGACCCCATGGACTATACAGTCCATGTAATTCTCTAGGCCAGAATACTGGACTAGGTAACCTTTCCCTTCTCCAGGGGAACTTCCCATCCCAGGGATTGACCCCAGGTCTCCCATATTGCAGGTGGATTCTTTACCAGTTGAGTCACAAGGGAAGCCCACTGATGTGTTGGATTATATTAACTGATTTTTGAATATTGAACTGTTACTGCATACCTGGGATAAATCCCACTCAGTGATAATGTGTAATCCTTTTTATACATTTTAAAATTTGATTTGCTAATATTTTGTTGGTGATTTTTGCTTCCCTCTTCATGAGAGATACTGGACCATAGTTTTCTTTTCTTGTTTGGTTTTGACATTAGGATAATTCTGGTCTCATAGAAATTCCCAGCTACTCTTCATGTATCTGTTAACTTCCAAATTTTTCAGATTGTATTCTAGGCCTCAAACATATTCCACCTTAGTTCACTAACCATAACTTTCTTAAAAATCAACCTCATCTCTTCCATGAAATTGCCTTGAAATAAGTAGAATCAAGATATTGATTTTTTATAGACATGTCTTATTTATGCAAGCAATCACCATACTCCATTCATATGTTCTATCAGTTCAGTGCAGTGCAGTGCAGTGCAGTCGCTCAGTCGTGTCCGACTCTTTGCAACCCAATGGAGAGCAGCACGCCAGGCCTCCTTGTCCATCACCAGCTCCCAGAGTTTACTCAGACTCAAGTCCATTGAGTCAGTGATGCCATCCAGCCATCTCATCGTCTGTCATTCCCTTCTCCTCCTGCCTTCAATCTTTCCCAGCATCAGAGTCTTTTCCAATGAGTCAGTTCTTCACATCAGGTGGCCAAAGTATTGGAGCTTCAGCTTCAGCATCAGTCCTTCCAATGAATATTTAGGACTGATTTCCTTTAGGATGGACTGGTTGGATCTCCTTGCAATCCAAGGGACTCTCAAAAGTCTTCTCTAACACCACAGTTCAAAAGCATCAATTCTTCAGCACTCAGCTTTCTTTATGGTCCAACTCTTACATCCATACGTGACTACTGGAAAAACCATAGCTTTGACTAGATGGACCTTTGTTGGCAAAGTAATGTCTCTGCTTTTTAATATGCTGTCTAGGTTGGTCATACCTTTTCTTCCCAAGAGCAAGTGACTTTTAATTTCATGGCTGCAATCACCATCTGCAGTGATTGTGGAGCCCAGAAAAATAAAGTCTCTCACTGTTTCCCCATCTGTTTGCCATGAAGTGATGGGACTGGATGCCATGATCTTAGTTTTCTGAATGTTGAACTTTTTCGCTCTCCTCTTTCACTTTTCATCAAGAGGCTCTTTAGTTCTTCTTCACTCTCTGCCGTAAGAGTGGTGCCATCTGCGTATCTGCATATTGATGTTTCTCCCGGCAACCTTGATTCCAGCTTGTGCTTCATCTAGTCCAGCATTTCTCGTGATGTACTCTATATGTAAGTTAAATATGCAAGGTGACAATATACAGCCTTGATGTACACCTTTCCCTATTTGGAACCAGTCTGTTGTTCTACGTCCATCTCTAACTGTTGCTTCTTGACGTGCATACAGATTTCTCAGGAGGCAGGTCAAGTAGTCTGGTATTCCCACCTCTTTAAGAATTTTCCACAGTTTGTTGTGATCCACACAGTCAAAGGCTTTGGCATAGTCAGTAAAGCAGAAGTAGATATTTTTCTGGAACTCTCTTGCTTTTTTTGATGATCCGACAGATGTATTCTATATCAAAATTCAATGCACACGTAGTCTTGCAAGATATTATAATCAGGGGAATTTGTAAAGGGCATCCGTCTATTTTTTTTTAACAGCTGCATGTGAATTTATAATTATTCCAAAATAAAAAGTTAAATTTAAAATTACAATGCCCTTATTTTTTCTTTTTTCCTTTCTCTTTTAAAACTACATTATCCTTTTTAAATATACATGTAAAATTTTATATGCAAGAATAAAAACCTTTTCTATGACTCTACCTTATTACTTTGCCAAACTTTCCAATTAGTTCTCTTTTTATTGTGATTTCAGGGAGGAAAATACTACATTTTTAGAATAAGGATACACATTAAATTGTTTATAAGAAAATTTGTACTATTTAATAATCTCCCATATATGTTGGCTCTTTCTCGTGCTATGCTTAGAATACTAGAAATCCTTCTATATTTTAAACCAAAGGGAGGGGAAAACCAACTGAAGTCCCTCTCTCCACTTCTACCTCCTTCTCAATCTAGTCCTTTCCCCTGTAGAGTCCATCACCACCTGTGATCAAACTTCTCAATAACAAGACTTCACAGAGTGAGTGTAGAGATAAAAGACAGGCTGATAATGTAAAAACAAAAGCTGCCCAGAAAGTCAGAAAACACAGCACTTTATTTTAATTGCTATATTAAATAAAAATCTGAGTAAATCAAAGCAATTCCTACTAACTATAATGGAGATGCTGGGAGCAATGACTCAGAAATGCATTTGAATTTCTGATTCTGCTTTGTACTGGCTTTTCTGAGCTAATGTGCTGACTTTAAAATACTATACTTTTGCTGGAAATCTGCTCGAGGCATTGATACATATATTCTTAAATCCTCTGAAAATACAGATTTTCGTACTTCACTAGTGGTCCAGTATTTAAGAATCCACCTGCCGATGAAGGGGACATGGTTTTGATCCTGGTCCAGGAAGATTCAAATGCTGAGGGGCAACTAAGCCCGTGTGCCACAGCTACCAACCTAGTCCAAGCTCTAGAGTCCATGAACTGCAACTGCTGAGCCTAAATGCCCAGAGCCTGTGATTGCAACCAGAGAAGCCAGGGCAATGAAAAGCCCACACACCACAACTAGAGAGTAACCGTCACTCACTGCACCAGAGAAGTCTTGTGCACAGCAGTGAAGACCCAGCACAGCCAAAAATACATACACATAGTCATTAAAGAATACTGATTTTCATGGTTACTAAGATCATATCACAATGAAGAATCTCATGATCTATATGGCCAGGTTAGAACTCCCTGTTTTTTAAGATCAAAGACTTCATTTTCACATTCATTGTGGAATCTCAACATTTATTACGTTATCTGGCCTTTGTTCCTCCATTGTAAGGTCAAATAATTGATGTCACATTAGAAAAGGGGGGAAGAAAGTCAATGAAGCTTTCCTCACTTTTTAAAAAGTTTGTCAGTCATCAGATTGGAAAAGGCTATAGTCGTGGAACATTACATTTAAAAATAAAAATCACAGAAGTAAACAGTGCTGCCAAGCACAAGGTCACTGTGTTAACATATAATATGTAACTGACATTGAGTCATCACTGTGCAGATTTTCCCTGGGAGGAAACTTTCTGTTTCCTCATCTTGGAAGACAGTTTGCTGTCAGATTGGATTCAGATTTACTTGGGTATGGAAGTGATATATCAATATTCCAGTATGTGAAACTCCTTTTTATAGGTAAGAAAAGCTCTTATCTTTGCTTGTTCAGAAGTCCTCAGCTCAAAACATAAGGGATTTTTAAAAATCCTTGAATTACAGTTTTATGATGGAAACTCTCCCCCAGTTTGTTACATCTATAATCACCTTATAAGCTTCATTTTAAGGCAACTACAGTTTTCTCTAAGTTTTATAATCTATTGTCCAGATCGAAACCTGATAGGCCAAGCGAGGAGATAAATGAATGCATTTTCCATTTCAGTGCAGGGTCTGGAAAGCTCAAAATTGAAAAAAGGAGAGATGTGATAGGCAAAATCTATTTTAATATCTAGGAAAGTCATCCCTTCAGCCTGAGTAACAAGATCGTGCTCATCATCTCACTGCTCAGAACTAGGATGCATAAACCACTATTTTAATTTGCTTTTATCTGTAAAAATAAGCAACAAAATTTCAGTGGCTGTGATTATTATAATGATGCTAAAACTCTAACAGGATACCAGAGATGTGGAGTACTTTTCCACATAGGTGAACTAAGCATAGATGAGCATTGTTGTGCCTAGGGCCATGAATCCTGGATTCCAAAGAAAAAATGCTAAGTCAGAAAGGAAGCATATATTGGGGAAACATGTATTTATTAGTAACACTTATTTAGGGTACTTTAGATTCAGAAAGGATCACTGATTACATGAGTCAATAATTTGAGGCTATTTGGAGTACACCAAGACATGTGAGACTCATCGTTCATCATCGAAGGACTAGTTAGAGGTGTTAAGAATCCCTAGTTAGAGGTGACAAGAGTCACAGCTATGAAAAGATAACTTGGAATGCAAAGCAACTATTGATAAGTGCAGACAATAAATCCAGTTAGAGTTCACAGAAGGGACAGATCACTTCCAGATAGATTAAGCAGGCAATATTTCATGGAGAATGGAACATTTTAGTTGAATATGCAAATTAAAACATTAAATGTTTGTAAAGTGTCTAAGCCCTTTGTTGAGTTCTGCATGGAAATCATGGAAATTTATGTCATGATCCTGCCCTAAGAGAGTTTATAATATGGTCAAGAAAATGACTCATAAACACATAAAAGGCCAAGTAACAATCAAAGATACATTTCAAGGCAGTGCTAGAAATGATCACGACAGAAGGCAGTTTGTTATTAGTTATGCTAATTACTTAGGCGGTAAACAGTTGCTGTAGACATTAGCAGAAAAATGATACCAGCGTTTGATAGGAAAGCTATCTCTTTTTGTGTCCCAGGACTCCACATACCCATGTTTTTCTCCCTACTATTCCAAAGACTCCTCTTCAATCCTTTTTGTCTTTTTTGCAGGTTGATCCTTACTATAAATGCTGAAGTAGCTCAGGGCTCAGCCTGTGGCCCTCATCTCTCTTGTCCCCATTCACTCTGTTGAGGATCTGATCTGGTTTCATGCCTTTAAATTCTATCTACATGCTGAGGGTTGACAAATTGTATCTCCAGCCTGGACATTTTCCCTGAAGGCTTGCTTTGCTTATTTTCATCTTCCCGTTCAAACCTCTACATGATCGTCTACAAGACAATGCAGATTTAATGTTAAACTGGAGTTCCTAATTTTCTCTTTACAATTTGCTCCCCTTACAGTCATTCTCTCCTCAGTAGAGAGGGGAGTTGCTTGGGCAAAAACTCTGGAGTCCTTCTTGACTTTTTCTTTCAAACTGTCTATAGAATCTATCAGCAAATGCTATTAGCTCTGCCTTCAAAATGTACCCCAAATCAGACCACTTCTCACCTCCTCCGTTACTTCCATTCTGCTTCCAGAACCAATCAGGAATCAGCTAGATTATCAAATCTGCCTCCTGATGCAACTCTTCTCCATCCTTGTTTCAACAAAACAGTAATTTTAAAAAAATATTAGTCAGAGCCCGTCCCTCTTCTACTCAAAGCCATCCAAAATGACTTTTCATCTTACTAACAAAATCTAACATTTTGATGTGACCTACATGGTCCTAAAATGAGATAGTCCTTCGTTCTCTCTGACCTCACCTATTTCCACATTCTCGCCTTCTTGGTGTTCCTTAAACAAGCCAGAGGCACCACTCTTTCAAGGCCTTAGCTCTTGCTGTTTTGTTTGCCTTCAACATTCTTCCCCAAGATAACTTCAAAGCTTACTCCTTCAAGCCTTTACTCAATAAAATATTCCCTGGCCACCTCACTCTGTCTTACACTGGGTTTCCTCAAATAACTCCGATAGAAAGATTTTAGAGCAAGTTGTTTATCGGGGAGACGACCCCTGGAAGGGCGGGAAAGGAATGAGAAATGAGCCAGGGAGAGGAGGGTAAGACAGGGAACATTTGTAAGCAGATTACTTCTGTGGCCACTTGGGGCTCATATCCTACGGGGAGCTCGAGGACACGGTATGGAACCTGCCTGAGGGCTGGTCTGCGTGCAGGGTCTCATGCACCGTTTCCTGTTAGATGTGGCTGGATGGATGCTCCTGGTCATTGGTTCTGCTTTCTTGAAATTTAGAACTCTGCAACTGTGCTATTAAGGGGGGAAAATTGGCCAATGTTGAGTCAGTCCTTTCTAACATCAGTAATTTCTTTCAGATATTAGATCTTAAGGAATGAGATGTTCTGTTGAAAAGATTATAATTTTGTTTCTTTGGTTGGTTGTTTCTGACTGGTTGGTTTTTATACCTAATAAGCTCTTAGTATGCAGGGAGAAGACAGGGTAAACATACGAGTATACACACACGCAATGAATACTCAAGTGATCAAAACACAAAAATGTTTACCCCATTAATTGTGCTCAGCAAGAAGCCCTTAAATATAATTTGGTGCATAAAAATTTTACATATTCTTAAAATAACCTCATGTTTCAAACAGTTTTCAAATTATTTTCTCTTGTGTTTTCACAATATAACTTGGTGTTTATTCCACACTTTTAAAAAGATTTTCTAATGGGCCACAAAATTTACTGAACCTTCAAATCAGAAGGGCTATTCCTAGCAGGATTATTTGTCCTCTGAACATTTTATATAAAATCCTGAGCAGGAAAGGACAGGAAACCCAAAGAGCACCTCCAACCCCCATCAAGTAACTTTCCTGCTTGTCCCTGAGTTAAGGTAGATTCAAGAAACAAAGCAGAAACCCTGGGTTGGCGTTCTACCTTTCATCCAAGATATCAAATTGAGCGTCTTCCTTTTATGCTATTAGTCAAAATAAGTTTGGGATGAACTTCTCGATCCTCTTCCTTTCTCAGTTCAGTTCAGTTCAGTCGCTCAGTCGTGTCCGACTCTTTGCGACCCCATGAATCGCAGCACGCCAGGCCTCCTTGTCCATCACCAATTCCCAGAGTTCACTCAAACTCATGTTCATTGAGTCGGTGATGCCATCCAGTAATCTCATCCTCTGTCGTCCCCTTCTTCTCCTGCCCTAAATCCCGTCCAGCATCAGGGTCTTTTCCAGTGAGTCAACTCTTCGCATGAGGTGGCCAAAGTATTGCAGTTTCAGCTTTAGCATCAGTCCTTCCAATGAACACACAGGACTGATCTCCTTTAGGATGGACTGGTTGGATCTCCTTGCAGTCCAAGGGACTCTCAAGAGTCTTCTCCAACACCACAGTTCAAAAGCATCAATTCTTCGGTGCTCAGCTTTCTTCATAGTCCAACTCTCACATCCATACGTAACTACTGGAAAAACCATAGCTTTGACTAGACAGACCGTTGTTGGCAAAGTAATATTTCTGCTTTTTAATATGCTGTCAAAGTTGGTCATAACTTTCCTTGCAAGGAGCAAGCATCTTTTAATTTCATGGCTGCAATCACCATCTGCAGTGATTTTAGAGCCCCCAAAAATAAGCTCTGACACTGTTTCCACTGTTTCCCATCTATTTCCCATGAAGTGATGGGACCAGATGCCATGATCTTCGTTTTCTGAATGTTGAGCTTTAAGCCAACTTTTTCACTCTCCTCTTTCACTTTAATCAAGAGGCTTTTTAGTTCCTCTTCACTTTCTGCCATAAGGGTGGTGTCATCTGCATATCTGAGGTTATTGATTTCTCCCAGCAATCTTGATTCCAGCTTGGGCTTCTTCCAGCTCAGCATTTCTCATGATGTTCTCTGCATAGAAGTTAAATAAGCAGGGTGACAATATACAGCCTTGACATACTCCTTTTCCTATTTGGAACAAGTCTGTTGTTCCATGTCCATGTTGTTCCATGTCCACGTTGTTACATGTTCTAACTATAGCTTCTTGACCTGCATATAGGTTTCTCAAGAGGCAGGCCAGGTGGTCTGGTATTCCCATCTCTCTCAGAATTTTCCACAGTTTTTTGTGATCCACACAGTCAAAGGCTTCGGCATAGTCAGTAAAGCAGAAGTAGATGTTTTTCTGGAACTCTCTTGCTTTTTCCATGATCCAGCAGATGTTGGCAATTTGATCTCTGGTTCCTCTGCCTTTTCTAAAACCAGCTTGAACATCAGGAAGTTCACAGTTCACATATTGCTGAAGACTGGCTTGGAGAATTTTGAGCATTACCTTACTTGAGTGTGAGATGAGTGCAATTGTATGGTAGTTTGAGCATTCTTTAGCATTGCCTTTCTTTGGAATTGGAATGAAAACTGACATTTTCCAGTCCTGTGGCCACTGCTGAGTTTTCCAAATTTGCTGGCATATTGAGTGCAGCACTTTCACAGCATCATCTTCCAGGATTTGAAATAGCTCAGCTGGAATTTCATCACCTCCACTAACTTTGTTCGTAGTGATGCTTCCTAAGGCCCACTTGACTTCACATTCCAGTCTGTCTGGCTCTAGGTGAGTGATCACACCATCGTGATTATCTTGGTCATGAAGATCTTTTTTGTATAGTTCTTCTGTGTATTCTTGCCACCTCTTCTTAATATCTTCTGCTTCTGTTAGGTCCCTACCATTTCTGTCCTTTATCGAGCCCATCTTTGCATGAAATGTTCCCTTGGTATTTCTAATTTTCTTGAAGAGATCTCTAGTCTTTCCCATTCTGTCCTTTTCCTCTATTTCTTTGCATTGATTGCTGAGGAAGGCTTTCTTATATCTCCTTGCTATTCTTTGGAACTCTGTATTGAGATGTTTATATCTTTCCTTTTCTCCTTTGCTTTTTGCTTCTCTTCTTTTCACAGCTATTTGTAAGACTTCCCCAGGCAGCCATTTTGCTTTTTTGCATTTCTTTTCCATGGGGATGGTCTTGATCCCTATCTCCTGTACAATGTCACGAACCTTCGTCCATAGTTCATCAGGCACTCTATCAGATCTAGTCCCTTAAATCTATTTCTCACTTCCACTGTATAATCATAAGGGATTTTATTTAGGTCATACCTGAATGGTCTAGTAGTTTTCCCTACTTTCTTCAATTTAAGTCTGAATTTGGCAATAAGGAGTTCACAATTGGAGCCACAGTCAGCTCCTGGTCTTGTTTTTGTTGACTGTATAGAGCTTCTCCATCTTTGGCTGCATAGAATATAATCAATCTGATTTCGGTGTTGACCATCTGGTGATGTCCATGTGTAGAGTCTTCTCTTGTGTTGTTGGAAGAGGGTGTTTGCTATGACCAGTGCATTTTCTTGACAAAACTCTATTAGCCTTTGCCCTGCTCCATTCCGTACTCCAAGGCCAAATTTGCCTGTTACTCCAGGTGTTTCTTGACTTCCTACTTTTGCATTCCAGTCCCCTATAATGAAAAGGACATCTTTTTTGGGTGTTAGTTCTAAAACGTCTTGTAGGTCTTCATAGAACCGTTCAACTTCAGCTTCTTCAGTGTTACTGGTTGGGGCATAGACTTGGATTACTGTGATATTGAACGGTTTGCCTTGGAAACAAACAGAAATCATTCTGTCGTTTTTCAGAGTGCATCCAATACTGCATTTTGGACTCTTTTGTTGACCATGATGGCTACTCAATTTCTTCTAAGGGATTCCTGCCCACAGTAGTAGATATAATGGTCATCTGAGTTAAATTCACCCGTTCCAGTCCATCTTAATTCCCAGATTTCTAGAATGTCGACGTTCACTCTTGCCATCTCCTGTTTGACCACTTCCAGTTTGCCTTGATTCATGGACCTGACATTCCAGGTTCCTATGCAATATTGCTCTTTACAGCATTGGACCTTTTTTCTGTCACCAGTCACATCCACAACTGGGCGTTGTTTTTGTTTTGGCTCCATCGCTTCATTCTTTCTGGAGTTATTTCTCCACTGATCTCAAGAAGCATATTGGGCACCTACTGACCCGGGGAGTTCCTCTTTTAGTACTTTTCATACTGTTCATGGGGTTCTCAAGGCAAGAATACTGAAGTGGTTTGCCATTCCCTTCTCCAGTGGACCACATTCTGTCAGACCTCTCCACCATGACCCGTCCACCTTGGGTGGCCCCACAGGGCATGGCTTAGTTTCATTGAGTTAGACAAGGCTGTGGTCCATGTAATCAGATTGGCTAGTTTTCTGTGATTGTGGTTTCAGTGTGTCTGCCTTCTGATGCCCTCTTGCAACATCTACTGTCTTACTTGGGTTTCTCTTACCTTGGACATGGGGTATCTCTTCACGGCTGCGCCAGCAAAGTGCAGCTGCTGCTCCTTACCTTGGATGACGGGTATCTCCTCATGGCTGCCCCTCCTGACCTTGAATGTGGAGTAGCTCCTCTCAGAGGCCTCCAAAAGCTCTCACATTTGACCACTGTCTCTGGTCTAATGAAGACTCTCCTCACTCACCTCTCTTGGCTGTGCTCCTTCTCTTGCTCATCCTGAGGGGTCTGTCCCAGGGTCCCAGCCTTACTTTCTGCACTGATCAGGCCTTGCCACGTGAATGTCTCCCAGCCTGGGACTGTTTCTGGTGTCAGGTAACTGGGGCATTTAACTGTGAGATTAGTGAAAAGGCTTGCTGTCTAGCTGTGATATCAACTTAACTTGCAGTTTAACTCAATCAGCCAGTGTAGAGTCTAGTTTCACAGCAGGAGAGTTCACACATACAAATCAGTAGTTTTGAGAAACCTGATGAAATAATGGCTAGTTTACCCTGAAAAGCTTTGTAATCTAGAAGCCAACCATCTGAGTAAATGCCATCGTAATTAGATAATTATCCCAGCCCTGTGGTTGCCAGGGCCTTCTGCCAACATCCTTCTACCCAACTTGCTGCAGTTTCTGTCTCACAAGGCTTCCATTTCTCAGTTGCCTCACCAAAAAATAAAACTAGACCTGGTTCTTCCCTTTCAGAACATCCCCACTGGGTCCTCACTTCCTAGAGTTTTTTTTAATACATTTTCACTGTTCTTCCAGTCTTACCTTGTTACAGTTAAAATCTTAATATCATTGGGCTTTTAGCTTTCAACATTAATAGTGGAGCAAACTAATTTTAGTGACTATGCCCAGGCTTCACCATAATGCTGTGCATGGGACTGGCTTATAGAAAGGACAGATAGGACCCAGGTTTTCTGAGACTGAGTCAGATGATATCCAAGGTGGATTTCTTCTATATGAACTCTAATACAGGGTCCAGAGTTGGACCTTATATTGAACCTACTTTGTGTGTGTGTGTGTGTGTGTGTGTGAGCTCAGTTGTGTCCCGCTCTTTGCAACCCCATGGACTGTAGCCCACCAGGCTCCTCTATCCATGGAATTTTCCAGGCAAGAATACTGGATCAGGTTGCCATTTCCTACTCCACGGGGTCTTCCCAGCTCAGGGATTGAACCCACATCTCTTGCATCTCCTGCATTGGTAGGTGGATTCTTTACCACCTGGGAAGCCCATATGGAACCTAGACTTATTGTCAAACCACAGCAAATAGAAATATTGAAGTCTTCTCTAGAAACAATTTCCAGAGAAGCCTTTGGATGGTGGCAATCACCATAGTCCTCAAAAGCAGTGTTGTTTATTTTCTTCCTTCTTCTAGAACTGTTGTATGTATATACATTGGACATTAAAGTTGTGTGATTTTGATCATCAAATTAGAAGCTTAAATTACATTTCTACATTGAGGTCAGGGCAGTAATATCCAACTGTGGGTTTTTAATTCATTGGTTTTTAGAAAAAAACAATGTAATTACTGCTATAATTTGCCAAGACTTGTTAGAAAGCCTTGCTGCTGCTGCTAAGTCTCTTCAGTCGTGTCTGACTCTGTGCAACCCCAGAGACAGCAGCCCACCAGGCTCCCCCGTCCCTGGGATTCTCCAGGCAAGAACACTGGAATGGATTGCCATTTCCTTCTCCAAGGCATGAAAGTGAAAAGTGAAAGTGAAGTTGCTCAGTCGTGTGTCTGACTCTTACAGACCCCATGGACTGCAGCCCACCAGGCTCCTCCATCCATGGGATTTTCCAGGCAACAGTACTGGAGTGGGTTGCCATTGCCTTCTCCTGTTAGAAAGCCTTAAGAAATATTAATAACTTTAGCTCAATAATTACACTTAAGAAATTTATCATAAGGAAATAATCATGGGTGTGTGAATATGGTTTTAGTCAGAAGAGCTGCTTATCACAGTGAATACAGCAGTCTATCTAGATTTCAAAGATTTAATGACTGATTAAGTAGACTACAGTATTTCCATATAATGTTGACATTTAAAATAGTGCAATTGTGAAAAATTAATGACCTGAAAAGATGTTCATATTCATTAAGTTCATGTTCATGTTCATATTCATTATGTTGAAAAAACTCAGCTTAAAACAGGGCTGAAACTATATAAATCTTTTGTACAGTTGTACACACACACAGAGAAAAACAATATGGCAGGACATGCCTCGCAATGTCAGTGGTTATTTCTGTGTGGTAGAATTCTATGCAACTGCCTTTTCTTTCTTTTAGTTACCTGTGTGCGAGGTTGCTTCCGTCGTATCTGTCTCTTTGCAGCCCCATGGACTGTAGCCTGCCAGTCTCCTCTGGACATGGGGTTCTCCAGGCAAGAATACTGGAGTGGCTTGCCATTTCTTCTCCAAGGGATCAAGCCTATGCCTCTTATGTCTACCTGCATTGGCAGGCGGGTTCTTGCCACTAGAGCAACCATTTTCTACAGTATACAAGAAGTACTTTTCTGAAGAAAAAACAATTTTTTTAAGAGTTTGTTTCTCAACTTCTTGTCAATGTTCACTTTTAAAGGTGTTTCTGGTTGGGGTTTGCACAACACCTGAGAAGGTTTGGTTATTCCTGTCTGTGACTATGTTTAGGTTGACCGTCCCAAGGCTCATTAAATAGAAGACAACAAGCAGGGATTTCCCAGTTGTAAATGAAGGGGGAAGTGTAGCCTTTGTTAGCAAATCTTCCAGGCTTAGGAATGGCCAAACTGAGCACAACAGTTTTCTTTGCAGATAAAATTTAGCAGAAAATTATAAAATGTCCACTAAATGTGATATTTTGAACAACCAAATGAAATGATTTTGACTTTTTTTTCTTTAACCCACTTTGATCTCCTTGTACCTGTGACTCAAGGCCCTAGTAAGAGTGGAGAAAAAGGATATTTATTGACGGTTCCCACAGAGAAAATAGATCATTTCAATTGTAGTGATTCAATTCAATTCAAATTGTCAAACTTTTATTGAGTAACTAGGTGGGAGTCTGGCACTGGATTAGAAACAGTGGGCATTCAAATAACTCACGAAGACAAATGTCCTGGAGGAACTCACAGTTTTTACATAAAGACAGACAAATTAATAAATATCTCCTAAATATAAAATGGGCTTCAATATAAGCACTGGGTCATCAGAGCAAGTCATGGCAGCTCAGGAGAGGGAGAGGCTAATTCCAACCAAGGGAGCAGGAAAGATTTCTTAGAGGAAGTGAGATTCTGGCCCACTTCTGAGTAAAGAGAAGTGTATTAGTCCCCTGTTAGCTATAGGAAACGAAATTCCAACTAGCTTGAATTTTAAAAAGCAGCTCATCAGCTTCTAGAATAAGGATGTCTTGCTTTAGGCAAGGTAGATACAGGAGCTAACATGATGATGTCAGATTTAGTTTCCCTCTCTGTGCTGACTTTGCAGCAGTCAAGTTCTCCACAAAGATGACTGCTGAAGGTAGAAACTTATATTCTTAGGGCTGGTAATCCAGGCCCTTCTATTTCCCAACAACCATTGATTAAAAATCAATGAAGATTCTCATTGGCTCTGCTTAGCAACCTGCCATTCTAAGCCAATTGTTATGGCAGTGGGTCACGTGCTCACCACTGGAGGGAGCTGGGCACGGGCAGACACCATGACTGACAATTCCACCAGACCAGGTAGAACTGGGCAACTGTGGCCTCTCCCAGAAGCAATAGAAAGTACAGGGAGCTGAGCAGAACTACTGGGCAAATACTACCATTACCATATTTCATTTCAGATGGGTAGAGTGTTGTAAGGTTTACGAGGGCAATGCCTTTGTGAGCAAAGGAAAGAGCCTGGGACTGGGATGTGATGGTGGGAAAATGCAAAATAAGTTTTGAAAAGAGTGAGTACAAGATGCTGGTGGTGACAGAGGAATTCTATACTGATGATTACAGTCTCTGAACTGAGAAAATTTTAATGATGTGTTTTCTTTTACTTAGACACTTATGACTGGGCAGTTTTGCATATACATGCAACCATACATACAGCAATTATTTAAATGTAATGGGGACTTACTATTTGAAGTATATCCTGTGAATACTTTCGTGAAGCAAAAAATTAATCTGTCACCAAAACACTGACCTTCAATGTTTCTGTCTTATATTTTCAAAAGATTATATATTGACTTTGCTTAGAAAATGTATACTTACACTAAATCTCTTTATCAAAAGGTGAATTTTATTTCATTTAAAATATAACTCAGCCTAGACTGTGTACTGCCCATTTCTAGTAAATAATAAATGTATACAAATGCTTCCTTGAACTTACATCAGTAATTATAAAATCATCTACCAGTTTTAAAAGCCTATTTGGATGAGACATTTGTTTGTTCCTTGGCATAGCAGAGACTAAATGTAAATTCATCTCATGATTCACAAGATCCCCATGGGCTATGGTGATATTGGTGATTGAAACTGTACCAATTGATGTTTTAATCCTTTCTGTCCTTCAGAAAGAAAAGAAATCAAAACCTATGTTTTTGTTATTTATAATTCATTGCATCAAGCTCAGATTGTAGATAGTATACAGAGTTAGATCCTTACTAAATGAATTTAAAATATAAATTAGATATGTGGGATTCTGACCTTGAGAAATAAATTGTAGAGGTGACAAATTGGTGAAAAATTCAAGCTAAAAAATCCAAACAGAGATGATGAAGTATTCTGTTATTTGTAATTGCTGGTCATGGACTGTGGCATAGACATAAAAGGTCAATTTCCAGCTCAGACTCTGTCTTGAACTTCATAATTTTGGGCATGGTAACTCTCTTCACTCTGCATGAATTTCCCTGTTTACACACTGATTCATATTTTACAGAGAAGTTGGAACAATATAAGAAATAATAAATATGAAGCACTTTATGTTCTTCAGAATGAAGACCCCCAAATAAATGAAATAATAGTAAGGTTGTTGTTCAGTCGCTCAGTGTGTCCAGCTCTTTGTGACCCTCACAGACTGCAGCACGCCAGGCCACCCTGTCCATCATCAACTCCTGGAGCTTGCTCAGACTCATGTCCATTGAGTCGGTGATGCCATCCAACCATCTCATCCTCTGTCACCTTCTTCTCCTCTTGCCTTCAATCTTTCCTAGCATCAGGGTCTTTTCCAGTGAGTCAGCTCTTCACATCAGAAAGCCAAATGATTAGAATGTCGGTTTTAGCATCAGACCTTCCAATGAATAGTCAAGGTTGATTTCTTTTAGGATTGACTGGTTTGATCTCCTTGCTGTCCAAGGAATTCTCAAGAGTCTTCTCCAGCACCACGATTTGAAAGCATCAATTCTTTAGCATCAGCCTTTTTTATGGTCGAATAATAGGGTACACTATATGAAATAACTCCTTATAAAACAAGTAAATTAGGGATGGAATTTGATACTTTAGAAGGATTAATTTCAAAATATGATTTTACAAAATGTTAAACTAGCACATCTAGAATCAATCAATCTAGAAAAAATTGACTCATACGGAACTTTTGTAAAACATATTTTGCAATATGCAAAGTTATGCCTTTGTGATTTAATTAATGCTCAATACATTACTCAATTGATATGTGTACTCAAGAGATATGTGTCATTTAAAATTATGATTAACAAAAAGTCATATGATTGTTATCTGCCTTTTAGATATTTTGTATAATACTAAGCATACTTACTAATATAAAATAAAGTCTTGAAAACCCATAGATATTAGGCAGAAGAGCCATGTGTGCCCTATCCTGTAGTTTTCTTGAGGACCAGACTAATGATAGTAAGGTAAGGAATTTCCCAAGATGGTTGAAATCCATATATCCAGCCAGAATATATTCCACAGGAGGCAACTGACATAGTCACAAAATTTTAAACAAGGTGCAATATGTAGTATTGCTTTCATGTTTAATAACAGAATATCCTGAACAACTTGGGCTTCCCTAGTAGCTCAGCTGGTAAAGAATCCACCTGCAACCTGGGTTGGGAAGATCCCCTGGAGAAGGGAAAGTCTACTACTCACTCCAGTATTTCATGGACTCCGAGAAAGTCCATGGAGAATTTCATGGACTATGTAGTCCATGGGGTCACAAAGAGTCATACAGGACTGAGTGGCTTTCACTTTCATCCTGATCAAACTAATATCCATGTCCAGTTGTGGAACAAGGTTTCAAGAATGGGATCAATGTCCAAAAAAGATGGGATAAAAAATGAGCAGCCCGCCTCCTCCCTGCCTCCTAAATAGACGCAGCACAGCTGAAGAAACTGTTGTTCAGTCGCTAAGTCGTGTCCTACTCTTTGTAACTCCATGGACTGCAGCATGCCAGGCTTTCCTGTCCTCCACTATCTCCTAGAGTTTGCCCAAATTCACATCCACTGGGTTGGTCATGCCATCTAGCCATCTCATCATCTGTCGCCCCCTCCTTCTCCTGCATCAGAGTCATTTCCAATGAGTCAGCTTTTTGCATCAGGTGACCAAAGTATTGGAGCTTCAGCATCAGTCCTTCCAATGAATATTCAGGGTTTATTTCTTTTAGGATTGACTGGTTTGATCTCTTTGTTGTCCAAAGGACTCTCAAGAGTCTTCTCCAACACCACAGCTTAAAAATATCAATTCTTTGGCACTCAGCTTTCTTTACGGTCCAGCACTCACATCCGTACAGGACTACTGTAAAAACCATAGCTTTGACAATACAGACCTCTGTTGGCAAAGTGATATTTCTGCTTTTGAATATGCTGTCTGGGTTTGTCATAGCTTTCCTTCCAAGGAGAACACATCTTTTAATCTCATGGCTCAGGTCACTGTCTGCAATGATTTTGGAGCCCAAGAAAATAAAATCTGTCACTATTTCCACTTTTTATATTTGCCATGAAGTGATAGGACCAGATACCATGATGTTTTTTTTTTTTTTAATGTTGAGTTTTGAGCCAGGGTTTTCACTCTCCTCTTTCACCCTCATCCAGAGGCTCTTTAGTTCCTCTTCACTTTCTGCCATTAGAGCGGTATCATCTGCATATCTGAGGTTATTGCTATTTCTACCAGCAATCTTGATTCCAGTTTGTGAGTCATCCACCCTGGCATTTTGCACGATGTACTCTGCATGTAAGTTAAATAAGTGGGGTGACAATATACAGCTTTGTCGTACTCCTTTCCCAATTTTGAAACAGTCAGTTGTTCCATGTCCAGTTCTAACTGTTGCTTCTTAACTCACAGAAGAAACTGATGTTGAAAGCATGAAAGAGAAGCGGCAATTGTTGGCCTTCATTTCCAAGAATTCTTCCAGGTCTGTCTCTTATTCTATATCCTGTTCCCAATTTCCCTTCATTTCTTGACTCTTTTTCCCCTGATCCTTAGGTGAACATGCTGTCTGTCTCTCACCCCTAATTTTGTCAACCTTGTTTTGGACAAGTAATTCTGTTTTTCATCTTTTAAGCTTCTCCATGACTTGACTATTGATGACTTAGTTATCCACCTATTTCTCATGTACAAAAAAACCATGAATAAAAGACATCTGCTCCTTTTCCCCGTGGCAGCCCAGTGGAGCCTGAACCAAGATGCTGTTTGATTACAAAATGAGATCTAGTTTAAAATCAACAAAAAGATTTTGAGTAGGATCCAGCAAAATCTGGCACATAGGTCATCATGCTCTTCCTGGATAGGTTAGGATCATTGACCATCCCTTACTAATCACCCAATGCCTGTGACAGAGATTGGCCTCCATTGCAATTCTTGGTACATAAAAGGACTTCAGGAATTATTTAGTAAAAGAATGAATAAATTATTATAAGCACCAGCTATAAGATCTGGAACTGATTACACTGGTTTTTGAGGATGTGTGTGCGTGTGTGTGTGTGTGTGTGTGTGTGTGCACGCGTGTGCTTAGTCACTCAATTGTGTCCCTCTCTTTGCAACCCCAAGGACTGTAGCCTGCTGGGCTCCTCTGTCCATAGAAATTTCCAGGCGAGAATACTGGAGTGTGTTGTCATTTCTTTCTCCAGGGGATCTTCTGAACCCAGGGATCAAACCTGCATCTCCTGCATTGGCAGGCAGATTCTTTACCACTAGCACCACCTGGGAAGCACTTTCGAAGGTGTGCATGAATTTATAAAATGTGATGAATCTTTAATTAGTAGAACATATTTGGTGAAGATTTCCATTCACATTTCTTTTAAGGAAAGAAAGCAGGAAAAAACTCAGCACATCTACTTGTCATCACTTTCAGAACATCTGTGGTTTTAAAACAACTTTGAAAATAGTCGCTTGCCTAGAGTAAGGTCTGACTTCTGCTGTATAAGCAGTAAAATGTTTTAACTTCATATGTACTCATACTTACCCTCATGGAGGGCAATTAATAAAACACCAACTATGGAGCCCAAATCTTCACACTCTGGTTCTTACAGGGGGTTATGTAGATGTATACTCAACTCATTAAAATTAAGTCAAAATAAAGAAAAAGAGGAAGGTAACAACAGATGCAACATCCCAATCTCTTGCATGAAAAACTGCACATTTCCTCTAGGAATCCCAAATAAGAATGTTTACAGAAGCAGCTGATGAAAGCAGTATGGGCTGGCATATAAAATGCTTACTGTTTAGCAGGAGGAAACGTCTTAAATAGCGTGCATCTCTCTCTCCATCAGCTGGTGCTCAGTGTTTGCATTTCTCCAGGTTGATCGGCTGGATGTGGATAGCTTGTTTAGTAACATCGAATCGGTGCATCAGCTATCAGCCAAGCTGCTGTCATTGTTGGAAGAGGCCACGACAGACGTAGAACCAGCCATGCAAGTAATCGGTATGTTTATTCTCGTCTCAAGTTCTCCAATACAACAGGAAATAATATTTTAATAGCCTCCCATTGCTTTGGTTTTATGTTTCTGACTCACCAAGCTTCCCAGGAGATATATAAATGCTAAACGCATCTTAGGGCTCATTGTAATTACACACACTCTGTATTTATTTTCACAAGGGTTTCTATCTATTTGCTGAAGTCCCTCAGTAGCACTAAGCACGCCATTTGCTTTTTAAATTTCCAATCTTTCAACCTCTTTGCCTTCCAGATGTTCTCTTATTTAGTTTTATGGCTAACAGTTACTTGATTCTTAAAGAATTAAACATTTAAATACTTTAATAGCTTTACTGATTTTAGTCACAGTGTCTCATTCATCTCACAACTAGGAATCCACTGATTCTGGGACTGTAACATTTGCAAGGAGAGTTTATATGATCATTAAAACTTAACAACTACTTTTCCATGCTTTTCCTTTTTCTCTATATTGTTTGCTTTTCAAATATGTTTCTACTCCCACACAGTCATAGATAATTTTCTTATTCTGATAAGATTTTGAAAAAAAATACAGAGAAATCACTGGAAAAGTGTTGGGTCAAATTTTTGTTCCCTCTATATTCGCCATTCATTGGGCATTTATGTATCAAATCACCTAATGAATATTTATTAAGCAGTAGCATATGCCAGGATTCTTAGGAGCATCAAGGAAATACTGTGTTGTGAACTACTTGAAGGCGATTGCCACAACCAAGATACCACAGACACAGTGCCATGTAGGCCAAATTTTTTTTTAATGTGCTGTAATCATTTTTTTCTGTTTCACACAAAATATTCAATATTACTCATTACAAAATATTAAAACAATTTGGGAGTATACAGTGTAATTCAACCCACCAACGCAACGAGCATCCCCTTAAATAACCATTATTATCAGTTTGATATGCGTCCTTCCTTTGAGACACACACACACTCACACCTTATATTTTTATTCCCCCTCATTATGTCTTTGTTAATGGGGCTTCCCAGGTAGCTCAGCGGTAAAAGAATCTGCCTGCCCGGAGCTGCAGGAGTTGCAGGTTTGATCCCTGGGTCCGGAAAATCCCTCAGAGGAGGAAAAGGCAACCCACTCCAATATTCTTGCCTGGAGAATCCCAAGGACAGAGGAGTCTGGTGGGCTACAGTCAATAGGAGCTCAAAGAGTTGGGCACGACTGAAGAGACTTAGCATGCACACACACAGTGGAAAAATGGCATGAAATTGATTTTGTTTCATATTTAAGGAAGATCCAAAATTTAATAAGTAAGACTGATCTTACACAAAAGTGAAACAACCTGGGCCATTTGTAGTGTTTTATATGTCAAAAGGCCAGCCCGCTTAAAAATATTCTCCCACAGACAGTTTTTAATTGTCATTTCTTGTGATTAAATGTCCCCATTATATACTGCAGAACTTGAGGCCACAAAGAGAATACATTTATATGGGGAATCAGAGAATTCTTGAAAATGTTGCTTGGGCTTAAAGTATCAAGTCAGATTTCAGTAAGTGAGGTCCATGTTGAGAAGACTGAGTGGAAATAATAGCGAGAACAAAACCATGGACAGCAAATGCCAAGTGTGTTTAGGAAATGGTGAGTGACCAAGCTGGGCTGGAGCAAAGGATTCACGTAAGGGAGGAGTGAGAAATGAATCTGTTAAGTGTAGAACAGGGACCAGCTGTTCCTGGAATCAAAGTTTGGGATTTACTCTACAGGTAATGAGGAGCCATTAAAAGATTTTTCAGCAAGGATGTGATGAGACACAAAAGTTTCTGGAGAAAAGAAACTATGGCAGGTATGAACAGAATGGATAGAAAGAGAAAATGAGTCCTGGACCAAATAAACAAGTCATAGATAATTTAGCCATGTGGTAAGAAGCAGCTAGGCTAATGTGGATACACTGAGAATAGAAAATAGGAGTCAGATTCAAGAGAAATGTGGAAAAAGCACAAACAAAATGTAGGGGTTGGTTGTATTTGCTGGAATCAAAAACAGTTCCAGGTGTAAATAGTCTTGTATTCTGATTTGTCTAGAACATCTTGGTTTTAACCTGTTCAAGCATCCAGTCCAGTTTAGCATTTGTCCAGGACTTCCTCATTTTTTAAGGATGATCGTTATTTATAGTTGCACCACAGAGATTTGGTAAGACCTCTTCATCACACTTTAATTTCTGACATGGCTTCTCTTAGCAGAGTCAGGTGCATTTGAAAGAGTTCTCATGTGGTAAACTCTGAAAGAGAGCCCGTCGCCCTTTTCCTAACCTTTTCTAGTCTCAAGGATACTTATATCTTCCTTTGAAGTACAGCACGCAGGGAATCGACTGATAAAATGAAGCCTTTTGGAAATGAACAGCTAGCAAGAGCTAACTGCTTCCTGTTCTGGTGGGGGCAGGAGATGTACTTGATGCCATAAGTTCTGCAGCCACTGGGTAGAGCAGCAAGAGGGGTCATGACCCACACTGGGTGGCTTATGCCCTATGCCATGACTAGCGGGAGGCATGAAGCCCCTAGAATGACAGTCAGTGGGTTTAGAGGGACACGTAGAGAATTAAAGATTAGATGCAAATGAAATACGTGTAGGAAGTGGAGGCCATTTGTGTCAAAGGTGATTTTCTGACCATATTGTAAATGCTACTGTTGACTTTAATTCAGAAAATGCAATGTGTTCATGCAGATTATCATATGAATACATATTTTGGTGGAGCATCACAGTAAAATGCTTTTTACTAAAGTAAGAAATCTATGGACCAGAAGTATTGTAGTGTGTATGTAATATACCGGTCATATTCTATTTATTGAAATGGTAACTGGAGTTAAAGTTCATATGTAGTTTTATGTATATAAAATTGAAGCGAACTATATATAATATTCAGACAATATGCACACTTTTTTTGGTGTTGGTTGGTCACTAACTGGCTTTTAGAAATTGCATATTGTTCAAAATCAGTTAGAAGTCTTTAGTTAAGATATTCAACAAACCGATGGAAAAAGTAACTTCAGTTTGTTAGTCTTCACGATTGCAATTACTGAAAACAAAATTTGTCCCTAGGGAAACAAGGAATTAACTGAAAGATAATTAAACAATGAGAGATCATATTGTATAAAAGATTTAATTGTGAAACTTTGTAATTGTATTTTGGAAGACTTGAATTATGAAAAGAAGCTTTGGCAGAACTTCTATTTAGTAGGATAAAGTTATGTACCCTATATCAGATTTCACAATATCTAGAAAAATATTTCAAAATCACAGAGAGAAACAACTTGTTTAATGAGTTTCACTTTGCAAAAAGAGAGAAGAGAAAATGGAAGCAAGAAGACAAGAACTTTGAAAATATTTAAGCTCAAATATTTATATATTTTAATATAGAGAGATATATAATCTGAATTTTAATATCTTACATTTAGTAGAACTTTCTCTGAGCTTATGAGGTGCCTCTGTGTTAGGAGGAAAGTATTTTCACAATTAAAAATATTATGGTTTTTATATTTGAGCAGCCAAATAAATAATGCTAGCATTAGATTTTAACCACAGAACAAAACAGAGTCCACACTGATATGAATAAATGAGGAGAAAGGAAAGCTCTTCCTTACTTAAATTTCAACAAGTAAATATAAAGGAAAGAGGAAAATTTTAAATCTCCATTAGGTCAAAACTATAGTCATAGTCATAATTATTACAGAAGATGCTGCTGAGTGATGCCATATTTATTGAGTGAAAGTTTGAGGAGAAATATATTTTCATAGTTTCAAAGTGTCTCCAACATAAGTATTAACTTCAAAGGAAAAGACGGTAACTTTTCCCTGAGAAACCAGGCAACGAGTATCTTAACCAAGCGAGTGATCAAGGTCAACAGTAGCAGGAAATAACACACATTCATCTCATGAACGCTGTGACACAGGGCACCGCATCATATCTGCGGTACTTTTGTCCAGAAAGATGTGCAATTAGGTCCAATCATTAGAAAACATTAGACAATAGCAAATTCAAATGAAAGACACTGAAAGTAACTGATTAATATGGTTGTAAAATGCCAAAGTCATTAAAGACACTGTAGGCTGCGGAGGAGCTCTTGAAGACCGCAGAAGATAAGGGAGGAGATAACAAAAAAAATGCAAGTGGGAGCCTGTATAGACTAGAATGGGACGATACCATTAGTGTCAAAATTCCAAGTAAAGTCTTTAGTTAAGAGTATTAGAGCAAATGTCATTTCCTAGTACTGAAAATTGTACTATGTTGATGGAATATTGGGGAAAATGAGTGAGGGATATTTGAAAACTACTGGCACTATTTTTGCAAAAACATAAAAGTAATTCAAAATGCTTAAAATATAATGGTTTGCAGAGAAAACCCAACTGAAGTTGTTCACAATTTCAAGTTTACTAAGGAGAAATTGCAATACTGAGGAAGATTATATAAAATTTATGAAAATAAAAAGTAAACCAGTAAGACCGTAGTTGAAAGAGTTGGAGGCATGATTTTAATTTCCCTACCCTTTATATCTGGCCTGGCTTCATGACTTTCTTTGACCAACAAAAGTAATATTCTACAATGGCCTTGTGACAGTCACTGTTTGCCTCGAGAGAGAGAAGTTTCAAGCAACCCAGTCAGGCCAGTCAACACAGCCAAGGCCTTGAACATGTGAGTCAGGCCCTCCTTGGCCAGCTGACTTCATGCTACAGACTGCAAACGTATCAATAAATCCCATTAACACCACAAGGAAACAGGCCATCCCAGCTGAGCTCTACTCATATCATCAACCTGGAGAATCATGAGCAGATAAATGGTGTTGTTTTAAGCCTTTAAAATTTCCTTGGGGTGGGGAAGGGGGGTGATTTCCTGCATCAACAGCTAACTAATAGAGAGAAGATAGAGCTAAGATACAGAGAAGAGATTAACTAATTCAGCTCAGATAATAAAGAAAAACTTGATTTGGAAGGTGGCTTTTAAGCGAGGACTTGAATTTACAAAGATGGAGATTTGAGCAAAGGACTTCTCAAATGACATAGCACAGAGGCAGAAGGCAGAAGAATATGGGAAGTTCCTATAAAGGACAGCAGTTCAATATGACTGGAGCATAGTGACAAGGAGAACAAGTCGCCATATCAATGGAGTTCACTGCCACTTTCCATCACTAAATCTTTCATCTTGCTTTCCAAAAGGTAAACCGATTTGGGGTGACATTTTCCAAAATCATGCTTCCTAAAGCACAGCTGTTCCATTTCTTTGTCCTTAGATCGCACAAAATGGTCTGTGATTCACAGTTCTAGTGCCAAAGGAGAAACTTTCCTGGTACATAGATAAGCCAGGAGAGCTTTACTCAATTAAAAAAAAAAAAAAAACTTGGGATTTGGATGAGGTTCAAGTTTAAGCACAGCAAAGCACATGTTTGTAGATCGGAGAACACTGGGAAATTGTCTGGACTATCATGCCAAGACAGAAACTGGATTTTAAAATCTTGACTTAGGCAACCTGCCTAGATAGGAAATGGGTTTGAAATGTTTAGGAAAGGGAGTGTGAGAAGTGGACTCTTGTTTCCACTTAAAGATCATTTTGTAACAAATGAATAGTAAACCAGGACCAAACAAGTAAAGTGATAGTGCAGAGTTGGAGAACACACAGGCTGCAATCTCAGGTTGATTTAGTTTATATCCAGGCTCAGCAGTTGCTAGATGTGGGCTTGCAGGCGAGTCACAAACCCCACTGAACTAAATTTGAGGCAATAATACCTATCCCACAGAGTGTTTATGAAGATTAAATAAAATAATGTATATGATGATAACCAGTGCCCATCCTTCATCAGTAGCCAATGCACGATGTTACTAACTTGTTACGACCCTGAGAATATTAAACATACACACCTATTCACAAAGCTTGATTTCTTATATACAAAATGTGAACTTTTTAGAGATCCTGATCATGTTTTTCAATCAAAGATCCCTGGGCGTGTGTGGTTTCCAGGTGTTCCCAATATCTGTGCATCTTGATAATTTATCTATCTATTGATACTTTGGCAACGTGTTTCCTCCTATGGAGGATGATTTGAGATACCGAGTATCATTTCCACATTTGAAAGTGAGCAGCAATTACAGTAGTGGTCCTCAAGGAACTGTGCCTTCTGGTATTCACACTGCCATGCAGTCTGGTCCCATAACGACTCTAGATGGTCCTGAGAGTCATCAGCTAATACAATGCATAGGAAGAGACCCTGTGCCGAAGTCTTAAGGCTGGCATAGCCTTGAGAAAGCTGGACGTTTCTACATTTTGTTGATTTGGGGAGCCTGCCATTTAAGAAATCCAGCCACCCCAGTGGAATATCACATGGAGAAAGATTAGAGCTGAGACTATCCTAGTGAGAAAGTGGTCCCACTGTCCCAGCCTCCCTGCCAAGGCACCCAGGCTTGGGAATGAGCCATCTCGGACCAGCCAGCCAGTTAAGCCCCTGAATGACAGCAGCCCCAGCAAACCTCAAGTAAAGCAGAACCGCTGAGCTGATACCTGCCAACCCACAGAATCAGAAGAGATCAAATGGTGGCTGGTCTTAAGACACTAACTTTTAGGGTGGTTTGTTACATAGTGACAGAGAACCAAAACAGGGCTATGTCCTCTTCTATAAATTTTCAACAATGTCGTAATGTTTCAAAGTATTTTTAAAAGACTGAGTTCTGAACATGTGTGAGGTTGGTTACTTTCTCTGCTTACTTCACACACCGGGTAAAGAGAACCAGAGCTGACGGAAGCTTGTGGTATAGGAATTACAGTTTCTCACATGCTTTTTCCTCAGGGTGAGTTTATCCTCGGAGACAAATACGGTATAGAGCTTTCTGTTCTTTGAAGATGGAGTGGGTGAAGCACTGTTACTCTGCGGCAGTGCTTTGTTCTCCTAAAGCTGTGTCTCTTGTATGTCCCTGAAGCAGGAATCTGTGCCCTTAGCAGTGATTCTGTGAAAAGAGATTAGTCATTGACAATGATGCTGTGTGGGAGATGCCACAAAGTAGTTCACCTGAATCTGGTACTATTATATCGCATGCACGTGTGTGTGTGTGTGTGCATGTGTGTGTGTGTGCGTATGTGTGTGTGTGTTACTCAGAACATGGAAAGGCCTGGCCTTGTTCATCCTGATCAGTGAGGGCAGGTTTGGGAGCTTCACCCCTGCTCAGTGGGATATGTGAGGCCAGCAGGTGGACAGAGACCCAGACACAGCAGTGAAAGGTCAGGGCGTTTTATTCCAAATACTGTCGGTAACAAGAAAGCTGTCAGCTTCAGAAAGAAAGGTGGAGAGGGGTGGTTCAAGGTCAAGTACACACAAATCCACAGAGGAAAGGAAAAATCAGCAGGAGGCAGTCACCAGGATACAATGCAAAAGTTGGACCTCCGGTCTCCTGAGCGAGGTCAGGCTGGGCCCCAGGTCTACCAGGACTTATTTCTCATAATAAAAAGAAAACCGGGAGGGCTTAGTAACAAGTTTTGTAGTTCTGTTCTCTGAGGAGAAAGTGAAGTTCTACAATGTGGAACTGGCTCCTGGGGGTCACTGGCTGAGTTGTGCTGTTAGCCTTGAAAGGAGTGGTGGGAAGTCAGATATTGTACAGAATACACGCAGAAGTCCCAAACTTCTGTGAGTGTAAGAGTGCTGTGAGTCCCTGAACACTTTCCCAACTGTTAGGAAGCCAGAAGGAAAAGCTGTTAGCAGAGATGCCACACTTGAGGGGCACAAGAGCCTGGCAAGAATGTAGCCAGATCAGTGCCCTGACTCTGGCTCCATCACTGCTGCCTCCGTGTTGGGGCAAGTCGCTTGATCAGTGAGAATAACCCTTGCCTGCCTGGAATAGAAACTTCACCAAAAGGACTTAGCTTTTTCCCTCACATAACAAGAAATCCGTAACTCAATAGCCTAGAACAGAGACAGCTACTTGCTGGCTACTTCCAGCTCTTTTCTTCCCAGTACTTAACTTGTGGTATTTGGCTTCATGGCCTCAAGATGGTTACTCCACTACCAAGCATGCTTCCTGCAGGTAATAAGAGCAAAACCATCTCCTGCTCTGGCTTTTTTCACTTGGGGGAAATAGAAAGCTTTCCCAGTGACTTCTCCTATACCTCATGATCTCATTTTGCACACACATTATTCCATCTCTGTCTGTCTCCCTCTCTCTCTCTCTCTCTCTCTCTCTCACACACACACACACACACACACACACACACACAGACTTAACCACCTGCACTACCAGAGACTGGGGAAAAGGTTAGTATTTTTAACTGGGTGCATTTGTGGTCCAAACAATAAAAGTTTGGAAGATGAGAGAATGGATAAGCAACTGGCAACAGAAAGCAGGTTCACTGGTTCATTTTTTCCAATGGGGATGGCCAGACCTTGGTGGCAGAGGGGAGAGACAGAGTGTGCACCTGTCTAGGACCCAAGCCCCAGGTAGGGGGGGTGGATTCCTGTCTGTCTTGTTATTGTTGTATTACCAGCACCTAGAATAGTGTCCTCAATAAGTACTTGGTGAATGAATGAAATGAATGGCGGAGACAGTGCTCAGTACCCAGGATGCCAGTTGGTACACTGAGGGAATACAGTGATCGTCATTGCTCTTGTTGTTACCAAGTCCTCCTGTGTCATTTTCCAAGGCTGGTAGGTGGCGAAGAGCAACTAGCAGAGGCAAGCATTCTCAAGAGAGGTATTTACCAAGGTGGTCTGAGAATGGGGTCCTTAGCATTATCACTCCTGAGGAGGGAAAGTTATTGTACCTTTTCCCGACCTAGGCAGCAGAAACGTTTTAACGTTCAACTCTCAGAGAACCAATGTTTCCTTAATGTGTGAGTTGTTATAAAAATCCCAACATGGAGTTAAGGTATCCAGGAAGTCAAAAAGGTTCAGGAAGAGACCTTGAGTTATTATCAAAATAAACAGTTTTATCCTTGAGTGTTAGTGCTAGACTAATACTTAAAAAGAAAAGAAAGTGTAGTCGTTCAGTCTTATCCAACTCTGTGTGACCCCATGGACTGTAGCCCACCAGGCTCCTCTGTCCCTGGAATTCTCCAGGCAAGAATACTAGCGTGGGTTGCCATTCCCTTCGTAGGGTCTTCCAAACCCAGAGATCGAAACCAGGTCTCCTGCCTTCCAGGCAGATTCTTTACCATCTGAGTCACCAGGGAAGCCCAGTTCCAATCCAGCCATCTCACTGTTCAGATGAAAAAGCTTAGAGCCTGAGTTTCTCCAAACAGCATCACTAATTCTAGACACAGTTATAAGGGAGCCCTAGCTCTTCCTAATATAGGTCTTATTACATACTACATACTGTCCATCACTACTGCCTACTATTGCTCCCCAGTTTATCCTGCCCATCTGTTACACTGTCAGTGATGGAATAGCCTTTCCTTTGAGAGACCCCAGCACAATTACGACATTGCCCTCCCTGGCACTGGATGCACTGTGATCATGGGACAGGACCCCACCATCTGCTCTGGCTCCCTTCCTTTTTCTTTTTTTCCTTTTATGGTCTATCAACCTCTTACTGGTCTCACCCTGTGCCCTCCTAAAACCACTTCTCTAAAATTGCTGTTACCACATCACCAGAGACCCCAGAACTGTCAAATCCAATGAACACACTTTTCTGAATTTATCATACGGTAGCACTCTTCCCTGGAAAATCCCATGGACGGATTGCAGTCGGACGGTCGCGAAGAGTGAAAGACTTCACTTTCACTTTCATGCATTGGAGAAGGAAATGGCAACCCACTCCAGTGTTCTTGCCTGGAGAATCCCAGGGTCGGGGGAGCCTGCTGGGCTGCTGTCTATGGGGTCTCACAGAGTCGGACACAACTGAAGTGACTCAGCAGCAGCAGCAGCACTTCTGAAAATTTTTAACCGAATAATTCCTAACATCAGAAGAGAAATTTCATGAGCCCCAGGGAATGTGGAGTTCCAACCTGAAGCCACAGCCACAGGCATGAAATAATTTGAAATCTCATTTTATCTTAAGAATTCAAGTAAATTTTCCATGCTATCCTTTCACATGAAAATAATGTGGTTTTTTTTCCTTCAAATATCTTTATACAATTGATACTCAAGGGACATGCTTGTTTGAATCCTGTGGCTGCACATTCCACCTGGCACTTGGGTTTGGATTTCATAACCCTAACTAGCGTCCCTGGAGTATCTCTCAGTAGTCAGTGTTATCCCCAGGTGAGGCAGGAACTGAATAAGACCAAAGGCAAAGGATAGTGGCTTCTGTAAGCTGCATTTACTCTCCAACCTCTTCCTTCTCACCTCCCTCCTCATTTTGCCTTCCCCTGGAGAACAGAGGAGGCTCAGAATAAAAGGAATAAAACACATACACCAGGCATTTGGGCTGGCTGAACTGCAGCCTTGTTTAGTCCCAGGGGCTGGGCTCCCATCCAGGGAGGACAGCAGACCACGAGAAATTCTCCCAGTCAGTCTGGTGCAAGCTGCCAGGAAAGCTTTTTCATCTGGGGATGGCATATTCACTCACCCAGGAAGTGACATTCAGAGGCCTGTATTATCTTGCTCAGATCTCAGAACTTCTTTTCTGGAAGGGGGTCATACTCCATCCTCGGAGCAGTCCTACTCCCGTCTCTGTATTCTGAATGCTCTGTCCTGACAATCAGGTTTTACTCCGAACTGGAGAACTGCCTTTTGGGATAGATCTTAGATCGCAGTTTATGCTTGAGAATTTTTCCTTCCCGTTTCATTGAGATATACTTGATATATTGCACTGTATAGGTTTAAGGTGTATTGCATAATGATTTCATTTACATACATCAAGAAGTGATTATCATAGTGAGTTTACAGACCGCCCATCCTCTTATCTAAACATAAAATTAAAGAACAAAACCTTACCAGCTCAAATAAGATGTGTGCGTGCTAAGTTGCTCAGTCATGTCCAACTCTGCAACGTCACGGACTGTAGCCTAACAGGCTCCTCTGTTCATGGATTCGCCAGGCAAGAATACTGGAGTGGGTTGCCATGCCCTCCTCCAGGGGATCTTCCCAACCCAGGGATTGAACCCAGGTCTCCCGCATTGCAGACAGATTCTTTGCCAACTGAGCCACAAGGGAAGCCCAAGAATACTGGAGTGGATAGCCTATCCCTTCTCCAGGGGATCTGCCCGACCCAAGAATCAAACCAGGGTCTCCTGCGTTGCAGGAGGATTACCGGCCGAGCTACCAGGAAAGCCCTAATCTCTTTTCTAGATCTTCTATTTCCTGAATCCCAGACTCATATTGCAATTCCATAAAGGGCTCTTCACTTTAATATTCTATGGGTGACTCAAAGTCAATACTTCTAAAATTAAACTTGTTGTCTTCCCATAAAAACACCCTCTTTATCTTATCATCATTGTCTATCCACATGTTTACTGAAACCGCTTCCTGAGATATGCCTGGAGTTATCCTCTTCATCTCTTACAAGGTCAATGTACGTTTTTTCTTCTCTCTTCTTCATCCTCCCTGATTTTGCTCTCATGGTTATAACTAATATCTAATGAACATTTGCACATGCCAAGATAGACACATTACATATTTTAACTCATTGAATCATTAAACAACCCTACCATTATGATTATTTCCTACTATAGATGAGGAAATTAAGAAACAGAGAAATCAGGTAATTTTCCCAAATGTCACATGAGTAAATGGTAAAACCAGAATCTGATACCAGGCAATTGATTTGAGAGCATTCTCTCAACCGCTGTAACATTCTACTTTAGCCTCATTATTTATTTCTTGTATAGTTATAGAAGCCTCTCAATTGGTTTCTCTTTTCCTATCTCCCTAACTCCTCCCTCAAATTCCATTGTTCAGATAACTAACTCCCACAGCAAACTTTCTAAAATACAGTCTCATCATGTTAATCTGCTGCCTAAACTCCATCAGTGCTTCTCCATGACCTTCAGGTTAAAGTTCCAACTTCTTAATGATGCACAAAGTCTCCCATGGTCTGGCCCCTGCCTACCTATACAGCTTCTGCTGAAACCTCCCCCCAGGTGTGCCAGCCAACTGAGATCACTTGCAGTTTCTGAGCAGAACTTGCTTCCTCCATGCATCTCTGTGCTTTTGTACTTCCTCATAGCTCCTACTTCAAGGGTAGACTCTTACGGAAAGAGTTCAAAGTTTCTCAAGAGCAGAATGGCTCACCCTCTGTATTTATAGTTACTGTCATTCTTTTCCCATAGCATGCTAAATGGAGTTTACTCTTCTCTATCCTTTGCTGACCTTCATAAGTCCCTTGAGGGAAGTGTTGATTCTTTTTCTCTGCAGACCTACCAAAGTACTTTAGGGCATGCTGGTCACTCACTGGCTTTCCCAGGTAGCGCAGTGATAAGGAATCCACTGCCAAAGAGCAGGAGATGCAAGAGACCCCGGTTCCATCCCTGAGCCGGGAAAAGCCCCTGGAGGAGGAAATGGCAACCCACTCCAGTATTCTTGCCTGGAAAATCCCATGGACAGAGAAGCTTGGTGGGCTACAGTCCATGGGGTCACAAAGAGTCAGACATGACTGAGCATGCACCACCACAGGCACTCATTAAATGGCTATCAAATTAGGATGAACTAAATAAAGACTATAACTGCTTCGTTTCCTTTTATGCCACTTTCCTAAACAAGGCCTCTGATAGGCTTTTGGGGCATCATTGGTTTCACCCCAGATCACCTATCTGCGAGGGAAGTTCATCTAGAAGTGGGGTCAGAATACTACATCTTAGGGATGGACATGAGAGTCTGGAGGTAAAGAAGAGGTGGGCCAAGAAGAAAAACATGAATCTGTCTACATTAGTGAAGGGAGCAATGTGCCCCACAGGATAGTGATGCCAGGACATAAAATGTGTTCAATAATCCTGAGAGTTGTTCTTAACGGAGATAAGTAAGTGCATTTTTAAAAGTGCATTTTCTTCCTCCTTTTGCATGGCAGGTATTCTGAGGGGAAGCCAGTGTAGAAAGTCTTGGGATGCAGAATTTTTTAAAAAGAAGCACACGATAGTTATATTTATTTCATAGGATTCTGGTGCTTTTGTGACAGATATCCAGGAGGGAAATTACCTTCGCCGATCTTGGCTCAGTCCCTTCTCCACTCTTAATCATCCCTTCAAACTCACATACAGTAGCAGAGCAGTTGTCCTTCACCACTGAAGAAACGCAGCCCAGAGTTACGTTACCGTGGAAACAGAATCTTTTTTTTTTTTTTTTTGCTGCAAGACACGTCGCTTCATCTGCACTATTATGAAGCAGAATACATTGGTAGGGCTGGGAGGGGAATCAAATATTCTGCCTGCCAGTATTGTGCTTGGCCTCTGGGTGAATAGATGACTTTCAATTAGAGCGCTTAAATATCTTTTAACCTTAATCATTGTTATTAGAGGCCCAACAGAATTTTACTTGGAAAAGAGTAAAAAATTCAACTCTGCTGTTCAGGAGAGAGCTATAAATTTTTTCAAGCTAGAACATTTCTCTTAAAGAAAATACAAGACAATTTACAATTAATGGTTTCATTGTGTGTAAAATAAATGCCTTTGTCCTTTGTGTTTTGACTTTCTGACTTGATCCCATTGTGGATTTATGAGATGGTCCAGACCTCTCTCTTCCTTTGTCTCTACTCTAAGCTGCTTTGTAGTGAACATACATATTTACAATTTTCTCTGGCATTGGGCTGCAGGTATTCAGGTTCACCCTTACTGACTTACTGCCAAGCCCATCTGAGCCTTAACTCCTGAGCCCAGCCAAAGCCCTCGCTCCCATTTGCTGCCTGCTGCAGTGACTGGAAGGCTTGCCTTTTTGCCTTTTTTTATGCCCAACCCTAAATTTAGCCACTGTCCTATTTTATTCTCTCCTCTTTTAACTACTGTCTTTTCACTACTCTCTTTTCTTACTATTTGTGTTGCTAACTGTAGTGAAGGGTGAATCTACAAGACCTTCACTGGCAAGAGGATCAATTCAGTAAAATCCCAAAAATCTAATAAGAAGCCCTCATCCCTTCAGTTCCAAAAATGCTTCCAGTCACTGCATTTTCTTACAAGTCCAAGAAAACATTAAAAAAAAAACCCCAAGTAAAACATATACACACATGCAGAGTCTAACTGTAATCATAGGGAAATCCCATAAATGAAAAGAAAGAAACATCTTTTATTAGTTGTATTTAAATTAGGAAAATGGGCTTCCCAGGTGGCTCAGTGGTTAAGAACCTGCCTGCCAATGCGGAAGAAGTAAGAGATGTGGGTTCAATCCCTGGTTCCAGAAGATCCCCTGGAGGAGGGCACAGCAACCCACTCCAGTATTCTTGCCTGGAGAATCCCATGGACGGAGGAGCCTGGTGGGCTACAGTCCATGGGGTTGCAAATCGTTGGCCATGACTGAAATGACTTAGCATGCACAAATTAGAAAATAGCATAACACTTTATAATACTTTAAAACTATTAGTATCTTAGTAAAATTAAAACAAAAATAAACAAATGGAACATAATTAACTTAAAAGCTTTTGCATAGCAAAGGAAATCATAAACAAAATGGAAAGACAACCCTTAGAATGGGAGAAAATATTTGCAAATAAAGCAACCAACAAGGGAAAATCTCCAGAATATACTAACAGCTCATGAAATTCAATATTAAAAAAAATAATAATCAAAAAATGGGCAGATCTAAATAGACTTTTCTCCCAAAAAAAGTATACAAATGAGCAAAAAGCACCTGAAAAAATGCTCAATATCACTAATTATTAGAGAAATACAAATCAAGACTACAATGAGGTATTATCTCACACTGGTCAGAATGTGCTTAGCTGATCAGACATATCTGACTCTTTGCGACCCCATGGACTGTAGCCCACCAGGCTCCTCTGTCCATGGGATTTTGGAGGTGAGAATACTGGAGTGGGTTGCCATGCCCCTCCTCCAGGGGATCTTCCCGAACCAAAGATCGAACCGAGTCTCCTGCATCACAGGAGGATTCTTTACCATCTGAGCCATCAGGGAAGTCTTGCCATCATCAAAAAATCTACAAACAATAATGCTGGAGAGGGTGTGGAGAAAAGTCTACCCTCCCACGCTGTTGGTGGGAATGTAAAATGGAGAACAGTATAGAGGTTTTTTAAAAAATGAAAAATAGACTTATCGTATGATCCATCAATCTCATTTCTGGGCATAGATCCAGAGAAAACCATATCTCGAAAAGATGCATGTATGCCAATATCCTTTGTAGCACTATTTACAATAGCCAAGACATGAAATTTACCTAAATGTCCATCCACAGAAGAACAGATAAAGAAGATTTGGTACATATATACAATGGAATACTACTCAACCATAAAGAAGAATGAAATAAGGCCGTTTGCAGCAACATGGATGGACCTAGAGATTATTATACCAAGCGAAATAAGTCAGACAGAGAAAGGCAAATCCCACGATACCACTTATATGTGAAATCTAATTTTAAAATGATACAAATGAACTTATTTACAAAACAGAAACAGAGTCACAGATCTGGAAATTATACTTATGGCTATCAAAGGGAGAATATGACTGAAAGTGATAAATTAGAAGATTGAAATTAACATATTAACACACTACTATATATAAAATAGATAACTAACAAGTACCTACTGTATAGCACAGGAAACTTTACTCAATATTCTGTAATAACCTATATGGGAAAAGAATGTGAAAAAGAATGTGTGTGTATATATATATACACACTAGTCATTTATGTATGTAACTGATTCACTTTGCTGTACTCCTGAAACTAACACAGCATTATAAATCAACTACACTTCCATAAAATTTTTTAAAAGTTGAAGAAGTAGTGTTTTAATTCTGGAGACAGTAGAGCAGCATTAGAAAGCAAGTGACATATATGGAGGAACTAGTCGGTGCCAGCTGATTTTACATCCACATCTCATTTAATTCTCAAATTCATCTCAAGTGTAACTATTTTCTCCATTTTACAAATGAAAGAAGTAAGGCTCAAATAGATTTTTTTTAAGTCATTCCTGTAGTCACCACACAATCCTAGACAATGATTTCTGATTCTGACTCCAGTGTTGCTGCCAACTGTGTCCAGCATCCAGCAAAACTCTCCTATGGGGAGGGCTAAAATCTAAGGAGAAAATGAGGAGAATGTGGCCTCTAATCCTGGCTCTCCACCTCCTGATAGAACTGTGGAAAAACCATTTATTTGTTTTGAAGTTAGATTTGTCCATCCTTATTTAATATGGATAAATAAGCCCCTTTCTCCTCATATGTATAAGGATTCAAGCAGTTAATGTAACCAAAGTATGTTGAAAATCTAAAGGGCACTTTTATTTCTGTAGGAAGAATGCCTTTGTTATTATAATAGACCCAGATTAGCAGTCCATATCACTTGCAATCAGTTCAGTCCTAATCATTATCAGTCCCAGATTTGCAATGTTTTTGAGAGCAGATCTATTACATATTTCTTCTGTGTTTCCCAAATCCCCTTAACACAATTCTGGGTTGGATAGTGGATGCATTTTTATTAGATGAAGTGACAATTAAGTCAAACTACTGTCCAATATGTACTTGAGCCATCAGTGATAGATCCCATTTCATCATATATCAAAAAGGACTCCTTAAATGCCTGGACATAATTAGCCCAAAATTGCTTTATGAATAGTCAGAACACTGGTTTATAGTATTATCCAACTAATTTGTGACAGGAATGATGGCCAATTTTCACATAAGAGAAAATAGTTTATTTTCCTCAGCTTCATTGCATATGTTTCAGACAAACTCAGGAAATGTTAGTAAAATAAATAGAAAAATAATTGACCTAGAACCTGAAATTTCACTCTCCAAAAATATCTCTAACTAGTGGTAAAGAATCCACCTGCCATTTCAGGAAACATAAGAAATGCAGGTTTGATTGCTGGGTTGGGAGGATCCCCTGGAGGAGGGCATGGCCACTTGCTCCAGTGTTCTTGACTGGGAAATCTCATGGACAGAGGAGCCTGGCAGGCTTCAGTCCTTAGGGTCACAAAGTAAGTAAGTGAAGTCGCTCAGGCTTGTCCGACTCTTTGTGACCCCGTGGACTGTAGCCTACCAGGCATCTCCCTCCAAGGGATTCTCCAGGCAAGAATACTGGAGTGGGTTACCATTTCCTTCTCCAGGGCATCTTCCCAACCCAGGGGTTGAACCCGGGTCTCCTGCATTGGAGGCAGACACTCTAACCTCTGAGCCACCAGGGAAGATATCATAGGGTCACAAAGAGTTGGACACAACTGAAGCGGCTGAGCATGCATGCACTCACTCTAACAAACTGACAATATCTGCTCCATTCTGGGCATTTGCTATCTATGTATTGTAATCTGAACGTTGCATACACTATCTCTTTAATTTTATAATGACCCTAAGAAACTGGATCTATTAATGTCTCTGTTTTATAGATGAGGAGATAGATTCAAAGAGTAAAAAATAACTTGTCCAAGTCATAACCTGTCCAAGTCTGTTGCACGGCCTGGCCCGTACCATACAGACTGATTCTAAGTGTAGCCTTTAACGCATGTCAAAGAAAAACCCACAATGTAAGAAAAACCCACAAAGTAAGAGTCGTGAGTTTTAGTTTTATTCAGGGACTTACCGAGGGCTCTAGCCCAGGAGATGACCTCTCAGTGGCTCTGAAGAAACTATGCCAAAGAGGGGGAAGAAAAGCCAATTCAAACATGATTTTGGGAGCTAGGACATACATGCAATCAAGCATACATCTTGGTAAAAGATTGTTACTAGTCACAAAGAACAGATATTCCAAGTTTTTGGTGCTTTTCTATGAATGGCAAGATGCAAGAGTCTGGGGTCATTGAAATGCTTCCTGAGACACACACCCAACTATCAAAGGGCCTGTTTATCCAAAGCACCAAGTGCCTCAGGTGATTTTTCATCCTGAATTCCTCTCAGGGTGGGCATGAGGACAACCCTCGTAGAAGCAGGTGGTGAGGGATGCCCTTTTTCTTTGTTTACACCAGGACTATGTTTATACCAGCCAAGTGCATGATCTGAGAAAACCAGCTTTCTTTTGCTACCCATCTTCATTAAGCTCATTATCCTTTATTTTATAAAAGAAAAGAGGAAAGGGATGAAAACAGAAGAGAAGGAGGACAGTGCAAAGAAAAAGAAAAAAAAAGGGAGAAAAGAAGGTGATTCAATGTTGTCTATTGCTCCTCACCCCCCAACCAGGACTAACATGGGCATAAAATGCAGCCCACCCAACTTTTTAACACTAATCAACATTGTTGTAAAACAAATATGCAAAGTGCCGGTTTGGTCTGACTTGATGTCATCTTGCCTTTGTTTTGGATTTATCAGGAGAAGTATTCTTGCAGATTAAAGGGCCACTGGAAGATATTTATAAAATCTACTGCTATCACCACGATGAAGCGCATAGTGTACTGGAGTCCTATGAAAAGGAAGAGGAGCTGAAACAACATTTGAGCCTCTGTATCCAGTCCTTAAAGTAAGGCCTTTTCAAATGATGGTTTCCATGCACTCTCAGTCGCCTAGCAGGGAACATTTTAACTGGATGTAGATGAAAGGTCTCCCATAAATCTTATGTTTTATGAGGCTTGCTGGGAGCGCTACTTTGTGTTCTCTTGATGAAAAGCTGACATGCCAGAAACCCTGATTGACTTTCTTTTTTTCCCCTGCAAGGATGACTAAAAATAACACAGGAAAGATACAGGGCTCTGTAGAGATAGAAAAAAATGCAATATCAAAAAATGAAACATAGAAGAAAAGCCCTTCTTAAGGCTGTGGTTACTTGTCTGCTCCCACCTAGGTCAAGAAATAAGTGGAAGCCGGTGTGTCACCATTGTCACGGGAGCACGTCGAATAATAGAGCTAGGGGATATCCCAGGACCCTCTGAATGCCCCTGGCCGCTCAGAGACTGAAGGGCCCAAGGGGAGACGCAAAGACAAGTCAGGCCCTTTTAGAGATAGTTTCAGGAAAATTAGTTATGCCTTCTTCTTCTCTAAATTGTTCATGGGAAGTGCTACGTAATGTACAGTGTTGTTGTTTTTTTTTTAATCTGGTAGAAATATTTGTTTGCTATAAAAATCTGAAAAAGGAAGTTCCCTGGTGGCCTGCTGGTTAGGATTCCAGGCTGTGGCCCAGCTTCAATGTCTGGTAAGAGAACTGAGATCTTGCAAGCCACATACATGGACCCCCCCCAAAAAAAAAAATCTGAAAAAAATACATTAAAAAGCATGAATAAAATAAGAAAAATAACCCTTACTATTCTATCTATTAATTCTTTACTAACCATGGATTAAGGACTTCCCTGGTGGCTCAGACGGTAAAGCGTCTGCCTACAATGCTGGAGACCTTGGTTCAATCCCTGGGTCGGGAAGATCTCCTGGAGAAGGAAATGGTAACCCACTCCAGTATTCTTGCCTGGAAAATCCCATGGACGGAGGAGCCTGGTGGGCTACAGTTCATGGGGTCGCAAAGGGTCGCAGACGACTGAGCGACTTCACTCACTCACCATGAATTAAAAACCACAGTTTGCTCTGTTTCTGATCCTATTTGTATGCATAAATATGAAGACATATTGGGTTGATTCTTATAAATGGAATTGGTATCTGGCTTTATCTACAGTTTTCTACCAAATGAAGTTTCAAGCCAAAATGTCTGCCCTACTGTACATCCTACCAAATGGTTCTATTGTGGTTTTTCACTTCTAAGGTTTATCCATTATCAAATGGTCTTCATTAGGCTAAGAATGAACCAAGCAGAGTGCTATGGTATTTAAATCAATGCATCCAAACCCGTCTGATCCTCCCCTTTCCTATACTCTCTTGTAGGGGCAGAGGGTGGTCCTGACATAGTACAACTGAATTAGAGTGAAATCAGGAAGCTAAATGAGACTGCTCTGGATAATGCCTTTCCAGACTGGAACTGGGGCTGAAAATGGGTTTAAAGTGGACCTGACAAATTTCTTAAAATTAACTTTATTGCCCTCTACTGGCAATTAAGTAACTGCAGTTCTTTAACCATTTTTCATGCTGTGGAAAAATAACAATTTTGAGTCACTAAATTGCAAGCATTTACATAGTCCTTGTTATAGCAAGCTTTGATCTGGTTCCTGAAAATACAAAAATAAATCAGTCTTTGACCCTGCTCACAAGCAGCTCAATATGATTAGGTAATTCTTAAGACAATATGCAATGAGTAATTTCAGTTCACTATTTCTCCATTAATTACTGTTTAGTTCAGTGTTAGCAAATCAGTTTAGGTAAGCTTTAAAGCTGAAGTATCCATCTTAATAAATTCATATATTAGAAGCAACATCTAAATTTACAGGTACTTTTTCCAAAGAGGAAATAATAGTTTTATCCTCAGTGTAAAGGACGACCTTTCTTATCTTAAACTAGTGACAAGATCCAATAAATGTGTATCTTGAGTCATTTTCCTTCTTCAGTTTCCAGGAATAAAAGAGAGAGATCTTACAACAAGTAAAAAGTAGCACCTTGAATCCTCACTCCAATCCCAACCCCAGGACTGGAAGTCCATATGGGGAGAGGATGTAGTTTATTTTGGCACGTGCTTCTGACAACTGACCAGAAGTGAAGCAGTCTGTTCAGAGTGGGCTGCACAATAGCTTTTGAGTCCTAAGAGGAAGAAATTAACTCTGTCAGAATAGTCCTTCAGTCAGTATAGATCAGGATCATATCCCCTAAAAAGTAAGCTGAAGCAGAGGTGATTTGGAAACTTCCTCATTACTGAAAATTACTTTCAGACCCAGCAGCTTATTTGACATTTTTTTCTGAAACCCTCAAGTTCTTGCCCTGGTGATATCCCAAATCTTGTATATTCTGCCCCATTCTGATTTTAGGGAATTATTTCAGGCGTTGGAAGGTGCTAAGGTTTACAAAGCACAAAATCCAAAGAAAGTAATATTGGCAGGACTATGTCTTCAGGGAAAGAAAATCAAAATAAAATAGTTTAAGTTAGATCTATTTTCTCCAAAGTTGCCTTTCCATGAAAATAAAGTTAATGATAAATTGTACTAGTCTGCCTGAAAGCTGAGGGCAGGAGAATTATTAACATTACTATAATACTGACCTCAAATGAGCTAAGCTTTAAATTCTGAGAAACAGGTTTTCAAACAGGTTTATAGGCCAAAGAGAGTCTGGAACACCCCACGGGCTTGACTTCCTTGCCAGGTAATCAGTCAAAGCTATTACTGGGGCTCTGCCTTTTTCTTGTGGCTAAATAACGGAGCCCAAGTATACAGTTGCCAATTTCTAATGGGTATTAGGTGTGGCCTCCATTTTCAACCAGGCTGGCGGGTATTGGAACAAGTGTGTTTGAAGCGGTATCCACGAAGAAGGTGGCTTCATGCCTCAGAAGTTAAAGCCACAGAGGTTGCATTTTAACCAAAATTAAAATGTTTGTTGAGGGCCTAATAAATATTTATTAAAAGTACTGAATAATGTTGAAAATATTTTTTTCAGATATGTAAGCATAATTCTTGCCTTCTGGGAACATACCTTCTAGTTTAACAATAATACAAAAGTTAATTTAAATAACATACTAGAAGCTGTCACGGTGAAGTTCAAGACTAATTTCCGCAAGGAGAGTAGAAAGATTTCCTGGTCTGGTAACCGGGAGACTTACGCGCATAACCTCGGCCTATCCTTTGAAGCCCATTATCTTTCAAATGAACAAATAATATTTGCATCCAGAAAATAATTTTGACTCCCCTTGAAAGGTCAGGGCAGTGTTTCTTGCTGTGTGAGTCCTCCTGCATCAGACCCGAAAGGGATGCGTATTAAAGGAGCAGGTGTCTATGCTCTGCTCCACACCAGAAAAATTAGGGTTGCTGGGCATCCAGGCCACGAATCTGCACTTTAACAAGCTCCCTTGGGTAATCGTGCATACACACTCAAATTAAGACCTACTTGAAAAAAAAAAAGACCTACTTTAGAAGGAGAAAGCATGCCCACAGTACCCATTTCCTGCTTTCCCTGAAGCTGTTTCCATGACTGTAGATACAATCGAAGCAGTAATTTCAGGATTTGGAGACATTAAGAAAGAAAAGACTAAAACAATCCAGAAGCACAATCCCACATCTTTGTCTATAGCCTATAAATTGGAAATCTGCAAGTTTTTAATTTATTCAACAATAAGTATTTACAGAGTCATATTAGTGACCTGTAAGATGACATGAAATGTTGATTTAATACAGTTTCTAAATGTATGCAAGTTATTTACTAAGGATCTAGTTCCTTAGCCTCTTTGGAGTTATTTAAGGTTTCTGATCTGTGTGAGGAAAATGAAAAATAGAATAGCTATGAATGCAAGTGTAGCTATAATTAGAATAGGCGGTCTGTAGCCTCCTTTGTCTGTTTTTCTGGTTATAAATACCACCAAGTCTCTGATGCCTTTCAGAGGCCCTAGAGACTTGTTTGTAATAGGATAAGAATGAAGGAACTTTTCCAAGTTTTTTAGGAGGTAGCAGGAAGATGCTCTTCTAGTTTCATGTCTAGTTATTACAAATTTATCTACATTTTTCTTCTTCCTAACCAAGGCCACCATCCTCAGAAGGAAAACTTCCAACTTGTAGTCCTCTAGACACTTTGACTGATCAGATTACTGCTATAGTTTCTCCATACAGGCAGTAGGAAGGAAGCTAAAACTCATGCAACACAGCATCAAAGGAATAGATTTAAATTTGTTCACCATGTTTTATGTATCTTAATATTATTATAATAGAGTGTTCCAAATGAAAATTAACATCACTTTTGGAAACTCATTCATTTCCTGGTTATGTGGCATCATGTTTGAACAAAGACGATAATCCTTAAGAAATAGCCACATAAAAACTTGTTAATTGTAAGTCAAATTATAATGAACCCATGAAGGTGTAAGGTGGGGTGGTGGATATATTAAGTTACTTTACCCGCCCCAAAGTGTAAATGGACCCAGCTTAACTTCCTCTTTCCTGAAGTGTCCTTGGCTGGGGTTAACTCCTGGAAAATTTTAGCCTGAAAAGGAGATTTTTTTTTTTTAATGATAAACAAATAAAAAGGAGTTGTTATAATAAAGTGCCACTATTCCACAACTCCAGATAGATTTCCCTGTTGGGAAATCTCAGGTTCCTTTTCCTATAATGTTGTATTTACATTGTAGTAGTGAAAGTCTGACTCTTTGTGACCCCATGGACTCTACAGTCCATGAAATTCTCCAGGCCCGAATACTGGAGTGGTTAGCCTTTCCCTTCTCCAGAGGATCTTTTCAACCCAGGGATCGAAGCCAGGTTTCCCACACTATGCAGATTATTTGTCAGCTGAGCCACCAGGGAAGCCTGCATTTACATTAAATACAGTATTTAACATATGTTATAATATGTAGGCTTTATTTCATTGAAATAAATGAGCTTTATTTCACTGACATAAATGAAATAGAAAAAAAAAATTGTCCATGTCTTCTCTAGGAGTTAAAAAGAACAATCTTTTCTTTCAACTTCAAAGTATGTGTTTTGGTTCCAAAATGATCACATTTTCATTTGTTTGTTTTCATAGAAAACTGCATTTTTATTTTTACTTAACTTCTGTCCCAAATTTTCTCATCTATGACTCACAGAGCAAAATGAGAAAGGAAATTCCTTAATAGAAGGAGATAAAAATCAGGGAAAGAATGTGAGTTGAAAGGAAAGGAATGGAAAGAAATACTGGGTAGGGGGTAGTGGTGGAGTATTTTCTTTCTGAAATTGTAGCACCTGCTGATTTTTAAAAGTTTATAATCCTCTGTTGGATTCCCAACTGGGAGGTTTTGGATTCAGTAAAACCTAGTTATTTCAAGATGTCTAGGAATCCATTCATATACTATGTCAGGACAGTGAAGGGTAATTGCCTTACATATATGTACACCATTGTTTTACACATCTATAAAGTACTAGGATTAATTTTTTAAAACTTATTAATTCCATTAAAATTTATGAAATTCAGCACAGCTGTTGAATCATTTCTTATTGAATATGAAAAGACCATCTACTAGGATGTGATGGTGTCATAATTTTTTTAATTTATTATTTTTAAAATGTTTATTATTATTAGTCTAATTTTATTTATTTATTTGGCTGCATTGGAGTGGCATCTATAGTCACAGCATGTGGGATCTAATTCCCTGAACAGGGATCAAACCTGGGCCCCCTGCACAGGGGGCCTCAAGTCTCAGCCATTGGACCACCAGGGAAGTCCCCATAAAATGTTTCTGTGCTGGAAACAATCATAGTATTCCAAAGGACTGAAAAGCAGAGGCCAAGGTGATCAGTTTTAAATACAGGTTATCACTTTATTTCTCTATATCCACATGAGGCTTCTAGCTCCTTTATTCTTGAAATTTAACTTAAAAGATTCCCATTTTCTAATTGTTTAATTAATTTGACAGGTATGTTTTGTGGTCCTACCATATGCCAGTCAGTTTTTCAGGAACTGGGGCTACAACACAGAACAAGACAAACATACACCCTCGTCTTCATTGGGATCGGGGAGTAGAGAGATAAACACAATAAACCAAATAAATATATTATTTTAGAAAATGACAAAGCATTGTGGGGATAAATAAGCATAAAAGAGTACAATGAGAGGCAGGTACCATGGTTAAAATGTCAGGCAGGGAAGGCTTCACTGGGAAGGGGCATTTGAACAAAGACCTGAAGGAGATAAGGAGGGAGTCATACGGGTACCTGGAGGAAGGGCAGTCAGGCAAGGGCAAGGAAGGCAGGAGCCTGCCTGCCTTCTTTGGAAAGAGCAAGGAGGCCTGCAGTTGCCACAGATGGGGAGTAGCTGAACGACAGGGCATGAGGGAGAGAAGGGTTAGGAGAGGCAGACTGCATTGCCTTGGGAGGACTTTAGTTTTGCTTGAGTGAAATGTAAGCCACAAAAGCTAGCGATGCCGAGTGAAAATTTTTATGGAAATTATCTCACTGAATAGATGAATTGTCTATAATCTATCAATCTACATAAAACTTTATAGACAGATATTATAAAGCACTTGATCGCAGTTTTCTGCATGCCAGTTATACTTTCCTTTGTAATCTTGTAATCTGTTTCTCCTATTACTATTAATGTGTTTAATGGATTCTTATTTCATAATATAAACAAATGTTGACATTTAAATCCATTTTCAAAAGACGAAAATTTACTAACTATAGTTTAAATCAAGAGTTGCTAAGTTTATATAAAGTGTGAAACAAATATGGTAGATGCATACTATAATAAAATTTTAGGGACATGATTATACGACTAATTCTACAAAAACATTCATGAAAATGACTTACCATTTTACATAAGATTTTAAAATTTTTATGTTTGCTCATTACCAAAAATAACTGGATTTATATTAACTTACTTTTTTTTCCTTCTCTTCTAGGAACATATACATGCAACAGTAAGTACTTTTGTTTAAATAATAGCAAATATAAAAATCAGGGGAAAAGCTGATGAATATTTCTGTGCAAATTAGGATTTTTCATTTTTATAATGATGTTCATTGTTTTTACTAAGTAAGTCAAGATTTCAAAGACATTTACCCTAGACATTATTGATGCATTTATTTCCAATTTGTCTCAGCTGATTTTACATATTAGATTATTATTATATTAACCTTATTAAACTTTTTAGAAAAATCTTGGGGAATAATTTACTTAAATCACAAGTTTGCTGGTAACAGGAACTCTTTGGGAATTGCTCATCACACATTTATTAAAGAATCTTAATGTGTCCAAAAACACTTTTTCCTAAGGAAAACATTGGTCTAAAAAATTTTAGATTAATACCATAATGTTTTTTAAGGTTATATAGATTAATGTATAAAAGATTCCTTATTCATTATAGTAAAATATTGAGTTTCTTCTGACTTGGACTCTGATTTGCAGAGAAAAAAATTATACACACACACATATATAGTGTGAAGATGAAATAATTGGACGAGAGGCAACTTTACACATAGATATCACCAGATGGTCAACACCGAAGTCAGATAAATTATATTCTTTGTAGCAGAAGATGGAGAAGCTCTATGCAGTCAGTAAAAGCAAGACCAGGAGCTGACTGTGGCTCAGATCATGAACTCCTTATTGCCAAATTTAGACGTAAATTGAAGACAGTAGGGAAAACCACTAGACCATTCAGGTATTACCTAAATCAAGTCTATTAGGATTATACAGTGGAACGGACAAAGAGATTCAAGGGATGAGATCTGATAGAGTGCCTGAAGAACTCCAGACAGAGGTTTGTGACATTGTACAGGAGGCAGTGATCAAGACCATCCCCAAGAAAAAGAAATGCAAAAAGGCAGAATGGTTGTCTGAGGAGGCCTTACAAATAGCTGAGAAAAGATGAGAGGTGAAAGACAAAGGAGAAAAGGAAAGATCAGCCCATCTGAATGCAGAGTTCCAGAGAATATCAAGGAGAGATAAGAAAGCCTTCCTCAGTGATCAATGCCAATACAGGAGAACAATAGAATGGGAAAGACTAGAGATCTCTTGAAGAAAATTAGAGATACCAAGGGAAGTTTTCATGCAAAGATGAGCACAATAAAGGACGGTATGGACCTAACAGAAGCAGAAGATATTAAGAAGACGTGGCAAGAATACACAGAAGAACTACACACAAAAAGATCTTAATGACCCATATAACCATAATGATGTGATCACTCACCTAGAGCCAGACAGCCTGGAGTGCGAAGTCAAGTGGGCCTTAGAAAACATCACTGTGAACAAAGCTAGCGGAGGTGATGGAATTCCAGCTGAGCTATTTCAAATCCTAAAAGATGATGCTGTGAAAGTGTTGCATTCAATATGCCAGCAAATTTGGGAAACTCGGCAGTGGCCACTGGACTGGAAAAGGTCCGTTTTCATTCCAATTCCAAAGAAAGGCGATGCCTAAAGAATGCTCAAACTACTGCACAATAGCCCACATCTCACATGCTAGCAAAGTAATGTTCAACATTCTCCAAGCGAGGCTTCAACAGCACATGAACCAAGAACTTCCAGATGTTCAAGCTGGATTTAGAAAAAACAGAGGAACCAGAGATCAAATTGCCAACATCCATTGCAAGAGAGTTCCAAAAAAAATCTACATCTGCTTTATTGACTATGCCAAAGCCTTTGACTGTGTGGATCACAACAAACTGTGAAAAATTCTTAAAGAGATGGGAATACCAGACCACCTTACCTGCCTCCTGAGAAATCTGTATGCAGGTCAGGAAGCAACAGCTAGAACTGGACATGGAACAACAGACTGGTTCCAAATAGGGAAAGGAGTACGTTAAGGCTGTATATTGTCACCCTGCTTATTTAACTTACATGCAAAGTACATCATGCAAAATGCCAGGCTGGATGAAGCACAAGCTGGAGTCAAGACTGCCAGGAGAAACAATAACCTCAGATGATATCACCCTTATGGCTGAAAGTGAAGAGCAACTGAAGAGCCTCTTGATGAAAGTGAAAGAGAGTAAAAAAAGCTGGCTTAAAACTCAACATTCAAAAAACTAAGATCATGGCATCTAGTCCCATTACTTCATGGAAAATAAATGGGGGAACAATGGAAACAGTGACAGACTTTATTTTCTTGGGCTCCAAAATCACTGTGGACGGTGATTGCAGCTGTGAAATTAAAAGACTTTTTTCTTGGAAAAAAAGGTATCACAAATCTAGACAGTATATTAAAAAGCAGACATTACTTTGCCAACAAAGGTCTGACTAGTCAAAGCTATGGTTTTTTTCAGTAGTCATATATGGATGTGAGAGTTGGACCATAAAGAAAGCTGAGTGCCAAAGAATTGATGCTTTTGAACTGTGGTGTTGGAGAACAGTCTTGAGAGTCCCTTGGACTGCAAGGAGAGCCAATCAGTCAATCCTAAAGGAAATCAGTCGTGAATATTCATTGGAAGGACTGAGGCCGAAACTTCAGCTTGAATACTTTGGCCACCTGATGTGAAGAACTACTCGTTGGGAAAGGCCCTGATGCTGGGAAAGATTGAAGGCAGGAGGAGAAGGGGTCACATAGGATGAGATGGTTGGATGGCATCATTGACTCAAAGGACATGAGTTTGAGCAAGCTCTGGGAGTTTGTGATGGACAGAGAGTCCTGGCGTGCTCCTTCCATGGGGTCACAAAAAGTTGGACATGACTGAGTGAGTGAACTGAACTGAGGGCAATATAGAAATTATAAAAGCAACACACACATATACCTACTTTGAAAGATGTCCATTTTCATAGAAAGAAAGCACATCTAGCCTAATACTGAAAGGATGATATTGACTTAAATATGAACTCAAAGTTACCTGGACTTAATAAAGCACATCTACCTTAGCATGGTCAGGAGCAACCTAAAGTCCTGAGTTCCTAGTCTGTTTGTGTGCTTGCTTTGTGTGTGTGTGTGTGTAGGTGTGTCTGTATGTGCTCTAAACTGCTGAAAATTTACATCAACAGAATAGATTGAGAGGGGGAAAGTGAGCAATTCTTTTATTTTAATTTTCCTTTAGCCACAGACTATTATTTGAATATTTGCAACTACTATTATATACACAAATTTCAATTTCTTACAAAACTATATATCCCATATTGTTAGATCACATCAGTCTCCATTTTATGCCACACTTCCATCAAGAAGTATTTCACCATGTACCTGATTGTGTGCTTTTGGACAGTAGCCTGCCAGGCTCCTTTGTCCATGAGATTTCCCAGGCAAGAATACTGAAGTGGGTTGCCATTTCCTTCTCCAGAGCAATTCTTTTAATATGTTAGCATGCACAGGCTCCCACATACAGAATACTTAAAGCAATTAGTACCTTGTATTGAAATGCTGCTTGAAAATTGCACTAGCTTTTGCCGCAGTCCTGCTGTGTGGGGCTAGCCGACTGCCTGTGCCCTTCTAGCCTGTTCTTTACCTTAAGAACTCGAAAAGAGGAAGAAGAATCACAGTGTGTAACTGGACAAACATCAAAGCCACATTTGCCTTGAGTTATTTTCCTTCCTGATTCTCTCATTCAGGTCAGGCAGCACACACGCTACTACATAAAAGGGTAAAAGGCAATGTCAAGTGCTATGTAATTGTTGAGCTCCTCAGTAGCTAAGGCCAAAATGTTGCGGCTAGAGTGACATTTATGGGATATGGGTTTTTAAATGACATTTTTTTAAAAAAAGATCTCTTACTGAAACTAAAAACAGTCTTTTTTTTTTTTGCAATCTACATTTTAAAAAATACAGAAAGGCAAAGATATCATAATTTCTGAAATGTTTACTTTGAATTATAATCTTATGCAAACATCAAAGACAGTATTAAAGTGACAAGAATCATAGATTCTTCTACCAGAGCCTCCCTCAAATCATCTGATCCAAGTCTCATGTTCTAAAGCAAGAAAAATATCCCTATTATAAATTTACCTCCAGAAATAAACTTTATCTTAATTACTTAGACTCTTCTATATGCTTAGAAGTAGTCTGACTAGCTATTTCTACCTTTGCATTGCAGGATTTTAATCAATCTCAAAAGTTTTATAAGTTATTTTATTTGTTAAGGTTTTTATTTTTTTTAACTATTGAAGAAACACTGCAAAACATAGGAAATCAAAATGAAGACACTAAGAACTATTGGTAGTCACATTCCAGAGTGAACTACTTTAACATGACATGAGTCCCTCACTTTCCTGCCGTTTTTTCCTCTATACAGATACATGTCGACTAAAATAGGACAGCTATATATTTCCCGTATGTCAGCTTGCTACCTCTTCATCAATACATCATGGACATCTCTCTATGTCAGTAAATATAAATCCATATTGCTGTATGACTACATAATATTCTATTTGATGTATGTACCATAATTTAGTTTACCAAACTCTTACAGATACTTGAATTGTGTCTTACAGATGACTTCATGTGTTCATTCTTATATAAAATTTTGAACAAGTTTATTTTCTTTCGATGAATTTCTAAAATTGGAATTTCTAGATCAAAGGGCTTTTGATACTTATTGCCAGATAATTTAAGAGAAGTTGAACTAAGTTTTAGTCCTACTACTAGTTATGAGTTGCCCATTTATCTACTACTTGCTACTTGCTTGCACTAGATAAAATATTTGGATCCTTATAATTTATGGCAATATCATAGGCCAAAGTAGCATTGTAATGTTTTAATTACCATTAAAAATGACCTTGAGCATTTTTGTGTTTAACCATTTGTATTTCACCACTAATGAATTATCATTTTAACTGATTATTCACTTTTTTGGAGATGTTTGTCTTTTTCTAAAATATTGATAATGGCTCTTTAGTGAGTGTATTAACCACTTTTCTATCGTATGTACTATAAATAATTCTCCTTCTTATTACTTGACTTTTAACATAGTGTATAGTTGCTTCTGTTTATGCTTTTATCTGTACAGTTTTACAGAGCTAAATTTTAAAATACATTGATCACGTTTTTCTACTGTAGCTTTTGGATTTTGTATCTCACTTAGAAACTTCAAGTTTGTTTTTAAACTGTAATCCCATGTTTTCACCAAAGGTCTTGTATAGTTTCATTTTTAACATTTAAATTTTTGATCTGGAAATTATTTTGCTGTAATGAAATTAATTTTTATTTTTCTATATGCTTAGCTAATTATCACAATACCTGATACTGAATAGTTCCTTTTTTCTACTGAGTAGGAATGTCACATTTACCATGCACTTAATTCCATACATACCTGTATTTATTTCTTGATTTTCTATTTTGTGCTTGATTTTCATATGTCCATACCAAATTGCCTTCATTTTTGTAGTTTTATATTTTGATATCAGGTATAATTAATCTCTGGGCTTCCCTGGTAGTACAGTGATAAATAATCCACCTGCCAGTGCAGGAAATGTGAGTTTGATCCCTGGGTCAAGAAAATCCCCTAGAGAAGGAAATAGCAATCCATTCCAGTTTTCTTGCCTGGAGAACCCCACTGACAGAAGAGCCTGGTGGGCTACAATCTATGGTGCCTCTAAGAGTCAGACATGACTTACCAACGAAACACACAAACACACACATACAACTAATCTCAGCTTAGTAGTCTTCCTTTTCAAAATTTTCTTGAATATTCTTGCATGTTTCCCTCTTTAAAAACATTCTCTTTTGTTAAAATTATATCTACTCACGGTTTATAAGGGCCTCCCTGGTGGCTCAGATGGTAAAGGATCTGCCTACAATCCAGGAGACCCGGTCCAATCCCTGGGTCAGGAAGGTCCCCCGGAGAAGGGAATGGCAACCCACTCCAGTATTCTTGCCTAAATTCCACTGACAGAGGAGCCTAATGGGCTACACTCCATGGTGTCGCCAAGAGTCAGACATGACTGAGTGACTAACACACACATGGTTTGAAAAGCCCAATAGTTCTAAAAGTTTTAAGAAAAATAGTAGTCTACGGTATAGCACAAGGAACTATGTTTAATCCCCTTGGATAAACCATAATGGGAAAACATATAAAAAGAATGTATATATGTATATAACTGAGTCACTTTGCTGTACAGCAGGAATTAACACAATGCTGTAAATTAATTATACTTCAATAAAAACGTTAGTTAATTAAAAAAAGAAAAGAAAAAGAGTAATCCCTTCCACCTTCCTCTAGTTGCTCCTCACCAGAACACAAGTATATTCACACCTTTTACTTGACTATTTTGTTATTTATCTTCATGACTCTAAAAACACATTTGACTCTTCCTTCTTATGTATTGCCTTCTCTCTATGGAGGACAATAATTATTTTTCTTCCCTAGCTGATCTCCACTACACACACACACACACACACACACACACACACACACACACACACACACCCTTCTTACCTCTCCATTCTCCCTATGGAGTTACCTTATAATTTGGATAAGAGCAATAATTTGTGTTTGAATTGTTATACCTGAGTCAATTTCTTTTCAGAGATAAACCTTGGAATAAACAAATACTTATTTTGCTGGGAATTAACTATTATCTTTTTCCCCTTTAATTTTCTTTGTGAAAGTGAAAGTGAAGTCACTCAGTCGTGTCCGACTCTTTGCGACCCCGTGAACTGTAGCCTACCAGGCTCCTCCATCCTTGGGATTCTCCAGGCAAGAATACTGGGGTGTGTAGCCATTTCCTTCGCTATGGGAACTTCCCGACCCAGGGATCGAACCCAGGTCTCCCGCATTGCGGGCAGACTCTTTAACCTCTGAGCCATCGCGGAAGTCCAGTTGTCTTTGTGGTAATCATTAATGCCAAACTCACAGCTAATTATCTTGAAGTCAGCCTGATGAAATTTGTAGGCTATCCATTTCATCTCTCTATAAAAGCCTTTCCCATAGATTTCTGACCTATTGAGTTTGGACAAATTAAACACTGGACGTCACTAACTCCCCTTGCCTGGAAAACTCCAAGGACAAAGGAACCTGGTGGGCTACAGTCCATGAGGTCACGAAGAGTCAGACACAACTGAGCGACTGAGCGCATTCATACAAACTGCCCTCACCTAGTTTCTCTTTGCCTCTTGCCTGTTTCTAGTGGAGGACATCCTTCCATAGTTTCCTCTGTTCATCAAAGAATACATGGGAAGGAAATTTTAAGAACGTTTACATCCAAAAGGTCTTTATTTTACCCTCACACTTGACTTATATAGTGTGGTTTGGAATAGAATCCTAAATTGAAAATCATTCATCTTCAGAATATATGGGTAATTCGTCATCATTTCTAACTTTCAGTGTTGCTACAAGAAATTGAACAGTTTTTCTGATTCCTAATTGTTTGTAACTGCTTAGTTTACACAATTCTCTGAAGGACTGTAGGCTTTTCTCTTTGTCCCTGATAATTTGAGGTTTTAATAATTTCGAGGTGTGAGTCAGTTTCATTCACTGTGCTGTGACCTCAGCAGGTTCTTTCAATGCGCTAACTCGTTTTCATTGAATTATCTTACAGATGAGTTCCTTCCCAGATGTGCCCAGTTCTCTCTCTCTGGGACTTATTATTTTGATATTGGACGTTTTAGGCTGATCCTCTAATTTTCTTATATTTTCTTCCATTTTTGTATTTTTGCTCTTCGCTCTAGAAAGTTCTTGAACATTTTCTCCAACACTTATATGAGTTTTTATTTCTGCTATTATGCTTTTAGTTTCCAAGAGCTCTTCCTTAATCCTCCAAATGATCTCCCTTATTTGTATAGCACCCTAAGAATTATGCTGTTTCTTAAAGAGGTTTTCAACTGGTTCTTCTTCTTATAAAACCCACACCCATCTCCCTTTACTTCTATATATTTTCAAGGACTGTAGTTAATGAAACTTTGGAGGAGTGATGAAATAACTACTTCATATTACTGGTGCTTTCTGGTCTGCTATGTCAATTACCATTTGCTCATCTCCTTTAAATCTTCTAAGATTTGCTAGTAGTTCTGTATTTATTTTCAAAGCTATTTTAAAATTATGACAAGTGCTATTTGTTTATTATTTGTGCAGCAATATATACTTTCCTCTAAAGCTGACTTATGATGTTTTTAAAGGAGAGTAAATGGAAAAAAATTCAATAGCAGTATGGATGGTTTGTAGCTTCTGTAGATTAAATATTAAATTTAGGATTCTTGCAGCCATAAAATAGAGGAAATTCAAAGTAGTATGATCAATAGTTACATGATTAGTTTTCCTTTCATTTTCTCCTTCAAATTAAGAAATATAGATACATCTCAGTGTTGAATCTGATTTTTTGTTTTCATCATCGTTTTTACGTTGCTAAATATCACTTTAATTTTCATTGTACAACTGTTTTCTTATACTTGATGCAAAATCTTTATAGCAAAACTGGATGCTTCTAAAACAAAGCCAGCTGTGTTTACTTGACTTTGTAATTTTTCGATAATAATTTGTAATGAGATTAGTGTAGCTACTTTTGGTACTAAATATTTGCCAAAGTGTTCATGATAATGTAGAGGAATATGACACATAATTACAATTTAATAACTACCTTAGTTTTTAGCACAACATGAATGGGGAATTGTTATGCATTTGATTACTTTCTAGGGGGTAGGCATGTGATAATTGGCAGCTTGGCTGAGAAAGTTATATCGCATATAAGACTCATCTGCCTTGCACAGCTGTCAGACTCAGTCTTACTGGGAGGGATTAGACTGGGTGAGAATTGTGGCACTGAATGCCTGGAGCATCATTATCTAGTAATACATTCTATCTTTTCTACCACACTGCTTGTCTGTGTAATGCAGGTATCAGAGCATCATCGCTCATCACTTGGGCAACTGTCCAAAGTGCTTATCTTAAGACAAAGGTTTCTGGGAAATTTCTCACTTTTGAGAAAAATTTTTTTAGTATTCACATTTGTGATGCTTTTAAGAGAAACAGTTATTATTTATAATTGTTATTACTGTCATTTGAAACCTGAAAGGGAGAGAATAGAACTTTAATGCCAAAGAGTGATACAAAAAAGTCATGATTAGATTTGGACAGAACTAAAGGGCCTAGGTTGGGTTTTTGATGGATCCTGATACAGGAAGAAGGAGAGTAGCTCAAAGATACAATTAATATATCTGAGGATTTATTTTTTATAATTAAAAGTTTTAAAATATGTGTATAACAATAGACCACACTGATAAACTATCTTAATAAAATTTACTTTATTTGATTGAATTGTTTGATTATATCTACATTTTGATAGTATTTTCAGTGATTTTAGAAGATTAAATAAACTAATACTGTGCCATGCTATGTTGCTCAGTTGTGTCTGACTCTTTGTGACCCCACAGACTGTAGCCCAGGCAAGAATACTTGAGTGGGTTGCTATGCCCTCCTCCAGAGGATCATCCCAACCCAGAGATCAAACCTAGTCTCCAACATTGCAGATGGATTCTTTACCATCTGAGCCACCAGGGAAGCTCAAACTAATATTGGTGGTAGTAAAAAGAAAAACTCAGAAGAAATCTGATCATATTCATAAGGATAATATGATTTTTTTCTAGTCATGTTAGTACCTTCCATATTCCTGACTTGTTCTTATTTAAGGAAATTATTTCTACTTAAGTGTCTAAACACTTGTATTATTGAAGACCTTACAGTTCAGATATGTAAGGTTGCTATAGTTCAGATTCAAAAGTTCTGCTATTGATATACCAGTTAGAAAATGTTTTTAGTTATTATTTTTTAGTATTCATAAAAGATTACATATTTTCCCATCCATTTTACCCAGTCCTCTAGGAAACCAATAACATCTCTTTCTCCTTCTCCTTCTTTCTTCGTTTCCTCTTTCCATCCTGTCTCCTTACCTCCCTCCCTTAGTAGATTTGGTGCATATGAGTAGAAAGTGCAAGATAAACCATACTAAAGCAACTGTTTCTCAATAAAGGGGGCAAGAATGTACTGATACAACAGAGAAAAGACAGTGTCTTCAGCAAGTGGTGCTGGAAAAGTTGGATAGCCATATGTAAATCAATGAAGTTAAAACACACCCTCACACCACATCGGCTTCCCCGGTGGCTCAGTGGGTAAAGCATCTGCCTACAGTGTGGGAGACCTGGGTTTGATCCCTTGGTTGGGAAGATCCCCTGAAGAAGGAAATGGCAACCTACTCCGGTACTCTTGCCTGGAAAGTTCCATGGATGGAGGAGCCATGGGGTCACGAAGAGTCAAATACAACTGAGCAACTTCACTTCTCATACCATACACAAAAATAAACTCAAAATGGTTTAAAGACTTAAGTATAAGACAAGACACCAGAAAACTCCCAGAAGAGAACATAGGCAAAACAGTCTCTGATGTACACAGTACCAGTGTTTTCTTAGGTCAATCTCCTAAGGCAGTAGAAATAAAAGTAAAAATAAACAAATAGGATCTTATCAAATTTATAACCTTTGAAAACCATAACCAGCAAAACAAATCATAAACAAAATGAAAAGACAACTTATGGAATGGAAGAAAATATTCACAAATGATGGGACTGACAAGGGCTTAATTTCCAAGGTATACTAACAGCTCACACAACTCAACAACAACATCAAAAAAAACAAAACACACACAAACCAATTTTTAAATATGGGCAGAAGATTTAAATAGACATTTCTCTAAAGAAGACATATAGATGGCCAGTAGACTCATGAAAAGATGCTCAGTGTTACTAATTACTAGAGAAATACATATCAAAATGGAGGAGCTTGGTAGGCTGCAGTCCATGGGGTCGCTCAGAGTCAGACATGACTGAGTGACTTCACTTTCACTTTTCACTTTCATGCATTGGAGAAGGAAATGGCAACCCACTCCAGTGGTCTTGCCTGGAGAATCCCAGGGTCGGCAGAGCCTGGTGGGCTGCTGCCTATGGGGTCGCACAGAGTCGGACACGACTGAAGCGACTTAGCAGTAGCAGTAGAGATACTCTCTCACATCAGTCAGAATGGCCATCATTAAAAAGTCTAGAAATAGTAAATGGTGTAGAGAGTGTGGAGAAAAAGAAATCCTCTTACACTGCTGGTGGGAATGTAAATTGGTGCAACCACTGTCGAAACAGTATGGAGATTCCTCAAAACACTAAAGATAGTGTTGCCATTGGATCTAGCAATCCCATTCCTGGGCAAATATCCAGACAAAACTATAATTTGAAAAGATACCTTCTCTCCAAAGATACATTCTCTCCCATGTTTATAACAGCACTATTTACAATAGGCACGACATGGAAACAACCTAAATGTCCATCAACATATGAATGAAGAAGACACTGTATATACACACACTGAGTAATGGAATATCAAATCAGCCATAAAAATGAAATAATGCCACTCGCAGCTACATGGATGAATCTAGAGATTATCATACTAAGTGGAGTAAGTCAGAAAGATAAGGACAAATACCATATGATATGCTTATATGTGTCTAAAAGATGACCCAAATGAACTCAACTATGAAACGGAAACTGACTCACAGGCTCATAGAAAACAGACTTCTTGTCAACGGGGCGCAGAGTATAGGGAAGGGAAAGACTGAGAGTTTGGGGTTGCTGCTGCTGCTAAGTCGCTTCAGTCGTGTCCGACTCTGTAAGACCCCATAGACAGCAGCCCACCAGGCTCTGCCGACCCTGGGATTCTCTAAGCAAGAACACTGGGGTGGGTTGCCATGTCTTTCTCCAATGCATCAAAGTGAAAAGTGAAAGTGAAGTCACTGAGTCGTGTCCAACTCTGAGCGACCCTATGGACTGCAGCCTACCAGGCTCCTCCGTCCATGGGAGTTTCCAGGCAAGAGTACTGGAGTGGGGTGCCATTGCTTTAGCAGAGGCAAACTACTATATACACGGTGGATAAACAACAAGGTCCTACTGTGTAACACCAGAACTCTATTCAATGTCCTCTGATAAACTACAATGGAAAAGAATATGAAAAAGAATATATATGTATAACTGAGTCACTTTGTTGTACAGTAAAAATTAACACAACACTGTCAATCAACTATACTTCAAGAAATTTTAAGTTAATAAAAAGTAATTCTTTACTCCCTGGCAAACCTTTAACATTTATTTTGGTTTTCCTTTAAAAAAATGTTGTCTTTTGGTTTGATTCAGTGTTTGTCTCTATGGCTACCAATTATTATCTCAACACGTAAATAAAACTCAGTCATTTATTCAGGACTACTGTGCAAGTTTTTTGGGGAAAAAAGTTCAATGTAAAATAACAGCACATTACAGAAAATGTAAGTAATCTATCACATCAAGCTACAAATATTCATTGAGAGAATATTATATGTCATGTTGGACATATAATGGTGACAGACAAATTGAGTATAAACTGGTCAATAGAGAAAAAAGACAATTCCAGATGGTGCTAAGTGCTATAATGAAAATAAAATGAGCACATGTGATAGAGTGATTGGTGTGTGTGTGTGCACCATATTTGCACTTACATGTGATAAATTTCCTTAGTTTCTGATTTATCAAATGAAGAGTTCAAATAGATGATCTCTGGGGTATCTTCATTTCTTTTCTAGTGATGTAACTTTTCTAATTCTGTTCCAAGTTTTCAGATCCATTTCTCCATTTCAATTATGTAGCCTGTTGTCCACCCATAAAGTATTTGAAAAATAATTGAAGAATGAAACATTCACCCATCATAATTTGAAAGCCATGTCTATCTGTATTCTCTGTCTTCTAAATAAAAATCTAAAGAAAAACCAATGACTATATCTTTCCATCAGAAGGGACTCAAAACACAATTTTCATCCATGTTCCTCTTACAGTGTCTCTCTTTTAAAAAGCCTCTAAAAGAGGTTTTTAGAAACCACTGATTTCTGGCTGAAAAAATATGAATACAGTGGACAATGGCATGATCAAGTTTGTAGCTATTTCTTTTCCTGTAAACTTCTTGGCTAGTGGGAATGGCTCTAGGCTCATCTCAGAAGCTCTGAAAGGGAGAGCCAGGGGTGAGTGCTCACTTTTGTGTAGCCATTTGAAGATCTGTGGGCTAAGAAGAATTCCTCATGAAAAGGCATTGTGTACTAGTAATGATCAGTGATAGTGATGGCATTAATATATCTACAGAAGTATTGCACTTATTTGGAGAAGGAAATGGCAACCCACTCTGGTATTCTTGCCTGGAGAATCCCAGGGACAGAGGAGCCTGGTGGGCTGCCGTCTATGGGGTCGCATGCATGTATTGGAGGAGGAAATGGCAACCCACTCCAGTGTTCTTGCCTGGAGAATCCCAGGGACAGAGGAGCCTGGTGGGCTGCCGTCTATGGGGTCGCATGCATGTATTGGAGGAGGAAATGGCCACCCACTCCAGTGTTCTTGCCTGGAGAATCCCAGGGACAGAGGAGCCTGGTGGGCTGCCGTCTATGGGGTCGCATGCATGTATTGGAGGAGGAAATGGCCACCCACTCCAGTGTTCTTGCCTGGAGAATCCCAGGGACAGAGGAGCCTGGTGGGCTGCCGTCTATGGGGTCGCATGCATGTATTGGAGGAGGAAATGGCAACCCACTCCAGTATTCTTGCCTGGAGAATCCCAGGGACGGGAGCCTGGTGGGCTGCCGTCTATGGGGTCGCACAGAGTTGGACACGACTGACGCGACTCAGCAGCAGCAGCATTGCATTTATTATAAATCTCTTTGGGGTCTGTGGTAGAACCTCTAAGTTCAACTTCTCAATTTGGTAGGAGAAAGAAAACACTTTGTGTTTAGATTTTTAAATGATGACTTTATTCTCACTTAATAATATCAGAAATACTATCAAGAAAATGCATTTTTCTTCATTGTCATGGAAAAGTACAGTCTAAAATTGTTTCCCACTATTATTATAAAGCCTGTTATTTAAAAAACCTGTAAGTGGAACATAGTTGGAAATCATGCTTTCGGTCCTTTTAGGTAGACAAATATACTTGTTTTCTTTTAAATTTTGTTTAGAAGTAGACTCTTTCAGCCTTGCTTCTTTCTGTCACCTATTGCTCTTGCTTCATTTAGAAACTGAACATAGCCAAATCAAAGAAAAGGGTGAAAATCATCTTCAGGATTAATCATTTAAAAAAATCACAAAAATAAAAAGGAGTTAAGAAGACAAATGTCTGTGAAACTGATATGATGTATCTTTATTGCAGAGGCAAACCAAACCTACTGGACATGGGCTCTTTGATGATCAAGCCGATTCAGCGAGTGATGAAGTACCCTCTATTACTGTGTGAACTCCGGAATTCCACCCCTTCCTCTCACCCAGACTTCCAAGCACTGGAAGATGCCTATGCTGCAGTGAAACACATTAATGTAAACATTAATGAACTTAAAAGACGAAAAGATTTAGGTAAGAGGAGATACAATGAAGTGGGAGTTTGGGGTTGGAATTTTCTGTTTATGTTTTGGAGGATCAGAATGTCTCAGCAGTTACGGCAGGTGCCGTGATAATGATCATTTGTGATCTAGAGATAGAGGCCAGGGAGGAGAGGATGGCTTTGCCTTTCTAGCTAGGTTCAGAAGAAGATCACGAGACACAAACATTGACAACTTTTCATCGAACAGCCCTACACTCAACCTCTTTTGACCACCACATGCCTGTTGACATATTACGGGCTGAAGAAACCCATAGCATATGATCCTCCTGTTCTTGCTGTTAAATATACATGGCAGGAGGAATGGCCAGGTGGTTGGGAGCAGTGAATAGCTAGAGCTGAAAAGCGGTGGTGAGAAAGGTGGATACAGGTAAGATGACCTGGCTAAACCAACAGGCTTATTTGGTTCTGGAACACAAAGAATGGGTATTTTGGGCAATAATTGCTCCATGAAGGGAGCAAGTATATTTCTTTCTCAGATTAACAAATTATTGTTAACTATTCATTAACTAAGAGGTCAAGTGTTAGTCACTCAGTTGTATCTAACTTTTTGCGACAACATGAACTATAGCCTGCCAGGCTCCTCTGTCCATGGGATGTCCCAGGCAAAAATACTGGAGCAGGTTGCCATTTCCTACTCCAGGGGATCTTCCTAACCCAGGGATCGAACATGAGTCTCCCACACTGCAGGTAGATTCTTGACCATCTGAGCCACCAGGGAAGCCCAGCTAAAAAGTAAGATTTACCTCTCAAGGAGAATGTAGATTTTAAAACAGGAAGCACAATTAGATGGTTTCTATCTTCTCAGGGTTAGCAGTGCATTGGGGTAGACCCTGGGTCCTCTCTCAGTGTGATTTGTGTCCATAAATTCTTAATTGGCTTTGTAGTTCTAACTTTAAATCTCAGTTCAACATTTAGAGCAATGGTAGAACTGTGGAGCTAATTGATCCAACCACTGTGTTTATTTTTATTGCCTTTATTTTCTAATTTTTATTTTAAAAATTGTATATATTTGTATTAATAAATTGTAACTATAAAGAAGAGCATAGAGTAAAAAGGGGAAGTTACAGAACAAAAGACGCCATAAAAAAATAGCCCATAGACAAAGGATTACTATCTAGAATATATAATTATTGATACTAAATAAAGAATAAAAACATTGTAATACAAAAAAGGTTAATAATAAAAATGAGCACCTCACAGAAAAAAACAATACAGTTTTAAATGCTAAGATCCACTAGTAATCAGGGAAATGCAAATTAAAAACATAATGCCAAGTGTTTCCAGCCCATCAGATTGGCAATAAGAATTTCAGTGAATAATGTTAAGTGCTGAATATTAGTTTGCAGGTAAGAATGTAAATCCTAAAGGAAATCAGTCCTGAATATTCATTGGAAGGACTGATACTGAAGCTGAAACTCCAATACTTTGGCCACCTGGTGCAAAAAGCTGACTCCTTTGAAAAGACTCTGATGCTGGGAAAGATTGAAGGAAGGAGGAGATAGGGAAGACAGAGGATGAGATGGTTGGATGGCATCACCGACTCAATGGACCTGTGTTTGAGTAAGCTCCAGGAGTTGGTGATGGATAGAGAAGCCTGGTGTGCTGCAGTCCGTGGGGATGCAGAGTCAGACATGACTGAGCAACTGAACTGAACTGAGCAGAAGGATGTAAATTGGAATCACCACTTTGGAGAACAATTTGACAATACTTATTAAGTTGAAAATGCACACACCCAAGACACAGAAAATCAGTTTCTAGATATTTAAGAAACCGGCTCACATGCTCATGGAGAGGTGTACAAGAAACTAGCATTGTTCTCGGAGAAGGCGATGGCACCCCACTCCAGGACTCTTGCCTGGAAAATCCCATGGATGGAGGAGCCTGGTGGGCTGCAGTCCATGGGGTCGCTAAGAGTCAGACACGACTGAGCGACTTCACTTTTGCTTTTCGCTTTCATGCATTGGAGAAGGAAATGGCACCCCACTCCAGTATTCTTGCCTGGAGAATCCCAGGGATGGGGGAGCCTGGTGGGCTGCCGTGAGGGTCGCACAGAGTCGGACACGACTGAAGCGACTTAGCAGCAGCAGCACTGTTCATAATAGCAAAAGGAAAAAAAAGAAAGAAAACAAGCACACAAAGAAAATGGAGAGTGACTTCCATATTAATTCAGATAGATAAATTGTGTATTATAAACTATGATACCATAAGAGCATAAAATTAAAGTACATGTATCAGTTGGATAAATCTTGAAAACACAATGTTGAGTTTTTTTAAAAAGTAAACTAGCAAGTGACAGAAGAATGAATGCAATATGGTACCATTATTAGAAAGATTAAAAATATTCAAAATAATACTACACGGTATATGACTACATACCTGTGAAGTAAAGGCCTGAAAATAGGTACAAATATAATAAAGCCCATAATTGAGTATCACCATTTCCTTTAGGGATCAAAGATGAGGATCAGAGAAGCTTCAACTATTATGTGATTTTTTAAAATAAAAATATTGGAAACAAGGCAAAATGTGAAGGTTTGATAAAGCTGGGAGATGGACAATAGCTGTTGTATTAAATTAACTTTGCTGTTTGCTTAATCTTCAAATTTCAAAGTTTTAATAAGGAAAATTTTTCTACTCCCATGGTTCTGGTTTGCATAGCAAACATTTTAGTAAGTTTTCTTCAGAATTTTGATGTCTTTTTTTTTTTCTATTTTCTTTCATCTCTCTCTGCTCCTTCTTCCCTTCCTTTTGCAACACATATGACACTACTGTTTTCTGGGTCTCTCAAAAAACTTAGTTGTATATCATGAACATTTTTCAAGTTAATATGGTCTTCTTTTAAATGGCTCCATAGTTCAGTTCAGTCGCTCAGTCATGTTCGACTCTTTGTGACCCCATGAATCGCAGCACGCCAGGCCTCCCTGTCCATCACCATCTCCCGGAGTTCACTCAGACTCACGTCCATCGAGTCAGTGATGCCATCCAGCCATCTCATCCTCGGTCATCCCCTTCTCCTCCTGCCCCCAATCCCTCCCAGCATCAGAGTCTTTTCCAATGAGTCAACTCTTCGCATGAGGTGGCCAAAGTACTGGAGCTTCAGCTTTAGCATCATTCCTTCCAAAGAAATCCCAGGGTTGATCTCCTTCAGAATGGACTGGTTGGATCTCCTTGCAGTCCAAGGGACTCTCAAGAGTCTTCTCCAACACCACAGTTCAAAAGCATCAATTCTTTGGCGCTCAGGCTTCTTCACAGTCCAACTTTCCCATCCATACATGACCACAGGAAAAACCATAGCCTTGACTAGACAGACCTTAGTCGGCAAAGTAATGTCTCTGCTCCATAGTAGTCCATTTAAAAATGTGTCATAATTTATTAAACTAAACCTCTGTGGATATACTTTTAGATTGTTTCCAACATTCTGCTGTTAGGAAAAATGCTCTAGCAAATAAAACTTTGTAGGCTTGATTATGGGAAGTATATTTCTCTACATGGACTTCCTGGTCATAGACTATACTATTTTTATATTTAAGGTTCTGCCAAATTATTCTCTACAAAAACTATAAAGATTTACTCTTCATCAACAGTGTATTATAATCCCAGTCTCACCACATCCTTACCAAAGCTGAAGGTTGGGGATATTCAACATTTTGAACAATATGAGAGGGAAAATAATTTTAAAGGTAGAAAGGTATAGCTCAGAGGGATGGCTCAGCTTACCTTAAATCTCTCAGCTAGTGGAGACAATTTTAGGATGGATATGAGGTCTCATGTTGGCTGCAGTTGTTTTTCCATTAGTTAGGTCTTGATGCTTCATTCCAGAGATCCCAAATAACAAGTGTATCGTCCAGGAAGAGAGAAAAGAGCTTATTTTTTCCCCCACTATCAGGAATTTCCCTAATGTGGGAAGTAATTGCAGTAGGGCTTTGAAGAGCTCAAGTCCTAGGATGGTTTCTGAAGGTTAGTGGGGTGGGCGGCTGGAGCTGTAATGCGGCAGAGCGACTGGAGCATGAGCCAAAAATCAGAATTTTATCTCAAGTATAAATATTATTCTTAAGTACTTTGGATGAAACACACACTTTCTGTACCGCATGTGTTCAGATATGTTATTGCCTTCTTCCATTTCAGTTCTGAAATACAAGAAGAATGATGAGGAAGAATCACTTAAAGATAAATTGTCTAAACTAAATATTCATTCAATTAGCAAGAAATCAAAAAGAGTGACAAATCATCTAAAGATTCTGACCAGAGGAGAATCACAGGTAATTTTTCTTCTTGGGCCGCATACCTTTCCCTGGGGAGCACGACTGCTGATTCTTTTGTGAGATTTAATTTTATTGTTATCAGAGCTGTTTCTGGAACACACTGACAATCAAGGGAACTGGCCAGTGCTGTTCCTTTCCTTCTCTCTCTCCCCTCCCTCCCTCTCCCTCCCTCCCTCTTGTGGGATACTGCATTGGGGGGGGGTGGTGTGGGGGGTAGTTTTGACTCTATTTTAGCTGTGGTGCTTCCATGCATGGAGAGGACAAAGGAGAGATAAGGACAGGACAGGGATCAACAAAGGATGCCCCAGGAGCCCTGACACCATCAATTAGCACATGAAAGAAAGTCGTGTCCAACTCTTTGCAACCCCATGGACTGTAGCCTGTTAGGCTCCTTCATCCATGGGATTTTACAGACATGAATACTAGAATGGATTGCCATTTCCTTCTCCAGGGGATCTTCCCAACCCAGGGATCGAACCCAGGTCTCCCGCATTGCAGGCAGACTCTTCACCATCTGAGCCACCAGGGAATCCCAATTAGCACTTAATCTCACCCAAGGCAAGGCCCTCCTTTCATCTCTGTCTCCTCTCTGCTTTTTAAAAATCTCATTTCTTTTAGTACCCTTGGTGTTCATCTTATATTTATTTCACCTATAGTGTTTAGAGGCCTATCTTAGTGTGATTTTTCCTACCTGTTATCCCCTTCCTCTTCCCCTACTCTCAGGTGACATTATATTCCTGGGTAACTCTTTGGTGTCATCCTGAACACTATCTCAATCCCTAATAAACAATTAATGGATTAGCAAAGTCTCTCAAGCTTTAATGTGCATGAGAATGACCTGAGGAACTTACCAAAATATAAATTCCTGGGTTCCACTTGGTTCAAACCTGCAACCTCAAAGTTTGTATTTTTATAAAGACTCCAGATGCTTTTCAGCTAATCGATCTGGAAATTGAAAATCACAAGATAGAAAGGTCAAGGCCCAGAAGTGGTAATACAGTGGGCCTCTAACCAAAAGTAGGCAGAACAGTTCTTAAGATACTAGATAGTACTTCCCGACCCCCCTTTTCCTGTGCCTCATTGCATTCTCATTATGTTAGCATCCTAAAAAAAGTTTTTACTTTGAACTAGAGGCAACTGGTTCAGCTCTGACTCTTCTTATCTACTTCACTGTTTGGCTGCTGTGGTCTTTTTTCTTTTCATTAAGTCTTTGCAGCTTTCAGACCACTAAACTAGAAGTGGCCTCTTCTCTTCTGAATGCCTGACACACTTACTCAGTGTATCTCAGCCTTGGCAATGTTAGTATTTGCAGGAGTCAGCACAGAAATTAAGAGCAAAGTTTCTGAAGTCATTCAGACCTGGATTTGAACCTCACTTCTACCACTTAAATATTTGTCTTTAGGTGCATAAATTCAATGTAACCATCCGTAAATTATAGTAGGGGATTATAGTAGGACCTAATACAGGAAGTGGTTGTGAGGATTCAATTGTTGAGGGAGTGTGTAATGTCCTTCTTTCTGTCTTGCTGCAGCAAAGATTTGAAATGGTGGACCAGTGTTACAGCCCAGTTACAGCCCAGAGTTTTATTTGGCTAACAAAGGATAGTACACCCTCAAGGCGTGAGGGCAGGCTGACCCCAAAGGAGAGGCGTCTATCCATCTTGTCTTCCTCTTTTTATGTTTGTCTACTCCACCCCTTGAGCCTGCCCTATGCAAACTGGGCTGGCCGAGAAAGAGGCCTGTTTGTTTCACCAGAGGTTCTCACACCTGTCCTCGGATTTTCTTTTGTTCCATTTTTGCAGGGTTTTTTCCTCTCCTTGTCTTTTAGCCACTGCCATTTTGGACTCCTTTTTCCTATTCTAACTACCTAACACAATGAAATGATACATATTTTTAAAAGTACTTAACATAATGTGTAAGCATTCGATATATTGGCTATCATCATCACTATCTTATTTTGCATATAAAATACTGTTATTTGCCTTTTAACCTGCAGACTTCTTACTCCCTTGTGGATAAAACTTCTTTATGCGTAATGTATTAATCATATCTCATACTTCCTGTGTTTTATGATGTTTTGCCATCTTAAAAAAGCATGCAGGCCAAAGAAAATGCCACTGATAGGGCTAACCCACTCTTACATAGTGCAAAGAACTCAGCTGGAATTGCTTCTTTCATTTGCAGACCAACCAATCCCGGGTCTAGAGCCACAACCACCTCCTTATCTAAATCTCACAGGTGATGCCAATATTTCTCTGCCCTAGATCACTCCAAGGCCAGGTACCAGGCAACCAGAACCACTCCTATAGCCCAAAGCCTGCTGGAATTATTCAAACTGGCTAGTCCTAAACATTTTACTCTGCCCCCAGCTCTTTCTCTGTGGTTTCTCACAGAAACTCCAATAAAGACTCTAGCCTTGACTTTTCCCTTGCTCCTTCCTGCCAAATGACCCAATCTCACTGATTCCACTGTGATCCTGCACGACATACAGTGACCACTTCTCTAGAACCTGTGAGTATACTAAACCTCCAAGCTTCATTCTCTTTTCCTCCTGTGGCTGCACTGTCCATTCCCTACCATACCCAATATGGATATTCTTACAACATATGGCTTATACCATCCTGTACTTAGTTCTTGCTTTTCTTCCATTGCATAAAGGAGATGATTCCAGGCCTCCCTCTCTTCAATGTGGAACTATAACATGGGAAGCCTGGGACATTTATGGTGTATGGTCATCGATCAGGAAAAGGAAAATCTAGACGTTTCAACTAAAGACAATAGTAACAGAATTGAACTGGGAATTCTTTTGAAGAAGAGACTGTAGCCTCCATGAGCATGTGTAAATGTAATATAAACAATTCTTCCCTACTCTTTAGGATGTTGCTTCTGACCCAAGACAATACTATTGAGAAACAATATCCAGGCCTTAATCCTGGGCAGGCTCCTATAGAAGCTGTTCCAGTCTTTAATGCATTTGCCATCAACTTCTGATATTTTCCAATTGCAAATTGAAAGTGAATTGTAGTTAAAGTAGCCTGAAGGGATATTAATTAGATTTTTTCCCATTAATCTTTTGAGAGGATGTCCTGTCAGCAATGAAGCATTTCACTGTTAATCAGAAAATCAGCTGCATATGCTGGACTGTAGAAAAGATAAATCTCAAATCAGTCAATTTTGTACTTGTCAGCAGCTCAAATGAAATATTTGGTGGAGTTAGGGTATAAAACTGTTACCCAAGAGGAAGATTCTATTCCATTCATCACACATATATTGAACTCCTTTGTACCCAACACTGTTAGAGATTGCAAATGCAAAAAGTTCTAAATTCAGACAGTTTGGGTTGGAATCCTAGTCCTATTAACATGGGTAAGTTTCTTTAACTTCTTATATTAGGTCACAGAGAGATTCCAAAACATAGCATCTTAAGTCAGAGAGTCATTTATTTCTCTCTCTTATAATCGTCCAGACGGGCTGTGCTGCACAAGATCCTCCAGGATCCCAGTTCCCAGTTTTATGCTGTGTTGTTCCCTAAACATATTGTCTTCATCTGCCTCATTAAAGCTGGGTCACTGCCATGTCTTTAGTCAAAGTCCCAAGGACAATGTTGTAAGCCAAGATTCAGAAATGAAATGTATCACTTCCACTCACATCCTGTTTGCCCAAATTTGCCATGTAACCCAGTTACTGGGGCAGAACCAGCTGCAAGGGAGTCTGGGAAGGGCTTGTCTCTACCAGGGCAGCTGTTTGTCCATCTTAAACTAAAAGTGCAGGCTCTATTGGTAGAAGGTCAACATGGGGAATGTTCAAAATGCCTGCCACACCTCTGGAACTTCTTTTTCTTTATCTCTAAAATGAGGGTTATCATAGTATCTACTTCATAGGGTTGTGTAAGACTTTAATGAGAAAACAGAGACAGGTTTTAGCATACGTGTCTAAAACACATTTGAAAGTGAAGTGAAAGTGTCAGTCACTCAGTCACTTTCTAACCCTATGGACCATAGCCCACCAGGCTCCTCAGTCCATGGATTCTCCATGCAAGAATACCAGAATGGGTTGCCATTTCCTTCTCCAAGGGATCTTCCCAACCCAAGGATTGAACCCAGGTCTCCCACACTGCAGGCAGGCTCTTTACTGTCTGAAAACGTAGTTAGTGTTTAGTAAATGTTACTGGTTATTATTATTAAGAAAAAATATGTCCTTCCCAATGCTTGCAATCCACCACTGGAGAGAATTGCCTAAATCATTAACTAGTGAGGGCACATAGGATGGCACAATTAATTTTCGGGAGTGGAAAGAACAGGAATTAGAGGAAGGAGTTGTAGCAGGGGTGATAGTTGAGCAAGTCCTTAAAAAAAAATAAACAGGAATTTGCAGAGAAGAAAAGGGACAGCAGCATATTCCAGCAAAATAGCACAGCATGAGAAGGCTTGGAAATAGGAAGTGGAACCGGGCAATATTTTTCATGTCATGATCCTTGAAACTCTTATTTTAGCATCATCTGGGTGCCAGCCAGGACACACAGAGTAAAGTAGTTGGTCCTTGAAAACTACATTTCAAAGAAATCTGTCCAAGCATTATGCTTCAAACTGGCTCAGAGCATAGAGCTCCTAGGGCAGAGGGTGATGAATTTTGTGCAGATTACAAAGAATGAGGCTGCCTATTTGATGAAAAGCTTTGCAGGTAAACAATTTTAAAGGACTTAAAAATATTAAAATAAAATGTCACCATTTTCTATGCATTCAGTTCTAAGGTCAACCATGTGAACTAATGGATGTAAGAACTGAGAACAACTTCAGTTATTAGCCAGTACCAAACTGATTATACATGCCATATTCCATAAAACAGGTGTGTGTTCACACAGATTTTGCCGATACAAAGCTGGTTCTGATCCTTTTTTGTATAATTTTGAATGTCAAGAAATATTTCTCATCATTAACAGAATAATGTCTTCTTAGAAACCGCCAGAAGCACATAAAAAGCATATTTTTCTGAATGCTAACAGGTATACATGTAAGATACCAATGACAACAAAAAACTGAACACATGTGACCACAATCTTAACGCTGCAGAGTTTTCCTACCAGAACTGTTTTCGTTAAGATTATTCATCATCTTTCAAATTTGAGTTGATAACGAATTATCATATGTCTTTAGCCAAGACCCTAAGAATATTTTCTGAGTAACCACTGGGAAATAAATTGGGATGAATCATATCAGCAAAATGATCAATTCTACTCAATAGCTCAAATTTTTATTTAAATTTTTCATTTTATTGATTATTTTATAGACCTAAAAATGCAGTGTAATTTAGGAGAACACATATAATACATGCCATTATATGCCACTCTAGAGGGAAGTTTTGCATCCCACAGCTACTGTGACTAGGTGAAGCAATGTGAAAAGCACCACACAGCTTTGCTGCACTAATTGAACATCAGTTGTGTCATGTGCTGGATAAAGAAAGGACTGTGTTAAGACAGTCAGCATCGTATGAAAAGTTTTCTTCTAAACAAGGAGTTTTCTTGTAACATACTGGGCCAATATGGTTTGTGGTTTTCTTCAAAAAGAAAAAAACAGATTCCTTTGAATTATAAAAATAAATAATTTCATCTATATTTTAGGTGAAAGACAATACCTTTAACAGAGAAGAAAAGCTATTTCGATCTTTGGAAAAGACTGTGAGGCACTGTGTGAAGAACATTTCATTCTGTCTCCAACACATACAGGTGGGTGAGACACCACTGTGTTTTTCAATGTTTCTCTACAAGAAGGTCTTGATGTCTCTGGTTTTAATAAGGAGTAGATGTGACTGTTCATTCATTTATATGATGACACCTATTGTACCAAATTTGGGAGGCTCCCAGGCGCTGGTGAAGGAAGCAAATACAAAGACTTGGGTTTTGCTCTCTGTCCCCTTCCTCTTCCATCCTTCCCCTAATCTAAGTCATCATACAGTGGGACAAGCATGGTTCACATGCTTGCCACATGGGGCTGGACCATTAGCATAGTTTCTTTATAATATGCTAAATGGCAGACAAGGTAGAAACGTTATTTGTTTGATTATACCAACATATGTCTTTCCTGGCCCTAAAACACATATTTGCAAATTTAAGATTAGGACTGAGAGAAAAAAGAAAACCAAAAGAGGGGAAAAAATAAAACTAGAGAAATTAAAAAGTAAAAAGTGCATAATCTAAAGGCCACAAGCTCAGTTTAGCTCAGTCTCTCAATTGTGTCTGGACTCTGCAACCCCATGGACTGCAACACACCAGGCCTCCTTGTTAATCGTCAACTCCTGGAACCTGCCCAAACCTACATCCATCAAGCTGGTGATGGCATCCAACCATCTCATCCTCTGTCATCCCCTTCTCCTCCTGCCTTCAATCATTCCCAGCATCAGGGTCTTTTCTAATGAGTCAGTTTTTCTCATTAGGTGGCCAAAGTATTAGAGCTTTAGCATCAGTCCTTCTAATGAATATTCAGGGTTGATTTCCTTTAGGATTGACTGGTTTGATCTCCTTGCTGTCCAAGGGACTCTCAAGAGTCTTCTCCAAAACCACAGTTCAAAAGCATCAATTCTTTGGCACTCAGCTTTCTTTATGGTCCAGCTCTCACATCCATTTGTGACGACTGGAAAAACCACAGCTTTGACTAGATGGACCTTCGTCGGCAAAGTAATGTCTCTGCTTTTTAATATGCTGTCTAGGTTGGTCAAAGCTTTTCTTTCAATGAGCAAGTGTCTTTTAATTTCATGGCTGCAGTCACCATCTTCAGTGATTTTGGAGCTCAAGAAAAGAAAGCCTCACTCTTTCCATTGTTTCCCCATCTATTTGCCATGAATTGATGGGACCAGGTGTCATGATCATAAAAACCACAAAAACCCACATGTGCATCTCAAATTTAGCTGTAGGCTACCTCCCAGTCAACCCCAAAATGGAGATATGATCACGCAATTTTAAGACAAACCAAATACCTCTATTTATTTTATAACTGGTAGTTTGTAACACCCCCTTTACAGTTCTGATCCTTCTCCAGGGGATCTTTCCCACCCAGGGATCAAACTCATATCTATTGCCCTGGCAGGCGGATTCTTTACCATTGAGCCACTTAGGAAGTCCTAGTTAATAAATGGTCCCTTCCTATTTTCTAGTTTTTCTCTTGGATATGTTTTGGAAGATGTTTGCATGCTTTTATAGATGATCATACCAACAGAAGATTAAGCTGACAGGCATAGTGATTTGGAGACAAGGTTCTATGTTACATAACCAACATTCTTTTGGTTAAAAAAGCCATATTCTTTTTTTTTTAATTAACTGATACAAAACCTGATTTTGCAGTCAGATTTGCTAATCTCTTCCTAAAGCCCTGACTTCTGTGAAAGGAAAATCAAACCATAGTTATAACATCCAGAGGGCAGCGGAAACCCTGTGCCTGATACACTTTTCACAGAGTCAGTGCCTCCTGGAAACATCTACAGAAAAGTCTTATATTTCCACTAACTGATTCAACAAAAGTGTGATCATCTTCTCTTTAAAGAGAAGATTAAATTCATCAAGGAAAACTGATGACATAAATCAAAGAGGAGTGATTTTCAAAATAAGAGATCTGTAAGAATTGAATGATTAAAAATAGCCAACGAGGGAACTGAAGATGGACTCTACTTAATGAAAAAAGGGTGTCATACCAACGGAGCAATATGAGAAACTGACAAAGGGAAAAGTAAGGATATAGGTCATAACAAGTAACCTGACTGTGCAAAGGGTTTACAGAATTTTTCCTTCCCTTTGTCTTTTTCTCTTGGTGGTAACAGTTATATTGATGAAGTGCACATTTGGGATGCACTTCCTTGTACTCACTTCAGAACTTAGCACTTTTGGTAACTTTGTTCTTGGCTTCCAGGATGCTATGCCTTTAGCTCTGCAGAGCATGATGGAGCTCCAGGAGATTTCACACAACAAAGATGAGGAGGAGAGCAGCTATTCAGAGTCTCCAAGTAATGCCCCAAATCCCTCTGAAGACTTTGTAAGTTGTTTATATTCACAGGTGAATGCAAATGGAAATAGTAGGGTGAGAAGAAAAGCTGCTTTTCATTTACTTCTTTGGAACTAAAACTAAAACGTGCACTAAAGCAAATACTAATGTCAAAATTAGTAGATTTAAACAGGAGGTTTTTTTTTTAATCATTAAATATTTTGAAGTGGATTTGTGAGGCTTTTATTATAACCAAAATTTAAGAGGGCTCCAGACTGTGTTTGTAGGATATCCAGTGTCTGTGCAGCTTTTAAAATCAACATTTAGTTTAAGTCTGCAAGTGGTATATTAGGGATTTATTAAGTTAGGAAGCTGTGATTTTCTTAGAGGAATCTCTGGAAATGCCTAGAGCTTTTACAGAAGGAGTGAAGATATTCTGTGAGGATGACTTTTATTAACATACTATACACTGGAATGTAAGAGAGTAATAGTCACTCAGCTGTATCCAACTCTTTACAACCCCATGGACTGTAGCCTGCCAGGCTTCTCTGTCCATGGAATTCTCCAGACCCGAATACTGGAGTGGGTAGCTGTTGTCTTCTCCAGGGGATCTTCCCAACCCAGGGATCGAACCCAGGTCTCCCATGTTGCAGGCAAATTCTTTACCATCTGAATCACCAGGGAAGCCCAAGAATACTGGACTAGGTAGCCTATTCCTTCTCCAGGAGATCTTCCTGACTAGGAATCAACCAGGCATCTCCTGCATTGTAGGAGGATTCTTTACCAGCTGAGCTAACAGGGAAGCCAAGTAAGACCTTTCTAATCAGAAGGGGCTTTTGTTTAAGAGTCGTAGGTCTTCTGTTCTGTGGTAAAATACTTGTTTCCTAAGAATTATATAAAATATACAGAATTATAAAGCAAAAATTGGGAATCATTAAAAACATGCTTGAGGCAAGAAAGTATTTGGGCAACAAACTAGTCTGAGTAATATTTATTTTAATTTAGTATCTTGGGCTAGATATATATTATTATTTCATACTAATATTTCAAGTATTATATAAAAGATATAATAAACTCCTCCATCATCCCAAAGATCCTTGAAAATGACATTTTTTTGTATTGGTATTATTGGCATTTGGGGTCAGATGAATCTTGATTGAGTGGCCCTTGTATTGAAGGATATTTAGCTTTCCTACCAGGCTCTGAACCCCAGTAAATGTCTGCCATCTCATATTTTCAAATCCTGGGAAGTGATACAACACCCACTCCAATAGAAAAACACCCAGAGACATCTAGCTTTCCTGGCACTGGGTAATGGAAAGTCATGATTACATCTGAAACTAACATGGTAGATTAAATGGATGGGAGAGAGGAAGGGGGTGGGAGAGGCAAGGAGAAAGGAGAGGGTTTTTATAACACGTTAAATGGAAAAAATGTGCCTAGTTCTTTATATGTTTTCTGGACTTAATTACAGTGAGCACATTTTAGAAAAGTCCTCATGGGTTTGCTCCCTGGTTTAATTCCAACTCATTAAGGTGATAAATATTTATTGAACACCCTTTAAGACCATAGTATATAGCTTCCCCATCATCAAGCATGCTCCAGAACCTGACAGAATGAAGAGATAAGGTGTCCTTCCCTACCTTGCATAAAACCACAGGGATGATAAATTAGGCTAAATTAGAAAGCTCAATATAAAAATACCTTTGTATGAGTAAAGTATATTAAACTCTTTTTTAAAAAATCAAATATTAAGCACTCACATCCATCTAAAGGCAGAGCAATTGTTTTTAATCTAACCATGAGAATATCTATCTACAGATTTTGTATAGCACAAAATATTAGAATAAAATCTGATTCTTATTTGTTCCAATAGTAATTCCTATGTACAGATGAACTGGTTCATGTCTGTGGGTCACAGAACATATATAACTATATACTAAAATTGCAATTAGTGGAGTAGGAAATGGCAACCCACTCCAGTATTCTTCTCTGGAAAATTCCATGGACAGAGGGGCCTGGCAGGCTATAGTCCATAGGGTCACAAAGAGTCACACATGGCTGAGTGACTGAACATTGTAATTAGATTATTCATCCAACTATGTCACAAACACAGTAATTCATCCCAGAACAGTAAACATATTCTTTGCTTAGTTGACAGACTCATTAAATAATCTGCAGGTATATATTGACTGTTTTATAAGCTAGATATCGAATTTAATCTGTGCTGGCTATTGCTGGTGCCAATATGAGATTGGTTTCCCTTCTCTTCTCCAGTTCCCTTGAATTCAGACAAAGTTACCAGAGGTCATGAGTGCGTGCTAAGTCGTTCAGTCATGTCTGACTCTTTGTAATCCTATGGACTGTAGCCTTCCAGGCTCTCTGTCCATGGGATTCTCCAGGCAAGAATACTGGAGTGGGTTGCCATGTCCTTCTCCAGGGGATCTTCCCGACCCAGGGATCGAACCCAAGTCTCCTGCGCTGGCAGGCAGGTTCTTTACCACTAGCACCACCTGGGAAGCCCTACCAGGGATCACATAAGTTATTTAATACAAACTGCTGCTCAGATGCTGATTCCCTAGAACATCTTTCAGGGTGCAAAAGAGAAATCTTTTTCCAAATTGCTATAGCCTAATCATGATACCCAAGCATATATAATAAAGGGAAATGTTGGGTAGTTAGCAAACATAGGAGACTTAGAACAGAGGGGAGGCAAGAGGAAACAAAAGAAATTAAATCTAGACTGCTCAGGTGCTGGCATGGAGCTAGACAGGGATTCAGTGTTCATTTTCAATGCCTCAGACCCACAAATATAACAATTTAGGACACAGGATCAGCATCAGCTTAATCCTGCAAGGTATTTAAAGAGGAAGCAATAACTATCTAGCCATTTCTGTAACAGGAACAAAATACCTGTAATAAGGGGGTACTCTCTGTATCAGTTCAGTCGCTCAGTCGTGTCCGACTCTTTGCAACCCCATGAATCACAGCACGCTAGGCCTCCCTGTCCATCACCAACTCCCGGAGTTCACTCAGATTCACGTCCATCGAGTTAGTGATGCCATCCAGCCATCTCATTCTCTGTCGTCCCCTTCTCCTGCTGACCCCAATCCCTCCCAGCATCAGAGTCTTTTCCAATAGGTCAACTCTTCACATGAGGTGGCCAAAGTACTGGAGTTTCAGTTTAGCATCATTCCTTCCAAAGAAATCCCAGGGCTGATCTCCTTCAGAATGGACTAGTTGGATCTCCTTGCAGTCCAAGGGACTCGTAAGAGTCTTCTCCAACACCACAGTTCAAAAGCATCAATTCTTTGGTGCTCAGCCTCCTTCACAGTCCAACTCTCACATCCATACATGACCACAGGAAAAACCATAGCCTTGACTAGACGGACCTTAGTCGGCAAAGTAATGTCGCTGCTTTTGAATATGCTATCTAGGTTGGTCATAACTTTTCTTCCAAGGAGTAAGCATCTTTTAATTTCATGGCTGCAATCACCATCTGCAGTGATTTTGGAGCCCCCCAAAATAAAGTCTGACGCTGTTTCCACTGTTTCCCCATCTATTTCCCATAAAGCGATGGGACCAGATGCCATGATCTTTGTTTTCTGAGTGTTGAGCTTTAAGCCAACTTTTTCACTCTCCACTTTCACTTTCATCAAGAGGCTTTTTAGTTCCTCTTCACTTTCTGCCATAAGGGTGGTGTCATCTGCATATGTGAGGTTATTGATATTTCTCTCTGTACTCTTGATTCCAGCTTGTGTTTCTTCCAGTCCAGCGTTTCTCATGATGTACTCTGCATAGAAGTTAAATAAGCTGGGTGACAATATACAGCCTTGACGTACTCCTTTTCCTATTTGGAACCAGCCTTTTGTTCCATGTCCAGTTCTAACTGCTGCTTCCTGACCTGCATACAGGTTTCTCAGGAGGCAGGGCAGGTGGTCTGGTATTCCGTTCTCTCTCAGAATTTTCCACAGTTTATTATGATCCACACAGTCAAAGGCTTTGGCATAGTCAATAAAGCAGAAATAGATGTTTTTCTGGAACTCTCTTGCTGTTTCCATGTTGCACTACCAAAATTAACCAGCAAGGTAGACAGGGAAGGGGTGGGGGTGTAGGTGTGGGAGGAACAGGACACAGCCTCTCCTAAGACCAACTGTCCTCCTTTTATTGCTAGCAAAGGAAGCGAATGATATGTGCATTATTAATAATACAGGTTTGGTAGTCCAAGGTGGAGAGTACCTGCAATGCTATATTTGGGAGGAGCTCCACCTGGCTCTGAGATTAGAAAGAAGGGGAAGGGGAAAGTGTGGAGGGAGATGACCCCACTGACAAAGCCAATGGTTGTGGAGGGAAGGCGGGAGCATAGTTTGGGTGTGCAGGTTTCAACTTTTGTATTCTTCTTCCTGTTCACTCTTCAGTTCCAACCTTAGAGTCTAGAGTTGCTATTTTAGGTCCTTGAACAGGTTTAGCTAGACAAAAAAAAAAAGTTAAAAAGAAACACAACATGATCCCTTGCTCTTCAAACTTGGCTAGGTACTTTCCTGCCTTCCTTTGTGCTCCAGCAAGGAGGAAGTGAGCTATTGATTACAGCCCCGGGCTTGGTATCTGGTGTTCCTCTCCGTGATGGCGTTGTTCTGCTCTTTTGGCAGGCAGCTCATTTGCAGAAGCTCGTCCTGACGCCCCTGTCAGCCCTGCTGTCCCTGTTCCCAGGGCCTCAGAAGCTAATCCAGAAACGCTATGACAAACTGCTGGACTATAACAGCTACTTGCAGCGGGCGGCGGCGGATGAGTCAGACTTGGCCAAAAGGGAATATGAGGCCCTCAATGCCCAGCTGGTGGAAGAGCTCCAGGTGTTCAATCTGGCCGCGCGGAAGATCCTCCTCAACTGTCTGTGCAGTTTCGTCACCCTGCTCAGGGACCTGATGATTGTGGCCCAGCGGGTTCACACCGCCATGGTGCCGGTAAGCACAGCTCCAGAATCTGTCAGAAACCACGCCGTGCAAAGCAGCCTACTCAGAGCGTGCTTGAGTGTAGTGTGCACGTGTGTGGCGTCCGTTTTAACTGAAGCCAGTCAGAGAGTGTTCTGCTCCTTATCCCTCTTCCCCACAGGAAGCTGAAAGCAAGCTTCCTGGTGCGGGTTTACTGTGACTTACACGCAGTTCTTTTTGGAGATTCCTTTTCAAACACCAAGCATCCTTCAGCTTGGCTCCCTTTGTTGGCAGAACCAACGTAGCTCCACCTGCCTGATGCGATCTTGAAGCTTATCAATTTATATTTTGTATTATCTTCCTATTCAACAGTTTCTAAATGTTAACCATGACTAAGACATGGATCCAAAAATAAGGCCATCTCAGTGTAGTGACAGAAATAAGATAGCCGTCAAACCAGTCTTTGTTTTGCTTTTGTTTTTCTCTGAGGAATAGAAGCCTGATGTGTGTCTGTGAGAGAAATATGTGCATATATATGAGCATATATCTAAAACAGGGCTTCTTGGTGGCTCAGCAGTAAAGAAGCCGCCTGCAGTGCAGATGTGGGTTCCACCCCTGGGTCAGGAGGAGGAAATGGAGATCAATCCACGCCCGAATTCTTCTTGGGAAAATCCCATGGTCAGAGGAGCCTGGCGGGTTACAGTCCATGGGATCACAAAGCCTCGGACAGGACCGAAGCGACTGAGCATGCATGCATATATAAAATGTAGATATTTTAATACATAAAATATATACCTATACCTATATATCTTAACTTTCCATTAGGGTATAATTTTATAATCGTTTTCTGAAGAAGAAGAAACATATTTACAGCCTAATATCAACTTGAAAAAAATTAGCTTTGTTACCTGTCCTTTCAAGTATATTACTTATCTTTCAGCTGAATATTTAATGGACATTTGGAGAAAAATATGTTGTATAATTAACTTTTAACTTATTCTCTGAGTTAAGTTGGATAAATAGGTGCTACATTTACTTGGCTCAAGAGAAAAAGCTATATAAAAATGTATAAGCAGCCTCACACCCATTCTGACTCCAAACCATCTCATCTCCTGCTCTCACCCCCATTGACATTAGTTTATTTTTATTGTGCCATTAAAAGTATAATAAATGCAAATATGTATTTTATTTCTCACACAAACTAGCAACCTATAGTACCCTTCTGCCACTTGTGTTTAACATCCATGTCAGTACATAGCCTCATCATTCTTTTACATCTTTACATGCTGCTGCTGCTGCTGCTAAGTCGCTTCAGTCATGTCCGACTCTGTGCGACCCCAGAGACGGCAGCCCACCAGGCTCCCCCGTCCCTGGGATTCTCCAGGCAAGAACACTGGAGTGGGTTGCCATTTCCTTCTCCAATGCATGAAAGTGAAAAGTGAAAGTGAAGTCGCTCAGTCGTGTCTGACCCTTAGCAACCCCATGGACTGCAGCCCCCCAGGCTCCTCCATCCATGGGACTATAACAGCTACTTGCAGCGTTGGGATTTTCCAGGCATGAGTACTGGAGTGGGGTGCCATTGCCTTCTCTGGTCTACTGCTTAGTTGTACAATATTTTTTGGTAACAACTTTATTGAGATATAATTCACATCCTATACAGTCCACCTGTTTAAAATATAACAATTCAATGATTTTTGTAGATTCACAAGAATTGTGCAGCCATCACCACAATTTTAGAAAATGGTCATCACTCCCAAAAGAAACTGTGCCATTAGCAGTGACTCCACTTTTTCCCTAGCCTCCCCAGTCCCAGACAACCACAAATCTCCTTTCTGTCTCCACAGATATGCTTATTCTGGACATTTGGTATAAAGAGAAATTTACAACATGTGGTTCTTTGTGACTGGCTTCTTTCACTTAGTATAATGTTTTCAAGTTTTGTCCATGTTGCAATGTGTTTTACAACTTAATTCTTTTTATTGCCAAATATTACATTCTATGGGTATATCACATTTTATTTATCCATTCATCAGTTGGTGAACAATTGGGTTATTTCTACTTTTTGGCTATCATGAATAATGCTGCTATGAACATTCAAGTTCTTAATAGATATGTTTCCATTTCTCTTGGGTGCATATCTAAGAGTGGAATTTCTGGATCATAAGCTAACTCTATGTTAACCTTTTGAAGAACTGCCAGTCTGTTTTCTGAAGTGGTTGCACTATTCTACATTCTCAATAGTAATGATTGAAGGTTCCAATTTCCTCAATCTGTCTTTTTATTATGACTGTCCTAGTGGATATGAAGTGATAATTCATTGTGGTTTTGATTTGCATTTCTCTGATCCATCCCGTATTTTAATTTTTTAATTCTTCCCCCATTTTTAAACTTCTAAAATTGAAGTGTAGCTTATAAGATTATATGCAGTAAAATGCATCTATCTGAAGTGTATATCTCAATGAATATTTGCACATATATGCATCTGAGTTACCACCACCCAGATCTAGATATAAGCCTTTTGTGGTTCCCTGTTAGGGAACTATAATTTCCAGATTACAGTGCTCCAAAGGTAACCACTCTTCTGACTTATATTACCATAGACTGTTTGGCCCAGTTTGTATTTTATATAAATGAAATCACACAGCATGTATTCTTGTGTATATTAATCTGTCCCTATTGATAGATATTTGGGTTATTTACAATCTTTTTCTATTACAAATAGTGCCAGAGTGATTTTATATGTTAGCAAATGTATTAATATCTTTAGGAGAGATTTCTGAGTGTCCACTAGTGTGTGGAGCAATCTGATTGCAATTTCATTTGAGAACTCCTGGTGATAGCCCTCAGCAGGTCTTTCCTCTTGGGTTGTTCAGAATTTTCAGAGATGTCCTTTTAAGTTTTCTGTCTAAAGGGTAATGGTTGACTGTGAAGCCTGGCTGGCAGGGTCTCTGGATCCAGTCTATATCCACTCACTTAATTACCCTCTTTCTAACTTGGGTCCCCACTGTCATTTGTGCCTAGTGTCCAAGTCTAGAGACTCTCCATTTTACCATTTGCAGAGAAGAAACTTCCATCTTCTGCTAAAGTATGAAAGTCACCAAGATTCACTGAGATGGAGAAAGAATCTTGGGATTCAACTGCTTCAGAACAGTTCTAGTTGTCTATATCTGCATAACAGTTTCCACCAAACATGGTGGTGTGAAACAACCAATGGTCACTTATTACTATGGTCTCTCATAGTTCTGGGGTTCACTGGGATCAGGTAATCACTCTCAGTGTCTCAGTCAGATAATAACTGGGGCTGAAGTGTCACAAAGATTTTCTCAGGCCACTGTCTAAGATTGGTGGTTGGATGATGATAGAGACTCAAGCAGTTGGAGATTGGAATAGCTGGGGTTGCATAGATACCCCACTCCTTCCACCCCACTCCCACTGGATCTTTCAACATGGCCTTTTAACATGGTGAAACCAGTGCAACTGGACTTCTTCTATAGTGACTAGAGTCTCCTTAAATTGTCCCAAGAAAAATGTATCGTTTCTACCTTTAGGTACCACAGTTGGCTTCAAGCATCTCTGAAATTCAGAATGGAGTACTAGAAGAGGTTCAAAACCTGAATTTTGTAAAGGATAACAATGCTACCTTTATTGAGAGGAAACTTAGTTTTGAAAAGAAGAAGCCTGTGCAGACCCTGGTGAGTTTGGTAGCATTCAGTAACAATGACAACTATCACTTGTTTTCCTTGTTCATAGTATGTTATTTTTCATATAACTTATTTCATTCTAATATCTTATAATTACCTACTTATTACACATGAAATTTCTCATTTATTTCTACCCTCTGCACTGTGAACTCCATAAGGTCATAGGTTTTTATCTGTTTTGTACAAGATGTATACAGAACAAGTGCCTAAATGTGCTTGACGCAGGTAGGCACTGTATAAATATCTGGTAGGTGAATGAACAGAATTTTGTAGAGCAAAATCATTACAGTTTAAACCTTACATTTTTCTAGATAAGGAATCCTATTCTGCAGAGATGAAGTGGCTTTCTCAATGTCACTTAGTAGTAGAGCTGGGACAGGGGCCAAGCCTCTTGACTCCTGCCTAATTTACTAATATTATTTCCCAGAAAATACATGCACATATTCATTTAATTAATTAAATATTATTTATCAAGTGCTTAATACATAAGTGCTTACAATATGGCAAAAAATTTTAAAATGTTCAACAACCAAGAAGGATTAGAACCTCTGCCTTTTTATTCTCAACCAAATTTTCTTTCCTCTCGACAACACTGCCCTCATGTGCTAACTAGAGAATTTTTCACTGCATAAGTCAGCTAAATACTTTCACAATAATAGCCTGATCTATGCCTCAACATTGAAATAATCCCAAATTAATGTATGGCTTCCATATTTAAAAAAACCTCCAGAGAATAAATACTTACCAGTATTTATTTGTGAGGATTTTATGATACATCTGTCTAAACGAAAATCTCTCCTAACTTTCCAGCCAGAAGTGCCACGCCAGACGGACACTCACCGCTCCAAACTTCTATCCACATACAGCACAGAGGAACTCTACCAAGCTAAGCGCAAGTGCAATGCTACACAAGAATATGACATCAATCTTCTGGAAGGGGAGTTGGTGGCTGTGGTGGAACAGAAAGATCCGCTGGGGAGTACCAGCAGGTGGCTTGTTGACACAGGAAGTGAGTTTTTTGCACAAGATGCAAAGAACTTCCACCTCTCTACTGCTTGAGATCTTCCCAGGGGCCTGCCTCTGTGTGCTTCTCCAAGTGCAACCGTTTGGAAAGAGTATATAAATAACCTTGTTTCTTCTTTTTATTTCCTCCCCAGTTATAAAAGGATATGTGTATTCCTCCTTCCTAAAGCCCTACAATCCAGCAAGAGTGCAGAAGGTGGATGCTGAGAACAGGTTCTGCGACGATGATTTTGATAACATCAGCCTCTTTGTGTCTTCACGGCCAGCCAGGGACGGTGTCACAGGCACCCCAGAAGGTAGCATAAGTGGGAGCAGCTCATCTCTTAGTGGAACATGTGGGAAGTCTGAAACAAATGGTACTGACGTTGACAGTTTTCAAGAGGCAGATGAACAGGTAAGAATTTGAACCTTGGTGTGAAGATGCATGGCTGTTCAAATCATGAAACATGTTCTCTCTTACTGTGAGACTCTGGAAGTGTCAGCTTCTGTTTTGTGTACCTTTTTCAAGGGATTTAACTCTCTGAGCTTGTTTCCTCAAATGAGGAAAAGTGAAGTCACTCAGTCGTGTCCGACTCTTTGCAGCCCCATGGACTGTAGCCTACCAGGCTCCTCTGTCCATGGGATTTTCCAGGCAATAGTACTGGAGTGGATTGCCATTTCCTTCTCCAGGGGATCTTCCCAACCTAGGGATCGAACCCAGGTCTCCGTCGTTGTAGACAGATGCTTTACTGAGGAAAAGAAGACAGTAATTCCCACTTGGCCAAGTTGATGTGAGGATTAGAGATAATGTGTAAGTGAGCTATTTATGAATCGGTTGTTTTTAGTCTCTAGCATAACACAACCACATAATGACGTATACTATATACGGAAACTTTTAAAAGCTACGATTCCCCCATTTAACCAGTGCAAAGTCTATTGGCATAATCCTTTCCCAAAATGGTAAGTTAACTACTATATAGGGTTCCTTTTGCTACCTCAGAAAGTTTCAATATATTTGTTAATCCCCAGTGGTGACCAGTTAACTGGTTCCTTTTTTAAACTTGTTTTTTTTTCTTTAGTGGCTTTTTTATTAATATTAACTTCTTTAAAAAAAAAGGTTAATACATGTTATTTGTGAAAAGTTAAAATAGTAGAAAAATATATGTAAATTAAAAGTAAAGGTCTTTATTCTCTCCTCAGTCCTACTTTGCAGAGATAATATGCAGGTATATCTTTTCAAATACTGTATTTATATGAGTATATTTATACTTACATGAGTGGGAACATATATGTTGTACATAAGTTTTTTTCACTTAACAATACATCTTAGAGACAACCATACTCAAATATCTACCTTCTTCCTTAACAAATTCTTCATAGTACTTCATTATTCAGATATATCATAGTTTATGTAACTATTACCATAATAATAGACATTCAGAATATTTTGAGGTTTTTTAGAATTTCAAACAATATTTCAGGCAAGATGGTTATTCATCTATTTTTATACACTTAAATGAGTTTATCTGTAAGGCAAGTTCTTAAAAGTACTGGAGCATCAAAGGAGATATAAGTCTTGATACACAGTGCCATACTGCTCTTCAAAAATATTTTATCTGTTCAGTTTCTTTCAACAATACACGAATGCTGTCCAATTCATGTTCGAAACTTTAAAAATGGTTTTATTAAGCACTTACTTACATATCATAAAATTTGTGCAATTTAAATATACAATTCACTGACTTTTAGTATATTAACAGTTACCTGAATCCAACTTTAGAACATTTGCTTTACCCTGAAAGATTCTTTGCACTCATTTGTAGCCCTTCTTCTTTCCCACTTTTAGCCCCAAGAAATCTTTAATCTACTTTTTTCCTTCATAGATTTGCCTTCTTTGTATTTTTTGTATTAATGAAATCACACAGTATGTGGTGTTTTACAGACAGCTTCTTTCACTTAGCATAATGTTTTTTGAGATTCACCCATGTTGTAGTACGGATATGTAGTTTGTTGCTTTTTATTGCCTAATAGTATTTTATTCTTTGAATATAGCTTATTTTGTTTATCCATTCACCAAATGATGGATATCTGGGATAGCTTCTATTATGAATAATCCTGCTATGAACATTTTTGTGCAAGTCTTTGTGTGAATTTCATTTTTCTTGAGTGGAATTGCTTATTGGTACCATTAAATCTTCAGAAAACTGCCAAGCTGTTTTTCAAAGTGATTGCACCATTTTATGTATCCAACAACAATCTATAAGGATTGTGAACTGCAGTTGCTTCATATTCTTGCCTTATTGCCTTTTTTTTTTTTATCACAGCCATCTTAATGGAAGTGAAGTGGTATCTCATTGTAGTTTTGATTTACATTTCCCTAATGACTAATGCTGTTGAATATCTTTCATGTTCTTATTGACCATTCCTGGTTTTTTGTTTTTGTTTTTTTTCTTTTTTTGATGAAATGTCTTTTTGGGTATTTGCCCATTTAAAAAATTGGGTTCACTTCTGTTCTTCTTATCCAGTTTTAAGAATTCTTTATATATTCTGGATACAGTTCTTTATCAGGTATGTAATTTGCAAGTGTTTTCTCCCAGCCATGGCTGATTCTAAGCTCATTTCTACATCCCTGTGTGGTTTTACCACTTTCCTGTCTTGAAGTTTCAAAACCCTTTTTTCACTTATTCACTCTCTTAGCTTATTCAGAGTTTTAATAAGACTATATAATGTTACAATACCAACTGATTAATGAATTTTTAATTTAAGTGAAATCCATATACTTGATTAAATGTCCTGGCTGACTTTGCCTTACCTCAATAACCTGGAAGGACAGACATTGGAGGATGAAATTTGTGAAGACACCCTAAAGCTGGTTTGATGTTGAGTTCCTAGTTTTTCCTTGGCTTTTCAGGAACTTTTAGATTAAGTGCCTCATTTAGGCTCAGCATGGATTTTGTAGTTTAAAACTGCATCTAGTGCCTACTAGCTGCTGCTACTGCAGAGTAATTAATTGCTTTGAGTAATCCTGTCAATATGCATCATGGGAATTAGGTCCATTAGAAGTTTCCATCACTGAGGGGAAAAATAAGAATTTTCTTTTGCTCAAAACAAAGTATATTAATGATATCTTTCCAAACTGCCGTTCGTTCTCCTTTCCCTCTGAGTTTCAAACCAATTCCAAATAGACTATGGTGTCATGGATATAGATACAAATATTATTACTGGTACAACTGAACTAGAAAAGGCAGCTTGGATCTGTGAACACATAGGATCCTCTATACCCTTCCTTTGACTTGGAATAACCCAACTCAAATTTCAGATTTCTTCCATTAAATAATAATGACATGGTCTGTATTAGTTTTTTGTGCTGCATAACAAATTATCACAAACTAAGTAGCTTAAAACCACATAAATTTATTATCTCATCATTTTCTTGGTCAAAAGTCCAGACCACAGCTTAGCTGGGTGCTTTGCTTGGAATCTCATAGTGCTGCAGTCTAGACATTTGCTTGGCTGTGCTTCTTTCCAAAATTCAAGGTTCTCTTCCAAGCTCGTGATGATGGCAGAATTTAGTTCCTTGTTCCAGTAAGACCAAGGCTTCCATTTTCTTGCTGGCACAATCTTTGGTACTTCTCAAAGAAGACCACATTTAATAATGGCTGAAATCCAGTTTTAGAGGGAAGTAATGTCTGAGAATCAGTGCTCTTTTCTTTTTCCATGTGAACAATACTGAGAACATAATTTTTGACTTCTATAAAGTTGGTTGTTTTGTAATAATTCTAGATTCACTATCTGATCCCCTCTCTTAACGTTTTTCAACTGCTTATAATAATGCTATATGTCTAGCATGTAATCATTTAAAAAGTGCTTCAAAAGTTAGCAGGCTGTAACATAATGTATCTAGTCATTAAAATGATGCTTTAGAGAGCTATTTATTGACATGAAAAGATTTTAAAATATATTTTGAAGTGAAAAAGCAGGTTGCAAAAATTATGTGTACTATAATTACATACTTAATACCACTTTAGGTAGGTAGGTAGAAAGAAACAAAGAGGACAAGGAAGAAAGGATAAAAGAACAAGGTATTCACAGAAATTGGATAAATTTTTCTGTGCTTACCTTTATTTGAAACTTTTTTCTTTTACAAAAATTACTTGCATGATAACAATTCATATTTGTTAACTAAAGAGCATGAAGGCTTGCTTTTGTGGATGAGAGAGAATGAGCATTTTTCACACAATATGACTATCTTGGCTTCCTGTGCTAATATGATATAATATTGTAAATGCTCATTTTGCAGATTTTTAGTTTTGGAAAGGAAGATTAAAATATGATTTTAGTTGTTGCCAATTAGAGAGCTGGGATGAAATCAGTAAAATGAGATTCAGTGAAGATAGGTAATGTGGCTCACTAAAGGAGGAATAATTAAATGCACAATTATAGAATAACGAAATGCTGAATTGGCAGTGGCACCACAAGGAAGGAGCTGGTGGTTGTAAACAGTAACCAATAAACTGGGTATGAGTCAATAATACAATAATTCAGGGTGTTATTAAAAAAGGAAATGTTGTGGAGAACTGGATTGTAGTCACAGAATATTGTACATAAAATGAACCAGAGCTTTATATATTGCAAAGAAGTAATTAATAAAATATATTTTATTGAATGCCAAGGAAAGGATCAGATGCTTATGACTTAAATTTCCAAAACTGCAATAAATGTGTCTGGATCAAAACATAGTAACACTGAAAGTTGAATGATATGGCTTGGAACAATGAAAACATTTTTTAAAAAGAGAGAAAACCTTTAGCTCTTAAATGCATAACAAACTGAAAATTTCTAACTTGTAGTCTAATGTTATCAACTACTGTCTCTTTAAAAGCAGATTTACTTCCATTTTGAATATTTATCTTATATTAAATGGAGGTACAAACATATCTAAAAATTGAAAAATTATCATCCTAAGGTAACTTTGGACTATGATCATCTAAAGTATTCAAAGTATATAATTTTGTAATTTAACTTTACAATTTTATGAGTGTTTATATTGAATGTTTAAAATATAAGCTTTGCTAGGTAGATTTCATATTCCCCTTGAGAGTATATGTCCCAAATTGAAAGACCACCACAAATATTTAGGAATCATATTATTAGTAGGTAACCTGACTTGATAAAAAATCTATAGCTGCACTGATAAAGTATGTATATTATGTATGCATGCTAAGTTGCTTCAGTTGTGTCCGACTCTGTGTGACTCTATGGACTACAGCCTGCCAGGCTCCTCTGTCCATAGGATTCTCCAGGCACAGATACTGGAGTGAGTTACCATGCCCTCCTCCAGGGGATCTTCCCAACCCAGGGGTCGAACTCGTGTCTCATATCTACCTGCATTGGCAGACAGGTTCTTAACCAGTAGCGCAACCTAGGAAGCCCCATAATATGTATAAAAATTGCAAAAGATGACTAGCAACTACTAATGTGGGCTCTTAAAGATTATTTCAGAAGCTGTATTATAATCGACCATATTCCTGAAAGCTTTTGCAAACCGTATCTTCCACTCTGTTCTTATGTATATATTCAATGCCTTTACTTTCTAAACAACAAAAACAGCAGCAGCAGTATATTAGAGATTCCAGTCCCTTTCTACAAAAAGACACTCTGCACATCCTTGCTAGAACAAGTTTGGTTCCTAAAGTACTATGAGAAATGAATGAAGCACACGATTTGGAGTTGGAAGGTACAGTCCAAGTAATACCAACTAGCTCTATGATTAGGACCATGTTGCTTCTCCAAGTTTCATCTCACAGGGTTGTTAAGGATATAGCACATTTGACATGTAAACTGTTGTGAGATCTATAAAAGGTGGTCATTATTGCTACCATCTCTCACCTGAGATGGGAATATCAGACCACCCTACCTGCCTCCTGAGAAATCTGTATGCAGGTCAAGAAGCAACAGAACTGGACATGGAACAACAGACTGGTTCCAAATAGGGAAAGGAGTACGTCAAGGCTGTATATTGTCACCCTGCTTATTTAACTTATATGCAGAGTACATCATGTGAAATGCTGGGCTGGATGAAGCATAAGTTCAAATCAAGATTGCCAGGAGAAATATCAGTAACCTCAGATATGCAGATGATACCACCCTTAGGGCAGAAAGTGAAGAACTAAAGAGCCTGTTGGTGAAAGTGAAAGAGGAGAGTGAAAAAGTTGGCTTCAACCTCAACATTCAGAAAAGTAAATCATGGCATCCAGTCCCATCACTTCATGGCAAATAGATGGGGAAACAAAGGAAACATTGAGAGACTTTTTGAGCTCCAAAATCACTGCAGATGGTGATGGCAGCCATGAAATTAAAAGTTGCTTGCTCCTTGGAAGAAAAGCTATGGCCAACCTAGACAGCATATTAAAAAGCAGAGATTACTTTACCAACAAAAGTCTGTCTCGTCAAAGTGAGAGTTGGACTATAAAGAAAGCTGAGCACTGAAGAATTGATGCTTTTGAACTGTGGTGTTGGAGAAGACTCTTGAGAGTCCCTTGGACTGCAAGGAGAGCCAACCAGTCAACCCTTAAGGAAATTAGTCCTATATATTCATAGGAAGGACTGATGCTGAAGGTGAAACTCCAGTACTTTGGCCACCTGATGTGAAGAACCGACTCCTTGGAAAAGACCCTGATGCTGGGAAAGATTGAAGGAGGGAGGAGAAGGGGATGACAGAAGATGAGATGGTTGGATGGCATCACTGACGCGATGGGCTTGAGTTTGATTAGGTTCGGGAGTTGGTGATGGACAGTGAAGCCTGGTATGCTGCAGTCGATGGAGTCACAAAGTGTTGGACATAACTGAGTGACTGAACTGAAATGATTGTTACCATTCCATTGCTCAAGAATCTATGGCATCTCCCTTTTGGTTTTCTCTTTACAAGCAGAGACATTATTTTGCCGACCAAGGTCCATCTAGTCAAGGCTATGGTTTTTCCTGTGGTCATGTATGGATGTGAAAGTTGGACTGTGAAGAAGGCTGAGCGCCGAAGAACTGATGCTTTTGAACTGTGGTGTTGGAGAAGACTCTTGAGAGTCCCTTGGACTGCAAGGAGATCCAACCAGTCCATTCTGAAGGAGATCAGCCCTGGGATTTCTTTGGAAGGAATGATGCTAAAGCTGAAACTCCAGTACTTTGGCCACTTCATGCGAAGAGTTGACTCATTGGAAAAGACTCTGATGCTGGGAGGGATTGGGAGTAAGAGGAAAAGGGGACGACAGAGGATGAGATGGCATCACGGACTCGATGGATGTGAGTCTGAGTGAACTCGGGGAGTTGGTGATGGACAGGGAGGCCTGGCATGCTGCGATTCATGGGGTGGCAGAGTTGGACAAGACTGAGCGACTGAACTGAACTGAACTGAACTTACTTCTTTAAATTGCAAAATGATACATACCCACCAATCTGTCTTGTATGTATCTTGTATGACTCAAGATATCTTGTGTGTTCTTGTATGACATCCAAGCCTTTCAGCCTTACTTTCAAAACAAACCAACATATATTTGAATTCCTACTATATATCATTGATGTGGTCAATGGAGAAAAGTTAAAATGTGGCTCCTCTCCGTGAGGTGCTCATGCTAGAGCTATTGAAATGATACATGTCAGTGGTGTCAGAATACCATCAAAAGCTATATAGTTCAAGTTCTAAAGAACAGCTTATGCTGTATCTGTACCACTGACCCTTGAAGAACTCTGGGGTGAGGGAGCTGACCCCTGGGCAGCTGAAAATCCACAAAAGATTTTGATTCACTCCTAATAGTCTACTTTGACTAGAAGCCTTAAGGATGATATCAACACTTGATTAACATATATTTTATGTTTATGTATTTTATATATATACATACAATAAAACTGAAAAAATGTTATTAAGAAAATCATAAGGAAAAGAATACATTTAAAATACTTTACTGTATTTACCGATATGTAAGTTTGTCATTTGTTTACAAAATGAATCACTTCTTAATACATCAACATTATATAATATAAAGCAAATGTAGTTTTACTTGCATTACTAATGCTAGACATCAGAAATGAAAAAATTATATAAAAAATCATATTTATTTACAGGTATAACAATTTATGCATTGAAAACAAAGCCGCACTGATTGTTTTATGGTAGCCTAATATAATCAGCATGATTGCTTCACAGTAGCCTAACCTCAGAGAAGGTAATGGCACCCCACTCCAGTACTCTTGCCTGGAAAATCCCATGGACAGAGGAGCCTGGTAGGCTGTGGTCCATGGGGTCGCAAAGAGTCGGACACGACTGAGTGACTTCCCTTTCACTTTTCACTTTCATGCATTGGAGAAGGAAATGGCAACCCACTTCAGTGTTCTTGCCTGGAGAATCCCAGGGACGGTGGAGCCTGGTGGGCTGCTGTCTATGGGGTCGCACAGAGTTGGGTACGACTGAAGTGACTTAGCAGCAGCAGCAGCAGCAGTCTAACCTATTCACTAATAACTAAATCATAAAATTTTTTTGGCATATAGTATAATAGTCATAGTCATAGTATTGGGTGGGTCAAAAAGTTTGTTTGGGTTTTTCTGAAAAATCCAAACAAACCCAAACAAATTTTTTGGCCCACCAATACAAACTGGAAATGTTACACTTTTTAAAAAAATCACTTACCTGTGATGACAGGCTGATATGCAGTCTCTTCAGTTATGAGGCATACTGAATGGTAATATAATTCTTTGAAAGCAAAGTTAGAAAACAGTAAGAAAACTAACATTATTAATTTTTGTTAAATATCACTCATCTTATGCTTTAGTAATTTAGTATTTTATGGATTCATGACATTTTTAATTTTTTCAATATTTCTTAATTATGTGGTTCATCTGTGAGTTTTTTCAAATAGTCACAAATCTCCCCATTTTTTTACAATATATTTACTGAAAAAAAGTGTGTAAGTAGATCCACTCAGTTGGGTATTGCCCAAGGATCAACTGTAGTCCCCGCTCCACAATCCAGCCTCCTGCTCAATGGATTTATTTTATTTCTCATTTCCTTTTTATCCTGACCCTCAGTTTTGAGAAAGCAAATCTGCCTGCCTTTCCCATGTACTGTTTCCGTGTATTCATCTCTGTACCTTTGAATAGGAACTATCTACCCTCTTTATTAACTTTGTGTCCTATAAAAGGTTACTTCTTCCAAAACCAGCTCATAAATTAGCTTATATTTATATGCACACACACACATATATATATATACACACATATATACACACATATATATGTGTGTGTGTGTGTGTGTGTGTATTTATCACCTGCATTTGCATGGTGTTTTTTTTTGTTTTGCTTTGTTGTTTTTGCATGTACCCCCATTTTTTTCTGGCATTTGTTTCCCCTGGTGGGGTTACAAGTGCTCTGATGATATAATATCTGGCAACTAATAGATACATAGTAAATTTTAATTAAATAAGTGAATGAATAAATATTGTTAGCTGACTGCTTAATTTTATAACACAACTAAACATTTTTATTAACAGTCTTAGTGGAAGAGGGACTAAATACTTAGAGGCTTCTTATGCATCTAATAATTATCAAGTTTTCTTTTAAGATTAAATAAAAATTCTGGTCACTCAATTTAAAATATAAATTTAATACAGTCATTATAAAAGTTTATAAAATAAAACAAAAACAAGAAAAATTTAGTAATACTTCTAAATCTTGGAAATCTTTATTATGTTTGTGTAAAATTTTAGGTTCTACTTCTAATAATTATACTATTCAAAGAAAACCATCTAACAGTATTAGACTTATATCATACATCTGGTTTCTTTTTGACTGAGTATTTTATCATAAACATTTTCCTGTGTTGTCTCAGAAAACAGTATTTTTATGACCACAAATTTCCTTAGTGTAAGCATCTAGAATTTAACTATTGTTTACTGAACCTTTAATGTTATTCCACCTCCCTCCCACTTTTCACCTTGTAAGTGGGTATTACATTAACATTATTATGCAATAATCTCTTCCAGTGTTTGTATTTCTGTAGAAGAGACTCTTTGAGCTATTACTGAATCAAAAAAAGCTAACATTAAAAAGATTTAATAAAAAGTGCCAAATTGCCTTCAAGAATGAATAATTTAGACTCCTTCCAACAGAACAATAAGAATGGAAATTTAATTGTTTTCATCTTGGACCATACTTTGGCAAAATAAATCCAACAAAGGAGTTGGGAGAATGTAACTTTAGGAAAATTCCAAATCTTGGAAATCTATTATGTTTGTCTAAATTTTTAGGTTCTGCTTCTAATAATATCATTTGCTTCTTTGTCTAGATTTTCTATGCAGTTCATGCCTTTCAAGCACGGAGTGACCATGAACTTAGCCTTCAGGAATACCAAAGAGTCCATATACTTAGATTTTGTGACCTAAGTGGTAATAAAGAGTGGTGGTTAGCTGAAGTTCAAGGACAGAAAGGCTATGTTCCAGCTAACTACCTTGGGAAGATGACTTATGCTTAAGAAAATAAGCCTTTGACTTTCATTTTCTGGCAAGTTGTTTGTTGATTGACTACCTCATAAAACTGCCATTACAAAATGTTGGCCTAGAAATCAAGAAACCTCGAAACTATTAATATAAGAACTGACACCATTTCAGATTTTAAGGAAGACTATGCTTCCAAACAAGATTATTTCAAAATGTACTATAAGGAATGCATGTTGAAGGAAACACTAAACACACAGGACGGCAAAACACAGCCAAAGCTCCAACTATCAACTCCTTGAAAGTGATCTTCTGAAAGGGGAAATGTATTCTTTATCATCATGAAAGGCTGGATCTAAGGATAAAGGTTTTTCAATTTACCGTATTTTTCTGTATTATGTATTTTGCCTTAAATGTTTTTGGTTTTGTATTTTTCTCTTTTGAACATGCATGCATGTATATACCTACACACACATATATACCATAAAATTACAGGGTTTACACACATACATGCGTACTATGTGGTACAGATTATACATATATATGCATGAACCAGGGAGTGTACTAAAAAGACATAAGAACAGAAATCAATTACTTAATTAACAGTTAACTAGAAGCCTGATGTGGACTCTCTTTAATGGTAGTTTTGAATTTAAAAAAAACCCTGAATCACATAATGGTAATATCTAACATTTACTGAATGCATATCAAATGCCAGACATTATTATAAATGCTTTATATGTGATAAAGTATTTGATACTCAAAACATTATGAGGAAACTATGGCCTAAATAGATAAAGTAATTTATTTAGTCCAAGTTAAATTGCTAGTAAGTGGTAGGGCTGAAATTCAAACCTAGATCTAGTTATAGAGGTCCATACCCCTAAACATTACGTGGTATATATTTACTATCAGCAAAGAACATAGTGGTAAAAATAATCAACACTGATGAGGACCATTTTCCTCTAGGTCCATATTTAAGTATTGAGAAATTTTTCAAAATCAAGGGCTATTGAAACTTCCATGATTAGCTTAGAGAACAGGAAGTACCTATGTTTATTATTTTTATTTTTTGCTTAAACATTGTTGAAAGTGAAATTGTTTAAAAACTATCCTACATGATCACTAATGATACTTTAATGAGAAAAAATTTTTGGATCACTCAATCATGTAGATGATGAATGAGTAATGTGTGTTCCATGTTCTGAGCCAAGATGTAAATATTTTTAGTTGCTGATTTGTACTTAGACAAGGCAGGCGTTGAGGATAGCATTTGCTGTAACACAATGTCCTGGGACACTGAACTTTCATTTAGGAATAGCTCAGAACCGTCCTCTAAGATTTCAGGCATATCTTGTCCCAAGACATTTTGTTGAACTAAAGATGTTTCTTTGGAGTAGAAAAAAAGATTAAGTTTGACTAAGTGGTTTCTTTTAAAAACCAAACTAAGGTAGATTTTCATTGTCCACATAAAATTTGTTAATATATTAAATTTTACAATTTTAAAGTTAAAATTACTCTCAAAGATTTGATCTCAATAATACATATTGCTACATCTATTACTGAGGAATACAAAAAAATGAAGAATGCCATTTTTCAGAGAGCTGTTGACTTTTCACACACACAGGACATGTACATCCATAGAAATTCATGAGAAGACATTACATGACAGAAAAATTTATATTTTATGATATTGTTTCTAAAATTCTTAAACAAGGTTTATCAGGTTCTATTTATAAGTTGTTTCTGCATAAAACTTTGTTTTGAGTTGGGTACCAAAAGATTGGATGTATAGCAACTTTTTGTCTTTTAAAGGGTCCTTTGTATTCAATAGTGAAATGTAAGTAAATTCCAGTTTGCTTAGGGTAAAGCAAAAGAAAATCCAAACTTGTAACTTGTGGCAACCATGAATATACCAACAACTAGTGGGGAATTTTTATAAAATTTAAATTAGCTGTGACCTAAATACTCCTGACATGAAGAATTATATAAATAACACATATCTGGGTTTATGGCTGAAATAAGTGACTAGAAGTTCTCTCTACCTGTGTAGTCCTAAGACTGATGCTTCCTATCTGACCTTAGAAGAAACCACACTACTGAAATCACAGCTGCAGTTAGTAACTGAGCAAGACTTACAGTGAAGCCACCTTCTGCAGGCCCCCCACTATTGTGGCAAATATGCATTACTATAAAGCAATGTTGTTGGTATTTTAAAAATACGACCTACATTTCATATGCTATTTAGGCTTTTTTAAAAAAAATTATACAATATATACATTTTAAAAGTATATTATTTAAAATCAAGTAATTGTAATTTTGAAGTCAGGCATTATTTTGTTGGGTCTAAGGGAAATAAAATCCCATATATGTATAAGTCTTCAAGAAGTTTAAAAAGACAGACCTGTTGGTGACATCACTGCATTTAAGGAAAGGAATGCTAATGTAATTCTATTCTTTGTCTTTAAAATTAAATGTTATTATATAGTAGATAATTCTCTGAAATAGGTATTTTTTACTAAGAATGAAGGGGAAATTTTTGTGGCTGTTTCTCTTTATTAAACAAACAAACAGGTATATGTATACACTTTATTTAGTATTTATTTTTAAATACAGATGCCTTAAGCTATATACATAATAAAGTTTAGAAATTATTTTTTAAACTCTAGTAATAAAGAGTCGGACACGACTGAGCGACTTCACCTCACCTCACCTCAATACAAAGTTACCATGGGTGCTTAAATCATGTGAAAGAGTCACAAAGCCACTATGTGAACTTTTCTTATATTTTAGAAAAATATCTGGTCTTAGTATTTATTAATAAAACATTTCTATGAAGGAATAACTGTGCAGAAGAAATGTCACGCACATTGTTAGTCATATAAATGCAGCATTGCATGAACAGTTTTAAGTATTGGTATATTCCATATCTTCCCTAAAATATAACTTGGACTTTTAGAAATAAATGGCTATTAAGTGCCTGTCACTATTTGTGATGACTATTTAATGATTTACAAACATTTAGTAACATGGAATTAAACACTCTTCATTTTCCATCAACTTCTTTGACTTTTGTTAATTGTAAAACCCTCTCAAAGTTACTGTAAATAAAGAGAGGAAATCTTTATATCCTAAGATGGCAAAATCACTTTATTTAGATCCTATTTGTCAAAACTATATGGCTTCTTAAGGTACTCAGTACACGGTTCAATACTTGAATACACTGAGAAACCTCACAACATTTAAGCTAAATTAAGACATGTACATTTACATTATAGTGATGAGGAAGGAATTCAATTTCACTGACCGGAAGGACACTAGATTTTATATGCTTTATAGAGATATCCTACTATTCACAGAATGCTACTAATTTTAAAGTCTATTTTTTCAATTACCTCTCATATATATACTAAATAGTATATATATAAAGTTAGTCATTAAATTTTCTGTGACCTACAAAATCATTCCAATATAAGAATATTTACTCCAGGAATTCAAGCTGCATCTGTGAGCCAATAACTGTGCTCACAATATTACACTCTGGATACAGACAAAACTTGCTTTAATTTCTCAGGAAGATAAGTCACATTTTTAGTATATGCCAGAACAAGATGTTCTTGTTCAAAAATCTTGTGAATGTATTCTTAGTAAATTAAATACAGCTTCTCTTAAAGAAATAATATTACAGCATGTAAACGTATGGCTTTCTCTACTTGCTTATAATTTTGATTATTGTGCCAGATGTATTTCTGTAAAATGATGTATTTCCTATACAACCTATGGTCACCATAGTTTATAATCTGTTACTAATAAACAGTACTACCACATCCTTGTTAAGAGTCAGAATCACCTAATCTTTGAATATTAGAGGCCTTCCATTTTATCTCATTCTCTACCATTTATGTTTTATAGAGGAGGAAACTAAGATCACATAGCTAACACATGGAGAAAATGGGATTCAAAAACAGGTCTTCTGACTTTAAACCAGTGTCCTTTTAGAGTTTTAAGTCACTAAAATCTCTGATTAAATAATCTTAACAGAAAAGCACAATATGGAAAACAGAAAAGTGATACTGGCTAAATTTCTGCTATAACGGGATTTGAACTTACAATCCTAAAAGCTTGCTTTTTGGCTCACCTACATATCTGTCTATTCTTTCACTGAGCTAAGAGCTGCAGTGGGAACACCATGATGTGCAAGACACACAAAATCCCTGCCCGCACACAACTTAAAATTCTGTGGCAAAAACAAATGACACATAACAAAATAAAACAAAGGATAAATACTCTTAATATAAAGCTGGCTACATTCATCACATGCTCAGTTATAAAGTTCACTTAATGATATGGAAAAATCAAGGTCTAAGAGCTACTTGGGGTAAACTCTAATGCCAAATATACCTCTATGAAATACCAAACTTAGTTATACACTACTAGATGTATGTATCCTACACACGTCAAGATTCTAAATATATATTTATACACACATACAATCTATAAAAGAACCATGCTCAGTAAGTTAAATTACTTCCTAAACAAGTTTTCCAAAGTCCTGTCTGAAATACTATAGAAAGTAAAATGCTTTTTTTCAACTCTATCCAGCAGATGTTTTTGACTATGATTGGGTAAAATTTTGTAATCACTGGTAATATTACCAATGTGCAACTGTTTGCATTACTGCTTTAATTTCTTGTAGGTACTGAGGTTATATTAGCTATTACAGTTGTTGAACTGAGCTTGTATCCTATCATTTTATCCAGTTTAGTCCAAGATGACCCTGAACTATATCAACAAATGATGATGAATATACATATATTTTTTGGTCTTTTGACACTAAAGGGGACTTGGAGTTGATGCCAAATTGATATTTAATCAACAGAACACTGAGTTTCTCAAAACAAAGACATATGCAGGCAGATTTTAAGCATGTAAATAGATGTTTACTGTACTTTGTAAGTAAGAATTATTTCAAATTTGAGTTGTAACTTACCATGAATTCAGTGCCATTATTTAACAAAGCAGTTTAAAACGTCTTTCCTTAAAAAAGGCCAAGCTTACTTAAAAATGTTTTAACTTCACAGAAAGCATTTACCAATATATTTTAGAACAATAATGTGAGGAAAATATAGGAATTATGGGCAAGGGTTTGAGTTCAGAAGTTTATAGTTTTAGTAGCATACCTCAAAGCTGAAGAAACAGGCTGCTCAAGTTTAGTGAATGTAGGAATTTGCTGGATGTCTAGTTTCTGAATGAAATGAGGTATTCATGAAGTATAGAATGACTGCTACATTTTGCTGTGAACAATGAACTATTTCTCTGATCCAGAAAGCCTTATGTCTTCTGTTAGAATAAGGTAACAACTGAAATCCCTCACAATTTCTGAGAGAAAAGTGAGAAAAGCATTGCACTGAAAGGGCATGGGGTTCACCATCGATTGGAAGAGATAAATGCCTAAATAACTGATATGAGGTGATAAGATAAAAGCATAACACAAGAACATGAAAAATTACTTTTGAAAAGAAGAAGCTGAAATATTTAGGGGGAGAGGGAGAATCAATTGAAATGAGCCTGGGACTGACACTGAACATTCAGACTATGGTGGGCGAGGAGTGGAAAACTTTATTATCGGGCCATCCTTGTCTTCTTGTAAGGCACCTATTCAGCAAGATCTGTTATTGGGACGTTGTTAGAAGATGCTTTTTTTTTTTTAATCTGCAGATGCACCAGTCTTCTGGGATTTCAGAAGTTTTTATTAAGAATTAGTCATTCTAATCATGTTTTCACACACTATGAAAACTGTCAAAATAAAAATGTTAAAACAGATTTAAGATAAACATTTCCAAGTTTCACTAAATACTATTCAGCATTTTAAGGTAAGAAATAGTAGAAATTTCATTATGAAGATTTTTATTAAATTATAGTATATTACAGATTATATCTTCATAAGATTTTAATCTTTAGGGTAGTATGATATAAAAACCTACTTGGCCACATTACTTCTTGAGTTTCTTTTGGGCAGCCTTCTTCTTGACCATTTGTAATCGCTTCATGGCATTGAGTTGTGATTCTTGTGAAGTTGGACCTTTAAGGGATGCCGATGGAGAGGTGCTCGATTCAGAAGTGGTTTTGTTAGTGGTACTTCCACTAGGCCCTGATGTCCCACTATTTCCATTCCCACTGAGTTGGCTGCTGCTTCCTGGAACCAAACTACTTGGACTGGGAAGACCTACTTTGCTAACATTGTCACAACTAACTGAGCGACTAAGGCCAGTTTTGCCTAGAGTGAGAGGTGGAGGTGGTTTCAATGGTACAGTGGGTGAAGTGCTGTTATTGGAACCTATTTTGGAACCTATTCCCCCTTTGGATGTTGTTGCCAGACCAGTCAAACCCATGGGCTTCTGGTTAGCAGAAGAGGTAGCAGGTTTCCCGCTATTGTTTTGGGCTGCTGAACTCAATTTTGCTGTTGATGGACCAGCAGAAGTGGTTTTCGCTGCAAAAGCTGCCCATCCAATTAGGCCACTAGTTGCTGAAGAGGAAACATTGGTGCTAGAAGAATTTCCTGAAACAACCGTGGATGCCTAAAAAATATAAGATAAATATTAGAGGAAAGTATAATTAATACCTAATATTCTTAAATACATAAGAAGAATGGTTAAGACTTTTTATAAAACTAATGATCTTGGAAATTTAAATCATCAAAATTAAGTTCTGATAAACTGATATGACAAAGCACATAGAAGAAAACCTATCCATAGCTAACGGTGCTACCATTTCCAAAGCAGGAATTATGGTATGTCATATTCTTATTCTAATCATTTCAGAAAAAAAATTTCCTTTTTGAGGACTGCTTCTAGATTCAGCCACAAGCCACATCAGAAAATCAGATTTAATGCTTTAAGTTGTTTTTCATGCAAAAAGGTTATTATTTAGCTGTAAAACTTCTAATTCTTTAGACCTACTCCAAATGACTTGTGGATCAATTCAAAAACAGAATCCACTCTTAATGGACAAAAATGCTTACGCCCAGGATACTTAGATGTCTGAGATGAGATTCTGAACCTATTTAAAAGAAAAATTCCCCCTAAATTTTGAGCAAATACTTGTATATATACAGGTATACTGCATTAACTACATGAAATTGTACAACTGGTGATATACTAAAAACATTTCATAACTTTATTTTCCCAATTTGTCCATGTTTCCACTGAAACTATCACAAAGAGGTCCCTGTTTCAATATAAAGGATTTTTTATAAACTGCCTCAATAAGCTGTATAGTGACATTTTTGGTATGCCTGACTCACTCCCAGATTTATTCCTTAAAGGTGTAACACATATTACATTTCTCTAAGTAACTTCCTTGGACAGTCAAAAGCTAACAGAGTACCAATGTTACTACATAAATACTGTTCTTTTTCATACAAAACAATATTTTTCACATTAACATTTAGGGGAAAATGCACTTTGTTCAAATTGATTGTGAAATGAATTTTTCTATCTTATTTTCATGGGTCACGAAAGTGTTAAATATGTAAAAGATAAAAATCTTACAAATAGTATCTTACTTAATATGCTAGTTATCATGCTTAGAATACACCCAATTATATTTTAGAACTGAACTCTGAATGAGTTGATAAAAACGTTTTTAATTCTTACAAAGTAGTCTTCAATGTTGTCTGCACGAAACATTATAAACCAATGAGAAGAATACTGAAAATAGAGTGCTCTGAGGTCTTTAGAAGAGGAAGGTCCAGATTATTTTTCACATACTGTGAAAAATGATAGGATTTTTTACAGTTACATCATATAATGACTATCTCATAAGGTTATGCAAAGAAGATAAACTTTACATAAACTGCAAATTCCTAGAGAAATGCATATATTTAATGAGAAAAATTTAGTCAAGGTAGCAAAGGACACAGGTATAGTAAACTTAATTTTCAATTATAAAAGATGTTATTTTTTCCTTTTCTTTCTAATAAATATAAAACTGCCTGCCATTTGACTAAATGATCTTTCAACAAACTTTACAAAAGAAAACCCACCTGAAGTAATCAAAAAGACCAAAACTTATGAAGTACAAAGCAAGTTCCGTGTATACAACATTTTATTTTAATGGTTTGCTGTTACAGGTATTGCTTTTCAATTTATTGAATTTCATAGTAAACATTTATTCTATTTTATCATAAAAATATCAAACCTCTTAATCAGAACAAACATGACAGCCAAGGCCTTAATTTATTTGCTGCAAAATAATTTCACATTGAGTTTCCTAAAAATAAGCCTTGGTAGTAATAGGTTGGAGAAGGCGATGGTACCCCACTCCAATACTCTTGCCTGGAATATCCCATGGATAGAGGAGCCTGGTAGGCTGTAGTCCATGGGGTCGCAAAGAGTTGGACACGACTGAGCGACTTCACTTTCACTTTCATGCATTGGACAAGGAAATGGCAACCCACTCCAGTGTTCTTGCCTGGAGAATCCCAGGGACAGGGGAGCTTGGTGGGCTGCCGTCTATGGGGTCGCACAGAGTCGGACACAACTAAAGCAACTTAGCAGCAGCAGTAATAGGTTAGTATAAAAATCTATCTGAAAATAATTTAAGTATAGAATATAGCAACTCTAATTATTTTCAATAAATTATTCTTACTTCTACTCTAGCTCACCAAGTCTCTATGTGACAAACCAATAAGGGCTATCCCTTGGATATCAACTCTTCCTTGGTGGTGGTGAAGTTGCTCAGTCGTGTCCGACTCTTTGCAACCCCATGGACTGTAGCCTACCAGGCTCCTCCATCCATGGAATTTTCTAGGCAAGAGAACTGGAGTGGGTTGCCATTTCCTTCTCCAGAGGATCTTCCCTACCCAGGGATTGAACCCAGGTCTCCCACATTGCAGGCAGACGCTTTACCCTCTGAGCTACCAGCTAAATTAAATTAAAAATGATCTGCAAATAAAATTATCAGTACCTTTCTCAAGAGTACTTTTTATTTATATTGATCTTCACTACCTATAGCCAATTGAACAAGGCAGTATCTTTAGAATTTTCTGGGAGTAACCTTTGAGAATCTGGAGCTAACATTTTTTTCTTCCATCTTTAGTATTCTGCTTAAAATTAGAATGTGTAACTCAATAAAAGCATTCCTTTTGTTATAAAATTAGATTAGAAAAACATTGTATCCTATGATATCAAAATGCCAGGATAATAATAATAATGTAGCATGATGTCAACGAGGAAGACCAAGGAATGAGAAAGGTGATACTCTCGCTAGATAATCCAGCCCCTTAGTATAAAAGAGCGCCACTTCATGGGAAAATTCATAATAGAAAAAAATGAGAGAAAGCAAGAAAACTTCAATAGCCAATGAGTAGGGGGAAGAAAGCTCCCAAGTGATGGGAGGAGCAAAACTACTGCTACTGAGGACGAAGGCATTTAGAATTGAAACCAAATTCCTGACTGCAGAATATTGGCTGACTACATAGGAATGATAAAGAATGGTATCTTAGAATGCTCACAAATAGTTCCTAACCACGGTAAAAAGAGAAACAGCAGAGTTCAAGATAAGATAATTGCATAAATGTTCTCTTTCCACTTAATGTAAACAGTTTGTTGTTGTTTAGTCACTAAGTCGTGTCCAACTCTCTTGTGACCCCATGGCCACAGCCTGCAAGGCTCCTCTGTCCATGGGATTTCCCAGGTAAGAATACTGGACTGGGCTGCCATTTCCTTCTTCAGGGGATCTTCCAGACCCAGGGATGGAACCCGTGTCTCTTCACTGGCAGGCGGATTCTTTACTGCTGAGCCACCAGGGAAGCCAGCGTCAATAGTAATACAGTCTTAATTTCCAACATATGGCCATTTGGTCTACAAAGTTCCTGATTAATTTTTTCAAGTAACTATTACTAAGTCAACTAAACTTAAATCCAATCTTAGATAAAAATAGAATGTACTATACCTTGACTTCTGATCTCTTAAATGCTAGAAAAGTTGTCTCTGGTTTGAGTTTAGTTTCTGGTTTCTTAACCAATGGATCTTTAACAGCTGGAGCTACAGAAACAACTGTGGGGGCTGGTTTCTGTGGTGGTTTCTGAGTTTTCTGAGCCTGCAAAAATCAGTGTTAAGATTACATTAGCTACAAAATCTTAGTTAAATGTACAAAAAGACAATAAAACCTACCACAAGACTCCTCAATGAACTGTAATACAGATAAACATTTAACATTAAAAAATATAACATTGTGATGACATGGAAAATATAAACTCTTGGACAAATTATTTTATCATATCAATTAATGATTTTATAGATTTTATTAGTTTCTAAGCAGCAAAGATAACGTGAGTTTTAAAAATCATGCAGGCTGGAGTTAATTAAATATTTTAATAAAACAGTCCAAAATCATTAAAAAGAAAAAACCATATAAACATTTTCAGTTTTATTTTGACCAACAATTGATCTTTTTCCTTTATATTAGGTACTTTACTAAATTCTCTTGTACATGAATCATTTTTCAGTTTATTCTTTAATGTTTTCCAGCTAGATAATATTAACTATATAAACGGAATAGTGCGGTGTTCGAGAGGACAGCTTTTGGAATCAAACAGAACTAAAATTAAAGCCCAGCTCAACTACTTCCCTATCTATGTTACCTCAGGTAAAATATGTAAGTTTTCAGAAGTCTCATTTTTCATCTGCAAAATGTGGATAAAATCTTCTGTTCTAAAGGTGGGTTATGAGAATGCACTGTGATTATGTAAGAGTTTACACAGTGTCTGGTACATGTTAGTGCAGATAATAACAGTTACTACTCATTCATCATCATTATTTACAAATGGTAAGAAAACAAAGTTTTCTTACTGAATCCAGAAGAACTCTTCTCTACTAGGTAAGTAATGATGCTCCCAGCCATCCTACTGTTTTTGACAATCCTAATAAGGTCACGTAAGACTATACCAAAAACTTTATTAATGATGTGTTCCCATTTCTGGAAATTTGAATGTAGCTGTTTTATCTTTGTTTAGACTTTCTTCTGCTATGGTTTGCCATATAATATATTTTCACCCTTAAGTCTCAGTTCATCCCATTTTTTATATTACATATTTTCCACATGAAAGTATACCTACTTTCAGACATCACTTATAAAGCAACACTCAGATCAAGAATATTATAAAGAATGCTGGAAGATATCTATGGTAAAATATCTCTTACTACCAAGAAAGATTATCTTACCTTGTACTGCAAACCATGTTATGAAAATGTAGCCTTCAGAGTATCAGGAGTACATGGTATTCTAATCTTACACTTTCCTCCACCCACATCAGTAGATGAGGTTAGACTCTGAAGACCGACCCAACTTATATGTTTTAGTAGATGAAGATTCATTACTATGAAGCTCAGAAAGAACCTCTGCCCAGGAGACTATGCTTGGATCTTCTTCTGCTTCCTGGCTATTTCACCTACCCATCTTAGAACCTAAGAGATACTCAAAACCCTCTGCTCTTTGCTGGTAGTACTAGTTTAGGGAACTAGGATATTATCACTGATTCAGTATTGCTCAACAAAGCAACTCTAATTTTTTAATTGGGTGACTGACTCACATAGTGTAGAATGTATGAAATTCACCACTCAAGGCAATATGGCCAGTATGGTAACAATCAAAAATACCACATACTTCTGTTACTGCTGAGTAGGAATGTGTTAGCACCTCAGACTGAGAGCCATTGCAATAAGTCATGAGTGCTGGGGCAAATCCCATTGCCTGGTAGAAAGAAAACCACAGAACTAAAGAATAACTCTGGACCCTGCCACCCACTCTCACACCATTCTTATCTCTGTCTTCCCGTCTTCCTGTACTGCAGAACCTGCCATAGTTGAATAAATTAGTGCAAGGGGAAAGAGGATATAAGATGCTTTTTAAGGTATCTTTGAGATACCTTGGAGCAATAACCAATGCACACATGAGAACCTCACTGAAAGCTATTCAGTTTAGCATCCCTTCCATTTCCAAACCCCTTTCTCTCGCTAAAGCTTGTGTTTACTAGATCCCGATCTTCAGGTTCACTTCAGATCATGCCTTTTGGTACTTCTCCAGGTCCACTCTTGGTGCACTTAATCACGCTCTGACATTAGTCATTCAGCACTTGACTCTTAGACATACAGACTGAACTTACTGACTGCTGATTTCTGGCCCAAATCTATATATCCTCTATTAATAAAATGAAACAACAGAATGTGGAATGTGTCCAGTCCTGAGCTCTGCTCTGGTGCTCTGTGAGTGAATGAGACTTACTCTTAATACAAATTAATTAGGCATTTAATTTGCAAAGTTGATAAAGAATAAAATGTATCAGGATGAGGAGAAGCTGAGAAACAGGACATGTGGGACATGAAAGTTCACCACATACTCGGAATGAACCATTAGGTCTCGTGTGGCCACAGTATGTGGTATTTATGGTGAAGTGGTGGGAAGAGAAGGATACAAAGGTAGAGCTGGGTCAAAAAGAGAAGGTCCACAATCCACCCGAACAAGGATAACTTCCTTATATAGGTAATTGAGAGCCACTGGGCACACTTAAACAGATAAAGTTAGGTAATTATCGTAGAAGAATATTCTAATTGTAGTGTATAAAGTGGACTGAAGGGAATCAAGGAGCTAATGCAACAGCAAGAAATGAGCGATTTGTGGAACAGGGTAGTAAAGGTGAAATGGGCAGATCTGTGAAATACATATGAGTTAGAATTAACAAGTTTGGTAAACAAAGGGATGTGGATGTAAGAGAGGCATCAAGGATAATATTATCAGTTCCGGCAAATGAGGAAAAACTGAGTGGAGAAGAAAACAATTTTAATTTTAAAAATACTGCACTTGAAGTAACTGTAGGATATCTGGTCATCTGCCAAAATTCACTTCAGAAAGAGGGTAAGAACTATAAATATAGATTTGGTATGAGTTAACTCACAAAATAAAAGGGAGAAAAAACTTAGGAGAGAACAGTACTTACTTTATTAAGAGACTTAAAATAATAATAAATTTTGAAACTATGTTAAAGAAAGATCACTATCACAAGTTATTTATTTTGACTGGCAATTCTTAGTGACTACTTGCGCCAAAGTGCTAGAACGTACTATTCTGCTCACCCATAATTACTTGGGTTGAAGTCCTGGAGGGTAGTTTAAGTAATAAACTAAATAAAAATCAGACAGAGCAGAAAAAATACTGTACCATGTCACAGAAATTTCTTGTTACAAAGTATAAATACTACTGAAATTTTACTACTTTTCATAGGAATAAAAACATAATCTATTTCTGATTTTTTAGTGATTAAATTTTCATTTTATTTAACTAAGTACTTCTGACTTTAAAAAGATATATTTGGTCAGAAAAATTTATGTAGAAATTCACTTGGTTAACAATGTTAGAACTTTTCTATCAAAAGTCCTTAATCTTCTGGAGAAAGCTATAATTCAAAAAAAATATAGGCACTCCTATATTTACAGCAGCACCATTTACAATAACCAAGACATGGAAGCAACCTACATGTCCATCAGCAAAGGAATGGATCAGTCCATGGAATTCTCCAAGCCAGAATACTTGAGTGGGTAGCTGTTCCCTTCCCTGCTAGCTACCAGGGAAGTCCCGAAGTTATAGTATACACATACACAATGGACTATAGTCAGCCATAGAAAAGAACAAAATAATGACATTTGCAGCAATGTGGATGGACCTAGAGATTATCATATAAGAGAAGCAAGTCAGACACAGAAAGACAAGTAGCATATGATATCACTTATATGTGGGATCTAAAATATGACACAAATGACGTTATTTATAAAACAGAAACAGACTCATAAAGAACAGACTTGTGACTGCCAAAGGGGTGGGAGGGGTGAGGTAAGGATGGATTGGAAATTTGGACTTAGCAGACAAAAATTATTATGTATAGGATGGATAAACAACAAGGTCCTATTGTATAGCACAGGGGACTATATTCAATATACAGAATCACTTTGCTGTACATCAGCAACTAACATTATAAATCAACTGTACTTCAGTAAAAAAAAAAAGAAAAAAAAAAGAGTCCCTAATCAAAGGTAGGGGAATGCGGATGGGGGAAGTAAACAAGACCCTGAAGTAAATAACAACTTGATTTCTTTAAAAGGAAAATGATAACATTCATCCATCTACTTTTTAAATGAATAAAAGTTAGAAAACAAATCTAATATTAAACAGATGAAAATGTTTCAGTATGACATTAAAGGCAGTTATGTTTGTGAGCAGTAACCTGGGAAAGTACTTGAAAGAATAGGCTAAATGGTCACTTGAAGACAATGAGAAGGAAAGACAAGGAATAGAGAGAGAAACGCAGAAGGAACGACAGAGATGGCTCTGCACACAGCTTGTAAGTTTGGTGGTTTGCGCTCACTCAGGAATAGACATTTCCAATATTTCCTTACCAGACTCATCAAAGACTAAGGCTTTGTATCTCACGACTTCCCATAGTGCTTTGTAGTATTTTTAAATGTGCACAAATACACGGACACACCAGTAGGAAATAGTCCTAATTTGTGGGGCTCCAATTTTGTTCATTTATACTAGAACAAGCTAAAAGCTGAGCAGAGAAAAATACATATATATGGTCTGGTCCACTTAGGCACAGACACATAAACCACACATTTATACCATATAAACAAACATTAAAATAATCAGCTAATAAGATTTTTTTCAACAGCATAAATGTTCGGATTTTTATCTTCAACAACCACATATTAACAAAAAAATGGACAGAGATTGTTTAAAATAGAGAAAAATAATTCCTACCATTCTTTTCATTTGTCTGGTACACCGGGCACAGTACCACACAAGGCGAGGGTCATTCACTTCCTTGTCTGTCACCTGGGGCTTATGGCAATCTTGGTGGTAGAGATTATGGCATTCCTGACATTCTACTAATTGGTTACCGGATGCCACTGTCATTTGCCTAAGAAAATATATCATTAGATATGACACTTATTTGAATGCAACAATATAAAGCCACTCTAGGGTTCTTCTGGTGAAGCTTGATATCTTAAAGATATATCAGAAAAGCCAAACAGCAAACTAACAAACTCCAACGTGTAGCCTGCACAAACAATTCATTTCTCTTAAAGGTTACGCTCAACCAGTAAGAAATATATAAGGTGACTTAGACTACACTTGGCTATATTCTTCTTCTTAGCATTTTCCATTGTAATTTTTTTTTCCCCAAAAGGTAGTAGACCTTGGCTCATCCTCCAACAGTCTCATAACATCTTCTTTGTACCTCTATTAAATTCCTTTATATTTTTTGCCTACATATTGTTCTATCTTCTTCATTAATACATGAGTTGCCTAAAGGTAGAAAATGAACCTAATTATCTACAGTGCCTAGCACATTATTGCACAGACATGGGGTGCTCCATAAATAAATATCTTAATCAACAAAATAGAATGTTTTAATAAGTGTATCAAAAAGGTAAAAATTGCAACAGCAACAACCTCAGACTATCGTAACAAATCTTCTTATGGAGGATTACAATGACTAGTTTTTTCCCCCTTATTACTTTACCATTTATTTCTTTACATGAAAATGATAACCCTTACAATAGATTAAGGTTGAAATAAATGAATATATGTTAAAGCAATGAAGCTCTAACAAAATAATCCTATTCAGAAGTACATTAACTGATGCTCTATAATGTTCACAAAATTTTAGAGCTATGTATTCAGTCCCAGTGCACCAGAATTTAATATTTTCATGAAGCAAATAGCAGGAAAGGTGACAATCTCTTCTACTGTGCTAGGCAATGAAAGTCATTAACAACTAAAGACAGAGACCCTGGTATAAAAGAATTTAAAATCTAATTATTCTGATTTTTAAGATGAATCTTCTACTAAGCAGAATTATCTATTTTTATAATTATGCATCCATGTTTCAAAACAATACTCAGAATAACCTACATGATCCATTAATTTTATTTTCCTTATTCTTAGGAAAAGATTTAATGCTATTTTAGAAAATGGTATATAACCGTTTACTTTATAAATTCTATGAACACTTCAGGAAAAAAAAAAGCAATATAGTCTTCTTAAAAAGAAAGGTAGAAATAATTTATTCTGCCAAACAGTGCCTCACTAAAAATTAAAGCAGTGTTTTTACTCTAGAAGCCAAGAATGCAGAAAATGTTATTACCACATAACTGATTATAAAGATGCCTATTAGTAATATAAATTTTTGACAATTTATTAGACATTAAATTGCCACATGGGCAGTTTATCTCCTATCCACCTCCAAATAATGAAAACAGAATTTAAAAAACACCCAACAATTGGTCTATTATTTTTCTTTTTTAAATTGTTTGTTCTTGCCATATTTGTGGCAAGGTACAACTTACCTACAAACAACACAGGCCAATCCCATCTCCATGGCAAAATCATCAGCGCTGGTCTCCTCAAAGCTGGAAAGGTCAGCCATGGCTAAATCCTTGCTGGTTTGGACAGTGATGGGAGAGGACCGTGTCTCTGGTTTCTCCAGTCTAGGTTTCTTCGGGACATCAACTCCTTCAGTGATGTCTGATTTCATCTATAAAAAGTACCCAATCAAAAAGCAACACATTAAAATAAACTTTAAATCATTGAGAGATGTACAAGATAGTGTGCAATGACCAAGTCCATTCCACAGATACTTTCACATAGGGACAGAAGCACACACTAAAGACCTGCAGAGATGTATAAGAAATTCATACTCAGTTTGTTAAAAGGATCCAACAAGGTAAAAAGAAACAAATCACAACAGTTCAGCATGCATCTGTATTTCTCTTTGTACTCTCTTATTCATTAAAGAATCACGGAAGTTCAATGGATTTACTTACACTGCCCTCCTACCCCCATTGGATGCTTTGAATTGAGAAGCCACAGCACTAATAAGGATATTTTTAAGGTTATTTTAAAATATTTTAAATTATGAACTAATGATATTTATATTGAAAAGAAATGAATAATGAACTTCCACCAGTAACTTAGGCTTAACACATTGCCATATTTGTTTCAAAGCAAATTCTGGCTCCTTTCTTTAAAATATAGAGAGAATAATATAAAATAGGTTATAAAGAGCCAGTACTTAGAAAAAGTATGGAAACACAACCCCTTGAGGGCCGGTATTACTAAAGTTAAAAAAAAAATTTTTTTTACTAAGTTCTAAAATCCTAATAATTAACTATATGCAGAAATCATTCACAGTAGACAATACAAGAGTTTTCTGTAACCCTGTTAAAGCACATGCTTTTCTGTAAATTTCATGTCTATTGGTTTACATCTTTATTCTTTCCTTGACAACTTTTTTTTTTTCTCAACAACTGTTCCATCTAGAATATCTGAGTTACAGATTAAAGTTTACACATGAAATCAGTATATCTTCTAGGGCTCAAATATTTGTTGACAATGATTTCAATAAATGGTTCTAAAATGTTTCTAAATTTCAATTTAAAAAAATCCATAATAACAAAAATATATTTACTGAGTGATTATTATATACTTTTACCAATTATTATACACAAAAAGTAAGCATAAAACAACTGATTGACTGATTTACTAGAGTAAAGCAAAATCTTACTTTATCAGCAGGTCTCTTTTCACCTTCCTTTTTTACCTTCTCAGTTGTGAGGACCTTGCCATTATTATTGCCAGAAGGAAGACTAGATGATGTTTTGGGCTCTTGCTTAACAGAAACCGTTTTTGTGCTTGAAATTTTGGGTGGCTCCACATCCTGTATATGAAATTAAAAGATACCTATAAAGAAATATTCAGACTAGTATATTATTAAAAACAAAACCAGATCACAAATCTAAATTATCAGTTAAAAATAAAGACATCATATGTGCCAACATATTGTGTCTTTTTCTTCAGTAAGTTTCACTATAAGGTTTCACATTTGTGAACCATCATTACAATTAATATAATGAACATATTCATCATCTTGCCAAGTTTTTTGTTGCCCTCTATAATCACTCTGAGAGGCAGACATCCTAGAAAACTAAGCCACCCATTCTCAGGTAACCACTGATCCATCTTCTCTAACTGTATAGGTTGCATTTCCTAGAAATTTTCATAAGTGGAATCATGCAGGATATATTCTTTTTTTTCTGGCTGTTTTCACTCAGTATATTTATTTTGAGATTCATGAATGTCACTGAGTGTAACAAAAGTTCCCTCCTTTTGTTGCTGAATAGTACTCCATTAAACAAATATACCATGATTTGTTTATTCATTTACCTACTGCCGGACTACTGGGTTGATTCCAGTTTGAGGCTATTACAAATAAGGATGTTATGAACATTCACGTACAAATCCTTACATGGACACATACTTTAATTTCTCTAGAATAAATGTCTAGGAGTGGGATGTCTGGATTGTATGGTAGGTTTATGCTTAACTTTTTAAGAAACTGGCAAACCATGTTCCAAAGTGGTATACTATTTCATATTTTCATCAGGAGTACCTGTGAGTCCCAGTTCCTATCTTCAAATCCTATCTTCAAATCCTCACCAATACTTGGTATGGCTAATCTTTTTAATTTTAGACATTTAATAGATATGTAAGGCATATCATTGTAGATTTAATTTACATTTCTCTAATGGCTAAAATGTAAGGGCAGGAGACGTTTTAGTTGCAACCAACTTCTCAGGTACTTTAACAAATGCACTTCTTTCTGTTTTAGACTCTCAAAATACTGCTTCTTGGGGCTTCCCTGGTGGTCCAGTGATTATGAATCCACCTGCCAATGCAGGGTACATGGGTTCAATCCCTGGTTCGGAAGACCCCATATGCCAGGGAGCAACTAAGCCTTTGCGCCACAACCACTGAGCCCGCACTCTAGAGCCCATGAGCTGCAACTACTGAGCCCAGGCACTGCAACTACTGAAGCCCTGCGCCCTAGAGGCTGTGCTCTGCAACAAGAGAAGATGCTGCAGTGAGAAGCTGATGCACAGCCACGAAGAGCAGCCCCTACTTGCCACACTCAGAGAAAGCCAGAGAGCAGCAGTGAAGACCCAGTGCGGCCAAAAGTAAAATAAGTGAACAAATTTTTAGAAAAATACTGCTTCTTTAGTAATAATAGGAATTTCCTATTTGGACAATGTCAATACTCGGAGCAGAACAAATTTGTTAGTGCATTTTGTTGAGCTTTATTAATTTGGTTGGCTTGAGCTCACTGAACCTCCAGAATGAGAATGGTAAAATAAAGGACGTCACAATGGCTCTACCATTCAAAGGACAATAAAAAGGTCTGAGAGTACAAGAGCTTATTTTGAAAGAAGGCTGGGAGGAAAACATCACTGCTTACTTGGGCACTGAGTCTGGGACTCGGCCCTGTCTTGAGTTTGAGATTCTGGATTAGACTCAGCTACTCAGGTAGTTTGGTCTTCTCCTTATCAGTTTGGTATCTAGGTGTTCACAGACCTCGGTGACTCGAAGTTTCAAGGCTAGAGTTTTAGAAAGGTTTGAAAGAATGTCTTAAGTATGTATTAAAGAATATAGTAAGAGCTGTCATTCACTAAGAGCTTATTATATACCAGGCAAACACTACACTAGGTGACCAATGTACTTTTTTTCTTTTAATGTTCATTACTTTGCAAGGTAGTTCTCATTATCCCCGTTTTACTAACAGAGAAACAGATGCTGGGTGAAATGAAGTTACTACGTACCTCAGTTTCCTTACTGTAAAATAAAAATAAATAATACCTATCTCAAAGGATCATTATCACAATTAAAATTAATTATACATCTATATCACTGAGAAAAGTACCTAGGACACAGTAAATGTTCAAGATATGTTACCTGTCATCACACTAGTAAGAGGTAAGCTGGGATCTAAATCAGATTTGTCTGGTTCCAAAATGTATATTCTTTTCACAGAAAGCTGCTTGGCCACTTTAGTTGCCATGGGAGTGACATAGTTCTCACAGTTTATCCATACCTCCTTTTTCCCTTAAATTATCCTATCTATATGTAATTCACTTCATTGTAGAATTCCTGCCCTTTTATTTTTTGCCCCTAAAACATTAGAGAATAATTACAAGCTATGGTTTCATTCAGCAGATTAAAAAAATTCTCTTCCTAAAGAATTAAAATTATAGCACGTCAGTGGGTTTCTATACACAGAGAATAGGAGCAACAAAATGCGCTCCACTCTCAGCTAACTCTTCTATGTAGTGGCGTAGCTCTCTGAAAGCGTGAGAAAGAAAAGAGCACTATAAAGTTCTTCATGCCATAAGGGAAGATTATCTGGCAGACTGTTTTGAGATGGTCTGAACATTAAAGACTTTACAGAACTCCCTCCAAGCCTCTAATTCAGTTATATACCTTTTGAGATGGACGGTAACTTGAATCAATGCCCCGAGCCAGAGATTCATCAAGTAGTGTTTTTAGCTTTTCAGCAGAATCCTTACTCTTTGAATGTAAGAAGCCTAATGCTTTCAAAAAAATGGGATCAAGTTCCAAGTTCACTGCAGCAGCCATCCCAAACACCTGAAGGGAAAAAAAAAAAAAGAAGGTAATTTACAGACAATGGGCAATTACCTGTCAAAATTTATCTGTCTCGTTCTGTTTAGATGTATTACTGTGTACCTGATACAAAATTCAAACTGTCTAAAAGGTTATTACAGATAAATTTCCTTCTTATGCCTAATTGGAATTATCTAGTTCTCTTCTCCTAAAGTGAGAGTATTATCAGCTATCAGATAAGCTCCTCCTCTCCGAAGAGCCTCTTCCTTTTACCGTTTTCAAATAATAAACTCACAATTTAGAACAGAGAAACTTGATGTGTTTAGGTCAAGCTTATGGTATATCAAAATTTCTGCTCTCAAACCTTATTTATACACCCCGCCCCCCCCCCCACACACATAGATTGGGGGAAGTGTGTCACAGGAGGACAATAGTTAGAGCATACATTAAGCAATAAGCTACAAAAGTCAGTGCTGAAATTTTAACCTCAGTTATCTTTTTTTGCCTCCTTAGTCCTCAGCCCCAATCTTGAATGCCTCAGAAAATATACTTATGATAATTTTATTGCATCACATTTAGCTTGGTATCCCATGCATTAACCTATTTTTAAAAAGCAAAGTCTCTGACAAATGGTGCCAACATACACACACACACACACACACACACACACACACACACATATATATATGTATATACAGCCTATGATATTCTCTGTGCCCTAAGGAGCTTAAAAAATAGTGAAGATATACATCAAAGGCTTATGAAATTCTAAAACATTAAAAAGTTTTATTTGCAGTTAATACCAATGCTATTATGTTGTTTTATTTCTGGTGTCACTTTTTAAAATACTTGTCCTGGCAAGGAATTATTAAAATAAAAATGTATACTTTGTATTCAACATTCTAGAGCTTGAAACTGTCTTCTCTCCTTGAGGTTAATATTGTAATAATGCCACACACTTGTACTTGCTAGAGTTAGGGATCTGTCAGCAATTCCACAGAAATCTCTCATTTTCAGGGATTTATAAAGCCATTAAAACTTGCTGTAGGTTTAATCTTGGCATATGAAAGACCACCCTGAAAATGGATTTTGTTTGTTCCTTCCCTATCAACCTTCCTCCTAATACTTCTTCAGCTTTTATAGAAAACACATATACACACACTCTGAATGGCTTTTTTTTTTTTTAAAGAAGGTATAAGATACCCATTTGATGGCCACAAAATTCTTGTCAAATTCTGTGCTCTACTCAATCACCCATGAGCAGGGGTCCAAAGCTCAATATTAAAAGAAAAATAATCTACCTCAAACAGTTGTATGGGTAATAATTTAATAACAATTGAGAAGCAACCTCTGTTACTTCTTAAGATTGTATTATTACATACATTACCCATATATAATGATAAATACAGAAAGGTGTATTTTTTTTTAATTATTCAAGAGGTTGGTCACCATAAACATTCTTGGGAGAAAAGAGTTCCTCATTAAAATGTCCACAATGAAAAGGAGTAAAGTTGTCACTCCTCCTGAGTACACAAGGAAACACAGCCTCGACTTTCTACTGACTTAAGTTTTTATAGCTCAAGAGCATAATAGTTTACTTATCCAGAGCAGTCTGTATTTTGAGGTGCTGAAAGGACTGAAACTTAGAAGAATCCTTTTAATATACTAGAAAAACCATTACTTCAAATTTCTATACTGAAAATTAGAAGCAAAGTATTTACTGTTGTATATTTCTATAGTCACAGATAGAAAAAGGTTCCTATTCCAGATTAGGTAACAAGAGTCAGCACCTCGTCTTTTACATCTCCTCCACTGGCAGGTGAATTCTTGACTACCAGCACCACTTGGGAAGTCCATATAACTGGTAGCAATTACATACATAAAGAAGTGTACTTACTTTTTTACTCATGGAATAAATGATGAGAAAAGTTTGGAGACCAATGGGTTAGCCTTTCTAGCAATTTCCAATTTCCCTTTTCCTATTATATATACATAATGGTTACTTTTGGGTACAAACTAACCTCCCCCTTGAAAATCCCTCCAGTAATCATTTAGCTCAGGGCTTCCCAGGTGGCGCCAGTGGTAAAGAAATTGCCTGCCAATTCAGAAGACATAAAATGGGTTCGATCGCTGGGTTGAGAAGATCCCCTGGAGGAAGGCATGGCAACCCACTCCAGTATTCTTGCCTGGAGAATCGCCCGGACAAAGGAGCCTAGCAGGCTATGGTCCGTGGGGTTGCAAACAGTAGGACAATGAAGTCAGACAATGAAGCAGGCATGCACGCACTCATTCAGCTCAGTCCTTCCCCCCTCCACACTAATTTCATTGCTAGCTCCCCAGCATCTTCTAGCCCCTACTTATTACCAACATATTCCCCTAGCTTTTTCCATAGTTTTCTCAAGCACTCCTTTTATTGCTTTACCTTGACTATCCGCTCTCCCCCGCCCCCGCATACACACAGACATCACCTGTTTACAGCCTTCCCCAAGTAGGGAGTTGTTCCTATTCAAAGACCAAACAGAGGTCTACAGAGACCTTACTCATATTGCTGTTTGAGGGAGAATACTCCCCAACCATCATTGATCAACATCGTCTCTTGAAACCACACCTGCATGTTCACTGCTGCTAATGGACAGAACATTTGCGCCAGGTTCATCTTCTTCCTCTCCCCCTTGCCATTATCTCTGGTAATTTTAGCATCTATACTGGTGTTCTCCAAATTCCTGTGCTAGGTTTATTCAGATCTTCAAAGAGCTTCATCTTCAGCTACTGAAACCTAGACCTCACAACTCTTCTCTTTGACTACAGTCAATTCTCCTTTTGAACTACAATCTTCCACCACTCTATCAATCTCCTCTACTGCTTTGACCCAGGAGCCTCTTCAGGGTACCAAGTCAATTTTTCTTTCTTTTAAAAATGTCTTTATCCCATCCATCTGTACTTTGAATTTATAGAGGCCTCCACTTTGTTTCCTCTGCTTCCTCTTTATTAGCACCTTCTCGACCCAACTTCTGTTCCCCATCCAACAGAAAAAACAGGAGTTGGGCCTAAAATAAAAGACCCATCGTTATATGTTTTATCCTTTATTCTTTTGCTTTCTACTTTACTTTCCCTCCCCAGTCTATTGCTTTCTCCAGTTTCTATTACTCCTCCTTCTTTCTGGCAAATACACATTAGTAATCCTCTGTATGTGGATTTTGAGTAGTGTGATGAAATCACACGCCAGCTTGGCCCATCCCGCGTGGGACGTGAATTATCCCTTTGTCCAGTGAATCCCATCTGTTAGTCACTAGCCAGCTGGGTTACCAGATTGGCTGCCAGGGTACTGCAGTGCTTGTGTTCATGTTACCTTATTACTACTTATTTAATAGCCCCAAAAAGCCACAGTAGTAATGCATGCGATTCAGATATGCCAGAGAAACTGCAAAGGGCATCCTCTAAGTGAAAAGGTGGATGTTTTCAACTTAATAAGAAAAAGGTTACATGCTCATATAATGAGGTTGCTAAAATCTATGGTAAGAACAGTCTTCTATCCGTGAAACTGAAGAAGGAAAAAGAAATTTGAGCTAGTTTTGCTACTGTACCTCAAGCTGTGAGAGTTACAGCCATGGCACATAAGTGCTTAGTTAGATTGGAAAAGGCATTAAATTCGTGGGTGGACATGAACAGAACATGTGTTCAAACTGACAGAAATGTGTTGGGCCAGAAAGCATTGAGCATCTACAAAAACTTCAGCAAGGGATCCCCTGAAATGAGTGACGCCAGCCACTTACTGCAAGTAAGAGATGGTTACATAGATTTGGATTTAGACTGAAAAATATATAAATTACTGGAGAGGCTATGTCTGCCAATGAAGAAGCCACTGTCACATTTCAGGCAGAGTTAAAGAAGCTGAAGGGAGAGACTACGTTCACATAACTTTTATTGTGGTATGTTGTTATAATCGTTCTATTTTATTACCAGTTGTTGTTAATCTCTTACTGTGCCTAATTTATTAATAAAACTTTATCACAGGTAGCCTGGAGAATCCCAGGGACAGAGGAGCCTGGTGGGCTGCCGTCTATGGGGTCACACAGAGTCGGACATGACTGAAGTGACTTAGCAGTAGCAGCAGTATGCAGGAAAAAAATGGTGTATATATAGGGTGTGGTACTATCCATAGTTTTAGGCATCCACTGGAGATCTTGTAACATATCCTACATGGATAAGAAAGGACTACTGAATAGTGAAAGAAATTCCTTTTTCTTCTATGGTCCTAAAGAGGTCAGCAACTGTGGGGTAAATCTGTCACTCAGTAACGCTGGCCAAGAGAATTCACTGTCTCTTTCAAAAACCTTTCTTCTCCATGAGAAATACTCAGCTCTTCTGGTTTTCCTTTTCTATCTTGGGCTCTTCTTTCTGTGAGTTATCTTTTCAACTCCATTGATCTTGGTATTGCTGAAGTAATTGTGTCCTCGTCTATTTTCTTTAGTTCTGCTACCAGTTTCCTATTTTGTAATCTTTATATATCATGTTTTCAACTAGCATCTGTAGAGAGATGATTTCATATGTTTACTCCCAGTCCATCTCTCTTAAGCTTAAACCCATATTTCCAACTGCTTAATAGACATATCTAACTGGTTGCCCTAATGGTATCTCAAGTTCAGCTATGATTGAATTTGAAATTATGAATACCTTCCCCCCAAATTTCCCTGTCCTGCACTGTCAATAAATGACACACTCTCCATTAATCAGGTCTGAGGCCTAAACCTTTGCTCACTGAATCCTTCCCAATTCCTTACTCTGAACAATCAGCAGGCCTTTCCTGTGAATTCTAAGTCTGCAACATTTCTCACATCTGTTGCTGTTTTTCATTTCAAGGCTATTACTCAGATTCAGGTTTTCACTTGCTTTTTGTACTACAGCAAAAATCTAGTTATTCTCCTTGACATCAAGACAGTTGCTATATTAATGTTCCTGCAACACATTTTCCTTCTTTCTTCTTTGAAAATTAAGGCAAGCCACTGCCTTTAAAATAAAGCCTAATTTCTTGGCCTACCATTTAAAAAGATTCAGTAACTGGCACAAAAACTTTAATTCTTCATCCCTAGATCTTCAGTAGGGCAGAGTCATTAGCTGGGCTTGCTACTTATACTCAATTTGTCTGTCTGAGAAGCATTTTACCTTTTTTTATATTTCCAAATCCTATCAAGACCTGGTTCAAATACTACTTCTCATGAGGACTTGACTCATAGCTAGTGTGTTCTGCTCTACTTCCTGGACTACTAATCCTGCTCTCCAAGGATATCTAGCAGTGCATTCTCATGGTACGGGAGTTTTCTACCTTCAACCACATTTTTCAATTTTTTTGGACATTTGTTATATTCTCTATAAAACTCTCAGTACTTTAAGGGAGGAAGCTATCTTTTTTGCCTGTGTGTGTTTGTGTGCTAGGTGGCTTCAGTGGGGGCCAACTCTATGCAAACCTATGGACTGTAGCCTGTCAGGCTCCTCTGTCCATGGGATTCTCCAAGCAAGAATACTGGAGTTGATTGCTGTGCTCTCTTCCTATCTTTTTTGCCTACCATTTTGCTATTTTGCAAAGTACCACAATATAATGGCCATAGAATTATTAGAGATCAAAGTATAATGATCTTTTCTCTGCTTCTACACAGTTCTAAATATTTCCAAAGTCCCTTAACAAAAAGCGACAAAAAAAGAAACTCAGACCCATCCCCACTGGCTCGCCCTGCCCTCAAACCCTAAAACATCAAAAAGGGAAAGGCAGTACAAAACAAAAACACCTCTTTCAAGACTGGGGACTTGTACAGTGTTCCTATCTGCAACAGTCTCTTGCCAATCCTTCATCTGGTTTAAATTTTTTAATCTCACTAGGCTGTAAACTCCATGCAAGCAGGGACTTGTTTTCGTCACTGTTATATACCTAGTGTTTGGAACTTAACAGACTCTCACAACTATTTGTTGAGTCATTGAACTAGGTTTTGTTTAAATGTCACTTTTGAGGGCTTCTGTGATTTCTCCAAACTAAGTTGGGCATTCATATATTAATATATGCTTTCCTCTAGATCCCATTTCCCACTCAACACGCCGATCATAAAAGAAATGCAAAGTTGATCTTCATGTGAACGAGATGCAGGAAACTGACCTTATTCACACAGAGTGCAGTATTAGGGTTGTCATCACAGAACGGCTCTGGATAGCTCTGCCTTTTCATCTTTGCAAGCTCTTGTAACCCATCCCTTTAAAGATGCTGCCCTTTTTATTCCTTCACCGAGTTCTTGGCCCTAGGTTACACTGATATCTTAGGCACACGTCCGGAAACACAGGTGAGGTGGAAAGACCTTGACTCCAAACCAATCAAGTGACAGAGAATCTAAAAAGTGACCACAGACGCGCAGAACAAGAATGCCAATATTTTGACCAATGTCGTGACACATCCAAGGCCTAGCACAGGGCAAGGTCTTTGACAAGTGAGAGGCAGACAGAAGGAGCTGTACAGAGAAGTCGCCAAAACCTGCCAAGGAAGGTCCGAGAAAGGGTTCCAAGGACCTAGTCCCTGGGGCTTCCTCTCCGTGGAAGCCCGACCCTCACTGTAAGGAGAAAGCGGTCAGCCTGGGCACTCTACCGCCTGCAGACTGCGAGGCGTCCCCACAGGGAGCGAGAAAACTCCAAGACCCCACGGAACCACTCTCCCACCTCGCCCCTCGCGGAGGTCTCAAGCCCCTGAGAGTCGGCTGAGAGCCGGGCAGCCGGTCACTACTCACTATTCACCGCTCCGCCCAGCTGCTCCGTCCGTTGCCGGCGGCCTGGCGAACCGGTGCCAACACCACCAGCCCGCTCCGAGAGCGGAAAAACAAAGGTTCCCGCAGGAGGCTCGGCCGGGGAACGCTTTGACTGTGCGACGGTAGGAAGTGACGTGAGCCTCTCTTTCCGGTCCGCCGGATTATGAATGACGGCCGCCGCCGCTGCTTCCTTGAAGCGCTTGACGTTCTTTCTCTCGTGGCCCCGTTGGCAGCGAGCGGTCAGCAGACGAAGACTCCCTGAAGTGGCCTCGGGAAACTCGGCTCGGGCGGGGCTGGAATGCGCTGGCGGCCCCTGTCGCCTACCCACTCACGCACCCTCCCTGCCTGGCCGCGCCTCTGCGACCAGGTAAGGAGGGCGCAGTCCCCGTGACCCCGAAAAACCGCCTCTTAGTATAGGGGGAAGCAGGATGGACGATGCGGGCAAGCGTGGGAAGGCTCCTGTCCCCTTCCGAGTTTTTCCAAGACCAGTGCCCGTGGCTTTCTCTAACGATGGAATGGAGCAACTTCCAGTTGCAGCAATCTCAGGGGTCTTCTGCCATTTGCTGCTAGGTATAGTTGGTGTGTGGACTTCCCTGGTGGCTCAGACGGTAAAGCGTCTGCCTACAATGCGGGAGACCTGGGGTTCAATCCCTGGGTCGGGAAGATCTCCTGGAGAAGGAAATGGCAACCCACTTCAGTATTCTTCCCTGGAAAATCCCATGGATGGGCTACAGTTCATGGGGTCGCAAAGAGTCGGACAATACTGAGCGACACTCACTCATAGTTTGTGTAGATTTCTTGGATCGTCTTTAACTTTTTATTTTTATTTTTTGGCACTTAGTTTTCTCTCCCAGCCCTTCCTCATTGGAGAGAGCAGTTGTATGTGAATATTAGCAAACTGTTGCTCCAGTGAACTTGCTTCATTCATTTGGGGTCATTTGCTTCTATTGCATCATCAAGGCCGTGTTTCACTTTGGTTTAGGATTAGGTGACTTGGTTTTTTCCTTCATTCTTAATGTCATGATCCTATCTTGGATATCAAGAAAATGCCAACACTTAATAATACATCTTGGCAAAAGTGTTGCTAGAGGAGATCGAGTACTTCTTTTTTCCTAAGCGTATGTAGAAACTGTTTAAAAGGGAACATGTAAAAGTAGGCAACAACTAGTGGTATGACAATTTAAACTTTAACCATAGTCATTTAAATAGTGTGGAATAAAATCTTTGTTATAAATACTACTGAGTAATTTGCTGTCATATTGAATAAATCGAACATCAAGCTATGTGACTTTTTTTTAACTCCCTGATGAGTGGTATTTGTAGTTGTTCAGTTGCTAAGTCGTGTTACACTCTTTGCAATTCCCATGGACTGCAGCACACCAGGCTTCCCTGTTCTTCACTATCTCCTGGAGTTTGCTCAGATTTATGTCCCTTGAGACAGTGGTGCTATCTAACCATGCCATGCTCTGCCACCTCCTTCTCCTTTGCCTTCAGTGTTTCCCAGCATCAGGGTCTTTTTCAGTGAGCCAGCTCTTCACATCAGGTAGCCAAAGTACTGGAGCATCAACTTTAGCATCAGTCCCTTCAATGAATATTCAGGGTTGATTTTCCTTAGGATTGACTGGTTTGATCTTGGGTTCAAGCAACTCTCAAGAGTCTTTTCCAGCACCACAATTCCAAAGTATCAATTCTTCAGCTCTCAGTCTTCGTTATGGGTCCAACTCTCAAATTCATACATGACAACTGGAAAAAACCCTAGCTTTGACTATATGGACCTTTGTCAGCCAAGTTATGTCTCTGCTTTTTAATATGCTGTTTAGGTTTGTCATAGCTTTCTGTCCACGTGTCTTTAAGTTTCATGGCTGCAGTCACCATCTGCAGTGACTTTGGAACCCACAAAAATAAAATCTGTCATTGCTTTCTCTTTTTCCCCTTCTATTTGCCATGAAGTGATGGCACCCAATGCCATGATCTTTTTTTTTGAATGTTGAGCTTTAAGCCAGCTTTTTCACTCTCCTCTTTCACCCTCGTCAAGAGGCTCTTTAGTTCCTCTTTGCTTTCTACCATTAGAGTGGTGTCATCTGCATATCTGAGGTTGTTGATATTTCTCTTGGCAATCTTGATTCCAGCTTGTGAGTCATCCAGCCTGGCACTATATGCAGAGTACTCTGCATGTAAGTTAAATAAGCAGGGTGACAATATACAGCCTTGATATACTTCTTTCCCAATTTTGAATCAGTCTGTTGTTTCCAGGTCTGGTTCTAACTGTTGCTTCTTGACCTGCATAGAGGTTCCTCAGGAGGCAGATAAGGTGATCTGGTATTCCCATCTCTTTAAGAATTTTCCACAGTTTATTATGGTTCAAAGGCTTTAGCATAGTCAGTGAAGCTGAAGTAGGTATTTTTCTGGAATTCCCTTTCTTTCTCTATGATCCAGTGAATGTTGGCAATTTGATCTCTGGTTCCTCTGCCTTTTTAAAATCCAGCTTGAACATCTGGACGTTCTCAGATCACATACTGCTAAAGCTTAACTTGAAGGATTTTAGGCATAACTTGCTAGCATGTGAAATGAGCACAATTGTATGGCAGTGTGAACATTCTTTGTCATTGCCCTTCTTGGGGATTAGAATGAAAATTGACCTTTTCCAGTCCTATGACCATTGCTGAGTTTTCCAAATTTGCTAACATGTTGAGTGCAGCAGTTTAACAGCATCATCTTTTAGGATTTGAAATAGCTCACCTATTCCATTACCTCCACTAGCTTTGTTGGTAGTATTGCATCCTAAGGTCCACTTGACTTCACATTCCAGGATGTCTGGCTCTAGGTGAGTGACCACACCATTGTGGTTATCTGGGTCATTAAAATCTTTTTTTGTATAGTTCTGTGTATTCTTGCCACCTCTTCTTAATCTCTTCTGCTTTTGTTAGGTCCTTACTACTGAAAGGATTGCCTTAAGCATGTCTCATTATTTCACATCGTGTTTAATATTTTGTTTATGTGGACCAATTTCTTAGTGTTTATTGAATTTGTTATAATATTACTTCTGCTTTATGTTTCGGTTTTTTTGGCTATGAGGCATGTGAGATCTTTGCTCCCTGACCAGGGATAGAACCTGTATCCTCTGCATTGGAAGACGAAGTTTTAACTGCTGGACTTCCAGAGAAGTCCCAGAATTATGTTTGAGTTATACCTGAAGGCAATATTTTAAGAGATCTAACTTCAGAAATAAATCTGGAAAAATTAATGAGATTTGAAAATTATTTTATCAATTCCTTTATTTTATTACACTTCGGTTATATGTTTGTCTGCTTTAAACAAAGCTCAAACTTGAACTTTTGTAGTAGAGGACCCATCAAGGGTTTTGGAGGGGTTGTTTTTGTTTGTTTATTTATCTGAACATGTGTTTGTAACTTTTCTATCACCTGTGATTTGAAATAAGAATAAATGCTGACTATCCAATTGATCTTTCTAACCAACAATTTAGCAGACTTTGAAACTGAACAAATTCTGAAGCTAGTCAACTAAAACATCTCTAGTATACACAATTCCTTAGCACATGTTGTTCTCATCTTCAAGTGTTTTAACCAGCCTACTGAATTCTGTTATGACTAGTACTTACAAAGCAAGGATTTATACCATTCAGTTCATGATGAGCACAGATATTAGTTACTGTGGGAATTCAGTAATTTTATTTCAGGTTTGCTGATGTTTCTAACAGGTTAGCATTTCATGCTGTGGCTCCTTGTTAATTGTGAGGTCAAGCTTATCTGCAAGCATTATGATTCTATGGCAACAGATGATTCCCTGATTCTGTGGAGAGAAGATGCCACAGTTCCCTTATGGCTAAGGTTGTAGTAAGCTTTCTTACTTTTAAATAGTTTTTCCCCACTTCTTGCCTGGGTAAGAAAACAGCTAATTTTAATCATAGGATTTTGTCCTCTAGGACTTAGTGGTATGTGTCTCAATGTTTCACAACATAGTGAGCACTGAATAGCTCGGTTTTTTCTTTCTTTTTTAACCTTTAATATCTAAGGTAATAAGCTACTATTTAACTTTGTAGAGGCAGGCTTTTCTTTCTTTTTTTAGAAAAATCTATATTATTGAAAGAAAACAATGAGATATTTGCAACCAAATACTGTTATTTTGGGGATTTCCTTGGTTGTCCAGTAGTAAAGACTCCCTGCTTCCAGGGCAGGGGGTGTGGATTCAATGCCTGGTTGGGGAACAAAGATCACACCTGCCACATGGCATAGAAAAAAACAAAAAAAAAACTTGTTGTTTTTATGTATAAAATACAAGCTAGGTTATAATATTCATAATGTTGAACATTTTGATGTAGTGGGGAATTAAAATGAGTTTACATTTAAACTTGAATCTTTAAGGAGTTTGTCATTTTTTTATGCTTATAAATTGCTTTAAACTATTCGATATAAGCAGTTAATATTCAAGTGAACTTAAGATATCCCATTTATACTCCAGAATTTTGTGACTCCCTGGTTTTCAGCCTTAAATAACAAACATTTTTTTTTTTTGATATTTGGTTTCAATCTTTTCTGTTTTTAAAAAATCTTTTTATTTTATATTGGAGTATAGTTGGTTAATAGAGAAAATCTTTTCAACTCAACACAAAATCTCAAATTTTTATTGAGAAGTTTGGAAATACAAAGCGTAATTGAAGACTTGCCCATCAAACTTGGTGTTTTTTGACAGTATCAATGCATAAGGAATTTAGGGATAAATTACAAGTAGATACCAATTGTATTTATTTAGAGGATTACTCTTGTGTTAGGTGTTGTTCAGTTCTCACAACATACTATATGGTAAATATTGTTGTTATTATTATCTCTTTTATGAATGAGAAAACTAAGGCACAGAAAACATTTATATTACTAGATACTAAGTATCAGAACCAAGATTTAAACCCAGTCAGTCTGCACCAGAGTCTAGACTCTTATTCATTACTCAGTGTATGAATATTCTACTTGTTAAGTAAATATACAGAATCTTATTAGGTTCCTAATTCTCTTGCCTAAATATCAGTTCAGTTCAGTTCAGTTCAGTCGCTCAGTCGTGTCCGACTCTTTGCGACCCCATGAATCGCAGCACGCCAAGCCTCCCTGTCCATCACCAACTCCCGGAGTTCACTCAGACTCAGGTTCATCGAGTCCGTGATGCCATCCAGCCATCTCATCCTGAGTCGTCCCCTTCTCCTGCCCCCAATCCCTCCCAGCATCAAAGTCTTTTCCAATGAGTCACCTCTTTGCATGAGGTGGCCAAAGTACTGGAGTTTCAGCTTTAGCATCATTCCTTCCAAAGAAATCCCAGGGCTGATCTCCTTCAGAATGGACTGGTTGGACCTCCTTGCAGTCCAAGGGACTCTCAAGAGTCTTCTCCAACACCACAGTTCAAAAGCATCAATTCTTTGGCGCTCAGCCTTCTTCACAGTCCAACTCTCATATCCATACATGACTACTGGAAAAACCATAGCCTTGACTAGACGGACCTTTGTTGGCAAAGTAATGTCTCTGCTTTTGAATATGCTATCTAGGTTGGTCATAACTTTTCTTCCAAGGAGTAAGCGTCTTTGAATTTCATGCCTAAATATCAGTAGACATAAAAATGTTTATGCTTTATTTACAAATTTGAGTGGATTCTAGTTATACTTTTTCCAACTCAGCTCACAGTGGTGTGTTTCTTCATTTTAATTTATACATAGTTTGCTCTTAAAATAGATTTATTTGGAAGGGAAAGAATGGTGTCAAGAAGAACGAAGCTTATGTTGTACCAAGACTAATGTTTTCAAAAATACTATCATTACAGGGATTAGTGACAATCATTTATGTACATTTATTCATTTATACAGTTCTTGAACTAAAATTTGAGTACTGTTTACCATTGGAGACGTGCAGTAATAAGTGCTGTAAAGAAAAAGAAAGCAGGATAAGGGGCTAAGAAGTGTTAGGAGTGCTTTTTCAATTCAAGTAGTCAGGAGAGACTGCTCTGAGTTAATATTCAGAGGCCACAGTGAAATAAAGGAGCAAGCCATGTGAATATCTTGAAGAAGAATATTCTAGGCAGAAGGAATCACAAGCACCCAAATTCTCAAGTGTGGGAGCAGTGCTGGCTTTGCACCAGAACAGCAAGGAGAATTGGCTTGAGGGAAGTGAACAAGAGGGCGATCAGGTCAGAAAAGGACAGGCAGGGTCACGTCAGACTTAGAGACCATGATAGGAAATTTGCATTTTATTAAGTGTGCTGGGGAGCCATTGAATGGTTGTGAGCAGAGACATGGTCTGATTTATGTTTTTAAAGGATCACCTTGACTCGAGTTGGAGAATTGACTGTTGTGTAGGAAATAGTTAATGGGCTTTTGCAGTAGTCCTTGAAAGAGCTAGTAATGACTTAGATTAAGGTGATATTGGTAGGTTCTAAGAAGTTAGTATTACCATGTATTTCAAAGGCGTAAATAGTAAAGTGAGAGGAAAAAAAGGAATTGAGTGACACTTCAGAATCATGGGCTCAAGTATCTGGGTAAATGGTGTTGCTATTTTATCAAGAAGGATATTACTTGAGGAAAGATGAACAGGTTTAAAAAAATGTCCAAGTGAAGATGTCAAGTAGGCTATAGGAGTCTGAAGTTTAGGGGAAACGTTGTGGCAGAGATAAATATCAGAGTCATCAGTGATATTTAAACCTGTAGCACTGTGAATCACCTTTGACAGTGCTGTCATAGTATAAGTTGTAGCTCATGGATCTTGGAATCAATTTAGTGAGCACTAAGCAACCTAGATAGCATATTGAAAAGCAGAGACATTAATTTGCCAACAAAGGTCTGTCTAGTCAAGGCTATGGTTAGGGAAGTCTCAATGGATGTGAGAGTTGGACTGTGAAGAAAGCTGAGCACCAAAGAATTGATGTTTTTGAACTGTGGTGTTGGAGAAGACTCCTGAGAGTCCCTTGGACTGCAGGGAGATCCAACCAGTCCATTCTAAAGGAGATTAGCCCTGAGTGTTCTTTGGAAGGAATGATGCTAAAGCTGAAACTTAAGCAAAGAGTTGACTCATTGGAAAAGACTCTGATGCTGGGAGGGATTGGGGGCAGGAGAAAAAGGGGCAACAGAGAATGAGATGGCTGGATGGCATCACCGACTCGATGGACATGAGTCTGAGTGAACTCCGGGAGATGGTGATGGACAAGGGAGGTCTGGCGTGCTGCGATTCATGGGGTCGCAAAGAGTCAGACACGACTGAGCAACTGAACTGAACTGAACTGAACTGAACTGAAGCAACATTAAAAACAAACAAACAAAAAACAACCCTGGAAAAAAAGAAGAAAAGATAAACTGTTAGTTATACCTCCTATGGTAGGGTAGTTTTTTGTGAGTCTTTTGTTTCAATTTTATTCCGTGTATAATGACCTTCATTATAACGTTTATTTCTTATTGTACAGCATGGTCAAAAGTTTGAAAGCCAGTAATCCAAGGTGTGAGTAAAATCAAAGTTGAGAGTAGGGCAAAGTGCTAAGCTATGGGTCACCTAGAGGTCTGAGGAGGATCCCATAAAACTTAAGAAGAAATGACCAAAAACCTTAATCCAGTGCTGAGAATTGTCAGATGCTCTGTCTTTAGCGTGGAGGTTTTTATCAAGAGTGTACATGAGCAGTCACTCAGTGTCTCTGACTCTTTGTGACCCCGTGGACTGTAGCCCGCCAGGCTCCTCTGTCCATGACTCGTCCCAGGCAAGAATACTGAAGTAGATTACCCTTTCCTTCTCCAGGGGTTCTTCCAGACCCAGGGATGGAACCCGCATCTCCTGCGGCACCTGCATGGGCAGGTGGATTCTTTACTTCTGAGCCACCTGAGAAATTTGCTAAGAATAACAGTTTCTGATGAGTTTTCACTGTGGTGAAACTGTGGCTGTGATAAAATTGCAGTATGGTTCCACTTATGAAGTTTATAAAGTAGTGCTATTTATATTAGAAAAACACCCATTCCTTAATGTTTTCCCATAAGATCCCTTTATAGATTCAAATAATGCTTTTGGATTAAAGTACAGTTCTTAATCATGTAGTGGAAGTAAAATGTACTGTAAGGATTATGAGGGCTGAAGTAATGCATAAAATTCAGGGTGCTTATGAAGCACATATTTGGTAGGCAATAAAATGTACATAATATTATTTAGAATTGCATTCTTTGTTCCTTTAACATTTATTAAGCTCTTACCAAATTCCAGCCATAGTAATAATGTCTTAATTAAAAAATACAGTCAACTGGTTAATATTTTTGTTGCAGTTATGTACTTTTGGACTTTATTATGTAATAAATAGGGCTTTCCAGGTGACATTAGTGGTAAAGGACCCACCTGCCAATGCAAGAGACATAAGAGAGGCAGGTTCGATCCCTGGGTTGGGAAGATCCCCTGGAGGACGGCATGGCAGCCCACTCTAATATTCTTGCCTGGAGAATCCCATAGACAAGGGAGCCTGCTGGGCTACAATCCATAGGGTGGCAAAGAGTTGGACATGACTGAAGCAACTTAGCATGCACACACACATGGGATATATAACTTATCTATTTATCTGTTATGTAATGTGTAGTTGTCATAGATCAAGACTTGAATTTCAAGCACAAGAAATTTTAAACTTTTTTTTTAGCTTCCAGAGAAGTATGCTTATGTTCAATATTTATGGTGTTTTTTTCTTTCTTTATATACATATGCACTGAGTAAGCTATTGACAAGAAAATGGCTTCAAATAAGAAAATACCTATAAAACCCATTTCCCCTTTCATGTATGAAATGTTTCACTTTATCAGCACCATGATACATTCACTAGAATAAATGAATAAAAAAGGTTTAATTCCTGAAATATTAAACCTATGACTACATTTGTTTAAAAATATCTTTGAAAATTGCCAAGTAATGAAACCAAGGCTTAAATATTTACTCTTCAACTATTTTTGTGCTTCCCAGGTGACTCAGTGGTAAAGACTCCACCTGTCAATGCAGGAGGCCTGGGTTCTGTCCCTGGGTTGGGACGATCCCCTGGAGAAGGGAATGGCAACCCACTCCAGTATTCTTGCCTGGGAAATTTCGTGGACAGAGGAGCCCGACGAGCTACAGTCCATGGGTTCGCAAAAGAGTTGGACGTGACTTAGTGACTAAAAAACAACCTGTTACTCCCTCTGCAACATTCCCAAGCTGATGCACACTCCATCAGCTCTGTTCAGGCATCTCAAGCCTGTGGTTTTATCTTCCGCTGTCTCATTCCCTCTAAGTGCAGTGTGGCACCTGTCAAAGCTGAGCAAAAGCAGATGACAGCACTTCTGTGCTGGGCAGAAATGTAATCTGAAGTAACAAGATCTGTACCCCAGCTCCATGCCTTAGAGACCCCAAGGATGATTCTACAGTACCTACCTTTTAAAAGCTCATGACATAAAAGTGATAAGAGGAGGAATTCTCTAGGTAGAAATGAAGAAGAAAATAGGTTTCTTTTACTGTATTTGCAAACTTTAAACAAAAAATGTGTTCTACTTTCTTGAAAAATTAGACATGGTACATGCCAAAAATAGACAGCAAAATTTTATAGGTTTGCTAATACTTAATTTAGAAATTATAGTAAAAATTTAATGTGGAGAAATTGCCCAGGGAGAGTGATTGGTTTTTTAAACCCCAAGATCATTAAGTAATATTTTTAGTCGTCAAGGGGGAAAAATACCAATATTTATATTTTAAAAAGTGAATTATGTTGAGTCAACAGTACTTTGCATTTTCTCTTAGGCATCTCATTAATTATTAGTTATCTCCAGGGACAGATTATTGCTATTCTCTTTTGTTGACATTTAGCATTTATTAAGTGCTCACAGCAAAAAAAAGAAGTTTATGAAATGTGTAAAAGTTAATTCTCATCGGACTTATGTGCCTCAGTTCAGTTCAGTTCAGTTGCTCAGTCATGTCCGACTCTGCAACCCCATGGACTGCAGCACACTAGGCCTCCCTGTCCATCACCAACTCCCAGAGTTTACCCAAACTCATGTCCATTGAGTCGGTGATGCCATCCAACCCATCTCATCCTCTGTCATCCACTTCTCCCATCTTCAGTCTTTCCCAGCATCAGGGTCTTTTCAAATGACTCAACTCTTCAAATCAGGTGGCCAAAGTATTGGAGTTTAGGCTTCAGTATCAGTCCTTCCAATGAACACCCAGGACTGATCTCCTTTAGGATGGACTGGTTGGATCTCCTTGCAGTCCAAAGGACTCTCAAGAGTCTTCTCCAACCCCACAGTTCAAAAGCACCAATCCTTTCGCGCTCAACTTTCTTTATAATCCAACTCTCACGTCCATACATGACTACTGGAAAAACCATAGCCTTGACTAGACGGACCTTTGTTTACAAAGTAATGTCTCTGCTTTTTAATATGCTGTCTAGGTTGGTCATAACTTTCCTTCCAAGGAGTAAGCATCTTTTAATTTCATGGCTGCAGTCACCATCTGCGATAATTTTGGAGACCCCCGAAATAGCCACTGTTTCCACTGTTTCCCCATCTACTTGCCATGAAGTGATGGAACCGGATACCATGATCTTAGTTTTCTGAATGTTGAGCTTTAAGCCAAATTTTTCACTCTCCTCTTTCGCTTTCATCAAGAGGCTCTTTAGTTCTTCTTCATTTTCTGCCATAAGGGTGGTGTCATCTGCATATCTGACGTTATTGATATTTCTCCCGGCAATCTTGATTCCAGCTTGTGCTTCCTCCAGCCCAGCATTTCTCATGATGTACTCTGCATAGAAGTTAAATAAGCACAGTGACAATATACAGCCTTGATGTACTTACTCCTTTTCCTATTTGGAACCAGTCTGTTGTTCCATGTCCAGTTGTAACTGTTGCTTCCTCACCTGCATATAGGTTCCTCAAGAGGCAGGTTAGGTGGTCTGGTATTCCCATCTCTTTCAGAATTTTCCACAGTTCACTGTGAGCCATACAGTCAGAGGCTTTGGCATAGTCAATAAAGCAAAAATAGATGTTTTTCTGGAACTCTCTTGCTTTTTCGATGATCCAACGGATGTTGGCAATTTGATCTCTGATTCCTCTGCCTTTTCTAAAACCAGGTTGAACATCTGGTAGTTCACAGCCTCAGGAAGTGGCAATATATATGTACTCTAATTTTTTAATATTAACATTTCAGCATATCGTGAATCAAAAGATGTAAAATAGCATGATGTTGTTTTTAGTCTTCTGTTTTGTGTGTCTCGTTCAAGTGTTAACAGGACTGGTTTTTACCAATTCCATGAGGAAATTGATTATGTTTTCTTTCAAATCTGCTCCTTAGGAAGGCACTTAGGGATCTTCTTTATAGTATGGCTGAATCCCTTCTCTGTTACCTGAAACTCTTTGTCACAACTTTGTTGATCAGCTATACCTCAAAACAAAATAAAAGGTTTAAAAAAATTTTTAAAAAGGAAGGTAGGACATGACAAATGTGACATCTATGCACAATAAAACTGTTATTTGCTATTTTTAAAAAGTAGTCTTCTTTACAGTGTCAACAAAAGGAGTTAAAAGGATTGGTAAATTAATCAGCAAAATATATAGAGGGGGAAACTATATCTATATAGTTTAGGTATAGAAATAGCAACCCACTATCTCCAAAGAGACTATCAATTTTCTACAAAAGGTTGGTTTCTTTTGCCTGTGAGCTTTAACAAATGCCCTTTAATACTTTCTTTTAAAATCAGCTCTAGATGAAGAAAAAAGAAAAAAATGCAAAAGGTTATTAAGTTAGTTCAGGAAGAAAATAGTTCCCTTCGGCTAAAAGTTGTTGCTTTTAAATTACATGAAATAATTTTCTCCTAGATAATCTTAAGTAACAAGCCATGGTGCAGGTCTGTTACGTTTTAATAAAAGAAGTATAAACACTAGTGATTATTTACATTGCCAAGAAGTTTTCCAAGATAGTAATGTTACTGTGTATATCTTTACTAACTATATCTTTGTTGTAATGAATTATTAGCTCTTTAATAAAAAAAAGTTGAGGACCAAGATTAATGAGTATTTGATTGTTTTGCTTTTAATTAAAAAAAAAAAAACTAAGGAACTTACAGTGTAAAGAAAATTTAGTTGATTTTAATACCCTAAAATTCGGGGCACACTAATATTTCAAATATACTTAAAGAGTTGCATGTATACTTTTTAAAGGCTTTTAAAATAATTTTTTTAATATTTTAGTTAGTATGTGGCGAATGCTTTTAAAGGGTGCCATCTAGTGTCAGTTTGGAAATTTTGATTTATGGATTTGAACATGGGAAATTTTAGACCCAAGAAATGTAGAAATCAAGCAAAAAGTCATAATTGACAGAAGTCTTAAGGATTATGACTTGAAAGCACCCATCAATAATTTGACCACAAGATTGTATATGTTTGTATCTTTAAAATAATGAACATGTCTCTTTATTTGTGCGTTCACTCAGTGCTTTTTGATTATACACACACACACACATATATATAATATCAGACCTTGTTCCATGATATTACAGTGAATAAAATGAAATTTATAATCTCATGGAACATGCTATTGGAGGAAGACAAGAATAGATACATAGTATGTTGCAATAGTGATAAATGCTTGCGTCCTATTCTGTTCATCTTTTATTCTCACCTGTAATGAGACTGACAAGTACTTGACTGGGAGGGCTATATTACAAAGCACCTGAGGTATGCTCATTTTAAAGGAGCTGTGTATAAAATCCCCTTGCGTGCATGTGTGCTAAGTCACTTCAGTTGTGTTCAACTCTTCGCAACCCCAAGGACTCTAGCCCACCAGGCTCCTCTGTCCATGGGATTTCCCAGACAAGAATATTGGAGTGGGTTGACATTTCCTCCTCCAGGGGATCTTCCCAACCCAGGGATCGGACACGCAACTTTTACGTCTCCTGCATTGTCAGGTGGGTTCTTTACCACTAGCACCACTTGGAAAGTCCTAAAATCCTCTTAAGACTAGTTAATTGCACAGTGTGGGCCTCATTCTTTTGGAAGCCATTTATTCATGCCAAGAACAAATTTTTATAGAATCATATCTATCACAAATCCTTGCTGATTTCTAGAAAAAGTTTTAAAGTGTTCATCTTTTATTTTAGCTTTGCAATTACTATACCCTAAGACCTAAAACCACTTCAATTTATGCTTCAGGTCACCCAATGAAAGAAGAAAATGAAAGGCATTAAGAAAAGCCTTACAGAAGAATATCTGTACTTGGACTTTTCTCACCAAAAAGAAGGGTGCATCTTTCCTCTTCATACATCTGTAACTTTATTTTTGTTATCATACTGTGACTGCACAGTCTTTAAAGTATTCTTAGTCCTCCCTGGAGAAAGCACAGTTATTTCAGCACTTAAAAATGTACCATCTGAGGGTGTTGAAATACAGATTATTTCAAGGCAAGAGCTTCCACCAATAGTCCAGAGTTGCTGTTTACCTGCAATAGTAGAAAGACCAGACAATTTCTGTCGAGCAGGACTTGCTGTCGTTCTGAGACACATAATCCAGAAGTCATATGAAGCAGACCCCTCAAAGAAGGAAATTTTGGAACTTCTGGGTTTCAAGAAGACTTGCTTGAAAGCTTGTGCTGAAGTAAGTAGAATGTCTCCTTTCTGTTATTTAAAGCTGTAAGTAATCATTGCAGGCAGATTCTTTGTCTTCTGAGCCACAGGGGAAGCCCATAAGTGATAACACATTCACTTGAATATTCATTTAACTCTCTTTCAGAAAATAAAGTTTAATTTACTTAAAAAGAAAACTTCATTTCTTATATGATATTATATATGTTTCATTGCCATTCTTCCAAATCATCCCACCAGTCCAGGTTCGATGCAGGATACAGGATGCTTGGGGCTGGTGCACTGGGATGACCCAGAAGGATGGTACGGGGAGGGAGGTGGGAGGGGGGTTCAGGATGGAGAGCACGTGTACACCTGTGGTGGATTCATGTTGATGTATGGCAAAACCAATACAATATTGTAAAGTAATTAATCTCCAATTAAAATAAATTTTAAAAAAAGAAAAAGAAAACTTCAGTAACCAATAAAAGAGTTGAAGTAGATTTTCATGTGTACCAATATTTCAGTGCAGTATTCGAAAATAAGAAGCAAAGATTTAATTTATGAGATTTAGAGATATTATTTTTAGGAAAAGATTTTTTTAACCTTTTATTTTAATTATGTTGAAGATTAAAGGAGCTCAAGTAGCAATGTTTCAGAAACCCAGCTCTTTTAGGGAGAGTGTACTTTAGAGGCTTTGGGAAGTGAGGATTTACTCAGTAAGAGGATATAAGAGAATAGCATATATTTCCAGATACAGGAGTGCTAAACCTACATTGTTTAATGTTATCACTTCTGAAGCACTGTGATAATGTCTCTTGATAGAGCATAACGTCTGGCCCAGGAATGGTTTAGCTCAAGACTTAAATTCTCTAAACCAGGCTTGTTTTCCCGTATGAAGTTGTTTTTCTTCTAGTTCGGTTGGAAGTAAAGAATCGTTTCATTTCTTGTTTTGTTTTGTTTTGTAGGTTAGTCAATGGACCAGGCTATGTGAACTTACCATCCCTTTAGCTGTTGAGAATTTTCTCAAAGAATCTTTTGATCAACCCCCAACCATTCCTGCTGCAATACTAGAGCTTGAGAAAAAGCTTAGTGAACCCGTTAGAGTGCATAATGATGACAAACTCCGGCGGCAGAAGCTAAAGCAACAGAAGGCTGCTGGGGTTGGGCCTTCCCTTGCTAAGGGAAAAACGAAGAGCAAGGGTCATAGGCAGGAAACATCTGAAGAGGGGGACTCTTCATCTGCAAGCCTGGAACTGAAAGTGGCATTCTCAAAGCTCACAATACACAAGGAACCCGCTTCTGCCAACAGAGAGCCTTCTCACATCAGAAAAGCAAAGGCCTCTGACCTGCCACCTCTGGATCATGTGTTTGCAGAAGGCCTGTACTTCACTTTGGCAGATATTGTGCTCTTGCCCTGTATCCATCATTTTTTGGTAAGGTTTATCAGGAGTCGATACACTGTTGTAGGTTTCAGTCCATAAAGCTTCCCAGGTTTGAATTCCTGTTCCATTTCTTATTATGCTTCTGGGTGAGTTATTAATATCTGTCTGCATTTCCTTATCTGTAAAACAGCGATGATAGTAGTGCCCATCTATTTGGATCAGTGTGAGGAACAAATGACAATTTGTATAAAGTAGGAACAATGCTTAGACATAGTTGCTGTCAATAAATGTTAGTAATTAGTATGACTTTTAGTTTTGAGTTGCTAAAATATTAGCATTTGTTACGATTATTAGGGATTCCCTGGTGGCCCAGTGGTCAAGAATCCGCCTGCAGTGCAGGAGATCCCAGTTCCATTCCTGGTTGGGAAGATCCCCTGGAGAAGGGATAGGCTACCCATTCCAGTGTTCTTGGGCTTCCCTGGTGGCTCAGACGGTAGAGAATCCACCTGCAATGCAGGAGACTTGGGTTGGATTCCTGGGTCGGGAAGATCCCCTAGAGAAGGGAATGGCAACCCACTCCAGTATTCCTGCCTGGAGAATCCCATGGACAGAGGAGCCTGGCGGGATACAGTCCATAGGGTCGAAAAGAGTCAGATACAACTGAACCACTAAGCACAGCACACAGTACATGGTTACTAAGCTTAAATTCTCTTGTGATTATCTTCTAATACTAGAGGTTCCAGTATTAAAATACTGAAATCTCTGGTCAACTATATTTTATAATTAAGTAGTCACTTCAAATGGCTTGCTTCCCAGGTGGCTCAGTGATAAAGAATTCCCTGCAATGCCAGAGATGTGGGTTTGATTCCTGGGTCAGGAAGATGCCCTGGAGAAGGAAACGGCAACCAACTCCAGTATTCTTACCTGGGACATCTCATGGACTGAAGAGCCTGGTGGGCTACAGTTCATGGGGCTGCAGAGTCGGACCTGACTTAGCAACTAAACAGGTCAAATTCCTTACCACTAGTGCCACCTGGGAAACCACTAATTTCATAATGTCAGATGTTATTAAATCAGAAATATTTTACCCACATCTCTCTGTTATGTAACAGAACGGTCAGTCCTATTCAATGCTGTGGAAGATTATAAATGGAAAGTTTCCATTTTTAGTTCAGGTATATATATATATATGCACATGCTAAGTCACTTCAGTTGTGTCCGACTCTTTGCAACCCCATGGGTTGTAGCCCACCTGGTTCCTCTGTCCTTGGGATTCTCCAGGCAAGAGTACTGCAGTGGGTTGCCATGCCCTCCTCCAGGGAATCTCCCAAACCAGGGATTGAACCTGTGTCTCTTAAGTCTTCTGCATAGGCAGGCAGGTTCTTTACCACTAGCTCGGAAATTGTTTTTTTTTTTTCCTCCACTGTCTGTGGGAGGGACAAAGGACAAGGTACAAACAGTATCAAGTGAACCAGAAAAGCTAGAGCTCTTTGTAGCTTTCCTATCGGTTTTCCAGAACTGCATTTTTCCCACTTTGAAGCATTTCACCCTTTCCTTTACTAAGGAATCAGATAATCAGATTTTATTTATTATATATCACCAATACTTCAGGTATGTTTACTGACAGTTGAGCGAATATTTCTAATGAACATCTATGTATTTGGAGACCAGTGCTTCACTAATAAGTTAGGTGGCATCAATCAGTGGGTTTTTTTTTAAAGAACATTTCTCTTTTCTTTAAAATGGGAGCAAAACAAGATTAGAAGCCGAAATAACTTCAGAATTAAAGGATGTGAAAACAAGAGATTTGGGAATTGTTTAGATGTTGATTAGTATTGTAAATGTCACGTGTATTCCTACTGTCCTTGGAGCTGCAGCTGGATAGGGAGTAAAACATAGATTTTTTTTTTCCTAGTCAAATCATTTCTAAATTCTCTTGTCACCATTATTACCAACTTTAGTCATTAAAGCAGTCATTTGGTACATATTATAAAATACAGTTGATATTCATGGCTTCTTGGTCTTCTTGGATATTTGTTTCTAATTTCTTAAAAATTGAATCTTAAGTGGCACAACCATTAATTCATTCATTTGAGAAATTTATTTGAAAGCCTAACTGTATATGTCATGTTCTGTTGTATATGCTAGGAATACAGTGATGAACAAGAGAGAAAGAGTCCCAGTCCTTATGGAGTTAATATTCTAGTAGAAATAGAAGAATAGGAAAGATAGGAATGAACAAATAGACAAATAATATACATTTAAATAATGGTGAGGACTACAACGGAAATAAAACAAGTTGGTAGAGAAGACTTCAGTATTTGCTTTCAAATGTAACAAGACATGAAAAATTGGATCCACCTGCATAAAGATGATTTTTAGATCATTATCCAGACATCCATCTTTTACATTTGATTTTAGCTTAATTTAATACTGTTTACCTGATTAGGATCAACTGAGGTGAAAGTGTTCCTAATTGAGAGGATTTTTTCCCCCTTCAATCAGGTTGGACATCAGCCTGACCGCTGCTGAGTAAAGCTATCAAATACAACTAAGGAACTCTGTCTCAGTTTAAAATAGTGGAAAACTTGTACACTCAGCCTTTTCTATTACATGTATTCTGTGATTAAATTCTTCTCTTTGGACATTTATATGTAAACTAACTCTCTAAATATTTTCCTTTGTTTGTTTGTATTTTTCCTGGAGCATCACATTTTCTTTCAGGAATTAATCTTTCTTTGCCAAAGCTTTGATGTTATTTTTGTTATATTTATTTTCTTCTTATAAGTCATCCTGGGTTATGAAGCAGCCGTTTTAGTTCAGATGGTGGCAATGATGCCAAGCCTTTATACTTGTAGTAACTCACATTGAGGTGATGAAATAGCAGTCCAAACGATCAGAATCAGGATCAAGTTCATGATCAGGAATGAGGGTCAAGTTACTAGGTTTGGATCAGAAACAGAGATCTGCATCTAGGGCCAAAATATTTAGCCATAGAAATAAGATCAAGAATATGAAAGGGCAGTCAGTTTTGCTGATTCAAGGTTTGGTATACCAGAGGTCAAAATTAGAAGAGTTAGGGAAAATACCCAGTTTTGCTAAACAAAATGATGGCTTCCTGGTAGCTCAGACAGTAAGGAATCTGCCTGCCATGCAGGAGACCAGAGTTTGATCCCTGGGTTGAGAAGATTCCCTGGAGAAGAGAATGGCAACCCACTCCAGTATTCTTGCCTGGAAAATTCCACGGACAGAGGAATCTGGTGGGCTACAACACATGGGACAGCAAAGAGTTGGACACAACTGAGCAAGCAAGCAAGGGAAAATACCCAATTTTGCTAAACAGAATAAAGCCAGATATGCAAAACAATGGCTAGGAGAGGCTGCAGTGTTACATCTAAACCTCAGCTCCAAGCTCCTTTTCCTCTCCATAGGATATTAGCTGGCAAAGGTAACCCCTGATAACCCAACACTGCTTCCTGGAAGGTGCTTGATAAAATCCTCTCGTCTGGAAAGTTTCAGGAATGGATTTAAAAAGAATAAATTAAAATGCATACTACTTATGATTCCCCCTTCCCTTTGATTTAGTTGCTAGAATCTTCTAGTATACAGAAGAGCAAGCAGATGGGAGAATTGACAATGAATAGCCATAGTAAGGTAAAATCTTTTCAGATACCAGAAAATTTTATAGTTATTTTTAAGTTACTACTACTAAACAGTACACTTTGATCAAACTGTTTAAAAGATTGTTCTACTCCTGGAGGATAAACAAATTGCCACTTTATGAAATATTTTTGTAACCTGCATATGTATGATATAACATTACTACATTTTAACTTCTAATGCTTTGAATATAGCTTTTAGAAGAATGACATTTGTTACAAAAGTAAAAACATTGTATAAATTGATTTTTCAGCAAAAATGCCTATGTTAAATACCTCTTTCATTGTTCTCATTGGCACAAAATTGAGAATAAAATGGGAATCTCGATATTGGCTGACATATTGCAAAAATCATGAATGCTCTGGTTAATTTATATTTTCTATATCCTATCCTATGTTCTAGGTCCTTAAAAATTTTCAGTTTTAACTCACCGTTCTAGACTGTTAGAAAAACACTAAACTGGGATTTTATTTCCACTTAGTTTACTATTTTTTACACTGCTTACGCTGCTCACCTAAACATTTGTTAGTTATGACATGCTTTTGAAAGAGTAGATGTGACTAAGGAAATGACATGGAAGAATTACAACATACTCTACTAAGTTATGGAAAGTAATACAGAGATCTTTTGTGGTATAATATCTTCTCTTTTTATTCGCACAAGTTTTTTCTGCCCCTAATTGTAATTAACTGCAAAGCCACTCCTGGTGGCTTAGATGGTAAAGAGTCTGCCTGCAATATAGGAGACCCAGGTTCAATCCCTGGGTTGGGAAGATTCCCTGGAGAAGGGAATGGCTACCCAGTCCAGTATTCTTGCCTGGAGAATTCCATGGACAGAGGAGCCTGGTGGGCTACAGTTTATGGGGTTGCAGAGAGTTGGATACGGCTAAGCAACTAACTCTTTCATAAAGCCACTAGGATTTCATTTTGTGTTCTTCATAGCAGTTTTTTTTTTAAACCATTACTTTAAAAATTAATTCTCTAGTTTTCTTGTCCTTAAGTAACTTGATTAAAATTTATAATGATTTTGATCTTATCAGCCAAGTAACATTTTTTAAAAATCATTTCTTAGGGACAAATTTAATTCTTGTTTCACACATTTTTCATTAGCTTCTTCGTTAAATACATTTTCTCAAGTGTAATTAACAAATGTGGTGCAGTACCTCCTGAGCTGTCTGGATAATAGCAGAGCAGCCTGGCATGTTGATTAACTGGAATGACCTGTCATGTAGAGTAAAAGTCCTCAGTTTTTTTAAACATGAATTATTGTTGCTTAATTATAGTTTATTTCAAAAAGAGGGAAAGATGTCATATGCATCTAACAAATAAGAATAAATCACTACCAAGGGAAGTAAAGGAAAGTGAGGAAATGAGAACATTTCTTATTTGATTAATTTATCATAGCTTAAAGCTCAATTCCCTTAGCTCATAATCTGTTTTCAGGCAACTAAGTATTTTGTTGAGAGTTAGAAACTTTTTTACTCCCAGAGGACCATTTAGACAGTATTTTTCAAACTTTTTTACTTTTCATAGTAAATAATGCATTTTATAAGATGATTGAGTATACAAGTATACATCTTTATATTATACATATATAGAAAATAATCTGCCTTACTACATGCTATTTACCCTGATATTTTCTATTGTATTTCATTTTTTTAAAAAACCAGCTATATTGATTTTTAAATCTCTTAATGGGTCATAAGCAGCAGTTTGAAGAAAAGGTGGCAAGAATACACAGAAGAAATGTACAAAGAAAAGCTTCACAGCCAAGATAATCACGATGGGGTGATCACTCACCTAGAGCCAGACATCCTGGAATGTGAAGTCAAGTGGGCCTTAGAAAGCATCACTACAAACAAAGCTAGTGGAGGTGATGGAATTCCAGTTGAGCTATTTCAAATCCTGAAAGATGATGCTGTGAAAGTGTTGCACTCAATATGCCAGCAAATTTGGAAAACTCAGCAGTGGTCACAGGACTGGAAAAGGTCAGTTTTCATTCCGATCCCAAAGAAAGGCTATGCCAAAGAATGCTCAAACTACCACACAATTGTACTCATCTCACATGCTAGTAAAGTAATGCTCAACATTCTCCAAGCCAGGCTTCAGCAATACGTAAACCATGAACTTCCAGATGTTCAAGCTGGTTTTAGAAAAGGCAGAGGAACCAGAGATCAAATTGCCACACCTGCTGGATCATGGAAAAAGCAAGAGAGTTCCAGAAAAACATCTACTTCTGCTTTATTGACTATACCAAAGTCTTTGACTGTGTGGATCACAATAAACTGTGGAAAATTCTGAAAGAGATGGGCATACCAGACCACCTGACCTGCCTCTTGAGAGACCTGTTTGCAGGTCAGGAAGCAGCAGTTAGAGCTGGACATGGAACAACAGACTGGTTCCAAATAGGAAAAGGAGTACGTCAAGGCTGTATATTGTCACCCTGCTTATTTAACTTCTATGCAGAGTGTGTCATGAGGAATGCTGCGCTAGAAGAAGCACAAGCTGGAATCAAGATTGCCGGGAGAAATATCAATAACCTCAGATATGCAGATGACACCACTGTTTTGGCAGAAAGTGAAGAAGAACTAAGAAGCCTCTTGATGAAAGTGAAACAGGAAAGTGAAAAAGTTGGCTTAAAGCTCGACATTCAGAAAACGAAGATCATGGCATCTGGTCCCATCACTTCATGGGAAATAGATAGGAAAACAGTGGGAACACTGTCAGACTTTCATTTTTGGGCTCCAAAATCAGTGCAGATGGTGATTGCAGCCATGAAATTAAAAGACACTTACTCCTTGGAAGGAACGACCAACCTAGATAGCATATTCAAAAGCAGAGACATTACTTTGCCAACAAAGGTCCATCTAGTCAAGGCTATGGTTTTTCCAGTAGTCATGTATGGATGTGAGAGTTGGACTGTGAAGAAAGCTGAGCACTGAAAAATTGATGCTTTTGAACTGTGGTGTGGGAGAAGACTCTTGAGAGTCCCTTGGACTGCAAAAAGAGCCAACCAGTCCATTCTAAAGGAGATCAGTCCTGGGATTTTTTTGGAAGGAATGATGCTAAAGCTGAAACTCCAATACTTTGGCCACCTCATGCGAAGAGTTGACTCATTGAAAAAGACTCTGATGCTGGGAGGGATTGGGGGCAGGAGGAGAAGGGGACGACAGAGGATGAGATGGCTGGATGGTCGGTACTCAATGGACATGAGTCTGGATGAACTCCGGGAGATGGTGATGGACAGGGAGGCCTGGCGTGCTGTAGTTCATGGGGTCGCAAAGAGTCAGACACGACTAAGTGACTGAACTGAACTGATAGCTAGATATATCTGTAGAGATTTTCTATGATTCGACCTTTTCACTTTTTCTGTTCATAATTATGTCATAATCTGTTTGTAACATTATAGCTGTTTCTATGGAAACAGCATTCACTGTCTTACAAAGAACCACATTCTAATTTTTTAAAAAATTGAAGTTTGGCGATGGTGCTAGGGAGAAAGCATCTGACCAAGGCAAAATACATGTTAATTTACATCAGGGGTAATGGTTTCAAATGTTTTTAACTTAAATAAATAAGTCTTTCTTTAAATGCTGCATCATCATGAAAAGCAGCAAACTGCTGATAAATGCAACTACATGGATGAATCTCAGAATCATACTGCTAAATGAAAAGAACCACATTTTGTGATTCCATTCTTTTGAAATTCTTGAAAAGGCAGAATTATACACATGAGAAGCAGATCAGTGATTGCCTGCAACTGACTGGGGAGCGGGGACTGACTGCCCGCAGTCCCAAGGGATCTTTCCTGTGTGACACTGAGAGTGCCGGTAGTAGGTTATGGTGGTAGATGCACCACTGTTTAAATTTACTAAAAGTCATTCTGTGAACTGTGTACACTTAAAATGTGTGAATTTTATGGTATGTAAGGTTACTTCAATCAGCTGTTATAACAAACAAAAAGTATGTATAATAATACGTTTTGTTCTTTTTCTGCCTAGGTAATTATCTGCAGGAAACTTTCTGGAAAGCTGGTAGAATTTCCACTGCTGGCTGCCTGGTACCAGAGGATTCAGGAAGTGCCAAGAGTGCAAACAGCAGCTTCTCAGTGTGGGATCCAATTTCTCAGTTTACCAGAATTACAGACCACCTCAAGTCAACAGCCCCCAAACTTAGATGAGGCCCCATGTGCAGAAGAGCAAAATGATCCTTCGTTTATTGGAGGACCAAGACCCACTATGACTAAATTAATGGTAATTCAGTTGTTTTTATTAAAATTTTGTTTGAAAGATTCCACATGATAAAAGTTGCTTAGTATACTACCCCAACTTGTAATTATCTATTGACATTTTTGTTATAAATTTTATTTACATCACTCTTACCCAATCACACTTTCTGCTAGTCTTTGCATTTAAGTGAAATACAGTAAATTGAAGATGTTTACTATTATGTGTCTTTGGAGACAAGTCAGAATATATATTTTTAAGAGTATTTTTCTCAAAACATTTTGTTTTACATTTGATACACCAAAGTCATATCTCATCTGGTCAAGTTTATTGTTTTAACCTGATGTTTTTCTGTTGCAAGGAACTAGTCTTGTTTTTTTAATTTTGAGGTGATGATTTGAATTAAAGAAATGAGAGTGATTATCTCCATTTATTTGCTAAGGTTTTGTCTAAATTTAAGATTTTTGAATTCTGTTTTTAATTTATTCCTTGATTTTATGACCTTATATAGAATAAGAATGCATATCATTTATTTTTCTCTGTTTGCAGCATAATTTGTTTCTAATGGTACTAAGTGTATACGTTTTCACCAATAGGCTTTCTTTTCACTATCATTCAAAACAATTAGCAACAGAACTTCTCTGGTGGTCCAGGGGCTAAGACTGCATTGCTAACGCATAGGGCCCAGGTTCATGGTCAGGGAACGAGATACCACATGCTACAATTAAGACCTGGTGCAGCCATGTAAATAAATAAATATTTTAAAATATTTACAAAAATGGCTTGCTTTTAACAGACTACTTAAAGATTTGTTTGAATAGGGAATTCATGAAGTAATTTGAGCTAGTCAGCTGAGTTGTATTGGCAAAAAAATTAGTATGTATTCCTTACTTGGGTTAGGAAATATCTGAGTTCTAGTGTTAACAAAGTTCTTTGATTTTGAAAGGCACAAGAAGATGTTAGTAGTAACACCAGCTCCTCATCTCTTCAGCTAAGTTTTGTTAGCCTAGTGGTGAAATAATGAAACAGGAGTTGATTGTATAAGATATAGTAGTTTGATGTGTCTTGATCGGATGGTTATATTGTTCAGCCATCTTTCGTTTACCTCCTCTGATGGTTTTTGTTTGTAAAAATAATTGCCAGGAGAGTAATCTTTGTATTAAAATACTAATTTCTAAAATTTTAGCAAACCAATTATCCGTGCTTTTATTTGAATTCATACTTTTACAGAGTCTTGAAAAAAGATTGGTAATTCAGATTTTTCTGCCTATGCTTTTCCAGCAACAAAATGATATTAGGAAAGACATTTGCATTTGTTCCATTTTTAAATATTTATATAAAAGAGATAAATATATTTAGAGAAAAATTAAACAATCATAAAAATAAGCCCTTTGTAATAATATTAAAAATATAAAGGAATCCTGTAATTTTAAATTACAGGGGTTGAATTAGTTTAGGTCCTCCAAGAAGCAAATTCCAAGACAGGGTTAGATGTGCTGCAGGAACACTGAAGGGAACATCTGTGAGGGGAAGTGGAGAGGACACCAGAGGAGGGTGCAGGAGCCTTCAGAAGGCGGTGCAGGTTTGACCACTGTGCATGAAAACAGGAAAGGAAGGAAGGTGGCATCAGGAAAGTCAGACTTCAGTGCAATTGCGAAGGCTTGGTCAAGGTAGTGGGGAATCCTCGAGCTTCAGTCCTCTGTCACAGAGTTCCATGTTTCTCAAAGGTGGCCTGCACTCTTAGTCTCTGTGCCTGAGACTTAGTCACTGACTTGGCAATAGTCCCTGGGAAGGCTCTATTAGAGACCAGGTGACTTGCGTTCTAGACCCAGCTTTGTAGTCAAGCTAACATTATTATTATACCTTCAGTCAGGCATTTAACCAAAAGGTCTCAATTTCTCCTTTTATAAATTAGAGTGAGGTATATACCTTTGTATATGAGTCATTTCTAATTTTAAATCTTTATGATTGTATGAAAGCTGACTAGGACGTTGCATCAGCAATTTTAAAAGAACAAAGTTTTCAAATCTAAAAATAAATTAAAATTTCAATTTTCTTTTAATTCTACCTTGATTGTGTGTATTGGATACATTTTTTTCCTTTTATCACTTTCCCAGCTTTTTTAAAGTTCACCTGAGTAACATTTTCCCTTTTAATAGGGCATTGTTTTTGCTAAGTTTCTCATTGTCGTATATTTGAAAGACAATATTATATCAAATTAACATATTCTGTGAATGTATTAATTTTATTTATACTGTAGTTTTTCATTTCTGTATAGTCAGAGTTTGTGTGTGTGTGTTTGCCTTTTTTTTTTTTTTTTTTTTTTTTTTGCCAATTGCATGAGAACACAGGAAATTGACCCTGAGTGGATGTGTAAAATCGGAGAAGGTGATGGCACCCCACGCCAGTACTCTTGCCTGGAAAATCCCATGGACAGGGGAGCCTGGTAGGCTGCAGTCCATGGTGTCATGAAGAGTCAGACACAACTTCACTTTCACTTTCACTTTTCACTTTCATGCATTGGAGAAGGAAATGGCAACCCACTCCAGTATTCTTGCCTGGAGAATCCCAGGGACGGGGGAGCCTGGTGGGCTGCCCTCTATGGGGTCGCAGAGCTGGACATGACTAAAGCAACTTAGCAGCAGCAGCAGATGTGTAAAATACAAAAAATTTTCATGGCATCTGGTCCCGTTACTTCATGGGAAATAGATGAGGAAACTGTGGAAACAGTGTCAGACTTTCTTTTTTTGGGCTCCAAAATCACTGCAGATGGTGATTGCAGCCATGAAATTAAAAGACGCTTACTCCTTGGAAGAAAAGTTATGACCAACCTAGATAGCATATTCGAAAGCAGGGACGAGGGAGCCTGGTGGGCTGCCATCTCTGGGGTCGCACAGAGTCGGACACAACTGAAGCGACTTAGCAGCAGCAGCATAGAGGTTACATTCTGGTAGGGGAGGTAAATAAAAACCACAAGTAAATATGTAACACATTAGCTAATGATAAGTGTTATAAAAATAATGTGGGATGAGGGGAGTGGAGATGATGGAGGTCATGATCATATTTTAGATAAGGTGGTCGAGAAGGCTTAACTGATGAGGTGAAGACATTGATCAGATGACCAGAATGAAGATTTGGTGGATATGTTCTAGGCATATGGTCCAGCTGGTAGAAGACCCTGAACAAATTTACAGAGACAGAAAGTGGATCAGTAGTTGCCCAGGGCAGGGAGCTATGGGCAGAGAACAGAGAGTGTCTGCTATTGGGTATGGGATGTCTTTTTTTGAGATGATGAAAATGTTCTCAAATTAGATAGTGGTGATGGTTACATAACCATGAATATTTTAAAAACAATTGTATTATAGTCTTTAAAGGGACAGATTTTATAGCATATAAATTATATTTCAAAATAGTTATATTTTATAAAAGACCCTAAGTTAAGAATGAGTGTGGTAAAATGAGGAATAGCAAGAAGTTCAGTATGGCTAGACTGGACTAAGGAGGTTTTAGGAAAGAGGTGATGATGTCAAAGAATGTGTTTATCTTCCTGGAGGCAGGTAAGTACTCTGGCCTCTATACCTGTGGCTATATCTATGCCCCAACAAAAGAATTTTTTAACTATCCTTTTAGACTGGAATTCAGCTAATCTACATGGTGGAAAGTAATCTCCTAAACTAACTGATACAAAGGGGTTAATGATTGATTTTCAGGGATTTTTCTTTTGAATAAGATATTCCTGGAGATTAAAAAAAAAAATTCCAGAACCACGGATATCTATCCTGTGGGCTGTGGACACATTATATGATTACAAAGGGGTCTGGAAATCCATGAGTAAGCCATGCCACTGTCTGTAGATCAAATAAATAAATGTACAACATTCAACATGAGAAAGGAACCTGAGAATCTTTTTATATATGGAAGAGGGGCGATCATTTTTTTAAATGTTGGGAACTAGTTGGTTAAACAAAGTGAAGTCGCTCAGTCATGTCCAACTCTTTGCGACCCCATAGACTGTAGCCTACCAGCTTCCTCTGTCCATGCGATTTTCCAGGCAATAGTACTGAAGTGGATTAGACTTCCCTGGTGGCTCAGATGGTAAAGCATCTGTCTACAATGCAGGAGACCCAGGTTCGAGCCCAGGGTTGGGAAGATCCCCTGGAGAAGGTTAAACAAAAGGGATCCTTTTCTAGAGACTTTGTAGGTCCTCGTAAGGGACTAGTATGGATGATATTTGGGGTGCATGTTAAAGTGGGGACTTTTTGATCCTTTAAATATAGCTGCTAGGCTGTAGCACCTGGGGCTTCCCTGGTGGCTCAGAGGTTTAAGTGTCTGCCCGCAATGCGGGAGACCTGGGTTCGATCCCCGGGTCAGGAAAATCCCCTGGAGAAGGAAATGGGAACCCACTCCAGTATTCTTGCCTGGAGAATCCCATGGATGGAGGAGCCTGGAGGGCTACAGTCCACGGGGTCGCAAAGAGTCGGACACGACTGAGCAACTTCACTTCACTTGACAGACCTTGATGGATGTATGCAGAGTTAGTTTTGATTATGTGGATCGTTTTTGATAAAAATTTTATTCTCAGGTGACTTTTCTCTTTGACACCTAATATTTCTAGGTGGCTTATTACTTCTGTGTCACTTCAGGTAATAATTTTAGTAGGAAATTTAATAGGAAAGTAACCGTACTGTTAAGAAACTCAACATTTATTTCTTGTTTTGCGGGGAAGAATACTTTTCAAAAACATCTTAATCATTATTTCTTCTGCTTTTACTTGTTTCTGACTTCTGTTTGCAGAAGTCAGGGTGAGCGTTTAAAGAGTTTTAACAGGAAGCAGAGAACAATGTCAAATACAAATTTTCATGGTAGTCTCAGATCCCATAGTTGAATCTACAAAAAGAGAATCTATTAGGGTTGTATTTAAGGTCAAGAAACAAGCAAACAAACAAATAGAATACACTGTGATAACAGAATTAGAGAAGGAGAATAAACCACCTATTCATTCATCCACCAAGCATTTATTCAGTGTTACACCAGGCAGTGCATCAGACTCAACTGTGTATTAATATGGCCTATGGAACTCAATTATATCTCTTCACAGATATTTTACTTTTCTCTCTGGGTGGCTGTATATGAAATATTTTTCTGATATTTATTACAAGTTCCTACTTTGAAATACCTTGTGATATTCTGCAGTCATGGAATAGCTAGAGATATTTGAGAGAGTATATTTCAACATATATCTCTTATGTAACAATATTTTGAGGAATGCTTGATGTTTATTAAAATCTGTATTTCACCTTGCCAGTGTAGAAAATAGAATTTGGTGTTCTAGAACATAACAGGATTTTATTAATTCATTAATGTGGAAAGGGCCTATCTCCTTTTCCAGGAAAAAGGCATTGAAGTGATGTTTTCTCCCCACCCTTGCCCCACTTGGACCCTTGATTGGGATACACTTCCTGCAGCAGTGAGCCCAAAGGAAGGTAAATTGTTTTTTGTTTTGTCTCTTTAAATTTTATTCATACTCTGGATACCCTCCTCTGATCCATCTCCCAGTTTTCTAGTTCTCTCTTTGGCTATCTCTAACATTTGGATCATACTATCCATTGAGTTTTCATTTTATTTTTATTTCAAAAATTTTACATATACACATTGCTTTAATTTAGTATTTCCCACATTTGCTATATCTGTTTTTTTGCTATATCTTTTTTTTCTTTGCTGAAGTGTTTTGAACCTATCCCAGATAATATGTCACCCATAATACACATCTAAACAGTATTGACATCTTAAATAATCATCATGTCATTATCATGCTTAATAAAAATCGACAAAAATTCCTTCATCATCTAATAACCACTTCCTAATAATTTCCCCCAATTATTTAAAATATTCTTTGAAAAAATATTTTGATAGATTTTTTAGTTAAATATATTTTTTATTGCTAAAAACTACATTTGGTTTGTTTATTTTGATGATATATTTTCCTTGGTCATGTTTCAAGTTTCTCTTTTTATAATTGTTTAAACATATATGCTGCATATATTATGTCTAATAGCTGATATTCATTGAGATCTAATTCTTCTGTTCATTGTTTCTGTTGACTTCACTCCTGGTGTCTCATATCCCTGTTAATTTTGTAATTTTAGATTCTGAGTTCATTTTTGGGTTTCCCTAAATCTTGGAATCTTGTGAGACTTGGTTAGAAATGAATTCCCATAGTTAGGATTTATGTTTGTGTATGCCAGACATCTTAAACTATTGCATTTAATGCATGGAACATATTTTTTCAGGTTACGATTCCTTCAGCCTTTTCTATCTAGAACTGAGGCTTACACAGAAAATTAACTTTTTCACCTTTCTTTGTTGTTGAATAGAGCTTTTAAAAAAAAAACCACAACATCTTTTCATAATGAATATAGTTTTTCAAGGTTTCTCCTTTCATGTAGTGATACTAGTTTTAACTCTCCACCATGCTAGGGATCAAGGACTAGCCTCTCTTTTTCTTGCTGTTAAAGCGTAGAGCCCTATTATCAGTAGATACCCTCCAGGCAGCTGTGGTGTCAGCTTGAGATTATTACACTGCTTTTTAGTCCCTTTCCCCCTTTTTCAGGTCCTATGGATTTTCCTTACTCTCAGAAGTCCAATTAAACAGATAAAGGATAATAGTTGAAGTTTAAATGCCATTTTAGGTATTTTTAGAGGAGGAACATTTTCATAGCTCAGCATTCTATTTCTTTAATTGTTTATGTGTTCTGTAGTTTTATACTAATCTAAATATAAGTTTTGATTTTTAAAGCACTCTTTAAAATTATTTGCCTTCCTTTTTCATGTTCTTCTCTTCTGTGATACATCCTGACATTCCTGTACCTCACTAATCACTTCTGTTCTGTTAATCAAGGAAACATTTTAGAATTCTTCCAAAATGGAAGATTATGTTGGATAGTTAAGAATGCTGCTGCAAAGATATTTTATAAAAATGAAATTTATTTTTTGTTTTTATTAACTATATGAAAAATAGTCACTAGTGAATTTGTTAATGTTTTAATTTAGATTTTTTTTGGCATTTTACAGAGCTTAGATGTTTTTATTGTACATGCAATTAAATTTTCTATACTCTTCAGTTATAGATTTTGAATGGGTTAAACCTATAGTTTACTAAATAAAAGTCAAATTTTTATTAATACTCATATTAAAATGAAAAGTGTTTTAAGTGCCACATGTTTTTCTTTAACTATAATTAATTTAGTATGAAGGCAAAAAGATATTTTCACTTATTAATATGAACACTCGATTATATCTGCTAACAACTCAGAAATTTGACATTAAGCATTCATGTCTGGTTGTTTTACTGGTTAGAAGTGCATATCTAATGGAGCTCATGGAATATATTGCTCCTTACATGCCTTTAATTGGATCACTTTGTTTTAATAAATATTATGGCAAAGATGGAGCTATAACAGTGGATCTCATGGTATACTCACATTTTACTTAGGTTTGTAGTCTGGTTTAACTAAGGTAGTCTTAGTTCACTTAGGTTCATTTAGTTCACTTAGGTTTGTAGTCTGGTTTAACTAAGGTAGAGTTGTGGTATTTTTCAGTGTTCTGTTTTCAGTTCTGATAATTTCAATGTTGCACAGTTAATAGGATCTTTGTGAAATGAAATTATTTTACATCGTGGTGCAGATGTCACTATGAATGTGTTCTCATGATTTGTGCTCTGGTACTATCTTTTAGGAGAAATTAAATTCTACTAAGGTATTATTGGTACTTGGTTCATTTGAATATTTCAGAAATCAACTCTATTTACATCAAGATTATGGTGCATGAGAATCAGCTTCTTTACCATCAGACTGTATTAATTCTCATGATAGAGTCTAACATAGTTCATAAACCTATCTAATCTCGTTCACTGTGCTCACCCGTTTCTCCCCCTCCATCTTATGTGCCAGCTCCTAAATTTCTTGCTGCTTTCCTTCTAAGATCTGTATTTTCTCTCTCCATGACTTCACCTTTATTTTTCTTGCAGCCTTAAATATTCCTCTATTTCCCATTTCTTGAAATTATATTCATCTTTTAAGAATTAGCAAAGCTTTTTCATCAGTTATGGAATCAGACTGCCTGGGTTTGAAACCTGGGCTAATAGCTAGCTAGATAACCTAGGGCCAGATTCCTTTCTGAGAATGTCTGAATTCTCTGTATTCTCAATAGACAGTTCTCTGTACCTCAGTGGCCTCAACTGTACATAGTGATAATACTGCTACTTATGAGACGGTTGGTATATTCAGTGAACTAATATATAAAAAGTACAGTGCCAAACTGTAATTAATAGCTGGTAAAAAGTACTTATATAGTAGTCAGAATTAATCACTTCCTTTCAATATTCCTTTAGTATTTCTTATACTTCATTTTTGATACGTACAGAATACTTCTCTTATACTATGTTTACATGCATGTTTTCCTTCTCCAACAAACTGTGAACTCTTTAAATACAGGACTTCTGTGAATAGGTCCTCAATACGTTTCTTTTTTTTTTAATTGAACTGAATTGAGACCATAGGTCCTTTTTTATTCCCCCTTGTGTGTGTCAGTCACTCAGTCATGTCCAGCTCTTTGCGACTCTATGGACTGTAGCCTGCCAGGCTCCTCTGTCCCAGGGAATTCTCCAGGCAAGAATAATGGAGTGGGTTGCTATTCCCTTCTTCATTTTTTCCCCCTTGGTGTTCAGTAAATATTTACTGAGAAATGAACAGCTTCAGGGTCTGCGGAGGAGTGTTCTGCCTCCAACACCACTTTCCATCCACGTGAGAGTGAGTTTTTTGCTTGACCCCAGACGTTCCTGGACAGGAGGAAGTTTTCGACTGGGGAGTTTGGTGACTTCTGAGTCAGGACAAAACTTGTGTCAATCCAGATGACAAAGGAGCTGTGACGCCTAGGATGGAGTTATATCCAAAAGATATGTCTGGGGGCCTGTCTTTACCATTTAATTTCTGGTCCTGATGAAAGTAAAAACAACTAAAGTCCTGGACCTATAGAGGTTCCCAAAATTCTGGTAACCATACACATCCTTTTCTTTTTTTAAAACTTCCAGGCAACTTTTTTGTCTCATAGGGATTTAAAAGGCTAAAATAGTTGGGATTATTTAGCTTCAAGAAAAGAGAACTGGGTATTTAATTTACATTATTATTTTTATTGTTGTCACTATTATTAGTGTATGTTTTTAAAGGGACTGTTTGGGAGTAAGTTGCAGACATCATGACTTCACTTCTCTATACTTTCCTTCAAGAACAAGAACATTTTCTTATATAGCCGTAGTACAATGATCAAAAGAGGATATTTACTTTAGTACATACTTTTATCTAATGTAGAGTTCAGAAGATTCTAGTACATTTAGTTGTCATGTCTCTTTAGTTTCCTTTAATGTTGAATAGTTTCTCAGATGTTTTTTGTATTTCATAGCATGAACTTTTTTGAAGGGTTCTGGCCAAGTTTTTGGTAGACTGTCTCTCAATTTGGATTTGTTTAATGTTCCCTCATGATTAGATTCACTTTACGCATTTTTGGTGGGAATGCTACAGAAATGATGTTGCGTCCTTCTCTTCATTATCAGAAGGCATATTATGTCTGTTTGGGCCCAGTTATGTTAACTTTAATCGTTTGGTTAAGCTGGGGTCTTCCAGGGGTTTCTGTCGTATTACTGTTTTGCTATACTGACGTAAGTAGTTTGTAGGGAGATATAAGGCTACATAATAACTTGTTTCGTTTTAATCTTTCACTTACTAGTTTATATCCATTTGATATTTCTTGCCTGTGATAGTGGCAAAATAGTGAGTTTTCAACTCCATCGTATTTCTATGTTTATTAGTTGCTGCTGTGCTATAAGAAAGCCTTCTTTCTCCTTTCAGTCTTCCATCTTTCCTTTTTTTCTTTCTTCCTTTTTACTCATAAATTTTTAAAATTAAGTTTCAGTGCTCAAGTTGTTGTAGCTGCCTTCAGGCTAGCTCCTGATCCTTTGGAAATGCCCCAACTGTTATATTACTGTGTCCTTAATTTTTGGTATAACAAAATATTGCAGGCTCATTTTGTCATTTCCCTGCCGAAGCCCTAGCATCAACTATTTCTCCAAGGAACCCTGGTTCCTTTTAGTAGAGAATGGTATTTAGAAACTAAGATTTGGGCACTAGGTATGCTCATTGTTAGCAGTGTTGCTTCTAAGTTCTCTTCGCAGAGAGATGTGGACTTCCCAGGTGGCGCTAGTGGTAAAGAACCCACCTGCCAATGCAGGGTTAGACCTAACAGACACAGGTTCGATCCCTGAGTCGGGAAGATCCCCTGGAGGAGGGCGCAGCAACCTACTCCACTATTCTTGCCTGGAGAATCCTATGGACCAATGAGACTGGCAGGCTGCAGTCCATAAAGTCGCAGAGTCAGACACTACTGAAGCCACTTAACACACACACAGCAGAAAGATATAGATTGATCCATTAGGAAAAAGATGTATGTGTGTATGCATCTATGTACACACACAAAATCATACACATCAGCATCTACTGCTATATCTATATATCAATATCTATAATCTATATATATTGAAAGTCATGATTTTATACTGATACTGTTGCTGCTGCTGCTGCTAAGTCGCTTCAGTCGTGTCTGACTCTGTGCGACCCCTTAGATAGCAGCCCACCCGGCTCTCCCGTCCCTGGGATTTTCCAGGCAAGAATACTGGAGTGGGTTGCCATTTTCTAATCCCAATCCAGTACCATAAGATTCTTCGTAGTTTTTCTGAATTCAGTGTCTATATCTACCTTTCACAACAGTAAAAATTATAGCACCCAATACCACCTGTGTTTTTGCTCACTTGTTCAGTCCCTCAGTGTTTAGACAGTAATTTCAGAATTATTTTACCCATATCTATGTGAAAAATATACCTGCTAAGTTGAGTTCCAGTTTGTTTGTGGTTATTTTCACTTTTGAATTGAGTGTGTATGGTCACAGTTCTCATGCAGATAGTTGTGATCGCATGGTTCTACAGAAGATGAATTGTGAAAAGTGAAATGTTTGAGTCAGTATTAATCATTGTCCCCTGATAGAAAATCTTCAACCAGCAGTCTGCACTGAGAAGATCCAGGCAATAGCATAGTTCCTATTCCTGTTTGTCCTCAAATAGCTGTGATTTCCTACTTTAATGAACTAGTATATATACTGTGAGCCTGAAGACTACTTTTGTTAAGTCCAGAGACACCTCTGTGCTTGCCTTTGGAATTTTTGCCCTCTGAGTATGAAAGAGAGAATAAATAGAGTCTTTTGCCTCAAGACCTAGAATAGAGCTGCTTTAAGACACTCCATTGATAGTTCCCTGCAGCCTTTCTGTTCTCCAGTGGTTTTAGGTGGATGGTTCCTGTATTAGGAGTGGCTCCTAGTCCCTAATAGCCATATCAATCATATAGAAGGGAGGAGTCAGAAGCATGACCTTATAGGAGATAAAAGCAATAGAAGAAGATAGTTACTTAGGTATTGTTCCAGCTATAATCCCTTTTTTTCTTATATTCAGAGTTCCACTATCTTAGAAATATGGTCCACTTAGGTATCCATGCGGCCTTGGTTTTGCTTTTGAGCTGCATGAGAGCACTAACTCCTAGGGAGACTGATATGAGGGTGATATCTAAAAACCTTAAACATCTCTACTTATTTAGCCGCCTGCCACCCAGATTAGAGTATATACTTATCATACCCCAGGTACAGGGAGCACATGGGCTGCTTTGATTCCACCAAAGTAAGATGAGCAAGATCAAAGTTTTCTAGTTTTGTTTTTTTTCCTTAAAGTGAAAGTGAAAGTGAAGTCGCTCAGTCGTGTCCAACTCTGCGACCACATGGACTGTAGCCTACCAGGCTCCTCCATCCATGGGATTTTCCAGGCAAGGATAGTGGAGTGGATTGCCATTTCCTTCTCCAACCCAAAAAATTATTTTTTGCCTCTTAGCACAAAGTCCATCAAATATAAGCCTTTGTGCATACCGTTGAACCATTTGGTAACCATGAAACTTCTACTTTAAGCGAAATATGCTAGCAAATATAAGTCGAAGTAGAAATACCTTAATAATGTAAATAAAAGTAACTGTCTCTTTCAAGAAATTTTTTTTCTTGAAATACTAGTCTTAGATTCTTAAGATGAGATTCAAAATTAGCATAATGATTTCCTACTTTTAAAAAAGTATTCTCCAGTGAGACAGTGTAAAGATATAGTCTCCTCAACAACTTTTTGTTTATATTGAGTAACTTTATATTATAAGGCAGTTACATTTTGAACTTTTTGGCATTTAACATACTAAAAGTGCACCAAGAGAATGAGATCAAAGGCATTTTTTTTTCTTCCTACTTTTATGGGAAAAAAATTCTCTAACATAAATGTTTTTCATTTCTCTAAGTAATACTTAGCTGTGAAACTCAAAACTTGACCATATTTGACTCAGAATTCTACAAATTTATAACTGTTTTCTCTTTCAAGAGTGAGGTTCTCAAGCATTTTGGTGCTTTACCAAAAGTAATACAATCTTGTATTTAAACTGCATTTTAATCCAAAGCTAAAAGCCTCTAATGCATAGTGTGTGTGTATATATATATATATATATATATATATATATATAGAGAGAGAGAGAGAGAGAGAGAAAGAGAGAGGATTTATATTAAATGGTTTAAAATATAACAAAGTTGCAAAGAACAAGTTTGCTATTTGCTTAGTGGTGCTCTTGGTTTAGTGCCAAACACGAATACAAATAGGTATAGAGTCTGAGATAGAGAGGTATATCACATATGTATTACATTATTATATATTGTATATATAAATGATATAAAGCAAACCATGTGTTAAATTCATCTCTTTTTCTAGTAGAAAGTGAGAGAAGTCAGCTAAAGTAATAGTAGAAAGAACTGAAACTGACAGAGATGTGTAAATTTTTACTTGGTAAATTCTTCCAATTATCATAGCATTAGACACCCATATAAAAATGTTGGTCTTTTATAAACTACTAGTTAACTGTACTTGGTAATCAAAAGAGGTAGTGCTGGTAGTAGGAATATTTTTATATACATTTGAATGAGTAACCATTAGATGAATTTTTTAATTAAAATGAATTAATACATCGTGTTGTAATCTTTATTTGAAATGAAGGTGACATAAAGCAGTAGAGAAGTAGTGGAAAGGTATCTATTTTTTCAGTGTTAGTTTCTTCATGTGGGATTTTTAAAAGGTTTAAAGTTTCTTTGTGTGAAATGTCAAAAGTTTAAATAAGAAAAAGAGAACCATGTAAAATACACACTCTTATTACACAGTTGACCTTTAAAAAATGCAGGGGTTTGGGTGCCAATTCTTCTTGCTGTTGAGAATCCCTGTATAGCTCACAGTCTGCCTTGGGAATCCAGGGGTCCTCTCATATCTGCAGTTCTGCATCCACGCATTGAACCAACTACAGATGAAGTTAGTACCACACTGTTTACCGTGAAAAGAATCCACATGTAAGTATACCTGCGCAGTTCAAACCCAAGTTGTTAAAAAAGTCCACAGTACTTGTATCGTAATAACACATTGATTTATATTTATTTAAGACTTTTTAATTTAAACCTTTTAAAAATGCTATACCTGTTCAAGGGCTTCCCTGATGGCTGAGTGGTAGAGAATCCTTCTGCCACTTCAGGAGACGCGGGTTTAATCCCTGGGTCAGGAAGATCTTTTGGAGAAGGAAATGACAACCCACTCCAATATTCTTGACTGCAGAATCCCATGGACAGAGGAGCCTGGCGAGCTACAGTCCATGGGGGTCACAAAAGAGTCGGACATGAGTTAGCAACTAAATAAGAACAACAGCAACCAATACCTGTTAAAGTTTCACGTGAAGAACACTTTAAATAATTTAATCAGATTCTCTTCAAATTTACCTATATGTTTAGCATAACTTTTATCAAAATCCCAACAAGATTTTTAGTAGATATAGACAAGCTTATTCTAAGTTTTATGTGAAAAAAGAATTTGGAAAAGAATGATAGAATCATTCTACTCAATGTTGACCTCCTGTGTAGCCACAGTAATTGGAGAGATATCATATAGATCAATAGAATACAATAGAGAACCTACAAAAAGGCGTAAAAGCAACTCATTTGGAGAAGGATAGTCTTTTTAGCAAATATTGCTAGATCAATTGGATAACCATAGACAAAGAATATGAATATCTAAGTTGCATCCCTTATATAAAAGTTAACTCAAAAAGAATCATGGTTTTAAATGTAAATTTTTAAATTGTAAAACATTAGAAGAAAAATATGAAAAAGCTTTGGGATCTGGGGATGAAAAAGAGTTCTTACACATGACACCAAAAGCACAGTGCATTAAAATTTTTTGACAAGTTGGGCTTCATCAAAATATTAAATGTTTGCTCTGCCAAAAACTTTATTATGAGGGTGATAAAAACAAGCTAAAGACTAGAAGAAAATATTTGCAAACCAGAAATATTTGCAAATCTGCCTCAGGTCTTGGATCTGGAGTGTATAAAGAACTCTCAAAACTCAAAAGTAGAAAACAAACAAAAAGGAATCCAGTTAGAAAATGGGCAAAAGACATAAACAGTCGTTTTACCAGTGAGGATATACAGTTGGTACATGTGCACATGAAAAAACGTTCTGCTTCTTAACCATCAGGGAAATGTAAATCAAAACTACAGTGAGCTATCTGATGGCTAACATCAATCAGAATGGCTAAAATAAAAGTAACATGACCACACATTGACAAGGATGTGGAGAAACTGAATCACTCATACATTGCTAGTTGGAATGTAAAATGGTACAACCACTCTGAAAAATAATGTGTTACTTTCTTATAAAACTACAGATACAGTTACCACAAGACAGTTGCACTACTGAGCATTTATCCCAGGGAAATGAAAACATATTCATTCAAAAACCTGCACGTGCATGTTCCTAGCAACTTAATTCATAATAGCCCCAAACTGTAAATAACCCTAATGTCCTTCAGTGCATACATCATTAAACAAATTCTCATGTGTCTTTGCTACAGAATCCTACTCAGCAATGAAAAGGAATGGACTGGTTATACTTGTAACAACTTGGATGGATCTCAGGGGCATTATGATTAATGAAAAAAGGCCCATCTCAAAAGATTACCTATACTATGTGTTAGTCGCTCCATTGTGTCCGACTCTTTGTGATCTCATGCACTGTGGCCCACCAGGCTTCTCTGTCCATGGAATTCTCCAGGCAAAAATCCCTTCTCCAGGGGATCTTCTGACTCAGGGATCGAACCCAGGTCTCTTGCATTGAGGGTAGATTCTTTACCATCTGAGCCACCATGGAGGCCCATATGAACCTATAGGTGGGATCAAGTTCCATAAAACTGCACATATGCTCATGAATACAGACATGTTAAATCTGATGAAAACTAAGCAAGGTCTGTGGTTAACAGTGTTGTAATAAAAATGATTTTCTAGCTTTGATATTGTACTGTAATTATATAAGATGCCACCATTGGGGAATCTATTGATAGTTGGGTTCACAGAAGTCTATGTACTATTTTTACAACTTTATATGAATCTATAACTATTTTAAAATAAAAAGTTAAAAGTAAAATTTAAGTAGAAGTTGGAAATGATCTAGAAAATAAAGAAAATTGCAATATTTCTCAGTTCATCTTTTTTGAAAAATAACAGAAGACTTCTGGAGACTATAAGTCAAATGATAGTTTGATACAAGACCCCACCTATAAAATATTCAAATTGAAATGCAATTCTATTATACATAGTTAAACATTGATTTTCACTTTTGATAATGCATTTCATAAGTTGCTATTCTCAAGCTCCTAGAGGAATGGAGAAAGTCAAACGTAGCATAATTTGAGTTTTTTATACTGAGATTGCTTCAGGAGAGTGATTGGTATGATCTTGAAATAGCCCTAGTATAAATCCTGGCTGAAAGTTTGCACTAAGGCTCATACTCAGTCACCAGAAAATTTCAAGTTTCCTTGAAGATGTCATGGTGTTACATATGTTATGGTTGATAGAGAGGGATGTTGCGTTTATGAGAAGCAGAGAAAGTTCTTTCATACTGAAAGCTTAGTTATGTCCAATTTCAATTATATACTTGCAATACAAAGTACTGAAAAGTGGGACTGAGGATTTTGTTTTGGCTGTCAAAATGGTTGGTGAATAAGTTTATTTTATACTTTAGATCAGCACAGGTGTGGAAATGATCTAGTTGTACAACATTGTACCACTAACTAAATTGTCTGGAACCACTTTGCTGTAAGCAAGGCCTGACAAAGAGTAGCAAGATTAAGTTTAAGTTTTATTGCTTCCATGTCCTCAACGAAAATCAGTGCAGAGCCAGTATCTACACAGAGGCTTAGTTCTTTAACTAGGGGAGCACTGGTACAGTGGGCTCACAGCTTCAGTACCTTATGTCTGCTCAGCACTGGGCTCACTGGGTTTCTTTCTTTATTTCTTTTGCTGTTTTTAAGCCACGAAACCAGATTGTCTTAGAAAAATACAATCCTTTCTTTTTTTTTTTTTTTTTAAGTATTCTGAACTATGGCATGTGATTAAAGAAAAAGTTAAAAGTCTTTTTTCCTCCTGAAGTTACATTTGCTATAATTCTTCCCACTGTTATGCTATGCTTTGTTCTATCCTTTAGAATTAGATTTCAAGCACCCTATTTATAGACCATGTTTTTAGTACTTTGCAAGCAGAGCCCATGACTGGTTACCAAGAAAGGTTTTAATGGCCAGTTTACCTAAGGTGGATTACATAGAATATTTTGATAGTGTTGCTTGTTAAAACAAAGAAAAGTATTTGACATGAAGAAGTGTATATAGTAATTTAATCAGAATTAAATTAGCTCACATATGGAGTATTAAATTATTTGGAAAAGTTTTTGTGTACAAATGAGCAAATTGAGAATTTATTAAACAGTCAAGGATATTTAAATCTATTCCTGACTCCACTAAGTCATTTATTATAGCCCTAAGCAAGTTTGAAAGTTACTATGGTTTGTTTTAAGAATATGAATTCACTGATGAGAAACCTTAAATTACCCATTCAAATGAATATTGCTTATGTTTCAGAGATCAAATTGCTTTATCAAATAAGATTGTGTGAATAATAAAATACTTATTTCTGAAAACCAGTACCAGGCAGAGGTTCAGATCTCAAAGGGTATTGAAATGTAGTTAGGATGGTACCATTTTCATTCAACAGGACCTTTCTGGTGAACAGATCTGGAGCACCCTTCCACTCTTGCTTTGCTTTTAGCAGTGCTAGCTCAACTGGTAAAGAAGCCGCCTGCAATGCAGGAGACTCTGGTTTGATTCCTGGGTCAGGAAGATCTGCTGGAGAAGGGATAGGCTACCCACCCCGGTGTTCTTGGGCTTCCCTGGTGACTCAGCTGGTAAAGAATCCGCCTGCAATAAAAGCAAAAATAAACAAATGGGACCTAATTAAACTTAAAAGCTTTTGCGCAACAAAGGAAACTATAAGCAAAGTGAAAAGACAGCCTTCAGAATGGGAGAAAATAATAGCAAATGAAGCAACTGGCAAAAAATTAATCTCAAAAATATATAAGCAACTCCTGCAGCTCAATTCTAGAAAAATGACCCAATCAAAAAAATGGGGCAAAGAACTAAACAGACATTTCTCCAAACAAGACATACAGATGGCTGACAAATACATGAAAAGATGCTCAACATCACTCCTTATCAGAGAAATGCAAATCAAAACCACAATGAGGTACCATCTCACGCTGGTCAGAATGGCTGCTATCCAAAAATCTACAAACAATAAATGCTGGAGAGAGTGTGGAGAAAAGGGAACCCTCTTACACTGTTGGTGGGAATGCAAACTAGTGCAGCCACTATGGAGAACAGTGTGGAGATTCCTTAAAAAACTGGAAATAGAACTGCCATACGACCCAGCAATCCCACTGCTGGGCATACACACCAAGGAAACCAGAATTGAAGGAGACACATGTACCCCAATGTTCATCGCAGCACTGTTCATAATAGCCAGGACATGGAAGCAACTTAGATGTCCATCAGCAGATGAATGGATAAGAAAGCTGTGGTACATATACACAATGGAATATTACTCAGCCATTAAAAAGAATACATTTGAATCAGTTCTAATGAGGTGCGTGAAACTGGAACCTATTATACAGAGTAAAGTAAGCCAGAAAGAAAAATACCAATATAGTATACTAACACATACATATTGGAGAAGGCAGTGGCAACCCACTCCAGTTCTCTTGCCTGGAAAATCCCATGGACAGAGGAGCATGGTAGGCTGCAGTCCATGGGGTCGCTAAGAGTCGGACACGAATGAGCAACTTCACTTTCACTTTTCACTTTCATGCATTGGAGAAGGAAATGGCAACCCACTCCAGTGTTCTTGCCTGGAGAATCCCAGGGATGGGGGAGCCTGGTGGGCTGCCGTCTATGGGGTCGCACACAGTTGGACACGACTGAAGCGACTTAGCAGCAGCAGCAGCAACGCATATATTTGGAATTTAGAAAGATGGTAACAATGACCCTGTATGCGAGACAGCAAAAGAGACACAGATGTAAAGAACAGTCTTTTGGACTCTGTGGGAGAAGGCGAGGGTGGGATGATCTGAGAGAATAGCATTGAAACATGTATAGTATCATGTTTGAAACAGATCTCCAGTCCAGGTTCGATGCATGAGACAGAGCGCTCGGGGCTGGTGCACTGGGATGACACAGAGGAATGGGATGGGGAGGGAGGTGGGAGGGGGGTTCAGGATGCGGAACACATGTACACCCGTGGCTGATTCATGTCAATGTATGGCACAAACCACTACAATATTGTAAAGTAATTAGCCTCCAATTAAAATAAATAAATTTTAAAAAATTTTATTAAAAAAAAAAAAGAATCCACTTGCAATGCTGAAGACCTGGGTTCAATCCCTGGGTTGGGAAGATCCCCTGGAGAAGGGAATGGCTACTCACTCCAGTATTCTGGCCTGAAGAAATCCGCAGACTATCCATGGGGTTGCAAAGAGTCAGATGCGACTGAGCCACTTTCACTTTCAAATTCTCTTAGGGATGGAGATGTGTACCCATTTCAAGATAAGACTTTTCCTAAGCATTTCTTTATGTTTTGTCTGTTTTGTCAAGGCTTTGATGTTTTAGAATGAGGCAGCTTTGGATAAAAATTTATAGAAATTTTACATTAATAATTAACAGTAATAATTAACTTTTCAATAATTACCCATTTAAGTAGAACAAAACTTACTATTGGTGTCATTCAGAAGCAATGAAGAATAGGGAAGAAGCAAAGATATGTGTAATAAAAGGTTTAGTTCAGCCTTTAATATCATTTCTAATGAAGACAAATGAACAAGTAACCGAAAGCTCTTGCCACGTTTATTTTCAGAGTTATAGATAAGCTATGTATAACTACTCTGAAAGCTCTGAAAGACAACTTCTGTTTATAATTAATGCAAAACCAGCTCTACACTAATTCCATTTTGTGCATTTGCCAAGAGGTATTTCTTCATATAATTTACCTCCTGGATTGACTTTCCAGACTACTTTTGAATATTTCACATCAAGTAACTTAGTTTTTTTAAGCTTAAAAAACTTGACTTGCTTTTCTTGACATTGCTTAACTTTTAAGAATTATTTCTTTAAATGATAAATGTTTATAATCACATTTAGGAGATAGAGGGAACACTAATGATGTAGATCCTTATTTTTCTGCTAATGTAAACTAATTAGTGTTATTTATTTCCATTTAAATTAGCATTCTCTGTACTATTCCAGATATTTATGATTAAAATCAGCTTGGCTGTACAATGAACTATTTTATTCTGTGCTTTGCACAGCTTCCTCTCAACACCCAAACCCATTCATTATTTTTATTTAATTAAGCCTGACTCACATTGGAGAGATATCTGAAGCAAGGAAATTTCCCTAATAGCTGTGCAATCACAGTAGCTCACGGACTGTAAGAATATGATATTAATGAAAGAAGAAATTCAATAAAAACTGAATCATTGGGAGAATTTTTAAAAATTACCCTTACCTATAAGACAAAAGGGGAGAAGGAAATGGCACCCCACTCCAGTACTCTTGCCTGGAAAATCCCATGGACGGAGGAGTGTGGTAGGCTGCTGTCTATGGGGTCATACAGGGTCAGACACAACTGAAGTGACTTAGCAGCAGCATAAGACAAAAGTATAGTCGTTAATAGAAAACTGTCATTTAAAGAGCATAAATATATAGTATTAGTAATCAATAGCATAGTATTTGCATATATGAATATATTTATTTGAGGAAAATTATTCAATTAGTTTTATGCTGAAACCAGTGATTAGGAAATTGGCTATATTCTATATTGGCTATATTAGAAGTGTGAACTTATATGCTTCATAGGGGAAAAAATAGGAATTTTGCATATAATCCCATAGCAGATATTTTATAAATCTAGGGAAAGCTGAATTTCCAGGACAATTCCTTATTTTAAAAGAGTCATTTTTTTGTGTGTGTTTTTTAACAAAATATTTCACATGTAAGTGAGATCATGCAGCATTTGCCTTTGACTTGTATCACTTAGCATAATGAACTCTAAAACCAGTTATTTTACATGATGGTTTTATTCTGACATGTCTTCTGTAGTGAGGAAACAGAAGAATTTTGGTGGCAGTGTTCACATCTAACAAACTAGACATGAAAAACTGCAGAGGTTTTTTTTTTTTTTTTGCAAAGAAGAGAGACTAGATGGGGCTAAGCCCTCCTATTTTAAAAAAGGAAAGAAAGCAAACTTCATTGACTAAACACTTTCATGCCCTTGGGGACATATTCATACTTAAATTTTTTTTTTTTTTCCAACAAAACGAGGAAAGGAAAGAAAACCAAGCTGCCAAAGGCAGTGTTAGAGAAAATGGCAGAAAATTGCTTTCCAGTCATGCTTATCTGCTTTCATCTAATCTAAATGGTTTACTGTAAACTTGAGTAATTGTTGGATTACAATAATCTAACCAAAAAAAGTTTTAAAATAATTTTTTTTTGTAAAATAGTGTTTTTAATGTTTCTTTCAAGTGACTTTAAATCTCATCAATAAGCAATAGATATTAGATTCTGACTTACATCTTTGATCAGATTCTTAAAAGTGATTATATGAATCAAATTCCAAATAGGAAAAGATGGCATATTCAAATTGGGAATATTCGAGGAGGATTTATATGTAAAGACATTAATTATCAAGTCATAGGCAGGATGTCGTAAACTGAAGGGATAGATCAGGAAGTAGCCACAACGCTGTTTCTACCCCTAATCCTGATTGGAGAGGAAAAAGAAAAGAGAGAAAGTCCCATAGAGTGAGCTGCTTTGAGAGGGGCAGTAACCTTCAGGCAAGAGACAGAGGCAGCCTCAAGTGTCTGTAGGGCTGAGAGCAGAAGAAAATTACCGCGCCCTCATTCTTCTTTATCATTTACCTTCTGTCTCATCTCCTGCTGCGGCTTCTCGCTGACAAAACCCGTCTAGGTGCCAGTGGGCAAGGAAGTCTGTTGATGTAGCCGATGCAGGTCACTGTCTGGGCAGAGAGCTAGTTGAATTTGGAGGAGGCAAGCCTAAGATATCTGGCAGAGTAATTCAGAGCTGAGAGAGACGTTAGCGGTCATCTTGATGGTGGGAAAGATTGAAGGCGGGAGGAAAAGGGGACAACAGAGGATGAGATGGTTGGATGGCATCACCAACTCAATGGACATGAGTTTGAGTAAGCTCTGGGAGTTGGTGATGGACAGGGAAGCCTGGCGTGCTGCAGTCCATGGGGTCGCAAGGAGTCAGACACGACTGAGTGACTGAACTGAACTGAGAGTGAGGAAATCTAAAGTTTGTGGAGAGGTTAAGCAGCATGCATTGAGTAACATACAACCAAGACTCATTGTCTATCAGTCTGCTGTGTCCAAAACAGAAGCTCTGCACCACTATGCTATGTAATTATGCCACTGTCCTCTTAAGCATCTGTGCAGATCTCTTGTGCAAAGTGAAACTGACTTGTATTGCTGCCATCTTAACAAAATTAATAAAATTTGAAATTTATTTACCTTGCAGGTAGGATTTGCACTTATTGGAGGAAATGTTTTGGAATAATAGTTTGCCCCATAAAGCTTATATCAGCACCTACTCTAATTGCCTAAAAATTACTTTAAGTGACCATACCTGTTATAGAAAATTGTTCCTTAATGTGACTTTTCTTAAATCCTAGAACTGTGGAGGTAAGATAGAGAAAATAGAATAAACCTCTAACTATTGGAATTTTGCATTAGAGGTTTAAACTTTGAGACTTGTTTGATTAAAATTAAAAGCAGTCTGTACAATTCTTATCATATTAAGAATTTCTGTTCCTAAGATGAATTCTGTCTTTCAATGAGTCAACTCTTTGCATGAAGTAACCAAAGTACTGGAGTTTCAGCTTTAGCATCATTCCCTCCAAAGAATACCCAGGACTGATCTCCTTTAGAATGGACTGGTTGGATCTCCTTGCAGTCCAAGGAACTCTCAAGAGTCTTCTCCAACACCACAGTTCAAAAGGATCAACTCTTCGGTGCTCAGCTTTCTTTACAGTCCCACTCTCACATCCATTCATGACCACTGGAAAAACCATAGGCTTGACTAGACGGACCTTTGTTGGCAAAGTAATGTCTCTGCTTTTGAATATACTATCTAGGTTGGTCATAACTTTCCTTCCAAGGAGTAAGTGTCTTTTGATTTCATGGCTGCAATCACCATCTGCAGTGATTTTGGAGCCCCTCAAAATCAAGTCTGACACTGTTTCCACTGTTTCTCCATCTATTTCCCATGAAGTGATGGGACCAGGTGCCATGATCTTCGTTGTCTGAATGTTGAGCTTTAAGCCAACTTTTTCACTCTCCTCTTTCACTTTCATCATAAGAGGCTTTTTAGTTCCTCTTCACTTTCTCCATAAGGGTGGTGTCATCTGCATATCTGAGGTTATTGATATTTCTCCCGGCAATCTTGATTCCAGCTTGTGCTTCTTCCAGCACAGCGTTTCTCATGATGTACTCTGCATAGAAGTTAAATAAGCAGGGTGACAATATACAGCCTTGACGTACTCCTTTTCCTATTTAGAACCAGTCTGTTGTTCCATGTCCAGTTCTAACTGTTGCTTCCTGACCTGCATACAGATTTCTCAAGAGGCAGGTCAGGTGGTCTGGTATTCCCATCTCTATCAGAATTTTCCAGTTTATTGTGATCCACACAGTCAAAGGCTTTGGCATAAAGCAAAAGCAGAAATAGATGTTTTTCTAGAACTCTCTTGCTTTTTCTATGATCCAGCGGATGTTGGTAATTTGATCTGTGGTTCCTCTGCCTTTTCTAAAACCAGCTTGAACATCTGGAAGTTCATGGTTCACGTACTGCTGAAGCCTGGCTTGGAGAATTTTGAGCATTACTTTACTAGCGTGTGAGATGAGTGCAATTGTGTGGTAGTTTGAGCATTCTTTGGCATAGCCTTTCTTTGGGATTGGAATGAAAACTGACCTTTTCCAGTCCTGTGGCCACTGCTGAGTTTGCCAAATTTGCTGGCATGTTGAGTGCAGCACTTTCACAGCATCATCTTTCAGGATTTGAAATAGCTCAACTGGAATTCCATCACCTCCACTAGCTTTGTTCATAGTGATGCTTTCTAAGGCCTTCACATTCCAGGATGTCTGGCTCTAGGTGAGTGATCACGCCATCGTGATTATCTGGGTCGTGAAGATCTTTTTTGTACAGTTCTTCTGTGTATTCTTTACTTGTAACATTTTCAGCTGCTTTTTACCTTATTCTTTTCACTATTCTGTTAATACATCTGGTCATATTATCTCAAGGAATTTTCCACTTGTTAAATGCATTTGTATTTTACTAGAAGTAAAAGTGGTAGATTATGGAGCATTGTTTCATATTTTCCCTACGTTCTGAAAACTCTTGATTGAAATGCTTACTTTTCATTAGAAATTATTTTTGTGAACAGAAGTTTTTATGTTTTCTTCACATGAATGATCTCCTTGTATTCCAAGTCTCTTCCTCCTTTCTCATATAGCTTGTGTGAATATAATGTGTAAACTCTTAAACCAAAACACTAGATTATTGCTAAGGTCTTTTATATCTCTGTATCTAGGATTAGAAGTCATCAGTGTCATCTGGACTTTACTGCTGTGTCTGTGGTTATAATATTTAATTGTAAATGCTGCATTGTACCCTACCTACTTTACAAGAGATACATTCTGTTGCTTTTCTACTAGTAAGGTTTGAATATCTATAGAATATAAATGTTTCTGATTAAAAAAAAAACCCTATTTGAGTATAAATGCAGCATTTTCTCCTTTTTAGAATGCAATAAACTATACTTAGCTAAAACGTACTCTAGCTTCATAAATACTTTCCCTGGATCTTTAAACATATTCCTTTCATATTTTTCCTTTTATCAGGCAGTGTGATAGATCTTGTCATTGAATGTCAAACCATATTAAACAGTTCAGCTACTTTAATATATTTATAATGTTTGCCTTTGAAAAAATTTTAGAATTTTGATAATACAACAGTGCTCTCATAACAGCTTGTTTTTAATGATTTCATAATATTTCATGAGTAGATGTAATGTATTTTGCTTAATTATTTGTAGTTGAATTTAAAATTACTCTCAATCCCCACACTACAGATAATACTGTAGTGAATATGTCCTACACATAACTTTTCCTACAGTTTGAATTATTTCTCAGAAGTGAGATTATGGGATCATAGGAAATGTGAACATTTTTGTCACTGATGATTTATATTAATAGATCAGTTTCCAAAAGGGTTTTAACTTGTTTTTTTTACCATGGCAATGTTCAAGAGCCCCTGCATCACCCCCACTTTCGTTGGCATTGATTCACCAACTAATTTTTGTAATTTTCACAGACTAATAGACATACCTTGTTTCATTTTATGTTATATTATCAGCAAGGTTAAATATTTTCATTTATTCAGTATTTTGCTTAGTATCTGTTTCTTACCAGTTTGAATGAGTTCCTCAATAAAAATATCAATCTTCTGTTTATTTGCTAAAAAATATTTTTTTCTCAGATTATTGTTTGCCTTTTTTATTTTAATTATCAACATGCTTTTCTTAAAGCTGAGTAATACCACAGGTTTTATGTTTTAGTTCTATTTTGTATACAGTAAACTACTGCAGAAGTGGACAGTTTCTGTAGGTCCTTAAGAGAATGGCAGTCTCAGATAGTCTTAACACTAGCACAGAGTCAGTAAGCTCTAGAAGTCAGATAGCAATGGTAAAAGCAGAAATCTGAGATTGTTTTCTATCCTGCATATTTTTTATTAATTTCCTATTTGTTCTACCTGGAGTATTTAGCAAAGTCTTTCAAAAATGGCAGCCTGTCTCCACTGCACTAATAGGAGCCAAAGAAAGATTTTTCTGTTATTATTATTGTTTTAATTGAGAAAGAATAACATACCCTGAGAAGGGAGCGTGAAGGTGGAGGTGATAATTCAAGTGAAACTCATGTGAAAGGAGAAGCTGAAGGGGACAAAGGGAAGCTACTCTGTCCAGTTGTCCTACACGTGGAGTGTTAAATGTTAGTAGTTGGTTTTAGCTCAACAAAGAAGGTGATTACTTACCTTCCCAGATACTGTCCCGCCCCCAACCAGACAGCTCTTTGAAGAAGGAAAAGGTATTCCTGTTTGGAACTCATCCCTGGCTGAGTGACCAGTATAAAGAGAGCAGAGATTTAACGAATTCCTGAATGAAATAATAAATGAATCAAATGAGGAGAACTAGAAATAGGAATCAATTGAAGTTTAAAATATAATATTGATTCTGACTACTGCAGGTCCTCAGAGGAAGAAAATAAAGATTACGTTCTTGTTAAAATGGCCACACTACCCAAAGAAATCTATAAATTTAGTGCTGTCCCATGACATTTTTCACAGAACTGGAATAAATAATCCTAAAATGTATATGGAACCACAAAATCCCATATTCAGAATTTACCAAAGCAATGCTAAGGAAAAAGAACAAAACGGGAGGCACTACCCTTTCAGACTCTGGACAATACTACAAAGCTACAGTAATCAGAACATCAAAAGGATGCAAGAGGTAGGTTGAAAGGGCCTACTGGCCAAATCTGGGACAATTTGGATATTAAAATCAATAGTAATGGAATGTAACCGATTGGAAAAGTTGGATTCCAGAAACCCAAACTGATACAGAGAATGATAATAAATGAATGAGGGAGAAGGGAAAACTTCTCCTTAATTGCCAATTAATAAATATAGAAGGAATTGTGAAGAGCAGAAAATCACCATTTTGTAAACATTATAGTAATAGTAATTGATCCAGGCAAGAATCATTCATGGATGCTAAATGAAATGTGATGAAGAAAAAGGTACAGTCTCAAAGTACTTCCCCACAAATTATTTGTTAATTACAAAGGGGAAAATAGTAACTTTATACTGGATAAACCTGCAGATGCCATCTTAATTCAGGTAAACATCACCATTACCAATGAAGGGATAAACTGACATCATGTACCTTTTCTGTGAACATCACTTCTGTGGTATTTCTGCCCCAAATCTACTATATATAACCTGAATCTAAATATGAAGCGATGTCAAACAAATTGACATTTGATGGAAATAGTCTTCAAAATAACTTGTCTATACTCTTCAAAAATGTCTCATCAAAAAAAAAAAGTCAAGATCATAAATAATACACAAAAGTCTAGTAATCATTTCAGCTTAAAGGTAACTAAAGACACATAAAGACTGAATACAGTATGATCCTAGAGTGCGTTCTGAACCAGGTAAAAAATAAATATAAAAGATATTATTGGGACAGTTGATGTAATTTGAATATAGACTATTGAGATAATAATATTGTATCAAAATTCTTGATTTTGATCATTGTACTCTGGTTACATAAGAAAATGGATAGAGGCATTAAAAAGGGGCAAAACATCTTCAGCTTGTCACTGGTTGAAAAAATACGCATATACATATGTATATAAAGACATATATATAGAGAGAGAGAGAAGAAAAGAGTATAAATGATAAAGCAAATGGGGCAAAATAATTGGTGAATCTGGATATCTCTTGCACTATTTTGGCAATTTCCTTTAAGCTTGAATTATATTAAAATAAAAAGTTTTAAAGCCCACATGCCAACTCCCCAAAAACATTGAATTTAATCAAGAACATGCCAAGGAATTAAATTTCAGAAAATGTGTATATCACTTTGCTAAAGCAAAAGGAAACTACTTTATTGTAAGACCAAAGATTCTATGTAGCATAGTGAAGTTAAAAAAAAAAAAGCTAACACCGTACCCAACATACTTATTTCAGAAAGCTGTTTGTTCTAAAGAGTAAAAAGAAAAAGTTCAATTTCCTGAAGATGTAATCTAGTCTTATCCACACCAGGTGCAATATCCAATCTTATCCAAATAAATCAGTCCAAACATATGCCTCTAAGAGCAAGAAAGGTCAAAATTCGTACAAATTGTCCATTTCAAACAAAAAGAAAGAAAGAATGTGAAAAGTGCTTTGTACAAATAAGGTGTACTTGTGTTCTGGCACGGTTAGCAATGAGATGACTTTGACATTAAAGAAAAAATTACTTGAGGTTCAGCTAAGTTGGCACTTTTTTTTTTTTAATACACAACATGCAAACAAAAACACAATAATTCTTTTATATAGATTAAAGTGAAAAACCCAAAGTGAATTCTTTGTATATTTATTAAGGCAACAGATCAGAGGTGATTATTAAAAATTCTGAAACAATCATAATTCCCATGTGTTATGAAGCCATAAAAGATTGGTCTGGCTCCATTTTATTTGTTTTTATCTTCTCCTGTTCCTCGTATTCTCTTCCTTTCTTTTTCTCTCAACTACCCTGCCTGTGCAGGCTAACCTGCATGGCTTACCATGGCCAGGGACAATCAGCTACAGAGGTTGCTGACCTTGTACAAGGCAGGCACAAGAAGAAGCACATTTATTCTGACAGGGCATTTACATGACGCAAACCATCTTTCAGAGCATCTTACTGAAAAACAGCTCCTGCTGGGAAGAGTCTGTGGGCTTCAGACTGTGAACTGCCTCCTGCTGAGCTTAAACTACACACCTTTCGGATCAGCAGCACCATGTCAGTCTCTGACAGCTGTGTAAGGTGGATTTTTATTTACATTTGCTTTCCACAAACCTGTATTGTCCTTGTCAAAGAAAAATTTAAATAGGTTAAGAGACTATGAGGCAGAGTCATAAATGACCAGAAAAAAGAAAAAAAAAAACAAAAACCCTGAAAATCTAGATTTCCTATTTGTGAGATTGTTAATCTTCCTAAAAAGACATTTGTGCTATAGGTCTCTAGTAGCAAGTATTTTCACCTTTCCCTGCTTGTTCTACTTCCTAGGAATGCTAATAGAATACTTTCTAGGAATGCTAGTAGATTCACAAAGTTATTTTTGTTTCAAAGAAAGGAAAATCAAATTTTAAAAGTTCAAAGAAAAATCTTTAGCATAAAATAAAATACCAGGTAAATTATCATTCCTTTTCCATTTTCTGTGTCTCAGCAAAAATACTATAGTACTGGGTGAGAGGACAAAGTAAGAGCTAGGCACTGAATAAGATACTTTACATATTATTTTACTTAATGATGTGGGGTAAATATTATGGTTTTCTGAGCACTGAAACATGGAAAAATTGGGTAATTTACTTGAGATTATACAGCTAAGAAATGGCTCTAAAATTAGACCTATATGAAATCTAAGTTTACACTTGCATGCCTCTCTCCTGCCTCCCTGGAATTTCTTTAAATATTTCAGTAATATAAGAATATCTTGACTTTTCACATAAACCAGGAGGAAAATAACTCTAGAAATAAAAAGTTTGAAATGAATTTTCAGAATGTAGTATATACTGGCCTTTCAGACTCTGACAGATTAATCTGTATATAATTTGACTAATTGACCAACTTGATAAGTCATTAAAAATTAATACTTCTTATTGAAAAAGAATGTCCAGACTCATGTTAACTGTATGAATCAGTAACAGACTCATCTGTAAATGTTTTTTTAAAAAGGGGAGGAGGTGATAACAGTGCATTTCCTCTGATGTTATAATATCTTCCTTGGTGAAAACTATGCTCCGCATTATGACTCACTCAAATATTTCATTCTCTGTCCAGTCAGCTTTTGTATGGCTCAGACTTCTTGTTACCAGCTGGGGAACAAGGCATAGTACAATTTCCTAGAAGCTTTATCCTAGCAGTCTGGTTGATAGCCAGATTCAGTAGCACATATGTTACCTTAGCCAGGAAAAATTTTCCAGAGCATCATGAAGAGAGGCCTTCGGGGAGAGCAGTGAGCCAGTGAACACAGCGGTTGAATACTGTAAGACAGCTCTTCCCTAGTCTGAAAGGCTCAGTTTGAATTCCCTGCGGGGCCATCAGTTTCACACTTCATCAGCTAGAGCAGGTTGCTGTTAATAAGCCATGGGCCACCAATATGGTGAGGGCACCATTTCTGAAGAAACCCTGAGTCTGTCCATCATGAGAAATGGCAGAGACATATTTTGTGCTGCCCTTGTTAAGCAAGGTTGATTATTCATAATTATTAACATGTATTTGTTGGCAAAGAACAATATGAAACATGTAATTAGATATAACATCTGTGCAGCAGGTTTTCTATTCAGGCAGGACTCTATTCTCTGTAGAGGGGAAAATAAGGAAAAAAAAGAAAGATCCAGTTTTAAAGTCTTGAGTATTACATATTTATATAGAGAGCACCACTGATTTAAAATTCATTCTGACCTAACAGAAAACAGCTTTTCTGGAACGTCTTTGAAAAGCTAACCAGTACTAACTGAACATTAGGGAGATACCACAATTCTTTCCCTGTCAGTGGCCCTAGAATTTGGTGGCAAATTTTGGTAAAAATAAATTCCCTCAAACTACTTACTTCCTTCAACATTTTGGTTTATATCGGACAAAAAGAAAAGAAAAACTTGCCATAAGATTCTGTTTCATCTCAAATTCATGTCATTACTTATTGCCATAGATACTAAGTTTCTTTCTAAAGAGTCGCTACCTTTACCTTCATTTAACAATAAATATAGGACTTCTCCGACGACTCAGTGGTAAAGAATCTGCCTGCAACACTGGAGACTTGCAGTAGATGCAGGTTTGATCCCTGGGTCAGGAAGATCTCCTGGAGAAGGAAATGGCAACCCACTCCAGTATTCTTGCCTGGGAAATGCTATTAACATAGGAGCCTGGTGGGTTATAGTCCATGAGGTCACAAGAGTCACACATGACTGAGCAAATAAACAGCAACACAATAGCAATAAATATGCGTGACAAACTGCAATAATCTGACAGAGAATATTGCAGGGAAAGTGTTATACAATACTAATACTTTACTAATAGGCTAAAAAATGAGAAACATGAAATAAAAGAATTGAGAACTATAAATTTGCAAATATGCTAAAAATTATAATGGTGTTTCTTTTCCAAACTAAAATTCATCTTTAAGACTTCTGGTGTCCTCTTGATTTGATGCACCGAGTAGAAAATAATATCACTTCTGTAGTATTCCTGCTCAAAGTGCATCACCTGAATCTAATCAAAAAAAAAAAAAAATCAGACATCCAAACTGAGGTGCATTCTTCACAGAAATTGGCGTGTGTTCCTTAAAAATGTCAAGGAAAGACTGAGAAAGTGTTCCAGATGAAAGGATAAAGATATGACAACTAAGTGCAATTGGTAATATGGGATTTTTCTGTTACTATAAAGAACATTATTGGAGCAAATGGTGAAATTCAAATAGGGCCTGTAGTTCTATATCAATGTTAATTTTCTAATTTCGATGATTATTTTTTGGTTATTTTAGAAAATGTAATTGTTTTTTTGTTTTTTTCTTGGTTTCACGAAACAGTCTGAAGTATTCAGGAGTAAATAATGGGCATCATGCCTGCAAGAATCTTAAATAGTTCAGAGAGAATGAGAGAGAGAAGGGAAAGAGAAAGAGAATAAGGCAAACTGTTAATACTGGGTAAAGGGTATCTGAGACTTCTTAGTACTATTCTTGCGATTTTTGTAAGTCTGGAAAGTATACTAAAAAGTTTAAAGAGACTATAACCAAAAACTTAGTTACATTGTTATAGAAAATACTATAATTCACAGCAATTTTAATTAAAGTGACTGTAAGCTTCACATAATATACTCTATTGTTTTCACATATCGTGCAGTTGCAGCTGTCGTAGCTGTCACTTAGTTTTCTCTCAAATTTAGCTAAACCAGTGGGAAACAACGGCATGATAATCCCAAACAGCTGATAACTTAAAAACCATTTGCAAAGTATTATCTCACTAACTCAAACAAACAGGAAGAATAGTGTATACCTGGAATAAACGCTATCTTGTTACTTTCTGACAGGTATTGCAAGCAAAAATATTAAACAAATGTTGCCATACAGAGGGCCTCCAAGCTTATATGAAGGAATGTGTGTTTCATACACACACACACACATATACATATATGTGTTTTTGTTGTCATGTAACACATAGTCTATAAATGGCTTATTAAAACAGCAGCTAATACTTACTGCATTCTTACTAAGCCAGTACTTTTAGATAATTTTATTCTCCAAAAATAATCCTATGAAGTAGGCTCTATTAATAATGTTAAGCTATGACTACGCTACTTTCTGAAATTACATGCTATTGTCTTGGCTTCAAAGGCCCTTTTTTGCTCATTTCTTCCCATCAAAATCATGCCTCAGATACACAGTTCAAATGCCAACTGCAATCAAGTGTTCCTCAATCCCACGATCAAAATTAATCACTCCCTCTTCTTAGTTTCTATAAGCCTTTCTTTATTTATTAGCATTCATTAAAAGTTTTCTAAAAATATGCATTAGACACTAAGCTATTTACAAGGGGTCACAGGGAAGAAGGAGGGATTATTAACATAATTTTAGTTATATAATAAAACATTGGTGTTATTAACAAGTCCTTGAACTTATTGGACACTTATCAATATGCCCAGCAAGGTACTAATCACCCTACAAAGAAGTCATTATTAACATCTCCCTTTTGCAGATGAGGAAACTAAATCTTAGAGAAAACAATGAACTTGTAGGCATAACTGATAAATGAAAGAACCTGGTCTGAGGCTAAAGCCTGTGCTCTTAAACTATTTACTGCCCTCAGGCTGATGGTTCAATGGAGAAGAAAACATACATCTAAATATATTATAGCATGCAGTGAAAAAGTAATGTTTTATTAAAAAAAAAGGTTAAGAAAAAGCTTATAGGTAACATGAGTATTGAAAGATAAATAGATAAATGAGAAAGAGAAGAAAGCCATTCTGAACTAGCAGTGACAGAGAGGTGTTGGGAATTCTGGGAATGTTTGGAGGGTCCATAGTCTGGATAAGGGATATTAACACTAGAATGACAAGCATATTTATCCCTTATGAAAGTTAAATACAAAATTATAGGATTTTAATTTTCCCAGTAGTGTGAGATGCATAAACTTGAAATCAATTCAATATCCCTAGCTCTAAAAATGTACCAGACAAAATATATTATGTACCAAAAACATATTTTTGTTTAATAAGTATTTCAGTTCATTTCAGTCACTCAGCCATGTCCGACTCTTTGCGACCCCATGAATTGCAGCACGCCAGGCCTCCCTGTCCATCACCAATTCCCGGAGTCCACCCAAACCGATGTCCATCGAGTCAGTGATGCCATCCAGCCATCTCATCCTCTCTCATCCCCTTCTCTTCCTGCCCCCAATCCCTCCCAGCATCAGAGTCTTTTCCAGTGAGTCAACTCTTCATTTCAGGTGGCCAAAGTACTGGAATTTCAGCTTCAGCATCAGTCCTTCCAATGAACACCCAGGACTGATCTGCTTTAGGAAGGACTGGCTGGATCTCCTTGCAGTCCATGGGACTCTCAAGAGTCTTCTCCAACACCACAGTTCAAAAGCATCAATTCTTTGGTGCTCAGCTTTCTTTAGAGTTCAACTCTCACATCCATACATGACCACTGGAAAAACCGTACCCTTGACCAGACAGACCTTTGTTGACAAAGTAATGTCTCTGCTTTTCAGGAGGCTCTTAATAAGTTGTATGCCATAATAATCCTAATACATGAAGAAAGCTACTACCATTTCAGGTTTTTTTCCACTCCAGAACAGCCATTAGATTTGATCAGAGTTATATACACTGTGAAAATAAATCTCACAGCAGTCTTACAGTGAGTTGGAGGAAAGCAGAAAATGAAGGTTGTGGGAACAATTATAAAGTAATATGACTCCCTAAATCGTGCTGTAGCATATTAGAGATAGATGGCCCCATAAAGATCATCCAGCGAAATTTTCTTGTCCCAGAGATGAGGAAACCAAGATAAACATGGAATCCTTAAGGTTATAAATAGCAGATATTAATAGTTAACTTTTGTCAAACAAGTAATTCTCAGGTATATGTGGGGAAATGCTGAAGTGGAACCTACTGAGCATGAAAGACTAAATGGAAGGCAAATATAAGAGACAGAACACAGAAAGAACAGCTGTACCTGCGTTGAACTTTTAAGAGCTGCCTGAGCTTCATGTTCAATGCAATTTACCACTCTGAAGTTAAATTGGAATTTCACACAAGTTCCCCCTCTTTCCCAGCAGTCTCTGTCACGCCTGTAAAAATGATATGGATAAACAAATCTGTTTTCCAGTTGTAAAAGTTACATATACATTCCAATGGCAGAAAATTTGAAAAACCAATCAACCAAAAATAAACCGAACAAATGACAGAATCAACTATAAAGTTTGCCAGCCAAAAAGCAGCTACTCTTAACAATTTGGCTTGAAGAACTGGTCACAATTCTGTGGATTCTGGGAAGAAAAAACAGCAGTTGTAAAGGTACAGAGCCAAGAAATCATATGGGGCCTTTCAAAGACCTGAAAATAGCAAATTGGAGTACAGATCTGGGGAAGACATGGAGATAGTGGAAGATGACACAGCAGATAATAAACTGCAGCTTCCAATTATGGATTCATAATGTGGTCACCAATGATATGTTAATTGTACCCGTGCATTATTGTCTGCTTCCTTCACCAGTAGGCTTAGTCCACAAAGACTGGTCCTCTGTGGCTCTCTGTCCTCATGTCAGGGAGTGACACAGTTGGCCATGTATAGTGTAGACATCAGAGAAGGCGATGGCACCCCACTCCAGTACTCTAGCCTGGAAAATCCCATGGACAGAGGACCCTGGTAGGCTGCAGTCCATGGGGTCGCTGAGTGCCGGACACGACTGAACGACTTCACTTTCACTTTTCACTTTCATGCATTGGAGAAGGAAATGGCACCCCACTCCAGTGTTCTTGCCTGGAGAATCCCAGGGACGGGGGAGCCTGGTGGGCTGCCATCTATGGGGTCTCACAGAGTCGGACACGACTGAAGTGACTTAGCATAGTGTAGATATACATTTTTATTGAGATAGAATTGACACATTAACATTATGTTAGTTTCAGGTGTATAAACTAATGATTCCATATTTGTATATTGCAAAATGATCATTCCACTAAGTCTAGTTACCATCTTTCACCATACATAGTCAGAGAAAATGTATTTTCTTGTGATGAGAACTTTTAATATACACTTTCCTAGCAACTTTCAAAACTACAATACCATATTATTAACTATAGTCACCATGCTGTACATTTTACATCCCCTGGCATTTATAACTGGAAGTTTGTACCTAGAATATATTTTTTTAATGAGAGAGAATGTGTTTTGTGAGAAGAATTAAGTCTGTTCATTACTGAAAACAGCTGAATTGACTAACTGACCTTTCAAAATATAAAATTTCTTTTTACTTAGAAATATGCAGGAAAGAGTAAAATGGAAGACATCAGTTATTACTCTCAAGAATAGAAATGTTCAGACAGATTCAGATAACCTTATCTGAAATAAAGGCATAAATCAGTTGAAAATTGAGAATCAATTTTTAAAAGTTTATGTGGGTCTGAAAGTAAAAAGAAAAAGCGGAAAGTTCATGAATAGAAACCAGTCACTGTAAATGGCAACCTGGAACTCTGAAATGTCAATTTCACACTGCACTAAGCATATCCTTCCAAACACTACCAAACTGCTGTTTGGAAAAATATCAACACCTGATGCTACATTCCTTGGAGTAATAGGTCAGACATATTAGCCAGGTCAGGTACAAAACTGCATCCACTAGGACCTGCCGCTCAGGAATCATTTTCCATCTGTTTCAGTGTTTTATCACTTTTAAATCAGATGTGTTAATTGACCTAGAAAAGCAGCTAACTCCAAACAACTCCATGGTTTGGCTCAGTACAAGTAAATGCTAAGAACATCCTAAAGAAAGCAGGTGGGGGAACTTACAGTGAGTTAGAATATATTCACCTAGGATTTCAGGCCGTCGGCCGAAATACATAACCTATTGCTGCGATCTGCCACTCATGGCCACTCATATACCCTCTTCAGTCAGGTGCCCACCAAGTGCTGACAGCCCCAGTCTGAATCACTTATTAGGTGATAACAATTATTCAGGGGAGAGCTGACTATTTTCCATATGAGAAGTTCTTTGGGGAAAACACTTGCAATCTGGCCTCAGGAAGTGAAGGCAAAGATACTTCCAGTCTGACAAGAAAGCGAAAGAATGTGTTGCTGCCTGACTCAGAACCTCTGGGGAATTTTCTCCCTCAGGGAGACTGGGGCTGTGGGGTACCCAGCACTACCCAGACCCTCCCTGACATGAGTAAATGAGGTCTGTCAGTGACATGCAAGTAAAGAACAACTCCAGAAATAGAATTTTCAAACTTAAGGAGACATAATTGAGGGTGATAAAGCACACAGACACAGAAAAAGGTGACTTAGATTTAAGGCACACAAAAAGGCCAAGAACCCTTAGCGAAAGTAACAGGGTGGAATTCTCTCCATGTGCTTTTGGTCAAGTTTCTTTCCCTGGTGTGTGCGCACATTGCTACACCCCAGAAACAAACGGCAAACAAGCCAGGCTAGCTGTCCATTGCACCGAAATACCAGGTTTCTATTATATCATCAACAAATGGCGGTCAAGGAGGAGTCCATAAACATGCTTTAGCCCTTAAGTGAAAGACAGCTGGCAGAGTAAAAGGTTTGCAGAATCAAGAAGCCAGATAAACACGGCTTCATATTCAATAAATATAGTAAATTTACTGTAGCCTTCTCACAGAGAAAGATTATTTATTCTGCCCTTTTAATAGATAAGTTATTGGTCTCCAGTACTCATACTCTAGAATGTCACTTATGATGTCCAGAGGACCAGAAAACTAGTAGATTGTATCAGTACTGCCTCTGTTTTTCTCTAGAAAGTTCGTTTTTAGGAATTAACAAATAAGCATATAAAGAAATACATAAAATTATTGTCTTCCCTTAAGAGTTCTGAGATCATAAAAAAAATTTTGAAATCAAAAGAATTCGAATTCAGCCACCCCACTTCACCACCCCCAAAAGCTCCACAAAATAAATTGGCTTTTATTACAAGAGAGAAAAGGCATAAAGTGTGACATTAAAGGCTGTCAATGAGCTGATTCCCCTTAACCAATCATCCACAGTTCGCATTACTTCATAAAACTAGTTTTCTGACATTCACTTGAAATTCCCTTTCCATACCCGTTCTCTCTAGTCTTGTTAATGCTATTCCCTCTCAGTAAAATACTTCACATTCTTCTTTCTTTTAATCTAAAGTTTACTCTGTTTCAAGGCCAGATTCAAGAACTGCTTGACCTGCTTGACACCTTTCCCAACCGAAAATCATCATCCTTCTTTTCTGGCCTTTTCTAACACCTACTGTTCAGTCTTTCCAATTCAGTAATATTTCACTGCAGAAATTATCTTCCTAAAATGTAATATAGTTGGCAAGACCCAGCTGGTAAGATCAAAGTCTCATAGAAACAGGGTATTAAGAAAAAAAATTCTTTTAGATCTGTTTTCCTTGAAAAGAAAGTTCTGAAAGTCGTCTGTTCCAAAGCATGTAGATTTACTGGAGCTATCTCCTCTTATGGGCTTCCAAATAGGAAATCCTGCTACTGAAGTTGACTCTCCAAGTTCAATGTCAGGAGGCTGTTATCTTCTTGAGGCAGTCCTTACTGACTTAGAACACTGTTTTCTACATGAATTTTCCCTTGTTTATTTCATTGTTTGTTTCTTGGTCTCTCTCTCTCTCTCTTTCTTCCATTCTTCTTTGCAAATCTTAGCAAAATGCTTGTTCTATTAACTGACCAAATTACTAGGCTACATAACAGTTTTCTGAACTGTTTTTCTTCATAGAGTGAAGCTGGAGAGAACACAGGCTTCACAGAGGGGGATGTACTAAATTGATCATGCTCTGTTATTTAGGGACACGTAATTATAAGAATGAGTTATCTCAAAACACTGGTTTTTAAGAATTAATGCAGTATTGACTTTTAATAGTAAAATAAATGTATTTCTCATGTCAGTCCCAATTTTTTCTAATACAAAGGCTCGCAAACCTGCTTTGTTCCCTCATCCAATTCCTAAAGTGGACAAATGTGAGTTTCAGAATATTTAGACTTCCCTGGTGGCTCAGAGGTTAAAGTGTCTGCCTGGAATGCAGGAGATCAGGGTTCGACCCCTGGGTCGGGAAGATCCCCTGGAGAAGGAAATGGTAACCCACTCCAGTACTCTTGCCTGGAGAATCCCATGGAGGGAGGAGCCTGGTAGGCTACAGTCCATGGGGTCGCAAAGAGTCAGACGACTGAGCGACTTCACTTGCACGTTCACTTTATAGACATACCCATTAATAATACATACTTCATAAGGAAAACTTTTTTTAAGATTTTCTTCTTAACTGCAGTATTGCTAAGCAGACTTGGGGCTGTAGCATATCCAAAGACAAATGAGCAAATCTTGAATCTTTCTTCAACGCTATTGTGCATTTTGAACTATGGATTTTACTATAAGAACATGAAATTGGACTTTGTGATTATAAGTGATTTCTCTACGTTTTTGCTACCAACATAGAGTCATTGAAACAGAGCTATAAAGGGACCAAAAAAAATTACAAACTTTTTTTTTTAATAGAGGAGCAAACAGGATGTATTAGTGATGTATTGCTGTACCCCCAAATTTGGAGGCTGAAAACCGTGAACATTTATTACATCACAGTTTCTGTGGTTTAGGAACCTGATGGAACTTGGTTGGGTCTTCTGGCTTAGAACTTCTCACAGGCTGCTTTGAGCTGTGGTTTCACTTCAAGCTCAACTTGGAGATGTTTTACTTCCACGCGTATATGTATGCCAGTTGGCAGGATTCAGTTCTCAAGCACTATCGGAGTGAAGACCCAGGCCCTCACTGACTTCTGGGCTTTGTTCTCATAGGCTTCTCCATAGGACAGCTCACAGCGTGGCAACTGGTTTCTCTTAACAGTGAGCCAGAAAGATAGCAAGCTAAAGAGAAAAATCACAGTCATCTTATGACTTAAGCATTGAAGTAACATCCCGTTACCTTTACTGTATTCTGTTTATTAGAAGTAAGTCACTAGTTTCAGCCCACAATCAAGGGGAGGGGATTGCACAAAGGTGTGAATACTGGGAGGGGTGATTGTAGAGCACCATATCAGAAGTGCCTCCCATAGACATCCAGAGAAGTGAAGCATCCAAAGTTATACATACAGTTTCTCAGTTGAAGCATAGGGTCAGCTCTCTGATTTCTCAATTCCCAGTCCACTATGCTTTTGCATTTTAGTCATTAAAAAGGAGTTGATGACATAACTCTTTTCTCTTTGAGAAGAGAAATGACTTTTAATTTCCTCCAGCTCATGAGATTACTTATAATATTGCAGTAGGGGAAAGATGCAGAGAGGGAAGCATAAATAATACTACTGAATTTGCTTTCCTACTCACTGGAAATCATGCCAAGTTTAGAAACAAGGTTGTAAGGGAGAGCTTAGAGCCCTCCCAGCTAAGCCTTTCAAATATGCAACTAGACCCAGGTTTGTTAGTTGGGCACTTCTATAATAAGCTCACATTTTAAAAGAAAATAATTGATGAGAACATTAGTATGCTCCACAAGTCCTTATATAAATTAAATTATAGCACCAGTAAAATATAGGCAAGTAGGAGTGTTAATATAATTTAAAAATATGAAAGGCATCAGTAATACTGTGCTTGAATCCAGTGGCGCTGTTGCCATCAAATGCTGGGGAATAAACCTTAGAGCGTGGTGGGAATTGAAGTACAGAGGGGAGTATGCATCCATTTGCAATTTGTAGAACAGATGCATAAAAAAAATAAGCAACACAAATTATCACCATTGTTCTTAGAGCAGTTGTTAATTCAAGAAGAAGTGGTAGGAATCAACATCGAGTCAAACTTATTGTTTAATCACTGTAATAAAGCATGGCTAGCTAATATACTGGTTTCCCAGGTGGCTCAGTGGTCAAGAATCTGCCTGCCAAAGCAGGTGACACAGATTTGATCCCTGGGTCAGGAAGATCCCCTGGAGAAGGAAATGGCAACCTCCTCCAGTATCCTTTGCCTGGAGACTCTGATGGACAGAGGAGCCTGGCAGGCTACAGTCCTGGGGGTCACAAAGAGTCGGGCATGACATGGAGATTAAACAACAACAGCAAGCTAATATACACATAGCAAACAATGATTACGTCTCTCACAAGAACTTGAGTGTTTTTTGTAGTCTAAAAAATAGGCCATGACAAAAATAGAAGACAGACATTCCTCTGTTATAGATTGTGGAGACTGCTAAGAAAAAAGAACAGGAAATGCTAAGATATAGAACTTACTTGGTTGATGAGTAAAACATGTTTGTTTTTAAAAATGTTTTGAGTAACTCTGTCTTGTCACTGATATTTCTCTGTGCAAAAATTACTTATTTGGAGAAATATTTCTTGACCACTCCATCTAAACTTATTCCTTCCCCTTCTACTGTCATTATCAGGTTATCCTGTGTGATTTTTCATAGCAGTTATCTGGTTTTTAAAATTGTTTGAGACCAGATTTTCTATCTCATTCACTACTAGATTCCCAGAATTTAAAATAATAACTAGAAAGGACTTCCCTGGTGGTCCAGTGGTTAAGACTCTGCGCTTCTTCCACAGGGGGCATGGATTCAGTCCCTGGTGGGGGAACTAGCATCCCACATGCCCTATGGTGTGGCCAAAAAGTTAATTAATTTATGAAAAAAATAGTACCTGGAATATGGATAGTAGGTATTTTATACTTATTTGCTGAATGAATAAATACAGTATTCCAAACACATTGCAGTGAAAGAATCTATATGTCAGAGCTTTCCAGACTTTCACCCTCAGTGTGCCTATAGTGGTTTTGACAGCATCTCTAAACCAGTGAAATTAATGTGGTGTGATTTACTGTTGAAATTGTGAATTATTTCATCTAGTAATTTGTGTGGTAACCAACAGATGTTCAGTATAGCTATGTTTCCTTAAAAAATGTAACATATTCCACAATTCTACTGTAGTAAGTTCACTATAGCTCCCTGGGGAACCATAATCTAACATGGTTTTTCTCATTTGTTAATGCCGTACATTGAAAGCTTGGATGTCCAGGAAAGAGGCTCAGTCTCCTCCTATGAAGCCATGCAATCCAGTAAGCATCAGAGTCAGTATCAAATCAAGGCCCAATGTATTGACCTAGAATGAGTCAATCTTAGTAAATACCTAACTAAATAAAATCAAGACGTATTAAATAATTCTAGAGCAGAGTCAGGCTGCCAAACAACTCAAGAACCTCTAAGTCTAGAAGTGAGTCGATGTTGTATAATCTCTAAGTTATGTCCGACTCTTTGCGACCCTGTAGACTGCAGCAAGCTAGGGTTCCCTGTAACTCACACTCTCCCAGAAATTGCTCAAACTCATGTTCATGAAGTCTGTGATGCTATCCAATCTTCCAATCTTCTGTCGCCCCTTTCTTCTGCCTTGAATCTTTCCCAGCATCAAGGTCTTTTCCAGATAGTTGACCTTCACATCCAGTGGCCAAAGTATTGGAGCTTCAGCATCAGTCCTTCTAATGAATATTCAGGACTGATTTCCTTTAGGATTGACTGGTTTGATCTCTTTGGTGTCCAAGGGACTCTGAAGAGTCTTCTCCAGCACCACAACTCAAAAGCATCAATTCTTTGGCACTCAGCCTTCTTTACAGTCCAACTCTCAACTCTCACATCCATAATGACTACTGGAAAAACCATAGCTTTGACTAGATGGACCTCTGTCGGCTGTCTAGGTTTCTCGTAGCTTTTCTTCCCAGGAGCAAGCATCTTTTAATTTCATGGTTGCAATCACCATCCACAGTGATTGTGGAGCCCAAGGAAATAGACTCTGTCACTGTTTCCACATTTTCCCCTTCTGTTTGCCATGAAATGATGGGATTGGATGCCATGATCTTCGTTTTTTGAATGCTGAATTTTAAGCCAGCTTTTTCACTCTCCTCTTTCATGGTCATCAAGAGGCTCTTTAGTTTGCTTTGCTTTCTGCCATTAGGGTGGTATCATCTGCATATCTGAGGTTGTTAATATTTCTCCTGACAATCTTGATTCCAGCTTGAGAGTCATCCAGCTCCACATCTCATATGATGTACCCTACATATAAGTTAAATATGCAGGGTGACAATATACAGCCTTGAGGTACTCCTTTCCCAGTTTGGAAGCAGTCAGTTCCATGTCTGGTTCTAACTCTTGCTTCCTGACCTGCATACAGGTTTCTCAGGAGATAGATAAAGTAGTCTGGTATTCCCAACTCTTAAAGAATTTTCCAGTTTGTTGTGGTCTGCATAGTCAAAGACTTAGCATAGTCAACAAAGCAGAAGTAGATGTTTTTCTGGAATTCCCTTACTTTCTCTATGATCCAGTGAATGTTGGCAATTTAATCTCTGGTTTCTCTGCCTTTTCTGAATCCAGCTTGTACATCTGAAAGTTCTTGGTTCACGTACTGCTGAAGCCTCGATTGAAGGATTTTGAGCCTTATCTTCTAGCATGTGAAATGAGTGCAGTTATACAGTAGTTTGAACATTATTTAGCATTGTCCTTCCTTGGGATTGGAATGAAAACTGACCTTTTCCAGTCCTATAGCCACTGCTGAGTTTTCCAATTTTGCTGGCATATTGAGTGCAGCATGAAATTAAAAGACGCTTGCTCTTTGGAGGAAAAGCTATGACCAACCTAGACAGCATATTAAAAAGCAGAGATATTACTTTGCAAACAAAGGTCTGTCTAGTCAAAGCTATGGTTTTTCCAGGCATCATGTATGGTTGTGAGAGTTGGACCATAAAGAAAGCTGAGCGCTGAAGAGTTGATGCTTTTGAATTGTGGTGTTGGAGAAGACTCTTGAGAGTCCCTTGGACTGAAAGGAGATGAAAACAGTCAATCCTAAAGGAAATCAATCCTGAATATTCATTGGAAGGACTGATGCTGAAGCTGAAGCTCCAGTACTTTGGCCACCTGATGCAAAGCACTGACTCATTTGAAAAGACCCTGATGCTGGGAAAGATTGAAGGCGGAAGGAGAAGGGGACAACAGAGCATGAAATGGTTGGATGACGTCACCAACGCGATGGACATGAGTTTGAGTAAGCTCCGGGAGTTGGTGATGGACAGGGAAGCCTGGCATGCTGCAGTCCGTGGGGTCACAAAGCCTGGCGTGCTGTAGTCCATGGGGTCACAAAGAGTCGGACATGACTGAGTGACTGAACTGAACTGAACTGAGTGCAGCACTTTAACAGCATCATCTTTTAGAATTTTAAATAGCTCAGCTGGAATTCAGACACCTCCACCTGCTTTGTTTGTAGTAATGCTTCCTAAGAAGTGAGTGAAATACCATAATTTAAGATGTTGATAGGTAGATGTGTAAGCTTGCTGGCATTTGTATAATAAAGAGACTTCTGGGCTTATTTTTAATCGGCATCTGAGAGGAGGGCCTAGCATCTTGCTTCCTAATGGATCCTTTCTTCCCTGGCTCTGTTTTGAGTATTTTCCCTCAGTGTTCTGCCCCACCTCCTCACCCCCATCCTCCCTGGGTTCTGCACAGGATCATGCTTTGTAATGAGGATTAAAATAGATACAGATTAAAATTGTTTATGAAACATAGAATTAAATAGCTTGTATTTCCAAACATGCTGCAACACCAAGTGCATGTTTTGCCTCTCTTTGATTTTGGTTTAATAAAATGTCAAATTAATATTCAACTCTCTACTCAAAACACTTTAATCAATTTATAATTTCATTTCTTTCCCTTCTAACAGTTTAATTGCAAAGTCTTCAATGGTTATATTAATGTATATCTTAATAATTATATTAACTTTTCTATATTAACTTAAAGTTGATGTATATCTTAGCTTTTCTAAGAATAAGATATAACTCATAAATGTGTACTACTTTAAAGATTCAACTGCATTGAATCAAGGAGTGAAATAATCTTAACTGTTTCCCAAAGAGTCAAGTGATAAATATATTTCTGCTAAAAAAAAGAGAACTTCCTAAATTATAATTTTCAGCCAGATCCACACTGCTGTGGTAGAAAGAACATTTTAGAAGACAAAATCCATGCCCTACCCCAGCTCTGTGCTCATTAGTGCCTTAACTTTGGACATGGCTATGAGTGCGTGTGAAGTTGCTTTCAGTTCATTTCAGTTCAGTCGTGTCCAACCCTTTGCAACTACATGAACTGCAGCACGCCAGGCTTCCCTGTCCATCACCAACTCCCGGAGCTTGCTCAAACTCATGTCCATTGAGTCAGTGATGCCATCCAACCATCTCATCCTCTGTCATCCCCTTCTCCTGCCTTCAATGTTTCACAGCATTAGGGTCTTTTCCAATGAGTCAGTTCTTCACATCAGGTGGCCAAAGTTGCAGCTTCAGCATCAATCCTTCCAATGAATATTCAGGATTGATTTCCTTTAAGATTGACTGTTTTCATCTCCTTTCAGTCCAAGGGACTCTCAAGAGTCTTCTCCAACACCACAGTTCAAAAGCATCAATTCTTTGGTGCTCAGCTTTCTTGGTGGTCCAACTCTTACATCCATACATGACGACTAGAAAAACCATAGCTTTGACTAGAGGAACCTTTGTCGGCAAAGTAATGTCTCTGCTTTTTAATATGCTGTCTAGGTTGGGCATAGCTTTTCTTCGAAGGAGCAAGCATCTTTTAATTTCATGGCTGAAGTCACTAACTACAGTGATATTGGAGGCCCCAAAATAACATTTCTCACTGTTTCTGTTGTTCCCCCATCTATTTGCCATGAAGTGATGGGACCAGATGTCATGATCTGAGTTTTCTGAATGTTGAGTTTTTAGTCACTTTTTTCACTCTCCTCTTTTACTTTCATCAAGAGGCTCTTTAGCTCCTCTTCACTTTCTGCCATAAGGGTGGTGTCATCTGCATATCTGAGGTTATTGATATTTCTCCCAGCAATCTTGATTCCAACTTGTGCTTCATCCAGCCCAGCTTTTCTCATGATGTACTCTGCATAGAAGTTAAATAAGCAGGGTGACAATATATAGCCTTGATGTACTCCTTTTGCTATTTGGAACCAGTCTGTTGTTCTATGTCCAGTTCTAACTGTTACTTCTTAACCTACAAACAGATTTCTCAAGAGGCAGGTAAGGTAAGATCTGGTATTCCCATCTCTTTAAGAATTTTCCACAGTTTGTTGTGATCCACACAGTCAAAGGGTTTAACATAGTCAATAAAGCAGAAGTAGATGTTTTTCTGGAATTCTCTTGCTTTTTCTACGATCCAGCAGATCTCTGGTCCTCTGCCTTTTCTAAATCCAGCTTGAATATCTGGAAGTTCACAGTTCACTCACTTTTGAAGTCTGGCTTGGAGAATTTTGAGCATTACTTTGCTAGCATATGAGGTTAGTGCCATTGTTTGACCATTCTTTGTCATTTTAGCCATGTCCGACTCTTTGCAACCCTATGGACTGTAGCCCGCCGGGCTCTTCTCTCCATGGAATTCTCCAGGCAAGGATACTTAACTGGGTTACAATGTCTTCCTCCAGGGGATCTTCCCGACACAAGGACCCAACCTATGTCTCTTATGTCTCCTGCATTGACAGGCTGTGTCTTTACCACTAGCACTACCTGGGAAGCCCAGCATGGCTATAAACTTGCATAATTTTTCCATTTGTAAAAGTCAGCAGTTTTCCTACCTTGGTTACCTCACAGGATTGTGGTAATAATTTCTAAAAGTTGTACCTATGTTGCACAAAGGACGTAGAATATGAACTCAGAAGAATTTGATACACTGCATTCTTTTCCATTTATTGGCTGTGTGGGTCAGGCTAGCCACTTTCTCTCTCAGTCTCACTTTCATATCTGTGAAACGGACATGCTATTCTGTAGAAATATTGGGAATATGAAACAAGATAATGCCTTGTAAGTCGTAACAGACTAGGCGAGGATGAGTTTCTATAAGTGTCAAATTTGACGTCTAAGCATAAAGTGTTCTTATCGTATTGAGCAGGAGTTCCCTGCACTGAAAATGAGATTGGCCCAGATGACCCATAAGATCCTTTGTAAATCTCTTTTACATCAATGGTCTATATAATATGGCAATATTATGATCTACCTAATATGGCAATATTTTTTATACTTGTGAGCCTTTTCTAATAGAAGGAAACTTAGGAATCATCTCCTTATATTTCTTCCTTAAATTTCCTGTGTGTGTGTGTGTGTGTGTGTGTGTGTGTTGCTCAGTCATGTCTGACTCTTTGCAACCTCATGAACTATAGCCCACCAGGCTCCCCTGTCTATGGGGTTCTCTGTGCAAGAATACTGGAGTGAGTTGCCATTCCCTTCTCCAGGGGATCTTCCCAACGCAGAGATCGAATCCAGGTCTCCCACATTGAGAGCAAATTCTTTGTGTGTGTGTATGATAAGAACTCTTAGGATTTGTTCTCTTAAAAATTTCATGTATAAATTACAGCAGTGTTTTTGTATTTTTAGCAGATTATTTAATATGTCAGTACTGTATTTCATAAGACATGTGATATGGGTGTATTTTTATCTTCTCCCAGACAACCAGCTGTGTTAACCTTTATTAAATGATTCAGATTCTTTACCATCTGAGCCACCAGGGAATCCCACATTTCCTCTATATTATTCTAATTGTCATGATGCTTAGCCCAGCAGTCAGCATCACACTGAAACTCAAAAAGCTTGCTTTTATGAACAAGAAAAGCCTACAGTTTTCATGATATAAGACTTTTAAATATTGTAATTTTTGATGTAATTAAATCTGTAATCTCAATGTACATAAATTTAAATTAGAATTGGTTAAAATAGCCAAGCTTATAGTGAATATTTTTTATAAAAGCATAGCAATAATACTAACTAATGTGCATTAAATTCTTACTATATGCTAGGCTTCGCAATTGTCATCTAATTTTTAACCCTCTTTTAATCGGCCAATACCAATTAATTCAAATTGAAACACCCTAACTTGTAGCAATCTTTTACAGTAAGATGCCTGCTAGTGTGTTTAGCATTCACTAACACTAGAATTGTATCATTTAACAAGATCTTAATAAAGGTTCTTTTTATTCTGTTAGCTTATTTCCTAATTCTATCTGAAATCAAAATGTGTTCAAGCAAACAAATGCATTTAAATGTGTTTTTTTACATGGGTGGATCCTGGCCATTCCTCTTACCACCTGTCTTGTAACTTGGTTAAATAGAGCAAGAAAAGATGTGGAGAATTGAAAAGCAGCAGCTTTCTTCCACATCTCTCTTTATACTTGGAAATTCAATGCCCTTATCCCCAGCCCCACTGTTTTTTTGAGAAACTTTCTGAATGGGACCTCTATTATCATCCTCCAGAAAACGAAGAATTTAATACCACTTTGTTTAAAAATTTGTCTTGATTTCTGCTCCAAATGATAAATTAGTTGGATGGGAACTGATTAACAAACTAAACCTGGGAGAATAAACAACCAAAAAGCTTGAGTGGCAACAGCAAGAGATGTTATTGTCAGTTGGTTCCTCTTAGCTGTATAATCTACTTTTGTTTAAAACCAGTCAAAAGTGTCCAGAAGGAAAATGAATAGGTAAAGCCAGCCACTTTTGTGAGGAAAAAAAGAATGAGATAATGGGTAACTTTTATAGAATAAAGAGTGTAAGAGATATGTTGACTCAATCAATAAAGAACTCATTTCAATCTTGATTTAAGTAATAAATACATTGCAAAAATGCAGTTTTGAGATAGCTGAGGAATTTGCACACAAATTGGATATTAGGTGATATTAAGAAATTATTGCTATTAACTTATTGGATATTATGAATTTGTTAGAAGAAAGAAGGCTCTTAGCAACCAGAGATACATACTAAAATATTTACAGGTAAAGTAATATGATTGTCTGGAATTTTCTTTACGATTACATCAGTGGAAAATTCAGGTTGGAGGTAGAAGAAATAAGATTTGCAAAATAGTGCTATTTATTGAAGCTGGGTTAAAGTAATGTAGAATTTCATTATACTATGCTGTCTAATTTTGTATGTTTTTAAATTCTCATTTTTATCTTTTCTAAATTGAGAAACAATGTTAGCCACTTTCAGCAAAAAATTTATCATGGTTGTTAGTGGTTATCAGTTGCAAATTTAATTATACCACAGGACGGTTTCAGAGTTAGAGTCTAACCTCAGATATTCTGCAGCATTGTTGGAGAAAATGTCTAGTTTTTCTCTGAAAGGCCCATATTTCTTGGTAGAGAACAGAACCAAAATCTTTACTGTTAACTTTATATGAAGATGTCCTCCTATCTATTTAGTTTCCAAAACTTATCTCTGTGTGTAATCTTTTAATCTTCGAGTTTAATTTTAAATAAAATAGAACAAAATAGAGAATAGGCAAAATCATGGTTAATGTGGAGAGGGAAAAGCAGGAACAGATGGGAGTGCATGATGAAACAGAACTAAATTGCACAAACCATCAATGACTGGGACCAGATGTGACTGTATTTTCAGGTGAGAAAATTCTCATGGGAGGGCTAATTTCATATATAGTAAAGCTGTAGACACATGATAAAAATATCATGGAAGATGTTACCCAAGACCTTCTTCGGTCAACTCAAAAATTACGCTTAGCAGCTATTTAATATCTGTTCTGAAAGAAATGTTCTCTTTTTTTAAAAAAACTGTATCTTAGGTTTACTTTTAATATTGCTCAAATGGCATAATAGTATAACTGATAGCTTTTTGAAAAGAGAAAATTCTATGTAAACCAAATATACTAAGTCACTTCAGTGGTGTCTGACTCTCTGCCACCTTATGGACTGTAGCCCACCAGGCTCCTCTGTCCGTGGGATTCTCTAGGAAAGAATACTGGAGTGGGTTGCCATGCCCTCCTCCAGGGGATATTCCCTACTCAGGGACTGATCCTGCCTCTCTTGCATTGGCAGGTGGGTTCTTTACCAGTAGCGCCACCTGGGAAGCCCAAACAACTGATACCATTTGTGTATCGTTCTTTCCAGTCTTTTTATTTGCATATGATGCACTCATACGGACAAAATACATCTGTGATTTTTTTCACTTATAGTTATTTCATTTCCAAATTTATCTTAAATCCCTTGCAACCTCTCAGGTTTTTTGAAAAGTACATTTATTCATGAGTACATTAACAAAGGGATATCAGACATATTCTCAAAAGTCCTAATTATTATTTGGACTTTAAATAATAGTTAACCATTAGTTATTAGTTCACTCAAATATATATTCAATTTATATAAAATGTATTTCCTTAACTGGGTATGTAGGGCTTCCCTGGTGACTCAGTGGCAAAGAACCCACCTGCAATGCAGGAGACATGGGTCCAATCCCTGGGTCAGGAAGATTCCCTCAAGAAGGAAATGGCAACTCACTCCAGTATTCTTGCCTGGAGAATCCCATGGACAGAGCCTGGTGGGCTACAGTCCATGGGGTCGCAAGAGTTGGACACGACTTACCAATAAACATCAGCAGCTGGGTATGTGGGAGAGTGGTACTGAGAGATTAAAGAATGTGAAAATCTATGGAATCACTGTATTTTGTGCACCAAGACTTGTGCTTTGCTTGACATGTCTGTTTGTTAGACTGAACTATACACTTTGAAAGGTTTCACTCCAGTACTCTTAGTTGAGATAAAACCCCTCTTGAATATATTATATGGTTCAAATGCCTTGCTTTTCACTGGATGCTTATCTAGTGGAAAAGCAAGGCACAGTGATATCTGGGGCATAACCACATATCCTTGCTCATGCTCCAGGATATCACTGAAATCAGTGGTGTGATACACAGTTCCATGATCCTCAGTTGAGATTTGCCTTGGTAAACTCTGAGTAAGAAGAAGGTAAATTCTCCACAGAAGCAGCCAGTTTACTTTTCATCTTGAAGACCAACAACTGTGCACCTCATCTTTGGAGCATTACTTATTCACGGTTGTAAGGCGAACCCTGCTGAAGCACTATAAATATTTAAGTAGTGATCACTAACAGAGAAGATACAAAAGAGGAAGTAAGAATTATAATGGGAAAAATTAAAGGCAAAATTATTCGTCTTTTGATTCTGTTCAGTAAATTGGTACTGACATAGGAGAGCTTCAGCCCCCTTCCCAAGTCATGGAAGAGGCTCTCAATGGGACTGGTAATCACAGTTACTTCCTAAGATTGCTGTGAGGACGACATGAGATAATGTACGTAAGACACAGCTTTTGGCACACAGTGAAGGCTAGGAGCAATGGTAGGCATTATCCTTGATTCCCCTCTTCCTCTCATTCACGCTTCCCCTATCCAGTTAATCACTGTGCTCTATGGTTGTGCTGTTTTTTGAATTATATGTGTCAAATTCTTTCACACCCTATGTCCCCTCTCGTTCCTCTGTTTAAAGGCCATCATTGTCTCTCAGATGGTTTGTTACAACAGGCTGTTAGTAGCTCTCACTGCCCACCATCCATTCTCTACTTCACATCTAGGCTGATCCTTAAAACACAAATCTGAACAGGTCATTTCTATGTTTTAAAATTCTTCAGTGACTTTAGGTAAAGTGCTGCTTCCTTAACGTGACTTCTGTGTTGCTCCTGCCTAATTCTCTCCATTCTCCCTGACGCTCTCTGCCTTTGCTGCACTATTTTCAGCTCCACAGCCTGAAACACTCCTTCGCAGCCCTCTTCACCCTATCCTTAAGTGTTGACTCTCCCACAAGCTCGCCCTGTTTTAGGTATTTCTGTTATCATAGTTCTAAGTACCATGTGTTTTAATTATGTGTTTTCTTATCAGTGCTTTACCCTCACCAGGATCACAAGCTTCTTGATCAGGGATAATGCCTGTCTTACTGGTTGCTAAGCTAAGTCACTTCAGTCTTGTCCGATTCTGTGCGACCCCATAGATGGCAGCCCACCAGGCTTCCCCGTCCCTGGGATTCTCCAGGCAAGAACACTGGAGTGGGTTGCCATTTCCTTCTCCAATGCATGAAAGTGAAAAGTGAAAGTGAAGTTGCTCAGTCATGTCCGACCCTCAGCGACCCCATGGACTGCAGCCTTCCAGGCTCCTCCATCCATGAGATTTTCCAGGCAAGAGTACTGGAGTGGGGTGCCATTGCCTTCTCCGGTCTTATTGGTTAGGAGCTGTATAAATATTGGAAGAGAAAAGTAACAGGAAGGAAGAGAGAGGGGTGAAAAACAAAATTTACTGTAACGTACATACTATTTTGCTGTTGAATTGAGTTGCAAATAAATTCTGCCTTTACTTTAAATTCATATTCTATTTCACATTTGCCTTTCCTAACACCATACCTATATTTTTACTTGCATAACTAAGGGGAAGTATTTTACAACATGCGTCTCCATTCTCAAATCCCAGCAAACTACATAATCTTGCTTTTGCCCCTCTACCCCTACCCACCCCAGTAAAAGTCTGTCCTTTTTCTGTTAACCAGTAAAAGGGATTAATTGGTTGCTAGATATTTTTATCTGTATGAATTATGTGAGTGTAGCACGAAGCCCTCCCTGACAGAGCTGTGTTGTGCTCTTTTATAAGTTAGATGAAGGGTTCAGTAAGCTGGATGTACCCATTAAATTATAATGTCAAAAACCTTGAATCCTAGAAGCATATGCTGCTGATATTCAGGGTTTTAATAGGATTAGCTCTACTATGAAAGAATTTGAGAATTTATGTTCCTGTGAAACTGTGTTTGTGGGTTGATTTGATATGAAAAGAGATGAGCTGCTTTGCTTTCTGTGTCGAAAAAAGATTTGTTTATACTCTGGGGATTTGAGAACTATATAGGAAATTATCATCATAAAGTATTTTAATCCTTATTAAAATATGTAACAATATTTTCTTATTCACGTTCTTGAAATATAACACTAAAAACACTTCTTAACTGCATGACATTGTGGGAAAGGCAAAATTACGGCGACAGTGAAGAGATCAGTGGTTGCTCTGGAGTTAGGAGGGAGGGGTGAATAGGTGGGGCACAGGATTTTTAAAGCAGGGAAACTATTGTGTATGATGCTGCAGCTGTGGGTACATGTCATTATACATTTGTCAAGACCCATAGAATATACCACATTAAGAGTGAACCCTACGGACTTTGGGGCTATAGTGATGTAGGTTCATAACAAATGTACCACTGTAACAAGCATACCACTCTGGTATGGAATGTTAGTAGTGGGGGGAATGCATATGGAGCGGGCGAGGGACTATGGGAACTCTGCAGTTTCTGCTCAGTTTTGCTGTTAACCTAAAATTGTTCATAAAACAGAAATATAATACTGTATTTAATGCATTTTTTACTGAATTGCCCCAGAACTTTAAATTACTCTGATCTATAGAATGTCTTCTATTGTAAGTTATATTCCTGCCAACAAAGTATATTCATATGTGGAGAAAATTATTGAAATCTTTGGCATTTCTAAAATTTGAGTTGGATTTTTCTTTTCCTTTCCACCATGTTTTTTAGATTATTTCTGTTTTTATCATACTATTTTCCTCCTTGTGTATTGTGGTTATTATTTGCTTGATTTCATGGATCAAATGCTTTAGTCATGTACAGATCCATGCTTTTTGTTTTATAATAGATTTATTTCTAATAAAAGCACTTGGCTTTTTTTTCTGAGACCTGCTTTGGCTGTATCTCATACATTTTTATATACTGTTCTCATTGTTCTCCATTTGTTAATAGTATGTAGTTCATTTTTATTACTATTTTAATCCTAGAGATTTTTCAGTTATATATATATAAATATATCTATTATTTTTCAGATTCTTTTTCCTTATAGATTATTGCAATATATTGAATGTAGTTACCTGTGCTATACAGAAGTTCTTTGTTGTATATCTGTTTTATATAGTAATCACAAACTCCTAATTTATCTCTCCCCTACTTCTCCACCCCTCGTCCCCCATCCTTTTTGGTAAACCTAAGTTTGTTTTTCTTTGTCCGTGTCTATTTCTGTTTTGTAAATACAGTCATTTGCATCATTTTTTTTAGATTTCACATTTAAGGGATACCATAGATGTTTTATCTTTCTCTTACTTCACTTAATGTGATAGTCTCTAGGTCCATCCACGTTGGACTTAGCTGGCATTATTTCATTCATATTTACGGCTGAGGGTAGTATTTCATTCTTAATATATGGCGCAGCTTTATCCGTTCATCTGTTGATGAACATTTAGGTTGCTTGGCTGTTTTAAATAGTGCTGCTATGAACACTGGGGCACATGTAGCTTTTTTAATTAGAGTTTTCATCTTTTGTGGATATGTGCCCAGGAGTAGGATTGCTGGATCATATGGTAACTCTATTTTTAGCTTTCTAGGGAATCTCCATAATTTTCCCCATAGTGACAGCACCAATTTACATTCCCACCAGCAATGTAGGAGGTTTCCTTTTGCTCTATATCCTCTCCATCATTTGTTATTTGTAGAGTTTTTAATGATGGCCACTTTGACTGGTACAAGGTAGTATCTCATTGTGGTTTTAATTTGAATTTCTCTATCTTTTCGTATACTTTTTGGCCATTTATATGTCATCTATGTAGAAATGTCTATTTAGGTCTTCTGCTCAGTTTTCAATTGGGTTGTTTGGGTTTTGTTTGTTTTTTGTTTTTTTGATAAGCTGTATGAGCTGTTCATATATTTTGGACATGGATGCCTTGTTGGTAGCATTGTTTGCAAGTAGTTTTTCCCAGTCTGTAGGATGTTTTTTCATTTTGTTTATGGTTTCCTTTGCTATGCAAAAGCTTTTAAATCTAGTTAAGTTCTATTTGTTTATTTTTTTATTTTTTATATTGGGTCATTTTTATTTTCACTACTCTAGGAGACAGGTCCAAAAATATATTGCTGGCAATATATGTCAGAGATTGTTATCCCTATGCTTTCCTCTAGGAATTTTATAGTATCCAGTCTTACGTTTAGGTTGTTAATCCATTTTGAGTTTATTTTTGTTTTATGGTATGCAAGAATGTTCTAATTTCATTCTTTTACAGGTAGCTGTCCAGGTTTCCCAGCATTACTTGTAGAAGAAGCTCTCATTTGTCCATAGTACATTCTTCCCTCCTTTGTAATAAATTAACTGACTCTAAGTGTATGAGTTTGTTTCTAGGCTTTCTATCCTATTCCATTGATCCATATATCTGTTTTTATGCCAATGCCTTACTGTTTTGATATCTGTAGCTTTGTAGTATAATCTGAACTCAGGGAGTCTGATTCCTCCACCTCTACTTTTCTTCCTAAAGATTGTTTTGACTATTCAGGGTCTTTTGTATTTCTGTACACATTAAAATTTTTTTGTTCTGGTTCTATGAAAAAAATGACATTTATAATTTGATAGTGATTGCATTGAATCTGTAGACTGTCTTGAGTAGTATGGTTATTTTGACAATATTGATTCTTCCAATTCAAGAACAGAGTATATCTTTCCACGTGCTGTGTTGTCTTCGATTTCTTTTATCAGCATCATATAGTTTTCATACAGGTCTTTTACCTGCTTAAGTAGGTTTATTCCTAGATATTTTATTCTTTTGAATGTGATGCTAAATGGGATTGCTTCCTTAATTTCCCTTTCTGATCTTTCGTTGTTAAGTATATAGAAATGCAAGAGATTTCTATGTATTAATCTTGTATCCAGCAACTTTATTTAAATTCATCAATGAGCTCTAGTAGTTTTCTGGTAGCATCGTCAGGATTTTCTGTATATAGCATCATGTCATCTGCAAACAAGTGACAGTTTTACTTCTCATTTCTTTTTCTTCTCTGATTGCTGTGGCTAGGACTTCCAAAAATCTGTTGAATAAAAGTGGTGAGAGTGAGCATCCTTGTCTTATTCCTGACCTCAGAGGAAACACTTTTAGCTTTTCACCCACTGAATATAATGTAAACTGTGGGTTTGTCATATATGCCTTTTATTATGTTGAGGTATGTTCCCTCTGTGCTTACTTTTTGCAGCTTTTATCATAAATTGATGTTGACTATTATCAAAAGCTTTCTCTGCATATGCTAAGATGATTATATGGTTTTTAGTCTTCAGTTTGTTACTGTGGTGTATCATATTGATTGATTTGCAAATTTGAAAAATTCTTGTATCCCTAGGATAAAATCCGCTTGGATCATGATCTGTTTCTTTTAAGTTGTCCGTTTTGTTGGCCTAATTTTCTCATAGTATTCTCTTATGATCCTTTGTATTTCTATGATGTTGGTTGTAACTTCTCCTTCTTAGCTAAGTGCTATCCAACTCTTTTGTGACCTCATGGATCTCAGCCTGCCAGGCTACTCTGTCCATGGGATTTCCCAGGCAGGAATGCTGGAGTGTGTTGCCATTTCCTACTCCAGGGGATCTTCCTGACCCAGGGATCGAACCCATGTCTCCTGCATTAGCAGGCAGATTCTTTACCACTGAACCACCACGGAACTCCATTAAAAAAAATTTTTATTTTTAATTTATTTGACTGCACCAGGTTTTAGTCTTGGCATATGGAATCTAGTTCCCTGACCAGGGATTGAACCTGGGCCCCCTGCATTGGGAGCTTGGAGTCTTATCCACTGGACCACCAGTGAAATCCCTGACTTCTTTTTATTTTCTGATTTTATTGATGGGACCCTCTCCCTATTTTTATTAAAAAGTCTAGGTAAAGATTTCTCAATGTTGTTTATCATTTCAAAGAACCAGATTTTAGTTTCATTGATTATTAAATATTTTTTTAGCCTCGGTTTCATTTATTTCTGCTCTGATCATTATTATTTTTCCTTCTACTAACTAACTTTCAGCTTTTTTGTTCTTCTTTTGTTGCTGTACACATAAGATTAGGTTGTTTGAGATTTTTTCTTGCTTACTGAGATAAGCTTATATCACTGTAAATTTCCTTCTTAGGACTGCTTTTTCTGTGTCCCATAGGTTTGGGGTCATTCTATTTTCATTTTCATTGTCTCTAAGTATGTTTTTAGTTCATATTTAATTTTTTCAGTGATCCATTGGTTGTTTATAACATACTGTTCAGCCTCCAAGTGTTTGTGTTTTTAATAGTTCTTTCCTTGTAGTTTTCTAATCATGTAGCATCATGGTCAGAAAAGATGCTTGATATGATTTCAGTTTTCTTGAATTTATCAGGTCTCGCTTTGTGGCCCTGCATGTGATTCATGCTGGAGGATGTTCTATGTGCCCTTGAAAATAATGTGTACTCTGCTACTTCTGGATGGAACGCTCTGCAAACATTAAAGTTCGTCTGGTCTAATATGTCATTTAAGGCCTGTGCTTCCTTACTGATTTTCCTTCTGGATGATCTGTCCATTGATACAAGTGGAATATTAAAGTCTCCCACTATTATTCTGTTACTGTCAATTTCTCCTTTTATGTCTGTTAACGTTTGCCTTATATATTGAGGTGCTCCTATGTTGGTCGCATATATTTATAGTTATTATATCTTCTTGGGTGGATCTTTTGATTATTATGTAGTGTCCTTTGTCTTTTCTAACAGTCTTCATTTTTAAGTCTATTTTTTCTGAAGTATTGCTACTCCAGCTTTCATTTGATTTCCATCTGCATGGAATGCCTTTTTCCATCTCCTTACTGTGAGTCTCTAGTTTAGGACTTACCACAGTGCGTCGTAATGGTCTGTTTACCTACCTGTCTTGTATATAGCCTTCCCTACCCTTTGCCAAAGGGTAGTGACATATCATATTCATCTTTGCAACATCTGGGATATATCACAGTGCATGATTCATGGCAGAAATAAATGCTTATGAATAAATTTAAATTAGAACCAAGAGATGTCCACCACTGAAGTAGGTTTCACAGAAGGTTGTGAAATGCTTTTTGACCTTATATAAAAATTTGTAGGAATTCCCCTGGTGGTCCAGTGGTTGAGACTCTGTGCTTCCTCTGTAGCAGGCCCAGGTTCAATCCCTGGTCAGGAAACTAAGATCTCACAAGCCACACAACCAAAGAAAAAAAAAAAAAAGCAAATACGACATAGGCAGCTTTCCCTGATCACTGTGATTTGGGGGGACTTTACTAGGTCCTAAGAATCTTAAGTTCAAAATGTCTTTCAGATATGGACATGAAGAAAAAATGAGAAATATACATTTTATTCTTATAAGGTAAAATAATGATTTTTATAAATTCACATGACAAAAAATGGTAAGTTCAGTTCAGCTGCTCAGTCGTGTCCAACTCTTTGCGACCCCATGGACTGCAGCACACCAGGCTTCCCTGTCTATCACTAACTCCGGAGCTTACTCAGACTCATGTCCATTGAGTCGGTGATGCCATCCAACCATCTCATCCTCTGTCGTCCCCTTCTCCTGCCTTCAGTCTTTCTCAGAATCAGGGTCTTTTTCAATGAGTCAGTTCTTTCCAATTTCCAATGAGTCAAAATGGTTAAGTATTTTAAATTATTTCCCAGAGAGGCAAAGTGTGAAAGGGAATATTAAAAAATAATACCAGTTGTTATTGATGCATAATATTTACCCAATAAATACAATAAATTTCATTATTCATAGTAGTCATGTTCTATAAAATCATTGCAAACACTCAAGTTACTAGGTACTAAACCACTGCTCTAGGAAAAATATTGGATTAAGTTCCTGCAAGCCTCTGATCACATTTTTGTCAAGCAAGCATATATAACTTTATGTGTGTTTCTGTTTAAAGACACTTTATTTAATATGTACTGTTGTCTAACATTGAACTTAAAGCCAACAGTACTGTAATATGTGCCTGAGTAAGCTTATCTAATGCACACACTTTCTCCATAAGGCACATCACAACCTTCTTGCACTTAGAACACTAGACAGTGCTTCAGCACTGTGCTCCAGAGCCATTTTAAGCTGCAAAATCACCAACAAAATAAAAGCACAGAAATATGAGAAAATGTGGGACCAAATTGACCGTGAATAGGAGACTTGTTTATAGTATGTCTCAGCTCTTGCCTGGAGAACCCCAGGGACGGGGGAGCCTGGTGGGCTGCCGTCTATGGGGTCACACAGAGTCGGACACGACTGAAGTGACTTAGCAGCAGCAGCTCTCATACTATAAACAAGTCTCCTTTTCATGGTCTATTTGGTCCCATATTTTCAGATCATCACCTCATTCAACCTCAACTGGGACCATGTGTGTTAGGCAACTCTGCTACTCTGTGCATGTCCACAAATGACTCAAAAGCTCCACAAGTATCAGTTTTGAGGTTACAAATAAATTTTAGTAAAAAATAATTCACAAATACAGAATCTGTGAACAATGCGGTTGACACCATTTGATTTTTTCATTCAGTGCTAGGCCATGGAGACATCAAGTTGAATGAGGGCATATCTTTGTGAAATGAATTGTGTTAAGGTTTTTGTGTTAAGATGGTCTTCCCTCTCTTCCCCTCCTCCTCCTCTTCTTGTTTTCACCTTCATCTTCAAAATTTCTTTAATAAAATGACAATTAAATTCTGATCTAATTTTATAACGTTGAATTATGAAGTCTACCATACACCCTCATAGCTCAGTTGGTAAAGAATCTGCCTGCAGTGCAGGAAACCCAGGTTTAATCCCTGGGTCAGGCAGATCCCCTAGGGGAAGAAATAGCAACCCACTTCAGTATTCTTGCCTGGAGAATCCCATGGACAAAGGAGCCTGGCGGGCTACAGCCCGTGGGCTTGCAAGAGTTTGGCACAACTTAGCAACTAACATCAGAGAAGGCACTGGCACCCCACTCCAGTACTCTTGCCTGGAAAGTCCCATGGATAGGGGAGCCTGGTTGGCTGCAGTCCATGGGGTCGCTAAGAGTCAGACACGACTGAGCGACTTCACTTTCACTCTTTGGAGAAGGAAATGGCAACCCACTCCAATGTTCTTGCCTGGAGAATCCCGGGGACAGGGGAGCCTGGTGGGCTGCCGTCTATGGGGTTGCACAGAGTTGGACACTACTGAAGCGACTTAGCAGCAGCAGCAGCAGCAGCAGCAGCAACTAACATGAGTGTGAAAGTCACTCAGTCAAGTCTGACTCTTTGAGACCCCTTGGATAGTCCATGGAATTCTCCAGGCTGGAATACTGGAGTGGGTAGCGTTTCCCTTCTCCAGGGGATTTTCCCAAGCCAGGGATCAAACCCAGGTCTCACACATTGCAGGCAGATTCTTTACTAGCTGAGCCACCACCACCACCAATTAAGAATAAATAGTACATATTGTGGGTAGCAGGACTTCTGTATGAAAGAACATGAAAATGAAAGTCAGCCATTTGTGTCTGACTCTTTGCAGCCCCATGGACTATACAGTCCATGGAATTCTCCAGGCCAGAATACTGGGGTGGGTAACTGTTCCCTTCTCCAAGGGATCTTCCCAACCCAGGGATCCAACACAGGTCTCCCACATTGCAGGCAGATTCTTACCAGTGGAGCCCCCAGGGCAGGCCTTCTATATGAAGTTCATCAGTATATTATTTGATTTACCCTTCTGCCATAGTAAACCCGAAATAGTCTTTGATTTTTTTAACAACAGAAGAAAATGGATAATTCGTCAGGACAAAAATTTAAATAACTAAAATTAGAAACAAGCTTTTGATGCCATATTTAGGGAAGGCTACCCACACCAAGATTATATAAAACCACCTGTCATTATCTTGTCATGATTTATGTTTACTTTTTTATCTTCTCTTTTTATAATTTTCTCTTCCAAGAGACATTCAGTGAATGCTTATGAAGCTACATTGATGGAGTCTAACAGACATGGTTTCTAGTCCCTCTCTTTTTGTACTTATTATTAATAGCTCTGTGCCTGGGCAAGTTGATAACTTTCCTGAGTTATTTCCTATTCCATATCCTATTTCCATATCCTGTTTCTTCAGTTGCAAAATAAAGATAATGAAGGATTTCCCTCGTAAAGTGAGAATAATATTAATGAGAATATCTTCACTTATAGAATGAAGATAACAGTATGAGGATGAAATGAGATACTATATAAAATCTATGTAGGCTAACTGGAGCCTGACATTGCCCTGTTTTTTCATTTCCCAAAGAGGGTGAGTAGACTCTTTTAACACTTGTATATTAGAGAGGATGGTTCTATTGCTGTCTGGGAAAATTTCTGTCCCTGAAGACAATATTTCTTCAAATAAAATCTTCGTTCCGTTTATTCTGGTCTTTTCAGGATGACTGGTTGTCCGCAATTGACTTTTCGTTGTCCTTTACCACACTGCTCAGTTCTTTCTTTAACTTTTTTTCTTTGTGTTTCTTAAACCGATTTTTCTGCAGTAGCAGTTCTGCTAACATTTATAATGAAGTGCTTGCTGTGATTTTTAAAGCTATAATAATACCCTGCTCCCATGGAGATCATATGTCTGAAATTATATAGAACACATCTGTGGGCCGGGGGTGAGCCAGAAATACTCCGGTCTCTTGAAGTAGTTGGGCAAATACCATGCTCTAATGTAAAGTGGATATGAAGGAGAAGCAACCTACATTTACTGAAGGCCAGTGACTTAGCTAGAACTATGTATGCTACGGTGCTGTTTATTTCTTGCAATAGTTCTATCAGATAGGATTGTTACGTGCATTTTAAAGATGAGAAAGCAGATACTCTCAGAAAGATTTGGTAGCAACAAAGTCAGACAACTAATAAATGCCTGAGCCAGACTTGAAATACCAAAATCTTTATTCTTCCCATAATACCATTTTATCTCATGATTGTACACATTCCCTCTAGAAAAGCTCCCATTTGGCCTTTCAGTCATAACCTATTTTTTCTTCCTGTTGGCACTGCACTCACATTTCATTGGCTAAGCTCCAGGTCCATGGAGAGGAAATTGAAAGTAGAGAATGTTAGAATAAACATTGTAGCAAAGAGAAGTTTCTTGCCAATAGCCGAAGATTAAGAGAGAAGAACTATAAAAAACAGACTAAATATATTAATTCTAGTAAAAATTAGAATATACATCTCTATAACCTCTGAAGGCAATGTTATAATGCTGTATTGTATAAAATTGATAGTCATAGTCTTGGCCTCAGTAAAGAAGGTTTAAATTACATTCAAGTTTTTAAAATAAGGTTAACAAATATGCAGCCAGCTTAAAAAATTCCAAAATTGTAGATGTTTTCAGTTGTTTGTAATTGAAAAAAGAAAAAACAAAAATGAAACATTTCAAATGACTAGCAGCAAGAAAATAGATAAATTATATTAAAACTCTACAATGGAATACTTAGACTAGTGAAAACAAAGTATAGTTTTATATATATACATGGATGACTGTTAGAAAACAGCAAGAAATTAAATTTGCATAAATTATGTATAAATACAATTCCATTTACCTGCAGTTTAGAAATATTCAAAACTAAATAATATAGCATTAGGGTTATACATGTATGTAGCAAAAAAGAAAGCCAGTGCAGTGATAAGCACAAAATTTAGAATCGTGACAGTCTCAGGGCAGGGAAAGATGAGGGAGATACAACTGGGGAGGGAAATATATACAGGATTTAAGAGTATTAGTAATGTTCTATTTCTTAGGATACTCCAGTAATCATTTTATTACCAATAGTATTATTTATAATATACATATATAAAATACATTTGTATGTAGGGGATATTTAATGACACAAATTTTACTTTTTAAGAAAGTTATGTTTTAGTTATCTAGAAAATGTTGGTTTATGAGAAATATTTCCAATGGTATCAGATATGTGATTTATTATTATTATTATTATTATTATTATTACAAAAGAAATATAAAAATAACCAGATGACTATATCAGGGAGCTCACTTAAAAAACAAAATTTATTGGTTTACTTACCTACAGATATCTCCTTTATATTAGACCATTGAGTACTAATGTACAGAAGGTGGTTTCTATAGGGGGAAATTTTTGAAATAGAAGTCAAATCCCATAAATTATGATATGTTCTGAGAAAATCTGCTTTCTGTAACTTATGGTACTTCGGGTGAATAAGGAACAAAATTCCAGTAACAAAATACTCCCTTAAATTATAGAGAAAAGTTCACCCAATACAAAGAATTTACATGTTATGATATTTAATATTGTGCCCTGAGGGTGTTTTAGAAATCTGAGTGGCCATTTTGGTCCCTAGAAGTGACTGAGCATATTACGATATTGTCCTAGAAAATATTTTACTTCTTTATATTATAGTCGAGTGATTATTTTTATTTTTGATTATATAGGTAGGTAAGCTATATTATCTTTGCATTTTACTTTGGAATAGTTAAGGAGTATATTATAAAACATTTGTTATAAAAGAGGTATTAAAACTATTAGGGCTGAGATAAAAGTAATTGTACCCACTTAGATATATGGACAAATTATTCTGAAGGGTTAAGATAAGCCAGAAGTCTCCAAGAAAAATTAAATTATGTGAATATTTAGGAAGCTTTATGTATTTCCCCATTGTGTTTGAATTTTAATTGCATTTTAATCCATAATTAATAATTAATGCAGATTGACACCCATGATCAAAAAGATAGATCTATTAATTTTCATATCCTGCTTATGCATGAAAGAATTCATCTTTCTGGTTAAAATGCTAAAAAGCACATATGTATTTTGCAAGATTTTCAGATATTTTTCACTGAGAAATATTTTCTCATACAAAATAATTTAATTTAATTGCATCTCTAATTTTGGGAGGGAATAAATATTGAATACTGTTTTGTTTTTATTTGTTTTTAACAGGTGATTTGGGAAAAGAGTACACTCTGATGCCTTGTATGAGGTTCTCTCTTTATATGCAAAATGCTTTACTTTCCCTGGAAACTAATCTCCTTAAAAGCTAATACCCAAATCAAACAATGTACCCTTTTCAGCGCTGAATAAAAATAGGTCAGGAAGGGATTAAAAGACTGGCACTGCACTAAAGTGAAGCAATGAAACTCTTTAAGCTCTCCCTTGTTACGTGAGAATTTATAAATTACCAGTTAATTCAGACCCCTTCCTTCTGCCTACTCTAGCTTTCCTCTGAGTATGTAAGCCTTTATTGTTCATATATGTATGAAACACTGTTTTCTTAGAAATGTTCTCATTACTGTTAGAGATTTGTTAATATCAATCAACATGGAGTCCACTTTACTTCATCTGTGTATTTAATCGGTGGAGAAACTTAGGTGGATTCTGCATAATATTCATTTCTCAGTTTCTGCCGCTGTTTCTTCTTCCTTCACATCTCCTTTCCTCTTAAGTACCTGGTGATCAGCACCGTGTCCTGAAGAGTCTTAGATTTTTTAAGACATTTAAGTTTGCTGAAGTGTTTGATTCAATAGGCATACTTGAAAATCTACTAGGTACAAGGGAATATGAAATCAGTATCGAGTTGGATAAGATTGAAGTTTGAAGTCTTACTGAGAAGTCCTTAAAATAAGATCGCAATAACTGCAGCACGCATGTAAATTCCATCAACTGATGCAAATAGTTGTAAGACTTTGGGGATAGTATCCAAACTTTTTGAACCTCCTTTATTTACATGGAAAATCGAAGGTAACATGTATACCTTTTTAAAAAACTTTATTTTTGAATTGAAGGATAATTGCTTTACAGAATTTTGTTGGTTCCTGCCAAACATCGATATGAATCACCATTGGGTATACATATGTCCCCAATACCTTTTATATAAGTAGTTTTCAGTACAGCAGATGCTGTAGACAAAACACTTGTCATGGCTCTGTTGTGTCAGAGGCTTCCAGTAAATGGTTTATATTCTTGTCTGTGCTTGTGTGCTCCACTCAGTCGCTTAGTCGTGTCTGACTCTTTGTGACCCCATGGACTGTGGCCTGCCAGGCTCCTCTGTCCACAGGATTTTTTCAGGCAAGAATACTGGAGTGGGTTGCTCTTTCCTCCTCCAGGGGATCTTCCCAGTCCAGGGATCTAGCCTGCATCTCTTATGTCTCCTTCATGGCAGGCATATTCTTTACCCTCTGAGCCATCTGGGAAGCCAGATATTTAACTTTGGGTCCACTTAATTCTAGTTTCATAAGTGACTTTAATATCAGGCGGTGAATGATCATCAGCTGCATCTTGAAGAAACTATAGAGACAGAGATTGGTTTTAGTAACAGCGTTAGAGGTGTGGTCGGGTTAAATTATCTTTAGCTGTCTTTCCGAATCTGAGATTCTGTGATTCTTTTTGACCTTGTATCAGATTTGTCCTGAATTGCTGAGGCCTGGAGCACCTGTTGTCTTCACATTTTTAAAGAGAATGAATTTTACACACTTGCCCTGCATTGTAATACTTGTGTGCATGCATGCTTAGTCATGTCTGATTCTTTGCAACCCAATGGACTGTAGCCCTCCAGGCTCCTCTGTCCATCAGGGTCCTCCAGGCAAGAATACTGGAGTGAGTTGCCATTTCCTCTTCCAGGGGATCTTCCCAACCCAGGGATTAAACCCCCATCTCTAGCATCTCCTGCCTTGGCAAGTGGGTTCTTTACCACTGTGCCACTTGGGAGATTTTTTCTAAAACATCAAATAATGTCACAAAATCCATCTAACTCAAAATAAAACCCAAAGTTCTTGCATAGATTTTACAGTCATGCATACTCTGGCCTCTGGCTGTTTCTATGACCTTCTGTCCATCTCCTATTTACTAACTCTATCTGTTATCCCCTTTGCCTGGAAAACTCTTCCCCAAACAATCCATGTGCCTGACTCGGTCACTTCCTTCAGATCTTGCATGTCACCTTATCAGATTAAGGTTATTATTTAGACTTATCAGTCTAAAATAAGTCTCCTCTCCTTAACGCTTTGACCCCTTTCTCTGTTTATGTTTCTTTTTAGCCCTGATGCAGTATATGTTTGTTTTGTGGGTATCATCTGTCTACCTTCACTGGAGTACATCTTCTGTGGCAGCCTGAACTGCTATATTCCCAACCCTGAGAGCAGTGCTTCAGTTCAGTTCAGTTCAGTCACTCAGTCGTATCCGACTCTTTGCAACCCCATGGACTGCAGCGCACCAGGCTTCCCCTCCATCACTAACTCCCAGAGCCTACTCAAACTCATGTTCATTGAGTCGGTGATGCCATGCAACCATCTAATCCTCTGTCATCCCCTTCTCCTCCCGCCTTCAATCTTTCCCAGCATCAGGGTCTTTTCCAATGAGTCAGTGCTTAGCACCCTATAAATATTTGTCAGTTGGCTGTTGAAATGGCTCTCTTACTTGTCTGTTAATGATAGAAAGAAAATGCGTTGGGGTTTTTTTTCCTATTTCTAGTGACAGTTTTAGTTTTATAACTGCTGTTCTTTTCCTCTTGAAATGTTTGCAATGTTTCAAAATATACTTTAGCAAAGAAATTATTTTTTGTGGGTTGTATAAATTAATGGATTATTTTTAGTTTCGCTGCTTCTTATTCCTAATCCCAGTATGTTTTTTCTTGATGTTTGGTTATGATTCCTTAAAAGGCAACTAAAATTCTCAAATGTTAACATTGTGTTGTTTCTTTTATTATAAGTGGAAGTTCAAAGTCTTTTGCTAAATCATCCATATGTGAATTTTAAAGCCCATCAGTACAAGTGTTTATTTTAATGTCCTATTCTTTAGCAGGTATATCTATTTTTTACTAGCTTATGAAGAGAGGAGTTCTCACTTCTTTTATTAACTTGAAACTAGAAACTAATTACAGGCTTATAAGATTTGAGTAAACTAATGGAAATTGATGGAAATTTTGACTAACTGCCATCTCCAGATGTGTTTTGTTCTGCATGTTTGGTGTCTCTGAGTATCATATATGTGTGTTCCAAATAATGGGTGGAAATATCCGAGTTCAAGCCTGACTTTAACAGTTCTTGAAAGTGACCCAGATATGTCTCCCTGTTTTAAAGAGTGAGGAGATTCGCTTGCCTGTTTTGTGGGTATGGAAATGCGTAGGTGTTACTTTAAATGCCCTATGCTACCATGTCCGTATCACAAACCTCAGCTGATATATTTGGGGGCTGTTGATTAGGGAAGATATTTTGATGTTTGTATTATATATATGTTTCACTGGATATCTAGAAAAGTTGTTTTAAACATTATCTTCAAGGGTTCTCATAAGGAATTCGTTGTTTCTGTATATAACTAAACAAAGCATCTATTTTAACTGTGGTGACCACTACTTATGACTGTGTTCTCAGAATATTTCAAAAGTTTACATTAAATATGTCATATTCTTTTTCTAAATTAATATTTGAGAAGAAATATTGTAATAACTATTGTCTTTGTGCTTCTAAATATATTTTTTATAACTCACTTTCAAGGAAAATGCCTTTTGTTGCTTTTTGTTGCTGACTTAGTGAATTGAGCCTGACTAGTATGTGACTAAGTTTTGTATACTAATAATTTCTGGATATCCCTGGGAAGAGATACACTTGTCCTGTGGTAGAACGGTTTGTAGTCTCAAGAATCTGGTCTGTGTCTTCATTGTCTCACTACGTTCACTGGAAGTGAATTTGAAGGGTGAATAGGCATTTCTAAGTGAAGAAGTAGATAAAGCAATGTTTTCTGAAATGGGGTTCTTAAAATAGTGCCTAAGGAGAATCAGATAGTAAAGGTATTCAATTGTCAAATAATTTGGGAGAACACTGTATTTCTACACCGAGACTCTTTAGAGCCTTTACTATGCTAATGAGCACTGTGATTCTCCAAAAAGAAGAAATAATATATGAACTGCCTAAGGCTACCTGATTGTGGAAGTGACCTTGTTTCCCTCCCAGTAGCTCTTAATATCTTGAGGAGCTAATGTTCCAGAAACAGTTTGTGATTTCTGAGACAATGGTATGCATGACAAAACAGTATATTTTTAAAACTCAGAAAGGTGAAATAGCATGATACATTCAGACTATATCTGGGGGTTCTGTCTGACCAAAGAATGGTGAATGTGCAGGAGTAAAGAGGCAGCAGAAGTGAACTGCATCAGACACTGATGTCTCAGTGTTTAACATCTATTCTGCCAGGCCACTGAAGGCTTGCAAGGAGGGAAGCAGCATGAATACACTGGCATTTTTCAAAGGATGGGTGTGAAAGGTTGAATTCATAGGATAGTGTTTAATTCTAAGTCACTGGCAGTAGTAAAAGTGAGAAATAAAAAGACTGTGAAATGAGGATATGGCTTGGGGTGATGAATAAAATGGTGGTATCATTAACAAATAGGATTCCAGAAAAGAAACAGGTTTCATAATGGAAGCTAAATGAGTTTGGTTTGTGGATATGTTTGGTTTGAGGTCCCTGAATGGCATAGACAGAGATAGGTAGGATGTAATTAGAAAACTTGGTCTAGATCTAATACACAGTTTCAGAGGACAGTGTTAGCTGAATTATAGATTTGAATGTCTTTGCTAGAGATGTGGTATTTCAAACTACTGGAGGAAGGAGAGAAAAGAAACATCTTTGTAATAGGAGAAGTCTACCCATTCTGAGTTACTTCAAATTTACTTCCAAGTTCTTCTGTTCTGAATTTCTGAAAATTCTTTTCAATGATTATGTGAATCCAGGAAGCATTCCTTTAACAAGTAAACGTCAAGCATCCTGTGATTATTTTGGTTCTTTGGTTCGTTGGTTGGTTTTGTGTATGCACATTTGTACATACCCACACACTGTAGTTTCTAATTCACTACTGACCATGACTTTTGCACTTGAAAGTCTAAGCAATGTAGACCTAGAACTATTGCATTCAGTTCAGTTCAGTCGCTAAGTCGTATCTGACTCTTTGTGACCCCATGGGCTGCAGCATGCCAGGCTTCCCTGTGCATCACCAACTCCCAGAGCTTGCTCAGACTCATGTCCATTGAGTCAGTGATGCCATCCAACCATCTCATCCTCTGTCGTCACCTTCTTCTCCTGCCTTCAGTCTTTCCCGGCATCAGGGTCTTTTCCAGTGAGTCAGTTCTTTGCATCAGGTGGCCAAAGTATTGGAGTTTAGGCTTCAGCATTAGTCCTTCCAATGAATATTCAGAACTGATTTCCTTTAGGATGGACTGGTTTGATCTCCTTGCAGTCCAATGGACTCTCAAGAGTCTTCTCCAACACCACAGTTCAAAAGCATCAATTCTTCAGTGCTCAGCTTTCTTTATGGTCCAACTCTCACATCCATACATGACTACTGGAAAAACCATAGCTTTGACTAGATGGACCTTTGTCAGCAAAGTCATGTCTCTGCTTTTTAATATGCTATCCAAGATGGTCATAGCTTTTCTTCCAAGGAGCAAGCATCTTTTAATTTCATGGCTGAAGTCACCATCTGCAGTGATTTTGGAGCCCAAGAAAATAAAAGTCTGTTACTGTTTCCATTGTTTGCCCATCTATTTACCATGAAGTGATGGGACCAGATACCATGACCTTAGTTTTCTGAATGTTGAGTTTTAAGCCAACTTTTTCACTCTCCTCTTTCATCTTCACCAAGAGGCTCTTTAGTTCCTCTTTGCTTTCTGCCATAAGGGTGGTGTCATCAGCATATCTGAGGTTATTGATATTTCTCCTGGCAATTTTAATTCCAGCTTGTGCTTCATCCAGCCTGGCATTTTGCATGATGTATTCTGCATAAAAGTTAAATAAACAGGGTGACAATATACAGCTTTGACATACTCCTTTTCCTATTTGGAACCAGGAAGACATTTATGTACATATGATTCAACTCCAGCACTCTCATTGCATGACGCTTCTCTTGTTCCATGTCCAGTTCTAACTGTTGCTTCTTGACCTGCATACAGGTTTCTCAGGAGCCAGGTCAGGTGGTCTGGTATTCCGATCTCTTGAAGAGTTTTCCACAGTTTGTTGTGATCTACACAGTCAAAGGATTTGGCATGGTCAATAAAGTAGAAAGAGATTTTTTCTGGAACTTTTTTGCTTTTTCCATGATTCAACAGATGTTGGCAATTTGATCTCTGGTTCCTCTGCCTTTTCTAAATCCAGCTTGTACATCTGGAAGTTCTCAGTTCACGTACCATTGAAGCTTTGCTTGGAGAATTTTGAGGATTACTTTGCTAACATGTGAGATGAATGCAATTGTGCAGTAGTTTGAACATTCTTTGGCATTGCCTTTCTTTGGGATTTGAATGAAAGCCTACAAATTGTATTTATCAAACTTTAGTTATGACCAAAAGAAACAGTTTCCCTGAATATACAGTAACCACCCAGTCAAGTTTTGAATAAGTTATTTTACTATGTTAAAGACATTTATGTACATATGATTCATCTCCAGCACTCTCATTGCATGACGCTTCTCTTAAAAGTTGACTTTAGCATGCCTTCCACTCCAGTACTCTTGCCCGGAAAATCCCATGGACAGAGGAGCCTGGTAGGCTACAGTCCATGGGGTCACAAAGAGTTGGACATGACTGAGCAACTTCACCTTCACGTTCATGTTCACGCTGACTTTGAGATTGTAATGGGTGGTGGTGCATGGCTGTTCTTAGTTGGTGGAGCGATTTGTCTGGTTAATTCCGATAACGAACGAGACTCTGGCATGCTAACTAGTTACACGACCCCCGAGTGGTCGGTGTCCCCCAACTTCTTAGAGGGACAAGTGGCGTTCAGCCACCCGAGATTGAGCAATAACAGGTCTGTGATGCCCTTAGATGTCCGGGGCTGCACGCGCGCTACACTGACTGGCTCAGCGTGTGCCTACCCTACGCCGGCAGGCACGGGTAACCCGTTGAACCCCATTCGTGATGGGGATCGGGGATTGCAATTATTCCCCATGAACGAGGAATTCCCAGTAAGTGCGGGTCATAAGCTTGCGTTGATTAAGTCCCTGCCCTTTGTACACACCGCCCATCGCTACTACCAATTGGATGGTTTAGTGAGGCCCTCGGATTGGCCCCGCTGAGTTGGCCCACGGCCCTGGCGGAGCACTGAGAAGGCGGTCGAACTTGACTATCTAGAGGAAGTAAAGGTCCTAACAAGGTTTCCGTAGGTGAACCTGCGGAAGGATGGTTAACGCCTAAGGTCAGTGCCAAGAGCGGGGCAGTGGCCTCACCCCGCCCCGCCCAGCTCTCGAGCCTCGCCTTCCAAGACCTTACCTGGTGGCTCAGAGGTTAAAGCCTCTGCCCGCAATGCAGGAGACCTGGGTTCGATCCCTGGGTCGGGAAGATCCCCTGGAGAAGGAAATGGCAACCCACTCCAGTATTCTTGCCTGGAGAATCCCATGGACAGAGGAGCCTGGAGGGCTACAGTCCACAGGGTCGCAAAGAGTCGGACATGACTGAGCGACTTCGCTTCACTTCATATTCCCAAAATACAGAAGACTGATATTCAATAATGATGAATAGAAATCTTGTGTTGAAATACAGGTGAAATATGTATTTATACCGCACAAAGGAAGCAGCAGTGTATACTAAAATAGGAAAAAAAAATAGTTCTATTTGTTTTTTCTAAAAAAGACAGTAACTTTAGCCAAACAGTGTTTAACAAATACATAGCCCTGTATATACTTCTGTCCTTTTCAAAAAAACTTATAAAGACTTGTCATTCCTGGGGTAGTGGATAGGAGCCTAGGCCCTGCAGTGAGCCTGGCAGAATTCAACCCTGGCTCTACCGTGCTATGACTATGTGACCAAGGCAAGTTACTTTTTTTTTTTTTTTTAAGATTTATTTATCTCACAATGAAGTAACAGTACCAACTTCATGACAAAGGATTGAAACAGTAAATAAAACATGTTTAGCACATAATAATCATTCAGTTGTGCTAATACCAACAAATAAGAATATCTATTCAGTGACTTTATTTATATATTAGTGATGAAGAAATATATATTTGTATAATTATAATTATCTTCCTCAAACATTCTTTCCCCGATGACCACATCAGTAGTTCTTTCTCTATGAAGTGTTTTTTCCTCCTGTTTCCCATGGCTGGATTCTTGTCATTCAGATCTCAGTTTTGTTGGTTGCTCAACAGGACTTTTCTTAGCCACCTAATCTAAAACTTCACCAAGTCAATTTCAACCATATCATTCTATTTTCATTTCCTTCATATGATTTCTCACTTGATTTAACTGCTTGTTGTCAAACTCTCTTCCTTGAAATATCGGAATCTCCCTTGTTTTCCATTGAGTTCTAGCTCCTTGATCAGGACTAGACATATAATGAGTGCTTAAAATTTTTTGCTAAATTAATAACTACTCTGCAGAGGTGATAATGAAAGAACCAGAGAGAGGGAGGAAGATAACGAAATTTCAGTTTAGGAAAAAATGTCAGTACCTGCCTTCACTGCGAGTCAGACACGACTGAGCGGCTTTGCTTTCACTTTTCACTTTCATGCATTGGAGAAGGAAATGGCAACCCACTTCAGTGTTCTTGCCTGTAGAATCCCAAGGACGGGGGAGCCTGGTGGGCTGCCGTCTATGGGGTCACAAAGTGTCAGACATGGCTGAAGCAACTTAGCAATATCAGCCGCCTTCACCTGCTCTACCCAAGCCCTGAACTAGTGTATCCATATATCAGTAAACTCCAACCTCCCAAATGGTACAGTTTCAGTGCAGCCTTATTCTTTTTGATATTTCATCTCTTGTGATTTAGTATAAGTTCTGCCATCTACAAGTGCCCATTGATAAACCTACTTTTCCCTCAATGCTGCTGTCTGGAGACCCCTGTTGGTCTGCTACCAACCACTCTCGCTAGACCTCTGTGAATATGAATACCACATTTGGTATCTCTTGAATATGTATTTGGATCACTGTCCCCATCTCTACCCATGCCTATACCTGGTTTCCTTCAGTTCAGTTCAGTTCAGTCACTCAGTCATGTCTGATTCTTTGCGACCCCATGAATCGCAGCACGCCAGGCCTTCTGTCCATCACCATCTCCCGGAGTTCACTCAGACTACCGTCCATCGAGTCCGTGATGCCATCCAGCCATCTCATCCTCTGTCGTCCCCTTCTCCTCCTGCCCCCAATCCCTCCCAGCATCAAAGTCTTTTCCAAGGAGTCAACTCTTCGCATGAGGTGGCCAAAGTACTGGAGTTTCAGCTTTAGCATCATTCCTTCCAAAGAAATCTCAGGGCTGATCTCCTTCACAATGGACTGGTTGGATCTCCTTGCAGTCCAAGGGACTCGCAAGAGTCTTCTCCAACACCACAGTTCAAAAGCATCAATTCTTTGGCGCTCTGCCTTCCTCACAGTCCAACTCTCACATCCATACATGACCACAGGAAAAACCATAGTCTTGACTAGACGGACCTTTGTTGGCAAAGTAATGTCTCTGCTTTTGAATATACTATCTAGGTTGGTCATAACTATTCTTCTGAGGAGTAAGCACCTTTTAAATTCATGGATGCAATCACCATGTGCAGTGATTTTGGAGCCCAAAAAATAAAGTCTAACACTGTTTCCACTGTTTCCCCATCTATTTCCCATGAAGTGATGGGACCAGATGCCATGATCTTCGTTTTCTGAATGTTGAGCTTTATGCCAACTTTTTCACTCTCCACTTTCACTTTCATCAAGAGGCTCTTTAGTTCTTCTTCACTTTCTGCCATAAGGGTGGTGTCATCTGCATATCTGAGGTTATTGATATTTCTCCCAGCAATCTTGATTCCAGCTTGTGCTTCTTCCAGTCCAGCATTTCTCATGATGTACTCTTCATATAAGTTAAATAAGCAGGGTGACAATATACAGTCTGGACGTACTCCTTTTCCTATTTGGAACTGGTCTGTTGTTCCATGTCCAGTTCTAACTGTTGCTTCCTGACCTGCATACAGATTTCTCAAGAGGCGAGTCAGGTGGTCTGGTATTCCCATCTCTTTAAGAATTTTCAACCGTTTATTGTGATCCACATAGTCAAAGGCTTTGGCGTAGTCAATAAAGCAGAAATAGATGTTTTTTTTTGAACTCTCTTGCTTTTTCCATGATCCAGCGGATGTTGACAATTTGATCTCTGGTTCCTCTGCCTTTTTTAAAACCAGCTTGAACATCAGGAAGTTCACGGTTCACATATTGCTGAAGACTGGCTTGGAGAATTTTGAGCATTACTTTACTAGCGTGTGAGATGAGTGCAATTGTGCAGTAGTTTGAGCATTCTTTGGCATTGCCTTTCTTTGGGATTGGAATGAAAACTGACCTTTTCCAGTCCTGTGGCCACTGCTGAGTTTTCCAAATTTGCTGGCATATTGAGTGCAGCACTTTCACAGCATCATCTTTCAGGATTTGAAATAGCTCCACTGGAATGCCATCACCTCCACTAGCTTTGTTTGTAGTGATGCTTTCTAAGGCCCACTTGACTTCACATTCCAGGATGTCTGGCTCTAGATGAGTGATTACACCATCGTGATTATCTTGGTCATGAAGATCTTTTTTGTACAGTTCTGTGTATTCTTGACACCTCTTCTTAATATCTTCTGCTTCTGTTAGGTCCCTACCATTTCTGTCCTTTATCGAGCCCATCTTTGCATGAAATGTTCCCTTGGTATCTCTAATTTTCTTGAAGAGATCTCTGGTCTTTCCCATTCTGTTCTTTTCCTCTATTTCTTTGCATTGATTGCTGAAGAAGGCTTTCTTATCTCTTCTTGCTATTCTTTGGAACTCTGCATTCAGATGCTTATATCTTTCCTTTTCTCCTTTGCGTTTCGCCTCTCTTCTTTTCACAGCTCTTTGTAAGGCCTCCCCAGACAGCCATTTTGCTTTTTTGCATTTCTTTTCCATGGGGATGGTCTTGATCCCTATCTCCTGTACAATGTCACGAACCTCATTCCATAGTTCATCAGGCACTCTATCCACCAGATCTAATCCCTTAAATCTATTTCTCTCTTCCACTGTATAATCATAAGGGATTTGATTTAGGTCATACCTGAATGGTCTAACAGTTTTCCCTACTTTCTTCAATTTGAGTCTGAATCTGGTAATAAGGAGTTCATGGCGCCATCCAACCATCTCATCCTCTGTTGTCCTCTTCTCCTCCTGCCTTCAATCTTTCCCAGCATCAGGGTCTTTGCCAATGAATCAGCTCTTTGAATAAGGTGGCCCAAGTATTGGAGCTTCAGCCTAGCATCAGTCTCTCCAGTGAATATTCAGGATTGATTTCCTTTAGGATTGACTGGTTTGATCTCCCTGGAGTCCAAGGGACTCTCAAGAATCTTCTCCAGCTCCACAGTTCATATATAGGTAGATGCCTTAATAAATACTGTTCAATTATGATAATCCTCATAAGTCCAATGTTAGGATGTCATTCAGATGATCTATAGCGGCATAAATGTACTAACAAGCTTAGTGAGTTAAAAACAACACTTATCTATTTTATTCACAAATCCTCAACTCAGAAGGTCATCTCAGTTAGTCCTAGCAGTTAAGAATCTACCTGAAAATGGAGGAGACGCAGGTTTGATCCCTGTGTCAGGAAGATCCCCTGGAGTAGGAAATGGCACCCTACTCCAGTATTCTTGCTTGGAAAATTCTATGAGCAGAGGAGTCTGGTGGGCTTCAGTTTATGGGGCCACCAAGAGTCGGACACAATTGAGCAAGTGAACACATACATGCAACTCAGGTAGGACATGGCAGGAGAATTTGTTTGTTCACATCATCAGCTGGGGAGAGTTGGCTTCCTAAAGCATGGTTCTGTGTTCCAAGAGCAAGTGTGTCAAAAGATAGGATGTGGAAGCCACCAGAAGCGTGCACAGTGTTTCTTCTCAGTTACGCCAGTCAAATCTGCACGGAGCTCAATTCAAGGGAGCAGGCATAGATGCCACCTCTTGAGGGAAATACTGTATATTAATATAGTAGTAATATTATAAAAGAATTTGGGATCATGCCACCTTAGATATACACCATTTTCGTTTTTTTAATCAAAATGAAATATTTGAAAAAAATCAAACAAGAAAACCTATGGGTCATATCATAGTAGAAGTTAGAATACTATGCACATGAGAAGCTATTTTAAAAAAATAAGAAAGTGTTAACTTCAGGAAAGTTAACAGTCACTATTCAGGTTACTAGTGTTTCATTTAACCTAAATACAGTGAAACACATCAAATGAAAAGTCAAATTGAGGATTACTTGAATGATCTCAAAAGTTAATGGAAGTATTAAAAGCCCTTACTTTTGTTAATTTAATACCCTGGAAAAGAAATAAATACCTCTATTCTAGAGTTAACTTTTGTTGTTTTAAAGCATTTCAATTTGGTCTTGTGGGCAACTTGGAAGATATTGTGAATTTTTTTTTTAACTAAATTCCAGGGCAAAGAAATGTTTATTTTCTGTGTGTAAATAACATTTGAATGAAATGAAAATATATGTGTTCAATTAACTGTGGTATTCTGAAGTCAAAAGTTTTATTCATCTTAGAGAAGAAAATAGCAGCAATAAGAAGTTTTTAAAAAAATGCCCACTATTCAATGTATCTAAGCTCTTTTATAAACAAAACCGAAGTTTTGATTTGGCAAACAGTGTGGCTATACTTTCTTCGATTTTCATCCCTCAATTCTGCATCATGCTTGAATACTTTTAGTACTTATTTTTTAAAAAAGATGCTTCGGAATTAGATATAGAAGGGTGAAGGTGCATGCTATATTTGTCAGCATCTATAGTACTATAACATGAAAGATCATCCCAATCTATTTTCTCTTTTTTCTCCTGGATAATCTGATTTTGCAACAAATTGATTGCTCAGCCTCCCCATGTCACTTTTCTATAAAATTTAAAAGGTTGCTATAGTACAAGGTGAGGAAATGGTCTTTTTCTGGAAAGGGTGACAACCAAAGGTCAACTCATTAAACAGAGTGACTTATGAGATCTTCAGATAATACCTTAGTGATATATTCTGCAATATTGAAGTTCAGAACTTAAATTGATCCTTTTTACTGGTAAGCCTGCTTTTAGGAAATTTTATTTAGAGGAAAACTAAAATAAAATAAATTTTATGACTGATGCTGAAGAATTAACTTTTTTCCCTAAGATATGATTGTTAGAGGCTTCCCTCATTTCTCTGCTACAAAATAACCTTGTTTCCTTGAACACATAAGAAAAGGAACCAGGCCTGAGATTCTGAAATCGCAAAGTCATCTGTGTAAGAAACAGAACCCTCTTGGAAAGAAGACTGAATCTAAAGTTCAGTCAGTTCAGTTCAGTTCAGTCGCTCAGTCGTGTCTGACTCTTTGCGACCCCATGAATCACAGCACGCCAGGCTTCCCTGTCCATCACCATCTCCCGGAGTTCACTCAGACTCAAGTCCATCGAGTCAGTGATGCCATCCAGCCATCTCATCCTCGGTCGTCCCCTTCTCCTCCTGCCCCCAATCCCTCCCAGCATCAGAGTCTTTTCCAATGAGTCAACTCTTCGCATGAGGTGGCCAAAGTACTGGAGTTTCAGCTTTAGCATCATTCCTTCCAAAGAAATCCCAGGGTTGATCTCCTTCAGAATGGACTGGTTGGAACTCCTTGCAGTCCAAGGGACTCTCAAGAGTCTTCTCCAACACCACAATTAAAAAGCATCAATTCTTCGGCACTCAGCCTTCTTCACAGTCCAACTCTCACATCCATACATGACCACAGGAAAACCTAAAGTTAGAATCATGGAAAAAGCAAGAGAGTTCCAGAAAAACATCTATTTCTGCATTATTGACTATGCCAAAGCCTTTGACTATGTGGATCATAATAAACTGTGGAAAATTCTGAAAGAGATGGGAATACCAGACCACCTGACCTGCCTCTTGAGAAACCTATATACAGGTCAGGAAGCAACAGTTAGAACTGAACATGGTACAACAGACTGGTTCCAAATAAGAAAAGGAGTACGTCCAGACTGTATATTGTCACCCTGCTTGTTTAACTTCTATGCAGAGTACATCATGAGAAACTCTGGGCTGGAAGAAGCATATACTGGAATCAAGATTGCCAGGAGAAATATCAGTAACCTCAGATATGCAGATGGCACCACCCTTATGGCAGAAAGTGAAGAGGAACTAAAAAGCCTCTTGATGAAAGTGAAAGAGGAGAATGAAAAAGTTGGCTTAAAGCCAACTTCAGAAAACAAAGATCATGGCATCTGGTCCCATCACTTCATGGGAAATAGATGGGGAAACAGTGGAAACAGACTTTCTTTTTTTGGGCTCCAAAATCAGTGCAGATGGTGATTGCAGCCATGAAATTAAAAGACGCTTACTCCTTGGAAGAATAGTTATGACCCACCTAGATAGCATATTTGAAAGCAGAGACATTACTTTGCCGATTAAGATCCGTCTAGTCAAGGCTATGGTTTTTCCTGTGGTCATGTATGGATGTGAGAGTTGGACTGTGAAGAAGGCTGAGCACCGAAGAATTGCTGCTTTTGAACTGTGGTGTTGGAGAAGACTCTTGAGAGTCCCTTGGACTGCAAGGAGATCCAACCAGTCCATTTTGAAGGAGATCAGTCCTGGGATTTTTTTGGAAGGAATGATGCTAAAGCTGAAGCTCCAGTACTTTGGCCACCTCATGGCGAAGAGTTGACTCATTGGAAAAGACTCTGATGGTGGGAGGGATTGGGGGCAGGAGGAGAAGGGGACAACAGAGGATGAGATGGCTGGATGGCATCACGGACTCGATGGACGTGAGTTTGAGTGAACTCTGGGAGATGGTGATGGACAGGGAGGCCTGGCGTGCTGTGATTCATGGGGTTGCAAAGAGTTGGACAGGACTGAGCAACTGAACTGAATCATTTTAAAATAAGAAAACTTTTTTCAGTAGTTAATAATAACAGCTTTTACAACATAAAAAACAGCCATTATAGTATAAAAGCCTTTTGGATAGTGACAAAGAGTTTTAAAAAGTAACTTTTTTGTTTTTGTCTTTAAGAAAAAAAAAACTTATTACAATAGAAATTCATGTAGTATAGCCAGGAATGAGGAAAAGGTTTCAAGCAAAGAGAAAAAAAATTTATAATGCAGCTGACTCACCAGCAGTGATATTTTCAAGGAACTATAGCCATTGTTCAGAGAGGCTGGAACTTAGAGGGTATAGTATGAAAGTAGCAGAAAGGAGGGTCAGCAAATTAACAGGGCCCAGATCATTAAAGGCCTTGCTTTCTTTCCAAGAAGTTAGGACTTTTTTCATAAGGCAGAGGGGAGCCTTTAAAAGTATTTTAAGTAAGGACAAGTATTTTCATGGGTAGTTTTGGAAGGTACTTTTTAATAATATACTCCAGAAAATCACCCTCAGTGATGAGCTATGGCAGAGAGAGAGAACCTGGTGTGCACAGCATTTCAGGGACCGCTATGTGGAGAGAAGCCTGGGAAGGAGAGTGAGAAGAACCCAGTAAGGATCCAAAGGCACTCTTGGTCTAGAACAGCAGAGCTCAAAATGATTCAGTGAGTTCAATTTGTTTAGTTTCCTTTTCTTAATTACGTCATTTAATGGCATTAGTATCGTTTGAGGTTGTATGCTCCACATAAATTTATGAATAATTCTGTCTGATTTGTGGATATACTCTATGCAGAATTTAAAATGTTGCAGGATAGCAGTATAAAAGAACATCTTAATATGGAATAATGTAAAAATAACAAAGCTGTCTATTCAAGGAGAACTTATCTCTAAAGAGTTCTAAGCATACATGTTAAGTGTAAAGTAAGACTGTTTTCTCTGCAGCACAAAGAGACAAGATAACAAGCAGTGCCCTTTCCCATCCGGCCCTGCCAAATTCTCAGATCTATCCTATGCTCTACCACTTTCCCATGGATCCTCATTTTCAAGCACAAGTGAGCTAATTGCAGTTTCTCCCCTAAGTATGCCATATCACACTTTAAAAAAAATAATAATAATTTCATTTATTATTCTTTTGGTTGTGCCAGGTCATTGTTGCTCTGCACAGACTTTCTCTAGTTGCGCAAGGCAGAGCTGCTCTTCATCGCTGTATGTGGCCTTCTCACTGCCGTGGCTTCTCTTGTTGCAGAGCACAGGCTCTAGGGCACATGGGCTCAGTACTGTGGCCCACAGGTGTAGTTGCTCAGTGGCGTGTGGGATCTTCCTGGACCAGGGATCGAACCTGTGTCACCTGCATTGGCAGTCAGATTCTTTATCACTGAACCACCAGGGAAGTGCCTGCCGTACCATTTTTAGTATGCTTTCCCCACCCATTCTACCTGGCAAGTTTCTGTTCCTCCTCAGAGACTCAGCTGAAATACCCCACATCTCAGTAAAATCCCCAGTTGATGTCTCAAACAGGTAGTTCTGTATCTGCAGTGCACATACTTTGCACATAATGAATACTCATAGCTGCATACCGTCTTCTTAGGCACCCTCTTAACTCCTGAGGCACAGGGACCCTGTCTTACTTTGCGTTGTGTCCTCAGCCTGCAGACACTCCTGGGCATATATTTGGAGCCTAGTGATTGTTCCAAGCATGAAAACCACGGCTTACCCTGAAGGTGGAATTTGAGCATCGCTGGCCATTACCCTTTGGAACATGTTTGTCTTAATGTTGTTAGGCTTCTTGAAAACATGAACCTGTGTGGTTATTACGTCCCTTCTCACCCGCCAAAGGCCCTATTGGTGCACCCTGTGTATTCAGCTGTCTCGTACCTTCTCTGCAACCTCTCTATTACAGGTGCTCTGCTGGGGAAATTTACTCTTGCCCTCTTGATTTGATAACTTTCCAAACAAAAGTGTATTTTTTAAAAATCCCTGCACCGTTAGTTTTAGCCATCTCCTTTATCTCCATATTTAATGATTTTAAAAAAAAATTCACAGATTGAGGGTAGGGTGCTACATCTCAAAGAAATACTTAGAAAACAAAACAGCAAATGAATCTTTTTAAGGCTAAAATGTATCCAAGCACCCATCCATTTTCCTTTTTACCAGTAATTTATAACATTCAAGGTACTTTGTTGCTTCAGACCAAGAAGGAATAAATTAAGAGCTGCCTATGTTGGTGTATGGCAGAAATCAGCACAATATTGTAAAGCAAATATCTTGCAATAAAAAATTTATTTCAAAAAAGCTGCCTGATCTTGAGCACTATTTATTAATACTAGACTGAGTAGGTGTCCTGACTACACACGTGCATATTTTCCATCCATGGCTTTTTTTTTTTTCGGTCCTGCTTAATTTGATGCTTTGAACTGACCAAAAATGCCAGTGTCCTAATATGATGCTTCCTTAGTTTAAAAATTGGCTCCTTTACCCTGTACTTCCTTTTTGCGTAATGCAAACAATGAAGTTGTCTAAATAATCAGGTTCCTCCTAACTTGAATTAGACAACAGACTCTACTGTAGAAGAATTTACATTGCAGGATAAATAGGATCATTTATATTAAAACACTTGATTCTTGGGTTTTGATTTTTCATGATGACACCTAAAGAACCATCATTTTTAGTCAAGTTAAAAAAATACTTTTATACGTGTAAATGGTGTCAGGCACAAGAATATTGGCTTTAAATAAAAAGTATAATTTGGTTTTTAAATGAATACCATATCTCAAAATGCATCTTTCTTTTTTTCCTGATTTAGTTTCTTTATTAGAGTTATTAGAGCCCTTAAAACACCAGATTTACTAATGTATTGTCATCTGACAAAGCATAATCAAAATACCCCTTTCTTACCTGGTTTAACATATTTAAGATCCTATTCATGTTTCCAGGAGCTTCATAATATTTATAAAACTAGAATGGTGAGGAGGAATGCTTTATTAGAGGCAGTTTTTCCATAAAGCACCTAGGCTTCATGCTACTGTATTTTTAGTTCAACCTGTGAATGTTATGGGCAATTTAATCGTCTCTGTATTGAAACAGAACCCTGAAAGGTACCTTTTTGGCTTCATTTAAGCACAGGTTCTTCATATGCAAAGAGGCAGGTTTAGCAAGTAAAACAGATCTTCATCAACATTTGCTTTTGAAGCAGACCTGAGAAAGTTAGGCCATGCTAAATATCTGATAGAAGTACAGTACAGAACTTACTGTTAGATATTCCATTAAGTAAATTTTATTTTCTTATCTCCTTATTCTTAGCAAAAGATAATTCCTTTTTACTTTCTTTTTTGATAATCCTTTGGCTAAGAATTGTTAAGAAATCCACAAACATACCAAAGACTCAAATGCCAGTGTTAGTTTCTTTGCCGCTTGATGGCTCCATTTAATAGCAGCATTTGTGACTCTCACTCTCCCCAGGGCCTCAAAAGTACTTTTCCTTTTTGCCTTCTGATTCCTGCCCCTTCTTCCCCTTCCTTGTTCTTATTCTTCTTCCTCCCAATAAAAACTACAGTGCCATAATAAAAATAGACAAATAGGTGGATTTATGACTGGATGCATAGAGGGGTGGATAGATAGAAGTGTGATGAGCCAACTCTAGTAGGCTGTTAATGGTAGAATCTAGGTAGAGGGTGCAGAGTCATTCACTGAATGTTGATTCTTTCAACTTTGCCTTGTGTTTAAAAGTTGTCACAATAAAACCTCTTAGGAGTGGCTGTCCACAAAATCACAGAGGCTTTCATTAACTGTTTAAATAGTTTGCTATTATATTATTAGATAAAAATAAAATAAGTACATGAAGCGGTCTTCACAAATGAAGTCACCAAACTATTGATTTCAATGCATTTTATGTTTGAAATTTACATTAGGCCATGCTGAATAATTAAGAATGCACACAATGAGTCAGGTGTATGATAATGACCACGTTGTTACAGTAGAAAATTGGTTAAATAAATTGGGTATAGGTAGTTAATAAAATTTTCACAGCCATTAAAAGTTACAGTGTAGAAACAAATTCATAGACACAGAAAGATTGATAATGTTTTCTATGCTCTCTAGATAATTATGAATTTACGGGTATAGTTGGAAGTACATATATTAAAAATAGAAAACTACATAGAAAAATGACTTTTTGTCTCATATAGATCTTTTTAAATTCACATTTTCTGTTTTTTCCTAAAAGTTTCCTAATGTTTTAATTTTAGTAATAGAAAAAAGAAGAAAGAAAGAAAAATGGAAAGAAGAAAAAAAAAGAATGGAAAAAGAAAAAAGCATACTATTTTTCTGTGAAAATGGAGTGGGCAAACTTGTTATCTGTAAATAATTTTTTATCATGCCCAAAAGATTATCTGCATTTTTCCTTTAATATTTACCACTGAACTTCCCTGTAGCTCAAACAGTAAAGAATCTGCCTGCGATGCGGGAGACCAGGATTCGATCCCTGGGTTGGGAAGATCCTCCAGAGAAGGGAATGGCAACCCACTCTAGTATTCTTGCCTGGAGAATCCCATGAATAGAGAAGCCTAGCAGGCTACAGTTTGTGGGGTCGCAAAGAGCCAGACAAGACTGAGCAGCTAACACATACACACATCACTGAAAGCTACCCTTATATTTTTTAAATCTTGCTCTGATGAACAGTGCATTTGAAATATGTTAAAACAAATACTTTTATTCATTCTTCCGAAGATATTTTAGTGGACTTGACTGGTGGCTTTTGAAAGGAAAGTTAAGATGTTCTCATACTGCTAGGCCCAAGGCGTTTCATGCTTGGAAATGCCCTATCTTCTGTCTCTAATTACATTAAATATCTGTGTATGACTCATGAGGAAAGGAAGCTTCAAAGCAGAAATAAGAAAATCTAATTTATTTCTAAATGCAATAACAATTGATATATTTTAGACAATGTGACACCTGTGTTCCAAGTGTCTTAACCAGAAGAATTAAGAGTTCACAGATGTGCCAGTTAGAGAATAAAAATGTTTTTATTATTATAGGGCTCTTTTCTCCAAGGAGATTTAAGCAATGTGCTGAAATTAGATAATCTTTATACTATGTCTCTGAGAGGGATAGATAGAAGAGACTATTACTGTTAATTTTTATTCTTCCAGTAATAGACACCACCCTTATGGCAGAAAGTGAAGGGGAACTAAGAAGCCTCTTGATGAAAGTGAAAGAGGAGAGTGAAAAAGTTGGCTTACAGCTCAACTTTCAGAAAACTAAGATCATGGCATCTGGTCCCATCACTTCATGGGAAATAGATGGGGGAACAGTGGAAACAGTGTCAGACTTTATATTTTTAGGGCTCCAAAATCACTGCCAGATGGTGATTGCAGCCATGAAATTAAAAGACGCTTACTCCTTGGAAGGAAAGTTATGACCAACCTAGCATATTAAAAAGCCAAGACATTATTTTGCCAACAAAGGTCTGTCTAGTCAAGGCTATGGTTTTTCCAGTGGTCATGTATGGATGTGAGAGCTGAACTGTGAAGAAAGCTGAGCGCCGAAGAATTGATGCTTTTGAATTGTGGTATTGAAGAGGAGACTCTTGAGAGTCCCTTGGACTGCAAGGAGATCCAACCAGTCCATCCTATCCTGGGTGTTCATTGGAAGGACTGATGCTGAGGCTGAAACTCCAATACTTTGGCCACCTCATGCGAAGAGTTGACTCATTGGAAAAGACCCTGACCCTGGGAGGGATTAGGGGCAGGAGGAGAAGGGGACGACAGAGGATGAGATGGCTGGATGGCATCACCGACTTGATGTACATGAGTTTGAGTGAACTCCAGGAGTTGGTGATGGACAGGGAGGCCTGGTGTACTGCGATTCATGGGGTCGCAAAGAGTCGGACACAACTGAGCGATTGAACTGAACTGAACATTTATTAAACACTTTATTTATGACTCTGAAGTTAATTTTACACTTATTGTTTCCTCTCTTTCAAAGACACTTTTTCATAGATTTTTCTGTCAATGACAATTAAAAGAATAGTTGTGTTAGTCACTCAGTCGTGTCCAACCCATTGGGACCCCACAGACTGCAGCCCAAACAGACTTCTCTGTTCATGGAATTCTCCAGGCAAGAATACTGGAGTGGGTTGCCATTTCCTCCTCCAAAAGAATAGTTAGGTAAGGATAAAAGTAAAATTAAGCAAAAAGAGATTTCACCCTGGGTTCCAGTTCTCTAATCCACTCTTAGTGGGTCACATGGAATGGTATTCCCTCACGTCTGTACCACTCTTCGCATACGCTGCTGGCCTAGGGCACCGGTGCCTTCCCAGTCCCTGCAGTACCTAATGTGTCACTGTCTTCATCTCTTTCCAGGTAAAATGTCCAGTGATCGAGCTTTGAGGAAGCAGCAACAGTTGAACAACCTTGTTTATATGGTGACGAATCAGGCCAAACCTGGCGACAGAATTGTGGATTTCTGTAGTGGTGGGGTACCGTATCTCTTCTTTATTCTCTTTAGCCTTTCCAAGACGAAGTGACTTTACTACCTTACACTCAAGGACATGTTTTTATATGACAAGACTGTTGTCTCAGAATAAACAAAAGCCTGAGGGACCAAATTAACTTGTTCCTTTTCTTGCCTTTTTCAGGGCCATGTTGGGATTGTCCTAGCTCACATGCTGCCATCATGCCAGGTAAGGTCTGAATGATAGATGATAGGAAACTGCACAATTCAATTAGCTGAGTCTGGCTTATCCCTCTTTGAGCTGATAGTCATTCACTGAGGTCAGATATGAGGTACAGGCATTTTATTTTTCATTGAACTACACTTCTAAGTTTCAGAATCTTATGGGAAAAGAGTAGGGCCACGTACAGTTTTTATTTTTTATAAAAGAAATAATTATTTCACTGTTAAATAATTAATGATGAAACCAGTTTAATTGTCAACATAATTTTGTACTTGAAATACTAGCTTCTGGAACTTGTTGAGCATATTCTTTGGTGCCTTGGTTTTTAGTCATTGTATCAGAATTGTAAAAATATTTTCTAAAGAAAAAGATAAACCCCAGATCTACCACTCTGATCCACCAAATGCATTTCCCCCCATGTGCTCATTAAACCATTGTTCAGAAGGATGCTTGTTGCTGCAAATACTAAGACTGCAAATACAATTTCAACCACCTGCTTTCACTCAATCTTATGTCATAAATGTTTTTTCCTATTGCAAGTAGTTTTAAATATCATCACTGAAATGTAACTTCATAATATGTTTTTGAGTAAATATACTGTAATTTATACAATCACCATCACCATTTGTTAGAAGTTTGTGCCGTTTTTAGTCTTTTGTCATAGTAAATCATTTCCTCCCAGCTTTTAGCATAAAAGCTAGAACTTGATGTCATTTTTTCAAATTACAATTCTTTGCTTGTGAGCTCTCTGGAAATTACAAAATAATTAAAGTGATTATTCTCAGAAGGAAAAATGTGGAAGAACTCACAGACTGGCCAGAATGATAGAGAGTGGAAAGTATTATTCTTTATCTTTCTTAGTAAATAAATGAGGAATATAAGGAGAAACAGGCAGGCATCTGTTTCATCACCAAGGAAAACAACAATTTCATGGTTGGAGTAAGAGGAAGAGAGCTCACGGAGCAGAATCCTGGAGATGCAGAGTCAGGGTCTGGTATCTTTTTTTCCCTTCCTAAAAGGTCTGGAAACTTAGAGATGTTGAAATTGGGGAAGGAAAATCTTGGCTAGAATAAAGGCTGGAAAACCTTTGACACCAACTATCCTCTGACAAGCTTTTTATACAAAAAGATCCAGAATTTTTCCATAAAGACAAACGTAAGGACAAAATAAGGACCAAACTAAGAATGAGAATGATGAAAGTGACCTAAGTCTGCCCACTTTTCTTCATCCAAATCAGTGATGTCTCCTCTCTTCCTTGGCCTGGCTTACTTTTAGAAATTTGTGACTTGTTGCCGTGCCTTTTGCCTTGGCCCCACCAATCCATACTTGCAAGCAGCTGGTTGTCCTTTTACCCCATGTGATCTGGCTCCCATTACCTCTCCAGTCTGATTTCTTCCCTCCACACCCTGTCTCCCCACTCCAAGCTCCAGCATTGCTCACTGTACACCAGCTATACCAGTCTTCTCAGTTCTTCAAACCCACTGTATCTTTCTCACCTTGGGCCTTTATACATGTTTCTCTCTCCACCACAAACACTCCTTCCTTCCTCCAGCTAATTTCTATTCATTTTTCAGGCCTCAATTAATATGTTACTCTTTAATATTAAATGACTAAAACCTCTCTTAGTCATCAAGTTTACATGCTTCGATAACACATTTATGTCTTTCATTAAACACTCACCACTCACTGTATTATACTTACCTGTCTCACTTATATCACCATATCTGTAAGCTCCAAGGGTTCAAGGACCTTGTTTGTTTTTATACTGTACTATCTGGCGTATGTCCTAGCACAGGATAGTGAAAATGAAGTGAAAGTGAAAATCACTCAGTCGTGTCTGACTCTTTGCGACCCCATGGACAGTATAGCCTGCCAGACTGCTCTGCCCATGAAATTCCCCAGGCCAGAATACTGGAGTGGGTAGCTGTTCCCTTCTCCAAGGGATCTTTCCAACCCAGAGATCCAACCCAGGTCTCCCACATTGCAGGCGGTTTCTTTACTGTCTGAGCCACCAGGGAAGCACAACGGTAAGGATCAATATAATATGATCAACATTATTAAAGCTAGTAAATACAGTAATAATACTTGGCTTTAATGTCTAAATTAGGTTACTGAATATACTATTGTTTCCTGTGTGAAATCTAGGTTGTACTAATAGAAAACAAGGAATTATCATTAATTCGTGCTAAGAAGAGAAGTGATGAACTAGGTTTAAGCAACATTTGGTTTATTCAAGCAAATATGGAGTATTTTACAGGGATGTTTAATATTGGGGTAAGTAATCATGCAATTTCAGCTTCTTTAACTAAATAAGAGGAATGAAATGTCCTAGAGTAAATAAAGGAGATACATTTATTTTCTTTGCTAAACAAGAAATGTATAACTTTTGTTTTCTGCTATCTATAAAGTATACCTTATTAATGAATATTACTTCATTCACAGCATTTTATTATTACATGGTAAAGATAATATTTGTTCCTCTGCCAGACAAGAACTGTATTTTCTTCACTGTGAAATCCCCAGTGCCTGAAAAAATGTTTGACACATGGCAAGTACTTTAAAAATAGTCACTAATTGAATGAATTCTAATGAAGATGACTTCCCTTGGTTTATTCTACATTTTTAGAAGGAAGTGAAAGAAAAGAAAAACAGAGAATATAGAGTTTGTTTATATGTGTAACTAATTCACTTTGCAGAACACCTGAAACTAACACAACATTTAAATCAACTATACTCCAGTAGAAAAAAAATAAGCTGCAAATACTTGAGTTGCTTTCAGATATTTCATTCTTTAGCAAGGATTTGATATCTTCATGTATTCTGAGCTTCTAGTATAAAATGTATTGGTGATGTTTTTGAAACCTTCAAATCAAATTGTTACTGTTTGATACCACTAGAAGACCAAAGATAATGTGATTGTGCCAGTTCATTTAAATCCAGGGTTGTACACTCCGGTGGAATTTGAGTTTCAATAAGATGTTAGCATCGCTGCTGTTCTTATATCTGTTTTGAATATTTTTTCTTATTTTTGTAGTACTAAATGCTCAATATAGAAAACTACATAATAATATAAGGAAGAATCACCAGTATTTCTGCTAGTGAGAGATAATACTACCAAAACCCTTTGGTCCTTGTGTATTTATACACACAAACAAATGCATATTTACATATACCTTGAGATCCTGTTTACTTGAAATTGTCATAAATGCTTTCCCTACTCATTAATCATGTTCCTTTTCTATTGTTATTATACTTGTTATTTATTATATGTGTCTAATGATGTATCAGTTAAGACTTTTGATTCGTTTGCCTAATCACTTTACAGGAAGGTTGTGCTAGCTTGCATTCCCAACTGTGTATGGTTACATAGCATATACAATGGGCTTGTCTAGTTGAAATTCTTGTCCAATCTTAGAAGTCCAGACTTTTCGTAGTACTTTCGATTTTTGTTCAGTCAGTGAGATTCATTTTTTAAATATCAACTTCTGAAAAATTGTGAGACTTATTGTTATACAGCCTGAAAAGAATGCAGTGTGTTTCCTTTGTGGACATAATATAGATTGGTTATCTCAAGCGAAGCTTATGGAAAGAGAAGTAGACTTTTAAGAAACCTGTTAGGAAGGATATTCAGGAAAATATAGACATCTGATACAGCAAGTTCAAATTAAATATATATTTGTGTAACACTTAAATTTTACATAAACGTTGAGGTAGAGGATAAAGCTTCTTCCTAAAACAGGCCATTAAACCAATGCACATGTTACCAGTACACCAGGAAGAGTGTATAAGGTAGCATTTACTCTCCTCTCAAATCACAAAATTCCCAGCCGATCAACCATGTATCCCTTTACCCTTCCATGGCTTGTAGGTGATAAATCATTCTGGCACGTTCTTATACGTTTCAAGGTCATGTAATTCACTAACACAAACTAGCAAAGTCTATGTCTTTTGGGAAGTGACATTTTTCTCTATATCTCATAATAATATACCCATAATGGGTTTTTTTTTCTTTCATAATTACCTTTGTCAAGATATATGGAAAATGAATTAAAATTACTTGGAGGATTAAACCAAAATTAGATTTAAGAATATAATTTGCCTAGGAGGATAATTGAAGTATTGTCAGTAGATAAATCAAACCCAATGCATCAGTGGCTCTTTTATATGAAATAGACTCTAGTGAAAACACTGTAGCTAGAGAGGAAATCAGAATAACCAGGTATCAGGAATGTAGTAAAGCTCTGTTAATTCAGTTTTGTAGTATTTCAAATAAGGGTTTGCTGCTGCTGCTGCTGCTGCTGCTAAGTCGCTTCAGTCGTGTCTAACTCTGTGCGACCCCATAAATGGCAGCCCCCCAGGCTCCTCTGTCCCTGGGATTCTCCTGGCAAGAACACTGGAGTGGGTTGCCATTTCCTTCTCCAAGGCATGCATGCATGCTAAGTCGCTTCAGTCGTGTCTGACTCTGTGCGACCCTATGGACAGCAGCCCACCAGGCTCCTCTGACCATGGGATTCTCTAGGCAAGAATACTGGAGTGGGTTGCCATTTCTTTCTCCAAAATAAGGGTTTAGTTAGTGTTTATGCTGCCCCACTTTTCTGAGTCTAAAACTGGGATGACGACCTAGGGCTTTTGCTGACAGGGTGTGCAGCTCTAAAGCACATATTCCAGCTTTCTTGCGTGTTTAGCTTAGGTTTTGTGAGTGCATTGCTATTTACCCCATGAAATCACGTGTACAACACTCTGCTTTGTAACTGGACTTGTATTATCTCTTTTTTCTGTTACCACCCATTTCATATTAGCTGCATGGTTAGTCAGCTTGTTATTAAATTAACTGTGAATCACTTTAGCGGCCTGTGAAGTAACTAGTCTGTTTTGTGGTCTTTTGCCACACCGTTTTTATAATTTGCATCATTGGCTAATTAGTTGATATTTAAAATTCTTTGACGATTTCTCTGTGGTTTCATGCTTGATTTCTTTCTGAATATTTGTTAAAGAACAGTTCTGTATGTTTTCCTTGCTGTTGGAGTTCTCTGACGGTGTGTCTGCTTTCATCATTGGTTTTGATTTCCTGTCTCATCCTGTTGTCTGCTTAGCTGTCAATCCAGACCACCCCCCCCTCCGCCCCCGAGGCGGTAGTTTACCCATCCATCTCCCCTCCCCCGTCCTCCCACTTGCTCTGGTCATGGCCGTGCTGTGGCCCCCAGCATGTGTCCCCTTAGTCGGGTTTGTGCTTTGTCTTCATGTCTCATTAAATGGTGTTTATCCCCCATAGCAGTAAGTTGAATTGGTGTATCACTATGCAGTTACAGGAGAAGGCAATGGCAACCCACTCCAGTACTCTTGCCTGGAAAATCCCGTGGACGGAGGAGCCTGGTAGGCTGCAGTCCACGGGGTCGCACAGAGTCGGACACGACTGAAGCGACTTAGCAGCTTAGCTAGTGTTTATCTCTGCTTAGTAAATGCCTTTTCTTTTGCTATTTTTCTCTGGACATAAAAATCAATGCTGTAAACAAGATTTTAAGGGGAGATTTTTAAAGTCCTCAAACCAACTATCTTTAGAAACTTCAAACAAATCAATTATATGTAAGAATTGAAATACTATTAATTGTCTAATCTCCATTGATACAATGACCTGTATCAGGCAAAAATGAATAGATTTACTAACTTTGTAAAACTAGGGTGACTTGAAATAATGGAAGAAAACAAATCTAAATACTTTTACGTCTTTCAACAAGGTCTTCCATCACCCCAAGGGCTGTGCTTCCCCCTAGTAACCAGAATCAGTGACGTAACACCACATATTCCAAAGAACATTTGTAGTTTCTGATTTCCCTTGTGTTTATTTGAGAAATGTATTTCCTTAGAAATACAAATATCTAATAAGCTTATTAGAAACATTCAAAGTCTCTAGTAACCAAATGCGTTTTAACTTGAACAACAATGATATTCTGTTCTTGTTCTTAATATTTGCAAGGATTTAAAAAATATTACTCATTGACTGTAAGACTTCTGTGAGGAGCCCACATCATATAGGAGCTTTGAAATTTTTCATTTATATGATATTTGTAATGATATGTTAATGACATGAAATGTTAGTTATAATGGTAAACAGAGAAAATTTTATTAACATAATTGTTCTGTGCGTGCATGCTCAGTCACTCAGTTGTGCCCAACTCTTTGCAGCCCCATGGACTGTAGCCCACCAGGCTTCTCTGTCCATGAATTTTCCAGGCAAGAATACTGGAGTGGGTTGCCATTTCCTGCTCTGGGGAAACATACTGGTAAAGAGAATGCATTTTAAGATTGAATTTAACTTGTGCTAAAGTCTCAGTTCGGCCACTTACTCGTTGTATTGCCTTGGGCAACTTATTTAAACTCACCCTCAGTCCTTAGTTTTTTCATTTATGAAATGAGAATAAAATATCTGGCTCATGGGATGTTGATACAATGTTCATGAAGCACTTAGGTTGCCTCCCATTTAGGAAGTACTCAAAAAATTGGGCCTTTACTCTGTGCAGTGCGATCTCAACCATGTGAAAACTGCATTAAAAAGGATTGGGAGGAAAGTATGTTAATTTTTTTTTAAGGCAGCTATCTCTATATACTGTGTAATAATATTTTTTATTCAGTATTTTAAAAATATTCCAAATTTAACATTGTCATTTTTATATTCATAATAATGTAAACAGTAAAATTAGAAGAAATAAATATATGTGCTTAATATTTTATAGATAGATACCTAGCTTATTTAGCCAAGAAAGAATAATAGAGCCTGCTGCTGCTGCTGCTGCTGCTGCTGCTGCTGCTAAGTCGCTTCAGTCATGTCCAACTCTGTGCGACCCCATAGATGGCAGCCCACCAGGCTCCCCCGTCCCTGGGATTCTCCAGGGAAGAACACTGGAGTGGGTTGCCATTTCCTTCTCCAATGCAGGAAAGTGAAAAGTGAAAGTGAAGTCGCTCAGTCAGGTCCGACTCTTTGCGACCCCATGGACTGCAGCCTGCCAGGCTCCTCCATCCATGGGATTTTCCAGGCAAGAATACTGGAGTGGGGTGCCATTGCCTTCTCCGATAATAGAGCCTAAGGAACACTATAAGATATCTAAGAATTCTGAACCTATCAGATATATATATAATTCACTCAATCGTGTCTGACTCTTTGCAACCCCATGGACTGTGGCCTGCTAGGCTCGTCTGTCCGTGAAATTCTCCAGACAAGAATACTGGACTGGGTAGCCATTCTCCGCTCCAGATATGTATATGTAATTTACTTTAAAACAAGTAATTGATTATTATAGAAACACCTTTCGATTGCCTTATTCTGATTTTGATTATAATGGCTATTAATGTCCTAAAGAAAATACAGAAGTCTTTTCAAAATTAAGAAACATCTGAGAAGGTTTTTTCTCTTCCAGTTTGGATATATGCAGCTGTATGACTCTGAAATGATTATGTGTTAGGACTGAATGTTTGTGCCTCACCTCCACCATCAAAAAATTCATGTGTTGAATTCCTTAACCCCTAATGTGATGGTATTAGTAAGTGGGACGTTTGGGAGGTAATTGGGTCATAAGAGTGGTGCTCTCCTGAGTGGAATTAATGCCCTTATAAGAAGAGAAAGAAACTTGCACCCCTTCTTAGCTTTCCACCATATAGAGATATAGTGAGAAGACAGCCATCTGCGAAGCAGGAAGAGGGTCCTCACTAGACATCAGACCTGCCAGCACTCTGATCTTGGACTTCCCAGACTCCAAAACTGAGAAAAAAATAAATATTTGCTGTTTGAACCACCAAGTTTATGATAGTTTTTAAAGAGCATCCCAATCTAAAACAATATATCTTTGTGACCACATGGACTGTAGCCTACCAGGCTCCTCAGTCCGTGGAATTTTCCAGGCAAGAGTACTGGTGTGGGTTGCTGTTTCCTTCTCCAGGGGACCTTCCCAACCTAGGGATTGAACCCAGGTCTCCCGCATTACAGGCAGACGCTTTACCATCTGAGCCACCAGGGAAGCCCGTATATTTCTTTGAGCCCCTTTTTTGGGGGGTGGGGGTAAAAATACTGGAGTGGGTTACCATTCCTTTCTCCAGGAGGTCTTCCTGACCCAGGGATTGAACCTGGGTCTTCCACACTGTAGGCAGACGCTTTACCGTCTGAGCTACCAGGGAAGTCCTTCAAGGTTATATATCAATTACCATACCCTAAAAAGGGCAACCTAGATAAGATTATTTAAGTCGACCTTTTAAGGCTATTTTTTAAACTAAAGATTTATTTTATTTATCTAATTTTTTGGCTGTAGTGGGTCTTTGTTGCTGCACACAGGCTTATTCTAGTTGCAGCGAGCTACTCTAAGTTGCATGGGAGGGCTTCTCCCTGCAGTGGCTTCTCTTGTTGCAGAGCACAGGTTCTAGGCGTGCAGGCTTCTGTAGTTGTAGCAGTCGGCTCAGTACCTGTGACTTGCAGGCTCTAAAGCACAGGCTCAGTAGTTGTGGCGCATGGGCTTAGCTGCTCTGAGGCATGTGGGATCTTCCCAAACCAGGTATTGAACCAGTGTCCCCTGCACTGCAAGGCAAATTCTTGACCACTGGGTCACCAGGGAAGCCCTTTAGAGGTATTTTTTAAAGAAGTCTGTTATTGCCTTCTTGTCTAGTGCAAGATAATCATTATTATGAAAACTTATTTATAAGATTTTACTTTTTAAGACTTAATTCATAATATGTATTAATACCTAGTCTCTCAAACAATATAACAATAACCTTGTTCCCAAACAGTATTACTGAAAGGGCCATGACTATGGAAAACACACCTTGTGTAAGAAACAAAAATTGTGTCAGTGTTGAACAACTTGCCCACCAACATGTCTTCGTTGGGTAATTTCAATCATAACATGGGATCATCTCAAACAGGTGATCAGGTATTGATTCCTAACAATATTGGTGAATATTTTCTACTTATCAACATATATCACAGTCTCTAAACAGTTTATTTTTGAGTTATCTATATTTACCTTTTTCTATTTCACCCATAACAATTTTAATATGATATTTTATCATTCATCAGTGCTAAGTGCTTAATTACAAGTTCATTTCTATATGTTAGTATACAATTAGAATATGCAATTATAGAATGTGATTCAGTAACACTTTGGATGAATGATTTATATACTTCTTGTTTTAAAGGAGTGATACTTGAGAAATGTAAATGCAATTTTTAAAAAATCATTAAGGCAATGAAAAACTCTCCAGGTGAGGGTGGCAGATTGCAACCCCCTTCTCCCCAAGAAAGATCAGACCCCTAAATAAAGAAAATAAGAGCCAGAAAAATCATACTCCATCTCTGATGAGACAATGTTCAAGATTCTGTAACTTGAACTATAATATTTGAAGATAGAAAGCCGATGAAGGAAAAATTACTGAGTAGAGAAGAGGAAAATCAAACGTAATGCATGGGGAGAGGGAGTCTCAAGAGGGCCATCAGGATTGTTCTCCCACAATCCCAGAAAATTTCAGGAATTTAGGATGCCAGAAACTTCATAGGAAGAGGATAAGAAGGGGCTGAATCATGTTTAATTAAACATTTTATTTAGAGACCCAGATTCCTGCCACCATCTTGTGTAGACAAGTAACTATTTCCCCAGTATAGGGAGAAGAGAGAAAGAATGATGTGACTCTGAAAATAAGTGCCCTTAATTCCAGGATTCCTTCAGAAGCTAGAATCATCTCCTTAATCAAAGAGGTTAAAAGAGCCTCCTCTATAGAATCAGAACGATCCCCAGAGAAAATACTATAGCTCTAATTCGGAAAAAGAAAACAACAAAACAGCTGGCCACCTGATTACACAGTCACTAAGGAAGCTCACCTTCAAGCCTTTCACTCAAACTTCCATCAACTTTTTAGAGATTCACTCTTGTATGAACAGACAGTTGAGGAATATCAAGTGTGGAAAACTTCCAAAATAGAGGAGATCAAAGCAAAAACCATGGCAAAGTGTCTCCTTTTTATTTGAGGAGACCTCAGAGAAGATACTGCATGAATGAAACAAAGGTGAAATGAAAAAGAAGTGAACCACCAGAGAACAAGAAAGAATAAAGCATGCTAGCCCAAAGAAAAATCAGGTGGAAAATCTAAACCATTAAGTATAGGACATCATCTGAAAAAACAGGACAAAAAAAAAAAGAGATAGGGACTGAAAGAAGCATTTTTTTCCAATAGAGATTTAGTACATGAATCCAATACATCAATAGTAGGAGAACCAGAACTAGAAGACATGTGATAGAGAGAAAAATATCGAAGAATTAATATAAGAAAATGTGTAAGTAATGAAAAATATGTTTCTCTTATCTGAAAAAGCCCACTTAAAAAAAATGACCTAAAGCAAGGCACTTTGTTGGGAGGTGGGGTGGGAGTGGGGGAAGAGTATTGTGATAAAAAGAAGTTCCTGACGGTTTCCAAAGAGAAAAAACAAATAGGTCACAAACAGAAAATTTGAAATCAAAATGCCATCACACTTCTTAATAGCTGCATGGAAAGCTAGAAGACAGTGAAGCAATGCCTTCAAAATTCTAAAAGACAGTTTCCAACCTAAAATGTTGTGCCCAACCAATCAACAATCATGTATGCAAGTAATAAAGAAAATGTCAAGATCTCAAGAAAATGTATATTAGGAAACTACGTAGAAGATGTGTTTCACCAAAATTAAGATTAAATAATAAAAAGGAATCAGTTCAGTCACTCAGTTGTGTCTGACTCTTTGCGACCCCATGGACTACACCATGCCAGGCCTCCCTGTCCATCACCAACTCCCAGCGTTTACTCAAACTCATGTCCATTGAGTCGGTGATGCCATCCAATCATCTCATCCTATGTTGTCCCCTTCTCCTCCTGTCTTCAGTCTTTCCCAGAATCAGGGTCTTTTCCAATGAGTCAGTTCTCTGCATCTTGTGGCCAAAGTATTGGAGTCTCAGCTTCAGCATCAGTCCTTCCAATGAATGAATATTCAGAACTGATTTCCTTCAGGATGGACTGGTTGGATCTCTTTGCTGTCCAAAAGACTCTGAAGAGTCTTCTCCAGCACCACAGTTCAAAAGCATCAATTCTTCGGTGCTCAGCTTTTTTTATAGTCCAATTCTCACATCCATACATGACTACAAGAAAAACCAAAGCTTAGACTAGATGGACCTCTGTCAGCAAAGTAATGTCTCTGCTTTTTAATATGCTGTCTAGGTTGGCTATAACTTTTCTTCCAAGGAGTAAGCATCTTTTAATTTCATGGCTGCAGTCACCATCTGCAGTGATTTTGGAGCCCCCCCAAAAAAAGTCTGTCACTGTTTCCACTGTTTCCCCATCTATTTGCCAAGAAGTCATGGGACCAGATGCCATGATCTTAGTTTTCTGAATGTTGAGTTTTAAGCCAAATTAAACTCATGATTAAACTTAAACTCTATCCTTTCACTTTCACCAAGAGGCTCTTTAGTTCTTCGCTTTCTGCCATAAGGGTGGTGTCATCTGCATATCTGAGGTTATTGATATTTCTCCCGGCAATCTTGATTCCAGCTTGTGCTTCTTCCAGTCTGGCATTTCTTATAATGTACTCTGCATATAAGTTAAACAAGCAAGATAACAATATACAGCCTTAACGTACTCCTTTTCCTATTTGGAACCAGTCCGTTCTTGCATGTCTGGTCCTAACTATTGCTTTTTGACCTGCATACAGATTTCTCAGGAGGCAGGTAAGGTGGTCTGCTATTCCCATCTCTTTAAGAGTTTTCCACAGTTTGTTGTGATCCATACAGTCAAAGGCTTTGGCATAGTCAATAAAGCAGAAATAGATGTTTTTCTGGAACTCTCTTGCTTTTTCGATGATCCAGAGTATGTTGGCAATTTGATCTCTCATTCCTCTGCCTTTTCTAAATCCAGCTTGAACATCTGGAATTTCATGGTTCATGTACTGTTGAAGCCTGGCTTGGAGAATTTTGAGCATTAATTTACTAGTGTGTGAGATGAGTGCAATTGTACGGTAGTTTGAGCATTCTTTGGCATTGCCTTTCTTTGGGATTAGAATGAAAACTGACCTTTTCCAGTCCTGTGGCCACTGCTAAGTTTTCCAAATTTGCTGGCATATTGAGTGCAGCACTTTCACAGCATCATCTTTCAGAATTTGAAATAGCTCAACTGGAATGCCATCACCTCCACTAGCTTTGTTCCTAGTAATGCTTCCTAAGGCCCACTTGACTTTGGACTCCAGGATGTCTGGCTCTAGGTGAGTGATCACACCATCATGATTCTCCGGGTCATAAAGATCTTTTTTGTATAGTTCTTCTGTGTATTCTTGCCACCTCTTCTTAATACCTTCTGCTTCTGTTAGGTCCATACCACCTCTGTCCTTTATTGTCCCTATCTTTGCATGAAATGTTCCCTTGGTATCTCTAATTTTCTTGAAGAGATCTCTAGTCTTTCCCATTCTATTGTTTTCCTCTATTTTTTGCATTGATCACTGAGGAAGGCTTTCTTATCTCTCCTTGCTATTCTTTGGAAGTCTGCATTCAAATGGGTATATCTTTCCTTTTCTCCTCTACCTTTTGCCTCTCTTCTTTTTACAGCTATTTGTAAGGCCTCCTGAGACAGCCATTTTGCCTTTTTGCATTTCTTTTTCTTGGGGATGGCCTTGATCCCTGCCTCCTGTACAATGTCACGAACCTCAGTCCATAGTTCACCAGGCACTCTATCAAATCTAATCCCTTGACTCTGTTTGTCACTTCCACTGTATAATTGTAAGGAATTTGATTTAGGTCATACCTGAATGGTCTAGAACTAACATCCAGAAAAGATGTTCTTTTTATTATAGGGGACTGGAATGCAAAAGTAGGAAGTCAAGAAACACCTGGAGTAATAGGCAAATTTGGCATTGGAGTACAGAATGAAGCAGGGCAAAGGCTAATAGAGTTTTGCCAAGAGAACACACTGGTCATAGCAAACCCCTTTTCCAACAACACAAGAGAAGAATCTACACATGGACATCACCAGATGGTCAATACTAGACCACTCAATGGACATGAGTTTGAGTAAACTCCAGGAGTTGGTGATGGACAGGGAGGTCCGGCGTACTGCAGTCCATGGGGTCGCAAAGAGTCAGACACGACTGAGTGACTGAACTGAACTGAACGGGATGGTCTAGTGGTTTTCCCTACTTTCTTCAATTTAAATCTGAATTTGGCAATAAGGAATTCATGATCTGAGCCACAGTCAGCTCCCTGTCTTGTTTTTGCTGACTGTATAGGGTTTCTCCATCTTTGGCTGGATGAAAGATGTAATAAAAGGGAATGCTGCTGCTGCTGCTGCTGCCGCCTAGTCGCTTCAGTCGTGTCCAACTCTATGCGACCCCATAGACAGCAGCCCACCAGGCTCCCTCGTCCCTGGGATTCTCCTGGCAAGAACACTGGAGTGGGTTGCCATTTCCTTCTCCAATGCAGGACAGTGACAAGGAATAAGTGGTGTCTAACACAAGAGTGGATGAAGGGAGTTCTTAGTCTGATGGCAAAGGAAAGTCACAGGACCAGACGGAGCCAGGTGTTAGGCCTAGAAAGCTGTGAATCCAGGTTTTAGTAAAGGGTCAGAAGGCACAGGAAAGATGTCTACAGGAAAGAAAAATGGAACTGGCCAATTATTTGACAATTTTCACACAGTGGAAAATAGTACCATAGAACATTTTACAGAACTTTTGTGCAGGGAAAGTCTTGGATGTTAAGAAGAAAAAAATTTACAGCATAGGTAGCTCAGCAGTGAACTATACATACAGTTAATATACAAAGAAATAATAATAAAAGACACTGCATGAATACTTAACTAAAATTTAGAGGTAATATTAAGAGGATGACCAAAGGGAAAGGACATATAAGTTATGCAAAAAAAACACCCCACTTTATCTCCTGTAACAGAAAATCAATAGATGGTGTCTAATATTTACAAATCGAAAGAGCAGTATACATTTTTTAATTGCAGTATAGTTGATTTACAATGTCATGTTAGTTTCAGGCATACAGCATAGTGATTCAGATATACATATATTTGTGTAAATATATATACATATACATATTCTTTTTCAGATTCTTTTCCCTTATAGATTATTACAAAATGTTGGGTAAAGATCCCTGTGTTATACAGTAGGTCTTTGTTGGTTACCTATTTTATATAGTAGTGTGTATCTGTTAATCTCAGTCTTCTAATTTATCCCTCCTTTTCCCTTTCATAACTGTAAGTTTGTTTTCTGTGTTTGTGGATATTTTTGTTTTGTAAATAAATTCATTTATATATTTTTTAGATTCTACTTATAAGCAGTATCATGTATTTGCCTTTCTCTGCCTGACTTACTCCACTTAGTATGATAATCTGTAGGTGCATCCATGTTGCTGCAAATGCTATTTCATTTTTAAAGGCTAAGTAATGTATATATTCCATTGTGTATATCATATATAACATTGTTGTTGTTCAGTCACTAAGTCATGTCCAACTCTTTGCAACCCCATGGACTGCAGCACATCAGGGGCCATATATATATAACATATATAATTATATATTATATGTATATGTTATATGTGTGTGTGAAAGTTGCTCAGTCATGTCCAGCTCTTTGCAACCCCTTGGATTATACAGTCCATGAAATTCTCCAAGCCAGAATACTGGAGTGGGTAGCCTTTCCCTTCTGCAGGAGATCTTCCCAACCCAGGGATCAAACCAAGGTCTTCCACATTGCAGGTGAATTCTTTACCAGCTGAGCCACCAGGAAAGCCCATATGTTTTATATATATATATATGCACACACACATTAATATATAATGTATAATTAGTATATAATATTATATTAATATATTAATCACACATATCATATAATATATTAAATCCATATAATAAATATATACATTATAACATATCTATGTTATATGTTATATGTGTATATTATATATATTATATGTATAATATGTGAGTGTATATATATTATATATATGTTACATCTTCTTTTTTGTTTTTCAGAATTGCCCTCAGGTGTCAGAACCTCTGCTGAACTGTGAGGGCAGACAGCTCTTTCTTTTTTAATGTGTTTGGTTTTTTGGCTGTGCTGTCTTCGTTTAGTCTCAGCTCTTGAAAAATCTCTGGTCTTCGTTGCAGCATCTGGGATCTTTCCGTTGCAGCCTGTGAACTTAGCTGTAGCATATGGGATCTAGTTCCCTGACCAGGGATTGAATCTGGCCCTCTACACTGGGAACTTGGGGTCTTAGCCACTGGACCACCAGGGAAGCCCCTATCTCACATCTTTGTTGTCCATTCATCTGTTGATGGACACTTAAGATGGTTCCATGTCTTGGCTATTATAAATAGTACTGCAGTGAAAATTGAGCTGCAAGTATCTTTTCAAACTATGGTTTTCTGTGGATATATGCCCAGGAGTGGGAGTGCTGGATCATATGGTAAGTCTGTTTTAAGTTTTATAAGGAACCCCTATATTGTTCTCCATAGTGTCTGCACCAATTTATTTTCCTACTAACTGTGTAGGAGGGTTCCTTTTTATCCACACCCTCTCCAGCTTTTATTATTTGTAGACTTTTTAATGATGGCTGTTCTGACTGGAGTAAGGTGATATCTCACTACAGTTTTGATTTGAAATAAGCAATATACATTTATTGTATAGAAAAACAGAGATGGATTTCAGGAAAGAAAACCAATGAGTTGAAAAGCATTATCTGTTCACCAGATTTTCTCTTTGAGTGAAGTGTTTACAGAACAAGGAACTGTTTTTGTCATTCCCTCCTTTTTAGCATTATTTGGATTTTAAAGCCAATTACCTATAATATATCGCATGAAAGTTTCTGAAGAGGGAAAACAGGAGATCAATTGAAACCAAGCTTGCTTCTAAGATATCTGGTTAAGAATCCTTCTTTGAGAAGCAGTGGCTCAGAGCATGATTGGGTTGAGGCAAATTTAGAGATGATTCAGTTTAGCTTTCTCATTTTGTAGATATAAAAGTTGAGGCTGCACTTGGGGAAGAGGAACATAGCAAGTTAATGTGAAAGCTGGGATTGGAGTGACTTCCTGTTCGCTCCTCACATCTAAAGAAAGAGGTAGACAAGGAACATAGAGAGTTAGAATAATGGTGTCAGAGAGATTGAGATTAAATCTTGTCTTGGTCACTTATGACCTGGGACTAGCCACTTGGTCTTTTTGTAAAATGGGGAATACAACATCTATATTTGTGGTTTGGACTAGGAAAAGACTATTAAATGTTAAATTAATCTTAAAAAAAAAAACCAAAGCAAAGAAAAACAACCCCAAGGATAGGATGCCTTGTAAAATCATAAATCTAGCACAAGCTTAGTTTTGGGAGTATGAATAAGGCATAGGCTTACTGTCTTTACCAACACATATTCTTTTAGAATATATGTGTCTTTATCAACATAAATTTTCTTAGAGAAGAATCAATCAGTTTTGTCTAGAATCTTGCCTTGTTTTTTAGAAGCTGCCGGTTGAAAGACATTCTGAGAGTGAGTGATGATTAATTTCTTTTATTTACTACCATATATAGCAAAGATACATGGTTTGAAGTTTCTTGGCTATTCATCATAGGATGATGAACTGGCTTACATCATAGGATGTGTTATACTTAGAATTTTTAGGACATGTATTAAATAGATTAATTGAAATAAGGAAAAGTAAGGAAATCGCCCTTAATTTATAGTCCCTGAATTCTTCAGCATTTATTTGGATCAATAATATTTACATATACTTTGGAATGTGCATTACCTTGGCCAGTAGATACTTTTACAATTCAATATTTTATCTTTTGCTAGAATTCAGTGTATTTACAGAGAACCACAATACCGAATTTTGGGGATCAGTGAAACACTTGTTTGCTGTGTTCTCCACTAATTGTTGATTAACTATGGTGTTTTCCCCCAGCACATTAACCTTCATTAGATACTCATAGTTTATGTTTTATGCTCTTTCTACAGTTGTCAGATCTATCCAGTGTGTATATTAATAAATCTATTTATCTTTTATATATTATATTACAAAGTCTCTGGTCAGATGTTTGAAATATAATTAGAAATTAGATTTCATACCAGTTTCTGTAAATAGTAATGGTTTAAGAAAAAAAAAATTAGATGTATTTCTCTTTGTCCCTTCCTTCCTTTGTGACTCCTTTATGTGTAACTAGAACATATTACATTCCTTCTTCTCTTAAATCAGTGGTGAACCTAAGCGTGACACCCAGAAATTCTTCATTGAAACAGATGGTCTCTAAGGGTTCCTTCCAGCTCCAAATATGTTGGTCAGGGAAGGCATAGCGTGATGTAGTGGAAAGCCTGTGAGCTTCAGACCTGGATTCAGAGTTCATCTAGAATGCTTGCTGTCTAGGTGACCTTGTCATGATATTGCAAGAGACATAGTAAGAGCTATTTAAAGTATTAATTTTTAAAAGAAAAAAACTAAGTGATTAAAACAAGAAAAAATATCTATGTAAAGATTTTTCAGTTCAGTTCATTTCAGTCACTCAGTCATGTCCACTCTTCACGACCCCATGAATTGCAGCACGCCAGGCCTCCCTGTCCATCACCATCTCCCGGAGTTCACTCAGACTCACATCCATCGAGTCCGTGATGCCATCCAGCCATCTCATCCTCTGTCGTCCCCCTCTCCTCCTGCCCCCAATCCCTCCCAGCATCAGAGTCTTTTCCAATGAGTCAACTCTTCGCATGAGGTGGCCAAAGTACTGGAGTTTCAGCTTTAGCATCATTCCTTCCAAAGAAATCCCAGGGTTGATCTCCTTCAGAATGGACTGGTTGGATCTCCTTGCAGTCCAAGGGACTCTCAAGAGTCTTCTCCAACACCACAGTTCAGAAGCATCAATTCTTCGGCGCTCAGCCTTCTTCACAGTCCAACTCTCACATCCATACATGACCACAGGAAAAACCATAGCCTTGACTAGATGGACCTTTGTAGGCAAAGTAATGTCTCTGCTTTTCAATATGCTATTTTTACATCTTGCAGACACTGAATACATGCTAGTCCCCTATGGTGTTGTAATTCCAGAAGATAGTAGGACCAACGAGATAAAGAAAATGAGAAGGAATGTACAATACTCCCCCCACCCCCGTCTTTGTAATTTTGCTTTTCCTTGGTTTCAGTTACCTGTGGTCAGTTATGGTCTGAAATATTAAATGGAAAATTAAAATTAAAAAAAACCCAGTTCCTAAATTTGAAATTATACACTGTCCTCCAACCAGCCCAGGACATGAATCATTCCTTTGTCCAGGGTATTCACACTATATACATTCTCCCCCCGCCAATATAAGAATAAGCATAGTACAGTTGACCCTTGAACTACATGGGTCAGGCTGGGGGTCAGGATCCTGCCCCTCAGGAGCTGCTTTGTTGAGAGCATATACTTAATTTCCCCAAGTTTGAGCTTCCTCGCTTCTTGGATGGAGATAATAAAATCTTTCAGGGCTGTTGTGAGCATAGGAGAATGTGCGTGCCATCACCCAGCATAGTTGCCAACACATAAAGGGCACGGGTTGAGTGTTGGTTCTCTTCTCTCTCCTTCCAGGGGAAAGTGCATCTACAATTTTTACTATGAGGCTTTCTCTAGCCACTCAGTGAGAATAAGAACTAGCCTGAATTTCACCCTGCAAAACTGATTTTTAAAAAAGAGTGGGCAGATGGAAAAATCCAGGTTCTTTCCGATCCATTAGTTGTTGCTCCGTTCACTGGCCAGCAGCCTACCTGGGTGATACTTGAGGAGTGAAGAAAGGTGGTTGACAGCAACCACGGAGATAGTTGACCTCTATGGCGCTGATGGAAGCCTGCAAGGAGGGGAGAATTCAGGAGCAGGTCCGAGAGCAGAGAGCCTGCTTTCCTCTTCTCAATACAGCTTTGTCTTTGGTCTGCCAATTGAAAGGGGGAAGCTGACTTACACTACTTAATATCCAGAAATTTCCAGAAAACCTCCTTGTCTTCACCCTAAAAGCCCTTCAGCCCCCTCCCTACCCCGAAGTTGAAAGATTTCTGTCTAGAAAGGACAATTATAATCCAGCACAACTTGCCTCTGGTCAGAATGAGATCTGAGCATTTTTCTGACAAAATGCTTCATCTTTTAGGATCTCTACGTCTGATTTCCTTTTGGAGTCCTAATTTTCCTTATTTAGCCTAATAATTTGCAAAATGGTCTGCTTTAGATAATGGTACAGTATAGATATATTTAAGGCATTCATTCTAAAAACATTTTTAAATAATTTTATTTTTCTTTTCATGAATTACTGATGCACTAATCATGACTTCAGTCCACAGTGTTTTTCCTTTTTAAATAAACTCTTTAAGAAGATTTCACACAAATCATCATTCAGTGTTAAGAATTGTAATTCTGTGAATATAAACAGGAGCTACATAAATATGATTTGATTGGTTTTATACAACACTGATGAGAATATATTCAGATGGCATTTGAAAAAGTGTTTACAAATACACTTCTGTTTAGTGTTGCAGCAGCATTGTGATGTGTCAGTATTATTAACCATAGTTTATGGTGGAGGACACTGAAGCCCAAAGATTTTAAATTTCAAGCAGCCCAGGATCATCGAGCCAATTAGAGTTCTGAACTAGAAATTCTAATTTCCAAGTAGAGTTCTTGCCAGGATGCCACAACTGAGCTAAAGTTTCAATCAGTAAGAGCCTTCGTTTAGACTTGCATACATACTGAATCCTCCATGCTTTACATGACATCAGCTTTCCCACTGAATGAATCTTATGCTCTGTTATAAATGTTCCATCTGTAATCTTTCAACCTCTTGCTTAATTCTCTTAATAAATATGAATACCTAATTAGTCCTTTGGCATGTCCAAATGAGAACTATTTAAACTACTATGAAATAAACTCTTAAGGAACAATGCTTACAGTTTTGTTATTTTTTTTTTCTAATGGCACGAAGTAGCACTATTAGTTAAAAAAGAACTTAGTGCTGAGGTCTGGTCTTATTTTCCAGGTGGCGCTGCATGCGTGTGGAGTGGCAACAGACATGGTGATCGAACACTGCCTCAGAACACGGGCTTCCTTTGTCACGTGCCCTTGCTGTTACGGTTTCGTTCAGAACACCTCCAAGCTTAATTTTCCAAAAAGGTGAAATCTTGTGTTCTGCCACAAGGTATCAATATGGGTGTCAAATCAATGCACAAAACTCTTTTGATATAAAGTCGCAATGAGATTTCAGGCTCCAGCTCATTTCCTTTTTCCCCAATGGCAAGCATTGTTCATAAGCTGCATAAGGAAGAGAGGATCTCCTCCTTGTCTGCCCCATTCATATCTACTGCTGGAACCAGCTCTTGCTGAAGTTTAGAACAGATCTGTCGAGGAGTTAGCAGTCTGGAAGTCAGCACTCCTCTGTGTACTTCTCAGAGAAAATCATCACCCTTGAGAGGCAATAGAGGGCAGTGGTCAAGTGCTTAGGACCTGAAAGTTTTCTGCCCCAGTGCTGATATTGGCTCCTTGTTCTTTTGTAAATTGTTTCACCTCAGGCAATTCACTTAAACTCTTGTTACCTACATTTCCTCATCTACAAAAGGGAGATTATAATAATATCTACCTCAGGGTTTTTATGAGAATTGAATGATATACATGTAAACCACTTCATAGTGGCACAAAGTAAGTGCTCAATAAACATGAACTGTTGCTAACTACAGCAATAGTTTAAATTCTTCCTGGGAGTGGTGATGATTAACCTGTAAGCTCAACAGCCATATTTACTGTCCTCCTTACCTCACACAGGAAAGGGAGACATTTTCATTGTCATCACTTTAACTCAACACGCTTGCTGACTCAGTTACATCTGACTCTTTGTGACCCCATGGACCATAGCCCGCGAGGCTCTACTGTCCATGGAATTTCCCAGGCAAGATTACTGGAGCGGGTTGCCATTTCCTCCTCTAGGGAATTTTCCCCACCCAGGCATCAAACCCATGTCTCCTGCATTGGAAGGTGGGTTCTTAACCACTTAACCCTGCACTCACCCTAGTGGGGGGCCATTCTTGGTGTTTATGACATTTCATTTGATTTATGGTTATTGAGAATCCAGCCGATCATATTAGGCCTGTTAAATATAGGCTAGGTTAAATATGTTCATTTGAGCTGTTCGGTCTACAATCTCACTTAACTGATTTTAAAGTCTCAGTTTAGTGTCTGTCAACTTTTCCACTTCTCTGTGGACTTACTGACACTTACCCACTTTGTCATTAAGGCACCACTCCCAGGCCCCACTGTCCCCTTGCCCTAATCACCCTAGGGCCAGGTACCAGACAACTCGGGACAGCCCCTACAGCTTCAGAATAACAGTAAAACCTACATTTTTAACATGCCTGAATCTGTGTGCACCCATGCAAGGAAGAGAAGAAAGTGATTGTGCTTCTCTAATACTAAATAATCTTTGAAAGAAATTCTTTAAAATGAATCACATACAGATAACATGCTTTTGTCATCTTATGAAGGTACTTCAAACTGGCATTGTTTTTACTTCAGGATAGCATTATACCCTTCAGATAAAATACATATTTTTGTTTATGGTTTAATTTCTCCAAGACTATTTCTACTCTTTAATCTTTGGTATTTAAGTAATTCATTTTTCTTTTCTATTTCAGTGAACAATTCAAGAAAACATTATCATACAAGGTAACTTTTTTTAAAATTTATTTTAATTGGAGGCTAATTACTTTACAATATTGTGTATTTGCCATACATTCACATGAGTCAGCCATAGGTGTACATGTGTTCCCCATCCTGAACCCCCCTCCCAGCTCCCTCCCCATCCCATCCCTCAGGGTCATCCCAGTGCACCAGCCCTGAGCACCCTGTCTCATACATCGAACCTGGACTGGCAATCTATTTCACATACGATAATATATATGTTTCAATGCTATTCTCTCAAGTCATCCCACCCTTGCTTTCTTCCACAGAGTCCAAAGTCTGTTCTTTACATCTGTGTCTCTTTTGCTGTCTCGTATAAAGGGTCATAATTACCATTGATCTAAATTCCATATATATATATATTAATATACTGTATTGGTGTTTTTCTTTCTGACTTACTTCACTCTGTATAATAGGTTCCAGTTTCATCCACCTCATTAGAACTGATTCAAATGTATTCTTTTTAATGGCTGAGTAATACTCCATTGTGTATATGTACCACAGCTTTCTTATCCATTCATCTGCTGATGGACATCTAGGTTGCTTCCATGTCCTGGCTATTGTAAACAGTGCTGCAATGAACATTGGGGTACACGTGTCTTTTTCAATTCTGATTTCCTCAGTGTGTATGCCCAGTAGTGGGATTGCTGGGTCGTACATGCTATCATACATGGGGTCTCAAAGAGTCAGACATGACTGAGCGACTGAACTGAACACTATCTTACAAGGAAACTTTTAAAAGATCTAGATGTTTTGCTCATATACTTTTTATTACTTCTTTATATTTTCTCTCTCAAATTTCTAATGGAGCATATAGTCTAGTTACACTTGAATCACTCAGGAGCATCTAACACAGATTTTTTTTTTCTTTTTGGCCAGTCAAGATTAATCTTCAAGTAGCTGACAAGATTTGCAAAAAGTCTGAGAGTTGACCCTACTCGCAAGCTAACAAGTTGGCCTGGCACAATTTTCATAGATGCTAGCAGAAGATAGGAAACCCCTGAGTCAGAGACAAAGGGCAGTATTGCTCACAGCAGTAGGAGTAGCTGGACTATCATCAGTTTCACAGGGACTCCCTGAGCCCCAGTTCCCACAGGGCAGCACAGAAAGGGCCAGGTGATACCTACATGTACAGTGAATTGCATTACAGGGACGGAAACCTGAGCTAGGAAACCCGAATGTTTTAAGATGTAATCTTTAAGTAAGCATGCCTCCCCTTTTCTGCAGAGGGAGAGAAGGGGAGTTTCCAAGTCTGTATAGTTTCCAAGACTGTTCACTTTGAAAGGATTATCTGATACAGAGGCAGATTTTTTCTGTAGAAGGTAGTAAATACTTCAGGCTTTGCTGGGCACTTGCACATCTCCCACATACTCTACATCGGCCTGTCGTTGTTGCTGGTGTACACCTCTTTGAAAGTGTGAAAACCCTTCTTAATTTGCAGGCCATACAAAAACAGTTCATAGACTGAATTTGGCCAATGGGCCAGACATAGTTTGCCAGTCCCTGGTCTGGAACAGAGACAGTGTCTCTTCTCATAAGATGTAAAGAAACACAAGAGGCCCACAGAGAACTGTCTCCCAGCAGCAGTCAGAACATTGCATAGTTTTGAGTCACCAGTCTGAGCAAAACAGTTTGCAGCTTTCTGAGCATCACTATGAACTAATTAATTGATCAGTGATGTTGATATGATACAATCTAAGAAATGGTGATTTTGAGAGAAATATACAGATAAGCCCATTAAAAACTAATAAATTAGTCTGTATTCTTAGTTTGGTTAATTCCACTTCTTGTGCAGACTCACTAAAAATATGCAATCTCAGTCTCATTTTATATACCAGCCCCTGCTTTCTAGGAATTTTACCTTCTTCCCCATCCAACAGAGAAACTGTGAGATAAAGTAACCTAAAAATGCTCATTTCTTCCACCTTGGCCTCTATGTCTCCCTCACCTCTGATTTACAACTCTTAAACACCCACCTCTAGCTCTGTCTCCTGCCCCATGTCCTGCCTTTGCCTCTCCCCGTTCCCCAACTCTCCCACCCCCACCCGTCCAAGTACAGAACTTGAGTGTTCATGCATTCATCCAGAACCAGAATCATTTCATCTTGGCTTACTGGATTTAAAATCTTCATATTCTAGGGAACTACAGGTTTTGTGGGAAACATTAGGACCTCAGGGACTTTGTTTTCATAATATTTAAAACACCTCATCTTTTTGCCAAAGGCCTTAAAATAAAAAATGAACTGAAAAATAAACAAAGAACAAACACTAGAGCCTTGCTTGAATCCCTCCTCTAGGAGGCTAGGTGAAAACCCTAGGGTGCCACAGCCTCACTGTCTGGGAAAAGAAATCTAAAATTCCTAGAGTCAGAAGGCACAGGGCACCCAGGTACTTCCAGAGAACGTGAGACTCCCTGGCGCCCCAGTTCTGTCTATTTCCTCTTCCTCGCACACCCCGAATCCGCTTGGCCACCCCACCCGCCCTTTGAGGATCTTTTAAGTGTGAATGCACTATGAAGTCTTCAACCTCTTTCATGTTGTTGCAAGATGATATCTCAGTATTTCTTAACCATGGTGGGCAGATGGCAGGCAGAACCGAATGGACTTAGTGCCCTATTATCTTGAGAGTCACTTTGCAAGTATTTTTCTCCAAAGTTCAACTTAGCCAGCAAACCCTTGCTGAGTACCTCCTATGTGCCTTCCCCTTTCAGAATTTAACTTCTACTGGGAAGAACACATACATAGGTAATTCCAGTAAAATATGGTGAGACTTATCAGGACAAGGAAAACGAACCTCATCTGAGGTTCTGATTGTCACAACATTGTCTTTACTTAAAGTGAATCTTAATTTATAAACGTGGACAAAGGGCAGGCTTTGTGTTGACTTTTCTTCCAATTATAGAGTTATAAGCTTTTCTTCTTCCCTTTGTTTATGCCAGTTTGCAGGACCTTAATAAAAGTTATTCATTTGAATCATTTTATTAGTATCGGGCTTCCCTCATAGCTCAGTTGGTAAAAAAAATCTGCCTGCAATGCAGGAGACTCGGGTTCAATTCCTGGGTCAGGAAGATCCCCTGGAAGGAAATGGCAACGCATCCCAGTATTCTTGCCTGGAAAATCCCATGGACAGGGGAGCCTGGTGGGCTACAGTCCATGGGTCACAAGAGTCAGACACGACTTAGCAACTAAACCAACACCCATTACCACTAAATTTTATAGTGAGCATTAAAGTGGTTTTTTTTAATGTGTAAAAGTTGAGAAAAAAGTAACCCTTGAAACAGCATCTCACAAAAACTTATTTAATAAGTTAATCAGAATAACCCTTTAGAAAAAATTGAGTCCTCAAATTGAATGTCCAAAAACCCAAGGAGACAAATGATAGATCTGAGTTTAGCGAGTTTGCTAAGCTGTCAGGTAAGATCATTTACACACTTGGAAACCACAGCTGCTCTGAATGAACAGTTGTCATGGGAACACTGCAGTTATCTTAGCTCCTAATCACTCACCTTTGTGTAGTTGCAGATTTAAGAGTGCAGGGCAGACCCTTCCCCTCTCTGTCCCTTTAAAACCTTGTTCGTCTTCAGTAAGGTAATCTTTCCTAAAATTGTGAAGCAGAAGCAATAATATCCCTTCCGTTCTTTCCAGTCCCCTTTACAGTCTGATGTAAAGTGCATCTGCATGCCTGCGTGGGTCACCATGCCTTCCTCCAGGGGACCTATCCTCCAGGGAGCAAACCAACACTCACATCTTCTGAGTTGGCAGGCAGGTTCTTTACCACAAGTGCCACCTGGGAAGTGCTAAGCACATCTATGTGCATCTAAATAGATGCACTTCCTGCAGCCTTCTGGAGTGAGTGAGAGGAGGGAGTGAGCCAGCCTCCTTTCCTCTGAAGGGACCAACTGAAGGGAAGGTTAGGGCACTGTGCTGGGGACGTGGGAGAACTCCAGAGGCCACAGCCATGAGCTTCTCGAGTACTTCCTTTCCTTCTTGTAGTGGAGGAAAAGCCACTTAGAGTGTCTTCCTGGAACCATGTTCCTGAGACTCAAATTTTATTAAAAGGGAAATATAAGTGACTTTTAGGTCTCTGAGTTTAACACATTATAACCACAAATTGTAACCATATTTTGGCTAAAAGCAGCCGGTTAAGGAGCCCCGAGGACCTTCCATGCATCTGTTCTTAAGAACTACATCTGAAGAGCACTCTACTTAAAGGGAGAAAAATTATTGAGTGCTATTTTCTGAAAATGTGCTGCTTTCAAAAGTGCTATCTGTGCAGCACTTTATTTAATTAAGCGATGTAGAGTTCCAGAAAAATAAGTGAATTTTTTTTTAACTTTAAAGAAGATTTTTTTAAAAGCCACATTCTATTGCTTTTTCTTTCAGGAACACATGATTCTATGCAGATTTGCAGACCAGACAGCTGTCCAGCTGCCACCCCAGCGAAGGCTCATAGGTATGTGTTTTCACAGAGGAGCTGTTGCATAGATTATGTCCACCATGCCTAGGAATGAGTGAACCAACGCTATTTGGGAAAGTGGGAAGCCGCTACATGGTCCATTTATCAGTGAGACACTAAAGTTGTTTTTCCCAGAAAAAAATCCATCTTGAAAAGAGCTCTAACTATAAGAATATTTTGTCCCATTTTTTGTTAACATTAATACTTCCAAATGTATTTTCAGTGTTCATACATTGAGTAGATTTATGTTAAATATTTTTCTTACTGTTACAAACAAACTGAAGAATCTCTCAAAAGCCATAGAAAAAAATACTAAAGATGGAAATATCAACTATGCATACCAAAATTGATATATTACAAAATGTATAAACAAGGATGATAATGTTTTCTTTCACAGAAAATATATACTCGTATAATATTAATCATAGACCAATTTATTTGACATTTGTAATATTAAACATTACCTAACTTGGAAGAAAAATAGTATTTCAAATTTAAGTAATGAATTTATCCAAGACTTTGCTTTAGAAAGAGAAATCATGTTTAGAAATTTAATAGCAGCTAACAGGAGAAGGCAATGGCAACCCACTCCAGTACTCTTGCCTGGAAAATCCCATGGATGGAGGAGCCTGGTAGGCTGCAGTCCATGGGGTCACGAAGTCGGACCTGACTGAGCGGCATCACTTTCACTTTTCACTTTCATGCATTGGAGAAGGAAATGGCAACCCACTCCAGTGTTCTTGCCTGGAGAATCCCAGGGACGGGGGAGCCTGGTTGGCTGCCGTCTATGGGGTCGCGCAGAGTCAGACACGACTGAAGTGACTTAGCAGCAGCAGCGGCTAATAGCTATTGCACATTTTAGCTCTGAGCTAAATGTCCTCCACCCACTATCTCAGTAAATTCTTATAAAAATACATGTGGAATATGTGCTGTTATTCACATTTTACAGGTAGGAGAACTGGGGCAAAATCTTGCCCAGGACTGGTGGATGGTGAAGCCACGCTGTAAACCCAAATTATTTGATTCTAGACGTAAGGCTCCATTTTTGCAGTGACCATCAGTGACAGAGTGACATTACCGGAAGGTTAGGTTCCAAAATTAGGGCTTAACATGATCGAATGGAGTCAAAACTATCTTAAAAATGATTCAAAAGGCCACCCATTGAAGACTGTCATGACGGAGCAGAAAACGGATTGTTGATTCTTTGGCCCAGCACTGGGTGTAGTAATTAGCTTGCATTCAGACACCGCATTGTACGTGAAATAGTTATCTGTAAACTCTGAAGTCCAAGTCAGCGTAGCTGTATCATCATGGTTGGAGAAGCATTTGAGACCTGAGTCTGAAGGGACAAGTGGTTTCCTTCTTTGTCTCACACCCTGGGGCGTGAACATATGGAAGAAGCTTGCAGTCTCCCTCTTTGATTCTTTTTCCTTCTTCCTCCTTTTTCCCATACTCACATTTTGAGTAGCTGAATGCATATTTAAATGCACAGTCAAATATATATATATATATAGAGAGAGAATTTGTACATATTTATCAAGTTACATTTGCTACAACTCCACTAGACTCAATGAAAGAATAATCGGTGTGGTGGGTGGGGGTGTACCTGTTGATGTTTTTAGCCATCAAATGAGAAGGGAGTGGCTGGAAGGGAAATCGCTAGAGCTGAGGAGGAGCCTTTGGCAAGATTGCTGGCATGAAGGGAGGGAAAGTCAGGTTCAAAGTCACTGACTCCATCAGTTCTACATCTCTTCTTGGCACAAGCCATACCTCTGTTCTGTAAACATTTGAGGAAGCTCCCCAGACCCTAAAAGGTAGACTACCAACCACTGAATTTCAGTTGTGAAGACACTTCTTCAACATGTAAAAACAAGAGACTCTTCCATGTAATGCAAAAGGAAAAATTAACCGGGCTGGGATCAAAGCCAAGGGTAAATGAGCTGCAGTGTAAACCTAGGGTGGGTACTGAAGGAATGCAGAGCATCCCATTCTGACAGAGAATGTTTCATTTTAAATTGAAGGGTAGGTGGGGTGGAGGGGGACACATTTACAGATGTCTTAAAGGAGGAACACTGTTTCAAGGAAAAAAAAGAATGACAGCCATGCAGCTGTTGCTGAAGAAGGGGCCATTTATCCTCAATGGAATTCTAGACATCTCTTTTTCTAACGTTTCCATCACAGTCCATCCTTTATGGCATGGGGCCTTTTGAGGGAAATGTGCAAAATATTTTGAATCTTTCGTTGTCAGTTTCTTAGCTACTGATTTTGTTGCAGGAAGGGGGACCCCTTCCAGGGTCTGAAACTGGGCTCTTGTCTAACACTCGGAAATGAATTGTCCGAGAAGACACATGTGCTGACAAAGCAAGAGATTTTATTGGGAATGAGCACCCGGGTGGAGAGCAGTTGGGTAAGGGAACCCAGGAGAGCTGCTCTGCTACGTGGCTTGCAATGTCAGGTTTTATGGTGATGGGATTAGTTTCCGGGTTATCTTTGGCCAATCATTCTAATTCAGATTCTTTCCTGGTGGCGCACCCATCGTCCAGCCAAGATGGATGCTAGCGAGAGGGATTCTGGGAAGTGGATGGACACGCGGTGTCTCCTTTCCACCTTTCCCGTATTCTTCTGGTTGGTGGTGGCTTATTAGTTCCGTATTCCTTACCAGGATCTCCTGTCAAAAAACAGCTCATGCGAATGGTTACTAAAGGGCCTGGCCAGGGTGAGCGGTTTCAGTCAGTGTGCTTCCCCTAACAATTTCACCTTCCTCTGTTTTTCTGGGCGGATTCATATCTTCCACAGAAGAACTTTTCTATTTCAGTTATGCCTTCACTTGTAAGGCTGTTTTAGCTTAGCAGATTCTACTGTCATTCAAACAAATCATTTAAAAATGATGCATAGGCCTTATTTATAATTGTTGAGGAAAAAAATGGAATGAATGAAGTTCTGCATAGTCAATAACCTTTTTTTCCAAGATAATAAAAAGTTTATATATTGAATTTAAAGAAATTGAAAGTGTAGAAGTAAACCTTGGCTTTGAATGTATTTAACCTCAAATCAGTTTGTTGTTTTTTTTCCCCCTGCTGCTGCTGCTAAGTCGCTTCAGTCGTGTCCAACTCTGTGCGACCCCATAGACAGCAGCCCACCAGGCTCCCCCGTCTCTGGGATTCTCCAGGCAAGAACACTGGGGTGGGCTGCCATTTCCTTCTCCAATGCAGGAAAGTGAAAAGCGAAAGTGAAGTCACTCAATTGTGTCCGACCCTCAGCGACCCCATGGACTGCAGCCTTCCAGGCTCCTCCATCCGTGGGATTTTCCAGGCAAGAGTACTGGAGTGGGGTGCCACTGCCTTCTCAGTTTTTGCCCCTAGCTACTTTGAAATAGAATTTTGCATTTGCCAAAGGACACAAAATAGCTGCTTTGCTTGCCAGTCAGGTTTCCTCTTTTGTTTTCCAAGATTAGAAAGAAAATTGAATACCACTGTTTCATAGGGGTGTGGGCACTCCATTAAATTAAGATTATATTACACTCAGCATTACACATCCACCTGAAATAATCAGCACACAATTGAGAATTTTCTCAAATATATTCTATTTCTCATTTCTTCATTATATTCTAAAAACCCCAAGTGGAAAATATAATATGTCTTTGAAGTGTCCCTTTGTCTGGATGTTATTTTGGACATTCTTAAAGAAAGATTTTTTTCTTTTTTTTACAATATGGCAGATAATGTCTTTTCATAGAGCATGAATAGAAAAGGTCTTAACATGGATTTTTACCAAAGTGGGAAATTTGTAGTTTTTTTATTTGAGATTTATTTATAAATACATCTTAAAAGATTAATGTTGTTTAAATTACTAGCAGCAATAAATCTGTGAAATTGTCTTATATTTATTATTGTCTTCTCTCCATACTAATCAAGAGTTAAATTGAAAGAGACCAAACAGGATGCGGGGGCAAACATCATTCTACATAATAGATTTTGTCATTGTGTAGAGCCCCTTAAACAAACTGACTCTGCACTATTAGCTGAAGGGCATCTCATGATACTATTTTCACATATTTCAGGAAAACAGTGCATGTTCCTGGTGGATCTGGATCGAGCAAGAGCTGCAGAAGAACATGGCTTCTCCGTTCAAGTGATATCCATGGAGCCAGAGAGCTGCTCTCCCAAAAATAACATGATCGTGGGAGTCCCCATTTAGAACAAGATATTCACATTTGATGTTTTGCCATCCTTCTCCGTGATAAAAGCCCGGTGGCATTCAGGAGAGTCTTAGCATAACTAGGAAACAGCAGTAGCCATCTCGACCCTATTGTGCTCAGGAAAGAACCCAGCAGGAAAGTCTTAGAGGAGGGCTGCCTGCGAAGCATCACAAATGCTCTTGTAATGTGTGATTAAAGGACTGCTGATTTTCATAGTGAGGATCCTCTGAAGTCTCAGCTGCTGGCAGAGTGATACTCAGGAGAGGAGGTTCCATCACTGGAATAACAATTTCCTTCTCGTCTCACAGCTTTTCTGATCTTGCCAGTGTGGTGTTCAGTGCAAAATAGTGTACTCGCACTGTTACAATCATCTAGAGATTCAAATGGAGACCAAACCTTGACCAGGTGGGGTTTTTTGTTTTTTATATTTTTAGCAATTGTACTTTTTAATTTTTTTTTTTTTTTTTTTTTTTCAAAAACCCAGGCAGATAGTTAGAGTATGCTTGTATTTTTAAGCTGGGGTGAGTTGGACTTCTATATCATTTCAGGTACTCCTTTTAAATATACCTCTCATAAATTACCAAATGAGATCATTGCTGGTTCAAACATTTTATATGAAGAGATTATAAAATAATTTTGGTAAATTTCCCATTACAAGAATGTGTAATTAGGACTTAAATTCTGACTAATTAGTCAGCACATTGATTTATTAACTCCAGTCAATAAATAATTATTGCAGATCCATTAATTTCAAGATCCTGGCCTAGGTTATTCTAAGGATATAAAGATGAGTTGCAGGAGACACAGTGCCTTGCCTGTAGAAGTAAATCATGATTCAAAAGAAAGGTTCATGAATTAAGTTCTTTATATCATAATATAATGTGTGGTCCCAGGATTTGTTTTTCAGATACCAATCATTTTTTATTAATTTTTTGAGGGGGTAAAACTTACTGAGTATAACTTGAGGTAGAAGGGATAGAGTACAGAGGCTTATTTGAGTAATTCTTCCCACTCAAATTGTTCTTATTGCACCAGCCAAAGTTTTTAAAACCAGCTGCCATGTCCTTTCTCACATGCTGCTGACTATTTCTTTACATGTCCTGAGTTATTCCACTTGAGATAAAATTTATTTCATTGATTTTGATGTTTTCAACCCCTGTCCCCTATATGACACATGTGATGAGAAAGGACTTTAATGAATAACTCTTTCATTGCTGTGGATTAAAACACAAGAATAATTTATCACGGGGAGAGGGGTTTGAACTCTTGCTTTCTAGGCTAAAATTAAATAAAAGAAGCAACCATCACCCCTGAGTATCTTAGTCATTTGCACCTATAAACATACCATGCTCTTTTATCCTAGAATGTCTTTTTTTAAATTGAAGTATAATTACAGACAATAAAATAACATATTTTAAGTATTCAGTTTGAGAATATTTAAGTATTCTTACTTAAGTATGGGGCTTCCCTGGTGGCTCAGAAGTTAAAGCGTCTGCCTGCAATGTGGGAGACCTGGGTTCGATCCCTGGGTCAGAAAGATCCCCTGGAGAAGGAAATGGCAACCCACTCCAATATTCCAGTATTCCAGTATTCCAGTATTCCAGTATTCCACACCAGTATTCTTGCCTGGAGAATCCCGTGGGCAGAGGAGCCTGGTGGGCTACAGTCCATGTTGTCGCAAAGAGTCTGACACAACTGAGCGACTTCACTTTTACTTAAGCATATTTAATACAGTTTGTACAACCACCACCAGAAATAAAGATATAATGGATTTCTATCAGCCCCCAAAATTCTCTCATCTGCTTTTTGTCCAATTTCCCCCACCCCAAAGGCAACCACTCTGATTTCTATCATCCTACATTTGGTTTGCCTATGTTTGTCCTTCATGTAAATGCAATCATTTAGGATACTGTCTTTTGTGTCTGGCTTCTTTTGCTCAACATGGTATTTTTTGAGAAATAGCCACTTTGTTATGTGTATCAATGGTTTCTTTTTATTCCTAAGTGTTATTTCATTATATAAATGTATCAGAATGTGTTTATGCTTTCTCCTATTTGTATTTATATGGATTGTTTTCACTTTGAGGATGTTATGAATAAGGTCTATGAATATGCTTCTACAAGCCTTTTTGTAGACATATATTTTCCTTTCTCTTAGATAAATACCCAATAGTAGAATTGCTGGGTTGCTGAGGAAGTGAATGTCAATTGCCAAACAATTTTCCAAAGTGGTTGTACCATTTTAAATATATTCCCACCAGCAATGTATAAAGGCTCTAGTTTTCCACATCCTCACCAACTTTTGATGTTGTCAGTTTTTAAAATTTTTACCACTCTATTGGATGTGAAATGATATCTCATCGTGGTTTTAATTTTCATTTCTCTGATAACTGGCATGTGAAGTATCATTTCTAAGGTGTCTCCTCAAGTCTTTTGCTCATTTTTTAAATCAGGTAATTTGGGGTTTTTTATTATCATGTATTCTGAATTTGAGTCCTTTGTCATGTATTGAGACTATTTTTCCCAGTCTGTGGCTTACTTACTCATTTTCATAGTGAATGTTTCAATTTTTAATAAGCCTAATTTATCTGTATTTTCCTTTTATAGTTAATATTTTCTGTGTCCTCTCTAATAAATCTTTACTTATCCTAAGATTATAAAAATTCTTCCTATGTTTTCTTATAGAAACTTTATGGTTCCAGCTTTTTATATTTAGGTCTGTGATTCATCTCAAATCAATATTCACTTATACAGGTAGGCTTTGAGGAACATACAGTTGTTTCAGCGACATTTGTTTAAAAACTTTTCCTTATTGAATTTACTTGGCACTTCAGTTGAAAATCAGCTGATGTATGCGTCTGTTTCTGACTTCTCTAGTCTGTTCCATTAATCTATTTGATTACTGGAGCTTTATAGTAAGTCTTGACATTAGGTAGCTTGTCTTCCAATTTTTTTTTTCCGGATTATTTTGTCTGTTCTAAATCCATTGTTTTTCCATATAAATTTTTAATTGGCTTGTCAGTTTATTTTCAAAACAAAAGGCCTGCTGAGATTTTTGGTGTTGCCTGGAATCTTTAGATCAATTTAGGGAAAATGAACATATTAACAATATTGAATCTTTCAATCCATGGGTCTTCTTTAATAACTCTCAGCAGTATTCATAACTTTCAGTGCAGACGCTCTGTTCACTATTTGATATCGACAGTTTCTATGCTGTCACCTTGAGGTTTTCCAGCCGGGGTGGCTGAGGCCAGTCCTAGACATGGGTATTAACAATTGCCCTTGGATCATGATTTTCCTGTGTAAATTCTTGCCAAGATTTCGTCTCAGCCAGAGCAAATAAAAGGAGTTGGATGCAGGCAACAGGAAGGCTGCTGCAGTGACAGCAATCCGAGTAAGTGACCTGGTCTCACCCCTACCTCCGTCCATCAAAAGTAATGCTACTCCTCACTAATTTGTCTCCTGCCATGGTGGTAATATTAGAAGCCAGAGCTTAATGTTTATTGACTTTTGAGCCTGGCCCAGAGAAGCAGGGATATAATTATTAATGACTGAACAACCTTATCTTATTTAAGGAGACAAATTTCAGTTCTATTAGAAAACAGTATTTTCAGGCCATGCATGCAAAATAAAATGGATGTGATGATAATTATTTCACCTCCTTCTCAAGAATTTGGCTTCAAGTGCTGCCTACTCCATGGTTCCAGAAAATTGGCATTAATAGAACTTTCATATAGTGACACCTGTTTTCCTGTTGATTTTCACAGTTAGAGATACAGTCCTGTGGAAGTAATGAAATCGTAATAAAACATACATTTTTTTAGGTACAATGAAAAAATAAAACCAGACTCTCAATGCAAAGTAGTTTTTGAATAGATTTTTAAAATTATACCAGAAATACATGTGTGTTGGGGAAAAAACTAAAAGACGTGGATAAACAAAAAGAGGAAACACTTTAAGGTAACTGTTAATACTGTATCATATTCCTTCCTAGACTTTGTTCAGCACACACACACACACACATGCACACACTCTAATACTGTATTTTGGAGAAGGAAATGGCAACCCACTCCAGCATTCTTTTCTGGGAAATCCCGTGGACAGAAGAGCTGGGTGGGCTACAGCTCATGGGGTCACAAAAGAATCAGACACAGCTTAGCAACTAAACAACAATACTGTATTTGCTAGGTGCTAAATACCTTAGTCTCTTTTTAAAGTCCTTCAGTCCTCATAATGACCCTCAAAGGCAGCCGCCATTAGTAATCCCATCTTACAGAACTAAGACCAATGTTTCATAGTAAGAACAGACCTAGGTTTGAATTTAACCAGTAATTGGCAGAGATACTATTCAAATTCAGGCTCTTCAACAATCCTCTTAGGGTTGGCTGAAACAACCTATGGTAACCAAATCCTTGTACCTTTTGAAGTTCTACACAAGAAAGGTGTATTTTTTGCTTATACTACATATCCATCCCAGTTAGCGCTGACTACACTATCATCATGCCTGACCAAGCAGCCTCTACCAGGAACATGGCTAGTCTGGTGGCAAAAGAAGAAAAGACACGGCCCACTATCAGCTGCCTACTAAAGATTCTGCTCAGGTCTCATACTTCCCTTCCCTCAGTTTGTTGACAAATGCAAATTACATAGTCCCTCCTGAGTTTAAGGTAGGGAGATACATATATAAACCCTTGGCAGGGGTGGAGGTTGCAGGTAATTTCAAACTATAATGTACCATCAGCAATGTATTTGAAGGAGACAGAGAAGAGGAAAAGAAGGAAGGAAGAAGTAAGCAAAGAAAAGGCCATTGCATCTTCCAGTTGAGAAAGTGTCTGAATCTGGTTGCAGCAAATCCGGGCTACTCTTTGTTGTGGTGTGCGGGCTTCTCATTGCAGTGGCTTCTCCTGTTGCAGAGCTTGGACTCGAGGGCACAAGGGCTTCAGTAGTTGCAGCCCATGGGCTCAGTACTTGTGGCATTCAGGCTTAGTTGCTCCATGGCCTGTGGTATCTTCCTGGACCAGGGACTAAACCTGTATCCCCTGCATTGACAGGTGGATTCTCAACACTGGACTACCAGGGAGGTCCCTGGACTTTTCATACTTAGTTTCAGAAAGGAATTTTCCAGAAAGAAACACTCAAAGGAGTTGTTTTTATTGTTACCAAAGGTTGGAGAAATTTCTATTAAAAGGAGTTTCAGATTTGCAAATTCTGCCTCCTTTGTTAAAGTGCTTGATCTATATAATGCCTGGTATTCCTCCAGTAAGGTATCAGTTTACACACCTAGGAATGTAGATTATATCCCTGTACCCTTAACTGGGGCTTCCCTTGTGGCTCAGTGGTAAAGAACCCACCTTCCAAGCAGGTTCAATCTCTGGTTTGGAGAAGTTCCCTTAGAGAAGGAAATGGCAACCTGCTCCCATATTCCTGCCTGGGAAGTCCCATGGACCGAGGAGCTTGGCAGGCTATGGTCCATGGGGTAGCCTGGACCTGTCACAAGTAGTTGGACACAGCCACTAAACCACCACCACCACTCTTAACCAACATAGGAGTTATCACAATTTTGTTTTAATCTTGGCCAATTTGATGCTCAAAATCCTATTTTGTTTTGATATTCATTCTTGACATTATTTACATAATTGCATGCTCTTCATATGTTTACTGGCCATTTAAATTCTGCCTATTCATCAGCTTATTCATTTAATCAACACATATGTTGACTTCTTACGTTAAGACCAAGTATTGTGTACATATTTCTGGCTCATTTTTTATCTAGCACCTTCATCTTTTACATAAAGATTAGTAAAGGTTTATTCCTTGTATATATTTATATATGTATTTATGAGTTGTTTTTTTTTTTAATTTTTATTGGATTATAATTAACAGTACAACAGACTGGTTCCAAATAGGAAAAGGAGTACGTCAAGGCTGAATATTGTCAGCCTGCTTATTTAACTTCTATGCAGAGTACATCATGAGAAACGCTGGGCTGGAAGAAGCACAAGCTGGAATCAAGATTGCTTGATCAATAACCTCAGATATATATATAACACCACCCTTATGGTAGAAAGTGAAGATGAGCTAAAGAGCCTCTTGATGAAAGTGAAAGAGGAGAGTGAAAAGGTTGGCTTAAAGCTCAGCATTCAGAAAACTAAGATCATGGCATCTGGTCCCATCACTTCATCGGATATAGATGGGGAAACAGTGGAAAGAGTGGCAGACTTTATGTTTTTTGGCTCCAAAATCACTGCAGATGGTGATTGCAGCCATGAAATTAAAAGACACTTACTCCTTGGAAGGAAAGTTTTGACCAACCTAGATAACATATTAAAAAGCAGAGACATTACTTTGCCGACTAAGGTCTGTCTAGTCAAGGCTATGGTTTTTCCTGTGGTCATGTATGGATGTGAGAGTTGGACTGTGAAGAAGGCTGAGTGCCGAAGAATTGATGCTTTTGAACTGTGGTGTTGGAAAAGACTCTTGAGAGTCCCTTGGACTGCAAGGAGATCCAACCAGTCCATTCTGAAGGAGATCAGTCCTGGGATTTCTCTGGAAGGAATGATGCTAAAGCTGAAACTCCAGTACTTTGGCCACCTCATGTGAAGAGTTGACTCATTGGAAAAGACTTTGATGCTGGGAGGGATAGGGGGCAGGAGGAGAAGGGGACGACAGAGGATGAGATGGCCGGATGGCATCACCAACTCAATGGACATGAGCCTGAGTGAACTCCGGGAGTTGGTGATGGACAGGGAGGCCTGGCGTGCTGCGATTCATGGGGTCGCAGAGTCAGACACGACTGAGTAACTGAACTGAACTGAGCTGAAAGGTTTATTTATGAATTAAGGACTTTTGTTAATTACATTGCAGTTTAAGTTGGCCTTTCTAGAGGAAGGTGTTGTGTCTGTTTTTGTTTAGTTGTTATAAAATTTAAAATACACATTTGTTCATATATTGTCATTCTTTTTCTTGTGATTTCTGCTTAGAAAGATTTTTCACACACAGTGATAAAAAAATACCTGTATTTTTGATGTTCTAATTATTTAATCATTTTAGTTCTTACATTTAAACCTTTTTCTCAGCAAGAATTTCTTTTGGTTGGGGGGTAGTTCGAGGTAGAAATCCAATATTTCTTTTCATGTTATTAGTTACTTTTCCCTGTACTATTATAAAAATCTAAATTTTTCCATTTATTCCAGATGCCTTTAGAATATTAAGTATGTGTTGGGCTTTCTTCATTTTTATTCTTTCCATTTGAATTCTAGTACTAACCAGAATCATACTCGGTTTGACATCTAGCAAGGTAAATTTTATCTTTGGTAATAATTTAAAGGGTTTGTGACCTGAGACAGATAATGTGTGAACCTCTCCTGAAATTGTACCCCATGTTTCAAATGGACATGTGTTTTCCTAGTCTTAGACTCTTAATTGGATTCTCTAAAGAATCCATGACCCCAAATAACATTATCACTGATCGAAAGGAAGCAAAAATGTAACAGAACTCAATGTTCTACCTGAAAGAATTAGCCAAATATTAAAATCTTTTTTCAATATTTACGATAAAAGAATCATTATGTGCTTTTCCAGACTTCTTTTTCATAGCTCTCTTAAGCCAGGTTTTGTCCATTTGTGTTTGTTTGTTTGCTTTTAGATCTAGTTAATCTGACCTAAACAACAACAGTTTATAATTAAGCAAGAAAACAAAATTCAGCAGCAAACAGAGGAGAATGTTTACTGGATGACTAAAGTGTCCTGAACATTTCTATAATGTGAGTCAGATACTGTGTTAGCTGCTGTCACTTTCTAGAAGGCCGCTTTCTGCCCAAATAATCCACAGCGGCCTCTCCTGGTTGCTCGCTTTCTCCATGTAATACGTTTGTGTATGTTTATCATGTGTCTCTGTAGAATTTAAGCTCCAAGCAGTCTGTTTTATCCACCATTACACTTTCAGTACTTAGTCTAATGTCAGGCACATAGTAAGAACTCAGTAATTGTCCACAGAATGAATAATATATTTTCATACCTTCCATGTGGTGTAAAAATACATATAACGTTTTCCTTTACCATCTGTAGATGCATATCCAGGCATCAGGCCTGCAGACTTTTCTTATCGTTTGGGCTTAATGTTGTTTTCATTTTTTTATTTTTTTTTTTCTTAAAACTCATTTAGCAAATCCAGTTCTAAAGAAGACTAAGCAGTGACTGTCATTGCCTGTGTCATCTGAATAGTTTTGATGCAGAAGTTACTGGTAAATGATTTTCCCTGCCTAAAGAGGAAAGGAAAAAGTGAATATGCTTAAGCTAAAGTGAGAAGAGAAAGTGTGTTAGGTGCTCAGTCAAGTCTGATTCTTTGTGATTTTGCTCCTCTGTACATGGAATTCTCCAGGCAAGAATACTGGACCCAGGTTTCCCGCATTGCAGGCGGATTCTTTACCATCTGAGCCACCAGGGAAGCCCCTCAGAAAGGTTTCCCTGACCCGGAATCAAACCCAGGCCACGGCGGTGAGAGTGCTGAATCCTAACCACTAGACCAGCAGGGAGTGAGAACAGAAGGTTCTCAATAAATGTCAGTGGATGTTGACCGTTATAAACCTGTCCCAGCATAGAGCAAGATTCACACGAGGTGATGAGTGAATATATGTTAAATCAGTGTTACTGAATGACCATTAAAAAAATAAAACCGCGGACCGTGCAGTCTGTAGGGAGATAGTGTTTCTCTGTCACTAGGGCTGCTTCAGTGAGAAAAGAGATGCTTACTTTTCACATGTCTGAAGACTGGGCTCAAGTCACAGATCAGCTCTCACTATCTGCCTGCATTTCAGTCAGAAGAGAAGAAGATGCACAGCCTGGGAGTCCCACAGACTATTTTCCTTGTATGATGGTTCCTCCTTTGCATAGAATATAGCTTGCTCAATTATCTGAGAATAATAGATAGCCCAGTATAAGTTTGGAAAGCAGCACATACTTTATTGAGAACAGCAAAATCCCAGTAATTAGGGAAAGTAAGCCAACTAGGGGCTTCCCTGGTGGCTTAGATGGTAAATAATCCACCTGCAATGCGGTAGACCCAAGTTCAATCCCTGGGTCAGGAAGATCCCCTGGAGAAGGGAATGGCAACCCACTCCAGTATTCTTGCCTGGAAAAATCCGAGGACAGAGGAACCTGGTGGGCTATACTCCATGGGATCACAGAGTCAGACACGACTGAGCGAGTAACTCACACATAAAAGCTAGCTAGAACTTCTTGGATAGGCAAAGAAATCCAGTATGGGGTAAAAATTTACCATAGATAGTTAAAACCATGGTTTATATACATAACCAACTAGGTGTTGACTATATATAATAGTAACAAGGGTGACTTTTCTATATAACCAAATTTACTTTCACTGCAAATTTTAAATGATCACCTGACTTCTTTGTTTCAAACCTCTCTATTATTTATCCTTCGTAAATCATCCCACAGTTTGCTTTGAATTTAATGAGACTAAAAATACATAAGTGCATGCCTGGGTAAATGGTATCTGTCCTTCCCTTATTATATTTTGAGTTTAGAGCTTCCACAATGTAGGGATGACAGTGATCCTCCTTGAGCAGATTTTTAACTGAGTACCTGGAGACATGTTTGCTGCTGAATGAGAGCAGTTACTTTGGAAACGTATGTGCGTGTCTGTATTTAGGGAAGTGAAAGGAGGTCATGGGGAGAAGGAAAACAATGCATATAAATTAGTGCAACTCAATTTTCCCCTCAGTCTCAACATAAGAGAGCATCTTCACATTATACCTAGAATTCATGACTAGGAACAGTTGACGTAGCCAAACATGACTTTAAACACCTTTAGTAAATTTAACACCCACATTTCCTGACAGACTAAAAGTCAGTCTGATTTTTGAAGACATCCAAAGCAAGATATTTTAGCTTCTTTCTCAGTAAATCTTTATTATATTTTCCACATCTCAGTTCACAGAAATTCTCTTTTAGCCAAATTTCTTGGTACTACATTTAAAAGGCATCTCAGGTGTTTATGTCAGTGGAAAGGAGCAGCAGCTATGAACTAACTTTGGTTGCTTTAAATTTGAATATGCCTCTAAAGTATTACTTTTAACATGTTTATCATTGTTTGTACAGTATTGTTAGAATCATCAGACTAAAGATTCCTAATTTTACCCTTTGAGTCCTAAGTCTTTCATTATTTCTACGGCTCACTTCCAAACCTAGCCCAATTTCCACCTTCTCCTTGGCCATAAATTTTGGATTCTTTACAGAAACAATCTGAACAGAATCATTAATGCTAATTACTCTCTTAATTACCTACAGCTTTCTTAGTCTTGATGTCTGGCAGAGAGAAGCCCTGCCTTGTTCTCTCTCAAAATAATCTTGGCTCTTCCTGCCCTTTTACTCTTTCCCATCTAAAATTTAACATTGATTTGTCAAGTTTCATGAAAAAGCCTTTATTGGATTTAGTGACTGCATGCGGGAGAATTAACATCTTAACACGTCCAATCTTATTTCTGAGCATAGTGTGTATGAACAAGGTGCGTGCATGCATGCTGCATCGCTTCAGTCGTGTCCGACTGTTTGCAACCCCACGGACGCCAGGCTCCTCTGTCCATGGGATTCTCCAGGCAAGAATACTGGAGTGGGTTGCCATTTCCTCCTCCAGGGGATCTTCCCAACCCAGGGATCAAACCAAGTCTCCTGGGTCTCCTGCACTGGCAGATGGATTTTTACCATTAGTGCCACCTCACTTCAGTTCAGTCACTCGGTCATGTCCGACTCTTTGCAAACCTGTGGACTGCAGTGCACCAGGCTTCCCTGTCCATCACCAACTCCCGGAGCCTACTCAAACTCATGTCCATCGCATCAGTGATGCCATCCAACCATCTCATCTTCTCTCATCCCCTTCTCCTGCCTTCAGTCTTTCCCAGCATCAGGGTCTTTTCCAATGAGTCAGTTCTTCAATCAGGTGGCTGAAGTATTGGAGTTTCAGCTTCAGCATCAGTCCTTCCAATGAATATTCAGGACTAATTTCCTTTAGGATTGATTGGTTGGATCTTGCAGTCCAAGGGACTCTCAAGAGTCTTCAAAACCACAGTTCAAAAGCATCAATTCTTTGACACTCAGCTTTCTTTATAGTCCGACTCTCACATCCATACATGACTACTGGAAAAACCATAGCTTTGACTAGATGGACCTTTGTCAGCAAAGTAATGTCTCTGCCTTTTAATATGCTGTCTAGGTTGGTTGTAGTTTTTCTTCCAAGGAGCAGTTCAGTTCAGTTCAGTTCAATTCAGTCACTCAATCATGTCCGACTCTTCGCGACCCCATAAATCACAGCATGCCAGGCCTCCCTGTCCATCACCAACTCCCAGAGTTTACTCAAACTCATGTCCATCAAGTTGGTGATGCCATCCAGCCATCTTATTCTCTGTCATCCCCTCTTCCTCTTGCCCTCAATCCCTCCCAGCATCAGAGTCTTTTCCAATGAGTCAACTCCTCATCAGGTGGCCAAGGTATTGGAGTTTCAGCTTTAGCATCAGTCCTTCCAGTGAACACCCAGGACTGATCTCCTTTAGAATGGACTGGTTGGATCTCCTTGCAGTCCAAGGGACTCTCAAGAGTCTTCTCCAACACCACAGTTCAAAATCATCAATTCTTCGGTGCTCAGCTTTCTTCACAGTCCAACTCTCACATCCATACATGACTACTGGAAAAACCATAGCCTTGACTAGACGGACCTTTGTTGGCAAAGTAATGTGTCTGCTTTCTAATATGCTATCTAGGTTGGTCATAACTTCCCTTCCAAGGAGTAAGCGTCTTTTAATTTCATGGCTGCAATCACCATCTGCAGTGATTTTGGAGCCCCCAAAAATGAAGTCTGACACTGTTTCCACTATTTCCCCATCTATATCCGATGAAGTGATGGGACCAGATGCCATGATCTTCGTTTTCTGAGTGTTGAGTTTTAACACAACTTTTTCACTCTCCTATTTCACTTTCAATAAGAGGCTTTTTAGTTCCTCTTCACTTTCTGCCATAAGGGTGGTGTCATCTGCATATCTGAGGTTATTGATATTTCTCCCGGCAATCTTGATTCCAGCTTGTGCTTCTTCCAGCCCAGTGTTTCTCATGATGTACTCTGCATAGAAGTTAAATAAGCAGGATGATAATATATATACTTGACGTACTCCTTTTCCTATTTGGAACCAGTCTATTGTTCCAAGGAGTAAGTATCTTTTAATGTCATGGCTGTAGTCACCATCTGCAGTGATTTTGGAGCCCAAAAAAATAAACTCTCTCACACTTTCCATTGTTTCCCCACCTATTTGCCATGAAGTGATGGGACCTAATGCCATGAGTTTTTCTGAATGTTGAGTTTTAAGCCAACTTGTTCACTCTCCACTTTCACTTTCATCAAGAGGCTTTTTAGTTCCTCTTCACTTTCTGCCATAAGGGTGGTGTCATCTGCATATCTGAGGTTATTGATATTTCTCCTGGCAATCTTGATTCCAGCTTGTGCTTCTTCCAGCCCAGCGTTTCTCGTGATGTACTCTGCATAGAAGTTAAATAAGCAGGGTGACAATATACAGCCTTGACATATTCCTTTTCCTGTTTGGAACCAGTCCGTTGTTCCATGTCCAGTTCTAACTGCTGCTTCCTTACCTGCATATAGGTTTCTCAAGAGGCAGGTCAGGTGGTCTGGTATTCCCATCTCTATCAGAATTTTCCACAGTTTATTGTGATCCACACAGTCAAAGGCTTAGGCATAGTCAATAAAGCAGAAATAGATGTTTTTCTGGAACTCTCTTGCTTTTTCCATGATCCAGCAGATGTTGGCAATTTGATCTCTGGTTCCTCTGCCTTTTCTAAAACCAGCTTGAACATCTGGAAGTTCACGCTTCACATATTGCTGAAGCCTGGCTTGGAGAATTTTGAGCATTACTTTACTAGTGTGTGAGATGAGTGCAATTGCATGGTAGTTTGAGCATTCTTTGGCATTGACTTTCTTTGGGATTGGAATGAAAACTGACTTTTTCCAGTCCTGTGGCCACTGCTGAGTTTTCCAAATTTGCTGGCATATTGAGTACAGCACTTCCACAGCATCATCTTCCAGGATTTGAAATAGCTCAACTGGAATGCCATCACCTCCACTAGCTTTGTTCATAGTGATGCTTCCTAAGGCCCACTTGACTTCACATTCCAGGATGTCTGGCTCTAGGTGAGTAATCACATCATCGTGATTATCCGGGTCATGAAGATCTTTTTTGTATAGTTCTTTCATGTATTCTTGCCACCTCTTCTTAATATATTCTGCTTCTGTTAGGTCCATACCATTTCTGTCCTTTATCGAGCCCATCTTTGCATGAAATGTTCCCTTGGTGTCTTGAATTTTCTTGAAGAGATCTCTAGTCTTTCCCATTCTGTTGTTTTCCTCTATTTCTTTGCATTGATCGCTGAGGAAGTCTTTCTTATCTCTTCTTGCTATTCTTTGGAACTCTGCATTCAGATGCTTGTATCTTTCCTTTTCTCCTTTGCTTTTCGCTTCTTTTCTTCTCACAGCTATTTGTAAGGCCTCCCCAGACAGCCATTTTGCTTTCTTGCATTTCTTTTCCATGGGGATGGTCTTGATCCCTGTCTCCTGCACAATGTCACGAACCTCCGTCCATAGTTCCCTTCAGTTCCACCTTGATCTTGTATAGATTGCTGATTTTGTAAATGCCTTTCCTGTATCCACTGAGGTGATCATCTAGTTTTCCTCCTTTTACTATTTTTTTTTAATTCTTATTAATTTTGATTGCACCAGGTCTCAGTTGCAGCACTTGGAATCTTTGCTTGCGGCACCCAGGATCTTTCAGTCGAGACATGTGAACTCTTAGTTGTGGCACGTGGGATCCAATTCCCTGACCAGGGGTCAAACCTGGGCCCCCTGCATTGAGAGTGCAGAGTCTTAGCCAGGGGACCACAAAGAAAGTCCCACCTTTTACTATTTTAATGAGGCTAACTCCATTAACGTATTTTCTAATGTTGAACTGTCCTTATACTCTTGGAAAAAAACTTAAATTGCTCAAAATGAGTTTTTTTCCCCCAGTTACTAATTTTTTATTTTTAATTTATCACCTTTGTTCGTAAGTCTTATCATGTGATAATCATCTTCTGATGTTATCCTGATCTGATTTAGGTATCAAGATAAAGGCTACTCTAGCACCATTAACTGATATGGAAAAATATAGTTTCCGTTCTCTAGAACTGTTTTTATAAGCTAGAGATTGTCTTTTTCAAATGCTTGGTTCGCTGGCCTCTAAAACCATGTAGTATATCTGGGGACAGGTTAATAGGAATTAGATTTTAAACTGCTTACTAATGTCTTTGGTGATTATTGGCATATTTAGATTTTTCCATTTCTTCTTAAATCTCTTTCCTAAGGTATACTTTTCTAAGACATTGTCTGGGTTGACTTTCTTATTTCTTTATCTACGCTGGTGATGAAAACTTAAGAAAAAAAAAAAAACAACTTAGGCTCCTAACTGACTTTGAAAAACACCTTGTATTATTTTTTTGACCCTCTAGCAATTTGTATTCTAACCTAATAGTAATGCTGTCTGGACCATGTTTTCTAAATTTATTGCCTCATACAACTAAATCACCTAACCCTCCTAGAGCCATGATAAATTAGAACTATCTCTTTTTCTTGATCTACTTGGGAATTTTATCCTAATATATCAGGTTAGTCTGACAGTGTTTATTCTTCATGAGGACTTGCTGGCAGCTATCAGCAAGATGCTTGAAAGTTTTTCTTTCAATGATGTTTAAATGTACAGACATTTATTGTATAGAATTTATACTCACATTGCTAAAGTTTTTGGAGGATTTTACTGTGAATGTCATAAAAAGTGCTTTTCAAGAACAAATTTCAGGAACAGTAATAGAAAATAGAGAATAGACTGGAACCCTGAACAGACTCCTAAAAAGAGGCATGTTGTCCTTAGCAAGACATGGTAGGATGTAGGTGTAGACAAATGTGCATTAAATCCTATCTCTCCAGTCAGAAGTTAAAGTGCTCAGCAGTAAAGAATCTGCCTGCAATACCGGAGACCCAAGTTCAATTCCTGGGTCAGGAAGATCCCCTGGAGGAGTAAATGGCAACCTGCTCCAGTAATCTTTCCAGGAAAACCCCATGACAGAGGAGCCTGGAGAGCTACAGTCCATGGAGCTGCAAAGAATCGAACATGACTGAGCGACTAAGCACATGACTTTATGTCACTGACAGCAAGCACCAACAGATGGCTCTCGTGATGTTCCAAAACATTTGAAAGGATACCAGTTGCCATCAGATGCAAATAAAAAAGATTCCTATCAAATACAACAGGAGAGGAAGATCATCCCTGTGATTTCTTATCCCATCCTAGGCATTCCAGAGGAAAGGAAATATAGTAGCTTCTACCCTTATTGTGGGTTTGTATGGCCTTCATAGTGTGTGTGTGTGTGTGTGTGTGTGTGTGTGTGTGTGTGTTCAATTTCCCAGTTTCTAACTAGTGCAATCCATTCAATCTTTTTGAAATAATTAAGTCATAGATTGCCAGACTGAAGCCCAAAGGCCAAACCTAGCCCACAGCCTATTTTTACAAATAAAATTTTGTTGGAAAACAGTCATGCTCATTTGTTTATATATTTTCTATAGCAATTTTTGTGCTACAAATGCAGAGCAGTTTGGATAGAGGCTGGCCCCCAAAGGTGGAAAATATGTAACCTCCTACTTTTTAAAGAATATGCTTGCCAATCCCGGAGTTTGATTGTTAGGTGTCAAAAAAGCTGGAGAATCAGTTAATCTAGGCAAGTGACCTTAAACTGGGGTTCATAAGTATGTAACTAGAATCTGTCATTCCAAGAAATGATTTGTATGTTTTATTTTATGTGTGCATTTTACTGGTAAAAGAGTCCTGTGTCTTTATCAGATTTTCCAAGAGGTCTTGTGATCCAATATGTGTTAAGGACTACTATTTTAAGTGAATATTGTTTATTTGTTCTTTTGAATGCTTATGCTGCTGCTGCTAATTTGCTTCAGTCATGTCTGACCCCATAGACCCCATAGACAGCAGCCCACCAGGCTCCCCCGTCCTGGGATTCTCCAGGCAAGAACACTGGAGTGGGTTGCCATTTCCTTCTCCAATGCGTGAAAGTGAAAAGTGAAGGTGAAGTCGCTCAGTCGTGCCCGACTCTAGCAACCCCATGGACTGCAGCCCACCAGGCTCCTCCATCCATGGGATTTTCCAGGCAAGAGTGCTGGAGTGGGGTGCCGTTGCCTTCTCCGTTGAATGCTTATAGAATGGTCCAAAAGAAATGGCAGTTCACAGAACTGACTCAACACAATGAAATGTCACGCTAGACGTGTTAGGATGGCTATTATCCAAAAAAAGAAAAAGCTTAAGTATTGGCAAGTGTGGAGAAATTGGAACCATTGTACAGCATTGGTGGCCTTTACAGAATCAGTACAGTTTCCTCAAAAAATTACAGTAGAACTACCACATGATCAAGAAATCCCACTTCTGGGTGTAGGCAGAAATGAAATCAGTAGCTCAAAGAGATAGCTGCACTCCCATGTTCATTGCAGTGTTTATTTACAATAGCCAAACTATTGGATTGGAAGAAACTTAGATGTCCATCAATAGATAAATGGATAAAGAAAATGTGATATTGATATTATTCAGCCTTAAAAAAGAGGGAAGTCTGTGATCTGTGACTACATGGATGAACCCGAGTGGCGATAGGGCCAGTCACACAGGGACAAATGCTGAATGTGACAGATAAACATGCTATCTAAACCAGTCAAACTCACAGAAACAGAGAACAGGGTCATGGCTGCTAGGGGCTGGGGAGGAGGGAAAATGAGGGCTGCTGGTCCTGGGTACAAAGTTTCTGTTATGCAAGATGAATAAGGTCTAAAAACCTGATGAATAATATTGTGCCTATGGTTAACAATGCTGCATGGTGCACTTAACATTTTGCTAAAAGGGTAGATCTCACATTAGTTCTTCCCACAATAATAATAAATGAAAAACTGACCCAAAGGTTTTTTTGAAAGGATGAGAAAGTTAGTAAATACTGTTGTGTAAGGGAATTTTGTGTGTGAGAGAAACAATTTCCTAACACTCCAGAGTTAAGTCTAAGTCACTTATTTCTATTGATTTTGTGCCGTATATTGTTCATAATGTCTTATTTTCACAACGTTGCCTGATGAATTTTAATACCTCATTTTACAGAAGAGTGAACTAAGGCTCACTGAGGATACAAAATTTATTCTCAACAATAGCGAGTAATAGTAAGATTTGAAATAGCATATGATTCCTCGGACTGTGAACCACACACCCTCCTCACCAAAGATTCTTACATTATCATATGTTGTCAATGACATGTTGCTAAGGAGTTTAATGCTAGTTTTAAAACTGAGAAAAATCATCCCTTGTGACTCCACTAGGCATCGCAAGGCTTGAGGTCCATCCCCATGAAGACAGGCACACAACTCTTCCCTCTGAGCTCAGATCACTTCTAGAGAGTGAAGTAGAGGGTTCTTCTCTTCAAAGAACTCACTGACTGGAAAGTGAGTCTGGAGAAAATTCTCTCACCAGTGTCTTCCTCAGAGTTTTTCCTCTCCTCCCCTCCTTGGCTTTGATAAATAGCTCTGCATCAGCAATGAATTCAGGCTTTCAAAAGAGAAAGAAAGAGGTTTATTTTCAAGTTGTATTTGTTTTAGGCGCTGAACAAACCCTTATGCCAAAAAGAAAAAAGAATACAAACATGGTCGTTTGTGTGTGTATGTGGAGTTGCAGGGTAATACGTGGGTTTGGGTTGTTGTTGTTCAATCACTCAGTCGTATCCAACTCGTTGCAACCCCATGGACTGCAGCACGCCTGGCTTCCCTGTCCTTTACCAATGCCTGAAGCTTGCTCAGACTCATGTCCATTGAGTCAGTGATACCATCCAACCATCTCACCCTCTGTCATCCCCTTCTCCTCCTGCCCTCAATCTTTCCCAGCATCAGGGTCTTTCCTAAGTGAGTCAGCTCTTCACATCAGGTGGCCAAAGTATCGGAGCTTCGGCTTCAGCATCAGTCCTTCTAATGAATATTCAGGATTGATTTCCTTTAGGATTAATTGGTTTGATCTCCTTGCAGTCCAAGGGACTCTCAAGAATCCAACACCACAGTTCAAAAGCATCAATTCTTTGGCGCTCAGCTGTCTTTATGGTCCAACTCTCACACTCATACATGACTACTGGAAAAACCATACCTTTGACTAGACGGACTTTTGTCAACAAAGTAATGTCTCTGCTTTTTAATATGCTGTCATATTTAATATGCTGTCATATCCAGGTTTTCATAGCTTTTCTTCCAAGGAGCAAGCATCTTTTAATTTTGTGGCTGCAGTTACCATCTGCAGTGATTTTGGAGCCTAAGAAAATTAAATCTGTCACTGTTTCCCTTGTTTCCCCACCTATTTGCCATGAAATGATGGGACCTGATGCCATGACCTTAGTTTTTTGAATGTTGAATAGTAAGCCACCTTTTTCACTCTCTTTCACCTTCATCAAGAGGCTCTTTAATTCCTCCTTGCTTTCTGCCATATGGGTGGTGTCATCTGCATATCTGAGGTTATTGATATTTCTCCTGGCAATCTTGATTCCAGCTTGTGCTTCATCCAGTCCAGCATTTCTCATGATATACTCTGCATATAAGTTAATAAGCAGGGTGACAATATACAGCCTTGACATACTCCTTTCCCGATTTGGAACCAGTCCATTGTTCCAGGTCTGGTCCTAACTGTTGCTTCTTGGCCTGCATACAGATTTCCCAGGAGGCAGGTCAGGTGGTTGGCTATTCCCATCTCTTTAAGAGTTTTCCACAGTTTGTTGTGATCTGCACAGTCAAAGGCTTTAGCGTAGTCAATGAAGCAGAAATAGACATTTTTCTTGAATTCTCTTGCTTTTGCTATGATCCAACAGATGCTGGCAATTTGATCTCTGGTTCCTCTGCCCTTTCTAAATCCAGCTTATACATCTGGAAGTTCTCGATTCATGTACTATTGAAGCCTGGCTTAGAGAATGTTGAGCATTACTTTGCTAGCATGTGAGATGAATGAAATTGTGGTAGTTTTAACATTCTTTGGCATTGCCCTTCTTTGGGATTGGAATGAAAACTGACCTTTTCCAGTCCTGTGGCCACTGCTGAGTTTTCCAGATTTGCTGGCATATTGAGTGCAGCACTTTCACAGCACCATCTTTTAGGATATGAAATAGCTCAGCTGGAATTCGATCACCTCCACTCGCTCTGTTCACAGTGATGCTTCCTAAGGCCCACTTGACTTCACATTCCAGGATGTTTGGCTGTAGATGAGAGCCATCATGGTTATCTAGGTAATGAAGATCTTTTTTGTATAGTTCTTCTGTGTATTCTTGCCACCTCTTCTTAATATCTTCTGCTTCAGTTAGGTCCATACCATTTCTGTCCTTTATTGAGCCCATCTTTGCATTAAATATTCCCTTGGTATCTCTAATTTTCTTAAGAAGATCTCTAGTCTTTCCCATTCTGTTGTTTTTCCTCTATTTCTTTGCACTGTTCACTTAGGAAGGCGTTCTTATCTCTCTTTGCTATTCTTTGGAACTCAGAATTCAGATGGATATATCTTTCCTTTTCTCTTGTGCCTTTTGCTTCTCTATTCTCAGCTATTTGTGAGGCCTCCTCAGTCAACTATTTTGCCTTTTTGTATTTCTTTTCCTTGGGGATGGTTTTGATCACCACCTCCTGTATAATGTCACGAACCTCCATCCATAGTTCTCCAGGCACTCTATCTATCAGATCTAAACCCTTGAATCTACTTGTAGTAAAGAGAACCTATTGAATCTATTTGGGTAAAGAGAACCAAATCATAAACTAATTCCTAAATACATTATCATGTGATAGTCTTATTGGCAGTGAGAAGCCATTGAGTTCTTGGAATGAAGTGAAGGATGGAAGTATTTGTTTTAAAAAATAGGAAATATATTTGCTGCAAACAGAATCTAGCCTAAAACTTTTCAAATGTAATTATTTCACAATGAAATAATTGTGAAAAAAAGTCTGCTAAGGTTACTTGAAAATAATTGTAAATATACATATGGCCAAAATCTACCTTAAATTTTAAACTTGCAAATAAAATGGGATTGAATGGACTTTCCTATTGCCCACCCTCTGCCTTTTACCTTTGGTGGCTTTTACGCATGAGAAAAAGAATTCGGAAATTTTGCCTTTAAAACTAGTAACTAGCATCTTTCTTTTTGATACTAGTGTTCCCATGCTCTTTTGCAAGTGTTTTCTTGGGAAAGGTATTCTTGCTTTCCGGATGTATAGATCATTTTATATGGTGCGCAATCTATCAAATTCTGGATCAAATTGCCTTTGGTTTTTTATATCCTGCACTCCAAGAACGTCAGGTCCTGACAATGACATTTCTGCTTCCTGAAGTGGGTGCCATCCCTTCTGGGTAACCTTTTGTGAAGTCACATGAGTGGCAGCTAGCCTAACTCTGGTTGTCCTCCTCTAGGCAATGACATTTGAGCTGCTGTCGTTTCATCTTGCAGCCTATCAAAGCCAATTTTTCTTCCAGGTTTTCAGCAACATTAACGATGATTACTCTTTTCCTTGTTGAATTTATAAAATGTGCCTTGGCATTTTCAATTACCCAGGCATTCAAGGAAACAAGCTTTTGTGTGAGTGTTGACTCAGGCCCACACCCACGCAAGTGACGGAGGTTCTGTAACCACGTGGCCAACTCCCCATAATAAGAGGGAATGTACGCATAAGCTGAATTATGATTTAATCCTATTATTTTAATCACCAAAATAAAATTCTGGATTATCCTTCCTAAATTAAAGGAGCAATTTACAGTTAATCCAAAATATTTTTTTGTATTAGATTTGGCTCTTTGATTACAATTTACTATTAATAATATAATAACTAATGTGAAGTGGAGGCAGCACAAAAACATGTAATTCTTGCAGGTAGAGTTTAGTAAAAACAGAAAATAAAAAGTTGTTTGAAACCAAAATCAGAATTTAGATTTGAAGACAGTCCTGGATTCACAAAGTAAATTGTCTATGCATGAAGCATGCCGCAGAGTTGTAAACGCCCACTATAAACTGTCTTCTTAAAGAGTCTGGGGGTTTTCCTTACTTCCTCCACACTAACCACCTCCTTGGATATGAAAGTTGGACTATTAAAAAAGCTAAGCACTGAAGAATTGATGCTTTTGAACTGTGGTGTTGGAGAAGACTCTTGAGAGTCCCTTGGACAGCAAGGAGATCCAACAAGTCCATCCTAAAGAAAATCAGTCCTGAATATTCATTGGAAGGGCTGATGCTGAAGCTGAAACTCCAGTACTTCGGCCACCTGATGAGAAGAACTGACTCATTGGAAAAGACCCTGATGCTAGGAAAGATTGAGGGCAGGAGGAGAAGGGGATGACAGACGATGAGATGGTTGGATGGCATCACCGACTCTATGGACGTGAGTTTTGAGTAAGCTCCAGGAGTTAGTGATGAACAAGAAAGCCTGGAGTGCTGCAGTCTGCTGCTAAGTCGCTTCAATCGTGTCCAACTCTGTGCAACCCCATAGACGGCAGCCCACCAGGCTCCGCTGTCCCTGGGATTCTCCAGGCAATCAGTCTATGGGGTCGCAAAGAGTCGGGCACAACTGAGCAACTGAACTGAACCGTCTTCTCACATCCCTTTCTTATTCCCTTCCCCCAGCCTTCACCTGTTTGTGACCCCTGCAGTAAAACCTCTTCATCTGAACCACCTGCTGGAACCCTGATTGGTACAAAAGACTACAATGAGTAGACATGGACTGCTCCAAATGGTATCTTTTTCTTTTTTAATGGCCATATTGGAATGTAGATGTTGATGGGGGAAAAAAACTTGTGATAAAGAGTCTAACCTAAAAATGAAACAATTAAAGTTTGACTATTCATTGCTCTTTTGTTAACATTTATCCTTATGGCCTCCTAGAATTACCTAACTTCCTGGAGTTAGGTCAAATTGTTTTATAATTTAGTGGCACAGAAACAGGGATTCTTTCATTACTTTCATTTTTGGTAAATTCTAAGTCTGGCATTATTTAAAGGAAAATAGAGTCATATGATCAGAGCAAGCATAAATTGTCTGTATATCTCAATATTCATTGGTCATTAAGTCAAACAGTTAAGCAAATATCAAACTGTTGGACATTAAAGTAGGTAAGGCTTTAAAGTTCTTCAAAGATCAAATCAAAGTCAGTAATGGAATTCAAAATGAATAATTCATTTATTTGCATAAGCACCTGAATTTTATCTCTCAATATTTCAAATCAAATATTGTTTTTTAAAGTTGTGCAGGTATCTGTGGTTAGTGTATGAATTAGCAATGTTAATTTGCTAAAATCTCACCCATACTAGCATTCTGTAACTACAACTGGTGTGTGTTTTCTTCTCGTTAACATTTATGTTTCAATTTAAGATACACACACACACTTTGGAGAAGCTAAAGATTTTTTCATATAGAAGTCTTTCAAGAGTGTAAATCTGAGTTCATCCCAAATAGAATTAGAACAATCCCCCAGAAATGTCTCTTGTTTGCATTTGGTTTGAAACATTGTTCTTCTAAACTGTCCAGTTGTCAGAATTGCCTGCAGAGCATTTTTAAAACACAGATTACTGACCTCAATCTCAGTTCTCCTGTAGAGGCTGGAGCAAGGTGGGACTATATCTGTTACATTCATCACTGTGTATCCAGGATGTAATGCATTACATACATTATGGCCTACCATAATCATCTGATGAACGAATAAATCAGAAAGTCCGAAGGTTGAATCCAGGAACCTGTATTTTTATAAGGGCTCCAGTTGATTCTGATGACCAATAACTTCTCGAATCACTGATTTTCATTTGGAATTTTAGACCTGGAGGAGATTTTAGCCGTTTTTTAATTCAGCCCACTTGCTTTGTAAGTAAAAAAACATGAAGTCTTAGCCATTAAATAACTTATGTATAATCATATTTTCATATTTAGCAATCTATTTTAGGACACATGATGAGAAACAAGGAGAAAGGGAGACTAAAAGATACAGTTTTTCTGTGTGTGTGGTGTGTTAAAATGCCAACATGGCTAAAGATTTTTTAAAATTATAGTTGATTTACTATATTATATTAATTTTAGGTGTACAGTATAATGATTTAGTGTTTTAGTGATTATACTCCATTAAAAGTTATTGCAATAGCTATAATTGCTTGTCCTATTCAATATAGCCTTGTTGCTTGTCTATTTTGTACAGAGTAGCTTGTATCTTTTAATTCTATTTCCCTAAATTACTCCTCTCCCCAGTGGTAACTGCTGGTTTGTCTTCCACGTCTGTGAGTCCGTGCACATCCCGTATACAACCGTTTGTAGTATTTTTTTGATTCTATGTATTAGTGGTATCATACAGTATTTGTCTTCTTCTAACTTCCCGCACTAAGCATATCAGAGTCCCTCTATGTTGCTGCCAATGGCAGAGTTTCATTCTTTTTAGTGACTGAGCGATATTCCACTGTATATCTGTACCTACCACATCACCTTTATCAGTTCATCTGTTGGTGGGCAATTAATCGGTTTGCTTCCATAGCTTGGCTATTGTAAACCGTGCTGCTGTGAACACTGGGGTACATGTATCTTTTTGAATTAGTGTTTTCATTTTTTTTCTGCATACATACTCAGAAGTGGAAGTGTGTGTGGGTATGCCCACCCACCAACAGAGTACAATAGTTCCTTTTCCTCCATATCCTCTTCAACATTTGTTATTTGTGGTTTTGGGGTTTTTTTTTTTTTGTTAATAACTCACTCTGATTGGTATGAGGTGGTACCTCATTGTAGTTTTGATGTTTATTTCTCTAATAATTATTGGTGTTGAGCATCTTTTCATGTGCCTGTTCGGTTTAGTTCAGTTGCTCAGTCGTGTCCAACTCTTTGCGACCCCATGAATCACAGCACGCCAGGCCTCCCTGTCCATCACCAACTCCCAGAGTTCATCAGAGTCTTTTCCAATGAGTCAACTCTTCACATGAGGTGTCCAAAGTACTGGAGTTTCAGCTTTAGCATCATTCCTTCCAAAGAAATCCCAGGGCTTATCTCCTTCAGAATGGACTGGTTGGATCTCCTTGCAGTCCAAGGGACTCTCAAGAGTCTTCTCCAACAACACAGTTCAAAAGCATCTATCTGTAAGTCTTCTTTGGAAAAAATATCTACTTAGGTCTTCTGCCTATTTTTTGATTGAGTTTATATATATATATATTGAGTTGCATGAGCTATTTATATATTTTGGATTGAAAGATATAGTTTTTACCTTAAATACAAGCCATTTTACAACTTGGCCTTAAGGACTGTTAAGAGGTCAGCGGAAAGACAACTTGAAGCCAGACTCATCACAGTACTCACCTAGCTGAGACTCTTGGTCAGGACATTAGTTCAGGGATAACTGAGGAGACTGCTCTCCTCTGCTCCCTTTTCTCCCACAGATTTGCATCCAATTATGCCAAATACTTGAAGAAAATGTTTTGCTTTTGCTTAAAGTATCTATGGTAGCGCTAGTGATAAAGAACCCACCTACCAATGCAGGAGAGCTTGGAGACATGAGTTCAAGCACTGGGTTGAGAAGATCCCCTGGAGACGGGAACGGCTGCCCACTCCAGTACTCTTGCCTGGAGAATCTCATGGACAGAGGGGCCTGGCGGGCTACAGTCCATGGCGTCTCAAAGAGTCAGGCATGACTGTAGTGACTTACACACACACAAATTATCTATAATGGCTTTCTCTTCCAATAAGAATTCCTCAGACAACTCTCGTGTTCTCTGTGCAGCATAAATTAGGCAAATAGTAGAGAAGATATTTTTTCTTGCAAAAAGCCTGTCAGTTCGGTTCAGTTGTTCAGTCATGTCTGACTCTTTGCGACCCCATGAACTGCAGCACACCAGGCTTCCCTGTCCATCACCAATTCCAGGAGCTTAATCTAACTCATGTCCATAGAGTCAGTGATGCCATCCAACCATCTCATCGTCTGTCATCCCCTTCTCCTCCTGCCTTCAATCTTTCCCAGCATCAGGGTCTTTTCCAATGAGTCAGTTCTTTGCATCAGGTAGCCAAAGTATTGAAGTTTCAGCTTTAGCATCAGCATGAACAATATGAAAAGGCAAAAAAAGCCTGTCATTAATGCAAAATTCATTTGCTAACACAATATTTTATGCAAATACACCAAAAATGTTTAATATCTAACTTCTTACTTGTGCCTGCATATTAACATGCTTAGAAAATATTTGTGGCTAGATAGTCATCAGAAAGTAAACATTCAGTCACCTAGCAGTTATTCACAAAATTATTTCACTATGTTTAAATGGAATTTATTGCTGACCACAGTAATTCTTATCTCTCTTAAAAGGAGCTATGCAGCTAATATCCTCAAGAATATTCAACAGTCCAAAATAAAGGTGCTGGCATAATTTTTTAAAGTACTAGTAAAACAGAATTTGGCATTTGCTAGAAAATGATCCCGGAGAAGGCAATGGCACCCCACTCCAGTACTCTTGCCTAGAAAATCCCATGGACGGAGGAGCCTGGTGGGCTGCAGTCCATGGGGTTGCGGAGAGTCAGACACGACTGAGCGGCTTCACTTTCACTTTTCACTTTCATGCATTGGAGAAGGAAATGGCAACCCACTCCAGTGTTCTTGCCTGGAGAATCCCAGGGACGGGGGAGCCTGGTGGGCTGCCGTCTATGGGGTCACACAGAGTCGGACACCACTGAAGTGACTTAGCTGCAGCAGCAGCAGAAAATGATCCACATTCTCTTTTAAAAGTGTGTGTGTGCGTGCTAAGTCACTTCAATCATGTTTGACTCTTTGCAACCCTATGGACTGTGACCCACCAAGCTCTCCTGTCCACGGGATTCTCCAGGCAAGAATACTGGAGTGGGTTGCCATTTCCTTCTTCAGGATATCTTCCCGACCCAAGGATCAAACCCGTGTCTCCTGCACTGAGGGCAGATTCTTTACCATCTGAGCCACAGGAAAGCCAGCTATGTGCTGGTTGTATGCAAAGCACTATGCATGGAGTACTTCATTTATCTAAAAACATAAGATGCTCAGGCAAGCATCATGTGTGGATAGTTTTGTATATATACATATAAACATGTATGTAACCATGTATGCAGCATACCCATATAATGATACATTACATAGTACTTACAGTATATTTACTTAAATACATAACATACAAAGTTTCTGGGCAGATATTAAAACCCAGTCGATCATTTTTATTGTGGTCATCACCGGTGGCCTGCCCAATAGCCATTGCCTTTCTGTCTTGCCAACAGGACACTGATTTTGTTGAGGCAGCCATGTGCCAACCCAGGGGAGGAGTTACAGTGGACCTAAATCAGTCATGGGTCTCATCCTCTGCTGCCCACGGTGGGTCTAGGGATAGGAGCCAGTTCTTGTTTGGGAATGAGAGATGAGCGGAAGTCTGCTTCAGGCTTCTGGGAGGATGTCCCTCCTCAGAAAATGAGGGTGTGCATGAGAAGAAAGCTCTTTTTGCTTCTACTCCATTGCCTCCTGCATAGCAGTCTTTCAGTTGAGAACGCACTGCCTAGAGCTGTAGTAGCCTCCTTGTGACAACAGGACGCGGCGTTTCTGGTACACTGTGAGTCAAGCGTGGCTTCTTGATTATGTCGCAAACTACAGAACCAAACCCAATACCACCCACCACTGAATTTCATGTAAATCAATAGCAGCCACCATTGTTAGGGGTTCCTGTTGCTTTCTGAGAAGGCGTTCATGACTGATACGGTTAGTTCTGGGGAGTAGGACTAAAGGGGCAGGAAAGGAGAACAGTGTCTTATTTTAATTGTGTATTGTATTGTGCTGTTTTAATTACCTATTTTATCATGTATGGACAATACTTTCAAAACTAGAGCGCAACTCATCTAATCTTTTTAAAATTGCATTTCTGAATATCCGCTGTATTAATCTGGAGAAAACTGAGAGCCATAATGTTTTAAATAGTATCCTAACTCATTAGCTCACAACTTATATCTAGGCATTCTTTCACCAATATACATATAAGCCATCCCTTGGAGTATTTGAGCAGTTAGCTAATTTTGAATTTTAACATCAAATTCTCCTTCTTTCCAAAGTATCTGTGAGTGCTTGTATGTCTCCCAAACAATATGAGTCTCACTAGCATGAGTTTGGAGGGGAGTCGTCTAGTGTGTCTACTGGGATTTACTTCCTACCCACAGTTTTTTCCTAAGTAACAGAGTGAGAATGAAGAATTGTTCCCAGTAGCTTGGGCTAAGTCAGGAGATATTTATACCAGGTAGATCATATCTGGTCTATATATACCAGATAGACCAGGATGAGGAAGAAAGGCTGAAACATTAGGCAACATGAGCTTAAGGGCTCAGTGGAGTTTCTGCAAGAAAGGACCTTTATCTTTGTACAATCTAATTGACCTTAATATCAAATTTAACAACTGTCAGCCTACGAGAAGGGTTATAACCTTTGGCATGTGCTTGTGCAGGATTCCTGGGGACAAGGCTTGCCAGGGGATCCATTATTTTCCTCCCACTTCTCCTCAGAGCTCTCACATCTTAGGCTTCTTCTCTCCCTTAAGTGAAGGTGCAGGAATTGAACAGAAGTTGGTTTTGCCACCGGGAGAAAATGACAAACTACCGCATCATGAAAGCTGGCTTCCCTGTCCTCATCTGCAATCTTTAATTAGATGGATTCAGGGTGAAGAATCAGGATGAAGACAATTAGATCCAGGCCAGTCTTAACATTGCCACTACTGTGATCCCACCCGAAGAACAGTCCTCAAATTCAGGATCCCATTCACTTCATTATTTATAATGCCATACTCTATGCCTGGTCCATCATCAAGACTTGTTGAGGTTTTCTTGGTTAAAGTTCTTGAAAACCTCACTTCTTTTTCAACTCCCCGTACTCTTTTGTAACGACAGTATCCGCCTTTCCAGATCTTCATTCTCCAACTCATTTACATATGGCTGTCATAATAATTATTATTTGTCATCGTATGATTCCCTACCTAAGATTTACTGAGAGATAGAAGCAAACATTTGAACAGACGGAGAGATTCAAAAAGCAATCATTTAATAACAAATGATGGGATCCACATTTTTCCATGGTAGCTCAGCTGGTAAAGAATCCGTCTGCAATGCCGGAGACACCAGTTTAATTCCTGGGTCAGCAAGAATCGCTGGAGAAGGAATAGGCTACCCACTCCAGTATTCTTGGGCTTCCCTGGTGGCTCAGAAGGTAAAGAATCTACCCGCAATGTGGGATACCTGGGTTTGATCCCTGGGTTGGGAAGATCCCTTGGAGAAGGGAACAGCTACCCACTCCAGTAACCATGGATAGAAGAGCCTGGCAGGCTATAGTCCATGGGGTCGGAAAGAGTTGACACAACCTAGTGACCTTCACTTTAAGTGCATATAAACTTGTAGGGATATAGATGAAATAACCATAAATCTATTATTTATTTATATTAATTTGGTTATCCTCACTATTTAAAATCACAAATATAAAATTTTAGATTATTACCTTAAAATACTTCTTTTTCTCATCACTGAAAGAAAATAATTAAAGTATTTCCATTGTAGCTTCTACATCATGTCTTTGTCACAGTTACAGCTACTTTTTATCATCTAACAAAAGCAGACATGCATGCCTCTTTCTCTTGAAAGGAAGCCTATAACAGAACCTAAAGGAGGTTCTGAGGGGAGATCAGGAGGAAAAACCTGAGTCTACAGCTCAGACTCCTTTGCAGGTGGTGCTTGGATAAGGCATTTCCTGGCAGCAGCCTCCTGGGTCTGATGCACCACTTCAGTGGTCACTTAAATGCTACATTTTGGTTGAGAGGCCAAAGGAATGTCCTGATTTTAACTAGTCCCATCCATGACTCTTTACCTCAACTTACAGAAGATGCTGTGACACCTTCTGAGTTCTCAGTCTTTACCCAGTCAAGTAGAGTATAAATGGCTTTGAGACCTTTTCCTAGTAAGATGATCTCCAGAATCCCCCCACAAAAAACAATGTTCCTTTTACAAACTATAATAACCATTAATCTTGGAACACTGAGAATAGAATAGCCTAGAATGTGCAAACCAGAGGCAGAGGTCTAGGACATCAGGTCCAAAGGAGCCTGGGCCCAGCTGGCTGGGGGTAAGGAGACTGGGATGTAGAGGTGCCGCTGAGTCCCCAGTGCAGCTCCCAGATGAACCTGCAGTATTTGCCACATTGCCAGGTAGCCTATGAGGCTTATGAAAATGGGTCTGGAGAGGTGGGGCCAGCGGACCAAGGTGGAGGGTTAGGAATAGCAGGTTAAACTAGAGATGAAGGAGGGTAGGAGGCCTCTGCTTCTGTAACTGTGAGTCCTGGGTTGGCAATGTGCAGTCTGAGTCCTGGGAACCAGGTGTTGGGGTATGTTCTGAAAATGAATTGAGAGTGGGGGAAAAAAGAGAAACAGCCTTTATGCTGCTCCTTTCATGTAATTACAGTACATCTGTGGGTCTACCTCTAGCTATAATAATTCAAACCTAATGAGAGTTTACTGCACAGGGCTCTATTGCCATTATATTATCAGCTATTTTCTCTTTTACAAGAGAAAGTGCATTGTCATAAGGTTACAGTGTGTGCAATTTTGTAATGATGGACTGAAATAATCAGCTTCCTACGGCCCCAGCCTGCTTCTACATACACATAACACTTAACATGGAGCTTTTACACTGAAGTGGGCTGTAACTGACTCAAACATACATGTTCTCTGGCCTGGGAATACCTGCAGATCTACAATTGTGGAATCATGAGGCCACAAGGTGCTACCGAGCATAGATTTCGGAATCAGACACACTTGAATTAGCAACCAGACTCTGTCACTTACTAGCTATGTGACCCTGTGTGAGAGCTACTTAACCTCTCAAAGTCTCAAGTTCTTCATCTGAGAACCAGGAAGAGTACAGACTTACCAGTACTGTTGTTTTATTTCTAGAAAAGAAACTGAAAAATTCTACTTAGTTGTCCAACTTCACTTCCCTCTCTGCAAATAAAGGCCAAGGAATAAATAGTGTATGCCGAGTGCCAATGGCCAATCAATTACAGATATATTTTCTTTCCCCTCTGGAAAAATGCTGTTTGTCCTTCATTTAAAACTGAAGTTGGACTTAAAATAAGATAGCCTCAAGTGTTAGAACACTCTGAAACTTTTCTTTTTTAATTTTGGCTGAAAATGACTACCACTCAATACACAAAAGTTTAATGTAAAAGGATTCAAACGAAATAACACTACAGTGACAAAGTGACATGGAAACTGGATATAAAAAAAAATCATACATGCTTCAAACAGAATGCAAAATCAAAGTAATGGATAAAAAAGGATTTTATTTTAATTATACCTGCAAAACTAAAATAAAAAAGCCAAGTTTCAAAATCTTCTAAAGAATATTGACAACTGTATAATCAAATGATTTTTTTGCTTGAATAGGATTTACCACTATTTTTTTAAACTGAATATAAACATTTTAATATTTAGTGTTGCGTGTTACGGAGAAGGCAATGGCACCCCACTCCAGTACTCTTGCCTGGAAAATCCCATGGACGGAGGAGCCTGGTAGGCTGCAGTCCATGGGGTCGCTAAGTTGGACATGACTGAGCAACTTCACTTTCACTTTTCACTTTTCACTTTCATGCACTGGAGAAGGAAATGGCAACCCACTCCAGTGTTCTTGCCTGGAGAATCCCAGGGACAGGGGAGCCTGGTGGGCTGCCATCTATGGGGTCGCACAGAGTCGGACACGACTGAAGCGACTTAGCAGCAGCAGCAGCGGTTGCATGTTAAATTAACATTTTAAATGTTTAGTTGAAAATGGACTATTAAAAAACTCAGTATTCAAAAATGAGAATATTTCTGTATTAAATTATTCCACTACCAGAGATAAATTCTAATCCTGAAACAATGGCCCTGGGAATTTGAAGTCGAGCCAGTTGGCTACATTCCATGAAGTCCCCTCTGTCTGGCCTCCAAATCTGGGTGGGGCTCTGGCTTTGATCCTATTGGGGATGACAGTGGCAACAGAAGCTGTCTTTCTAGGAACTTCTTGATCCAGGCCCTGCTCTGGTTTAAAAGTAAACTCCAATAGGGTTAGGAGAAGGTATCAGAGAAAAAATGAAAAATGTTACTCTCTGATGACGCTTCTGAAATGTTTATATTGTTTTAGTCAAGTTATAGCACAATAAAGCATTTTGCTTTAAAATCATGTATTGATCAGTATTTATTGCATATACAAGGATATTGGATATTGTCTGCCTAATGTATCACATTATGTTGATCTTAGGTATACAACTCCATTGGTATTTGTCCTAAAAATCTACAGTTAATGATCAAATGTGTCACTAAAGGTTTTTATTTCAGTTTTAAAATTTTGCTTCATTCAGTTCAGTTCAGTTCAGTTGCTCAGTCATGTCTGACTCCTTGGGACCCCATGGACTGCAGCACGCCAGGCTTCCCTGTCCATCACCAACTCCCAAAGCTTGCTCAAACTCATGTCCATTGAGTCGGTGATACCATCCAACCACCTCATTCGTTTCATTGATGGAGAGTAATTCATGAGCTTAAATCTCATTTGGTGGGGAATAATTTACATATATTTATATACTATTTTTTCCATTTTAATTGCTTTTTCCCCTCGAAAGCTTGCCCCAATATTTGAACTTGTCCTTGGTAATTGTTTAAGACACTGAGAGGGTTCCAGGACACTGAAACCCTAGGTCCAGATCGTAGTGATTAGGGACACATTTTGAGATTTCTTCCCAGTTCTCTTCTTGAAGAACCCCTCTATCCCTTGGCCGACTAGAGCTCTGAGCCTATCTTTCCTACGTTTATACCAAATAAACCCAACCTTTCTTAATTAGGTGATCCATGAACCATAACAGTCTGATTATTTTTCTCTTGAGAATCTGAACTGAGAGACACAGGCCGGGAGGTCATGTGCTTTGTGGTGATGAGGGCTTCAAGGTCCTGTGGAATGAGAGGCTGTGACAGCTATTAACAGCCGTGTGTGTGTGGCGCTCACACAGAGAGCCAGTCTGCAGGGAGAGGCTGGACAAGGCAGGGGAAACAGAAAAATGCGGGCAAGAGAACGTGCAGCCCCAGAACAGCTGCATAGCCCCAAAGCCTTTTCAGTTTCCAAGTCTAATTCCCGACGGGGCTCGACTGTCCTTCCTGTCTTGAATTCTGTGAGGAGCTTCTGTATAATAAATCTTTTTAACGTGAAGTAGCCAGAGTGAGGTTGTGTTCCTTGCAACCAAATGAGCCCTAAGACCTCGAGTGGAGCCTTCCTGTTTTAGAAATTCCACGTCTGACTCCATTGACAGCAAGAGAGTATTTGCTAATGACAACCTCTCTGAAATACTTCCTCCCAAGACTTGTGGGTTCACTCTTCTGAGACTAGCGACATTTAAAACTCAATGTTAATTACAGTATTGGATTAGATATATATGGCCTTGGAGGAAATCATACCATCATAATTTGTAATTTAATTCCTTCATAGAGAGTGCGTTGTAAAATTTATGACTCACTTTACATTTGCCCTACTCTTTTCAATATGAACATGCTTCATTTTCCTTGAAGAACAGCAGCTATTGACTAGCTTTGTCTCCTCCTGGCGTCTGTTAACATTTACCATCTTCCCTGAGCAGTAGGCCTATTCTTGTCATGGTGATTTTGTCCTTCTAAAGTTTGCTAAACAAGAGCTGGGAGTCTTAGCATTCTTGTCCAGCTTCAACTTATTTGGGATCCAGCAAAGGACTATTTCTGCTGTGAAGTCAGTTCATTTTTCTTTCACCTAAGGGATGTGTGTACTCAGTCGCTCAGTTATGTCCAACTCTTTGTGACCCCATGGACTGTACTCTGTCAGGCTCCTCTATCCATAGGATTACCAGGCAAGAATAGTGAAATGGGCTGCCATTTCCTACCTCAGGGGATCTTCCCAACCCAGGGATTGAACCATGTCTCTTGCATTTCCTGCATTAATAGGCAGGTTCTTTACCATTGTGCCACCTGGGAAGCCCCTACTTAAGGGACAGGTAAAAGTAAAATGAACTTGGGGAGATACACAAATAGGAGAATGAAATATATGTGACAAAAATAACTGTGGTAAAGACATGAGTTAAAAATTTACCTTGTGGAGAAAACACACATGACCGCATAGGTTCTAAAGAATGCCCCAAAGCCTAATGGCTTAGCTTGAAGTTTCCTGTGAGATCATTTGCCTTTTCTTGATGTCTCTACAAATAAGGTCATCCATAGCCAAGGTGTGTGCTGTTTTAACAGCCACAATTACGATGCTTCCAACCTTGTCCTGGTGGACACAGTTCACTCTCTTTCCCTCTACTTCTGTTAATGAATAACAGTAAGGCTTTCCAGGTGACCCAGTGGTAAAGAATTCACCTGTCAAGCAGGAGACGCAAGAGACTCAGTTTTGATCCCTGGGTCAGGAAGATCCCCTGGAGGGGGAAATGCCAACTCACTCCAGTATTCTTGCTTGGGAAATCCCAAACAGAGGAGTTTGGTGGGCTACAGTCTGTGGGGTCACAAAGAGTCAGACAGGACTGAGCACGCGTGCACAAAGAGCAGAGAACACGATGGGCAGAATCAGGCTCTGAAGCCAAACTGCCTGGTTGGTTTTGTTTTTGTTTTAATTCTTTCCTTATTCATTTATTTATTTTGGTTGTGCTGGGTCTTCATTGCTTTGCATGGACTTCCTCTAGTTGCAGTGGGTGGGTCTGCTCTTCGTCGTGGTGCGCGGGCGTCTCACTGCAGCAGCTTCTCGTCGCAGGGCACAGACTCCAGGCACATGGGCTTCAGCAGTTGCCGCACTCAGGCTCAGCAGCTGTGGCGGATGGGCTTAGCTGCTCCACGGCATGTGGGATCTTCTTGGACCAGGAATCGAACCGGTGGCACCTGCTTTGGCCGGCAGATTCTTAACCTCTGTACCACCAGGGAAGTCCCAAACTGCCTAGTTTTGGATTCCAGCTTCACCAAGGAACAGCTGTGGACCTTGCAAGTTACTTAACCTCTTTGTGCCTCAGTGTTTTAATATGTAAAATGGGAGAGTACTACTACCTACCTCACAAGAAGGATGTGAGAAGTAAATGAGTGCTGGTATAATATATGTGCTCAAGAAAGCCAGTCATCATTGGGAGGGTTGTTAGTATTATTTGAGCAAGTTGAGGATAGGCGGTATGAGAGAGAATGGGAAGTTGGGTTGTAATCTCCCATCAGAAGTTTACACTTTCCACTGGCTAACATACGTGAGGGGAGCAAGAGTCATGAAATCAGGCTTTACTTCTTACTAACCCTCTGACCTGAGCCACATGACAACTTTTCCAAGCCCTGGTTTGCTTACCTAAAATTGGGCATCATAATGGGATCTACCTCATCATATGGAGAAGGAAATGTTAACCCACTCCAGTATCTTGCCTGGAAAATCCCATGGTCAGAGCAGCCTGATGGGCTATAGTCCTTGGGGTCACAAAGAGTCGACTGTGACTTAGCAACTGAGCGTGCACTCACCCACCCCGAGCGCTCAAACCTAGTTAAATATACAGTGCAGAGCAGAATTTAAGTTCCAAGTGAATATCCACGGTCATAAGAAAATGCTGTAAGGATTCTGAAACAGGAATGCTGCTTCGGTGTCCCTGAAGTATAACTGGCAATGAATGGACAGAAACACAGAGTAAAGCAAAGCGAAGTTCAATGCCCATGTTCTGAACAGACCCCCACACAAAACTCTGCTCTTCGCCCCACCCTAGGAAAGGAAGTAAGAATAGCCAATAAACTTTTTGTATCTTTAACTGCTTTAAGATTTTTATCTCTGATCTTACCAGTATCATTTGGATATGGTTTTCTTTATAACATCCTACTTGGGGCTCATGATGCTTTTTAACTCTGGCTTGATATTTTTCAGAAATTTTGGAAAATTCTCAGTCACTATCTCTGCATACCTTTATTCTGTCCCATTCTCTCTGTCCTGCTGTCTCTCTCTCTCATTCTGGGTTTACAGTTCCATATATTTTAGACTTTTTCACCTGTCCCTGATGTCACTCATACTCTTGTGTATTTTCCATCCTTTTGTCTCTCCATGATTCAACCTAGATGCTTTCTTCTTACTCGATTCTTGTTCAACTGTATCTAATCGTTATTTAAATCTATTCACTGTATTCTTAATAACGATTATTGTGTTTTGAATTCTAGAATTGTCTTTTTTAACTTTTATCTTCATTTCCTATTCTCTCTCAGTTTTATCATTCTGGACTTCTAATTTCTTAAACGTGTTAATCCTAATTTTCAAAAATTCTTACTGAATAACTCTAAAGTCCATACTCCCTATAAGCCCATTTCTGTCGTTTTCTCTTTTCCTTTGAATCTCATCTTTTTATGTGCTTGATACTTTTTAACTGATTGCTTGATTTTGCAATAAAACATTCAGAGATAATTTGTGGTCATCAGTTCAGTTCAGTTCCGTCACTCAGTCGTTTCCGACTCTTTGCGACCCCATGAATCGCAGCAGGCTAGGCCTCCCTGTCCATCACCAACTCCCGGAGTTCACTCAGACTCGCATCCATAGAGTCAGTGATGCCATCCAGCCAGCTCATCCTCTGTCGTCCCCTTCTTCTCCTGCCCCCAGTCCCTCCCAGCATCAAAGTCTTTTCCAATGAGTCAGCTCTTCGCATGACAGGTAATGTTATTTCCCTCCAGAAAGGGTTTGGTTTGCCTCTGGCAAGCAGCTGTGCTAGAGTATTAGCAGACACAGATCACCTAGGCAATCAGGCTCTGGTCTTTGTGAGGCTAGTCTCTATCCATCCAGCATACTCTTATTCTTGGAATATACCCCTTTGGGATTCCAAAACAGCCCCTAGAGGGGCGGGGGTTGCTGGTTTACCAGGTCCCATCCTCCTTGGCAAGCTCTGACCTCTAATATTTCTTCCCATGACCCACACATCTGTGGCAAGCTCTACTCAGGGTCCAGTCTCTCAGGTCCCACTTTTAGAACTGGCATTTGCATGAAGAAGAAAAGGGGCTTCCAGGGTGGCACAGTGGTAAAGACTCCGCCTGCCAATGCAGGAGACACTAGAGACACGGGTTCAATCCCTGGATTGGGAAGATCCCCTGGAGTTGGAAATGGCAACCTACTCCAATATTCTTGTCTGGGGAATCCCATGGACAGAGGAGCCTGTCAGGCTACAGTCCATGGGGTCACAAAGTTGGATATGACTGAGCACATGCGCGCACACACACACACACACAGAAAAGAAAAGCAGTGAATTTCACACTCATTTGTTTGGGCTTCCCTCTGTCCCCATATCCAGAACCTACTAACCCAGTTCCTTACCACCTAGGTGACATTTCTAATTCTCAAAGAGAGGGTTGGTTCAAAACATCCTTGTCCACCATTGTTAGAACTGGAACTCTTGTCTTTGATTTTGTTGCATATCTCATGTTCTTTCCCTTCATATTTCAAGCAGCATGAATATTTCTGAAAAAATAATAATAAATGTGATAATGTTCCAACCAGCTTGTCAAACTTTTAGTGGAGAAAATAAATGTTAAAGACACAGGTAGATCAGTGGGAAAGGAGAGAAACATCCCTAAGGAGACCCATACCTTTCCCACAGATGGTAAGGCCAACATATTCCTTCATGTTATAAATCCCATTATCAGTAACTTGAGGAATCTTTAGTTGTATGACCCCTTTAGTTTCCAGGATGTTACTAAAGTCCTTGGGAGCCTTTACTCCTTATCTGTAAATTTTTTTTTATTTTTACATTTAAAAATTTTTATTTGAAGTATAGGTGGTTTATAACATTGTATTAATTTTTGCTGTATAGCAAAGTGATTCAGTTTTATATATATACATTTTTTTAAAAATATGCTTTTCTGTTATGGTTTATCATAGGATATTGAATATAGTTCTCTGTCCTATATAGTAGGAACTTGTTGTTATCCATTCTCTATCTAATAGCTTATGTCTGACCTATTAGATTTTAATCTCCTTTCTCCTAGCTCATCCTGGGGTTACTTTTGATGAGTAAAAAAGATGGACTCACTACCACACAAAAGGCAACAGCATGGTGACCATAATCTGTTTTATAGGTTTTGTAGGGTTTTGTTTTGTTTGTTTTTAGAAAACAAAACCAAATTAAATGACTCCTAGGGATAAGGCCCACCTGAAAGGTTGGATAGGACATAGCTATAACACGGTACGACACACAAAAGAGTTAGGCAGTAGATACCTGTTCAAAATAAATCTCTCTCTGAGACTATAAAGAAACTCGAGCTGCTTGCACCAAGGGTTGACATGAGCCGAGAAAACATCTCCCGCCTGATGGGGGGAATTTGGTGCTGCTCCTAGAAACCGAACCTGGGTATCAAACCCAGTCAGTGTTTTCGTTGCCTTCTTTTGAGTTGGTATGTTCCACTTTCATCTTTAATTCATTAAAAATAATAAACTCTTTATGTCTCTAGTCCAGGTGAATCCCTCCTTCTCTGGAAGCTTTAGTTGGCTAGACTGTTGGCAGAATTCATACCTGTTGTGGAAAGACAGGAGCCTCTGCTTCCAGCCTCTATGAGAGTAAGGGACAGGAAATCCCTGTGGCAAGAAAAAAAAAAAAAGCCGTGTTCATAGGAATGCAGAAATGGTCCAGCATTCCTTTCTGTCTCAGATGCTGGGTCAAGAGACAGAGGTGCAGGCCCTCCAAAGCTTTATATTCAGATAAAGTATGAGCACGGATGGTGGTCCAGATCATTAATGATGGAATTATATCAATACTTCTATGTTAGGCTTACTTTTCCTAACAGCAACTGTTCATTGAAAGTTTTCTCCATACTAGGGATGGTAATGATGGCATTATATTTTCACAGTAACTCTGCAAGACACATGTTGGTTGTTTTATACTCTTTAATGAGATAGTCAGGAAGAAATAAGGTTTATTATACTCACAGGTCCTAGAGGCAGGAGGCACACCAAGCAAGGCCAATGGGAAAAAACAGGGTGGTTAGAAGGCAGAAGACAGGAATTGGGGTGGAGGAAGCACTTAGGCTACTTTATTGAGGTGATCATGCAAAAGGCAAGGCAGAGCAGGGTAACAGTTTAGGACTGGCAAGTTGGAATATTGGCTCTGACCTGTAGAGTGATCCCTAGTTCCTGGCACCTGGCCCTGGGATAATTAAAGCTGAGGAATATTGCCTCTGGGGTGGATTGAATATGCACCAGATAGAAGAGATAGGGCTCTGGAAGGTTAGTTTGCATATCAAAGTCATGCTTCAGGCTGGGCCCTTTGCCTTCTGTAAGAATCAGCTAGACCAGGGAGGGGCAGTCTCTCTGCAGCCAGAATGGTTTCTTATGATGTCAAAACATCAAAATATACAGGAAATTATGTATACACAATACATTAGTATTCCTTTATAACAGAAGAGGAAACTGAGGTTCAGAGAGGTCCGGTTAGAGCTCAACTGATATTTATCAGAGTAAGATTAAACTTGAAGCCTGAACAACCGTTAATTGCTATCCTGCATTAATTTTTCCTTAAGTAAAGTTCTTCCAAGTCACAGTATTTCCAGATATGTATTGAAACAAACAAGACAATACTGCTAGAGTGATTTGATTTCTTTGATGGATTATCTTGTAAATTAATACATTGTAGTTAATATGCACATTTACCAGAGTTGAAGACATTGTAATTAAAAACATTCATCAAGCAATACTTTCAGCTGTTCAATTTTCACAAATTTATGTTTCATCTTATTTGCACTGGGGAGTAGGGCTTTGCCCATTCAGTAGACCATATAGCTTGTCGGTATATTGTATGATGTTTTGTTTTCTCCAGCTGGGACATGCGTGAGTCACTTCAGTCATGTCCAACTCCATGTGACCCCATGGAGTGAAGCCCACCAGGCTCCTCTGTCCATGGGATTCTCCAGGCAAGAATACTGCAGAGGGATGCCCTGCCCTCCTCCAGGGGATCTTCCCAACCCAGGGATCGAACCCACATCTCTTACATGTCCTGCATTAGCAGGTGGGTTCTTTATCATCTGGGACAGACAAGAAAACATGGTCTTCACTCATTTAGGTTTCACATAAGAAACTTCCCAACAAAGAGCTGTGAGGCCTTGGAGTTGTATTCACACCTTCATTTAGAAAAAGTTAATCTATTCTATGGAAGACAGATTTTATTGTTTGAATGGGGGCGGAGGGAGGTTGCAAAAGTGAACTGTTACAAAGAATGCAAACTATCTATGTTACAGGTAAGCTAGAACAATTCAAAATTTAAAGAATTTCTGGAGAACATAACTCAGTGTTAGAAGCAGGGAAAAAAATTTTTTGATGGAAAATCCTAAAACAACAATTAAGCTACAGCTTTTAGATCAAACCTAAATCTTAATAGTTGGGAGACTATATTTTTATCTTTTTACTTATTGAACTTATTTTGGCCTTGTTTCTTTCCAAAATGAACTTGGAGAAAAACCTCAAGAAATGATAATATAAAATAAGGGTAATAAAAGAAAACTCTGTTTCTTCCTACTCACAACACTTCTGACACCAAATGTGTGGGCTTTCCATGCCAAGCAGTTCTCCAGTTCTCTGGGACACCAGCTGGGTGCCCTGCAATTTAATTCATTATGACACTAACTACCCAGAGTTAGCAAAAACTCCACAAGTTAAGGGCTCAGCCCATAAGACTGTCCCCACTTTAGACACTTGTCATTTGTCCCAGCTTGTCACTGGAACTTCTGACTAACTGGCTCTAAACCAGAGGTTCCCATGACTCTCTCATTGAGTTTAATACTTTGCTAGAATGGCTCACAGAACTTAAAGAAATACTTTGCTTACTGTCACCAGTTTATTATAAGGGATATAGCTCAGGAACAGCCAAGTGGAGATACAAAGGGCAACATATGTGTGAAAAGGTGGGTAGCTGCACGCCCTCTCCAGATCACTACCCTCCTGTTATATGGATGCCTTCAACAATCTGGAATCATTCTGAACCCCAGTCCTTTAAGCCTTTATGGAGACTTCCTTATGTAGCCATGGCTGATTAAATCTTTAGCCATTAACTCAGTCTCCAGCCATTCTCCCCTCCTCAGAGATCTCAGGATGGGGCTGAAAGTTCCAACCATCTAATCACATGGTTGGTTCCTCTAGCAACCAGCCCCGATCCTAAGGTATCTAGAGTTCCATCAAGAATCACCTCATTAACTTAAACACAAGTATGATCAAAATGGGGTTTCCCTGGTGGCTTAGCGAAGAAGAAAACGCTGCCAGTGCGGGAGACCCGGGTTCAATCCCTGGGTCGGGAAGATCCCCTGGAGGAGGGCATGCAACCCACTCCAGTATTCTGGCCTGGAGAATCCCATGAAGAGAGGGGCCTGGCAGACTACAGTCCATGAGCTTGCAAGAACTGGACACAATTTAGGGTCTAAACAACAACATGATCAAAAGGGACTTATCATGAATAACAAAAGACACTCCACTCACCCTTAATCATTCAGGTGATTACAAAGGTTTTAAAAGTTCTGTGCCAGGAACATGAACAAAGACCAAATATACATGTATTACATTGAACCCAGGTCTCCCACATTGCAGGCGGATTCTTTACCATCTGAGCCACCAGGGAAGCCCATTATATCACAGCATGTTAGGAAATAAAACAGAAAGAGAAAATTGGGACCAGTGAATGAAAGAAATAGGCACACACGCTTACCCACTCCAAGAGTTTAAATAACTCGAGGCAGAATTTAACTCTGAGCTTCACAGTAGACACTTTAAAATTGTATTTAAATAATTTATATAATATAGATATAAAATTTTATAACAATTACATATCATATATCATATATATCACATAATATATTATATAATAATATATATAATGTATTTATCTCCCATGTTTACATGAAAATTTTAATCATCCATAATTTAAAGTAAATATATTAAACATAACTGCCACATAAAATTTAATTTTAACTTAAAAATTTAAATTATTTGAGGAAAATTAATGGTAAAATTATAAACCCTCTCTTTTAAAAAATTTTTAATAGATTTATTTTTTAGAGCAGTTTTAGATTCACAGCGAAACTGAAAGGAAGGTTCAGAGATTTTCCATATATTCCCTTCCCCTCCTCATTATCAGTGTCCCCCACCAAAGTGGTACATTTGTTACAGTCAGCACACCTGCATTGACACGTTATAATCGCCCAAAGTCCATAGTTTACACTAAGGTTGACTCTTGGTATTGTACATTCTGTAGGTTTCAGCAAATGTCTAATGGCATGTATCCCACAATCACCATATGATACAGAATAGCTCCACCACCCTAAAAATTCTCTGTGCTCTGCTCATCATCCCCTTCTCCTTGTCAACAGTTGGCAAACACTGATCTTCTTACTGTCTCCATAGTTTTCTGGAACCCACTTTTAAAAGGGAAACTTGCTACAGTAAGTATTTGTCAGAAAATAGAAGACAAAATTTTCTCCAAAGAAACACATTTACTGGCCTGAAGTTCTGTAAGAAATTAATTACCATAAGGGATGGAGACAGATATATCAGATAACATCCATGACAATCTTCCAGAAAGTACAGGTGCAGATCTTATTTAGCTATATCCTATAATAAACTCATTAAAGCTGTAAACCCAATTTAGTAAGAGTCTTCCAGGTTCCAAGTTAAATTCCAAGAGACTAACTTGATTGAGTTAATGTTTGGGAAAACCACAGGGGTTGTTAGATAGCACACCCCCTACCTAGACTGGCTTCTATAAATATCATTAAAGAAGGATTTCTATAGGCACCAAAGTTTTGACTAAAGAATGGTCTTCCATGTTGTTTGAGAACAGAGCCACGCTTTAGAGACCAGAAGAGTAGGTTGATAATTTAGTAGGAAAGGTGAAAAGCTTAACTAGTACTTCCCCCATGTGGCAGTGATATGCAAGAGTATTTTAGGCAACTGAATTTGCTCAATTACTTTGATAAAAGCTAAACTGAGATTACAGATTCACAACATAGCATTATCAGAGCAGGTTTAGGCATAGAAAATGTTAAGGAAAGTGTTTGAAGATGCCTGTCTTGGTCATAAAAGAAAATCTTAAGAGAAGCATTTAATTCCCAGTAGTAAACCCTTCCCTTGAGTTGAGTCAGTGTTTGTTGAGTACTTACTACATGTACCAGCTGCTTGATTAGGTATTACATAGAGTTTACTTAATTTAATTGGGTGAGTTATATGTTAAGGATTCCCAAGTAGATATATTGGCCCGCTGTATGATGAAAATCAGTGACTAAGTGAATTTTGGAGAATGATTTCCAAGTACAATGATTTTTCAGTGATGTCATAGTTAAATGTTAGGCTTTCTTTCTGCCAGTAGTTAAATACAAAGTTCACTGATTTCCTGAGGCAAAGACAATGCTAGGTGTTCAATGAAAAGTTTTTATTTTCCTCCTTGGCACACTGGGAAAATATACTTTCCAAATTCTCTCGAGTTAAGTTGGAGCCATGTAAGTAGGTAGTAGCCAGTGGAGTGCCACAACCCCCTAGGAATGATCGCCTGGGCTCTCTCTCTCCCTTGGCCTTGTGGCTACAGGAGGAGAACTCCAGAAAGACACCGCAGGACAGAAGGAGCCCAGATCCCTGAAGAGCCACTTGCAAAGGACCACTTAGGAAAACTGTCCAACCTGCCTTAAATCTGTGCACAAATGAAAGGAATTTAATTGTGTTAAGCCAAAGACATTGTGAGTAATGTGTTAAAGGAGCTAGCTAGTGTTACCCCGCCTGGTTTTGTGATACTAAAAATGTATTGACAACACAGAAGAATCTTTCTATTTTATACATAAAAACACGAATACAATTTTTAAAAATTTGCATCAGATCATGCCCAGGTGGTACAGTGGTAAAGAATCCACCTGCCAATGCAGAAAACATAAGAGATGTGGGTCCAGTCCCTGGGTCGTGAAGATCTCCTGGAGGAGGAAATGGCAACTCACTCCAGTATTAAGATACAAATTTAAGAGCTGAAAGTTAGGAAACGGAACATAACTATTTCATAACTCTTGAAGCTTCTTTCTAATTTGTTGGTGAGCCACTCATGCCTATTTCCGTTCTTCTGGTGATGTTTAAAATAGAACCGAAGGCCCATCAAACAGTCTTCCACTGTCACTGCACAATTATTTGAAGATGGGTGAGAATTACTGGTACTAAAGACAGTGGTCCCTCCATATCGACAGGGACTGGTTCCAGGACCCCCATGGATACCGAAATCCACAGATGCTCAAGACCCTTAAAAAGACTGTAGTACAGTATATGGCCCACATCTGCAGATTCAACCAATGGTGATCCATCTTTGGTTCCATCTCTCGTGACAACTCTACTGGCCTAATGTCCAAGGCCTCTGCAAGGGACATGCCCAGTTATAAGAGGCACTGAACTCAGGTCGGTCCAATGCTATGGTTTACCATCAGGCACAGGTGGTTCTCCTTGTCTAAATGCAGTTTACCAATCAGGGGTCCATTTTTACCAGCAACATAGTAACATAGTTCACAGATCACCTTATCAGGTTGCCAGGGGAACAGTGCTAAAAAGTTAGCATAAGGTCAAATTCTCATGCAGAAGGGGAGAGGATTTTGTTAGCCCTTTACCCACATAAAGGTTTCTGTCAACTTGACCGCAATGGATTCTTTCAGAATATTCCTGGCTTGTACTTGCTAATCATTTATTTAGGGCTTTTGCATTGATAGTCACATCTGTATATGTGTGTGCTGCTGCTAAGTCGCTTCAGTCGTGTCCGACCCTGTGCGACCCCATAGACGGGGGAGCCCACAAGGCTCCCCCGTCCCTGGGATTCTCCAGGCAAGAACACTGGAGTGGGTTGCCATTTCCTTCTCCAATGCATGAACGTGAAATGTGAAAGTGAAGTCGCTCAGCCGTGTCCGGCTCTTAGCGACCCCATGGACTGCAGCCACCAGGCTCCTCCATCCATGGGATTTTCCAGACAAGAGTACTAGAGTGGGGTGCCATTGCCTTCTCCGTATATGTGTGTATGTTTGTGCATATATGAAAACACTTTTTCCAGGTGTAGATATCAACGACTCTCGGGAATAATTTTTAAGTGTTTCTTTTTTGATACTTTTAGAAGAATTTACATAGTATTGGAATTATCTATTCGTCAAAGAGGTGGTATGCTGTGGTTATGGTATTAACTACAGCTGCTGTTTATAGGCTGGAAAGCTTGTAACACATGTTATTTTATAAAATCATTACTTATGCTCACGTGTAAGGTACATTATATATCCAGATAAAGGGGATATCATTATAAAAAATGAAAATCTTTGTATATGTGCTGCTTCTTGTTGTTTTTATAAGGTATCTTAAGAAAAAGGTGGGCTCAGGCAAGGACTAGGTGTTTTTGCAAGCAGAAATGGCAGGAAATGAGAATGTCCAGAAATTTCAGGCCTCCCAGGGTTGAAAAAGACAACTGCTTTTATGTCCTGAACATTAATATAAATATAGGGATCCACGCCTTGTGGTAAGGATCAGGGTGAGGGTGTCACCTTCCCAAACAACCCTAATATTTAAGCTAGCCTCAAGGTGGCCTCCATTAAGATGAAAGAGTTAAGTATGGACACAAGGAAGCAAAGAAATAAAGCAGGCTTAAGAACTAGAACTAGAAAAGACTTTGGTTATGGTTATCTGCACAAGGAACTGACTGGAAACAATTAGAAGCCTATTAGGGTTTTAAGGAAATCTTAAAGCCACAGAAACCTTAATTCTGGCCTGAAACTGTGCTGTCTCTGTTAGCTCCTTTAAAGAAACAGTCAGGCCTTCAAACCTATACCAGTAGAAAAAGAACTGACAATGATGCACAGCCCCAAGGAAGGCATCTGCCCCAACAGTCACTTCTGACGTGGTTCTGAAGGATCAGGTCGTAGAAGCAGGGGTGACGTGACTGTCTGACCAAGGCCCTCCCTCCATGGCCAGAGCAGTGGGTCGCCGTAATTCTTGCTCAGCTGGGAGTCAAGACAGCTGTGAATGAGCAGCTGTGTGCTCCTCATCCTTCTCTGTTCCTAAAAAGAGAACTGCTCCATAGGAGTTTTTGAAGCAGTAATCCTGTCCCTAAGCACTGCTGCATGTGGGACAGGAGGAGCAATAAACTGCTGAATGTCTTGCATGACGCTGACAATGAGAAGTTGATAGAGAAAACGCATTTTCTCTTTCCTTTGACCCACACCCACTTTATCCCAACACTGCTCAAATGTCATCTCCCAGAGGTGCTGGTAGTTCAGCTGGTAAAGAATCCGCCTGCAATGCAGGAGACCCCGGTTCGATTCCTGGCTCAGGAAGATCCGCTGGAGAAGGGATAGGCTACCCACTCCAGTATTCTTGGGCTTCCCTGGTGGCTCAGCTGGTAAAGAATCTGCCTGCATTGGGGGAGACACGAGTTCGATCCCTAGGTTGGGAAGATCCCCTGGAGAAGTGAACGGTGAACCCCACCAGTATTCTGGCCTGGAGAATTCCATGGACTGTATAGTCCATGGGGTTGCAAAGAGTCAGACACGACTGAGTGACTTTCACTTCACTTCACTTGAGAGGTGACCTAAAATCACAGCCCATCCCTTTCTACTACCTACCCTTCCTTGAGTCTCTACACCTTTACCCTCTCTTCATAGCACCTATTGTCTTGCTCCCTGACTGCAATGTAAACTCTTTCTGGGCACAACTTTGTCTTGTTCCTGAAGTCCTAGCACATAGAAATGGTTAATACATGGTAGGGTCTCAGTAAATATTTACTGGGGGAGAAAAAGACTCAATAATTAAGAGCTTCTGATTTCCGGGTGCGGGAAGCTGTGTTCACTTGGTTCTAGTTTGCTGTTGATCTGCGTCACATTGTGACCAGTGAAGATTATGATTTCTGTGCAAGGATTACTCCCTGCAAGGTGGCATTATCTGGTGTGAAACCTAACCAAAATGTCATCCTACTGGAAAAATACAGATATTGCAAAAAGCACGCTGTTCAGTATGTTTCTTGTTTGTTTTTAAGACTGAGATAGCAATATGTCACTCCCATGGGAACTCCACTTCTTTTTTGGAATGGGCACTGGTGGTCCTAACTGCAGCAGGCTACACGAATAGACCTTGGAATTCTTTTAGAATCCCCTCTGCTCCACGATTCAACAAAGAATGACATAATTAACTACAGCTGACTTGAGGGAGAGGCTAAAGATTACCAAGCAGAATTCAGTCCAGCCAGTGCCAGGTACTATGCTGGGCACAGGGGATATAGTAACATTGCTCTTGCCCTCCTACTGGTTAGGGTCTTGGGGGAACCTCAATTTGGTAGAGAAGCAGTTCCACCAGCGCTTTAAGAGTTACTCTAGGGGACGCAAAGGGCTATAGAAACACAAGCTACAGGAGTCTCAGCCAAGTGAAAAACTACAAGGGCTTCCTTCCTGGGTAAGTGTCAGCTAAGCTTGGACCCAAAGGGTAAGTGGAAAGTGTGTCTGTATGAAGAAGGGAGATGCTGATTCACTTTGCTGTACACCTGAAACTAACAGAACAATGTCAATCAACTATATTCTAATTTAAAAAATAACAAAAAAAAGAAGGAAGATGAATGGAGTGTTTTCTAGGTCAAAGAAAAGATACACACACAAAAAAGAGGCAGGCAGAGGGGGTATTACAATCTTACTCCAGACAGCCATTCTGTTTTCACCTACTACTCATCCTCTTTTCCTTCTAACTCCAGTTTCTCGCCTGTCCGTTAGCCCCTTTCTCTCTAATCATCCATTGCTCAACCCAGGAACCTATAAACAAAGAAAATGACTAAGGAGCAGCCACTGAAACCTGGAACCAAGCCTACATTACACTTAAAATTTTTTATTTTCTGCAGAAAAAATATTTTGACTACTACATTTTTGGAGTTCATTAGAAAGATCTGAAATGGATGACACCAAGCTGTTTGCCTAAAATAATGTCCCAAGCCCAAAATGGCATGGATGTTTCCTGAGATTAAAATAGAAACTTGTTTTGCTAACAGAAAACAACTTGGAAATCAAAGAGTCATTTAAGTTGAAACCATTATTTTTCCTTTTCTTGCAGAAAATTCCTGTGTTTATACACACTAAGAGATCAGAATAGTGAGGTCACTCTACCACAGAATTTTCCATTAAAAAATTTAAAGTTGGAGAAATCTCAAAAAGAAAATAAAGATCGGGGTAAAGTTTGTAACGTAGCAAACTCAGTCAATAAACATTTATGAGCACCTACTACATGAAACACACCAAACAAAGAAACTTGCCCTTGTAGAGTTTGCATTCTAGCAGGAAGAAGACGGGCAAAATAAGAAATAAGCAAACTATATAGGAAACAGATGGCACAGTGGTAAAGAATCTGCCCGCCGATGCAGGAGACCCAAGAGAGGCAGGGTTGATCCCTGGGTCGGGAAGAGCCCCTGGAGGAGGAAATGGCAACCCACCCCAGTCTTCTTCCCTGGGAAATTCCATGGACAGAGGAGCCTGGGAAGCTACAAGTCCATGGCATCATACAGTTGGACAGGATTGAGCGCACAGGCACAAAAACAGGAAACTAGAAAATGAGTGGTTTGCAGAAAAGACAGAGAACAGGCAGGGGGCATCAGGAGGGGACAGGTTGCACTTTTAAATAGGGTGGTCAAGACTGGTCACCTAAAAGAGGTGCAAAGACACGCGAGGATGAGAACCACACAGAGAATAGCTATCCGGGTTCAGGTGGAAGTGACTGTCAATGGCCTGAGGCAGGAACGCCTGAGTGTGGAAGAGAGGCATGGGCGACCACGGATTAGAGGAACGGAGGGCATAGGCTGTTAGTGAGGTCGGAGAGGTATGGGAGGCCAGATCAGGGCCCCAGGCAGTCATTCCGGGTGGGGTGTGGGATGAGAGGTGACTTGATCAGACTGATGCTTTAACGTGAATTTTAGTATAATCATTGCGTGTTTTTATGTGAACATAGCCCTTCTACAATACATTTCACTCAGCAATAACAGCAATAATTGCTCAAAATGGTCTCTAAATGATCTCCGAGGATCAGGCACTACAAGATTTAGGAAGTAATTGCTCTCCCTCTCTGGCAGGCACGTGCCCCTAAAGGGGCAGCCGCTGCTACCCTCCTACTGTGCTCAGAGTCGAGCTGGCGGAGATGGAAACAGTCTGCACCTCTCTACAAAACTCGAAGACGCCAAGCATTTCGTTCGGTTGGTTACAACATTTTTAAAAACCCTGCCTCTGCCAGCTCTGCGGGAGAAGCAAACTCCCGGAGTTTGCCTTCGCTAATTTGTCCAAGTCGTGCTGCGGTTTCGCTTAAATGCAGACACAGCTCAGCTCTGGCCCCACAAACCTCTCATCTTGGACTTCGCCCTCCGGTGAAAACTACGGCTCGCCCCTGCGGTCCCCACCTGTTCGGAAGGAACCCGCGGAGCGCGCACCTACGCCCCGGGCCCCTTTCCTCCCCGGCTCAGACTTTCCTGCCGAGCACCCTGCTCTCCCTGGTCCAGGCCGGGCTGGCAACTTTTCTCCCAGCCTGGCGCTCGCCCCGCTTGGCTGGTCCCCAAGAGACTCTGCCTTCCTGCAGTGCCCCCGCCCCCGAGCTTCCCGCCGAAGGGCCGGGCGCCCTCACCCCTCACCCGGGGACCGGAGGGCGGAGAGCCGAGCGCACGCGCGCCCCCCGCCCCTGCGCCCCTCCCCGCAGGCGGCGCGGCTTCCCGGGCAGCGCCTCCCCTCGCGGGGAGGGAGCCGGAGGGGCTCGGGACGCCGCAAGCAGACCTGCTCCGGCTGCGCGCCGCGCGGCTCTCCTCCGAGAGGGGCGGCAGTAACCTCGGCGGCCGCAGCTCCTCGGGGGAGCCGAGCACGCCTCTTCTGCGCCCCCAGCACCCGCCACCTGCTCCCCGCTTGCAGCTCAGCCTCCGCCCGGGACTCGCCGCCCGAGATGGATTTCTTCCTGGCGCTGGTGCTCGGGTCCTCGCTCTACCTGCAGGCGGCCGCGGAGTTCGACGGGAGGTAAGTCGGTCCCCGGGGACCCTCTCCTGTTCTATCCCGCGCTAATTTCACACCGTCCTGGGGTCCTGTCTCTCTGCTCTCGGGCCAGAAGCCGGGCCACCGCACGGTCTCGGCGGGAGGAGAGCCGTCGAGGGGCCGTCTCCACCAGTGGCTGCCCAAGGCCTAGAGGGCGCGCCCCCTGCGCGTCCGGGAACCCGGGAGAGGCTGCGCTGCGGGGCGGGCCGCCGAGCCCTACTCGGGGCTGCGGGAGAAGGTAGCTGGAGCCCGGCATCTGGGCTCTGAGGGCGCGGCTTAGCTGCCCCACAGGCGGTGACATGCGGGACATCCCTTGGGTGGGAAATTCTTGCTTTCGACAGCTCTGCAGTGGGGAAACTTCCAGGTGGTCCGGGCCACATCCCGGCTGGGGGCTGTCACGGTGACTCACACAAAGGGTAGGGAGAGGAAGCCGCTGTGCTTCCAGAGGGAGACCCATTGGCTTCCCCACTTGGTTTCCTTGGTGGGAGGGAGGACTCAAAATAAGGACCGAGGGGCCGGGGCGAGGACGCTGCGCGCGCGTGTGTGAGTGCCTGTACGCACACACAGCTCCCGAGACCTCGGGCGAGCCTGACTGCTGCGTGCTCTGACAGGTCCCAACAACCCCAGGCTCTGCTGCGCTCCCCTGTCACTCAGGCACTCCTCCTACCGCAGAGCGAGGAGCCCTCGCCCCGGCTGCCAGCTCGGCTCCCGAGAGTGAGAGTGTGTGTGTGTGTGTCGGGAGGGCGTGCTTGGTTACTCCACCTCGGTGCAATTACAGACCAGACTCGCCCCGAGCGCCCATCGCTGCTGCTTAAGCAGAAAACAGGCGGCAGCACCCAGGAGAGATTTTTAACTTGGGTCCCACCGCCACCCAGTCAGCGCTCGTGCAGTGACCCTCACCCCCGCCCCCGCAGCCCGAGAGACTGCCGCACCTGTTTTACCTGCAGCCTTGGAACGAATCAATTCCACGATTGATTGGCTTTCTTGTGCCTGGAAGGAACGGAGGGGAGCCAGTGGAGCGCTGAAGAGAAAAAGCGCAGCCGCTTGTTTATCACTTGGTCTCAGGAAATGTAAAGTTCGGGGTTATTTGTCCTTTGGGCTCGGGGGCAGAAGCGGGAGATGAAGGCAAGGGGAATGAAAAAATTAGTAAAGTTAAAAAAAAAAAGTGGGTAGCGGCCAGAGGCTTTTATTTTATTAAAGCAATGATTTCCCCACATTTGAATATCCTGTCCGTTTCTTGCACACATATTTGCAGCAAGAAATAATCACATGATTATGCATAGATTTTCATGTCTTAAAAATATCTAAAACAGACGATTAAAATATTGATCCTCTGGGGGGCAGGCAGGGAGAGTCGTCGAGGTAAGTGTGAATCTAAACAGGGAACCGATGTACCAAATAAGGTGTCAAAGTGGAATCTGGTTGGTAAATCCGATCCTGAAATCCAGTGTTTGCTTTAGCCCTTATTTATGTTAGAGAAGACGGTAACACGAATTGTTGATGCAGGAAAGTTTCAAACTACAAGGACACTTGAGATGTTAGCTACACTTTAAACTCTCCTTGGTTTCATTTAGTCTTTCTCAAGTACATTTTTTTTTTTTTCTGAAAATTTTTTTTGCAGAAGAGTCATAACTCAAAAAGTTTTGTTCCGTTTGATTTTAAGAAACGTCCCCTCCTTCTGCCCCTTCCCACATGTACCCCCTTATACAAGGCAGACTTTTTTCTTTTTTTCTGCTTTGACATGTCTGATTTAATACTTTTAAGTTTACCATGAATCAGCCAAAACTGGCCTTCCCCTCAGTAACAGGTGTGGGCCTTTGAGGAATCTGTTTTATTTCAAACTTCAGAAACCATCCTGTGAGTGGCAGCCTTGAGAATTCTTGGTTTTAGCTGGTGCTATTTCCCTGTAAGAAAGGATCTTCCCCTCCTTTTCCCCCTCCGCTCTTGTACTGTTGTATATGTGTCTGTCTGAGGTTTGAAATTAGATCATAGCAGAACCATTTCCCTGAAGGTGTTCTGTTGTGTAATTTCTTCAGGCATGAAAGGGTTCGTAGAAAATTGTTGGGTGTGATTAAAAAGTTTTTCTAAAGTAATAAGGAGGAAATTATTTTTAATTTCCAGAGTGTCTTTATTTAATTTGAATCCTTCTGTTTGGTAGGTGGCCCAGGCAAATAGTGTCATCCATTGGCCTGTGTCGTTACGGCGGGAGGATTGACTGCTGCTGGGGCTGGGCCCGCCGGCCCTGGGGACAGTGTCAGCGTGAGTATCGGCCAGGGACTTCAGCATCTGTGGGGGGGCGGGCTGTCCACGGTCAGTCATGGCTTCACTCTGTGCATTGGAGGGCTCATTACTGAGCAAGGCTTCCTGGTGTGGTTCTGACGTGGGAGTTGCCCCTGACCTCTTATTCTGCCCCTTTCCAACCGGAATCCCCCCTCCTAAAGTAAGGTGCCAGTTCTGTTATTCACAGAGGTACCTAGGACGCTCGTTTTAGCATTTGTCCTCAGTATCTCCAGCTCTTGTTTTCCCATCAGGCTTACTCTTGGCTGTGGGCTGTGAGATGGGGGTAAGATAATAAGTCTAGACTGTATTTACACTAAATAAACTCTGAATCTTACAGCACTTATAAATACCTTGCCATAGCTGTTGTATAAAGTGGCCTATTTGTAAATCTTTTTTTTTGAAGTGAGATTGTATTGACTAGATTCTAAATGGACCACCCAGTATAATCAAATAGCACTTAAAAAAAAAATCATTTTGAAGTTCTATGAGCAGTCAACATCATGTACTAAGTGCCAAATCAGAACACTGATTTTTTTTACCTTTTCCATAATCACAAATGGATAGTTACAAATGGATAGTTTAATGGTAGAAATCAGAGCCACATCCCAGAAGTTTGAGAAATTCATTCCCACCTTTTTATCTACATCTTAAAAGTTTATCTTTCCCAGTTGCCCTAACAAAAAAATTCACAAAACAGTCAAGTAAATTTCTGCAATATTTTTGGATCCCTAGATTGGTATGTCTGGTTAGATGGTGGAACTGAGTTGATTTCTATGTATTCCAGTGTTTTTAACAGTAATAAAAAAGGGGCTTAGAGAAATATGGAAGGGTGGTTAAAAAGACTGGAGTTACAAAGGGAGGAGCCTGCCTTAGTGAAGTGTTGGTGAGGTGAGGAATCAGGTAAATTTCAGTTTAGAAATCTAGGCATTCCCTTAGTTATTTCAGTCTTTGGGGATGTCTGCCCCTAACTTTGTGAAAGAGGGAGAGTAACAGCCCTGGGTTGACATCTCTGGTTAGGGAGGAAAAGGTAAAGGGGACTCATGGTTGTTTGCCCGCTCCTTGCAAGCCACTGGGCCAGACTGGGTGCACAGCTGGGTCACTGCTGCATTTATTAAAGGCAGATGGTGGTAACTCAAGTTTTTGGTAAACAAAAGAACAATGTAAAGCTTCTGTGCCCCTACTCGTTAGTCTGTTTCACGTTGTTTTTAAGGGAAGATGGTCAGAGAGAAGAATGATACCTGATGAACTATACTCTATGGTGCCACTTACGCCACTGGCACAGAGGTGTTTGCACAGCTGGAGGCCACAGGTGTGGAATGTGAAGAGCAGTCAGGTGTTGATAAGCAAAAGGTGAAGAGCGGACTCTTCTCTTGACCCAGTCAATGTACACACCTCTCCTGAATAAAAGATAAGTAGCTTCTTGGCAGGAAGGAAGGTAGTTTCACTGCTTCACAGCGAAGGAGGTGGAAACTACCTTCCTTCCTGCCTTAGTTTTCTGAACACCCCCAAATCGAGTGTTGCAGCACTCTGGGGTGTGCACAGGCCCCCAGCCCCACCCAGGACGAGGCTGCCTGGCTGAGCGCGCTGGAGTGCGCCTCCCGTGAAGGCAGCGTGCCAGGGCAGCCGGCAGAAGCAAGCGGAGGAGATTTGCACTCTGCCTGTTGTGCTTAAAGAATTTTGAGGAGAAAACTCTCTTAGAGGTTCATCAACTGTGGAATTCCCCCAGAAAGAGCTGTTTTATGTCTCTTTATCTTGGAATTAAATTTGCTCTGATACACACTGCCTTGGCAGTTCTGAATTTGAATGAGTTTAAAGACCTTTGAAGAGTCCAGTGGTATGACAAAATTTAAACATCCGAGTGATTGCCTAGCATTTCATTTTCTGTGCAGTAGTTTTCCCAGCAGACACGGGACACTCTAATTTTCTGTACCTTCATTTTGTTTCTGAAAGACAGCACAAGCAGTCAAATATAGTATTTGATAGTATTTATCTTTTCCTTCTTGCATTGGATCCGAGGAAGCTGCAACATGGCATGAGTTAGTTATTGAAATGGTGATAAATGCGTTAAGGTGATCCTTCACAAACCCCAGTTTATCTCAGGTTTGATGAAAGTTTGAGAGGCAGCATAGTGGAGGAAATGTGGGCTCTGGAGCTAGACTCCCTGGGTTTAAACTAGTTCCTCCACCTGTTAGCTGTGTGACCTTTAACAGATCATTCAGTCCCTCTCTGCTTTGTTTTCCTCATCTCTAAAATGGATCTAAAATCGTACAATACCTCCTAGGACCATAACAAAATTGAAGTAAATTATCATTTGTAAAGCATGTAAAACTACTCCAGGTATACCCTATTAGGTGCATCTGGTGGAATTAAAGACATATAAAGGAATACTGGTGTTGACACAGTGTTGTGGGATGGGTCCTTCTGTGCCATTAGATTCTTTGTTCTTTATACTGCCTATCTTAAAAAAAAAATGGTTCTGAGATTCTCTTTGTTGCAGTAAAATAAAATGCCTTTAAAAAGGGCCAGATGGATCTTTACCATTAATATTATAGATGGTAGAGCTTTAAAGATGAGTTCAAAGATGGATGCTTCCTTGCCTGTGTTTTATTTTTGCAGAATCTCAGCTGGTCCCAGCATCTTTTGCCAGTTCAGAGATCCCTCTGTCGTCGTTTTGCTATAAACAGGCAGAGGAATGTGCATGTTGGGGGTGAGTCTGCTCAAAGTAGGAGTGAACAGCACCAAAAAGAGGCTTGTTGGGGACGGAAGGAAAACTCCTGATTGGTTTTAAAGGAAGCTTTTGTGAAATTTAAACCCTTGTCACTATATTTATTCGAGGAAAATAGACTTGCTATTCTTTAACAGTTATATCTGGTAATGGATTACCTATAAAAATTCCAAACAGCTTCTGGGAAATTTAACGTGAAAAATGTTTTTGCCTTTCTGACCCTTATATAATCTCAGAGTCCCTTTCCCATGAGGAACATTCTCCCTTCCTCAACAGGGTGCCCTGGTTCTCGTTTTTCTCAATGATTCACTTTGAAATTTTCCTTCAAATCAGCCCAGCAAAGCAAAAGGGAGCAATTCCCTCCTGCGTGCAGTACCTCCCAGTTTGTCCCTTAGGAAAGGTGTAAGTTGAGGGAGGTCTCACAGGCTAGAGCACTGACCCTGTGGTGGCTATTCCATTTGGTTGAGCACATGTGAGATGTTTTGACTCAATATTTATGTGAGTAGAGTATATGTATTTACCCAAAAGATGCTGTATTTCATTTTCACTTGCTGCCCACCTTTTCATGGACAATTCACCTGGCATGGGGCTTGCATTGCTCAGCCTGCAAGTCCAGCCGCAGTTCAGCCAGACCTCCTGCCCTTTCCTCTGGGACTGAGAAAGGAGGAACCAGAGATGCTCCCCAGCAGGCACAGGAACCATCCTGCATCCTGCCCATGCCACCCAACACTTCCACCTGGCCGAGGAAAGCAAGCCCTGTTCCAGAAATAGGCAGGTTACGTTTTCACTGTGCTTTCAGAGGTCATACCTGTACCTTCCTCTATCCTTTGATTCTTTGTATTCTTGACTCAAACAGATCTCTACATGTTGAGGATTCAGAATTGGAGTTTCTAATTAACTGTCTTGGACTTTACCTTTATTAACTATAGATATAACTCTGGACTGGAAAAGGGAGGTTTCTTAATATGTTTGCAGCACACTGGATGGGTCTATCTTTACAGAACGCAGCATGTTAATCACTCAAAGGATCACAAACTACTTGTTACTTGCTCTGTAGTTATTTCTGCTTAACTTCCCTAACTTTCCCATCACATTAATGACACATTTCAATTACTTTAACAATTTCTCTACTCCTAACAAGTGGAGATCTCAGTAATAAAGATTTCTCGGTGTTTCTCTGATTTTAAAAAGCCATGTATGCCGTGGAAACAGTTCTTAACTAAAAGCACTAGACAGTTTGAGACCACTGAGTGGAGTTGTGACTTTTGTACCTGATTAGCTATTTAACATTTCTCAGCGGCTCTTTTCCCAGTTTACAAGTGGATTTCTAAGGTGCCCTGCAGCTCTAAATCCCACTGAGAACTTCCTTTATATTTTAAAGTATATAGGATCTAGACATTGCGTTTCTGTATGGTTGTTTTTCTGTTTACTGGGAGGTTTGGCTCTCTATGTGGCTGTAACAATAGTGTTTCTGTTGCAAGCACTTTGTAAAGGTGTGGAGAAAAATTCAAAATGCAGCTAGTTCTAGGTTTCAACAAAGCTATTAAGTTTCTGAATTCTTTGGCTGTCCTTGAGCAATTTTCCTTAAGACCAGGAAAAATGCGGGAATTTTGTTATGTTTCTTTGGAGATTTTGGTGAGATATAAAACGCACACCTAGAGTTTGATTTTACTTTGCTAGTTCTAAACCTCATTTCCTCCTACCGTCCCCCGCCCCGAAGTTAGTAAAGACTGCAACTGTACAATTGCCATGTAAAGTGAAAATTCTGGATTCTTAAAAGCGCTTGATAAACTTACAGCTTAGTTCAAGGACTAACTCAAGGACTGAGAAACAGTAATTCATTCTGAAACTGTTTTGGAGTTGTACCTCCAATAATTTCATTTGGATAATATGCGTTATGGCTAATGATTGTGGATCACTAGAAAGAATGATGAGCAAATTATTGAATTCATTATTTCTGTATGTCAAATGAAATGGTTATTAGTTGAAGCAGAGAATTTTGATACAGTAAATGAAACACTTAAAATTCATATTTTATTCTTCAATTCACATCTGGTTTCAGAAATCCAGCCTCATGAAAGGAACATGATTTGTTCATTTTCGCGCCCTATGTTAGTCATTGATTTCATGTCCCTAGTCACAAAATACATAGATTACACCCTTCTTTGATTATTTGGATTTTGAATCCTTTTTTTAAAATAAGAGTAAACGAGAAATACCGGAAGTGATTTTGAAGGCCACCTCTAGTGTGCCCACACTGTTCCTAGTGAGTGCCTTTCCATTAGTAGTAAACAGCTGTGGCAGCCTGCACCGGACATGAATCAGCATTTTATGGATGAGGCAGTTTTCTATACCCGTACAACTGTATGCATCCCACCAGGAGTGGTTGGGAATCTCAAGGCAGGCTGTGCTACGCAGAGCTGTGTTGAAGATTGCCAGCAAGTCCTGGGCCAGCTGAATGGAGTTGAGCGTGCTTCACTGCCTAAATTCAGCTTCCTCCTCTAATCTTGGGGTGAGAATGCAGAATGTCATGGTTTATTTTTGGAGGTAGGAATAAATGCTAGGCAGTGGACCATCTTATAACTACTTTCAGCCCTCAATCTGAATTTCCACATCCTTAGGAAGTAGTCTTCAAGATTAACCAACCACCCACTTTCCATGAAAAGGTTATTTAAGAATGGTATGTGCTTTGGGTAACTTCAAATGGTCCTGGAATGTAGATTCCACACCAAAATCAGCGCTGAAGAAGTCTGACTTTTTCGCACAGGTAGTTTTGGAGGATGAGTCTTCTTGCAAGTCAAGGTTCAGAGAAATTACCTTGTTCCTTCATTCTTTCCCCTGATTAGAACTGATCCTTATATCTTACTATTGAGAGCTACTAATTTCCTTAGAGGGCTTTCCAGGTAGTGCTAGTGGTAAAGAACCTGCCTGCCAATGCAGGAGATATAAGAGACGGGGGTTCCATCCCAGGGTCGAGAAGATCCCCTAGAGGAGAGTATGGCAACCCACTCCAGTATTCTTGCCTGGAGAATCCCCTGGACACAGGAGCCTGCAGGCTGCAGTCCATAGCGTTGCACAAAGGTGAACCCGACTGAAGCAACTTAGCATGCTCCTAGGACTCCCATTTCAGTTAATCTGGGTGGGTCTTAACTTTTATAGACCAGAAATGTTAGCGCTTCTCAGCCTGGGATATCAGGTCAAATGAAAGGAAGTACTTTAGTGGCTGGAAGTTCAGCTGCTCCATCTGCCCTCAAATACCTGCCACATGGAGATGCTGCCTGAAAGGATATGCACACGTGGTCCCAAGGAGCCGCTTCTGGCCCAGAAACGACACTGTTTCCTCCTTCGAAATTTTTTGATAAGCTTTGAAAAATGTAGTTGAGCTCCTCACTCTCCCCTCCTGTAGCAATTGTAATGGCAGTTTTCAGATGTGGAGTTCATGTTATATGCATTTTCAGTCAATTGAATCAACCGCATGCCTTTAAAATGACAGTCCAGTGATGCTGAGTGATTCTGCAGTTTCCTTCAGTGAATAATGGAAGATATTCACAGGGGAGATGAAAGGGAAGAGGAGGAGCATTCTTAGCCTTAATTCTCATTACTTCCCACTCCCCTAACTATAGTGGATACTTTTGTTTCTCTCCCAGCAATTTTGTGCAGGTTTAAATTTTTTTCCCATTAATTTTTTTAAAAATGTATTTATTTTATAAGAGGAAGTGTGTTCAGGTCCTTAAATACCCCTTGTTAGACAATATTACCAGGTTTTTGTATACTTTTCAGAAATATTTTACGTATTTGTGGGCAAATTCCTGTATATCTCCACCCCTACCTCTTTGGTGCAAATGAAAGCATGCAATATACCCCATTTTACCTTCTTTTTCTTAAAAATGCATCTTGAAGGTCTTTCTTTATCATCAGTACACGAAGCAATTGCTCATTTTTTAATGAATCTGTAGTATTCCACCATATGACTATGTTATAATTGAGTAACCAAAATTCTTCCTGTTCATAAAGTAATGGCAAGAAGTAAACCTGGTCTATACCTTCTTTTTTCATATGATACTGCATTTTGGAGGCTAGTCCTTATCAATTCATGTAAGCTTGACTCATTCTTTTAAATATGGAGGTACCGTGTTATTGTTCAGTCGCTAAGTTGTGTCCAACTCTTTGCAGTCCATGAACAGCAATGCTTCAGCCTTCCCTGTCCTTCACTATCTTCTGGAGTTTGCTCAGACTTATGTCCATTGAGTCAGTGATGCTATCTAGCCATCTCATTCTCTGCCATCCCCTTTTCCTCCTGCCCTTAATCTTTCCTAGCGTCCGGATCTTTTCCAGTGAATCAGCTCTTTGCATTAGATGGCCAAGGTATTTGGAGCTCCATCTTCAGCATCAGTCCTTGCAATGAATATTCAGGGTTGATTTCCTTTAGGATTGACTGGTTTGATCTCCTTGCTATCCAAGGGACTCTCAACAGTCTTCTCCAACACGACAATTCAGAAGCATCAGTTCTTCAGTGATTAGCCTTCTTTATGGGCCAACTCTCACATCCATACATGACTACTGGAAAAACAACAGCTTTGACTAGATGGACCTTTATTGGCAAAGTAATCTTGGCTTTTGGAAATGCTGTCTAGGTTGGTCATAATTTTTCTTCCAAGAAGCAAGCATCTTGTAATTTCATGGCTGTAGTCACCATCTACAGTGATTTTGGAGCCCAAGAAAATAGTCTGTCACTGTTTCCACTTTTCCCCCATCTATTTGCGATAAAGTGATGGAACCAGATGCCATGATCTTAGTTTTTAGAATGTTGAGTTTTAAGCCAGCTTTTTCACTCTCTTCTTTCACCCTCATCAAGAGGCTCTTTAGTTCCTCATTGCTTTCTGCCATTAGAGTGATACATTTTCATATCTGAGGTTGTTGATATTTCTCCCAGGAATCTTGATTCCAACTTGTGATTCATTCAACCCAGCATTTTCCATGATGTACTCTGCATATAAGTTATATAAGCAGAATGACAATATACAGCCTTGATGTAATCCTTTCCCAGTTTAGGGCCAGTCTGTTGTTCCGTGTCTGGTTCTAACTGTTGCTTCTAGTCCTGCATATACGTTTCTCAAGAGACAGGTAAGGTGGTCTGGTATTCCATCTGTTTAAGAATTCCCGAGGTTTGTTGTAATCGACATCAAAGGCTTTAGCATAGTCAGTGAAGTAGAAGTAGGGTATTTTTTTGTTTTTTTGTTTTTTTGTTTTTTTTTAATTCTCTTGCTCTTTCTATGATCCAGTGAATGTTGGCAATTTGATCTCTGGTTCCTCTGCTCTTCTAAATTCAGCTTGTACATCTGGAAGTTCTCAGTTCACATAACTGTTGAAGCCTAACTTGGATTTTGAACATGACCTTGCTAACATGTGAAATGAGCGCAATTGTCCATTCTTTGGCATTGCTTTTCTTTGGGACTGGGAGGAAAACTGACCCTTTCCAGTCCTGTGGCCACTGGTGAGTTTTCCAAATTTTATGTATTGAGTGCAGCATTTTAACGGCATCACCTTTTAGGATTTGAAATAACTCAGCTGGAATTCCATCACCTCCACTAGCTTTGTTCATAGTGATGCTTCCTAAGGCCCATTTGACTTCACACGCCAGGATGTCTGGCTCTAGGTGAGTGATCACACCATCATGGTTACCTGGATCATGAAGATATTTTTTCTACAGTTCTTCTGTGTATTCTTACCATCTCTTCTTAATGTCTTCTGCTTCTGTTAGGTCCTCACCATTTCTGTCCTTTATTGTGCCCATCTTTGCATGAAATGTTCCCTTGGCATCTCTAATTTTCTTGAAGAGATCGCTAGTCTTTCCCATTCTATTGTTTTCCTCTATTTCTTTGAATTGTTCACTTAAGAAGCCTTTCTTATCTCTCTTTGCTATTCCCTGAAATTCTGCATTCAGTTGGGGATATCTTTTCCTTTCTCCTTTACCTTTTGCTTCTCTTTTCTCAGCTCTTTGTAAGGCCTCTACAGACAGACACTTTGCCTTCTTGCTTTTTCTTGGGGATAGTTTTGGTCACCACCTCCTGTACAATATTGTAAACCTTGGTTTTTAAGGCACTCTTATCAGATCTAATCCCTTGAATCTATTTGTCACTTCCACTATATAATCATAAGGGATTTAATTTAGGTCATACCTGAATGGTCTAATGGTTTTCCCTACTTTCTTGAATTTAAGCCTGAATTTTGCAATAAGGAACTGATGATCTGAGCCACAGTCAGCTCCAGATCTTGTTTTTTGCTGGCTGTATAGAGGTTCTCCATCTTTGGCTGCAAAGAATATAATCAGTCTGATTTCGGTATTAACCATCTGGTGGTGTACATGTGTAGAGTCTGAGGGCTACTCCATTTCTTCTAAAGGACTTTTGCCCACAGTAGTAGGTATAATGGTCATCTAATTTAAATTCCTCCATTCCACTGGAGAAAGGAATGGAAAACCACTTCAGCATTCTTGCCTCGAGAACTCCATGAACAGTATGAAAAGGCATATGACACCAGGAGGTGAGCCCCTCAGGCTGGTAGGTGTCCAGTATGCTATTGAGGAAGAGTGGAGAAATAGGTCCAGAAAGAAGGGAGAGTCTGGGCTAAAGCAGAAATGCTGCTCAGCTGTGGATATGCCTGGTGGTGAAAGTAAAGTTCGATGCTGTAAAGAACAATATTGCATAGGAACCTGGAATTTTAGGTCCATGAATCAAGGTAAATTGTATGTGGATGCACCATAATTAATTTTATTGATTAATTTTAAAATCCCCTATTTATGTATATTTAGGTGGTTTTCAGTCCCTTGTTTTTACAAAATAAGCCGTAGTGAATATCTTTACATATCATCATCACTGTTGTATACATACAGATGTGGAAGAATTGGAGAGTCATTCTGTTTTTATGTAAGTACAGTTACTAAACAGCTCTCATTTTATTTTTGTAAAATTTCTTGTATAAAATGTGTAACTTAAAGGAGATTAAGTCATGGATAATATTACTGAGCATAAACCTTCCATTCAGTCACTTTCTATTTTTGGCTCCTTAGAAGATACCTTAAAAGACAAGTAGAATGGATTTCTTTCTATGGTTTTATGTCCTACCTTGTTTGGAAAAGGATGTGGTTTCCAGGAATGAGTGCCTTAAAATAGGAAAATAGAATTAACAAAGTCTAGAGGAAGAAAAAAGGATAGAACAAAATGTAAGATGGGAGGACAGCTAATAAATGCAGATATGTAAGCCATAGGAGTCAAATTCTGTTGTATAATTTGGGTCTTAGTTTCTCCTAGCCAAAGAGAAAAGGGAATTTTCATTGCTCATATAATTCTTTTTGTTTGTTAGGGAAGAAATAAGCCAGTTGTTTGGGGGAAATTATGGGTTTTACCACATACAGTTCTGAAAGACTTTCATGTGGTATTTATAGAAGAGGGGTGAATGATGGAGTGGAAGGGGGCCAGAGCAACATTTTTACCATGAACCAGTGGTGGTTATGGCACCCCACTCCAGCACTCTTGCCTGGAAAATCCCATGGACGGAGGAGCCTGGTAGGCTGCAGTCCGTGGGGTCACAAAGAGTCGGACACGACTGAGCGACCTCACTCACTTTTCACTTTCATGCATTGAAGGAAATGGCAACCCACTCCAGCATTCTTGCCTGGAGAATCCCAGGGATGGGGGAGACTGGTGGGCTGCCGTCTATGGGGTCGCACAGAGTTGGACACAACTGGAGCGACTTAGCAGCAGCAGCAGCAGCAGGATCCAGTATAAAGAGGCTCTGCAAAGAAATCAGTGGGAGAATTTTTTTGTATCAATTTTGTATGAGTTATTATTTTTGTATTCATTGAACATCAGTGTGAAATTCATTATCATTTTGTATGTACTTTCTCCTTTTTGTACAGATTATGACTTGGGATAAGTGGTGAGGCACGAAGGCATCACTTATCCTACTTACGCTGTAACATGGAATAAGGGCCGATGAGCCCAGAAACAGCAAAATCTTTGACCAGTGTTCCTTTTGCCAAAGCTCCTGATTGTTATACATGTGCAGAGGAGCCAAAATGACTCTTGGTTTTTATTCTAGTTCACCTGGATCTCACGGAAGGCTGCTTTAAATAAGCTACTGAGACCTGAATAGAGTCAAAGTAGAATCTCAGGTCACCATCCAGACACAAACGTACCTTCACTGGGGCCTGAGGAAAGCCTGCCTGGGCTTCCCGGGTGAGGCTAGTGGCTAAGAACTCGCCTGCCAGCGCAGGAGACATAAGAGACGTGGGTTTGATCCCTGGGTCGGGAAGATCCTGTGGAGGAAGAAATGGCAGCCCACTCCAGTATTCTTGCCTGGGAAATCCCATGGACAGAGGAGCCTGGCGGGCTGCAGTCTATGGGGCCACAAAGAGTCAGACACAGCTGAAGTGACTTAGCACACACACATGCTGCTGCTGCTGCTAAGTCGCTTCAGTCGTGTCCGACTCTGTGTGACCCCATAGACGGCAGCCCGCCAGGCTCCCCCGTCCCTGGGATTCTCCAGGCAAGAACACTGAAGTGGGTTGCCATTTCCTTCTCCAATGCATGAAAGTGAAAAGTGAAAGTGAAGTCGCTCAGTCATGTCTGACTCTTTTGTGACCCCATGGACTGCAGCCTACCAGGCTCCTCCATCCATGGGATTTTCCAGGCAAGAGTACTGGAGTTGGGTGCCATTGCCTTCTCCCACACACACATGAGGAAAGGCTAATTCTCAGGGACTGCTGAAGCTCCAGTGGCATTGGAACCCGAAACTCTGGGGACACATATGCCCAGGAGAATCACTCTGTATCTGTCTCTCTCTCAAAAAAGAAGAGCACTCACCATGTATCTTGAGAGGGCACCAATCCAGTAAGTCCCCCATCTCTTTATGAGAAACACAGACAGGGGTTTTGAATGCCTTTCCTCAAAGATTAGCACCAACGGAGAATCTAACCTGTCCAAAAATTGCCACCTTGTATCAACCTGGAGGGGAGCCAAGGAGTTTACATTGCCAGGGCCAAGATCTTACACTTCTTTGTGGGGATTAATAAATGATCAGTTCTCAAAGAACAAAACAAAGATAATTTGGCTTGAAAAAATTTAAAAGTGGTATCAACCACTGCCCATAACAAAGTACTGTTAGCATAGGCTAAATGTGATTGATGGTGCATCCCTGGAAATTTGACCAGAGCAAACTGGTTGCAAAATATGTATCTAGTTACTTAAAAACTGGTGCCTTGCAAGGTTCAGAGTTCAGTTAAGTAATGTCAAATATAAAGAAACTTATACTTGTGCATTTTAAATTATATTTAGTGCATTTTAACGCACTAAAGCTTCACTTAAAATTTTCCAGTTTTACCACGTAAGTTACTGCTAGTGCCTAATTCAGATAATTATGGTCATAATATAATTACTAATAAAATTCCTAATAAAGCCAGCATAAAGGAATATATTATAGCCTAGATGTGATAAAGTATTATTATATGGTAAAATAATGTCAGATACCCATGTGTTATTACATATTCTTTCATTGATATTCTTAAGAATTGTAGTTTTACCTTAGACTATGAAACTAAGTCAACTTGTTATTATCTGATTGAAGCAAAAAGAGATATAAATAATCAAGTTGGCTTCTTAGCTTTATTATAGTTGATTTTGTAGAAGAAACAGTTTTCTTTTTAATTATATTTAACTAGAAGCCCTCATTTTTTTTTTTTTCCATATTTAACCAAAGGCTGGAGACAGTCTTCGTAGGTACTAGATGCCAGGGAAATACAAGTTAAGACTAAAAATTTGCTGGAGGTGATTCGAATGAGGGTATTCCAGAATCAAATAAAATTTAAAGCTGAACATTTAATATGGTCAATATGTCTTTAACTGTCCTGTAGATTAATGATATAAATTCTCCAAATCTAACATTGTTTTCCTGTTATAATATCATTAAATCACAAGGTTAAAGTTGCCTTTTGTAAATATTACTGACTTATTCTCAACTTTTAGGAACCATGTCATCACAGTTAAAATTTGCACTAATGTACACAAATGAAGAAACTAATATTTTTGGATTTATGCTTAACTTTGCTAAAAACAATGCTGTTTTACAAAACTTTAGCCTTGTTTTCATAGATCAGAGTTTTCAAACTCAGTTTCTATGAAAAATCCTTAAATGGTCAGAGGTATTTCTGTATTTAGCACAGAAACTAACTCCTTGGATAGACTTTCTGAATATTAGCTTCTTGCCACCCAAAATATTTTTCTAAAGCCTTTGTGACTTCCTGTTTTCTTTCACTGTTAAGGTTTTGTAGGTACTTGAAATCTACTGTCCAAGTGCTTTCATGCCAACAAATAGCAAGTAATAGAAAAAGACAAATTGCAGCTTATACTTAAATGTATTTTTTTTAAATGTACATGGGTTAGGGTACATGATTTTATATAATTTACTATGGCAATAGTTTCTACTAGATAAATTGTCCTAAGTTCATGTAATTGCATAAATATTTCACGGTGTTTCATATTGATAATGTTGGTTTCAAGTTCTTTTGTTCCTTAGATTGTTTTTAAATCACTGATGAATTTAAAAGTTCTTAATATCTTTGTGTATGGTCCAAAATTAAGATATCCCCCTGTATAGCTTATTTCCTAATTAAGGCAGAATTTTGGTTTTTTTTTTTAAAGCAATTAAAACAGGGGAGAAAATACAAAATTATGAAGAGATAATTTGTAGATTTGTTAAATGTTCTGTTCTCTAATCTTGTGTTGAGGTTTGATGGATTTTGTAACTTAAATACTTATAAAGTAGTGGAAAGATTCCAGATTGTTACTCAAAATTCTATTCATGGGGTCTGTTGTCTTGAATGTTGCTTTAATAAACATGCAGAGTTGGAGAGTTGTCTATAAATAGTGTTTCCTGGGCTAATATTAACTTTTTTGACAATGAGAAATACATGTAATTTTGGGTTGGGACAGGGAGAACGTCTTAGAGTTACTACTTTTTCCAGCTGGAGATTAGGGTTGGAAGATAGAGGTGCAAAGTCTGGGAGGACCAGTCCCTTTCATCTGGGAGCCTGGATTTATTGCCCTGAAGGACGTGCGTGTATCTTGCTTCAGAGGCTGTGTGATGATACACCATAAGACAGGGATCCCTTTGGATAATACAGAGGCTCAATTCCTTTGGGTTTCTTATCCCTCATTTTCCCTAACTCTGTCCAGGGCCCAGAATGGACTCCAAATCTGTGACCTGTGTTTAGCAGGCAAGAAAAGACATCCCCAAATTGTTTAGCTTCTCTGGTTTATATTAGTTACAATTTTATAAAAAGTCATCAGAGTGCTCATGATGTTTAAGGATGCCTAATAATCACGGAGACCTGTCTGTAAAGTCAGTGTCACTGGGAACCCTGAGGTGAACTGAAGCAGTGGTCTGGGGCAAGTCTCAGGAGAGACTTCTGCAGTTGAGAATTCTCACTGGGTGGCTTGGAGCTGGCAAGACTGCATGTATTAAACACTATGGCTTTTTATAGTGGCTGTTGGAAAACTGATTATCAGGAGAAAATGGACAGGCGTTTCCTTATTATTTGCTACGAATGAATCCTGTTTTAGTGCTTTTCACCGTGGGGTTCATACCACACACACAAAAAACATGTAGGGCTTTTATTTTTGACAGCTTTCACAAAAACTGTGGTGATGGTTGGCTATGAACATTTCCTTACACATCATTAGAGAATAGATTCCAGAAGCTTCCTGGAGATAATTACTCCAAGTTTAACATTGCTTTGACTTAAAATGCAGTTTTGTATAGTTTTAAAATGCAAATTTTAGAATGTCGGACTTTGGCTAAAATTTCATTCTGGAAGTCTTATTTAATGGGTGTAGATACCAATATCATAAAACTTGCCAAATCTATGTGTGTCAACACTGATTTAAGTGAAGTAGGAGAAATGTGACCCAATTAAGATATTATGAGACAAAAATAAACTATACAGAATTGTTTGGCTGCTTGGTACTAACATAACTAGTTAGAAAATAATGATGTTTGCTATTCTTTATTAGCTTATTTCACCTTTATTTTAAATTAATACTTTTTCTTGATAGATTATTCAAAATTTGCATTCAAAGAGAATTAAAGAAACAGTATCCTTTTATATTTTTCTTCTCATACATAACCGTAGTCATGGTTTTCCTTAATATGTGATCCAGAGTATAATTTGCAATTTATGCTTTGATTTATTTTCAGCTTTTTGCTTAGATTGTGCCTGATATATGTCATTATTTTAAGAAATATATCAAGATCAGGAGTTCTTTTAAAGTTAGCAACAATAACAAAAACAACACGCTAACTTGTAAACACAATGGACATGAAAATAATACTCTAAAAAACAAATGTTATGTGTGCCTTTAAAAGTATAAAGCAATCATTCTGGATCGATAAACTACTGCTTTGAGTTAAATTGGACTTACAATTTTTTTCTTCTGATACTACCCCAAAGAAGGCTCTATGCACCTTGCCTTAAATTATACAAACAAATAACACAAATGGACAGTTAAAGTGAATATTTTGTGCTTTAAAGAAGACTAATATTTTATGCTATAAAGGCATTGATCCAAAAGAAAAGTAATAAAATCATCTCTTCCCTTACCTCTAGGATTTCTAGGCGGTCGAACCCTAACCATTACTAGTAGTGTTTCAAATTTCTTCCATTTACTTTCATTATACCGGGTTATTTGTATCTTCGAGTGAAATGGCTGAGCTTTCCCACTAATTCCCGTTGCTATTGACAACCAAAGCAGCCATGCAAGAAGAAAATGCTGTGGAAGGAAAAGAAAAAAAACCTTAATATTTCCTTCTCAAAGTTGGAGAGAAAAGGGAAACACAGTATGTAAGAAACAGGTAAGTAAAAAAAATATATATCACTTTAAAAAACTACTAGTCTTGGTTACTAATTGATCAAAAGTTTTAATTTTTTTTCAGATATTTTGTCCAATACTCGTTTAAATAAAAGGATACTGTCTCTTGGAACCAAAAATTAATATTCTGAAGATTAAAAATTGGATTGGAAGGTACAATGTCACTAGAGGTCTGAAATATTTTAATTTAGAATTTGAACTATGAAAGAATAGCACAACTTCAATTATTGGTTAATATCTTTGTTACAGAATGTTTTTTAATGACAAAATGGTGACTAAAATATTACTATTTTGAACATGTCCTAGATTTTTTTTGTTTGTTTCAGAAAAGCACTGAAAGTTGCAAACATGTAAGTCTCCGGGAATGTAACAAGTTGATAAATACCCAAGTCCAGCCTCCTTACAGAGAAAAGATCTGGAATTTCTTTTTTTGGACATTTGTTTTGCAGCTTTCTACGTCTTAAGGCAGAGAATAGCCAGGATAAGGTGCCAGCTCAAAGGTTAGATGAACATTTTTTTTGAAATAATTTCGGCTAATCTATGTCTTGAAAGGCATACTTCTAAATAATAACTTTATAAAGTTATTAATAAAACTTAACACTAGTTGTGTTCCTGAGTTGCTTTTTGGGGGGAAGCTGTATTCCTTAGAGATGTGTTTATTCTGTTCATAATTTTGTTTCCAGTTCTTACATTAAACTTTTCCATTTCAGTTTATAATTTCTTTCTTCTGTTTTACGAATCTAATAAATTTACCTCCATTCTAACCTAAAGGACAGTTTATATTTTTAATACTTAAAGAAGCAAAAAAAAAAAAAAATAATCCACCAAAAGAAATTACTAACACCATCCTATCATTAACCTGAGGGAATTGTGTCTCGTATTCATTAATTCTCCGTGGAAAAATCAGGTAAGAAGTCTTTTTATTGTGTAACATATGTTAGATGTGGTACTAGCACCTAGGAGTGTTCATGCTATGATTTTGGTGCATAAGAAGTTTCTTGTTTTAAACATTTTTGAAAGTGAACAATGTCACCTGACAAATCATCCTTATGATACTTAACTGAAAATTTTTGGTGAAATATGTGTAATTCTGTTTTATGGATTTGGTACCAAGAAGACAACGTACTTTATATTTTTATATGTCAGAGAAAGTGTCTTTAAGGGGAGATTTTAATAAAACCATTTGGGAACAAGCTTTGATAGTTTTGGAAATAAATGTTAAGACTTTTTTCTGTTCAGAGAGACTTAAAAAAATCAAAGCATATGTATCTTATATTTACTGTCAGCTGTAGGATTAACTATCAGAGCTATGGCTGAAGTTAAGGAGTCAGTGCCAAAGAATATAATTTGGGTTTTGTCCCCAGCACATGTGGGTTCAGGACTCTTTCCTGTGACTCGCCAACTGTGACATACTAGATATTTTAAGTTTTCTGCGCCACGGTTTCCTAATCTTTAAACCTACTGGCAGGATTGTTGCTGGCCATCAGGAGAATGCCTCCTCCTCATGCAGAACAGTTCTTGATAAGTGTTTGAACTTTGAAATGGTGTTTTACCAGGGTCGATGATAGCATCCGTGGTATATGGCATGTTTTAAACTACATTTTGTTTACCATGCCCATCATTTGGAAATAATCCATTGGAGGTAGTAGAAAGTTTCTCAAATAATTCATGTCTGAAGTAAAAATTGTCATTGGGTAACTGCCTGGGCTTCGGAACCATTCCTTCTCCACTTCTTTAATAGCATCCATCCCATGTCAGAATGAGGTATGGTTTTGGTTACCTAGCCCAGGGAAAAGGAACTGGAAGAACTGGATTGTAGAATTACATGTAGAGTTACTTAGAGACTTATTTGACAAAGAGAGACTTATTTGACACACATTTGAGAGCTTTACTAAACTTAAGGAGCTAAGTTAGGGGCTGGGAGAGAGACGTTTAGTAAAAGTTTAATCCAAGTTTAATAAAGCATGGACACTTGCTTGGGAGGAGCTGATTCGATAAGATGGTTGTCTTTTATTCCTTCCAGGATTCTAAAGTAGGCAAGAGTTAGGGATTAAAGAGCTGAGGCTGTTTAGAGGAAGAACTACTTCTGCCAGAGTGGATCAAGGAAGATTTCACAGACTCGGTGGGCTTCAGTTGATTCATTCATTCCGTAGCTACATACTGAGGGCTATTCCCTATCTCAGCCTGGGCCAACCACTGCAGACATCAGTAAGATGAAGCTGCAGGCATTGATGTCATTTCCTGTCCGTGTGGAAGGCCCACAGATGAAGTCAGTATTGGATGAGAGGTGTGTTTTGATGCAAGTGTGCTTTGAGATAGGCACTGTGAAAGCCCATCGCAGTGGGCAGTGTCCCAGCCAAGAGGGATGGACTGGTGGCCCAGCTGTATCCTCAGGGGTAGTCAAGTGAAGGACACCGGGCCAGACAAAAAAATACATTGAAGCTTCAGAAGCCAGAGTTAGAGGCACATTCCAGGAAATGTAAGAACCTTCATCTGGGCACTGGGGTATGTGTTTGAAGGGTATCTGATGACGGATGCTGTGGGAGAGGGAGGAATGAGCTGACTCGTGGAAGGCCTCTGATGGCATCTTAGAGTCGTGTTTATCCCAGAGTTGTAGAGGAGCACTCTGCAGATTTTAAGCAGGGGAATTACCTAATCAGATTTGTATTTCAGGAGTTATAAGCTGGTTCTAGTGGGTCAGTATTCTTGCCTGAAAAATCCCATGGAGAGAAGGAGCCTGATGGGTTACAGTCCATGGGGTTGCAAAGAGTCGGACACGGCTGAGCATCCACACACATGCAGTGGGTCAGATCTGGCATACAGGTGAATTTGGTTTTGCTCACAGAGAGCTGGAACATTTTTTAAAATAGGTGCCAGTGTTTCCAAGGAAAAATGATCAGGCTTTGTTAATAAATCAGTCGCTCCTCTTGCTACAAGGAGTTGGTGGGCTGGAGTTGCTTAGCGCTGCCCTGTTGGACGAAGCATGCACTCCATTTTATCATAGAACTCACTGCTTCAGGACAGATGCCCAGGATCTGTAGGCACTTGGGTTCTGGGGCCACTTGCTGAACATTTTGCTGGTTGGCAATTAAGAGATTGCCTTTTGAGGCTCAGGGCTAGAGGCTGTTACAGTAAACCTGGCGGGAAATTGAGTTTTATCTTAAGCGACACTGGTGGAGCAGAGAAAAATAGGGATTGACGGATAATAAAAAGAAAGGATTGAGGGGTGAGTATTAGGACGGGGCGGGGAATTCAGGCTTCCTGGTCAGACCCAGCTGTTACCAGACCTGTATTTTTGAGAAACTTACCTGACCTTTCTGGGAAATAGCTTCTTTTTTGGTAAAATATAGATAAGAACTCAACCTTATAGGGTTTTTAATGAAGATCAAGTGAAAAAATGTGAAGCACTTAGTTCAGTAGTTATTTCACATTCAGTGAAATGGCAGCAGATGGTGTGCGAATGGTGTGAGGAAGACGGAATCAAGGATGATGCCCAGGTTTCTGGTGTGTGCTTTGGTGGGCTAGAGAACACGGGAGGGAGTTCAGGGGAGGACCTCAGTGTTGGCTGTGACATCGAGGAAGTTCCTGTGAGACTTGGAAGTGGAGAGGTGTGATACGTGGGTGGATTCCAGGCCTAGAGCTCAAGGGCGGGTCTGAGTGGGGCACCGGCTGGGGTTGAATGATCTTTTCACCTCTGTCCTACTCGCACCTTCCTTCCCCACCATCGTCTTCAGTCAACATTAACAATCCTCACAACGTCCTCCATAGAAGAATAACATTAAACGTATCTGAGGAATGTGGGAGAAGGAAAATACTGTATTGCATGTGGGCTGAAATGTTCTCTGACAGTTTTTGGTTCTTCACAAAGTTTCTTTCCAGTTTACCATTTTGGCCTTTAGCCAAAAGAAATGAGTAATTCAACATTTGTTTATATCAAGGGCTGAAAAAGAGAACTACTCTCTTAAAACATTCTATCTTTCTTCCCCTTTTGGTTAACTTTTTCTGTATCCCATCACAATCACTTTTAATTCTAAGCAGATACTCAGCTCAGAGTGAATTGTTGTTAGGAATGAATAGCCACACGTGTGTGTGTGTGTGTGTGTGTGTGTGTGTGTGCGTGCGTGCGTGCGTGCGTGCGTGCGTGCGTGCGTGCGTGCGTGCGCGCGCGCGTGCGCTTAGTCGCTCAGTCATATCTGGCTCTTCGTGACCCTTTGGACTATAGCCCGCCAGGCTCTTCGGTCCGTAGGACTTTCCAGGCAAGGATGCTGGAGTGGGCTGCCATTTCCTACTGCAGGAGATCTTCCTGACCTGGGGATCGAACCCACAATCTCCTGTGGCTTCTGTATTGCAGATAGATTCTTCACCAGCTGATCCACTGGGGAAGCCCACACTGATGTTACAAGTTCATGTTCTTTCTTATTAGAACATACTGTGACTCAGCCCTGCCGTGGGTCCTGGCTCAGAGGCCGCCTTCATTCTGCCTTCCTGACTTTAGTGACAGGAAGTGTCTTCTTTCTCCACACTGAGTTATAGCGCTGGCGTGGCACCTGTCTCATCCTGCTCTGTGTTGGGATTCTTTGTGGATCTGTATCGTTTGTTCTGCTAGACTGTTAGTTCCGTGAATCTGGGGACTGTGTCTTATACCTCTTTAGCTCAGTCAGTACCTTGAAGGTATAAGGACCGGGCACTTCTATATAAAAGAAATAAAAAATGTGAACATGATGTAATCTTACTAAGCAGATTGTAGTTTTAGGAAAAACAGCTTACTGGGGAAATAACTATATTTAATTTGTCTGCCTTTCTTATGACCTTACCACATATTGTATAAAAGATCTTAATGCTTGAAGACGGTTCTTAAATCAATGTACATGCTTGAAAACACATACAGTGTCGTCTGATTGTGACACCTACTTCTCACAGTCGATTGCTTGTTCGCTGGTATGGATGGAATATTGACTCTTTGAGCATGAGAGTCTTCAGGCTGGTGATTGCCTTATCGTAGAAGGACTGGTTTCTGCCTTGTGGGCACAGTCACAGTGGGCTGCCCTTGTGCCGCCAGACCCTCTGCTGTTTCACGTGCCTCTGGCTTTGCTTACGCTATTTTTTCTGAATAAAAGGCCCTTCACCCATCCACATGGTGAATTCCTACTCATCTTTTAAGATTCAGTTCACGTTTCCTCTTGCAAGCCTTTCCTGACATTTTCCCTACTCCTGCCTGCCTGCTGAGAAATTCTTTCTTCTGTATTCTTTTAACACCTTGTACACCTGTCATGCCTGTCTTTGTGAGGAGACTGTGTGCAATTTCAGAGCAGATACTGTGTATTTGAAGAGCTCAAAGCCTAGTGAAGGAGCAAGGTAAGAATAATACTTGTGATAATATAGGATGGTATGTGTGTGTGTGAATACACACACACACATATATATATATAATTTATGGCAGAGTTGTGCACAGAGGTTTATGAAAGCACTGAAGGAGGGCCCCAAAATCAGAATGAGGGGCTAAAGCAAATATTATTTAAGCTGAGTATTGACGCTGTCTAGATGTTAGTCTAGCAAACAAAGGGAAGAACAACAGTCTGTGTAAAAGCGTGGGAGTATTGGAGTATGTGATTTCCTGGGAACTACCATTAGTGGGTCTGTTTGTGGATATGACTGGAGAGGAGAGGAGACTGGTGGGATAGCCAGGAGTCAGATTGTGAAATGTGGTGTTCAATGTCATACAAAAAGTTTGAACCAGCATGATGAGCTCCAAGTAAACATGAAGGGGAGTCAGGGAGTGTATGGGGAGAATGGCATGGTGAAATCATGGTGAAGCAGATGACACCTGACTTGAAGTCCACAATCCTGGAGGCAAGAAGACCCTTGTGCCACCACTTATTTAAGCCATCCCTTTTTGATGGATGTTTGTTTCCAAGTTTCTGTGTAAGGTCCTCCATCAGATACATTTGGAACAATTAGTGAAGTAATGCTTTCCTTTAAATTAAAAAAAAAAGTGAGCCGCACTGACAAAATGCCTCACATCCTGCATTTCTGTGTACAGTCACAAAGCTGGTTGCGTTTTAAAAATGGTTAATAAATGGCTCAACTCCTGGTCTGTCAGTGACTCTTTAAACGTAAGGATTTTGGTCACTGAAGGAAGTGGTGATGGTTACTTTAACACTTTCTGGCCTTTTTTTGATGGTTGCTCAGTACCCCTATTCAAAATTAGAGCATCATTTCCTTAGCTAAAACAAATATAATTTTCACCCGATATGTCTTTCATCATTGCTTGCTTGCGCTCAGTCATGTCCGACTCTTTGCAGTTCCACAGACTGTAGCCCAACCAGACTCCTGTGTCCATGGAATTTTCCAGGCAAGAATACTGGAGAGGGTTGCCATTTCCTACTCCAGGGGATCTTCCCGACCCAGGGATCGAACCTGATCTTTTACATCTCCTGCACTGGGGGGTGGATTCTTTACCACCGCGCCACCTGGAAGTCTGTGTTTCACCATAATCTCAATGAATTCTTACATTATGCTATCGGTGTTTTGTAAGTTTCTGTTTTTTTGAAAGAAATCTGTTGGCACTATTACCTTTCCAAAACCTTTTCTGACTCCCTTAAACCCATGTAACTGACCACTTCCTCTCCTGTATCCTCTACACATATCTGTTATTAAGATATCTTTGCTTACTTATGTCTCTCCTTAATAGACTTCCCTGGTTGAGGGTAAGGACTTGATCACTTACTGATTTTATTATCCCTAGTCCTTAATACAGTTTCTTAGACACTGTAGCAATTCATCTTTTTGTTCTTATAATTCTATTTATAGATATATATTTTTTGAGCTCTTACTATTAGGTGGCTACTGTTCTAAGTACTTTATTTGGATTTTTTCATTCAGTCATCCCCATAAACCTATAAATGTATATTCCACCTGTTGGCTTACTACTTTTTAAGTAAAAAATGGCAGTGCTGAAATTTTCCTCTGGTTCAACCTATAGTCTTCATTTCAGAGCAGAGAGAGCTGAACACTCTGCGTAGGTAAACCTGGGACCCTAGGGCTCTAACTCCAGCATGTGTGCCCTTATCCCCTTCTCCAGAGTGCACTAAGTACACGACAGCTCACAAGTTAAGAAATATTTGTCAGAGTAATTAAGTAATATTTGTCAAGGTATGCATATCATCCTACACGTGTTTATAAAGTTTTTTCCCATTTTTGTACTTGCAAAATTTCAAATCCACACAGGAGTTGAAAGTATAGTAACAGTAAATAGCCGTATACTTTTCATGTAGAATTGGTAACATATTACACATTTGCAAGTATGCTACATACACTCTTTCCCCCTCGCTTTCTCTCTCCCCACCCCTGCCCCCCTTCTTATCTGCACACATACACACACACAATTAATGAGCCATTTGAAAGTAACTTAGATATAATGGCTCGTTGTACTTACATACTTTAACATGCATGCCAGGTCACACTTAAATTTAACATAGGTACAATAATATTATGTAGCAAACAGTCCATGATTAGATTTCCCAAATTATCTCCAAATGATTTTCATGGATTTTTTTGGATCCAGAGCCAATCATAGATGTTTCATTTAGATGACATTCCTTAGAACAGTTCTAGACCTACTTTTTTCTAGATCTGAATTTGAAGTTTCCTCATTACTAGATGGTGGTTAAACCTTTTTGGCAAAAATATTACATAGGTGATCATGTATTATGATATTCCCATTGCACATAATGTTAGTTTATTCTGTAATCAGTGGTGCTAAGTTTGATCACTTGATTAAGGAGTCTACCAGATTTCTCCACTGAAAGGCACCTTCTCTTTGTAATTAGTAAGTACCCTATGGGGTAATACATTGGCATTCTTTGAATATTCTGTTCCCTAACAAACTTTCACCCAGTGAAAGTTTTAACATCTGTGGATAATTATTACTCAAATTATTTCAGTCGTGGTTGTAAAATTATCTTTTCAGATTCTGTCATTCCTTCTTCATGTTTCCTGGCATTCTGTAAAGAGGAGCTCAGTTCTCTTTATAGAATCACTCTGGACCCATGGATTCTTTTATTGTTCAGTTCAGTTGCTCAGTCGTGTCCGACTCTTTGCGACCCCATGAATCGCAGCACACCAGGCCTCCCTGTCCCATCACCGACTCCCAGAGTTCACTCAGACTCATGTCCATCGAGTTGGTGATGCCATCCAGCCATCTCACCCTTGTTGTCCCCTTCTCCTCCTGCCTCCAATCCCTCCCAGCATCAGAGTCTTTTCCAATGAGTCAACTCTTCACATGAGGTGGCCAAAGTACTGGAGTGTCAGCTTCAGCATCATTCCTTCCAAAGAAATCCCAGGGCTGATCCCCTTCAGAATGGACTGGTTGGATCTCCTTGCAGTCCAAGGGACTCTCAAGAGTCTTCTCCAACACCACAGTTCAAAAGCATCAACTCTTCAGCCCTCAGCCTTCTTCACAGTCCAACTCTCACATCCATACATGACCACTGGAAAAACCACAGCCTTGACTATTCAGTTGTTATCAATTACTATCCTTATTCTTCCTGGTGCTCAAATTATGCCAAATTTGGCTAGTGGGAACACTTCCAAGTAGCTCCTGTGTCATTTTCACTTGTTTCCATAATTTTTTGAACATGCCTTTGCTTTTTGTCACAGCAAAATATTCTAGCCTCTCTGCTTCAGCCTTGGTTTTATTGTGGAATGGTATTTGGAAACAAAGATATGGGTGTTATGTGTGATCATTGCTACTGTTCAGTTCAGTTCAGCCGCTCAGTCAAGTCCGACTCTTTGCGACCCCATGAATAGCAGCACGCCAGGCCTCCCTGTCCATCACCAACTCCTGGAGTTCACCCAAACTCATGTCCATCGAGTCGGTGATGCCATCCAGCCATCTCATCCTCTGTCATCCCCTCCTCCACCTGCCCCCAATCCCTCCCAGCATCAGAGTCTTTTCCAATGAGTCAACTCTTTGCATGAGGTGGCCACAGTATTGGAGTTTCAGCTTTAGCATCAGTCCTTCCAATGAATACTGAGGACTGGTCTCCTTTGGGATTGAATGGTTGGATCTCCTTGCAGTCCAAGGGACTCTCAAGAGTCTTCTCCAGCACCACAGTTCAAAAGCATCAATTCTTCAGCACTCAGCTTTCTTCACAGTCCAACTCTCACATCCATACATGACCACTGGAAAAACCATAGCCTTGACTAGATGGACCTTTGTTGGCAAAGTAATGTGTCTGCTTTCTAATATGCTATCTAGGTTTCCTTCCAAAGAGTAAGCGTCTTTTAATTTCATGGCTGCAGTCACCATCTGCAACAATCTTGGAGCCCAGAAAAATAAAAAGTCTGACACTGTTTCCACTGTTTCCCCATCTATTTGCCATGAAATGATGGGACCAGATGCCATGATCTTTGTTTTCTGAATGTTGAGCTTTAGGCCAACTTTTTCACTCTCCTCTTTCACTTTCATCAAGAGGCTTTTTAGTTCCTCTTCACTTTCTGCCATATGGGTGGTGTCATCTGCATATGTGAGGTTATTGATATTTCTCCCGGCCATCTTGATTCCAGCTTGTGCTTCTTCCAGCCCAGTGTTTCTCATGATGTACTCTGCATAGAAGTTAAATAAGCAGGGTGACAATACACAGCCTTGACATACTCCTTTTCCTATTTGGAACTGGTCTGTTGTTCCATGTCCAGTTCTAACTGTTGCTTCCTGACCTGCATATAGGTTTCTTAAGAGGCAGATCAGGTGGTCTGGTATTCCCATCTCTTTCAGAATTGTCCACAGTTTATTGTGATCCACACAGTCAAAGGCTTTGGCATAGTCAATAAAGCAGAAATAGATGTTTTTCTGGAACTCTCTTGCTTTTTCCATTATCCAGCGGATGTTGGCAATTTGATCTCTGGTTCCTCTGCCTTTTCTAAAACCAGCTTGAAAATCTGGAAGTTCGTGGTTCACGTACTGCTGAAGCCTGGCTTGGAGAATGTTGAGCATTACTTTACTAGTGTGTGAGATGAGTGCAATTGCATGGTAGTTTGAGCATTCTTTGGCATTGACTTTCTTTGGGATTGGAATGAAAACTGACCTTTTCCAGTCCTGTGGCCACTGCTGAGTTTTCCATATTTCCTGGCATATTGGGTACAGCACTTCCACAGCATCATCTTTCAGGATTTGAAATAGCTCAACTGGAATGCCATCACCTCCACTAGCTTTGTTCATAGTGATGCTTCCTAAGGCCCACTTGACTTCACATTCCAGGATATCTGGCTCTAGGTGAGTGATCACACCATCATGATAACCCAGGTGGTGAAGATCTTTTTTGTATAGTTCTTCTGTGTATTCTTGCCACCTCTTCTTAATATCTTCTGCTTCTGTTAGGTCCAGACCATTTCTGTCCTTTATTGTGCCCATCTTTGCATGAAATGTTCCGTTGGTATCTCTAATTTTTTTGAAGATATCTCTAGTCTTTCCCATTCTATTGTTTTCCTCTATTTCTTTGCATTGATTACTGAGGAAGTCTTTCTTATCTCTCCTTGTTATTCTTTGGAACTCTGCATTCAAATTGGAATATCATTCCATTTCTCCTTTGCTTTTCTCTTCTCTTCTTTTCACAGCTATTTGTAAGGCCTCCCCAGACACTCATTTTGCTTTTTTGCATTTCTTTTCCATGGGGATGGTCTTGATCCCTGTCTCCTGCACAATGTCATGAACCTCTGTCCATAGTTTATCAGGCACTCTGTCTATCAGATCTAGTCCCTTAAATCTATTTCTCACTTCCACTGTATAATCATAAGGGATTTGATTTAGGTCATACCTGAATGGTCTAGTGGTTTTCCCTACTTTCTTTACTTTAAGTCTGAATTTGGCAATAAGGAGTTCATGATCTGAACCACAGTCAGCTCTTGGTCTTGTTTTTGCTGACTGTATAGAGCTTCTCCATCTTGGCTGCAAAGAATATAATCAATCTGATTTCGGTGTTGACCATCTGGTGATGTCCATGTGTAGAGTCTTCTCTTGTGTTGTTGGAAGAGGGTATTGCTATGACCAGTGCATTCTCTTGGCAAAGCTGTATTAGCCTTTGCCCTACTTCATTCCGTATTCCACGGCCAAATTTGCCTATTACTCCATGTATTTCTCGACTTCCTACTTTTGCATTCCAGCCCCCTATAATGAAAAGGACATCTTTTTTTGGTGTTAGTTCTAAAAGGTCTTGTAGGTCTTCATAGAACCGTTCAGCTTAAGCTTCTTCAGTGCTACTGGTTGGGGCATAGGCTTGGATCACCATGATATTGAATTTTTGCCTTCTAAACAAACAGAGATCACTCTGTCATTTTTGAGATTGCATCCAAGTACTGCATTTCGGACTCTCTTGTTGACCATGATGGCTACTCCATTTCTTCTAAGGGACTCCTGCCCGCAGTAGTAGATATAATGATCATCTGAGTTAAATTCACCCATTCCAGTCCACTTTAGTTTGCTGATTCCTAGAATGTTGATGTTCACTCTTGCCATCTCCTGTTTGACCACTTCCAATTTGCCTTGATTCATGGACCTAACATTCCAGGTTCCTATGCAATATTGCTCTTTACAGCATCGGATCTTGCTTCTATCACCAGTCACATCCACAGCTGGGTATTGTTTTTGCTTTGGCTCCATCCCTTCATTCTTTCTGGAGTTATTTCCCCGCTGATCTCCAGTAGCATATTGGGCACTTACCGCCCTGGAGAGTTCCTTTTTCAGTATCCTATCATTTTGCCTTTTTATACTGTTCATGGGGTTCTCAAGGCCAGAATACTGAAGTGGTTTGCCATTCCCTTCTCCAGTGGACCACATTCTGTCAGCCCTCTCCACCATGACCTGTCCGTCTTGGGCATCCCCACATGGCATGGCTTAGTTTCATTGAGTTAGACAAGGCTGTGGTCCATGTGATCAGATTGGCTAGTTTACTGTGATTATGGTTTCAGTATGTCTGCCCTCTGATGCCCTCTTGCAGCACCTCCTGTTTCACTTGGGTTTCTCTTACCTTGGATGTGGGGTATCTCTTCACGGCTGCTCCAGCAAAGCGCAGACGCTGCTCCTTACCTTGGATGAGGTCACCCCTCCTGACCTTGAACGTGGAGTAGCTCCTCTCAGCCCTCCTGCCCCCGCGCAGCTGCCCCTGACCTTGGACATGGGGTAGCTCCAGTTCAGTTCAGTTCAGTTCAGTTGCTCAGTCGTGTCTGACTCTTTGCGACCCCAACCCTACTTAAAGAAAATCTCCCCCAAGTCTACTTCACACTTCCAAATAAGTAATAATACTTTATGAAGTGTTCTTAAAGTCTCATTTAGCATTAATCTATGTTTCGGTGTTCTGCTACAATGAAAACAGAAAAAAGGTAAAATTTCAAGTAAACCAAAAATGACAATACTTTCAGAAGAAGATTGCTTAAGTGGAAATGGATAGTGCTTAATTATAGTAAATAAAAGTTGGTTTGAGATTCAAAGATGCAGGCACTTATTTTCTTTGGTCTACTTCAGGAATTAAAAAGTTAAATAGAGATTAAATAGACCCTTGAGAAATTTCAATTGGATATTTCCAAAAAGACAAAAATAAATTAACCAGACAGCTCTTGGAAAATAACATTATATAGAACAGAAATCCTTATTTATTTTAACTTCATACTCTAAATTATCAACTGATTGACTTAATATTTGACTGTAGTTTATGATTAGTTTACATTCTTCATGAAAATAACATTTCTTAAAGTGTGAGAGCAAAAAAATCATAGATGTAATAATACATCAGAAGAGAACAGTTCTATATACTTCATTAAGGATTCAGAATCTGGCTTCTGTATCTAACAAGCAGTGAAGTAAAAAGATCATTTTATGTTGAAATATTCTGGCAGGGTTACTTCAATTTTCTCAGATTATAGGTTGTATTCTTAACTGTGACTTCTTCCTAGAAGTTTTATGCCTTCCTAAATACCTTTATGCCTTTAATTACCTTCGATATTCTCTATCCCTCTCATCCTTTCCTGGTTAGTGTTTTCACTATAACCTCACTCTCCTCTCTGCCAAATACACTCAAAAAGCTAGGTTTCTGGAGTTTTTCTGAATACCAAAAGAATTAGAAGATTATAAGAAATTTTTTTCTGAAATCAGGCAAATCACTTAACTTTCTGTGCTTTTGCTTGTCTGCTGGTAAAATAAGGATAATGTCTGTCTCTCTCTTGCCTTATATGGATATTGTGAGGGTAAATTTAATCAGTCATTTAAAGTGGTTTTGCATTCTGTATTCATGAGATCGTTTAACAGATAGGTTTTTTTTTTGTAATGATAACAATCAGAGGCACTTTTACTCCAGTTTTTACGACAGAAGGGATTTAGATTTGAAAATAGGATATTCAACGCTAGAATACAGGATATTAGGAGGCTGGATCTCCCTTTGGAGATCTTGGGATCTTTGGATTCTTCTCTGTGGGTTTGTGGTACCTATGATAAAGGAAGCTCAATGCCCTTTTCGGTGGAGCCCTTTAACATTCCGCCTCCATTCCTTCCAGCTCCCATTAACACGGCAATGGCTTGCTTAATGCCTCTTTTAGCAACTCTCTCTCTTCCAAGGCCAGTTGCTCTTTGGAAAAGATACTCCTCATTTTATATTCCTCTTTCCTTAAAATGAGTGTATCCATATCTGAGGTCTGGGAAGCTTGTTAGGTGTCCTGAGGACTCTAGGAAATGTCCCAGTTTTGTATCCATCATCCTTCTGCCCTGCTCTTGAATAGTTTATGTCATTGTTGTTTTCAAATCACTCACCCTGGAGAGCAGTTTCTTTGTTCTGCTTTTAATGGTGCCATGTCTGAATAGCAAAATAATGGAGACTGCAAAAATTACAAGTGATTCTTAGGATTTAAAAGACAATCTTATCTACATTAAGGAAATACTTCTCAAGTTACAACATGATATAGAATAGGAAGATTGCAAGTGATTTTTAAGGTTCAGAAGATGATCTTATTTACGTTAAGAAAGTACTTCTCAAGTTATAACACCACCTGAGGTTGAGTTGGCTTTTCCCTTGCCACTCTCCAGAGCCAACATCTGCTTGGGCAACTCAGGATGTTCATTTTTTTTTTTTTTTTAAACAAATGTTGGCACTTGACTCCCAACATGATTAGATTACATAAGATATTATATAGAACTGATGTGGGAGTTTAATTTCCCCTATCTTATTTGATAACATTGTCTAACATAGTGTCAGAAAACATTGGCCAACTCTCAGAACCCCAGTTACATCAGTTAGGATGAATTTTTAAGAGGAAAATCTTAGATTGCAGTCAAACAGGAACATGTGCCATTAAAGAACTATGTTTGCTTTGCCAGTTGAGACTTGTTTCTTTAGTTCAAGTAATGGTTTAGGGGTTATTTTAAGGGCACTTTGGAGATTGTGTTGTCGGAATGTTACAGAGTAAATTTTGAGTGTGATATGCCCATTTGACCTTAATTCCAACATCTGATTTTGCAGGGAAAAGAATCTGTCATTCACTGACTACCTGTGATCCTCACCTGAATTTGGTTTCCTGAGCTGCTAAATCATATGTGGATGCCAGTGGTCCTCCATGGACCACACGTGGCCCAGACTTCTTGTCCCTGATCCACAGGAAGCTCAGCAAAACAGTGATTTCTGCTTAACCTTTAGCGACAGCAGACACATTGTTTCCTACAAGTCAGAGTCTCATCTATTTTTGTTGTTTTGAGAAGATCATTCTGAAATAGACTGCTAAAAAAAAAAAAATAGTCCGCTTATTTTTTTTTCCTTGACCTACTATTTACAGCAAGTTGCGAATGGGTTGTCAAAAGTTGGGTCTGTTTACACAGAAGTTGGGAATCATTTTTCTCTAATCTCAAGGTGGATCTGTGTTTTCTCATCTAATTTTTAGATGTAGCAGTGAAGTTCTTTAGATACTTCTGAAGTATATGATAGTGTAGGTTTAAGATAACTTGACAAGTTGTGTTTCTTTACTAAGACTCAGTCATAACAGTTCTGTCCTTAGTGTGTATCCAGCATCTGCTGGCTTGATGGTAAACACAGAGTAAGTCCTGATTCCACAGCCTTGTGCTCCGGGATAGTCAGGTATTACTCGTAACTATACTGTATTGTAATTGTACTTGGCTGCAAGTGACACTGCCAAAAGTGTCCTAAAAGGCTAGAATGGCCATTTAGGGTTAATATTATGACTTCTAGTTCAGCCTCTCTCCCATTCTCAAGATTCAGCCCATAATCACAAAGTAGCCATTGTAGTTCAGCCATGACTTCTATATTCCAGGCGAGAAGACAGAGGATGTACTAATCAGTCACCTTTTAAAGTAGCTTTCAAGTTCCAAAAGCTGCACCCAATAATTTCTGCTGACCAGAATGGAGTCACTTGACTACCCAAATATGTCAGGGAGGATAGAGTATATAATTGTCTATTGCTAACTCGTTACTTGTTATGGGTTACTCATTACAATGTGGGAAACCTGGGTTCGATCCCTTGGTCAGGAAGATCCCCTGGAGAAGGAAATGGCACTCCACTCCAGTACTGTTGCCTGGAAAATCACATGGACAGAGGAGCCACTGGTAGGCTACAGTCCATGGGGCTGCAAAGAGTCGGACACAACTGAGCAACTTCACTTTCAACTCATTACTTAGGACTTCCTGGTGGCTCAGTGGTAAAGAATCTGCTTGCCAGAGCGGGAGAGCAAGAGACGCAGGTTTGATCCCTGCCTGGGTCAGTAAAATCCCCTGGAGAAGGAAATGGCAACCCATCCCAGTATTCTTGCCTGGAGAATCCCATGGACAGAGGCGCCTGGTGGGCTACAGTCCATGGGAGCGTGAAAGAGTCAGACATGACATCGACTAAACAATGAACTCATCGCCTACTCAGAGGGAAAAAGAAAGCCACTCTATTTTAAAGAAGAAGGGAAAAACAAATATTAGTAACAACCTAGCAGTTTCTGCCACCAGTGCCTTTTATGACTTACACCAACCCATCTTTCGCTCCCATCTGCTGTTCTAAGCACTGTATGGCTCCACAGAGCCTCAGTGCTCCCTGAGAATGCCCTTTATTGTCCTTCCCTCATCCGATTCTGAAAGGCTTTGTCTTCCATCTCAACTGCCTCTGCTTCTTATCTCTCAGGTGTTGCTCAGATCACATTTCCTGCAGGAAGCCTTTCTAGGACTCCAGTCATGGTTACCCTCTGCCCCTCCCCCATTCCTTCCTCTCATCTGTCACAGCTCTTGTTAACTTTCAGCCAACATAGTAAAACTTCAAAGTTAGTTTCCATACCCTATGTGATTCCCTCCTCCCGCTCACTTGCCTAGTAGAATAATTGCATCTACTCAATATTTAGTATATGTGTATTGAATTCCATTGCAGACCTCATGCTAGCAGGATAATAGGAGAAAGTCTTTTTGTGCAATAAGGGTGTTCTTTTTGTAAGGCAAATATATATATATACACACACACATAAGCATTGTGATCATCTTAGTCTATTTAATAGGTTGTTGGTTACTTCTGTGAATAGTCTGTTAGGTAGAAGTGTAAATAGCAGTTTGTTTGAAATGCGGCTCCCTAAACATGTAGGAAACATTAACAGTCTGGGCCTCTTGGAACAAGGGCATTTGATGTGCCCGAGATTAGGGCACTCCACTCAGAACAAACAAGGAAAAAGGAAGGGGGACAATAAAAACCTTTATTTCTGAAAAGCACCTGAAAATACCATAAACGGATGGACTTCAGGCTGGTCAGTGGGGCAAATGGCAGCACAGCCTGGGTGCCTCATATGTAATTGTTTGATAAACTTTTTCATGTGCAACTTTCTAAATTTCTTTTTCATGGTTTAGAGATATTTTCAAAATCCAGTTATTTGGGGAGGTTTTTACCTTGACTTGCATTTAATTATTTTCAGGTGTTTACTTTTTTTTTCCCCTTCTTCTTTTTTAAAAATTTATCTTATTCCAGTCTAGTTGATTTACTAATTTTTCTTTTCAATATGCACTTGGGATGCGTCTGTGATAACAATTCAGGTTGTATTAATATATAATTGTAAAGATTTATGGAATATCTTTCCTTTAAAATTAAAAGAAAATGTTTTAACTTGCATTTCTTGATTGCGCCTAGAATTCACATAAAGGATGGCTAATTTCTGGGACTTCTTTTTAAAACTGCATATAAACCATCTACCAGGTATACAGTTGACTGAAGCATAATGTTGGAAGGACCTCCTGGATAGTTCATTTCTTCTCTCTGCTTTCTGTTGAATGTCATGCCATATCTAAAATCGGATTTTTATGAATTTCCCCAGTGCATTTCTCTACCACTTATACTTGACTCTCTGCTCATCATTTCTTTCTGCAAGATTTTATATCAAATACCTATAGAGCAGTGATAAGGATTCACTTAGGGTGAGTTAACACAGGCGGGAAAGGTCTAAACGTAAGATGGGCAAACAAACCTGTGGAGTGCTCAGCAAGGGGAGGGTTGGTGAGTCAAATGAGGAAAACACCAAAGATAAAGTGCACAACAGTTCCGTAGGAGTGTCAGTGCTTTGAAGGAGATGGTGTTTGAGAATTGTCCAAAAATGGGAGCATCTCCCAGGATGGAGAAAACTGTGGGCTGATATGGCAGGCAGCAGGTGTCAGGTACAGGAGACACGGGGTCACTGTTGACTCCTCTCCCCTTGGTCTTCAAGACCTATTTGCTCATCCCTCACGGGTTAGTGAAGCCCATTTCTTCCTGTCAACAAACACAGATCATTTCATCTGCATGTCAGACTCCTGTCCATCCTGTGTATCATCACCATGCTAATATTCCCAGGTTATTTTTATCAGGTAATTCTCCTAAAGATAATGATGAAGTGGTCACTTCTTGTAGACAAAATATGTATTCCTCAGACTGGAATTTAGGGAACATTATGGTCTGGTATCACTCACCTATGATTGTCTACCTCTTATTCTTCCCCTAGTGTTTGCCCATCTCTTTGGCTTGATAAGCCTCCTCTAAATCAGTGAGGCCCGTTTTGCTGTATAAATCTGCATACCTTGGATGGTCCACTGTCTTCTCTGTTTACCTGGCTTCAAGATCCACCTCAAGACCTCTTCTTCTAGGCTTTCTGTACAACTCTATGTGGATGTGTGATGATTTCTTCACAAATCCCACGTGTGCCACCATTTTTGCTCATAAATGTTGCCTTGAGTTAAAAACATGATTGCTTTGTCTTTGTGTCGAGAGTAAGCTCTTTGAGACCAGTGACCACACTATACAATGATTTTGCATCTATTTTAATATCTGGTGTAGCACCATATACAGATTTGGTATAGAGCGAGATTTCTCAGTCTGGCACCATCACATTTTGAGCTGGATAGTTTTTGTTATGGGGAGTTACCTGAGCATTGAAGGATGTTTAGCAGTATCACTATATACTCGCTAGATGCTAGTGGTTCCCTCTTCCCAGTGTGACTATGGAAAATGTCTTCATTTGTGCTAAGTGCCCCATAGACAGCAAAATATCCACAGCTGAGAATTACTGTATAAACAGAATAAAGTCTTAATCAGTATCTTGGCAGGAATTGGAGACTATGAAAAATTTGATTGATGGTTTACAGCATTTTAGGGTCTTGAACGATGACAAACTCAGCTGATAGAAGATCAGCAATGTAAAATGAAACTTTCTCTTTTCTGTGATAAGCTATAGGAAGCCTAGTATAGATTGATGAGTAATTACGATGTAACTTAAGGTTAAGGAAGGGCAAAATGACAGAAGTTGAAGTTTCCAAAATACTGAGTTTTAGTTTCTAATTCATTTTGAACCATTTTATACTTGGAAATATCATTTCCAATAAAATATTTGTTATTTAATTGGAACTTTATCTAGGGGTTCATTTTTAAGTAATATCTTTGGATTGAGAACTATGTTTTGAAACATATTTGAGAAAATCATTTTGAAATTATGGGTGCAGGTTATTGTAAAGTGATAACCATGGACAAAAACCAGTTGTATGTGTATATAGTTTTCCGGTTTTTCTTTTTTTGATTATTTGAGTATTGTCCTCAAGTTTAACAAAATTTCCAGCCCCAAGCAATACATACATAAGCAATACACACACACACACACACACACACACACACAAAATACATGTGTGTAGTCTAGACAGTGCTTACTGCTCACTCTGTTGTAAGTTCTTAGTTTTTTCTTTGATTATCAAACTGGTACGTGACATAGATTCTACATGGCTGACGTGCTGCTGAACCAGAAATAACGCGTGATATCCTCTTTCCGCAGCTGTGTGCCAGCCACAGTGCAAACATGGTGAATGTGTCGGGCCAAACAAGTGCAAGTGTCATCCTGGATATGCCGGGAAGACCTGCAATCAAGGTAGGGAAACCCTGTGCAAAGTAAACAGTCATAAACCCTCTCTGCTCCTCCTTGATGTAGAAGCTGAAGTTTGCATGCAGACCACTTTTCCATGGCCATCGTCCCCAAACATATGAGATGTCATTTCGCTGAAAGATAAAAATCTGATAATGATGAAGCTTGTTAAGTCTACTTAATTGTGGGGCAGTTAAAGAATTTCATCCTTTCATTCACTATTAATAATGAAAATGCATTTTGAAGAAGAAAATGACAGCGTCAGTAGAAGCCTTACGTCTGCTCCTCCTCGGCCTTCCACTAACTATTTGGAAAACTTCAGCAAACTGTTAGCCTCCTAGGATCTCTGTGAGATGAAATCACTTTAATACTCAAAGTCAGGTAGGAGGTTTGGCTTGAAATTTTGAGGTCTCTCCCAACTCTGAGCTCTTTGATCTTTGTGATTCAGTTCCCTTCAACTTTTGACCAGTTTGTAAGGTTCCTCTGAGAAATCAAGATTTTGATTAACCTAACAATTTATTTTTAATTTGGTGTCAGTTGCTTATAAAAACAGATCTTTATGTAGTCTTCATGGTGCTAAGGTATTTTGCATGTATTACCTGTTTATATCACTACAGCAGCATTAGGAGGTAGAATGTTATTTATTATAATTAAGCTATAAATAGTATTTTCCTCTTGATGAGACATCATGTATACTCAGTGTTTTGTCCAAGTTCACAAAATTAGTTGGTAAAAGATCTATGTCAACTTAGAGCTGTTGTCTACATAACTCATGTTCTGTCTACCAGTGTAGCTTTGAATGGAGAAAACATTGGAAATGTGATCCTCTGACTCGCTGCATAACAGGCAAGGCTTGTCTGTTTAATTAATTTCAACCAAAACCTTTCTAACATTCAGAGATAAAAACAGATGTAAAGAAAAGATAGGGTTAGATTTCACTAGAAAGATTCAAGGATAAAAAGAGTAAAATTTTTCATTTATTCCTTAAAGTAATATTTCCTAGCATTTTAAATGTCAAATGAAACAGTTTGTATAGGGTCTAACTGTCCCATAGATACTTAGTTGACTTCATCTGATACAGAAATGATCTTGTTGAAATATTCTTGTTCTTCAGTATCTGATGTTCCTTGAAGTGTGTCACATAAACTTGTGATTTATAGACATAGTTGTCACAAGAATCAGGCACACTGAAATTTGAAAGTATGGGTAATTGTTCCTAAACTACCAGATGAAATCCATGTTAGTGAAATATGACATGTTTTTAAATCCATTTGATTTTAAAACCCATTTAATTTTTCCTCTCCAGTGTAAGTTCTCAAGTAGCAGCGTGTTCAGTTCTGATTATTGAGTTGTCAGTGTTCATCTTAGAGTGCCATCATGCTTCTTTTTTTAAAGTGCTAAACATAAAGCATTGCAGGTTTCATTAATATGTCAGCACCATGAAACGTTGTCCTCATGCCAGGAATGTATACAAAGATTATTAAAAGAAGCCACTGTTGAGGTTGTGGAGAAGTTCATTTAAATTTATTTGCAGGAGCTTCATCAACTTTAATATGATTCATAGACACTAAAACTATCATTGGAACACGGATCCATCTCTGGGTATCTCTGATTTTCAGAAAACTAGTTGACTGTATACCTTTCCCTGCAATAATACCTGTTTCTCTCAAGAAAAATTGAAATATACCGAGTTGAAATCTTACCTTCCCAAACTAAATATAGTTGGGGGAAAGAGGATTTTATCAGTGGCAAAATGGGATTTTACACCTGCAAAAATAGTGAGCCCCACTGAAAATGTAATTTCAAGTTAAATCCTGAATATAAAACTTGAGTCTACAGTAAACCTACATGTTTTGATCATCTCTCTATTTTCCTTTCTTACCATATGAGCAACTGTGGGAAGTTACATTCTTTGAGAGCAGGAACCATTTGTGGGGTCCCTCTGACTTCTTGGTTCCTGAAAATTTTAATCAAAATGATTTGCACATGCATATGAAATATTTGCTTAGTGACTGTTTAATATCATGGTTCTTGGTCCTAACACCATAGGAAGAATTCCCTGGAGTTGTTTGGTATAGCTCTTTATTCTTCGTATCCATCGACTGTTTGTCAGGGTCAGAGAGGCTGCTGCAGTGATCCAGGTAGAGGCCAGAGAGCCCTAGAAATGTTGTTAAATATTAGAACTAAGTGTCTATGTCTGCTACAGAACAAATTAACTTAGACTGATTTTATCCAGACCATACATTTTAATAAAATGGAAAACATGCCTTGGAGATATGAGAAGTCAAGCAGGTTTTTTTTTTTTTTTTTTTTTTTTTAACCCAGGGTGTTTTTGTTTATTTTTTGGCCACACCATAGGGCATATAGGATCTTAGTTCCCTGCCCAGGGATCAAACCCATGCCTCTTGCAATGGAAACAGAGTCCTAACTAGGAGACCACCAGGGAATTCCCTGGTTTCTTTTTTCTTGAGGAAAGAAATGGTAAGAAGAGTTAGACTTGAAATAAATCTCCACAGAACTGGAAATTAGCATTTGATTAAAAGTAGGTTTGGGTATAAGGCAAAAACTATATCCACTAAAAACTGTGTTACTAGCTGTGTACTTTAAGAACTCACCCCTGGAGACTTGCTTGAACAGCTGAGTGAACAGCTTGAATAGATGACAAGCACTTACTGAGTGCTTTCAGAACTGCCAAAGAGCAGAAGAGCAGGGCAGGCCCACTTTGGAACTGGCTTAATTTAGAAGCCTTGGCACAAGATTAGTGTGAATCTGCTGGTCATGGCTTGTGCTTCCCTCTGGGTCACTCTCTGGATTTGCCATAGCCAGATCACACAGAAAATCATAGGCATGGGCTGACCATATTCATTCTAATCTGAACTCTGGCAAGAATTTTTTTTTTTTTCCAGCTTACTTTGTCTGGTTATTTTATTCATGAAGATTACTGCCCCCCACCCACCTTGAGCCTCTGTACCCATACAAATCCCCTTTCTCCTCAGCCAAAAAAAGATACTATCATAGATAACAGTGTTTTTCATAACTTTCCCATTAGAGAATTATTTGGGGCATGTAATGTATCATATCATTGCATATTTTCAGGAATGAAAGATACCCTGCTGAATTTACAGCGTGCTTTACAGTATAATAATTTCAGAAGAAACAGTTCATAAATATCAGTTATTAATCTCTTTGCATGGTTTTTGTTTCAAATGTTGAATTCCTTATCCAAAGAAAAGAATCGGTATCTTGCACTAGGGAACCAGACAGTGAACTGTGGTAAGCTAATTAGGTCTAAATTGATTGCCTTCCTTAGCACAATAGCTGGAGTGCTTTAACACTAAGATTAAGGTAGTTTCTTAAGGGTTTATTTTTTGAATGATGTATGGTTTCAACCCCAGAAACCAATATTGATTTAATTTGTAAATTTAACTGGCTGTTAATAATGTGATAGTCTTGAAACAGGATGTGATTGCCTACTTTGGGACCTACTCATAATATTTTGGTAAGCTAATAATGGCAACACCATTTTTTCTTTTTTTTCTTTTTTTTTTTTTTGCAGAAAGCTTCTAATGTATATTCTTTTTTCCCCCCAACCCCTGATATCTCAATCCATCTGTGTCTGGGCAGGGTTTCTTATGTATATTCTAATTAAAAGTGACCTAAATGTGACATTAGTTCTTACACCTGAATGAACACATAAATGATCTATCATGTTACTTATTTAAATGAGGTCTTTATGCAGATCATAAGTTTATGCATGATTATATAAGGTTTTAAACTGTTGTACAACATAATAATATAGGAAAAGATATTAAGTTGGTCTTTTAAGACCTAGATGTACCTAAACAGAGCAGGTTGATTATAGTCAATTTTTGTATAACCTTTGAATTTTCTCTTTGTTGATGACTAAAATCATTTTTAAAATGACCATTTCTTTTTTGTGTGTGCTTAAAAAAGTTGATTTGAAGATGTGGATTGTTAACTGATAATGTTTGTGTGTTCTTCGGAAGCAAGATAGCAGTGATAAATTTTAAGAAACACAGAAATTAAAATTGAAAACGAGAAGCCAGAAGAACTAGAAACTTATTTTTGTAAAGTATCTAAAGCATTCTTTTTGAACTCTACCAACTTTATGTAATTGTTTAATATATACTTACAAAGATTTTTAGGGCTAAAATGACATCAGTTCAAAGTTGACTCTTATTACCTTCTTCCTGGTGTGAAGACGAACACCTCTACCCAACTCCTCTTGACCAAGGCAGTGAACAGCCTCTTTTGCAACCCCCGGATCATCCAGCCACCAGTTTGCCTTCAAGGGGTGAGCGCGCGTTGTCTCAGGTGGCCTGCGCCTCCCACCTGCACGGCTTCCTGCTGTGTTGTCACTTCTTGCCCGTGTCCTGAAGGCTCCCGCAGGAGCGCCCAGCCCTCCGTGTCCTGAGCATGTGAAGCGAGTGGCAGGAATTGTCAGCTGGTGCCGATTCTCTGCGCTTCTAAAAGCCTGGCGCCTCTGCTGTCCTTTCCCTGCCTCAAGTCCCCGTGGCTTTTCTTCTCTTCTGAGTTTCAAACTTTTTCTCAGAGAATCAAATAACCAAGTAGCTTCTGTTTTCTTATGTAGGCGAAGTCAGGAATTCCACAGCTTGGGGTTTTGATGAACTTCTGAGTAGATTTTAGAAGTGTGCAAGTCCTCTTCCCCACCACCACATTTGGGGTGTAGAGTTTTAGGTCACCTGGAAATCAGACCATATGTGAGCTTCCCTCTTTTGGTGAACCAGCTTCCCTGGTGGCTCAGATGGTAAAGCATCTGCCTGGAATACGGGAGACCTGGGTTCAATCCTTGGGTTGGGAAGATCCCCTGGAGAAGGAAATGGCAACTCATTCCAGTACCCTTGCCTAGAAGATTCCATGGACTGAGGAGCCTGGTAGGCTACAGTCCACAGGGTCGCAAAGAGTCAGACACGACTGAGCGACTTCACTTCCACGGGGTTGCAAAAAGTCGGACACGACTGAGCGACTTCACTTCCACGGGGTTGCAAAGAGTCGGACATGACTGAGCGACTTCACTTTCACTTTCTTGTGATATTAGAAAGTCTGAGCTCTGGTTCCCGCGCAGGCCTTAAGAGGCCCTGTCATCATGCTCAGTCATGTCTGACTCTTTACAATCCCATGGACTGTAGCCCTCCACGATCCCCTGTCCATGAAATTTCCCAGGCAAGGATATTGGAGGGGGCTGCCATTTCCTAGTCCAGAGGATCTTCCTGACCCAGCGACTGAACCTGTGTCTCTTTCATCTCCTGTCTTGGCAGGCAGATTCTTTACCACTAGCACCACCTTGGAAGTCCCAAGTAGCTCTACAATTGTGAGCAAAATCTTAGCATTGCAATTAATAATAGGAAAGTAATTCCTGTTCTGGTCATCTGCAGGGCTGGTGTGAGAATAGAAATACCCAAAATATTAACGTCTTCATTAGGCTGGAGAGTTTTGTAGAAAAATTAAATGGCAGTATAACTTTACAGTATTTCTGAAAGACTTTTTCCTCACTCATAAATTTAGGAACTTAGAATGACTGAATTAAATTCATTTAAATTATTAATTACTGCCTGTGCTCATAGAGAACTTGATTTAGATCAAGAAATTTAGGCAAGAGGATGAGTTTCAGAATCATTGAAAATTTAAGGGGTAAGAGTTATGCCAGTTGACATACTGAGATCTGTTTGCCTGTGACCTCTGCTTGAGTCAGACAAAATGCGAAAGCTTATTAGACTTCTGAGGCATTGCATAGTTTAAGCCTCAAAGGAAGAAAAAAATATCCAAATTACATTAAATGAATGAAAGATGATATTCCTTAAAAATCCATGGCATTATTTCACTCAATGAATCTCTTCCAGATTTTCAAGCTAATTTTCAGTGTCTGCATGCTAATAAAATTTCTGATTCTTTTTTCTTCCTGAAGTGTAATTATAATGCTATGCAGCTTGCATTTTTGTCCTGGATCAGCTCCTACCCGCTTCCCCCCCGACCCCAATCCAAGCTCCTGAATTCACCCACTTGCTTAAATATACTCCTGACTGTAATAGACACTCCTTAAGGATTGTATATATAGCAATATGAGTATTTGAATGTAAGTGGTTTAATTGTAAAGTTCTGTCCTTGAAGTGATAAGATAGGTACATGATAGAAGTCATTCATTTTCTTATAATAGATTTTCCTTATGAAGTATATTACATTATTACATTACAAACTTCTAGAGAAAGAGCAAAATTTAAGTAAATTTAAAACAAAGACACAACTTTTCTTTCCTACATTCTTTCGTCAACTTCTAAGAGTGATCTGAGAAAGTTAGATCAAGGGGAATTTACTTGTTCTTTATAATCTGCTCGTTATTGTAGGAGCCTTTCCTATAAATTGAAAGTGTCATTTTCAAATTTCTGACTTAATTTGATAGTAATAAAAATGTTACAAGGGCTATTATGCTAGAGATTTTGGAAGCAGGAAACATCAACTTAATTTTATAAGGTCAATAAGAAAATGAGGTATTAGTCCCTCAGTCGTATCCTACTCTTTGTGACCCTATGGACTCTAGCCCGTCAGGCTCCTCTGTCCATGGAATTACCCAGGCAAGAATACTAGAGGGGGCAGCCATTTACTTCTCCAGGGAATCTTCCCAACCCAGGGATTGAACCTGAGTCTCCTGCATTGCAGGCAGAAATAAAGTACAAGATAGTAATCATAGACTAGAAACTCTAAAGAATATTGAGGAAAAGGAAGTTCATCACAGGACACCAGATGCTTTTAATCTGTTGAAGCGCCCTCCCTTAGAGTTCTAATATTTGGTAAATACTGAAAATAATGGATAATTGTGGAATTCTATTTCATCATTTCTGCAGTGGTTTTGTAAGGGTCAGTGGGAAATTTTTAGGAGACTTGCGTATGGCAGATGGGGCAATGGTGGCAGTCACTGAGGACGTGGACACCGGCCAGCTGTCAGGGGGTGTCACCCAGCCTGTCACCAGCTGTTAGAGTACAGCTTTCTCAAATTGCTTTTAGCCTATTTGGATGCTTATGTGTCAATTTAATAATAGTAAAATAGCCAACACGTGTCTCCATATTTGCTCCCCCTGAATACTGCATGTTTATTTCATTTTCTATATCATTTCATAGGTGATTCTCAGGTTTATTTGGGTCTTTTTTATTGGAATTATGATATCTTACTGATTTTTCATTTCCTTTCAGTTTTATGCTTCTTAACCCCTAAGTGTTTTTTTCTTATGGGAAGGGAAAGGTAAATTTGATTGAAGACCACCAGCAATCCCAGTCTGAGTTGCAAAGACTCCCCTGGACATCCTCAGGGGCACTTAATCTGCCAAGGCTGGAGCAGCCTCAGCTGGGCTTCAGCTTTAGTTCATGGCCCTAGTGTCCGCAGACATTTCCATTGGCCGAAATATGCCTTGTATACAAGCTGCCTGGTGCTATAAACATGTAACCAATCCCATCAGGAACCCCCAGAATTTTCTGATGCTTTTTCAGGGTTCTTAATTGACATCTTTTATATCCATCAGTATGCTTCCCTCGAGGTATAGAATTCAGTCTTTCTCTATTCTTTGTTGTTCTATTCTATTCCTACTTTGTACAGAGGAATATTTAAAACACAAAGCCTTTCTCTTAATGTATTCAGATTTAAATACTATTTGCTATAATATCAGTCAGTTCAGTTCAGTCGCGCCCAGCTCTGCGACCCTATGAATTGCAGCACACCAGGCCTCCCTGTCCATCACCAACTCCCGGAGTTCATTCAAACTCATGTCCATCAAGTCGGTGATGCCATCCAGCCATCTCATCCTCTGTCGTCCCCTTCTCCTAATATCAGTCAGGGATTTATCAAAGCCAGGTGTGAATCTGCAGGGACACATTAGGCATTGTAATTAACTCTTAGAACATGAGAAAGGATTGCTTGACTCTAATTTTTAATAAATATTGAAAAATAAGGTAGAAGAATATAAGAAGTGGAATGAATTTCTTTCTCTGTCTTTTCTCTTTGATTTAAAATTTTTACTCATTTTAACAGAGGGGGGAAAATCAAATTTTTGTTGATATTATAATTTGCAAAGCAGTTTCTTTGAGGAAATTTTAATTATGATTCTGTTTTGAATATCCTTGACTGGGCAAGAGTGTATGAAGTTTAAAAATAAAGAAAGCATAGGAGATGATGAAGGTATCTGGTTTATTTATGTAACCTCCCCAGGCTTCACCCAGCTGGGGATCTGCTTACAGTTGTGTTAAGGTTAGAAAATGGACTAAGTCGGCAAGTTGGTAAAACAATTTTAAAATTTTTATATGAAATAACAATTTGATGGTTTTATAAAACAATGTACTTGGTTACATTAAGTATATAAAAATGTATAGATTTTTAATAAATGAGCAGGTCAGATTTAAATTTAGTTAGATTTGAAAACAACTTGTAACTAGCTATATTTCCAATTTGATGACATGAATTAATAGATAATTAAATTAGGCTAACCAGGTGCCTTTGCTGGCAGTCCTGGCAAAATAAACACACCATATTTCTTTTTAATGAAATCTGTATTTGGGGCATTAGTGTTTCAGTGTATATTTGTCATGAGATTTATTTTCACTTGAGGCAGTGTTCAACTTGGGTTGGAAAAGTCTCACGTGAAGTTCATTAACTCCCTTCGTATTGATATTTAAACCAGTAAACCTAAAATACAGGATGATAGTCTATTATGTATTGTCCATTTGTATTTCTATATGCCCTTCCTAACTGCAGAATGAATGAAAATAATGTTGGAGGGTCTTTTTTTAAGTTTATTTTGTGACTCGCATGCTTTACTATAGTAGGAGACTGAAGCTGCTTCTTTAATCTGAGATCAGTTTATAGACTGTGAATAAGAGGAATCTCAACAGTGATCACTCTAATTCATTGAGTGAATTCTCTTAAAAAAAATGGCCTTTCTTTGGGAAAGTCAAAGCAGTCTAATATTTTATACTTTCTATACTTTCTATAACTAAGATAGGTTCACACAGTATCCTCTTTAAACAGAGACAAGAAATTGAAGTAGGAAGATCACATGGGCCAGAGTGAATCTAGTAGTATAACCCCAGATGTTTTGAGGATGTTGAAGTCAGATAGATGGTGTATACACTGCTCTTTCTAGGGATGATAAGCCATGTATGTGTCAGTGAGGAGAATCCCCCCAACTGTCCTCTGTAAACAGAGATCACACATGTTAGATTATTTAAGTCCCTGAAATTCACACAGCCTTCCACTGTTATAAGGCTTCTGGTCACCTTGGATAGCAGACTCTTCACGGCTCTAGTATAACCAGCATTAAAATGAAGACACTGTGAGCAAACAATCTCTTACGTTTATGGCTGGTTACTATAGCTTGATTGACTTTTTCCCTTCATTCTTCAGCACAGAGAAACATTTTCAGTGGTTCGCAGTGGTGTCGAGGTTTTGTCATCTTTCTGCTTCCACCTCGTTCTTTGCAGACCTAAACGAGTGTGGCCTGAAGCCGCGGCCCTGCAAGCACAGGTGCATGAACACTTTCGGCAGCTACAAGTGCTACTGTCTCAACGGATACATGCTTCTGCCGGATGGGTCCTGCTCAAGTATGTCAAGAATCTTAACTGCTTTATGAGTGCTCTGGGCTTGACTGCACGCTGTGCCCTGCAAGTGTGTGAAAGTGGCCTCCTAACCCTCCTCCCAAGCAGGATGTGAGCGCGTGTTTGTATGTGTGCCTGAGGAATGGGAAACCAGGAGAGCTGCCCACTGTAGATGTCTAGCATTCTTTTACCATGGGTGCCAGTGTCAAATTAATTTGGAAATGGTCTTCTGATGTTACTCCTAGCACATTTTCCCCTTCTTCCATCTGGTTTTAGAACTGTTCCATGTAGAAAAAGAACTTTGGTGACCATTTGAGGACTGTTGTGCTCTCCAAAAGGCTGGACAGTAAACTGTTGGCTGGTAGGGAATCCACCCAGCCTGGTTATTGAGTATAAACCACTCATAAGTGGTTTATACTCAATAAACCACTCACTTCAGTTTTACATTTTTTTATAATAGTCTGAAGGCTACATTATGGCTCTTTTCTTGAAAAAGCATAGTTCAAATGAAAAAAAAATGCTTATAATAACTTAAAAGTAGATTTCACATATGTCTTTGTAAGAAAGAAATGGATGGTGTTTCCTGCTATCATTTGGATGTGCTTTATAAATGGACAATGGCCTAAAATTCTCTGCAGGCTGAATGTTGAATTGAGGTGTGGTTATAGGATATCTAATAGTTAATGACTTGAATTTTATTTTTACTGAACTATCAGCTAGATCAGTTAATTGTCAATAGGTATCAGCTATCTCTAATTGGATTGCATTTTATAAAATAAAAAGCTTAGCTAATTTTATTTATTATTTCATAGTTAGCATGGAACTTTTTGCAGTGAGGCGAGTTCATGCTTATGAACAAGTGGGAGGGATGCTAGACTCCTCTATCCTTGTACAACTCACTGGGAAATGTGCTGTACCTAAAGATATTTAAGGGATGGTTGAGACACTTACTTGGATGTTTTAGCTAAGACCAGCACTTAATATGAGTAATCTGGAAAAGTAACCTCAATTTTCTATTTGGCTTGGCCACTGGAAAAAGTTCCATATGATTTTTCTAAGTTTTACATTTGTCTTTTAGTTCTTCAGATGCATTAAGGATCTTCCCCAGATACTAACAGAACTGGTTCACTTCTTAATCACCTCTGAGGGAAGAGATCGCCTTCCTATTTTTGACTTTTTTTTCAGATTGTTGGAGAATTAAGCCTGTTTTGTCCTCATTGTTGATTCAGTGTCACTGATTTCAGGATAAGTAGGAAACACAGCTGCTTTAGGTGCCAGGCGTGCTCTCGGTCTCTCAAGGCAGACAGTCCCTGTCTTTCCAGGTGCCCTGACATGCTCCATGGCAAACTGTCAGTATGGCTGTGATGTTGTCAAAGGTCAAATTCGGTGCAAGTGCCCCTCTCCTGGCCTCCAGCTGGCTCCTGATGGGAGGACCTGTGTGGGTGAGTCGTAAGACCAAGCATCTCTGTCAGCAGCCTCTTGAGGGTAAGGAAGAAAATGAAATGTGATGGAGGGACAGGAAAAGGGCAGTTAAATAATATCAGGTAATTAGTTGCCCTTGAGAGGATATCCCATGTCTCACGGGGGACCTCCTCTCTCTCTGAAAACCTTGTGAGGGGCGGGAGGAAGGTGCAGCCGGAGGAAACCACATGTGCCAAGGCACTGAAGTTTAGAGGGGGTGCGGTGTTCAGGGAGCAAGAAAAGCTCAGTATTTCTAGGACTTAAGAGGCAGTGACCGTTGAAGCTGAGCGGGTAGACAGGGCAGGCTGCATGTCCTGCACTCAAGGATTTGATTTTTTCCCCTGTAAATTAGGAAGGCACTAAAGATGAGAGTGTGTGGGCTTTGATTTCAAACCTGGCTCTGCCATAGACTTGATATGTAACCTTAGGTAAGAGATTTCTTTTCGTTGAGCTTGAGTCCTCTCATTTGTAAAATGGGAGTAATGCCACATGGAACGCTTGGGAGGATTGAATGAGATCATGGATGCAAAGAGCTTAGCATCTAGTAAGCTAAGCTTGTAGTACCTTGCATGGAGTAAGCACTGAGTGAGTGGAGGTGTTTGGGGGCTCGAGAGATATTTATTGAGTACTTTCTGTATTCCAGACACAGTTAAGTGCTAGGATGTAGAGTAATGGACAAAGCAGACCAGATTTTAATCCTTACAAAACTGATATTTTAATGGGAGAGACAGAAAGAAATATCCAGTGAAATTACAAACAATGCCAACTGTTAATGCGAGGTACTAAGAGAGGGAAAAACAGAAAGGATCTGTTTTAGAAAATAATGGTCAAGGTAGCCGTGGAGTAAGACCTGGACCGCCAGCCATGTGAAGAATCAGCCAAGCAGGTGGACGTGTTCTAGAGTACTGCAGTGAAAAAGAGGCTGACTTCTTTGAGGTCTGGAAAGAAAGAAGACCGTACCCTTAAGTACACAGTATAAGGGGTGGTGGCTTAAGATACAGCTGGTGAGGGAGGTGAGGACTGTTTATTACAGGATCACCAAAGACATGGTGAGGAACGAGGAATGGATTCAGAAAACAAGTAGAAACAGTTGAGAGTTTTGAGCTTGGAAACAATCCCTTCTTAGGTCTTGAGAGTGAAAGTCGCTCAGTCATGTCTGACTGTTTGCGACCCAGGGACTGTAGCCTGCCAGGCTCCTCTGTCCATGGAATTCTTCAGGCAAGAATACTGGAGTGGGTAGACATTCCCTTCTCCAGGAGATCAAACCCAGGTCTCCCTCATTGCAGGCGAATTCTTTACCATCTGAGCTACCAGGGAAGCCCTCTTATGACTTACTAAAATCATTTGTTGGCAGTTGAGTGGGAATGCTTTGGAGGGGGTAAGACTGGCAGAGGAAAGGCCAGTGTGGAGGCTCCTATAATAGTCTATCCTGGGAGAGCTTGGACGACAGTCATAGCAGTAGGTGAAGAGCAGAGTAAATGAGTTCACAGAATTTGCCAGAGAAACAAACAGCGGGGATTGATGATTTGGAGCTCAAGGGAAATAGGGTTGTCAAGGATGACTCACGTGTTTAGTTCAAGCTAGCATGGGATACAGGTGTAGTGCATCCTGTGATGTGATACAAGGGGAGGACAGCTTGGGTTGGAAGGATGAATTGAAATTTGGAGATACAGAATTTATGTTGCCTGCCAGGGCAACCAGGCGGATAACATTTATGATGAGCCTCTACGTCAGGCAACCGTTTGCAGATAACTGTTTCTTTGAAAATCTACTCCACCTGAGCATACTGTTGCTCTTCCTAAAATGCAGTTGGCTTCTGTTTCTAGACATTGATGAATGTGCTACTGGAAGAGCCTCCTGCCCCAGATACAGGCAGTGTGTGAACACTTTTGGGAGTTACATCTGCAAATGTCATAAAGGCTTCGACCTCATGTACATAGGAGGCAGATACCAATGTCACGGTAATAAGCCCCAGCCATTGCATGGTGGTGTTTTTTCCTGTGGAGCGGAAAGATCTCTTAATTATGATGGTGACTGGGCTGTCAAGGGCACAGGAGGTTACTGGCAATTAAATTAAGCAGACGTGAAATTCAAACCCTGGTACTTCTGGATGCAAATGTACTTTATTTCTTCCCTTTATCTGCGATTTTATGTGAACCTTCACATTGCAAAAAAGAGGCTTTTTTTTTTTTGAAACTATGTATTTTTTGTGAGTCATTGTTTTTATCTCCCAAATAAACTTCTTCTTTTCCTACTTCCTGATGCAGATATAGATGAATGCTCCCTTGGGCAGTATCAGTGCAGCAGCTTTGCGCGATGTTACAACATACACGGGTCCTACAAGTGTACCTGTAAAGACGGATACCAGGGCGATGGACTGAAGTGTGTGTGTGAGTCATGCTTCTCTCCCAGCTCTGAATTCCAGCAGGAAGTACAGGGTTACACAAAGGCCATTGCTAGAGAAGATAAGGAACAAGATTAATTATCAAAGAAATATCATTTTTCATAGCTAGTAAAACTAGTCTTTGATTTCCAGAAATAAAATCACTTGCTCAGGTGTTTTAAAAAATTAAAGACTCAATGATAGACTTTAATCTTAAAAGCTTTCAGTTCCTTGACTAAACTCTCTCAATAGCTTCTCTTTGGCTGGTAAGGCATTTTAGAGCCCTTCCTGAGAATTTGATTTTGTTACAATCAGAAATAAAGGTATGTTTGTCATCATCATTAGACTATAATGATGGGATAATCTGAATATTTTGTACATTTTTGTTCCTCTGGTTTATGCCTCCAATTTAGCATTTCTGTATTTATTCTCTCTCTGTTCAGAACTGCTTTGCTTTGTAAAACTTTATGCGTTCTGTTTGTAGTATGGCTATGTTAGTAGATAAACATGGAAAAAAATACCCTCCAAGATGAAAGTTTCACAAACCAAAGGCCACAATTTAGCATACATTTCATGCAGCAATAGATAAATTACAAATTTCTGTAGTAAAATATTTACTGAAGATCATGGGGCATAAAATCAGGATTAAAGGATTTTTGAAGGGTCATGTAGTTATACTACCAGTCTGGAGTAGATCATTCCAGGAAGATTAAATATTAATTCCTTTTGGTGAATACAATCAAGGACAAAGTTTCTACAAATGATCTTCATGATCTCTGGACGTTTTTCTAAAAAGCAATTGTGTAAATTAATAAAGGGGAAGGAAAACCAAATATAAAACAAATAGAGCATTTAGTGAGAATGTGTTTGTGTGAATTGAATTTATATAAAGTGTGGAAGAGAAAAGTATGTCTTTAGACAATTCTAAACATGAGTTTATATTGCTAATATACATGTACCATGGGGACATTTAACATTGACTCTAAATATACATTTCTCATACTTTAAAATTTTAGAATATCTCTGCATTAAAGTCTCATTGATTCTTGTTTCTTTCTATTTTACAAATACTTAAAACTGTATTTCGATACATTTCACTATAGAAACACAATATAATTCTTGTATACATCCACTAGATATGTTTATGTGATATGTGTTTGAGTATATATATGTATATATTCTATATACACACTAGTATTTGCTCTTTTTTTTTCAAACAGAGTGACTTACATTAGGGGAATATTCTAAATGTAAAAAGTAAGCCTCATTGGCATGAGGTATTTTGATGTGTTTGTTTCTTACAAGTCGATATCTTTCTTTTTAAGGAGAGATGGTTATGCATTAATTAAAATATATTTACTCTTCTAGATATTCCAAGAGTAATGATTGAACCTTCAGGTCCTATTCATGTACCAAAGGGAAATGGTACCATCTCAAAGGGCGATGGAGGACACAGTAATTGGATTCCTGATGTCAGAAGTACTAGGTGGCCTCTGAAGACACCATACATACCTCCTGTCATTACCGACAGGCCCACTTCTAAGCCAACAGCAAGGCCTACACCAAAGCCAATGCCAGAGCCTATACCACCTCCACCCCCACCCACAGAACTCAGAACACCTCCACCAGCAACAACCCCGGAACAACCAACCACCAGCCTGACAACCGTAGCACCAGTTGCCACCACATCTCCAAGAGAGATTACAGTTGACAACAGGATACACATGGATCCTCAGAAACCTCGAGGAGATGTGTTCAGTAAGTCACAAATGTTGCCACATTTGGGGGGATTTTTCCTCCAGTTCGTTTGAGATGTACTTGACATTCAGCATTGTAGAAGTTTAAGGACGTTCAGCATGATGGGTTGGCTTATACTGTGCTGTGCTTAGTCTCTCAGTTGTGTCCTGCTCTTTGTGACTCCGTGGACTGTAGCCCGCCAGGCTCCTCTGTCCATGGGATTCTCCAGGCTGGAATACTGGAGTGGGTTGCCATGCCCTCCTCCAGGGGGTCTTCCTAATCCAGAGATCAAACCCAGGTCTTTTGCCCATTATTTAATTGAATTATTGGTGGGGTTTTTTTTTTTTTGCTATGAGGTTATATGAGTTTCCTGTATATTTTAGATACTAACCCCTTGCCAGATATATGATTTGCAAATATTTTTCCTCATTCCATAGGCGGTCTCTTCACTCTGTTGATGGTTTCTTTTGCTGTGCAGCAGCTTTCTAGTTTGATGTCATCCTGCTTATTATTTTCTTGCTTGTGTTTTAGGTCCCATCAAAGAAAATCATTGCCAAGACCCATGTTGAGGAACTTTCTTCCTGTTTTCTTCTAGGAGTTTTGTGGTTTCAGGTCTTTTGTTCAAGTCTTGAATTCATTTCAAACTAATTTTTGTGAGTAGTATAAGATAAGGGTCTAGATTCATTCTTTTACCTGTTATTGACCACTTTTCCCAGCACCATTTATAAAGAGACTGAATTTTCTCCATTAAATACTTGGGTCCCTTGTCAAATGTTATTTGACCTTATGTGCTTGGGTTTATTTTTGAGCTCCTAATTTTGTTCCATTGGTATAAATGTCTGTTTTTATGCCAGTACCATACTGATTGATGATTGTATCTTTCTAGGATAGCTTAAAGTCAGGAAGTGTGTGCCTACCACCTTGTTCTTCTTTCTCAGGATTGCTTTGACTGTTTGTGGTCTTTTGTATTAGCCACAGGCCATGTCTTGAATAAAAACTAGTTATACATAGTATAAGTCGTATATCCCTATTGTTACATATTATAAAGAGCTATATGAAAGTCTGTCAATTGGGCAACTAAGAATGTGAGTAGAAAAGGAAAGAAGAAGTAGATCGTAGCTTCGATTCAGTATGAGAATTCTCCTAATCTATTCAGATTTACTTGAAATTTTCAGAGATGGGGAGCTTAACATAGCACATATCATTTAACTTTTAATCTAAGTATTCATTCATTCAACCAGTAAACATTTTCAGTACATTTTAGAATGCCAGGCCCTGTATTAGGCACTGGGCTTATGAAGGTAAAACAGAAAAGCATATACTCTGATGGAAAAGACAGTTGCCCCGAAGATAACTGTACTTAGTGGGAGAGAAGTGGAGGTAGGGAAGAGGGGTACCTAACTGGCCAGGGACAGTTTGGGGAATGGGGAGGCTTCTTGAGTGAAATGGGGCAAAGGGGATGAAAAAAAGGGAGGCATGGTTCACGGGCACAACAGAGGCCCAAGGGTAGGAAGCAGCATAGCATATGCAATCAGCTGCCAGCAAATTGGCAGGTTGAGCCAAGGACTGATGAGAAAAGCTGGCCAGCTACCCCTTGTCTTTACTGTAAACTGGTGGTTAGATCTATATAGGAACCAGGTTGGATTCAAGATTCCAGATTTTTAATGGGTGTCCATGGAGATAGAGGCTAAAAGAAGGTAGGTAAAGAAGTTTTGTAGGTAAAGAAGTTTTGAAAGGGGGGAAGAGGTTGTCCCCTTATTACTAGAACAAAATTTTCTTTGTTCAACCTCTTTCTGAGCCTTTTAATGTGTTCTTTTTTTTTTTTTTAATGTGTTCTTTTTAAAAAAAAAAAAAAAAGTCTTTCTTCCCGTTATTCCTCTCTATACCAACACACATATGAATTTTAAAATAACATTGATGTTCACCCCTAGGATTTAGCAGGATAAAACTGGGGAGATGCAGGGCTCCATTGATGTTTGAGAGTACTCGTTCTAAGAGAGTGTGATCTTAAAGACTTGCCCTCAGAAAGAATTACCTTGATCCCATGCCAAGGCTGTTGGATGCGGCAGATAGCGTGGCTGCTTTGGGATACTCCTGCCAAAAGTTAAATTCCACTCTCAGTTCATCTTCAGTCATAGCTGCTGGTTAAATTAGCATGGATGAGGATATTTTGGAAGCCTCTTAATTTACTGTCTGGAGACTATAGCATATATTCCAAGTAAGGGAGTGGTTCTAAGATTTTAATTCATATTATAAAGAAAAGTTTTGTTTAACAACCTCTTCCATTAAACATATATATCTTTCAGTGTAAAGAAAAATGCAGTCAAAGTAAGGGGCTATTTGGAGACTGCCCAACAGTGGCTGTAACTAACATCAACTGAAAATTCGTGAAATGAGGAGAGCCAAAGTCTGTTCTCAGACCAGTGGAGAATAAGGATGGCTTAAGAAATTATGAACTTGGGTAAACTCCAGGAGATAAGGACAGGGAGGCCTGATGTGCTGCAGTCTATGAGGCTACAGAGTCAGACAAAACTTAGTGACTGAACAACAACAGCAGCAAGAAATTATGCCAGAAATGAAGAAAATATCCAATGAATAAATGGTGTTGAACTGAAATAGTGCTAAGGTTCCTCTGCCAGGTATGTTATAGTGCAGATTCATGGGCAGGTATCTCTCAGCAGTTGTTTTCCCCCGAGCTGGGTCATACAATGCCTGGTACAGAATAGGCTCTCAGAAATATTTGTTGAATGAAGTGAAATGGATTTTTATATTGGATTCAACTATTTCTCAACTATTCAATAGACTATTGATTCTTCTAGTTTATCCCCAAATAATCTAATTTATTTCAGATTTATGATCTTTCTCTCAGGCTGATGAAGCTTAATGTAGCTATTAAAATAAAACATTCTCTGCAAAACTAAATCTAACATACTTCTAAATTTTTAAGCATGATTTTGAGAAACAGTCAAAAGGCATTGGAAAAGAATATAAGACTGAGGCATATGAAAATGAAAAGTTTTTAGCTACTGTTGAGGATAGAATACATTGAATCAGAAGATATGGTTTTGATTCTCACCTCTATTATATGACTTTGGACAGATTACTGTGTTTTCTACCTGAATGTTTTCATCTGTTAAATGGCAGTGGTATTTAACATTCTCATAGAGTGCTTCAAGGATCAAACATAATACAAGTAAAAATGTTTGTGAACTTTTAAATACTGTGAAATGTAAAAAATTGTTGTATTTTATAGGAATGACTCTGATGGGGAGCATTTAAATAATATGTGATAACAACTTTATGATATGGAATATTAAGCATATGTTTTTTAAATAATTTCAACGTGAGGAACCCTGGGTTTTTCAGATTGTATGAACAGAATTATGATCAGATATATTTGTAGGACTAGCCCTAGCATGGTTTAAGCAACACGGAAGTTACCTGATGGACTTCCCTGGTGGCTCAGATGGTAAAGAGTCTGCTTGCAATGCAGGAGACCTGAGTTCGATCCCTGGGTCGGGAAGATCTCCTGGAGAAGGAAGTGGCAACCCACTTCAGTATTCTTGCCTGGAGAATCCCATGGACAGAGGAGCCTGGTGAGCTGTAGTCTATGGGGTCGCAAAGAGCCGGACAGGACTGAGCGACTAACACTTTCACTTTCAAAGTTACCTGATACAGCATTAAATTCTTGTTCCTCCACTAATGGGACAGACCGATGCTTTTCAAACTGTTTCATAGAACATTAGTTTTCTGGGATATTAGGCAAGTGTATACCTAAAAAAGTTCTGAGGTTGAATAAATTTGAGAGGTCCTATGTTTAGTCAGGGCTTCCTGGATGACCCAGTGGTGAAGAATCTGCCTGCCAACGCAGGAGACACGAGAGATTCAGGTTTGATCCCTGGGTTGGGAAGATCCCCTGGAGGAGGGCATGACAACCCACTCCAGTATTCTTGCCTGGGAAAACCCATGGACAGAGGAGCCTGGTGGGCTACAGTGCATGGGGTCACAAAGAGTTGGACATGACTGAGCAACTGAGTAAGCCTGCAGGTTTAATCAACTTAAATAGGATTGTTAAGTATAGGACTTTTCAAAATGCTAGTGGTCATTGTGAATCTCTTGAAGAGGTATATAAGGTGCATCATTTCCCAAATGGATTTAACCATGGGATTATTTAACTCTTGTGCTCAGAGTTCATTATAGCCCGCTTCAGACCAGGCTGGGCTGAACTAAGACTTCTAGAGACCACAAACCCAATAGCCTTATCCCATGAGCTCTCATTTGCGTGGTTTCTGAAACCAGTGTGTTGATCTTGGACTCAAAGAGCCTGGTGGGGATGTAGTAAGGGGGTGTAGGGAGGACAGAAAATTACCTGGCAGACTTAGAGCAAGAAAGGCAAATTTAACTGGTGGGCTGCCTACCTGGATACCAGAGGTATGCTGCAGGGGATTGCCAAAAGGTTGAAGATCAAGTGAACACCAAAGACAAAAATCTGGTATCAGAGCAGGTAGGAGGTATCCCAGAGCAGAGAAAAAAAGAACACTATATAGAACCCAAAGTAAAGGACGTTAGGGAAAAATGCAATTCCAGTCTAGCAATACAGTGAAATATTGTGCATTGATTTCTTTTTCTAAAAAATGTTCACTGACTTGGAAAAGTACTTACTTTATAAAAATGTTAAGTGAAAGAGAATATACAGAACTGGGTATACCATTTGATCCCAATTAGGTATAAAATACACATCTTCCTATGTCTGGATGAATACAAAAGTCTGGAAGAAAAAAGACTGAAACAGGAACCATGGATCTATCCAGTTGTTGATGTTTGGGGTGATTTCATTGTCTTTTTGTTATCCTCATGCAGTGATTTTTAATCTTCCCACTGTCACTGGTCACAGTGATTTATTACAACAGTCATTCCTTAGGAGAGGGGGGTTGTTGTTGTTCAGTCGCTAAGTCGTGTGCAACTCTTTGCACCCCACCCCACGCAGGCCAGGCCTCTCTGTCCTTCAATGTCTTCCGTAGAATCCCACCCTCCTAGCAAGAGAGTTTTGTGTTTTGAAAAAGTACCCCAGGGAATGTTGATGGTGAATCATGTTAACTTTATTAGAACTTGCTGGTTTTTAAAAACTCAGTCAAAGTTTTGTTAACTTCTATTTTTAACCTTTCAAAATTTGTTTATAATTGAGCATGTCAGATTTGTCCAGTTTTAGCTAGAAAGCTCTGCAAGGAATATAATAGCACTGGGATCAGGAAGGAGATTTTTCTCAGAGTGTTATCAGAAGCCCAGTTGAACCAGAGTAACTCAGGGTACTTATTTAAGATGTAGAGTCCTAATCCACACATTAACTAAATTGGACTTTCTGGGGAGGCGTGTCTCAGTCTTCAGTGTGTGTATAAATCAGACAGAGACTATGTTAAAAATGAAAATTTGATTCAGTGGGTCTAGATGAGGATCGGAGATTCTGGATGTTTCGCAGGCTCACAAGTAAGGAGCACTGCTGATCTGCCGACTGCACTGAAGAGGGGTGCTGGTGGTTTAGTCTCTCAAGTCGTGTCCAACTCTTACAACCCCGTGGACTGTAGCCCGCCAGGCTCCTCTGTCCATGGGATTCTCCAGGCAAGAATACTGGAGGAGGTTGCCATTTGCTTCTCCAGGGGATCTTCCTGACCCAAGAATCAAACCCGGGTCTCCTGCATTGCAGGCAAGTTCTTTACCGAAGAGTAGGGCTCCCTAAAACACGATGACAACTCAGTACAGCAGAACCATGCCTTGAATGGAGACAGAGCCAGCTGTGGATTGTTCTGCCTGCAGTGCAGGGGATTCCGGTTTTATCCCTGGGTCTGGAAGAGCCCCTGGAGGAGGGCGTGGCAACCCACTCCAGTCTACTTGCTTGGAGAATCCCATGGATGGAGGAGCCTAGTGGGCTACAGTCCATGGAGTCACAAAGATTTGGACATGACTGAGCAGTGGAGTCGGAGAAGGCAATGGCACCCCACTCCAGTACTCTTGCCTGGAAAATCCCAAGGATGGAGGAGCCTGGTGGGCCGCAGTCCATGGGGTCACTAGGAGTCGGACACGACTGAGCAACTTCACTTTCACTTTTACGCATTGGAGAAGGAAATGGCAGCCCACTCCAGTGTTCTTGCTTGGAGAATCCCAGGGATAGGGGAGCCTGGTGGGCTGCCGTCTCCAGGGTCGCACAGAGTTGGATATGACTGAAGTGACTTAGCAGCAGAGCAATGGATTATGCACACATGGGTTGTTTAAAATTTAACACTTGTGCCTAAAACATAGCATATAGCATCTGAACCATATCAAGAAGGAAGGTGTTGCAGAATAAAGATTATGGAATATAATGTAATATGTATCAGGGGCTTTTAAGAGTGGCCATATCAGAAAACCAGACTCGTTGTTGCTATGATATTCTAGATCATGACTGTGTGTTGAAATTCCAAGCACCATCAGTAAGACAGAGTTGTTTGCATTTTAATGATTGCTGCTTGGCTGCCTCCTGTCCGTCCACAAGTTTTTTCTCCCTTTTACGGATTTTGCAGAGTCTGTGGCTGGTGTGATCACATTGTTCCATAGTCATGGAAATATGATCTCTTTTCTGATTCTGTGTGGTGATGAGTAAAAAGATTGTTTCTGCTGAGGGGTGAAAAGGTCTTCAAACTAGTTTGCTTTCTAGTAGACCGTAAGGCCTAGAGAGACCCTGGGAAGATGCCTGGCATCTCCCTGAATGTGAAATTTCAGCAAATCTTTTGAAGGACTGCTTGAAGGTCAGGTTCGAGTGCTGTGAATTCTGAAAGTTTTCAAGGCATTTTATTTATATTTTAATTGGATCCTGTGATGGCTGTTTTTAAAAAATAGCTCTCTCCGGAAGGTATAAATTGAGTTCTGAGTGAACATGAGCAAAGTCAGAAACCAGATTTTTTTGTTGAGTTGCTGTGCACATTTAGAGTTGTGATGAAAAATGCTATGCTCATAGCCACTCTATGACTTGCAGCGTGTTACCAGATCTTCTGCGCCTTTGCTTCCTCATCTGTAAGTGGGTATAATAACAGCATCTGCCTCATTGGGCTGTTGTGAAAATCAGGTGAGAGAGTGCTTGTAAAACTCTTTACCACAGTGTTTGGCATATAATAAGACCTCAATACCCCAAAGCTGTGCTACTTCTATTGATATTGTTGAATTCATTTACATGGTGATGAAAACATGTCCCACTTAACTCATAAAAACACAGCCTTATTTTGTCTTCTAGTTTTGAGTTTATATTTTTCTGATGCTTTTTATCATGTTTCTTTACTTATGACCAAATAATTGGAATACCCTGTTTTATTTTTTTGGGTATTTATGGTGCCTGATTGAACAGTGGTAATGTTAAAACAGAGACGGTATCGCCTCTACTTCTTTAGTGAGCAAATAGTGACGACAGCCTTTTCAGAGATGAATCTACGTAGATGGGAAACTTCTATGATGGGTCTTCTAAATATCAGAAATAAAAGCGTTCCCTTTTCCTTTAAAGTGATTCCTTAGTCCCGAGGGCATGGAGGCCTGCCCCTCACAGTGGTGGGCTTCTGTGTCACCCAGGGTTTGGTGTATACTCATCTAGGCAAATAGTCAAAGAGTCAGCTATGGTACCACCTGTGTTCTGTTTTAGGGCTCAGACTCAGGTCTCACTTTCTGACTCCCTTTGACTTATAAGGAAGCAAAGGAACAAAACGTTTCTGGTGATAAAACCTGGGATCTTCAGAGATAACAGAGTGGGGATGCAAGGCAAGGAGTCTGAGATGCTGTCTTTGCCTCCCGCCGCTCCTCTCTTCCTTGTTCTTTGTCTCCACATTCCTTGTCCAGTGATCTGTGATCTAGAAAAGATGAGTCATCACCCTTATGGTCATACTTAGAGGCAAGCCATCTCTTAGACATTCTCTTCTCCTGGTGCGGCTCTAGGCACGTGCTTCAAGTCATCCTGAAACCTCACTAGAAGAGAAATAGGGGAGTTACAAAAATGGGGCTGATTATTGTCAGCTGTGTCTATGTTCCTACCTCTCACTAGAGATTTAATTTTCCCCAGATCTATTCTTTCCTCTCAGCCCAAAGGTGTCTTTTGAACTTTGGGGATTTTTCCCACAGTGAAAGCTTTGGCACACTGGGGCTTATTTCTGTGGAGCTCAGCAACCCTTTGCGTTTTGTTAGTGATCAGTAGATGACTGAGAATTTTCTCTAAGGTAGTTAAGGAAATTTCAGAATCTCTTTTCTAATCTTTTTATTTGCTTCCCTCTGGCAATTTAAAGCTGTACTGTGTGTGTTGTTCATCTGGAGAAGGATGAAAAGGGCGGGGGAGAGGAGGAAGGAGGAGGGGAGCAGAGAGAGGCGAGAGAGCCCCTTAAAACCCTTGTCATTCATCCCCACTTTTGCCACAAGAAAGAGCCTTCAGAATATTAGGGAAGTTACATATGTGCCGTTTTCTCCAGATGAACTAAACCACTAAGTATAGAAAGAATTTAGGGCAGTGTTATCTTTAATCTTCTAGTCCTACAACACATGGCAGAACTGGCCTGGGTAATGTCATGGGGGCCACCCTGGGACAGAAACAGAGTTTGTAAGCCTACCTTTAATAAATTGTGTTTACATTCTGTTATAGTAGTTACTCTTTGAAAGAAGTCTGGTAGTAGGTGTGCGGGATAATATTTACATTTCCTTCACTGGGCTTACCTTTTTTTCAATTGTAGTTTACTTGCTTTACAGTGTCGCGTTCATTTCTGCTGTACAGCAAAGTGAATCAGCTATCTGTGTACATGAATCTCTTTCCTGGGTTTCCTTCCCGCTTAGGTAACCACGGGAAATTGAGCAGAGTGCCCTGTGCTGTGTAGGGGGTTCTCATTAGTTATCTATTTTATACATAGGCTTCAGGGTCTTCCTGGTGGCTCAGTCGGTAAAGCATCTGTCTGCAATGCAGGAGACCCAGGTTCAGTCCCTGGGTTGGGAAGATCCCCTGGAGGAGGAAGTGGCAACCCACTCCAGCATTCTTGCCCGGAGAATTCCGAGGACAGAGGAGCCGGATGGGCCGCAGTCCATGGGGTCACAGAGAGTCAGACACGACTAGGCAACTAACACTTATACACAGTAGAGTATATATGTCACTTTTAATGTTTTTTGGTAAAAATACTCAGTTGACTCTTGGGGAAACCTCATTTATGAAAACAGGTTATATATTAATACTATTATCCCTGAAGAAAATACGCTTAAAAGGAACTCTGCCCGGGGATGTTCTATTAAGAAGTTTTTTTGCTTGTCTGTGTGGCCAGTTCTTCTCCCAGGCTTCCGGGCTCCTGTGTCCCCCAGCCATCAGGAGCATCCTGGGCCCCTGAGCCCCATCCAACCACATTTTATCCAGCTGTCCGCTCGCTTCAGTACCTGTTCGTTCTCTTTATTTTACTTCATAAGATTATAAGAAGTAGGTTTTGGTGGATGAAAGATTGACTAATGGAAGAAAAGGTTTTAGGAAATCATCTACAGAGTATATGAAAACATTCTTTGGCTGATGTTAATTGTGGTCCTAACTGCCCTTTGACAGCCACTCCCCCCTTTCATCCTCTACGCTCCAGCCAGAATGCTGTACCTGACCTTGGTGCTCCTGTTACAATCTTCGAGACTTCAGTTTCAACCAGAATGAAGTCCACAGTCTTCACAGTGTTGTAAAAGGCCCTGCAGAATCTGCCTGCACCTCTAGCTTTCTTTGGAGCCCTCCCTACTTCCCCTCTCCACCACCGCCCCCCAACACCCTCGTGAGCTCTGCCCCTGGCATGATGTTCACGTTCATACCTGATCAGTCTCTAGGGCGCCAGCTCACAGTAACTCATCCTGCAGGGCGTGGTGTAAGCAGCTCCTCTCAGAGATGTTCATGCATCTGTCTTCTGGTTAGCCCCCTGTTCCCTGGGAGTCTTTAGCCCATTCTGTCATTTTGTGTGTGTGATAATGATCCAGTTTCACTTTTTTTTTTTATGCATGTGGCCATCCAGTTTTCCCAACAATTTTTATTGAGGAAACTGTTCTTTCCACACTGTAGATTCTTGGTTCCTTGGTCATATATTAATTGACCGTGTGAGTGTGAAGCATGGGAGTGTATATCTCATCACTGTTTTTTCTAGTGTGTTTTTTTCTTTGTTCATTTGTTTTTCTTGTACATAGTGGAAATCATCTCATTTAAATTTTTATATAAACTATAAAATATAGCAGGGGGTGGGTAATGAACCTTCTCTTGACACTTCAGTGGGACACCCTTACCAGTTCATACTGGTGTGTAAGGAAGGAGGATTCATTGACTAATTTAGCAGAGCCACAGACTGCAGCACACAAAATTGTAAGAACTAATAGCTGCTGAGCATTTTAGGTCTAAATTCCTTGGCATACTTCCCGGTGAACTGCAGTGAAGGTGGGCATGACCATCCACTGCTAGATTAAATGGTTCTTGGAAACCAAGTGCCTAAAATACTAATGAACCATCTGGCACTTCACAAGTTGTTAGATGACTAATTCTCTGAGTGGCTTTTATCCCGACGTGTGGTCTCATCCCTTACTTTTAAACCTGTATCCCTCCCACTTTCTTCATTTCTGAGCATCCTCCAGACACTGTGGATACCTTTCTCTCATATTCCCGAGCACCTTCTTTGTACTCAGTGCCTTAAACGCTCGCTCTTCCCTGCCTCAAGCACTTGGCTTTTAGCTTGGGAGGTTCCATCTTCTTTCCCTCTCAGACGGAACAGTGCTTGCTCAGAGAGGACCTCCTTGATAAAACAGGCCCTTGTGCCAGGAAGCCTTTGTCCTGTCCGTCCCCTCTGCACCAAGACTCTCCTTACCATTGACACCCTTCATTTAGAGAAATGGGGGCTGGTAAACCTTTATAATGCCCTTAAAATATGGTAGTGTCAGATCTGAGCTAGTCCAGTGCAGAGATGATTTGTATAAGCTATAACAAGAGAAGGGAACAAAAAAGTAATTGGTCTGTGGATTTGGTTTTTTAAAAAAACACTTTCTCTATGTCATGAGAAATGAAACGTGTGCCTACAACCCTGTAATATTTCTAGTCATAAGAGGCGGACTGCCTCTCAGAACCCCAGATGAGGAAAGGAAAGCTGGAAGTGGATGACTTTGCTGTCAGTCATTTGGGTGTAAAAGTGGCCTCCCCAAGGGCACTTGTGATCAGTTTGTCCCAAGATCTTGTGCTTTAACTAGCCTCTCTCCTCCCATCCATCTGAGGCTGTATTTTAGATGGGTATATGTGAGTGGGGGCGGGGGGGTGGTGGATGAGGAAGGGGCTTAAGTGTTTAGACTTTTGCAAAAAAAAAAAAAAGAAAAGAAAAACTTCAAAAGCAGTAAGCTAAAAAAAATCAGGGCAAATATTACTGGTTTGTTACTTAATTTTAAAAATTATTGCTAAAAATCATTGGAACATTATTGAAAAAGAACCCTTTTGACTGATGTCTGTTCCATGGTGTTCTACGTCTTTACTCCCTGCCTTATAAAAATAGAGCTAATTAATTTAAGTTCTGGCAAAGAAAAGGGAGGATTCCCTGGTCCTGGGCCAAGAATCCCCTCCACTACCACCAACATTCTCTCACACTCCCCACTCCCAACCCAGCTACTCTCCCTGACATCATCTGGTGCTTTTCCATGATAGTTTTCATGAGAATTTGGAGTTGTAGTGTTCTAAATTCTACGTTTAAAATTTGCCTCTCCCATTAGCCAGGTCCTTCTTGCTCTTGTGCAGTCTGTCTCCTTGGGACCTCGCCCAGGGCTTGGCATATGTGTGGCAGTTAGATGTACATTGAAGAAGTAAATAAATGGATATGAATCCATTTTTAAAGTGTACATGGGCTTCTGACAAGATCTTCGCATTCGCTCAATAAACACTTACTGAATGCTTGTCACTAGGTTCAGCCCTGGAAATGCCACATGAATAAGACACAATTGATGCCTTCCAGGACTTCAGAAGCCAGCAGAGGGAGAGACGCACATGTGTGTAAATGACTGCAGTTCTTTAGGAAAGAGTGGAATGGCAGCATGTAAATATGAGCTGTCAGACTTACAGGGGGGAAGAGCTGAATTCACTCAGAATGTTAGAGTTTTCACCCGGCCAGTGGTATTTCTGCTGAGCTTTGAACAGAGACCTTGCCTGGAGAATCCCATGGACAGAGGAGTCAGGCAGGCTATAGTCCATGGGGTCGCAAAGAGTCAGACACGCCTGAGCAACTAAAAAAATATTTTTTTTTGGTAACAGAGAGGGGAGGTTAGACTGGTTAATTAGCAGGAAGAAGAGCATCCCAGGCTGGGCAGGGGGTCAGAGAGGTGAACAGGACAGCGTATTCGGGCAGTACTGTGTGTTTTAGGGGGTGGATTGTGAACACTGTGCTAAGGGGTTTGGATTTGATCTAAAAGGAGTCAGGGAACCTGCTTAAGCCCTGAAGCCCATTGCAGATGCGGAGTTCACTGGAAACGAGTTCATGCTTTGGTTAGAAAGTTACACCATTCGCTGCAATTACAGGCATCCCCGCCCCCCTGCCATTAAAACAGCCTTAGACTCCATAATGTATCTTTCATAGACAAATTTTAGAATTTCATAGAGATATTTTGCTAGAAATTGGTAGCTGTTTTAAAATGTATTTTCCAGATACTTTTAAATGTATTTTTGTTGAATTTTAGAAGCTTTTGAAACCCATTTATTAAAATTATACCCAGAAAAATGTTATAAGATCTCTCCAGAACAAACTTCATGAATCCTTATGTGAACTGTGATGAAATATTTTGGAGTTTCCAGATGAGTGTAATACCTACGTCTTTCCCCCATTGTTAAAGATAATGCCTCTTTGTCAATGCCTCATTGAAACTGAACAAAATGCATCTCTCTTGCAGTTCCACGGCAGCCTTCAAATGACTTGTTTGAAATATTTGAAATTGAAAGAGGAGTCAGTGCAGATGATGAAGCAAAGGATGATCCAGGTAGATCCCTATATTCTTAGTACTGTTATAATGATACTATTTCCCTCTATTTCATTAAAATAATATTTTTAATTGCTTTACAATGTTGTGTTAGTTTTTGCTTTACAACAACATGAATCAGCTTTAAGTAAAGCAGCTTTTAAACTGTAGATTGTTTGGTTACATCTGAGAGAATGGTACTTTTTTTTTTACCACTTGGTTTCCCCTCTAGTTAGATCAGTTGAACAAAAACAGTGAATCATCATTATCTTCTATCAAAAAATATTGAAGCAGCATTATGTTGGGAGGAAGTCGTATTTTATAAGGGATGATGTAACAAGGTCATAATTTGGTAGCAATTGTGCTGAGAAAGGATTCATGTGATTTCCTTTTGATCTCATGGACAGACCTTCTGGTGGGATATTTAAATGTGGACCAGAGAGAACACTTGGACAGATACTCCTAGTTCACAAGACTTTTTTTGTTGTTAGCCCTTGGGTTTGTGGTCTACTCATCTTTCTGGTAATTTCCTTGCAGGTGTTCTGATACACAGTTGTAATTTTGACCATGGGCTTTGTGGATGGATCCGGGAAAAAGACAGTGACGTGCACTGGGAACCAGTGAGGGATCCAGCAGGTAAAACCATTCGTCTAACCCTAGTACACATTTCAGCTGGATCCTATCTGAGGACCCCAGATCCGCTAATCAAGGATACTGTAACACAGCTCTGTGTTTATTCAATAGAAAAGAGAGAGTGTCCAGCATTCATCTTCCTTTTTTTTTTTTTAGGTGAACTGAATTTGTTAGCTAGCAATTAGAATTATAAGTAGACAAGTAATTTATTAAAAGGCCAGCTAATTTCTCTCAAAACAGCTTGGTGTCAATATAAAACATGTAGACTCACCCTGAAATATAAAGTTATATGTAGTGCTCCCTTCCCAAGCATAAAAATAATATCATGGGACAGCAGCCATCATCTAGTCCTTGGTGGTTTTCTTGATTATGTCTTTCTTTAAGAAATAGTAGAAGGAAACAGTGGAAATCTCTGTGAAGTTGTGACTCTCTCACAATCTAATTTTCAGTCTTAGTTTGGATGCTGGAGGAATTAGTTATAAGTTACCAACACTTTTTCTACAAGAGAATGTTACTGGAAAGGTAGATGTAAATATAGGCCCTTGAAAAATTCAGACTTTTAAATTACACACATCCTACGAATCTAAAGTTTCAGAAATTACAACATGTTTTGTCATCTTGCTTCAGGAAACAAAGCTACATATTGTTGGTTCCCCCCCCACCCCCCTCCCTCTTTAGTAGTTAATCTTTTATGGGTGAGTCAAACTTAATGGAAGGGTGAGAAGTTTGGTTTCTCTTTTTTTTCCTTTTTACACTCCTGATTCTAGACTTGGGAATGAAAGATGCAAATCATGAAAAAAAAAAAAAAAGTTACTTGCTTTAAAAGCCTAGTTCTTCAATACTATCCCAGCTATAGAGATAGAGCACAGAACATGTAAAGGTTAGCTTGAGGATATGCTCTATTAAAACCAGCTCTTCTTAATGGCCAGTACGCACACAAATCAGCCGGAGACCTTGTTAAAATGTAGGTTTTCATGCATTTCTCATACTTCCTGGGGATACTTTTCAGGTTCATCCCTCATGTACATTTTGAGTAGCAAGTTATTAAGGGTTTGGGGCAAAAATATATTCATTAGATTCCCCTAAGACTGAAATGTTAGAGATATTTAAAAAATGAAATTTGAGGTAAGCTTTTAAAAAATTCCCTGGTGGTTCAGATGGTATAGAATCTGCCTTCAGTGTGGGAGACCCGGATTCAGTCCCTGGATTGGGAAGATTGCCTGGAGAGGGGAATGGCAACCCACTTCAGGATTCCTGCCTGGGGAATTCCATGGACAGAGGAGCCTGGCAGGCTACAATCCGTGTGGTCACAAAGAGTCAGACACAACTGAATGACTAACACTTCTCACTTTAAAAATAAGTACCCAATAAATTCAAAGGGGTTTTTAGATTTAACTATAAAATTATTTTTAATCTCACACACACACATACCAGTACAGTCTCTCTCATTCTCACTTTAGGTTAGCTCTGAGACAGATGACATTATTATTAATGTCATAGATAACTGTGAATAAGGGAGAAATCAACATTTATTTGGTATGTACGATAGTCCTGACTCATCATCGCAGTTTTATTTAATCCTCTTATCTAACCCTGTGGAAGTAATGTTTTTATTTCACAAAGGCCCAGAGGTTACATCAGTTTCCTGAGGCTACAGAGCTACAGAACAGACTTCCCATCCAGGCCTCTCTGTCCTGCCCATGCAGCCACCTCAGCAGTTCAGCCCACAACCCCTGCAGCGTTACTGAGGTTTGCCCCATCCAGCCTGGCCTCTCTGTCCTGTGATTGTGTGCATGATCTGATTACACGTCTCAGGCCTGGAGATTTGAGTGACCACTGACCCGGAGTAGTGTGCTACAGAAGGAAAGATCTTTAGCAACCCAATGTGATAAAATGGTGTACAGTGCTCATGATCATAATGAATAAGTGTTCTAAGTAAGGTACACTGGGGAGAGTAATTCACACTCAACTCAGAATTCATTGCACTTGTCTGTAAACAACCCATGTGAAATATTTGACTTTTTAGAATTTAAATACTGTCTTTTAGAACCAATTTAGTACTTTTCAATAGTTTTTATTATTCATCACATATGTAAATGTTTAAATTTGCTGTGACAACCCCCGCTCCCCCCACCAAATCCACTTGCCCTCCAAGAGGAAAATGAAAAGAGGATTGGCAGTTAGGATGGTAGGCAGGAAAAGGTCTGAAACGGTCCTTTGGCTGTGATAATACAGAACAAGCAGAAAGGAATGGTGGCTGCCTGGGTAATTAGATAGCTCCTGCTCATTGGCTCTGGCCCCTCAAAGATGCTTTTCTGGGATTGCTCCAGGTTTCTGCCAACAACTTGGATGAACTGGATGTTGAAGGCATACTGACCAATCTGTGGATAACTTAAAGCCACGGGAGAAAGCAACTGTGTGTGCCGACACAAACAGCCTCCAAAGATTAGACCAGTGGGCCACACTTAAGAGGCGGCACATCCTGGGGATGAATACATAGTGTAGTTCTTGAACCACCCACACAGCTGTGAGAGTGCAAGGATGTGACTTAGCAGTAAGTGTGAAAGACTTAGAGTTTTAATGGATAAAATTAATGTGAGTGAACCATGTGTCACTGCTGCCAGAAAGTTGGGTCATTTCCATATAAATAGGTATTTTTTTCTAGAATGGAAAATACACTTTGGTTCTTACCAGTCAGAGAAAAGAGGTAATTGTCGGTGACTCAGAAGAGTATGACCTTGCTGGAAAGATATCTCAAAGCTTATAGAAAAACCGGTGAGGAACCCAGAATGTTTAGTCTGGAGTAGAAATAATGGAACAGGGCAGCTTTTCAAAAACATGACCAGCAACATCTATCTCACTTGTTCTGGGACCGCAAGGGGATAAGAACTTGGATCAGTAGGTAAAAACTTACAGGCGGGCTGATTTTTGCTCACTGTCAGAACTTTCCCATAGTCAGGGCTGTCTAAAGAGAGATCTGGGGGCTGTCAGTGGAGACCTTGGACTGGGCGACACATAATGAGGTGTTGTTTTGAGAATTGGACAAGGGTTGGATTCGAGCCCTGGGAGCCTCTGAACCAGAATGGAACATCCCAGGTCATCCGCAGAGATCAGAGAGCAGAGTTCTATCTTGGAAAATGGGTGGGAAGACCAAAGATAACAGTTAGTAGAGGTGGTTAGAAGACCAAAGGTGATACAGCTTATATGTCAGGGTATAATTGCAGGTGGGTTTTGTTTTGTTTTTTTTTTTAAGCACATATTGGGAAATTCTAACCATATACAGATTCTAACACACTCAGGTGATAAATACTATTGAAGCTTACTTTCTGAGTCTACTTTTCTTCTAGGAAGTCCAGGTGAGGTTGTGCGTATATCACGTGCTAAGGCCAGAAAAAGACTATAAGCAATTTAATCAATCACTTTTGTGTGATTATTCTACTTACCAAACTGTTTGCTTCTTTCAATCTAGATTATACCATTTGTAAGGGAACATATGTTTGGATTTCTGCAGTTATGACTAATTTTTATGTTGTGTATTTCTTATGCAAGACCCAGATTTGCAAATATTCTTAGATACTAATATCTCTAAGACAGACCTTAATTAAACAAACTTAAAACTTTGAGAAATAGCTGCAAAATAAGTGCCTTTATTAGCTGCCTTCCTCGTGCTCATTAGATTGTTATCACATTCAGTCTTGAACTTAATTGTGACTTAGTGAAATTAATCCATCCTCTAGGGAGTGTGTGCTCCTTACAGATGTGATGTTGTGCTATAGACTTGTCGCTGTGACCCTGAATACATGTCCTTCTCCTATAGTGTCAAGACTAAACTTGGGACCCTTTTCCTGGAACCCTCAACTCTGGGGATCAAGAGTTAAGGGCAACTGACTCAGCTTGCTACTGAGAGTTACAGGGAATTCATTTAAATATAAAATTATATGCCAGCATGTATGTACAAGTATGTCTACTGTAGCATTAAGAAACATTATTTTGAAATACATGAAAACAGGAAAAGAAAAGCTCCCTTCTAACCCTGGCCCCCAGATGCAGCCAGTTTCTTGGTTACCTGTCCAGAGAGAGATTTTTCCACACAACAGCCTCCTCTTTGGTACCTTGCTTCTTCCACTTAACGGTGTTATCTTAAAGAGTTAACATAAGTGTGGACTTTGAAGCCAGGAAGCCTGGGCTGTAACCTGGCACCACCACTTACTAGCTTTGATCTTGAGCAAGTTAAGTTACTTCAGTAGTGTCTGCTAAACATATGTAAAGCATTTAAGGCAGTCCCTGGCTGAGAGTTACCATTAAAATAGTATTAGCTGTTGCTGCTGAAGATTGTTCTGTATCAGCTCATACAGGGCACCCTCACTCTTGTTAATGGCGGTTACTCCATTACTCCTTAAACGTATTTAAGCAGCCATCCACTGAGGGACGTTTCAGTGGTTTCCAGCCTTTGGATAGTTCAGACAATGCTGTAGTAAGTAATCTTGTATAGATATCATTTCCTATCTGTTTGAAATTAAAATTGTATCACCTGTATATCTGGCATCTATTGTTGACCGAAACCAACTTTAGATACTGTGATGCTTTAAACTGAATCCATAAAAATAAATGTAATTTTATATTTAAACCAGTATTTTGGAATCAGAAGTGAAAATATTTAATAGGGTAGTTTCTTTGGAATGCTCAATCACTTTTCCCTTCACTACCATTCTAAATTTGTAATAGCTCCATCTTTGTGGTTAAAAAACAAAACAAAAAATTCCTAGTGGCCACAGAGTAGCCCTATAGGGGGAGAGCAATTGTAACCTCATTTATAGAATTTTATCTATATAAAAGGATTATTTGACTCTTCATAGGATTCCTTGGTTTTTGTTAGGTTGTCTTGTTTGCAGGCAGTGTCTGGTATGGTGAGAGTATCCATTCCACAGGGACTTAAGATAATCCTTGTTTTCTTAAATATTACAGATTAACTGTAATAACCTTATATCTTTGTCTTAACCAAAATACCTGTGATGATTCAAAAAGCTGACTAACAGGGAGACATTCTAAATCCATCTAAATATTTTGGCTCAAAATATTGTTTGGATTCATTTAGGGAAGAGAGAGGTGGAAGGAGTACAAAAAAACTGTTTGTTTTTGATGAGTCAAGTACATGACTCAGGGACTTATTTCTCTGTTGTTTTCTGCTGTATTCTTGGAACATCATTAATTCAACAAATGGCATTAAATGCCTACCATGTATTAGGAATGTAACAGGGTTTAGGGGAGAAGTTGGTTACAACAAAGAGTTCACAGTCTCCTGGAGGAGGGAAATATGGCAACAGGGGATTCTTGTGCTGAACAGGTATTCAGGCAGTTTTTAACTCAAACTGTTACTCAGCTACACAGTGGCTGGATGACACCTTGGGTGACATCACCTCTCAGGCTTGTTTGCAGATGCAGAAGCTAAGAGGAGTTCACCTCAAGGGCTTGTTAGCAGGCTGAATGAAATGCTCCCCGTGGAGCACTGGCACAGAGCATCACAGGTACGCACAGGTCACCTCTTTGGGTCTTTAAAGGCCCGGAGGGGACTTGGTAGAGGAGACGTCACCTGCAGAATAACATCCCAAACCTTGTCATGTCTTGTGCAGTCTGTGTTAAGAAATCATCTCCAATGAAATGTAAGTGGGGTTTCTACCAAAACAGATACACATGTTCAGCATTGCAGCCACATTATTTCTATGGATAAGTCACTGTCGAGACATCAGTGTGTTTTTCAGTTGGTTGCAATAAAACAGCCTGAGGCGAATGTCATTTGTACACGGGCTGAGCTTTAAAATATGACTTGCAGCTTTCCCTATCCTGAGAAGCAGCACCCCCTCCCACATCACTGCTGCTCAAATCTTTCCCCCTTAATTGCACTTCCTGTAACAATAGGGGGAAGCAAAAGCTGTAGCCCTGAAGATCCAAGATCATCAAAGTGGCCTTTCCAAAGGGAAAGATTTTATTAACATTTTGTATTCATGTATACATAATAGAAATTGTATATACTAATTGCATTGTTATGGATTTGTTTTCATATAAACATGTTTTAAACTATTTACCTCCAAGTAATACTGATGCTCTGGGAAGAGTGTCAGGTTTCCAGAACATTTCCGCATCTTCTTGAGGTCCAGTATGAGAAGCACAGTGAACTCATTTGTAAATGATCCTTCTCCCTTGAGAGACTCTTTTTTTTTAAGTGGGGAGAAGTGAGAATAATCAGATCTAGTGTCCCTTTAAATCACCATCAGCTCTACTGCTGGGAAGTAGAAAATCCACCTAGAAAATTCTCCCTGGCAACTCAAGTCAACCACCACACCAGCCAGGCAGTACATGCATGCGGATCAAGAGGTGGTGAGTGTGTGTTTGCCTGTGTATATCTGATCGTATTTAACTGGAAATATTTATGTTAGGAGTACTAACTATTGCCTGTTCTTGGCATAATCTGTACCCCTCATGAGCAAAGTGTTCTCTGTTAATAGAAAACCACAGAATTTAAGACAGTCATTGAGATAAGTCCTGTCTTCCTCCTTCAAAAGTCTGCAGTTCTTTACAAATGACTGGCACAGCCTGAGGCCTACCAGGACAGAAGTGAAGCGCCAGTCTCCGCCCTGGTGCCAGCAGACACCTGAGCGCATGCGCACACACGGCCCTGCTCTTCCCCTGCAGGTGGACAGTATCTGACAGTCTCAGCAGCCAAAGGCCCGCTGGGAAGGGCCGCCCGCCTGCTGCTCCCTCTCGGCCACCTCCTGCATGCAGGGGACCTGTGCCTGTCATTCAGGCACAAGGTGACGGGGCTGCACTCCGGCACGCTCCAGGTGTTTGTGAGAAAACACGGGGCCCACGGAGCAGCCCTGTGGGGAAGAAATGGTGGCCATGGCTGGAGGCAAACGCACATCACCCTGCGAGGGGCCGACATCAAGAGCGTAAGTAGACCCGCCAGGGACGCAGAACCGGGGAGGTTTTCCTTTCAGAGGAGAACTCGGGGGTCTGCAGGGGAAGCCGCCTCCTCTCTTCCTGAATTCAGGCACGGGGCTGTTGCATTTTCCGGGCGTGGTGACCCTGCCTCTTGCTTCTTTCTTTAACCCCGTGCTCCTTCATACATGTTCTTCACGGCCACCTCTGATCACCACCTCTCCCCTGACCCTGGTGAACAGCCCCTACTTTTAATGAAAAAAAAAAATTTAGAAGTTGCAAAAGTTAAAAGTTAAAAACTTCAAAAGGTGGGGGATGTGGTGGGCGTAACCTGTTCTTCCTTTTACTCAAACTCCTTATACTTCAAACTATGACCACCATGAGCTACCCTAAAGCGGGTTATTTTTTAAATGTTTCTTTAAAGTCTTTTTTCCGCCTCTTTGGCTCAGAGATCATAGTTAAGCAGCCTTGGGTGGGAACCAGAATATGTTTGGAAAGTATTATTCTGTTCATGACAGGATGTGGGGAAAGCTTCGATTGAATACATAAAATTTTATCTGAAGTAATCAAGTTATAGTTGGCAATAAAAGATCTATAACACCCCACTGAAATAGTGAATGTATTTGGGAAACGTGTCGTCTTTATGGCGATACTTATTAGGAGATTCTGCATCTATGCCTAAAGGGTTAGTTTCTAGAAACTGCTTTAAAAAGAAAGGCTGGAGTCCATGAAGACAGCTTTTATCAGAGAATTGGATTTTGCTTTACTATTTTTCTGAAAATTTCTCTTAATATTTACATTGTTTGGAGATAAAAAGACAGTAAGTTGTTTGACACCCTAACATAGGTTTCTGTTTTAAAAGGAGCAAGGGTGCCCTACAGAAGATAAAATGCAGGAAAGACTTTGGTCTTTACGTAAGTGAACAAGGCTGTGATTGCATTAGGGTGTTTGGTTCTACTCCATTGTGAGCAACAAAACTTAGAAAACATCTAAGATAGGCTGCATGATTGTGATCTTTCAGAAATTTGGCTCCTAATTTCTACACCATTATATCCCATCCCACTCTTTTCTTCTGACCTTGGTAGTCTTTGACAAAGTCTACACTTCATAATCATTCCTAAATGGAACTATTGTTTAGAATGACTTTTCAAAGAGGAACCGAGTCGGGGTAAGGTGATCTGGTGAACAGTCTACTGATGATTTAAATTCCTACCAAAAGGCAAGCATCGGTGACACTGGCAACTCTGTTCTAGTCTTTCCTTCTGTTAAGTTTACTGTTTAGTTTGCGGGGAAAGGGTGCCTTTATTTTGGTGAATGAGCAGACGTTGGAAAGGAGCAGAGCAGGCTTGACCCGTGTGTGCGTTCTCTCTCTAGGTCATCTTCAAAGGTGAAAAAAGGCATGGTCACACTGGGGAGATTGGATTGGATGATGTGAGCTTGAAAAAAGGCCACTGCTCTGAAGAACGTGAGCAACTCCAGAACTAGCAATGAACCCCCGTGTTGCTCCCTCCTCTTTTTCCAACCTTCACCTCCTGTCCTCTCCTCCCTCTTATCAGGCCTAGGAAAAGAGTGGGTCAGGAAAGTCTGGTTGGTGACCCACATCTTGCTGGCCTGCTTTTGTTGTGCAATCCCAACGAACAGTGACACCCTCCTTGAAATACAGGGGGGCATCTGTAGATGTGTCCAAAGTCATTTTTCGGTGTTAACCTTTCATGCTGTGTCTCTTAAGAAGGCCTTCGGCGTGTGTGACCTATACCATCCTTCATCCTGGTTGCAAGGTGTTTCTTGTAGCAAATTATGGGACAAGGTTTCAAAAGAAATCTGTGCAAATGGCCATTCTGTTATCTGTTCAGTGTTGTACCACGAGTAGTATTGACTTCCCCTAAGATGTGTTGTACAGTGCGCTTGTGAAATTTGGTTTCTCCTCTCCACTTGGTATTGATAGTTCTTGTCTGACCTGAACTCTTTCACTGCCATTGTCTTTGTAAAAGAAGGGTGTATAACATATCAAGATGCATTTATTCTTGTTAACTGTATTTTTCCTCTAAAGACAATTATGTAAAGTGGGCACATAATCCCTTGTTAGTAGTATTGTGTTTTGTGTAAATGTGTTATTGGTAATAAGTAGTTACGTGTTCCTAATAGTTACAGACTCTAGTTGCAAGGGAAAGGCAGCTTGTGATCTCTTGAGTTAAAAAATACACGGTGGAATGACATCCAGTTCCATGACCTTATATTGGCAGCAAGAGAAAATTGGAAGAGGTGTCAGGTTGTGGTCAGAGGAGGTGAATTTAATGGCATTGAGTTTGATCACTACAAAGGACAGTAGACCATTCAGTAATAGACAGGAAACTGAGGTTAACATATAAAACCCTCACTGTTTCAGGTTACACTTGAAAACCAACAGCTTTTACCGTAACAACATGGCTCTTTCTGGTAATCTGTAAGAAGCTTTATGAAAGTTCGGGTTGTTTTGAAGAAAAGGTTCTGTTTGTGGAAGCGGGGTGTTCAGAAGCATGGGGGAAGCTCCATTGAATAGATTTTCATGCTAATTTTTAAACCAGTATAAATTTAGGCAGATCTAGAGCATGACCCATGTGCTGTTGTGTCAGGAAAGGATAGGAGGCAAATCTCATGCTTTGAGGCATTGGGTGTGCTGGAATGGGTTTCATACACACACTAGGGCAACAGGACAAGATTGGAATTCTAAGATCAATGAGCCCTCAACGACATTTCCTCCCTGCAAAGTTTACTTTTAGGTTTAAAAATATACATACTGAACTTTTAAAAGGCAACTTATTCCTGAGGCTTTCGTTTCTGATTAAGTAATCAAAATATTTTCTGCTGTTTTTGCCAGGAATCACAAAGATGATTAAAGGGTTGGAAAAAAAGATCTATGATGAAAAGTTAAAGGAACTGGGATTATTCAGCATGGAGAAGAGAAGACTGAGGGGCAAACCATTGCTGGTTTTCAAGTATATAAAGGGTTGGTACAGAGAGGATGGTGACCAGCTGTTCTCCACATGTACTAAGAATAGAACAAGAGGAAACAGGCTTAGACTGGAGTGTGAGGGAGCGTTTCCTGGCAGGGACAATTGTTAAATTAGAATCTTTTGTTTTTAAAAAAGTGTGAACTTTTTTGAGACTTAAAAAACAATTTGATAACATTCTTTTCTATTAATTTAAGATGGTTTAAAGTGTTCTTACCTCAAGGTAGAGTAACAGATTACAGAATCTCTCCAATGATATCTTGATTGTATTACTATGTAATGAAAATTTCCAGGCCTAAGGAACATGGACTAGGCTAAGGTCTAACTGAGGTATTTCCCTCTTGGCCTCCGAATAGAGAGGAATCAAAGGAGGGAAAGCCACAGTGCTGAGCTCGTGAAAAGGTCTCTCTCTTTATGGCAAGCCTAGAAGTATTACAAAAACAAACAAAAAGGAAAAAATGTAAAATCTATTTATTCCAAAAGAGTATGATGGGCAGATATTTTAGTATCTCAGTGACATCCTAATGTTGTGGTGTGTATTTTTTTTCTTAGTAAAGTTACAGCCCTTTCACTTGCTAAATGGATGATATTTCAAATTTTTAAAGAGACTATAGCTGAGAACATAGCTGAGAGAGAGTTTTATCTGGTGCAATCTCCCTGCAATGTGTGTGACAACTTCACCTGGCTATTGAAAAAGAGTGCCATGCCCAACACCACTGCCAGGACGGTTCCTTCACCTACTAGCAGAAGTTTCTCTTATCAGTTGGAATCTCCAAGCCCCACAAAATGGTATTGTTTTTGGAACAATAGGACTGTAGAATCTTTCATCATTTAAATTGGTGGAGGCAGGGCTGGAGGGGGAATATAAATCAGTAAGCCTTTGAGTTAGGGGCCAGGAAATACAGCTTTAGATCCATTTTTAATGATTCATTTCCTTTTTGGTCATATAACTGCACAACTGGAGATGAAAGGGGAAACTAGAAAATTTCACTTTTAGGTGCCAATAATACATTGCACTACACTGATCAAAGAAGTTATCCAAAGTACTGTATAACATCTTGTTTATTATTTAATGTTTTCTAAAAGTGAAAAATGTTAGTGGTTTTCCAAACAGCCAAATAAAAATAATTCTTTGTAAATAAAAACACTGTTAATAATACCAATCGTCTCTCTGAGTTTCTTTTTTTTTTTTTTTAACTGGAAGAATTATCAAGGTAACTTGAGTTTTCACAGAGGCCTTCTATAGTAGAACCACTTTAATACCAGGAATATTGGGAACAAAGATGATGAATAAAATATTGCCATTATCAGTAAACAGAGGATGTCAGAGTCATCAGCGATTGCAGCCCTCCAACCTGAGCTGGTGAGCCCTGAGAAACAGCTGAGAAGGGAAAGAATACCTACCATCTAGCAGCTATTTGCCTGCAGCCACTCCCTTTGGTGAGCCCTGAGGAAACTCAGGAGGATACTAGCCCCAGGGAAGTGAAGGGAAGTGAAAGTTGCTCAGTCATGTCCAACTCTTTGCTATCCCATGGACCATACAGTTCATGGAACCCTCCAGGCCAGAATACTGGAGTGGGTAGCCTTTCCCTTCTCCAGGGGATCTTCCCAACCCAGGGATCGAAGCCCCAGGGAGCTGAGTTGCATATCAAAGGAATGATTTCACTGAGCCCGTACTTTTGCATCATCCCAAACAAAAAAAAAGTGCAAAATTCCTTAACTTGCGATATCTAGTTTTCTTAAGTTAACAATAATCTTGATGTTCAGACTACCTGCCCTTTAATGCAAGACTTCTATATAACCTGGCTCCTTCCCTTGCCTTCTTGGAGCAGTTCTCTCGGGATTACTTGAGATGCTGCCTCCCGGGCTTGAAGTCCTAAAAATTGCCACTGAATGAAATGTAACTCAACTTTCAGGTTGTGAATAATTTTCTAGTTGAAAGATATTACCACATTATTATACTTTCTGAGAAAGATCGGAAAATCACTATAACATGTCATACCTCAGCAAATATTGCTTTAGTTATGTTTTCTCATGTCTCATTTACTTCTAAACATTTGTCTTAAATCTTTTTATATAAAGGAGTATAAATATATATATATGAATTATGAGCATTTTTTAAAAAACATGTTGATTTGGTTAATTTGTGACATTTTACTCCTGTTCCAATAATCTTTCCTGATAGACAAATCTAAAGATCAACAATTAGTCCTACAGAATTATTATAGAGAATATGTTAATGGCTTCTTCCTTTCCAATACTCAGAGAACCCTTAGTGGCTAGGAAGCTAAAATTTTGTATAAATACATACTTTAAGCAAAAGATAATGAAAAAACTGCAGCTTCCTTATCTCAAGGGTTTTTTTCCTCATCTCAGAGATCCTTCCTAATCATTTCTAGGAGATCTGAGAAAACTGAAGTTTTCCAAATATGTTAGAAATAAAACTTCTTCCTAAAGTGTATGAAGTTGGAAGAAGCAAATAAGCATAAGATCTCAGAGTCTAGTTCATTGATTTACTTGACAGACTTTACAGCACTCACTATGTGCCTGGCTCTGAGGTACAACCCGCTTTGTGGAATTTCAATCTGGAGAGGAAGTTGGACATTTATCAGAGTTATGCAAATAAATGCAAAGTTGCTATTGTAAATACTGGTATACCTTGAAGGCTCTGAAAATGTGATGGGTTCTAGGACCTTTGGCTCACTGCTTTTCAAACTGTAATGTACGTGTGTGTGGGAGGTGAAAGTGAACGTTGCTCAGTCATGTCCAACTCTTTACAACCCCATGGACTATGCAGTCCATGGAATTCTCCAGGCCAGAACACTGGAGTGGGTAGCCTTTCCCTTCTCCAGGGGTCAAACCCAGGTCTCCCACATTGCAGCCAGATCCTTTACCAGGTGAGCTACAAGGGAAGCCCAGTCTTGTTAAAAATTCAGCTTGATTTGGGAATCTGGAGTGGGGCTTGAGATTTTACATTTCTAACCAGCTCCCAGGTGATGCCCATGTTCCTCGTGTTGGAATCAAATTTGGATTACAAGCCCTTACTGATAATACACTAGGTGGGGGGTGGGGTGGCTAGGGCCTTCATCTCTTAACATTCATTGTTGGAAGGTATAAAGGACCATGGTAGCAAGATGTATGTTCACAAATATTCACTTAATTCCAGTGCATTCTTTCCTTCAAGAAACTTTTGAGCCTCAACAAATAGAGAATATCAAGTAGAGAAATATTCAGGCAGGAGGAGAAGGGGATGACAGAGGATGAGATGGCTGGATGGCATCACCAACTCGATGGACATGAGTTTGGGTAAACTCCAGGAGTTGGTGATGAACAGGGAGGCCTGGCGTGCTGCGATTCATGGGGTCGCAGAGTCGGACACCACTGAGTGACTGAACTGAACTGAGAGAAATATTATTTTTAAAACATGGATATCATAGCACAATCACTAAAATGAAAAAAAATGATTAAAATACTCAATGGCAGAACTGAGCTGGTAGAATAAATAATCAGTCAATTTAAAGATTGGTCAGTTGAGATTTTCCAATTTGAGGAAAAGAAAGATAAAGCTTCAGTTCAGTTCAGTCGCTCAGTTGTGTCCGACTCTTTGCGACCCCATGAATCGCAGCACGCCAGGCCTCCCTGTCCATCACCAACTCCCGGAGTTCACTCAGACTCACGTCCATTGAGAAGATAAATCTTAAGTATGGATAAACAACTAGACGAGATCAAAAGGATATAGAAAAGTTGAAAAGTTCTATAAACCAATCAGCATGCATGCAGTTGTGTCTGACGTCTGTGCAACGCTGTGGACTGTAGCCCTCCCACTTCCTCTGTCCATGGAATTCTCCAGACAAGAATACGGGAGTGGATTGCCCTGCATTCCTTCGGGGGATCTTCCCAAACCAGGGATCAAATCCGTGTCTTCACTGGCAGGTCAGTTCTTCACCACCAGCACCACCTGGGAAGCCCAAACCAACCAGACCAAATATCTACAGAACACTCCACTAAACACAAGAATATGTTTATTTCAAAGGCATAGAGATGTCCACAGACATAAATTAGGCCATAAGACACTATCTTAAAAGGCTTGAAATTATACAAAATAGGTCCTTCCACCATAGTGGATGAAAGCAGAAATCAGTAACAAAGGAAAATATGAGAAATTCAAAATATGTGGAAACTAAGCGATATGCTTCTAAACAATGGCTAAAAGAAGAAATCACAAAGAAATTAAGAAATATTTTGAGATTAATAAAAATGTAAATATTCTAAAATTTATGGGATAAACTAAACCCTTGTTTAGAGGGAAGTTTATATTCATAAATGCCTATATTAAAAAAAACCTTATAAAACTAGGAAGAACAAATTAAATCACAGTAAGCAAAAAGAAGGAAAATAAAAATTAGAGCAGAAAAAAAAAGAAAATATAGAAAATCGATGAAACTAAAAGTTGGTTCTTTGAAAAGATGACTTAAAATTTACACACATTTAGATAGAATGAAAAAGAAAAAAAGACTTACATGAACAAAATCAGGAATCAACGAGGGGACATCATCACTGACCTTATAGAAATACATAGGATTTTAAAGGAATACTATGAACAGCTTATGTCAATGAACTAAGATAACCTAGATGACATAGAGTCTTAGACAAAAACTATTGAAACTGCATCAAGAAGAAATAGAAACTTGAACAGACATTGCAAGTAAATGGAATGAGCTAATAATCAAAAACTTCACAACTGAAAGAAAATGCCCAAAGAGCTTCAACAAAGAAATGAAGTAAACTGAATATTTAAGAATTAATACCAACCAACAACAAAACTAAGTATTCGTAAATTCTATATGGAGGCAGATACACTTTTCATATATAGAATATCCACCCTATCTATCCATATAGAATATCCATATATAGAATATTTCAGAGATTACCACCATCTTAACAATATTAAGTCTTTCATGAACGAGGAATGCAGCAAAGGCAGTACTCAGGTACTGCAGTAAACACAGTAAATAGTGAAAAGATCTAAAATCAATGTTGTTGTTGCTAAGTCATGTCCAGCTCTTTCGCGACCCCATGGACTGTAACCTGCCAGGCTTCTCTGTCCAAGGGATTTCCCAGATAAGAATACCAGAGTGGGTTGCCATTTCTTTCTCCAGGGAATCTTCCTTACCTAGGGATTGAACCCACGTCTCCTGTATCAACAAGCAGATTCTTTGCCAAAAAAGATGCAAATTAAACTTAAAAACAGCAGGAGGAAGAAAATATATATGAATGAAAATGAAGCAGAGAAAACCCAGAGAATCAACAAAAGTAAAAATGTGTTCTTTGAAAGGATCAACAAAAATTAGAAACCATTAACTGACTAACAACCAAAAAAAGCTCTAAATAACTAAAATCAGGAATGAAACTGGGGTTGTTACTAACCCGACAAAAATAAAAATGATTATAAGAGAATGTTGCAAATAATTATATGCCAGTTAGTTAACGAGTTAGTTAACAGTTAATGAGTTAGATATTCTAAATGAAAAGAACAAATTCCTACAAATTGGGAAACAAACAAAACAAAAAAAACCCTCAAGAAAACAAAAATCTCAATAGGCTTATTACAAGTAATGAAAGTGAAAGTGAAGTCGCTCAGTCTTTTCTGATTCTTTGCAACCCGATGGACTGTAGCTTCTCCATCCATGGGATTCTCCAGGCAAGAATACTGGAGTGGGTTGCCATTTCCTTCTCCAGGAGATCTTCCTGACCCAGGGATTAAACCCGGGTCTCCTGCATTGTAGGCAGACGCTTTACCGTTTGAGCCACCAGGGAAGTCCAAAGAGACTGACGCAGTAATCAAAGCCACCCAACAAAGAAAACTCCAGGACCACCTAAATCTCTTCACTAGTAAATTCCACCAAAATTTAAAGAATTAACATCAATTCTTTTCAAACTCTACCAAGAAGTAGAGGATGAGGGACAGTTCCTAACTCATTCTATGAGGCCAGCATTACTGATACAAAACTAGATAAAGATATAACAAGAAAAGAAAATACAGTTGACTCAAACAACTTGGGTTTGAACTACTGGGGTCCACTTATACGTGGAGTTTTGTTTTGTTTTGTTTTTCCCCAATAAATACCACAGTACTACATGTCCTCAGTTTGGTTAAATCCATGGATACAGAGCCACTTTATAGTGGGAGGGTCAACTATGAAGTGATGCTCAGATTTTCACTCTCCAGGGGGTGAGTGCCATTAATCCCTACATTGTTCAAGTGTCAACTGTATAGATCAGTATCCTTTATGAGTACAAATATCTTCAACAAAATACTAGCAAACTGAATCCAAAAGCACATTCCAAAGATTCTATGTCATGACGGGATTTATGCCAGAAAGGCAAGGATTTATGTAAGGAAGGGAAAAGTGGTTCAAAATAAGACAGTCATTCATTCAACATTTTACTGGATGGTCTAGTTAATGCAGTTAGACAACAAGAAGTAAAATGTATTGGAAAGGAAGAAGTAAAACTGGTGCCGAAAACTAGGAATTCAGGAAATCACGGTAAACTGCAGGCTTCCCATGGCTGCAGCTTGAGGCCCCTAACTTACCTCTTACTTTCTTTCTCTTTCCCTCCCCCTTGCTTTCTTTTCAAGATAATGCGAGGTGTAATCTGTCTGCTCACAGCATTATGGCACCCCCCCCCCCCAACAACACTGTGGCTGGCAAGGGAATCCCCAAAGGCCTTGCAGATTCAAATAATGGTTGGGGGACAGGTAACACTGTCCTCTGGGACTAGTGGAAATGTGATTTCTGAACCCAAGCGGTCTCACTCCCATTCTTTCACTGTCCCACCTGGAACCCTCCACTGTTCTTTTCTTTCCCACTTGACTCACACAAGCAGGTCTCTTTCCACATTTTATCTCCTAGCCCTTTTAGGGAAGGAGTTTAGGATGTCATTCCTAAACTGCAGCACCATCATCAAACCCGGTACTGTCTGTGTCAAACAGATTCCATTCTATCTTAGCTGCCAGGCAGATAGGGCAAAGGATTTGGGGGTGTTCTGCTGTCTAGTCTCTCATTTCACTCAATCCTCAGACATTTACTATGACAATTTCTCTCTCAGCCCTCAGGCCTTAGACCCTGTGCCATCTTCCACACTGCTGGGTGCTGCACTTAGTCACTCAGTCATGTCTGACTCTTTGTGACCCCATGGACTGTAGTCTGCCAGGCTCCTCTGTCCATGGGGATTCTCCAGGCAAGAATAGTGCAGTGGGTTGCCATGCCCTCCTCCAGGGGATCTTTCCTACCCAGAGGTCAAACCTAGGTCTCCCACATTGCAGGCAGACTCTAACATCTGAGCCACCAGGGAACCCATCTTCCACAGTGCCCAGCTCCAATTTCTCCAAGGGGTTCTCTTTGCATCCACTGGACTCCCTTCTCCCCAGGCCTTGGCAGCCTACACACTGCTATGGTTTATCAGGCTGACCACTACCCAGAAGCCTAAATTACAATCTCTGTGGATGCTCAGTCACAAGGAATACACCCCAGGAGGCATGCATGAGTGCGTGCTAAGTCGCTCAGTTGTGTCTGAGTCTATAGACTCCATGGACCAAAGTCTGCCAGGCTCCTCTGTCCATAGGATTCTCCAGGCAAGCATACTGGAGTGGGTCACGATGCTCTTCTCCAGGGGATCTTCCTGATCCAGGGATCAAACCCTGGATGTCTTTTACATCTTCTGCATTGGCAGGCAGGTTCTTGACCACTACCTGGGAAGCCCACATCCCAGTGTAGGAAGACTTATAGGACATAAGGTCTATAGACAAGGGATACCTCCTAAGGAAAGTCTTGACAACTGGTCTGCACTAATTCAAAAGTCTTCCTCTGGCTATGCTGGGGGAGGCACCTTGCCCAATGTAAAAAGGAGGGCCAGAGATGTCTGGTCAGAAATCACTGGGAGAGTAGAGGATGCTTGAAACCCCATCAGATTTGAAGGAAATTTGGGGGACATCCTGATATACAGGTTACAGCTTCCTGGTAAATGTTTCTGAGTCACTGGATTCCATTCTAGGAGTGCTCTCTTGTTCTCAGGTGTAGGTTACTCAACATGCGAGGAGCCCCCTCTGAGCCAGGAGAAACACCTCTTATATATTTATATACAGTGTGTACTTGAGAATCAGAATTGTTGACCTGACACCAGTGATGAAGAAAGAGGCAATGCACAGCGGGATGGAGGCTACCTTAGAGCAGTACTTGGAGGACACAATGAAGAATCCATCCATTGTTGGAGTGCTATGGAGATTCACAACGGCTCAATCTGGGCTGCCTCAGGACCCTGTCAGAGGAGCATGCTGGGGTGATATCTGTGTTAGCCCGGGAAGCAGCTAAGCTAACCTCAGACCCCGCTGATATTCCTGTGCTATGTCTAGAATTAGGTAATGCGGACATTAGAAACACGACGGCATCACACTGGCAGTGCACAGAATGGCCTCTTGCTGACTCATGCTGGTTCTCCAGCATCCTGTCACAGGGACTCAGCCATACTTAATTATCTTCTAGAATTATTAGAGTTCCAGTAATCAGACCATTCATGTAATATGCACTGGGTACTTTGCTATTAATTTTAGAGTAAACTGCTTTTTGACATTCTGTGGATTGAATACTATCAATACTTATCAAATACTAGATAAAGGAAGTATCATGTTTTGGACCAGCAGGTTTAGGTCACCTTGTATACAGAATTTTGTTATGTTTAATAAGCCTGATTGGAGGGGGGGGAAAAGAATTGGAATTTTTTAACTGAAGGGCTAAAAAAGGAAAAACTTAAATTCTATTGTAGCAGTGCCTGTCCTTTGTGTAAGTTGGAGGATGGAGAAAAATGGCCTAAAAAATGGGTCTCTAAAGTATAATATCACTCTGCAATTGGATCTTTATTGTTGCAGGATGGGAAAGTAGAGTAAGTGTCCCTATATTCAGCCTTTTGTGGTCCTTTACCAAAATCCTGCCTGATACAACTCGTAATTTAAAACCTGGAGGACCAGAAGACTCTCCTGACATTTTATATGATTCTCTTCTAAGCTCTCCTGTCTCTCGGAGGGAAAACCCAGCCCTCCTCCTTCTTCTGACAGAACCCTCACTTCTCCAGAGGCACCTACTTCTCCTACTCCCTCTGATTAGCCTCGGACTCCACCTTCCTAGGCTGGAAGAAGCACAAGCTGGAATCAAGATTGCAGGGAGAAAAATCAATAACCTCAGATACTCAGATACCACCACCCTTATGGCAGAAAGTGAAGAGGAACTAAAGACCCTTTTGAAAAAAGTGAAAGAAGAGAGTGAAAAATTTGACTTAAAGCTCAACATTCAGAAAATGAAGATCATGGAATCTGGTCCCATCACTTCATGGGAAATAGATGGAGGAACAGTAGAAACAGGGTCACACTTTATTTTGGGGGGCTCCAAAATCACTGCAGATGGTGACTGCAGCCATGAAATTGAAAGACGCTTACTCCTTGGAAGGAAAGTTAAGACCAACCTGGGCAGCATATTAAAAAGCAGAGATATCACTTTGCCAACTAAGGTCCGTCTAGTCAAGGCTATGGTTTTTCCAGTGGTCACGTATGGATGTGAGAGTTGGACTGTGAAGAAAGCTGAGTGCCGAAGAATTGATGCTTTTGAACTGTGGTGTTGGAGAAGACTCCTGTGAGTCCCTTGGACTGCAAGGAGATCCAACCAGTCCATTCTGAAGGAGACCAGCCCTGGGTCTTCATTGGAAGGACTGATGCTAAAGCTGAAACTCCAGCACTTTGGCCACCTCATGCGAAGAGTTGACTCATTGGAAAAGACCCTGATGCTGGGAGGGATTAGGGGCAGGAGGTGAAGGGGACGACAGAGGATGAGATGGCTGGATGGCAACACTGACTCGATGGACATGAGTTTGAGTAAACTCCGGGAGTTGGTGATGGACAGGGAGGCCTAGCGTGCTGCAGTTCATGGAGTCACAAAGAATTGGATGCGACTGAGCTGAACCACCTCCCTATGGTCCTCCATAACCTCTGTTATCCCAAGAAACAGAGACTAGTCCCTGTGGGGTAACTCTCATTGGAATTCCTATCACTCAGGATCCTAATTTTATGCTCTCTCAAGGCAGTGGCAAATGGTGAAGAAACAATCAGAATACATGTGCCCTTCTCTTTAACCAACTTAGCCCAGTGAAGACAGGAACTGAGCCAATTTTCTGAAGACCCTAGTAAGTTTGTTGAAGGGTTTCATGCCCCCACTCCAGTTTTTGATTTATCTTGGAAGGATGTTCAAGTCATTTTATCTACTTACTGTACCCCTGAGGAAGAACAGAATCTGGACAGCAGCCCAGGGGCACGCTGACCAGCTTGTTGGAGACCAACCCAGACATTATACTACAGGTGGAGATGTAGTCCTAAGCCAGGAGCCCCCTTGGAATCACAATTCCTGGGAGGGAACAGAAGCCAAGAAGCACATGAGCCAATGTGTATTAGAAGGGATGACAAAGTGTTATCAAAAAGTCAGTTCACTATGAAAAGTTTAAAGGAGTGACCCAAGAAGAAAAAGAAAACCCAGCCCCCTTTCATGGGCAGCTTGTGGAGCCATTTAGGAAATGTATATCAGCATAGATCCCTCCACTTCTGCAGGTCAATCCTTTCTGGGAAAACACTTTATTAACCAGTCTGCCCCTGATATGGGGGTGGAAACTCCAAAAGTTACAATCTGGCCCACAAATGCCCATGCCCCAACTTCTACATGTGGCCTTTGAGGTATTTAATAATCGAGACTAAGCTCAGGAGGGAAAAGAGAATCCAACGCAAGAAAGGACAGGCCAGGGCTAACACACAACAGACAGCTGTTGCTGCCAGCCATGCCTTGCTACCTCGGGACAATCTGAGGGGGCAAGAACGTCCAAGCATCCGGCTAGAGGTAAGACCGATGAAGGGGAAGGCTACAAACGCAAGTCAAATGGCCACTGGGCCCAAGATCGCCAGAAAGAGTTCCCCAGGTCATGCCCAGCCTGCCAACAAACAGGTCATTGGAAGAGGGGCTGCCCTCAGTCCTGAACAGGAAGCGGGGGCTCCTGCTCTCAAGATGACCATGCTGGACGACCGAGATAGCCCAGGGATTCTGGTGGCTCCCCACAATGAGATGTCTGTCTCCATGGAGGAGCCCTGGCTAGTTCTTGCAGGGGCAGGTAAGAAAGTCTATTTTTTAATTGATACAGGAATCACTTACTGTCTTAGTTTCTCACATTGACTTCTTTCCTCCAGAAACTGTACTGTGACTCGTGTTGATGGAAAGCCTCACACCCACTATCTTACTGGTTCTCTCACTTGCCAGTAAGAGCAGTCGTTGATTTCACATGCCTTTTCAGTTGTACTCAAATGTCCCACCCCATTACGAGGGCAAGACCTTCTGAGCTCCCTTGAGGCCACACCAAGATTAGGAGGCCCTGAGTAGCCCCTTATCTTGACTCTAACACAGACCAGCCAGAAGAGCAAGGTGTTATTCCCACCATATTCTGCAAGCAGTTGACCCTCAGTATGGGACAAAAAAATCCCTGGAAGGGCCATAAATGAGAATTAGCGTTAGGCCAGAAACTGCCTAACCTAGCAGGGGACAATATCCTATAAAGTTGAAAGTGAAGAAGGGTTTACAACTTCTCATGGATAAACTCTTAAGGCATGGCCTCTTGTTGCCCTGCCAGACTGTGCAATACTTCTATCCTGCTAGTTGTTAAGCCAACGAGGGAACATAGGGCGATACAAGACCTTAAAGCGGTAAATGACGCAGTGGCCACTGTACATCCCCTTAATGGCCAATCCTTACAACATATTAACCCAGATCTCTGAGGACGCTAAATCATTTACTGTAAGAGATCTCAAGAATGCCTTCTTTTTCATCCCAGTTCATTTCTCATCACAATATCTGTTTGCTTTCGACTGGACTAACCCTGACTTGAGCCAAATGCAACAATATACTTGGACAATATTGCCTCAGAGGTGTCCAGACAGCCCACACTTGTTCACCCAGGCCCTGGAAAGGGAACTAAGGGAAATACACCTAAAACAAGGTGATATTCTATAGCATGTAGCTGATATATTAATATATAGTCCCTCCATGGATCAAAATACCATTGAAGTCCTTAATTTCCTGGGGACCTGGGGTTACAGAGTCTCTTGGACAAAAGCACAAATCTCAAAGCATCAGGTTAAATATTTGGGATTATATTATAAACCCTGGAAGTAGACAGTTGTCTCCAGATAGGAAACAAGCTATGTTAGGCCTAAGCACTCTGAAGACAAAGAAACATCTCTATACATTTTTGAGCATGGCAGGACTTTGTAGAATTTGGATTCCAGAACTTGGGCTAATGGTTAAGCCCCTATATGAAGCCACTAAAGGTCCAGATACAACTGTTACTTTGGAATGGAGGACAGGAAAAGATTTTTAACGATAATGAGCAGGCTTTCACCAGAGCCCCTGTTCACAGTCTTCCCACCTTGAAAAAGCCGTTCATCTTATACATTGCTGAAAAGCAGGGAACAGACAGACTTAAAAGTCCTCACACTGAAGTTAGGGGGAGTTCCTCACCTATAGGTGACTTTTCCAAGCAACTAGACTCCATGGCCTGATGTTGGCCTGGCTGCCTCTGGACAGTAGCTGCCACCGCTTTCTTAGTGGAAGAAACTAACAAACTTACCTTTGGACGGCCCCTGGAAGGCCGGACCCCTCATCAACTGTATGTACTCATCAAGTACAAGGGATGCTAGAGATAAAAGGCCACCATTGGCGAACTGGAGGCTACATTATTAAGCAGCTTTGCTCCTTGACTCTCCAGAGCTAAAACTCAAAACTTGCCACACTCTTGGGCTTCCCTGGTGGCTCAGTGATAAAGAATCCACCTGCCAATGCAGGATACACAGATTTGATCCCTGGTTTGGGAAGACGCCACATGCCATTTAACAGCTAATCCTGTGTGCTCCAAATATTGAGCCTGTGCTCTAGGGCCCGGGAACCACAACTACTGAGCCCAGGCACCTAGAACATGTGCTCTGCAGCAAGAGTAGGCAGGGAGAAGCCTGCAGTGAAAAGCCTGAACCCTGCAACAAAGTCACCCCCACTTTCCACAGCTACAAAAACGCCTGTACAGCAACGAAGACCCAGAACAGCCAAAAATAAATGAATTATACATAAAAAATACTTGCCACACTCTTAACTACCTTAATGCCCACCAAAATCCCATAGCTAACACATTCTTGCCTCAAAACCCTTGACCAGGTCTGTGCACATTCAGTTCAGTAGCTCATTCGTGTCCGACTCTTTCTGACCCTATGGACTGCAGCACACCAGGCGTCCCTGTCCATCACCAACTCCCGGAGCCTGCTCAAACTCATGTCCATTAAGCTGGTGATGCCATCCAACCATCTCATCCTCTATTGTCCCCTTCTCCTCCTGCCTTCAATCTTTCTTGGCATCAGGGTCTTTTCCAATGAGTCAGTTCTTCCCATCAGGTGGCCACAGTATTGGAGTTTCAGCTTTAGCATCAGTTCTTCCAATGAACACTCAGGACTGATCTCCTTTAGGATGGACTGGTTGGATCTCCTTGCAGTCCACGGGACTATCAAGAGTCTTCTCCAACACCACAATTCAAAAGCATCGATTCTTCGGTGCTCAGCTTTCTTCACAGTCCAACTCTCACATCCATACATGACTACTGGAAAAACCATAGCTTGTTAGGTGGCAAAGGTTTGTTAGGTGGCAAAGAGATAGACCTTTGTTGGCAAAGTAATGTCTCTGCTTTTCAATATGCTATCTAGGTTGGTCATAACTTTCCTTCCAAGGAGTAAGCGTCTTTCAGTTTCATGGCTGCAATCACCATCTGCAGTGATTTTGGAGCCCCCAAAAATAAAGTCTGACACTGTTTCCATTGTTTCCCCTTCTATTTGCCATGAAGTGATGGGACCGGATGCCATGATCTTCGTTTTCTGAATGTTGAGTTTTAAGCCAACTTTTTCACTCTCATCAAGAGGATCTTTAGTTCTTCTTCACTTTCTGCTATAAGGGTGGTGTTATCTGCGTATCTGAGGTTATTGATATTTCTCCCAGCAATCTTGATTCCAGCTTGTGCTTCATCCAGCCCAGCATTTCGCATGATGTATTCTGCATATAAGTTAAATAAGCAGAGTGACAATACACAGCCTTGACATACTCCTTTCCTGATTTGGAACCAGTCTATTGTTCCATGTCCAGTTCTAACTGTGCCTATAGGTCTGACCTAACAGACCAGGTATAGAAATCCCTGAGGAAGAATGGTTTACTGATGACAGTAGTTTCATTAAAGATGGAGTCAGGAGGGCAGGATATGCTATGGTGAGTGCTCATATAGTCATATAAGCACAACCTTTGTCACCCAACAAACTCAGCCCAAGAGACTGAACTGTTAGCTCTAACCTGAGCCTTAATCCTAAGGGAAGGAAATATTGTAAATATGTACACAGACTAAAAATATCCCTTCCTCTTTTTATATGCCTATACAGCTATCTAGAAAGAGGGAGACTTATAAATGCAAGAAACTCCCCTATAAAATATGGGGTTGAGATTTCATATCTCATAGAAGCGGTTCAAAAAGCAAAACAGGTAGCAGTCATTCACTGCTGCAGGCACCGAAAGGGAACTGCTCAAATCTCCCAAGGAAACAACAGGGCAAATTGAGAAGCAAAGAAAGCAGCTTTGATGCCCATAAACAAAGTGGCTTTAATCCCATCCCTAACCCCTTTTAATATCATACATGGTACTTGACTTCCAAAGAGCGCTGGGCACAAAACAGAGAGGGCATTAAGGGAAGACGGTTGGTGGCACATAGATCAGAAATTGCTCATACTTCTGACCAATGGGAAATTATCAAAGGGCTCCTGGAGACAGTTACTCAAGCCTGTGCCCTTCACACCACCCATAATCCAGGCAATGTCAAGCCTCCCCATCTTGTTAACCAAGTCCAGCAGCATGGGACTTACCCAAGAGCAGAAAAACAGATTTCACTCAGGTGCCCTCTTTTCAGGGCTTCAAATACTGACTAGTCTTTATAGATACCTTGGCTGAATGAATAGAAGCCTTCCCCACTAGAAAAGAGAAGGGACTGAAGTGTCTAAGGTGCTCCTAAAGGAAATCATTCCTAGATTTGGGTTGCCCCATCACCTTCAGAGTAACAATGCACCTTTGTTTGTAGTGAAGGTAACTCAACAATTTTTGCAGCTTTAGGAATTAGCTACCAGCTCTATTCATTCTGGAAACCTCAGTCCTCAGCAAAGGTGGACCAGGCTAATCATACTGTAAAGAAACCCTTGTACACACTCTGTTAGGAAATGCTAGAGTCATGGTATCGCCTGCTGCCAATAGCCCTTTTAAGGGTCAGAGAAGCTCCTAAAACAATGACTAACCTAAGCCCTTTCAAAATGACATATGGAAGACCGTTCCTTACTCTGGACATGCTAGGTGATCCAGAAAACCAAGCTCATAAACCTAGCATTAGTCACTCAGTCATGTCCAACTCTTTGGGACTCCATGAACTGTAGTCTGCCAGGCTCCTCCATCCATGGAATTCTTCAGGCAAGAATATTGGAGTGAGTAGTCATTTCCTTCTCCAGCGGACTTCCTAACCCAGGGATGGAACCCTGGTCTGCCTTGCAGGCAGATTCTTTACCATCCGAGCCACTAGGGAAGCAGTGTATTCTAGGTGTCATAAACCGAGGCTAGATCCCAAAGCCTAAAGAATATGGCAACAGGACTTCTCTTATGACTCAGTGGTAAAAAAATCTTCCTGCCAATGCAGGAGACACTGGGTCAATCCCTGATCTAGGAAGATCCCACATGCCACGGAGCATCTAAGCCCACGCACCCCTGTGCTCTAGAGCCTGGGAGCTGCAACTACTGAAGCTCTCACACCTTAGAGCCCCTGCTCTGCAGCAAGAGAAATTACTGTAATGAGAAGCCTGTGCAATGCAACATGGGAAAAGCCCATGCAGCAGTGAAGACCCAGAACAGCCAAAAGTAATACCTGAAATTTAAAAAAAAAATGAATATTGCAAGAGTACAGCCCTCTCCAGATAACAGGTCCAGTGGCTCTGTTGTAAACTCTGAAGAGTTTAAAAGCCCTTGAAAAATGAGTCCCCTGGTGACCAGCTACTCACAAAATGGAAGGTCCTAAGTCCTGCTAAGCACCCCTATGGTAGTCAAACTCCAGGGGTTCACCAGCTGGGTTTATCTGTCCAGGATTAAACCTGTTTCTACTGATATGTTACAGGAACCTGAAGACCCACATTCCAGCCCATCCCTGTGAATCCACCCCTTCCTCCAAGACTCCGCAGGATCCAGAGGGTCCAGGACAGCATGAAAATTTCAGGTGGAGGAGTGAGCCACTACAAGACCTGAAGCTACTATTCAAAAAGGCCCTGCTGCTGCTGCTAAGTCACTTCAGTGTGTCGAACTCTGTGCAACCCCATAGACGGCAGCCCACCAGGCTCCCCCGTCCCTGGGATTCTCCAGGCAAGAACACTGGAGTGGGTTGCCATTTCCTTCTCCAATGCATGAAAGTGAAAGTGAAGTCTCTCAGTTGTGTCCGACTCTTAGCGACTTCATGGACCACAGCCTACCAGGCTCCTCTGCCCATAGAATTTTCCAGGCAATAGTACTGGAGTGGGTTGCCATTGCCTTCTCCGCAAAAAGGCCCTAGGCCTAAGTTATCCATAGCTACAATCTTCCTTTTGCCTCTTGGTACTCCATTCCATTTACAGAGCAATTGATATATTCCGGTAAATGATAACTATTGTCTTTTTTTGCTCTCACCCTTGCTCTCAGAATTTGCTGAACTTTTCTGCCCTTGCTGGGTGATTTAAATATGATCCTGACTGGTGCTGCTATAAAGCTACTGATCACCTTAGCTTTTTTATGACTATTTCCCTTATCCACAGGATGGACATACAACCCTCTGGTTTGCACTGCACAAACTTTCATTTCCTCCACTCAGTTGACAGAAGGCTGGATTTGTTTACTCCAAGCTAAGTCCATCATGCAGCAGAACGACCCCCTTGCCCATCCCATAAGGAATTTTAACCAAGTTCCTGATGGAAATTGCTCTTCTGCCAGAGATCCAAAGGCTCAGAACAGTAATGTACAGGGTCAGAATTGTTCATTTTCCTACTGAAGAAAATTCTAATGTCTCTTGCCTAAGTCTACCCTTAGCAATAGAAAGAGAAAATGAAGTCAAAACTGGAAGGACGAAGAATTGGCATTAACACACCCCCAGCACTTTATAGTGTCCCCTCCTAAATCAGAATTCTAGTTACCGATGTGTGCTCAGAGTCTAACTCGCTACCTGAAGGAAGAAGGATCAGCATTTAAGGAGCAGGTATCAAGATGGAGGGGCTTCCGAGGTAGCTCAATCGTAAAGAATCTGCCTGCCAGACAGGAGCTTTGGGTTTGATCACCGGGTCAGGAAGATCCCCTGGAGAAGGAAATGGCAAACCACTCTGGTATTCTTGCCTGGGAAATCCCATGGACAGAGGAGCCTGGGGGCTACAGTCCATGGGGTCACAGAAGAGTCAGGCCTGACTTAGCCACTCAACAACAATCAGGTTGGAGAACATTTTTCATAACAATAGAACTGAGTGGCTGGGCCTTGAAACCTTAAGCCCACTAGTCTATATTGTATCCCACCTGGATGTGTTTCCATATGCCAGGTGGGTAAGAAACCATGGGCCACTAATTGCCTATGCAATAATTCCACACCTACACAGTGTTTGCCAGGAACCTTGATTACTCCTTTCTCAATACACCCCTTAAATGAATCTAAGCACTGGTTGAGTTCATCAAAACTGTTTACTGGATTAATTTGAGATCTACCTGGTGCCATCCCAGACAGAGACACCTATTTCTTTGGGTAAACCTTGTTACCATAGTGGAGAGTAGCTACATACCAACATGTCCTTTGAAACCTGTCTCATACTCTTAGCGCCATAGCTAAAGTACTGCTAACTCTTATTCATTTACAAAAGTCTCTAGATTCACTGGCCAGGGCTGTACTTGACAACCATCTGACACTGGATTATCTGTTGGCAGGAGGAGGAGTATGTGCAGTTGCCAACAGTTCCTGTTGCACTTACATTAACACCTCTACCCAGGTGGGGATGGACATTGAGAAAATTCAACAGCAAGCCACCTGGCTTCTACAATTAGCCAGCAATCCTTGCTATTCAACACAGGCTGAAGAATTGAAAACTGGTTTTCTAACTTATTCTTCTGGATCTCACAAGGTATGAAAAACTTTCTGATGGGAGGTTTCCATTTTCTTATAACCTTCCTCATTTCAGCCATACTGATTTATGCTATATTTTGCCTAGTGCTTTGTTGTCTTCCATATTATTGCAAATCTGCAACTAAGACCTTTCAGTCCAACAAGGAGGCCTGAGACCAACAGGTTCAGACTTTCCATTTTAGAAATAGATATTAAAATTTTAAGCCTGAGATTAACAAAGATATGCCGACCTTGCATAACCAGATTCCTACCTTTGCTTGAGCCTCTGATTATAATAGTCTTTTACTGGTCTTTAGTAAAAGACCCCTGCTTCTCTAATCAGCTTATTTTCTCCAGGGCACCATAAGATAATGATGATGCAGGGACTTCAGCCACTCCTCAAAGCAGATCCTGCTGAAATAACAATAGAAGTCACTCTGGGGCCCCTTAATGAGACAGGTTGAGAGCTCTGTGACCCCAACTAGGTAGGGTCTAAGAGCCTCTTGCCATGCTTTAGAAGCTACAGAAAACAGACCCTTGCCTTTCATCTTCCCAATAAAGATTTCTTGAGGTCTCTCAGTGGGTATTTGAGACAGGAGGTAGATGGGCCTCACAAGGTAAAGCAATTAGAGATTCATCCCCTGTTGACCTGGCTGCTCAGATGGTGCTAGTGGTAAAGAACCTGCCTGTCAATGCATAAGACACAGGTTCAATCCCTAGGTCAGGAAGATACCCTGGAGTAGGGCATGACAACCCACTTCAGTTTTCTCCAGTGTCCATGCCTGGAGAATCCCATGGTCAGAGGAACCTGGCAGGCTACAGTCCACAGGGTCACAAAGAGTTGGACATGGACACAACTTAAGTGACTAAGCACGCAGCACTCATACGCCCCTGAGGACCTATACTCTAAGAGAATAGCAGGACAATTGAGAAAGGAGGCTGGGTCTCCTACCATATGTGGTAAGAGACCACATATGTGAGCCTTCACCAATTACACACACACATACACACACACACACAGAGAAAGAGAGAGAGAGAGAGACTCCTTGGAGGTCAAAAGGGGAGTGATGCTAAGTGATGCCAACTACCCACAGGCCTCTTTTGTAGAATCTATCTTGGCTAAGAGATGTGTGCATACATGAGTGGATCCTGAGATATACCAACTATGGACTCTGAATCAGCAAATCAAAATGACTGGCCAAGGGAAACCTGGAAGAAATAGCCCATGAATGTAACTGAAACTACCATGAATGCACAACTCTGTGACTCTGAGTCTGCCCATGTGTCTATCCACATGTACTATATGTCTTCTTTTTCTCTTAATAAATATTTGTTTCACTACATTCCATCTTTGTGGAAATTCTTTTCTGCAAAGCCGAAGAACTAGGGTCTTGTCACTAGACCAGCCACTGGTCTAGTTAGGTTAGGATTCGGTGTTCTCACCCCCATGACCTGACATCAATCTCTGGCCAAGAACCAAAACCCTGCTTTAAGTCACTGCAGGCCAAGACCACACGAGATCAAAACTATCTCTAATGCAGATGTCATGATCGTACATATGGAAAATCGCAATAAACCCACAAACAAGCCACTAGAGTTAATAAACAAATTCAGCAAAGTTGCAAGCTGCAAAATTAACAACTCAGTTTTTCTTTGCATCAGCAATGAGCACCGTGAAAAGGAAATTAAGAAAACAATTTCATTTCTAGCATCCAAAAGAATAAAATAACTAAGAATACATTTAGCCAAAGAGATGAAAGAATTGTACACAAAACTAAAAACACATTGCTTAAATAATGTGATGAAATAAAATTCATATTTTATGGCAAGGTGAGAGCAACTTAAACATGAAATTTGTCTTCTCCTGTTTGGGCCTCCTCCTTTCCCTTTAGGGTATATTGTGTATTTGCATTAACCAGACCTCCTTAGGAGATAACCTTCCTTTTTAATGTGCTAAGGGGCCATGATAACCCATGATCCTCTGCTCATTCTTACGTGTAGATCTGGACAATGTAAACTGTCAGCAATACATCATTTGACATACAACCCTTTGTCTCAAAACTCGGTATAATTGTGCTTTGACCTTTAACAGGTAGAATAGTCCTCAGAGCTTTCTCAAAGATTGTCACTCAGATTATAATATTTGAATAAAATTTTCCGTTTCTTTCTTAGATCAACTATTGATTAATAATCGTCTACCAGTGTAAGAAGATTTTAATAAATTGAGACATTCTGTATTTGCGGATTAAAAAACATTTTCAAGATCTTAATACTACTAAAAGTGATCTACATACTAAAAACAATGCCTATCAAAATTCCAATTACCTTTTCTTGAAAAAATTGGAATACCAATGTTCAAATTGACATGGAATTTCAAATAGCCAAAATAATCTTGAATAAGGACAAAATTGGAGGATTCACACTTCCCATTTTTAAAACTTACTGCATACCTACAGTAATAAAAACTGTGGTACTGGTATAAAGACATACATATGGGCCAATGGAAGAAAATTAAGAGGTCATAAATAAAGCCATGCATACAGGCAGTTGCTTTTGACCAGGGTTTTAAGAACATTCACTCGGGAAAGGACAGCGACAAACAGAGCTCGGATAAGAGGATATCCATGCGCAAAAGAATGACATTGCATCCATACCTCATATTACATGCAAACATTAACTCAAAACTGATCAATGACTGAAATGTGAGAGCTAATACTATAAAACTTGGAGAAAACATACAGGTAAATTCTCATGACCTTCAGATTTGGCAATGAATTCTTAGCTAGGACACCAAAAGCATGAGTAATAAAATAAAAAATGGGCACAATGAATTTTATGAAAATTAAAACACTTTGTGCAAAGGACACAATTAAGAGTGAAAATACAACCCATCAAATGGCAGAAAATATTTGCAAACTGCGTATCTCATAAGAGTCTAGTAAATAGAATATGTAAAGACTTTTCACAACTCACCAAACCAATGGAGTTTAAAGATGGTTAATGAATTTGAATAGACATTTCTCAAAAAATGGTCTATTTAATTGGTCAATAAGCACATGAAAAAATAGTCATCATAATTAGTCTTTTGGTGTTCTAAGATTCAATTTCCAATGTGTGTATATGTGGGTTGGGGGAGGGAGGTTGTTTCCCACACATCAAACAATTTTTGGACACCAGCAGGATTTTCAAGAATTCAGCTCAATTCTGATATGAAATATCCACATCATTTACCTGCAGACAGTAACAGATGCCACAGCTTAAGAATTCAGTGTCACAAGACTGCCACCCAAGTCCCCACTTCTGACCTCAGTTGCAAGCCCAGGCTGTTACGTGTGCTTCTGACTGATCAGCTACAGATGAGAGATTCCTACAACCCTTCTTTGGATTTGATTAGTTTGCTAGAGTGGCTCACTGAATTTAGAGGAACATTTTATTTATTAGATTACTGCTTGTTTTAAAAGGGGATATAACTCAGGAACAGCGGGGTGCAGAGGGAAGGTATGGGGAGGGGCTGGGGAGCTTCCATGTCCTTTCCTTCAGGTGCCATTCTCTCAGCACCTCCACAGTGTTGACCAACAAAAACGCTTTCCAACGCTGACCTTGTGTGGTTTTACAGAGCATTCCTCACACAGGCATAACTGATGAAATCATTGGCAAGTGGTAATTGTTTCAACCTCCAGGCCCTCTCCCCTCCCCAGAGGTCAGGAGGTGGGACTGAAAGTTTCTACTTTTTAATCACTTGGTTGGTTCTCCTGACAACCACACCCATCCATAAGGGGTGTCCAGAAGTTACCTCATAGCAAAAGAACATTTATTGCTCACCTCACTTGGGAAATTTCAAGAGTTTTAGAAGCTCTGCACCAGAAACAGGACAAAGACTATATATATATATACAAAGACTGTATATATATATTACTTATTTATTATAAATCACAATATCACAATTCATCATTGGGGAAATACAAATTAAAACCACTACGTGACATCACTTCATACCCACAAAGTAGGTGAGGCGCAAGAAAATGGAAAGCAGCAAGTGTCGGTGAGGATGTAGAGGAATTGAATATTGCTGGTGGGGATATAAAACGGTGCAAACACCTTGAGAAACTGCCGAACTGTTTTCCACAAAGTGAAACAGTTAATCTACCACCCAGAAGTTTCACTCCTAGGTCTCTGACCAAAGTTTTGAAAACAGGTACTTAAACAAATATTTGTACACAAATTTTCATAGCAGCACTATTCACAATAGGCAAAACGTAGAAATAACCATATGTCCATTAATAGATAAATAGATCAGCAAGTTATGCTTCAATTCATGGAATATTATTCAGCCACAAAATGGAATGAAGTGATGCCACATGCTGCAATGTGGATGAACCTCAAAAATACTATGCTGAATAAAAGGAGTCAGACACAAAGGTTGCACATTCTATTATTCCACTTACATGAAATATCCAGAATAGACAAATCCACAGAAACAAAGTAAATTTGTGGTTGCCAGAGGGTGAATGGAGACTAACTGCTTAATAGGAAGGGATTTATCTTGGGTGATTAAATGTTTTGGAACCAACCGGAGGTCATGTTTGCACAATGCTTTGAGTGTAATAAATGCCACTGAATTGTTTACTTCAAAAATGGGTAGTTTATGTCAGGTGTGTTTCACCTTATAAAATATTTTCAAAATTTTCAAATAATGTAGTAGAAAAAAGAGAAAGAATAGTAAACAGATGAAACAACTAGAAAACAAAGAGCAAGCTGATAGATTTAAACAGGAACTTTAATGGCAATCATACTGTGGGGCCTAAACACCCCATTTAAAGAGACTGTCAGATTGGATTTTAAAAGACTCAATGATATGCTAGAAGACCGCCCCAAAAAAGACATTAAACAAAACTTTGGAGCACAGAATAAACTTGATAACCTGGTACAAAATGTTCCTTTGTCTAATAAATAGCAGGGGCTTCAGAATAAGAAAGTCATAATTGAGGACACTTAAACATAAGCGAGGCAGCGATCCAGAAAGCCCACATTTTAGTAGACAAAGGGACATTCATGTATTGGGGACAGTTGACTACAAATGCTTTGCAGGGCTCCAGGATGAGGAAAGCTGAAAGCAGCTTGGAATTACAGCGCAAGTTAGTTCCAAGTTGATTATCTGGGGTTAATTCACTTAAAAGCCAAACACTGAGCCCTCATCACAACCTGGTCATTAAATTTTGAAGAGCATGGATTACTCCTCTGTTCCATTGTTTCACATGGGTCTTCATTTTTCAGACCAAGCCCCTTCATCTTTTCTGGATTTTCTCACAGTCTTTTCAGATCTGTTGAATTATCTAAAGTTGCGGTTCTAATTTGGGGGCAATTTTGACCCTTAGGGGACATTTGGTAATGCCTACAAGCATGTTTAGTTGTATTATCCTGGGGATGCTAGTGGCATCTAGGGGGTAGAGGCCAGATATGTTGGTACACATCCTATAAAGCCCGGGATAGCTCTGTACAACAAAGAACTATCTGTCTAAAATGGCAATATTGCCAAGGTTACAAAAGCCTGATTTAAATCAATTATTTCCAAAGAGTGGCCCCCAACCATGTAACCCCAGTGCAGGGAATATATTAGAACTGCACATTCTTGGGCTTCATATCTGACCTGTAGAGTCTGGAATTCTGGTGGTAGGGCCCAGAAAACAGTGGTATCACAAGCGCCCCAACTGATTCGGATATATGTTGGTTTGAGATTAAATTTCCTTTCTCTTTCTACTTTCCACCGACTACCTACAGGACTGACTTACATGAGACTCACCTTCCAGCCCCTTAACACCACTGCTTGACTCTGAACTTTAACTGTTCTGCTAAGATTGCTTTTTCAAAGACTACATGCTGTCTTGTACTTTGTCCCACTGTTCAACTCACACGCAACATCACACCAGCAGCATTTGGCAATGGAGGCTGCTGTACCCACGTCTCTGAAATTTTCTTCTCCCTTGGGCTCCACAAAAGACATTCCTACATTTCCAACCAGTTACTAGAAAAACCCAAGAGGTCCCAAACTGTATGAATTATCGTTTATTATTTTTCCTCCCTTTTTTTCTTTTCCCCAAACCTGCTCCCTGTTGCTAATTCCCCCTTTCTCTGGATAAAAGCAGCATCTTATCAACATTATTAATTCTTGAAACCTGCGACTGTTTAACTTATGTATTATTTCTATTTATTCAAATCATTGACAAATTCTAACCGTTCTGCTTCTGAACAGTTCTTCTGAGTGTGTTCCCACCCACCCACACACACACACACAAAATGCAAAATATTTGAGATGACACTTTAAAATTTGAAGTTAAGAGAGAATGATTTAATTCGCGAGGCATTTTAAACGATAGGTCAGTAGTACTGCTCAGTCCTTTCTCATGAACCAGTTTAGTCTCTTCGGCAGGCAACAGCCACAGACGCAGACTTTTTTTTCAGTTTCGTTCTTGTATGCACTTCTGCAAGCTCTTCTAATATATTATTCAATACGGTAAGTAACATAAAACAATAGGACATATCTTGGTTCGTGCAGGGTTGAACTTGTGGTTCACGCTAGGCGAAGAGCATGCACAGTCGAGGCTGAGAGTAGGAAGCTTGGGATATTTAGGAATTAGAAAGGGACCAGCCTCTTCTACTTCTTCTTTAATAGAAATCAAATGCATACAAATGGGTCGTACCTTGCAGCTTGTTAGTCAAATTATGGTCAGGAGACCAGTAGAACAAGCATCACCTGTGTGCTTTTAGAAACAGACTCAGGAGCCCATCTTAAACCTAATGAAGCACAATCCACAAGTAACACAAGTCCCTAGGTGACCTGTATGCCCATTCGGGTGTTCAAAGCACCACTTGAATATAAAAATTTGCTACAGACCTGAGCCTTTCCTACATGTAAGGCCCTGTGCAACAATCTACCCACTTGACCATGTTTGAGAACAGTGGGTTCTCACAGTGTGGTCCTGGAACCAGCAGAATCAGCATCACTAGGGAATGGGCCAGAAATGCAGGTTCCTAGGCTCACCCCGAGGTGGATCAAAACCTCAGGGTGGATGCCCAGTGGTCTGGGTTTTGTCAGCCCTGCAGTGATTTCAATGCTAATTCTAGAGAATCACCGCCTTAGAGAGGACGGTTCTGGATCATAGTTGCCTGGAGAAGCTCCCTGCCTTCCCTAATAGCTTCATGCTGCTGCTGCTGCTGCTGCTAAGTCGCTTCAGTCATGTCCGACTCTGTGCGACCCCAAAGACGGCAGCCCACTAGGCTCCCCCATCCCTGGGATTCTCCAGGCAAGAACACTGGAGTGGGTTGCCATTTCCTTCTCCAAAGCATGAAAGTGAAGAGTGAAAGTGAAGTCGCTCAGTCGTGTCCAACTCTTAGCCACCCCATGGACTGCAGCCCACCAGGCTCCTCCGCCCGTGGGATTTTCCAGGCAAGAGTACTGGAGTGGGGTGCCATTGCCTTCTCCACTAATAGCTTCGTGAGTCCCTGCAGATGACAGCACAGCTGCAAGCACCAGCAAATACCTAAAATGTGGTTTAGGGCTAATTCATTATTAGGAGAACCTGAGTCAGTGCTAGTTCCTTGGCACTGTGAATAATAACATTTCAGGTATACACAGAAAAGTTAAAATTTACAAAGCGCTTTCCGAGCTATTTAATTTAATCTTCACTGCAATACAAGGACATAAATATAACTGCCTCCCTCAACAGGTAAGGAAACTAAGTTTGAGAAAGATTCAGTGACTTTTTAAAGGGCATGGGGATGTGAAGGGGTAGAGCTAGTACTGGAACCCAAAAGCAAGTTGAAGAGAGAACTTCTACCAGCTATTTGGCAAGTTAAATGGAGGAGGAGTCTCAGTGTGGCTGAATGCCCCAAATTGTTTTTACCTTTTGGAAAACAAATTCCAGACACTCAGGTTAATGAAGAGATACACATAAAAAATAAAATTCACAACTTTCTTTCTAATGGTTCAACAGCAAAATTATGAATATAGAGAGAAAAAGCAATAAAGCAAATGAGGCAAAATGTTGATGTTTGGAAGAGTGTTACAGGGGAAAGATTTCTGAATTTTCATTACACAATTTTGGCAACTTTTCTTTGAAAAACAATACCCACAGGGCTTTAATGTGTGTCTGTGCTAAAGCAGATGTGATGTGGGTATTCCCTGGTAGTCCAGTGGTTAAGATTCCAGGGGGCAAAGATTCCATCCCTGGTTGGGAAAAATAAGACTCCGCATGCTGAGCAGCACACCAAGAAAAATTAAAAAATAAAGTGGATGAGATGCTATACTTCTTATCTGTCATTGTGTGTGTTTTTAAGACTTGGGTCAAAAAGCTTCTAAGTATAAAAGAATTTAACTATGTCTGCATTGTGAGAAAGCAGAGAATAGACATATAAGTAACAAGCAAAATGCATTTACATTTTCTCTTTTGGAGTGAAGATCATGCATGTATGCCAATATTCTTCATGGGGTCAATAATTCACTGTCAAAGGGGCAATTCTGAATCACAATTTTTATTAATATGGTTGTTTCAATCTAAACCCAGGCATAAGATCAGTTTCACCAGAGACTCTGGGGATGTCTTTAGAGAATCTGGCTATTGACCATGCTGCAGCCCAGGGGCTCTCTGTTCCTCCAGCCTTAGAGCCAGGACCTACAGTCAGCTACGTCTCAGGACATTTCACACTTGTAGACCACTTTCTTCACATTTCATAGCTGGAGTTTCTAAAAGCCTTTTTGATTAAATATCAAAATGTGAAAACAATGACTACAAAGACATTACTGAGACAAGTAGGGAAATCTGATTTCAATAACATCATTTCTGTCAAAAATGAATGATTATACCACCACACACCTGTAAGCCACTTGTAAGGAGAAGTCCTATTACCTGGGCTTGGGTCCTCTTGACTTCGCCTATTCCTGTGTGGATAGCAAGGATATTATAAGAGCTAAGAATTGCACATGGGTTACAGTCAACAAACACTTTTCCATTTATTATCTCATTTGGCCTCATTGGATAACATACAATTCCCTTGTATGACCACAGTGCTTGACTATAGGCATTACTAAGTTTTTTATTTCACAGACAAGAAATATGAGGGCCATTGAGTAATAAAACTTCCCAGGATCACTTGGACAATAGGTACCAGGCCTGATTTTCAAAGTGTTCTCATTTACTGCAGGGCCAGAGTAGCGAGTCCCAGAGGCCCTACAGGGTAGTGGGGTGAGGCCAGAGCAGGAAGAGGCTTTAGGGTCTGAACATGTACTCAGGGGTACCCAGAGAACCCAATGAACGTTTCTGGAAATGCCAAAAGTCTCATTGAAAAGTATTGAGAAAATTCAAAAAGAAAGAAGAAAGAAAAGAAGGGAAGGAAGTAACAAAGGAAGACATTGCACCTCAACCTGGAATAGGCATGGTTGCTACTTGGGTATGTATTCTTTCAGAACTTTTGTTTTGTGTGAACCTATGCTCACTCTCCAAACCTCCAGGTAGAAGCTTATAATGAACAACACTTTACGGACAGCTTTCCCTGAAGTGGGACATGCCTTGACTACCTCGTCTCAATGGCTGTTGAGTATTCTTTTGAATAGATAAACCATAAACGTTCATTTCTCCAGGACTTTGGACTATTTCAGTGGATAGACCCTCCTCTGTGAGCCCAATTATGCTGCTGAAAATGAGTCACAAGCTGTTTGTAATTGCTGGCCTCTTTCCTTCCCTTCACTTGCTCCAGTGAACCATGGCAACATTCCCTGGAGGCCTGGGACCAAGTACAGGAGGTTAGATTCCCAGAAAAGCCAGACTGGAGTGGTTGGTAGTCCTTTAGAAATAGAAATAGGGAAGACACAGGCCAATAGGAATCTTTTAGACTCAAAAGCATTTCACTGAAAATCAACATAAGAAAATGGGCAACAAAATTCACTGCTCCCTCCCAGCTGCTCTGCAGGCCACCTGCAGGGCAACTTATAGTGGGCAATAAGGGAAATTTGTAGATCTGAAGGTTTTGCAGTTGAGCTCAGTGGATTATTCCTCTAAGATCTTGGTAATTAAAGCATTACAACAGTGAGGCTAGAGTCAGAGTTTAGATGCCTTTGTATATAACAGGTTCATTCTGGAAGTTTCCTGCAGAAGGCAAAAATGCCTATGAACCACATTGAAGGTGGAAAATCTGGTGATTTGTGGCCAGACCAATTCCAGTGTTGAAAGAAAGAACTTGCAGTCATGTCTCTAGATGACTGCGGAGCCCTTTGGATAAGTGAAGCGCCGTACTTTATTTTCTATGCTGGCTTGTTTAAAATGGAATTTTACTTCAACTCTACTTAAGCTGCTGCATGTCAGCTAAAATTGCATTGCTTGGGATTAAACGCTGTAAGAATTCTTCATAAAACCTCACAGGTCCAGGGGTTTCTGGGTGATATGTGAAAACAAAACAAGCAAAACAACTAACAAACACAAAACCAAACACCTTGCCCAATTCTGCTTGGAAAGGTGTTGCTTTTTAGCCTTGACTGTGTCCATCGAACTGTTAGGTAGTTAGAACAGAAGAAAGGAGTCCAGAATGGTGGTGGTGGCTAAAAGACAAAAAAAGGGAAAAGCCCGTGAAAATGGAACAAAAGAAAATCCGCGGACCAGTGAGAACTTCAGGTGAAACAAACATGCCTCCTTCTTGGCCAGCCCAGTTTGCAAAGGGCAGGCTCAAAGGGGGAAGGAGACAAACCTATAAAAGGAGGAAGCCAAGATGGATTGAAGCCTCTCCTTTGGGGTTGGTCCACCCTCACACCTCAGGGTGTACTTTCCTTTGGTTGCCAAATAAAACCGATCTATAACTGAGCTATAACACTAGTACTCTGCTGCAAATTTTTGCTGTGGTAAGACAGAACTGAGGAAATTACACACTCCCTCAACATACCTGGTGCTGTTTCTGGGATTTAACCTGGCTGAAACAATCTTGGCTTGGCCCCCACAAGGTGGAGGCCAAGCACAGCAGAAGCCCAACTTGGCGAAAGCTCACATGGTGGAAGCTGAACATGAAGAAAACCTAGTGCAGTGGACGCGACAAGCCCAGCATGCTGGAAATCAGGACAGCAAAAACAAACTCGGTAGAAAGCTCACGTGGCTCAGTCTCAAATTCCAGAAGATCTCCAGTTATAGTAGGAGGTCCTTGCCCCTATGGCTGGAAGGACATATGGCTAACACAATCTTAATTCCTTTGCAATCTCTTGTTTCTCGTTTCCTTGAACCCTCTGTGAGCAAGCGAGTGGCAGTGGGTGCAACTGAGGGACTCTGGCAGGGGCTACTCCCCAGTGTGTCTCAAAGGCTCGACTATTCTCTGTGCCCTTGTAGCTGTTGCCCAAGCAGGTGAGGGTTCTTCTGCCCTTAACCTCCTTTGTGCCAAGGATCAGGCCAATGAAAACTGTGGGCACAGGTGAGGCATTCAGCAGTTTTTCTGGCAAGTTATGAAAGAGGTTCCTTGGCATGTTTTCCCCACTGCCTTTTCCTCCCATCTTTCAGCTCCTCTCTCCATCTATGACACTGTTTGATTGGGCAGGTCATCATCTTTCCATTTCTGAAAGTTGTGTTTGAAACTGTTTATCTAAGATTGGGACTCAAACGCACATGGCAGGGACTCTGTGCTATGTTTAGCCACTCAGTTATGTCCAACTGGGACTTGAGCCTGGTCAAAACCCATGTTGCCTGGTTTCAGGATCAATGAAGCTCAAGTTCTTGATGTCTCACTGCAAAAAAAAAAATTCATTGAGAGACACAGCAATAGGTAAAAGGTAGATTCAGAGGGAAGCACACTCCAAGAGTATGGGCCATCACAGAGGGTGAGTGCAGTGGCCATGGAATGTGGTGCGGTTGGTTTTTTATGAGCTGGGTGACTTCATACGCTAATGAGTGGGAGGATCATTCCAACAATTGGGGAACCACCCTCTCCTTGGTCTTTTGATAGTGTCTTAGAACTGTCACCTCACTTGCCTCTTGAGAAATTTGTATGCAGGTCAGGAAGCAACAGTTAAAACTGGACATGGAACAACAGACTGGTTCCAAATAGGAAAAGGAGTACATCAAGGCTGTATATTGTCACCCTGCTTATTTAACTTATATGCAGAGTACATCATGAGAAATGCTGGACTGGAAGAAACATAAGCTGGAATCAAGATTGCCAGGAGAAATATCAATAACCTCAGATATACAGATGACACCACCCTTATGACAGAAAGTGAAGAGGAACTAAAAAGCCTCTTGATGAAAGTAAAAGAGGAGAGTGAAAAAGTTGGCTTAAAGCTCAACATTCAGAAAATGAAGATCATGGCATCTGGTCCCATTACTTCATAGCAAATAGATGGGGAAACAGTAGAAACAGGGTCAGACTTTTTTGCAGTCACTGCAGATGGTGACTGCAGCCATGAAATTAAAAGACACTTACTCCTTGGAAGAAAAGTTATGAGCAGCCTAGATAGCATATTCAAAAGCAGAGACATTACTTTGCCGACTAAGGTCCATCTAGTCAAGGCTATGGTTTTTCCAGTAGTCATGTATGGATGTGAGAGTTGGACTGTGAAGAAGGCTGAGCGCCGAAGAATTGATGCTTTTGAACTGTGATGTTAGAGAAGACTCTTGAGAGTCCCTTGGACTGCAAGGAGATCCAACCAGTCCATTCTGAAGGAGATCAACCCTGGGATTTCTTTGGAAGGAATGATGCTAAAGCTGAAACTCCAGTACTTTGGCCACCTCATGTGAAGAGTTGACTCATTGGAAAAGACCCTGATGCTGAGAGGGATTGGGGGCAGGAGGAGAAGGGAACGACAGAGGGTGAGATGGCTGGATGGCATCACGGACTCGATGGACTTGAGTCTGAGTGAACTCTGGGAGTTGGTGATGGACAGGGAGGCCTGGTGTGCTGCGATTCATGGGGTTGCAAAGAGTTGGGCACGACTGAGCGACTGAACTGAGCTGCACTGAAGGAAAGAGCTCAGTACTTATTCCCTCAGAGCAGTAAGAGGATAAGGCTTATGGCTGTCTCACCAGATCTCCAGTCTCAGGGCGCAGGCTTGGACTGCTATACATCATGGTATCTATTCCCATTCACAGTGGACAAACCAGCAATGAGCTAAGATTACAGTCCCTTAATCCTACCCAGCACTAGTCATGCTGGAGAACTTGGAGATGCCCAGCTCCAGCCTGGGGTCCCAGGAGGTTGATCTGCCTTGACCTACTTAGGGATCTCGTCTCTGGGAGGTTGTCACGCCTCAACCTGCTTGGGGATCCACCAGTGCAAGGGTCCCAGGAGGTTGACATGAATGACTTGCTCAGGGACCCAATTCTCTGGAGGTTGACATGCCTTAGACCTGCCCAGTGATTCGGTCTCCAGGAGGTTGTCATGCCTCAACCTGCTTGGGGATCTGCATCCTGACCAGGGGAGGCCTGACTCTCAGGTTGTAACAGTACTGAGAGGATAAGCTTCAGAAAGACTCACCCCTAAGGAAGTCCACCCATGGAGATAGAAGGAAGCCAATTAGTTGTGGGACTATGCCCAGTCTCAGCAGTAACTCAGGAGCCCAACGAGAACACCATTGCCTTTCTGAAAAGGCTAAAAGAGGCCCTCCAAAAGTTTACCAGTCTGGACTTAACACTTATGAGGGACATGTGATTTTAAAGGACAAATTCCTTTCCTAATGTGAATCAGACATCAGGATAAAGTTACAACAGCTACAGCAGTAGGACCCTGCTGCCTCTTTAGATGAGATGGTCCAGAGAGCCACCAATACCTTTTATAACAGAGAACAGGAGAGGGAGGCCAAGTCCCAGGAAAGGGAGAGAAGGAAAGAGATAAGGCATGCCCAGATGCTGGCCGCCCTCCAGGGAAGCCCTATGGCAAACCCTGAGTCCCTGAAGGACAAAAGTGAAGTGAAGTGAGGTCACTCAGTCGTGTCTGACTCTTTGCAACCCCATGGACTGTAGCCTACCAGGCTCCTCTGTCCATGAGATTTTCCAGGCAATAGTACTGGAGTGGATTGCCATTTCCCTCTCCAACTGAAGGACAAGGCATGAGGCAAATGCCTAATCTGTAGACAGGCAAGACATTGGGACAAAGAGTGTCCAAACCATGATAAGTCCCCTAAAACGGCTTGCTACAAATGCCATCAATTGGGACATTGGGTGGCACTCTGCCCTCAGGACCCAAGGACCTCAAGGGCATGTGCCAAGCCTTCCCTCACAATGGTTCAACAGGACTGAAGCAGCCCACTCCAGTCAGCCCACCCATCACAGATAACCATCATGGGTTATCTGTGAGCCAAGAGTGCAACTGGATGTGGCAGGTAGGTCCGAGACTTTCTTGGTTGACACAGGGGCTCCCTACTCTGTCCTGACCTCCTGCTCCAGAGCCTTCTTCCCCCAAACCTGTACCATTTTGAGTGCTACAGGATAAATAATTATACAAAGATTCACCTGAGCACTTTGTTGCTGGGATGGACAAATATTTTCCTACCAGTTTCTGGTGGTCCCTAGGTGTCCTATTCCCTTAGTGGGAAGAGATCTTTCCCTGCCTTTGAAATCTTGCAGCTGTTGCAGTCTTATAGAAGATGCTTTAAAACTTTCTCTTGGGGGCAAACTATTTTTACCAGCTGCCAAGTGAAACAACTTCTGAATGGGAGAGGCCACTTATGGATGTCTGATTAAAGGATCCTCAGATATCAAATAGTGCTGATGGCAAATCCAGGCCTGATTATATCCGCTTGTGAGGTTCTTGACCCAGCTACTCTCTTGCCTATCCCCCAAGGGCTCTCTCCCCTTTCACTCTTGCCTAGAAACCTTGGACCACTGGACAAACTCCCAAGAGGGATTGTCAGAAGATCCTCTGACCCATTCTGCTGCTGCTGCTACGTCACTTCAGTCGTGTCCGACTCTGTGCGACCCACCAGGTTCCTCCATCCACAGGATTCTCCAGGCAAGAATACTGGAGTGGGATGTCATTTCCTTCTCCAATGCATGCATGCATGCTAAGTCACTTCAGTTGTGTCCAACTCTGTGCGATCCTATGGACAGCAGCCCACCAGGCTCTTCTGTCCACAGGATTCTCCAGGCAAGAATACTGGAGTGGGTTGCCATTTCCTTCTCCAGACCAATCCTGAGGAAATCTGATATACTGATGGAAGCAGCTTTGTCTTGGATGGAAAAAGAAGAACTGGATATGCAGTAATCTCCAATTTTGAGACCTTAGAAGCTAAACCTTTGCTACCAGGTTCTTCAGCCCAATTAGCTGAGCTCATAGCCCTGACTCAAGCTTTGGAGCTGGGAAAAGGAAAAAGAGTAGCCATTTGCACTGACTCAAGCTTTGGAGCTGGGAAAAGGAAAAAGAGTAGCCATTTGCACTGACTCCAAGTATGCCTTTCTAGAGCTACATGCACATGCTGCTATTTGGAAAAAAGAGGCCACTTAACCACCTGAGGGTCTTCAATCAAATATGGTGATCAAATCCTTAGGCTCTTGGAGACAGTCCACCTACCCACTGAGGTTTCAGTCTCCCATTGTAAAGGACACCAAAAGAGGAGCATCGAGGTGGCAGAGGGAACCAAGTAGCTGATCAGGCAGCTAAGAGAGCAGCATTACAGAACAGTGACCTAATAGGGCTTGCCACCTTAGTTCCACAGACTAATTTGCCAGAAACTTCTTCATATACTGAAGGTGAGACTCCTAAAGCTAAAAGTAAGGGCTTTCAAGAAGATCATATGGGGTGGTCCCAAAAGGAGGGATTCTTTTTCTGTCTGGGAACCTCCAATGGAAGTTGGTTAACTCCTTTAGGGGGAAATGTCCTCCAAAGATTACTAGAAAGATCCTTCAGAGGAACAGTCCTCCAAACGACTATAAGGCAAACGGTCTCCTCTTGTCTCACTTGCCATTAAACAACCCCCATGGAGCTCAAAGACCCCAGCTGGCCCAGCCTGTCCAATGGCATGGGACCTACCCAGGAGAGGACTGGTAGATGGGCTTCACCCAGATGCCAGTTTCTCAAGGGTATAAATACCTATTAGTCATGATAGATACATTCACAGGATGGATTGAAGGCTTTCCCACCAGGACTGAGAAGGCTGAGGAGGTGGTAAAAAACACTGCTTCATGAAATAATTTCATGATTTGGTCTGCCCAGGTCATTACAAAGTGACAATGGGACATCATTTACTTCTAATGTCAGCCAAGGGGTCTCTAAAGCACTGGGCATTACTTATTATCTTCATTGTGCCTGGAGGCCTCAGTCATTAGGAAAAGTAGAAAGAGCCAGCCAATTCTTAAAATCAGTGATAAAATAGATAGCCCAGGAGAACTCCCTGGGATGGAAGGAGGCTTTACCAATAGATTTCCTCCATACCCTGTGTTGCCCCTAATGAACAGGTTGGTTCTAGTCCTTGTGAGATGCTAAATGGCAGATCTTCTGTTTACATCAATGACCTCTTCCTAGATTGAGAGGCTCAGACCCTCTGGTCTTATACCATGGCTATTGGGCAATTCCAACAAGATATACACTTTAGGGTATCAACCAGGATCCAAAAGATTTAAGGAGCCATGACTATATGCTCCAGGGACTCAAGTCCTAATTAAAGCCTGGAAAGATGGGTCTCCAGAGGCTCAACTCCAGCCCACATGGAAGGGGCTCTTACCCTGTAATACTTTCTACCCCGACAGCAGTCAAGATAGCAGGACACAACTACTGGATTCACTACTTACAAGTCAAGCTGTGGAAAAAAACAGAAGAGGACCCTCAATACACCTGTCAACAAGCTACAACATGCAGTGCCAGTTCAGCAAGGATATGCAAAACTACACCTGACCACAAAAAATATCACTCACCCTTAGATGGACACTGCTATAAGGACTCTGAGGCTTGAGAATAGCAAGAGGGGGAGACCCAAGGGGATGGCTCCTCGCCATCCCAGCTCAGCAGGAAGTAGCCAGAGGGGCCTCAATGGCCCTACTCCTGAAGAATTGGGCCTCCCATCTCTTGAGGGGGGAATGTTAGGTAGTTAGAATAGGAGAAAGGAATCCAAAATGGAGGTGGCTAAAAGATAAAGAAAGGGAAAAGCCCACAAAAACAGAACAAAAAAACCCCGTGGACCAGAGTCAGAACTTCAGGTGAAACAAACATTCCTCCTTCTTGGCCAGCCCAGTTTGCAAAGGGCAGGCTCACGGTGAGGGGGAGGAGGCAAACGTATGGAAGGAGGAAGCCAAGACAGATTGAGGCCTCTCCTTTGGGGTCGGCCCACCCTCATGCCTCAAGGGTGTACTTTCCTTTGCTTGCTGAATAAAACTGAGCTGTAACTGAGCTGCAACACTGGCCCGCTGTTTCAAATTTTTGCTGTAGTGAGACAGAACCGAGGAAATTACACATTCCCCTGACAGAACAAAAGAAGGTTTTTCTCAACAGAGGTTTAAACTCTTTGGGAGTCTGTTCCCTTCCTGTAGGGCTACTTTAGCAAGCGGTCCTGTGTGTACATGGAGGCAGTCATACCTCTACACCACTGGCTTGCTGTCCTGAGGCTTCCAAGCACACGCTGTCCATATCACTCCTCTGTCCCAGTGAACTTCAAGATCCTTCTCTGGCCCACAGTCAGGCAGTCCATTTCCATCAGTTCAAGCTTGGATAGCTACCCTAGAGCTAGTCTGTCCTTTTATTTTCAAACAAAGCTCTAAACTGTTCTGTGGCTTTCAAATAGCTAGGAGTCCCCATCCTACCCTCCAGTGTTAACTTTGGATTCTGGGTGGTCCTGGCCAGTTCACACAGTTCTCCCTCATTCACATACAGTTTGATCTTCTCCAAGCAGAGTAGATGTCTCTTAAAAATTCAAATGTCCTGGGTCCCATTGGGAAGTTGAATTCAGTCAAGCTTTGTAATATATCCACCCTCAGGGTAGGAAAAAAGCTTGGCTATCTGTTCTCCCACAGGGAAATGCGAGATTAGGTCTCTGTGGGCCTCTCTTTCTTTTTCATTGTCACTGGGGGCCAGGGTGGGGGGTGGTGGTGTTGGCTAGGAGAGCCGTCTGCAGCTGTCCTGGGTTCGCCCAAGGACCTCTTGATCAACAACACCATTAATCTAGAGAAGTCATGATCCAGAAGCAGAAAACAAAATAGGGAAAAGAGAATTTTATTTAAGTTTTTTCCTCTAGATTTTACACTCCACATCATGTTATGTTGCTAGCAAAGAAGAAAAATAATGACCTTTGAAGCTCTGTTCTGAAGAAGTCTGTTCTTTATTTTAAGGAATGAGAAAGATGTACCTACTGATTCTGCATTTGCATTATGGTTAATTTTTAAAGGTATGTTTTTGGTCTATTAAGAACTATGTGGGAACTGAAGTTTTTTCAATGTCCTTTTACAGCTTGATGAGAACCTATTGCAGAGAGTCAATTGTTTGGTCTTTCAGAGAGTATAGAATTCTATAACGCAAGGTGTGCACACATTGTTGCCAAAGTAAAAAGGCACTATAAATGCTCAAAATTCTCCAAGCCCAGGCTTCAACAGTATATGAACTGATAACTTCCAGGATTTAGAAAAGAGGAACCAGAGATCAAATTGCCAACATCCGTTGGATCATAGAAAAAGCAAGAGAATTCCAGAAAAATGTCTACTTCTGCTTCATTGACTATGCTAAAGCCTTTGACTGTGTGGATCACAGCAAACTGTGGAAAATTCTTCAAGAGATGGGAATAGCAGACCACCTTACCTGCCTCCTGTGAAATCTGTATGCAGGTCAAGAAGCAATGGTTAGAACTGGATATGAAACAATGGACTACTTCAAAATTGGGAAAGGAGTACATCAAGGATTTATATTGTCACCCTGGTTATTTAGTCTTCCCTGGTAGCTCAGATGGTAAAAGTGTCTGCCTACAATGTGGGAGACCAGGGTTTGATCCCTGGGTCAGGAAGATCCCCTGGAGAAGGAAATGGCAACCCACTCTAGTATTCTTGCCTGGAAAACCCCATGGACAGAGAAGCCTGGTAGGCTACAGTCCATGGGGTTGCAAAGAGTCAGACACAACTGAGCGACTTCACTTTCACCTGGTTATTTAACTTATATGTAGAGTTCATCATACAAAATGCTGGGCTAGATGAAGCATAAGCTGGAATAAAGATTGCCAGGAGAAATATCAATAACCTCAGATATACAGATGACACTATCCTTATGGCAAAAAGCAAAGAGGAACTTGAGAGCCTCTTGATGAAGGTAAAAGAGGAGAGTGAAGAAGCTGGTTTAAAACATTCAAAAAATGAAGATCATGGCATCTGGCCCCATCACTTAATGGCAAATAGATGGGGAAACAAGGGAAACAGTGACAGACTTTATTTTTGGGGGGCTCCAAAATCACTGCAGATGGTGACTGTAGCCATGAAATTAAAATACGCTTGCTCCTTGGCAGAAAAGCTATGACAAACCTAGACATCATATTAAAAAGCAGAGACTATTTTGCTGACAAAGGTCCATATAGTCAAAGCTATGGTTTTTCCAGTAGTCATGTATGGATGTGAGAGCTGGACCATAAATAAGGCTGAACGCTGAAGAATTGATTCTTTTGAACTGTGGTACTGGAGAAGACTCTTGAGAGTCCCTTCGACTATAAGGAGATCAACCCAGTCAATCCTAAAGGCAATCAATCCAGAATATTCATTAGAAGAACTGATGTTAAGGCTGAAGCTCCAATACTTGGGCTACTTGATACGAAGAGCCAACTCATTAGAAAAGACCCTGATGCTGGGAAAGATTGAAGGCAGGAGGAGAAGGGGATGACAGAGGATGAGATGGTTGGATGGTATCAGTGACTCAATGGACATGAGCTTGACCAAGCTCCAGGAGATGGTGAAGCACAGGGAAGTCTGGCATGCTTCAGTCCATGGGGTCACAATGAGTCAGACATAACTAAGTGACTGAACAGCAACAACAGTCTTCTATATCTACATGGTGAATAGGTCCTGGTTTGAGTTAGACACCTGGAATCAATTTAATGGTAACTTGAGGTATTTATACCACCACCTGCCCATTTGACTTTTTCATGGACTTCCTTAAAGATATCCCCTGACACCAATGACTGATTATCATTCTACTGTAGGAAATAGATTATCATAGTTTTCTATTAGTCTAACCATATTTCCACAAACTTAGCAGCTTAAAATGACACACTTATTATCTCACAGACACTATGAGTCAGGATTCTAGGTATAAGTGGGTTCTCTGCTTCATTGTCTTTCAAGGCTGCAACCAAGATGTCAGCTAGGTATGTCATTATTGGCAGAATTCAGATCCTTGCATATCCTTCATTTTCTTGCCGGATGGAGGTTGTAAACTTTCCTTAACTCCTTGAGGCTTCCCACAGTTTCTTCCCACATGGAGCTCCCCAAGATGACTCCTTGCTTCTTCAAAGCCAGCAAAGGAGAGAGAGACACCAGCAGGATGGACACTAAAATATTCTACGATGTAATCACAAAACAATGTGCATGTAATCATCCAATGGTCCATTTAAATACATCTAATTTGTAATACACAAAGATTATCCCAAGTCCTGCCCTATGACATGTGCAAATGTGATTTGTGTCTGTCATTCCTACATGGCAATCAAAAGCCTCAAATAATTTATCTCCTCCAAGATCAGAAGAAAATTCCTCTGCATACAGCAAACTTTCAAAGAGCTATGCTAATCCTGGGAGGAACACTTTGCAAAAGACTCTTCCCACTTTGATGTGCTAGCTTTTACCCTACATTCAAACGCAAATCTCTCTCTATTCCTATTTTTATCAGATCACTGAGGAATGGAACTGCCATAAATTTCTCCTCTAAAGGGTCACACTTGTATGCAAAGAATACCAAGTTATTTTTATAAAAATGTTAAGTCTCTAAGTATTTTTAAAAATAGTATTAATGGGGAATTCTGTCAGTGTGTACTGCTCTTACTACCAAGTCTATATCTTTTCAAGTTGGTTGCAACTTTGATCATCCAAGATTAGCCAGCTGTCCTAAACAAGACTTTGTTTTGGCTTCAAAGTTTGTGTGACCTTATTAGGACACCCCTGGTGTGGGATGTTTACTAGTAGTGCTCACTGTTAAATATCGGCTTAATTCCCACCCCCTGGACCTTCTTCTATAAAAAATCTGTGATTTCCTTGGGCATGAAGGAAATCCTCCCATTGGTGGGAGTGGTTGGCAACCCCTGTTATGAGATCACTGGCTATTTTGTCCAAGGTGAAACATTTCCCTTTGACTTGGCAAGGCCATTTCTAAACCCACATCATTTTCAGTGGAAGTGAACAGTGCCAACTTGCAAAATGGGTTAATCTGTTTGTTTCAATAATTTTAAAATCCTAAACTCATTGAATAATGAACATATGATCTTAACTGCTTTAATTAAAAAGTATCATTCATTACAAAAACTTCTTTCCCAGCAAAACTCATGAAAAATGTATTTTTGAGTGTACAGGTTGGGACCTGAACGTGTCAACCACTCTTCTTCACTTCTTCCTGTATAACCTTAGTGTGTCTACGTCTCAGTGCATAATGTTCCATAATTTTAAAACTCGCTACAGGATAGTAGATATTTAGAACCTTGAATCATTCTTTAGGATATTTCATATTTCTAATACCTCCTTCTGTCCTTACACTTTTGGTGGGGGGCACCTTTTTTCTCTCTTGCCATTCTTATTTCCCTCTAGAGTTTTCCTTTTTATTACTTGTCCATACAAACTCTTGGATGTGTGTAGGGATGGGGGTTCAGAGAGGGGTGGATGGTGATCGCTGTTCCCCCTCCTTTGGGTTCCTACCAACCCACTAATTTAGGAACTCTTCCTTTTCTGAAGTAGCAAGGAAGTCACGGCATTCTCCTTTCTTTACTCTCCCTCTGTCTTCCCAGGATCAGTGAATAGTGTCAGGCTAGACCTTTGGTCCATAGTTCCTGTTGGGTGGGGCTAGTGGAGCCTCACGCCTGTCTCTCTTTGCCTGCCTGTAGTTTTCACATGTTTTTCTCAATCTTATAAGCCCCCTCAGGTAAGATTGTGCTCCTGGAGGGTGGTGGGGAACAGTCCTTTAATTGTCCAGCTGCTTTGGCTAAGAATGTCTCTTCGGCAAATGGTGATTGGTCATTTAGTCACAAAGTCATGTCTGACTCTTTGTGACCCTATGGACTTCAGCCCGCCAGGCTCCTCTGTCCTTGGGATTTTCCAGATGAGAATACTGGAGTGGATTGCCATTTCCTTCTCCAGAGGATCTTCCCAACCAAGGGACCAAACCTGGATCTCCTGCATTGCAGGCAGATTTTTTACTGCTGAGCCACCCGGGAAGGAAGCCATTGGGTTGCAGATCCAAGCTACCTTCTTAAATCTTGCTTAGCAGTGATACAGCTAGTGTTTTGGTCTCTGACAACAGCGACTTTTAAATTTATTCCTCATCTAGCAGAGAAGGCGGTGCTATGAGTTCATATCCTCAAATACCAATAAGGTGCTATCAACCTAGATCTGCCTCCCAGGGAGAGAGACTGGGAGGAAGGCAACAGGAGTCAAGTGGGCAGCAGAGCTTGAGAGCAACTTCACGGGTCCTGCTCAGGAAAGCAGGAAAAAAGCCGGATGTCCTGTGAAATGAGGGCATTTGTGATGTGGGCCACCAAGCCAAGTTTAGTTCTTCCTGATTCCAACCAAATCGCAGGAGGGGTGCCAAAGTTTCAGTGGAGATTCTGGGCAGGAAGCCAGGCTGGAGAAACCTGCTAAAAACACACCCAGCAAGTACCAAGAGCACAGCTCGTAGACCCAAGAGATGGACATCCTCAGTCATGATGACAGAAATGGACAAGCTGGCCATGGCCCTGAGGAAGCAGGCTTGCTCACAGCTTCTAGATTGTGCTTTCCAGTGTATGTGAGGCAGGAACAACAATGTGTCCCCAAATCGCTTCCTCGAAATTAAGAATCACGACTTCGACCAGCCCAGACTTCAGTGAGGTGAACTCAAGGATTCTGTTAAAAATAGGGGAGGGCCCTATCTGACTAGGAAAGTGGTGTGGCCATGGCAGGATGCAGAGGATGGAGTCTGCACACGGAAGCTAAAATGTCCTGCTTCCCCCAGGTATGCATCATGAACAACTCCCACATCCCCCTGCTAGCCGTCACTTGGGGTGAGTGAAGATAAGCATCACTGCCAGGCAGGAAGGGAAAGGAAGGCCTTTATTATCCCCTCTTTGATGATGAGCGCAAGTCTGTTGAATGAGATGCCTTAAAACCAAAGGAAACGCAGTCTCTGATCCTAAGTGCTTCAGTGAGGCCTCTTCAACACCCCAGAGAAACAGTGGACCCTCTCACCACAACCATATCACCAAGAGCAGCAGCTGTAGCCCCATGGGACCTACAGTTTTGACCCTCTCTCTGTAGCTCCCTTCTTCCTTCTATAGGTCTGTGCTTGCCTCAGGGAGTGTGGGGTAGGTGGGTAGGTGGAGTGGGTAAAGAGGACTGACTCAGGACTGACTGCCCCAATTGGCACTAACTGTGTGGTCATTCACCTGTATGGTGACTTGTCCTCATCCTGCGGCCCAGGTCATCCCGGCTCCTGGCCCCAGAAGGCTTATTGTTATCATCATCGTCACGGCCTTTTTTCCACAATCCAGGATGTGCATCTCTGGCTCATTGCCAGCTGTGTGAACTTGGGCAAATTAGTCAACCTCGCTGACCATCAGTTTCCTTATCTTAAAGAGATACGATACTTCTTTCAGGGTTTATGTACTTGGACATGCTCAGTTGTGTCCAACTCTTTGTGACCCCATGGACTGTAGCCTGCCAGGCTCCTCTGTCCATGGAATTTTCCAGGCAAGGATACTAGAGTAGGTTGCCATTTTCTCCTCCAAGGGATCTTTCCAACTCAGGAATTGAACCTGTGTCTTCTGTGTCTCCTGCATTGCAGGCAGATTCTTTACCACTTGAGCCATCAGGGAACTTGAATAGTATATTTCTGTAGCACTTAACACAGCATCTGGCCATAACAGGCATCCAGTGAGTAAGAAGTCATTATTACTATTATTTCCAGTGTTATCATTAACATTGTCATTGTTGTTACTAGTGGTAGCTTATTTAGATTGCCTATGCTAATACATTTGTTATACACCTCTATGTATACACAGTGGACCCTAGAGCAACATGGGTTTGAGCTGCATGAGTCCACTCATACACAGGCTTTTATCACTAAATACACGCTACAGAACTGCATGATCCATGGTTGGCTGAATCCACAGTTGAGGAATCTCAGATAAGGAAGGCCAACTGTGAAATTATATTCAGATTTTCGACTGTATAGAGGCTTTGTTGTTGTCGTTCAGTTGCTCAGTGGCGTCCGACTCTGTGACCCCACGGACTGCAGCATGCTAGTCTACCCTATCCATCACCATTTCCTGGAGCTTGCTCAAATTCATGTCCATTGAGTTGGTGATGCTGTCCAAACATTTTGTCCTCTGTTGTCCCTTTCTCTTTTTACCCTCAATATTTCCCAGCAACAGGGTCTTTTCCAGCGAGTTGGCTCTTTTATATCAGGTAGCCAAAGTATTGGAGGTTCAGCTTCAGCATCAGTCCTTCTAATGAATATTTAGGATTGATTTCTTTTAGGATTGTCTGGTTTGATTTTCTTGATGTCCAAGCAACTCTCAAGAGCTCCAATACCACAGTTCATCACTTCTTTGGTGTTCATCCTTCTTTATGGTCCAACTCTCATATTCATACATAACTACTGGAAAAACCATAGCTTTGACTATATGGACTTTTGTCAGCAAAGTAATGTCTCTGTTTTTTAATATGCTGTCTAGATTTATCATAACTTTCCTTCCAAGGATAAAACATCTTTTAATTTCATGGCTGCAGTCACCATCTGCAGTGATTTTGGAGCCCAAGAAAATAAAGTCTGTCACTGTTTCCATTTTTTGCCCATTCACTTGCCATGAAATGGGACCAGATGCCATGATCTTAGTTTTTTGAATGTTGAGTTTTAAGCCAGCTTTTTCCACTCTCTCCTTTCACCCTCATCAAGAGGCTCTTTAGTTCCTCTTTGATTTTTGACATAAGGGTGGTGTCATCTGCATATGTGAGGTCATTGATATTTCTCCCTGAAATCTTGATTCCAGCTTGTGCTTCAAGAGCTTGGCATTTCACATGATGTACTCTGCATATAAGTTAAATAAGCAGGGTGAAAATATACATCCTTGATGTACTACTTTCTGAATTTGGAGCCAGTCCATTGTTCCATGTCCAGTTCTGTTACTTCTTGATCTGCATAGAGGTTAAGTGTCCATAAACCCTCACTGTTCAAGGGTCAGCTATATTCACATACATACTAGTTTCCATATCCAAACACTTACATCTTTGCATGGCCAGCACTTGTATTATGAGGCATAGCACATACAATTTATGTGTAGAATATATCTGTTATATTCAGGGTAACAGGATCAATACACACTGGAATTCTACTCCTATAGCTAGTTTTGAGATAAAAGAGCAGTGATTTAGGTTTTAATTCTCAATTTTCATTGTATAGGTGGCTTGGCCAACTGTATGGATGGCCATTGTTTTAGCCTAACCAGGCTGTTGTAATAAAATACCATAGACTGGGTGGCTTAAACACAGGAATTTGTTTCTCAGAGTTACGGAGGTCAAGAAGTCCAAGATTAAGGTGCCAGCCACCTGGGTTCCCTGAAGAGGTCCTGCTTCCTGGTTTGCGGACTACCAACTTTTCACTGTGTCCTCACATGGACAAGCTCTCTGGTATCTCTTTTTAAAAGGACACAAATCCCATCATGAGGGTCCCATGCTCATGGTCTCAGCTAAACCTGCTGCTACTGCTGCTAAGTCGCTTCAGTCGTGTCTGACTCTGTGCGACCCCATAGACGGCAGCCAACCAGGCTCCTCTGTCCCTGGGATTCTCCAGGCAAGAATACTAGAGTGGGTTGCCATTTCCTTCTCCACATCTAAACCTAATAACCTCCAAATGCCATGAAATTAGAAGATGCATGTTTCTTGGAAGGAAAGCTATGACAAACCTGGACAGCGTATTAAAAAGCCAAGGCATTACTTTGTTGACAAACATCTGCATAGTTGAAGCTGTGGTTTTTCCAGTAGTCATGTATGGATGTGACAGTTGGACCATAAAGAAGGCTGAGTGCCCAAGACTTGAAGGTTTTGAACTGTAGTGCTGGAGAAGACTCTTGAGAGTCCTTTGGGCTGCAAGGAGATCAAATCAGTCAATCCAAAGGAACTCAACCCTGAATATTCATTGGAAGGACTGATGCTAAAGCTGAAACTCCAATATTTAGCTACTTGATGTGAAGAGCCTACTTATTGGAAAAGACCTGATGATGGGAAAGACTGAAGGCAAAAGGGAAAGAGGAAGGCAGCGGATGAGATGGTTAGACAGCATCATCAACTTAATAGATATGAATTTGAGCAAACTCTGGCAAATGGAGGAGGACAGGGCAGCCTGGCGTACTGCAGTCCACAGGGTTGCAAAGCCAGACATGACTTAACAACTGAACAACAACCACAATGAGGGGGATTAGGGCCTCAACATATGGCTTTGGGGAGACATAATTCAGTCCATGGCAGGCATGTTTGGCTGTTTCTTTTTCTCTAAAAAAAAAAAAAGAAAAAAATTTTATTGAAGGATAATTGCTTTACAGAATTTTGTTGTTTTCTATCAAACCTCAACATGACTCAGCCATAGGTATACATATATCCCCTCCCTCTTGAACCTCCCTCCCATCTCCCTCCCCATCCCACCCCTCTAGGTTGATACAGAGCCCCTGTTTGAATTTCCTGAGCCATACAGCAAATTCCTGTTGGCTATTTATTTTACATTTGGTAATGTAAGTTTCCATGTTACTCTTTCCATACATCTCACCCTCTCCTCCCCTCTCCCCATGTCCATAAGTCTATCCTCTCTGTCTGTTTCTCCACTGCTGCCCTGTAAATAAGTTCTTCAGTACCATTCTTCTAGATTCCGTGTATACGTGTTAGAATACAACATTTATCTTTTCCTTTCTGACTCACTTCCCACTGCATAATAGGTTCCGGGTTCATCCATCTCATCAGAAGTAACTCAAATGCATTCCTTCTTATGGCTGAGTAATATTCCATCATGTATATGTACCACAACTTCTTTATCCATTCATTGGTAGATGGATATCTAGGTTGCTTCCATGTTTTAGCTATTGTAAATAGTGCTGCAGTGAACAATGGGATACATGTGTCTTTTTCAATTTTGGTTTCCTCAGGGTATATGCCTAGGAGTGGGCTTGCTGGGTCATATGGTAGTTTTATTCCTAGTTTTTTAAGCAATCTCCATACCATCTTCCATGGTGGCTGTATCAATTTAGATTCCCAACAACAGTGCAAGAGCATTCCCTTTTCTCCACACCCTCCCCAGCATTTACTCTTTGTAGACTTTTTGATGAGGGCCATTCTGCCTGTTGTGAGGTGATATTTCATTGTAGTTTTGATTTGCATTTCTCTAATAATGAGGGATGCTGAGCATCTTTTCATGTGTTTGTTAGCCATCTGTATATCTTCTTTGGAGAAATGTCTGTTTAGGTCTTTCCCCCACTATTTGATTGGGTTGTTTTTCTGGCATTGAGTTGTATGAGCTGCTTGTATATTTTGAAAATTAATCCTTTGTCACATTTCATTTGCTATTATTTTCTCCCACTCTAAGGGTTGTCTTTACACCTTGCTTACAGTTTCCTTTGCTGTGCAAAAGCTTTTAAGTTCAATCAGGTCTCATTTGTTTAGTTTTGTTTTTATTTCCATTACTCTAGGAGGTGGGTCATAGAGAATCTTGCTTTGATTCATGTCATCGAGTGTTCTGCCTATGTTTTCCTCTAAGAGTTTCATAGTTTCTGGTCTTACAATTAGGTCTTTAATCCATTTTGAGTTTATCTTTGTGTATGATGTTAGAAAGTGTTCTAATTTCATTCTTTACATGTAGCTGTCCAGTTTTCCCAGCACCATTTATTGAAGAGGTTGTCTTTGCCCCACTGTATATTGTTAACTCCTCTGTCAAAAATAAGGGACCCATAGGTGCAAGGGTTTATTTCTGGGCTTTCTATCTTGTTCCATTGGTCTATATTTCTATTTCTGTGCCAGTACCATACTGTCTTGATGACAACAGCTTTGTAGTATAATCTGAAGTCAGGAAGGTTGATTCTTCTAGCTCCATTCATCTTTCTCAGGACTGCTTTGGCTATTTGGGATCTTTTGTGTTTCCATACGAACTGTGAAATTTTTTGTTATAGTTCTGTGGAAAATGTCATTGGTAATTTGATAGGGATCACACTGACTCTGTATTGCATTTGGTAATATAGTCATTTTCACAATATTGATTCTTCCTCCCTAGGAACATGGAATATCTCTCCACCTGTTTATGTCATCTTTGATCTCTTTCCTTAGTGTCTTATAATTTTCTGTGTACAGTTCTTTTGTTTCCTTGCTGCTACTGCTAAGTCACTTCAGTTGTGTCCGACTCTGTGCAACCCCATAGATGGCAGCCCACCAGGCTCCCCCGTCCCTGGGGTTCTCCAGGCAAGAACACTGGAGTGGGTTGCCATTTCCTTCTCCAATGCATGAAAGTGAAAAGTGAAAGTGAAGTTGCTCAGCTGTGTCCAACTCTTGGCGACCCCATGGACTGCAGCCTACCAGCCTCCTCCATCCATGAGGTTTTCCAGCAAGAATACTGGAGTGGGGTGCCATTGCCTTCTCTGCTTTTGTCTCCTTAGGTAAGTTTATTCCTAGATATTTAATTCTTTTTGTTGCAATGGTGAATGGGATTGATTCTTTAATTTCTCTTTCTGATTTTTCATTGTTATTATATAGAAATGCAAGTGATTTCTGTGTATTGATTTTGTATCCTGCAACTTTGCTAAATTCACTGATTAGCTCTAGTAATTTTTGGACACCATCTTTAGGGTTTTCTATGTACAGTATCATGTTATCTGTAAACAGTGAGAGATTTACTTCTTCTTTTCCAATCTGGATTCCTTTTATTTCTTTTTCTTCTCTGATTGCTGTAGCTAGGGCTTCCAGAACTATGTTGAATAATAGTGGCAAAAGTGAACACCCTTGTCTTGTTCCTGATCTTAGGGGAAATGCTTTCAGTTTTTCACCATTGAGAATAATGTTTACTGTAGGCTTATCACATATGGCCTTTACAATGTTGAGGTAGGTTCCTTCTATGCCCATTTTTTGAAGAGTTTTAATCATAAATGGGTGTTGAATTTTGTCAAAGACTTTTTCTGCATCTATTGAGATTATCATGATTTTTATCTTTCAATTTGTTAATATGGTGTATAACATTGATTGATTTGCATATATTGAAGAATCCTTGCATTTCTGGAATAAATCCAACTTGATCATAGTGTATGAGCTTTTTGATGTGTTGCTGAATTCTATTTGCTAAAATTTTGTTGAGGATTTTTGCGTCTATGCTCATCAGTGATATTAGCCTATAGTTTTCTTTTTTGCTGCTGTCTTTGGTTTTGGTATCAGGGTGATTGTGGCCTAGTAGAATGAGTCTGGAAGTATTCCTTCCTCTACAATTCTTTGAAAGAGTTTTAGAATAGGCATTAACTTTTCTCTATATGTTTGATAGAATTCTCCTGTAAAGCCATTTGGTCCTGGGCTTTTGTTTTCTGGGAGATTTTTGATCACAGATTCAACTTCAGTGCTTATAACTGGGTTGTTCATAATTTGTATTTCTTGTCGGTTCAGTCTTGGAAGTTTGATTTTTCTAAGAATCCATCCATTTCTTCCAGGTTATCCATTTTATTGCCATATAGTTGTTCATAATAGTCTCTTATAATTCTTTGTATTTCTGTGGTGTCTGTTGTAACCTCTCTTTTTTCATTTCTAATTTTGTTGATTTATTCTTCTTTTTATCTTGATGAGTCTGACCTAAGTTTGTCAATTTTATCTTCTTAAAGAACCAGCTTTTAGTTTTATTAATCTTTACTATTGTTCCTTTCATTTCTTTTTCATTTATATCTGCTCACGTTTTTATGATCTCTTTCCTTCTACTAATTTTGGGGGTTTTTGTTCTTCTTCTTCCAATTGTTTTAGGTATAAAGTTAGGTTGTCTGTTAGATATTTTTCTTGTTTCTTGAGGTAGGATTTAAACTTCCCTCTTTAGCTGCATCCCATAGGTTTTGAGCTGTCATGTTTTCACTGTCATTTGTTTCTAGAAATTTATTTCCTTTTGATTTCTTCACTAACCTGTTGGTTATTTAGACACATGTTTAATCCCCATGTGTTTGTGTTTCTTATAGTTTTTTTCTTGTAATTGGTATTTAGTCTCATAGCATTGTGGTGGGAAAAGATGCCTGATACAATTTCAATTTTCTTAAATTTATTGAGGTTTCATTTGTGGCTCAAGATGTGGTCTGTCCTCGAGAATGTTCCATGTGCACTTGAGAAGGTGTATTCTGCATTTGGATGGAACATCCTGAAGATATCAATGAGATCCATATCATCTAATGTATCATTTAAGACTTGTGTTTCCTTATTAATTTTCTATTTTGATGATCTGTCCATTGGTGTGGGGTGTTAAAGTCTCCTACTATTATTGTGTTACTGTCAAGTTCTCCTTTTATGTCTGTTACAGTTTGTCTTTTGTATTGAGGTACTCCTATGTTGAGTGCATAGATATTTACAATTGTTATGTCTTCCTCTTGGATTGATCCCTTGATCATTATGTAGTGTCCTTCCTTATCTCTTGTAATATTCTTTAACTTAAGATATATTTTGTCTGATATAAGGATTGCTACTGAAGCTTTCTTTTGCTTCCCATTTGCATGGAATATATTTTTCCATCCTCTCACTTTTAGTCTGTATGTGTCTTTAGGTTTGAAGTGGGTTTCTTGAGGACAGCATATATATGGGTCTTGTTTTTGTATCCATTCAGCCAGTCTGTGTCTTTTGGTTGGAGCATTTAACCCATTTACATTTAAAGGAATTGTTAATATATATGTTCCTATTGCCATTTTCTTAATTGTTTGGGCTTGCCTTTGTAGGTCTTTTTTCTTCTTTTGTTTTTCTTGACTATATAAGTCCCTTTAACATTTGTCATAAAGCTGGCTTGGTGGCAATGAATTCTCTTAACTTTTGCTTGTCTGAAACACTTTTTATTTTTCCATCAATTTTGAACGAGATCCTTGCCAGGTATAGTAATCTTGGTTGTAGATTTTTCCCTTTCAGTACTTTAAATATATCCTGCCATCCCCTTCTGGCCTGCCTAGTTTCTGCCGAAAGATCAGCTGTTATGTGTATGGGGTTTCCCTTGTATGTTACTTGTATGGGAGTTGCTTCTCCCTTGTTGCTTTTAATATTCTTTTTTGTGTTTAGTCTTTGTTAATTTGATTAGTACGTGTCTTGGCATGTTTCTCCTTGGGTTTATCCTGTATGGGACTCTTTGTGCCTTTTGGACTTGATTAACTCTTTCCTTTTCCATCTTGGGGATATTTTAAACTATAATCTCTTCAAAAATTGTCTCATACCCTTTATTTTTCTCTTCTTCTGGGACCCCTATAATTTGAATGTTGGTGCATTTGATATTGTCCCAGAGGTCTCTGAGACTATCCTCAGTTCTTTTCATTCTTTTTACTTTATTCTACTCTTCAGAAGTTATTTCCACCATTTTATCTTACAGCTCACTGATTCATTCTTCTGCTTCAGATATTCTCCTATTGATTCCTTCCAGAGTATTTTTAATTTCAGTAATTGTGTTGTTTGTCTCTGTATGTTTATTCTTCAATTCTTCCAGGTCTTTGTTAATTGATTTCTGCATTTTCTCCATTTTGTTTTCAAGGTTTTTGATCATCTTTACTGTCATTATTCTGAATTCTTTTTTAGGATGTTTGCCAATTTGCTCTTTATTTATTTGGACTTCTGTGTTTCTAGTTTGTTCCTTCATTTGTGTAGTATTTCTCTGCCTTTTCATTATTTTTTTTAACATTGTGTTTGAGGTCTCCTTTCCCAAGGCTTCAAGGTTGAATTGTTTCTTCCTTTTGGTTTCTGCCCTCCTAAGGTTGGTCCAGTGGTTTGTGTAAACTTTGTATAGAGTGAGAATTGTACTGAGTTTTTGTTTGTTTGTTTGTTTTCCCTCAGATGGGCAAGGCTAAGTGAGGGGTAATCCTGTCTGCTGATGATTTGTAGTTTTTTTTTGTTGTTATTGTTTAGATGAGGCATCCTGCACAGGGTGCTACTTGTGGTTGGGTGATGCCAGATCTTGTATTCAAGTGGTTTCCTTTGTGTGAATTCTTCACTCTTTGATACTCCCTAGGGTTACTGCTCTGAGGGCAGGTCCAGGCCTACTAACACTCCTGTTTTTCCCCCTAGTTCCTTCATCCTACCGAGTTTTGCATGATTCTATATATCCTTTTCCACTGGTCAGGTACTCTTGTCTGCTGCCAGCTGGTGTTCTTCGCGTATTTCTGTGTCTAAAGGTGTAGTCCTGATGTATCTGTGGAGAGAGATGTACTCCATGTCCACCTACTCCTGCCATATTGTTCTTTTCTCTATTTAGTTGTTTCTAACCTACACATGGATCAGTCCAGCAAAGGATTTGGGTATTGCTCAAGATGGTGAAAGCAACATAAGTGGAAATAGCATTATGTAACACATTCTCTTCAGGAAATAGATGTAGGGCAAAGAAATTCACTGGCTAGTGGTTAGGAGACCATGACTGTTTACTTTTGAATGTTCAGTCACCTTGGAATATCCATGCATCAAAAGGTATGTGGAATTTAAACCTTATCTAGGCTGACAGGCTCAGATTCCTAAAGAGCATAAACCTTTGGCATCCAAACTAACAAAAATCATTAATTAACCAAAAGGACAAGACACGGCTTTAGAAATGAGTTATACGCTTTTCTTGTTGTGTGAATCTAGAAAAGTTAATATAGGGACAAAGTGAATGCATTCAACAACTGGCAAAGAATCAGAGGAAAATTAGAAAGTCTCAAACCACAAGAGAGAAAAAAACTATTTGTTGCTGCTGAGATGCTTTATTTAAACTGCATCACAACTTTTAAAGAAATATTATTGTCCCCATTCTATAGATGAGGAAACTGAGGCCTGGGGAGTTTAAAAAATTCTTGCAGAGTCAACTTGGTAGTGAGTGGCAGTGGGGCTCTGAAGTGGCCGTCTTTCAAATAAACCACATGCCCCTGCACTATCCATTGTATTGGGTTGGCCACAAAGTCCATTTTGGTTTTTCCATACTATCTTATGGAACAATCTGATCGAACTTTTTGTCCAAGCCAGTATTATCACCATAACTGCTCTAGTCAGTTGTACTGTATACAGACAGTGCCATTTTAAAGTACAGGAAATGAGACAATGTAGAATGTGAGGGGTGGAGGTAGGGAGCATATGGATAGGACATTCAAAATGGTCCTTGAGATTCTCTCTTAGAAATCCTGTGATGGGCTCCTAAACTGTGCTTTCCATTAGCACATATCTCATTGGCTATGTTTCAAAATAGTGCCTGGGCACTTTAACAAGTTGGCATTCCCTCAATACCTGAGGATTGGTCCAGCACCCTTGCAGATAACAAAATCCAAGGATGCTCAAATCCCCTATAAAATAGCTTAGTATCTGCATATGACATACACACATCCTCCTATATACTTTATATCATCTCTAGGTCACTTATAATACCAAATACCATGTAAATGCTATGTAAATAGTGGCCAATGTGCAGTGAATTCATGTTTTACTTCTTGGAACTTTCTAGAATTAAAAAAAATATTTTTTCAGGGACTTCCCAGGTGGTCCAGTGGCTAAGACTCTGTGCTCCCAAGACAGGGGGCCTGAGTTTGATACTTGGCCAGGGAACTAGATCCCACATGCTATAACTAAGATCAAAGATTCTATGTGCTGTGACTAAGATCTAACTCAGCCAAATAAATAAATATTTTTTCACATGTGTGTGTGTGCTCAGTTATGCCTGACTCTTGCAACCCCATGGACTATAACTTGCCAGGCTCAGAAAATTCTATGGAATTTTCCAGGCAAGAATACTGGAGTGGGTTGCCATTTCTGGCTTTAGGCGATCTTCCCAATGCAGGGATCAAACCCACATTTCTTGCATCTCCTGCATTGGCAGATGGATTCTTTGCCACTGCACCACCTGGGAAGCATTTTCTTAAAAAAAATATTTGCAATCCATGGTTGGTTGAATCCATGGATATGGAATTCAAAGACATGGAGGGCCAACTGTATTTTTAATTTTCAATTTTTTTTAAATTTAAAAGATAGTGTAATTTTCAGAGTTCAAATTCTAAAATATAGCAGTGATTCCATAGGTCTGAAGTATCTCCAGTTAAGCACCTCACCTCTCAGGGCTTCAGTGAATAAAGCCCTGCTCCTCAACCCTGTGAGCCTGGAATGGAGCAAAGCACTTTCCACTTAATGATCCCCATGGCAAGAAACCACTACCCACATCCTCTTCCACAGATAAGGAAAGAAAGTGATACTCAGGAGAGTTGTCCAAAGTCAGTGGGTGGAACCAGAAATCAAACCCAAGCCATAGGCCCTGCAGGTGCTGTTCACACCACTGGCCTTTGTTACAAAGGTTCAGGAAATGTTCTTGGGTGGGCAAGAACCTGGGGGGCGGGGGAAATAGATGGGAGCCTGGGATCACTTCTCCTATTAATTGCTTGAAAATGCTTCCCTCCACATGGGGTTGATGTCACTGACCTCCGTACTCTTAGAGTAGAAAGAGTGGCTATTAGTGAAGCAGGAAATCGTTCAATGACATAAGGACGTCCCCTCGGTTTACTCTGCCAGCCCCGAATCCTGCCTGGCAGGTGCCTGGCCACATGCCACATCCTGTCCTGTCCTCCCAGTTACAGCAGAGCAGTCGGGTCACTTACACATGGAATTAGAAGGTTATGTTCACCTCAAAACCTTCCCTCTGTGTGAGCTGCAATTAATTCCGCTGATTACCATCCCACAGACTGGCCACCTCCTTTATATCTACCAGGCAGTCAATACTTGCCACGTAAAACATTCCTTCATGTGTTTGCATGGGGACAAACTGAGACATAGCAAGATTTCACGCCAGCAACAAGGATGATTATTACCCTTATCGTATAAAGGAGAAAATCTGGGATCAGAGAGGTTGAGTAACTGTTGGGAACTGTGTTGCCTGCCTGTCTGCCTGACTCCAGAGCCCACAGGTTGACACTCCCTCGACTGAGTTAGGGGCACAGACCAGACTAGAAGCAAGTGTTTCTGCATCTGTTTCAAAGCCCTTTCCAGTCATTACCCTGCTTCCCTCCCTGAGATGAACTGAACATTGGGTCACCAATTTCTAACACATCTCAGTGCCAACACTGTGAGTGTTTTACTAATGTGTGGGAGGAAGTAACTGCCAAGGAAGGTGCTGTGGGATTTAGAACCATGGGGTGCTGGCCCTGATGGAAGCCCCATATCTGATTTTCTTCAGATGGCTCCAACTGCCCTGGCTTTTAGTTCCTAACCTCTACCACTTCAATCAGAGTGAAATGCCTTTTGTAGCACAACCGCTTTCCTGCAAAATTAATCTTCTAGCTGAAAGATCACACAGTTTCCTCCCAAGTGACTGCCTTCACCACAGCTCACGAGGCACTGCTGGTTGTCTGCACAGGGGCGGTGGAAGCATCATTGGTGTGACACACAGCTCCTGGTTGGAGCATCGTCACATCTAACACCCTGAGTTTACTCTTGGGCAGTTGTTGATTGTTTTCCTACTTCTGTTTTCCCTTCTCTAGATGACAGAAGCCTGAGGCGAATTAGTTAAAACACTGTTTCTCCAGTCACGAAAGGGATTTGGGTAGACTGGACCCTCCCCCACCCCTACACCCCAAGCTCCAGGATGAACTTGCTTGCTTAAGCTGATCAATTAGCTGGAAGTTGTTCAGGCCTTGGCCTGCTACACAGACCCGGGCTGAGCAGAGTACTCCCCTTGATCCAGCATTGAGCCCTCCACCGATGCTCATCCATACCAAGTAGATCTCCTAGTTACTTCTGAGAAAATGAACATGGAAACTCTCCCTTCCCTAGACAATGTGGTGTGAGGGTGACAGCTCTGTGGCCGTGGCAGCCACCTGCCACCCTCAGAGGGACATCTGGAGGTGCCAACGGAACTCTGGAGTCTGAGGATAAACTCGAGCCTGTGGGAGACAGAATAAGACACAGAGAACCTGGGTCCTTGGAGACACGGCTGAGCTGCTGGATCAAGCCTCACCTGAAGCCAGCACTCTCCTGGCCTTTGAGTTATGTGAACCAGGCAAGTCTCTCTGTAGTCTAAGCCAGCTTTCTGTCCCTGTTAACACAGAGGGCTGTGCTCCTGTCCTTAAAAGTTGCTTCCATGACGGATTGGTCTGTGTTTCTTCCACATCTGCTAACACTGTGCTTTGCTCAGACTAGGGGCAAACATGCTTTTGCAAAGTAAAAATACTTCACTATTCATCTTTCAATGCATCTGTGACATCACCCTGTGGTGCTATGGTGCTTATTGCACTCCTTGACACACAGACATTGTTCATAGCAGATGTGCACTAATCTGTCATGACGAGGCTGAAAATACTTACAGTTTTCTAATGCACACTGAATGCTGCAGGCAGAAAACACATAAGATAAGTGAGATTTGTGAGCTGTGTCGTGTTACTCTAAACAGGAATGATTTTGGTCCATCAAACACTATTCCAGCCTTTCAGAGACAGGTGTGAATTTTTATTTGTTCCCTATTCCTTTACCCTAGAAGGAATTGTTACATTAAAAAGAATTCCTTGGGAAACATCTAATTAATTAGAATTTTCTACTCAACCAAAGGGAATACATTCTTAGAATCTGTTGCTATGGTAGAATCATTACATACAGCTGTTTTACTGAACAATGTATTTTTTTTAGTGCCCATCTCTGAGGAATACAAAAACTTTTATAGCTTTTTACATAAGGGTTATGATTTTGATGCCCGAAAAACATCCACGTCACCTTGAGTGGGTTGTTTAACTTCATTGAGCCAGATCTTCCTCTGTAAGATACAAGAGTGGGTCACAGGAAAGTTCTCTGTTTTAATATTACTTAGCTGTTTACTATGCAAAATTGCATTCTGACTATCCAATGGTGTTTTCTCCAAGGGACTCAGAAGGGATTGGAATTGCCCTGACCCATGCAGTGCCTTGTCTGGAGACTGGAGGACATGGGCCCTCCATAAATGTTGGTGGAGGACTTCCCTGGTGGTCCAGTGGTGGAGAATCCACTTGTCAATGCAGAGGACATGTGTTTGATTCCTGCTTGGGTAAGATCTCACCTGCCATGGAGTGTCTATGACTGTTGTGCGCCATGACTACTGAACCTGTGGTCCAGAGCCCACGAGCCACAACTACTGAAGCCTGCATGCTCTAGAGTCCATGCTCCATAACCTGAGATGCCACCACAGAGGGAAGCCCACGCAACTAGAGTGGCCTCCACTCACCGCAACTAGAGAACCCTCTCACTCCGCAACAAAGACCCAGCACAGCCAAATGATTAAATACATCTTACAAAAGAGAGTCAGTGGAAGGAAATTAAACAAGAAGGGAAGGGCCAGTTCTATTTGAATCACTCCATCCAAAGAATTGCTTGAGATCTCCCTCTGTGCTTTACTCTGGCTAAGGGTGGAGGTGGGAAGTGTACCTGGCCCTCAGCTTGTTTTAGTTGTTTGTTTGCAGAGACAAACCCAACATGCATGAAATAGCAACAGACATGAGAGTTCACAATTAAATGCTGTTGTGGATGACAGAGATTGTGAAGAGCTAAAAGTGTTTATTGGGCTGGGATTCTTAGAGGGTGGAAAAGGTCAGGGGAGGTTTACAGAAGATGAAGGACTTGAGATGGTCCTCAAAAAGAAGGATTTGGAATGTGTGCGTGTGTGTGCGTGTATGTGCACATGTGTGCGGGAAGAAGGCTCAAGGAAGATGAAATCTAATATTTGAGTCTCTGCTCTGCCTTGGCCTCTGGTATAGTAGGCTGGGACTCCTGCCGCTACTGTATCTTTAAAGCTTTTTTTTTAGTGCTGTGGAAAATCACCAGGGTGGACTGTTATGACTCTGACTTAAGCCTTGGCCTCAGACTGTGCACATTTCCTGATGGCAATGCAACAACCACCGGTAACATAACCCGCACATTAGGGAGCCAGTAAATAAATAAACCTTTACATTCCAGATCAATCCATCCAGCCTTGGACAATGACTTACGGCTTGTATTGCTAGGTTAAATATTAATCAAGGGTGCCCAAGTCAGCTTACACACAATTTCTGGAGGAAACACACAACAGCCATGAGCCTGGTCTGTGAACACAGCCTGGGCTGCTAAAATGAGATCATTTGGACATGAAGCCGTAGCAAGAGGAGGGAGAAACTGTGGAGTAAGATGCCTTCAAAAAACCACAAACTCACTCACTCAGATAACGTGGATAGCCGCCCGCACTCATTTTTAAAGTTGACATAAATAATCAGAGAGCTTCTCAAAGACTCCTAAGTCAGTCAGTTTGGTTGCTCAGTTGTGTCCGACTCTTTGCAACCCCATGGACTGCAGCACGCCAGGCTTCCCTGTCCAAGACTAACTTCCAGAGCTTACTCAAACTCATGTTCATTGTATCAGTGATGCCATCCAACCATCTCATCCCCTGTTGTCCCCTTCTCCTCCTACGTTCAATCTTTCCCAACATCAGGGTCTTTTCCAGTGAGTTGGTTCCTTGCATCAGGTGGCCAGAGTACTGGAGTTTCAGCTTCATCATCAGTCCTTTCAATGAATATTCAGGACTAATTTCCTTTAGGATGGATTAGTTGGATCTCCTTGCAGTCCAAGGGACTCTCAAGAGTCTTCTCCAACACCACAGTTCAAAAGCATCAATTCTTTGGCACTCTGCTTCCTTCTTAGTCTAACTCTCACATCCATAAGTGACTACTGGGAAAACCATAGCCTTGACTATTTGGACCTTTGTTGGCAAAGTGATGTCTCTGCTTTTTAATATGCTGTCTAGGTCGGTCATAGCTTTTCTTCTAAGGAGCAAGTGTCTTTTAACTTCATGGCTGCAATCACCATCTGCAGTGATTTTGGAGCCCCTCAAAGTAAATACTGTCACTGTTTCCCTTGTTCCCCCATCTGTTTGCAATGAACTGATGGGACTGGATACTCTGATCTTAGTTTTTCTGAATGTTGAGTTTTAAGCCAACTTTTTCACTCTCCACTTTCACTTTCATCAAGAGGCTCTTTAGTTCTTCTTCACTTTCTGCCATAAGGGTGGTGTCATCTGTGTATCTGAGGTTATTGATATTTCTCCCAGCAATCTTGATTCCAGCTTGTGCTTCTTCCAGCCCAGAGTTTCTCATGATGTACTCTGCATAGAAGTTAAATAAGCAGGGTGACAATATACAGCTTTGACGTACTCCTTTCACAATTTGGAACCAGTCTGTTGTTCCATGTCCAGTTCTAACTGTTGCTTCTTGACCTGCATACACATTTCTCAGGAGGCAAGTCAGGTGGTCTGGTATTCCCATCTCTTTCAGAATTTTCTACAGTTTGCTGTGATCCACACAGTCAAAGGCTTTGGTGTAGTCAACAATGCAGAAATAGATGTTTTTCTGGAACTCTCTTGCTTTTTCGATGATCCAGGGGATGTTGGCAATTTGATCTCTGGTTCCTCTAGCTTTTCTAAAACCAGCTTGAACATCTGGAAGTTCATGGTTCACGTACTGTTGAAGCCTGGCTTGGAGAATTTTGAGCATTACTTTGCTAGTGTGTGAGATGAGTGCAATTGTGAGGTAGTTTGAATATTCTTGACATTGCCTTTCTTTGGGATTGGAATGAAAACTGACCTTTTCCAGTCCTGTGGCCACTGCTGAGTTTTCCACATTTGCTGGCATATTGAGTGCAGCACTTTCACAGCATCATCTTTCAGGATTTGAAATAGCTCAACTGGAATTCCATCACCTCCACTAGCTTTGTTTGTAGTGATGCTTCCTAAGCCTCACTTGACTTTGCATTCCAGGATATCTGGCTCTAGGTGAGTGATCACACCATTGTGATTATCTGGGTCATTAAGATCTTTTTTGTATAGTTCTTCTAAGTATTCTTGCCACCTCTTCTTAATATCTTCTGCTTCTGTTAGGTCCATACCATTTCTGTCCTTTATTGTGCTCATCTTTGCATGAAATGTTCCCTTGGTATCTCTAATTTTCTTGAAGAGATCTCTAGTTTTTCCCATTCTATTGTTTTCCTCTATTTCTTTGCACTTATCGCTAAGGAATGCTTATCTCTCCTTGCTATTCTTTGGAATTCTGCATTCAAATGGGTATATCTTTCCTTTCTTCTTTGCCTTTAGCTTCTCTTCTCAGCTATTTGTAAGGCCTTATCAGACCAACATTTTGTCTTTTTGCATTTCTTTTTCTTGGAGGTGGTCTTGATCACTGCCTCCTGTACAATATTACCAACCTACATCCATAGTTCTTCAGGCACTCTATCTACCAGATCTAATCTCTTGAATCTATTTGTCATGTCCACTGTATAATCGTAAGGGATTTGATTTAGGTCATACCTGAATGGTCTAGTGGTTTTCCCTACTTTCTTCAATTTAAGTCTGAATTTGGCAATAAGGAGTTCATGAACTCAGCCCCAGTTAGCTCCCAGCGTTGTTTTTGCTGACTGTAGAGAGCTTCTATATCTTTGGCTGCAAAGAATATAATCAATCTAATTTACTTATTGACCATCAAAGATGTCCATGTGTAGAGTCTTCTCTTGTGTCATTGGAAGGGGGCATTTGCTATGGCCAAAACATTCTTTTGGCAAAAGTCTGTTAGCCTTTGACCTGCTTTGTTTTGTACTCAAGGCCAAATTTGCCTGTTACTCCAGGTAGTTCTTGACTTCCTACTTTTTCATTCCAGTCCCCTATAATGAAGAGAACATCTTTTCTGGGTGTTAGTTCTAGAAGATCTTGTAGGTCTTCATAGAACCATTCAACTTCAGCTTCTTCAGCGTTACTGGTCGGGGTATAGACTTGGATTACTGTGATATTGAATGATTTGTCTTGGAGAAGGCAGTGGCACCCCACTCCAGTACTCTTGCCTGGAAAATCCCATGGATGGAGGAGCCTGGTAGGCTGCAGACCATGGGGTTGCGAAGAGTCAGACATGACTGAGCGACTTCACTTTCCCTTTTCACCTTCAGGCATTGGGGAAGGAAATGGCAACCCACTCCAGTGTTCTTGCCTGGAGAATCCCAGGGACGGGGGAGCCTGGTGGGCTACCGTCTATGGGGTCATGCAGAGTTGGACACGACTGAAGTGACTTAGCAGCAGTAGCAGCCTTGGAAAGAAACAGAGATCATTCTATTATTTTTGAGATTGCATCCAAGTACTACATTTTGGAGAAGGAAATGGCAACCCACTCCAGTATTCTTGCCTGGAAAATCCCATGGACGGAGGAGCCTGGTAGGCCACAGCCCATGGGGTTGCAAAGAGTCAGACACAACCGAGCGACTTCACTTTCACTGCATTTTGGACTCTTTTGTTGACTATGATGGCTACTCCATTTCTTCTAAGGTATTCTTGCCCACAGTAGTAGATATAATGTTCACCTGAGTTAAATATTCTAAGAGAACTGTATCCAGGATTATCCGTAATAATATCAGCTTCCTTTCTAAAATGCTGTATGGTTTATATCCCTTTGTTGATATCAAGTCAATGACCCTGAGAGGTAGGCCTTATATCCATTTTAAAATGAACAAAACAGGTGTCAGAGAAAAGAAATTCCTTATTATTAAAGTTGCTAGTTGGAAGGACAAGTACCCATTTTTATCATGAGATTTAAGAACAAACCCAAGGGTACCTAACCACATACCAAGAGACTGTTTTCCCACACTGTAGCTTTCTGAAACAAATTACAGTACACCTAAACAGTGGAATACTTGGCATTAAAATCTATTCTGAGGACCCATGTCTATTAACATAAAAGGATATTCATACTATACTGCTGAGTTAGATAAGCAGCCACTGATCAAATGTGGGTTATCTATTTGAAAATAAAAAATGTTTGCATACCAGAAACAAAACAAAAACCAATGATGTATCAAAGTGTAATCAAAAGATCACTAATAATGTAGAATTATGAGTGTTTTATGCTTACCTCTTTCTGATTTTTGTATCTTTAAATTGTTCTTTGAGATTTTGCTTTTGAAATGAGCATTAAAAATCAAAACAAAAAAGCAAGAACAAAAAAGACAAATTCTACGGGAAAAGCTAAGAGTCTTCCTGCACTAAAATGATCATCCCAAAGATTTATCTCAGTATTTGGAATTTCTACCATTATCACTGTTTGGATGAAAGCGATTTCAAAAGACATATATTCCTAGGGCAGTGACACTAATTTCCACTCTCACATCTTTGTGGCTTAGAGACAGATGAGCCAACTCCCATAAAGAGAGGCCTGGAGCAAGTCTTGCAGGAAATTCACATTTGCCCCGAGTACAGGGGCAGCCCTCAATGAGGACAGGGCTTCTCAGGGAGGGACTGAGAAGTATAAACTCCTGGATCTCAGAAGGAGGTAAAAGGAGATGGCAAAAAGAAGCAGGAAAAGTGATGCACCTGCTCTTGGTGAGGGAGGGGCTGTGACTGGATGGACTGGATGAACCCACAGACCATCTCAGCAACTGGCCTGAGCTCCTGTTAAGTGTTAGCAAAGTCGGTGTAAGTGGAACCATGTCTTTAGGCTGGTAGAGTCAAGCCCTGGACCTAGGTGCCGAATTAATCAGTGTGGGGCCAAGGGATTAACCTCTGTGAGGAGGTTGGGGGCCGGGGGGTATGTCGAGATGGAGGCTGGAGTGGGTAGGAACCCTTGAGGGATTAACCCTGAATTAACAGTGGCGCCACCTGAGTTGTGGCCTTGTTATTTGACGTGGTGCTTTCTGTTGTTGTTTAAACTCATAGAATCAAGAGTTTCCGCTATTGGCAACAGAAGCCTCCTAATGAGCCCACCCACACTTAATGAGCACACGTGTGTGCCAGGCACTGTGTCTCAGCGCTGCGTGTATTACTCCATTCAGTCCTCACACAGCCCCGTGACAAACACACCATTGTCAGCCTCTGCTCGAGTACAGGGAAGGGCGGCCTGGGGAGGTTTAGGAACCTGCCCCCATTACACAACCGTGGGGAGGCTGGTGTGTGTTTGGACTCAGACTAGTTGACTTGGGAGTCCCAATCTGAGCCTCTCAACAGTGGCTCTATTCACACTCACATTTAATTAGGTAAACGTGTGCCTTGCTCGGCTGCTGTATTTTATCCAGGATTTATTAGTAAGTGAAAAGAAAGTATTGAGCCACACTTTCAAAGCACGTTCTCTTCTTCACGCACTCCGGTCTCCTCTGCAAAAGGCCAAAATCCAGGTGTCTAGTTTGTTTAGAGGGAGATGCTGGGTGGAAGGGGGAAAAGGTGAGTAAGGAAGGATACAGCCTAAGAAGTTCACCTCCTGGCTCTCGGGCAGGGTATCAAAGCTCTTGAGCCTCAGTTTTACAATCTGAGACTTGTACAGCGCATAAAGCACCCGGCACTAAGTCTAGCTAGTCAAAAACTAGCCAGTTAAAGAGAAGAAGGTATTATACTTACTGGAAAACATGGTCCTGTGCTGGTTAGAAGCCCAGGCTTGGGAGTTCAGGCTGACCAGAATTCTATTCTTGCTTTAGTTTCCTTCTTTCTCCCTAAAATGAAAATAATTATCCACCATATATATTCAGCCTCCATTCTGGACCATAAACTGAGATTCTAATGAGTTGATTCTATACTGTTCTCTATATATTTATTCTCCAGATAATAGTCTTAGAAATTATAATTTAGTAGAGAGACAGAGACAAAAAAGCAGACAGCAATGTGGTCCATGAAACTCTAAGATGGAGAAATTCATGGTTCAGAGGACTGCGTGGGCATTAGATTCAGCCTTAACTTGGAGAGTCAGGGGAGGCTCCCTGAGTGAACCATGAGCAGGAGGGCTCCAGGTTGAAGTTGGCACAGGGAAATAGCAAAGAATACTTGGGTCTCAGATTTGGGAAAGTAAAATATGACAACGCATATGAATTGGTTAATATAGTACCAGCAATTTGTCTCTGCACTTTAAATGGTGGTAATTTCCGTATTTTATAACACTTGAAATACATGTATTTCTCTATTCACATTTCTAGCTTCAGAATGAATGTTCTCCATTAACTCTGCAATGGTTTTCCGACTCTCCGAAGCATTACTTTAGATGCTTTCCTAAAAAATCACGCCATCCTCTGAAGTGTTCAAGCAGCAGGGGAAAGGACGTCCTTTTTCCCTTCCTCACAGAAAATAAGTGGCAGGGAGAACAAAGCCTCAGTAAGTGAAGAAAAGGAAGGCTGGCCTTTTGCTGAGGTTGCAGAAACGCATCCATGACTCCCTTTACCAACGGTTCCATTCATTTTCAGTTCATCAGACAGAAGAGAAAGCACAGAATTTTATAATAGTTAAGTGGTCTGCTCATGTTCGCCCTACAGACAAAGTCTAGGGGTGCATGGTTTTGCTTCTGCTCTCTGGGCAAGTAGCCTGCATCTTGATGTATATATATGATGCTTCAGAATAATTTCTCCCTGAATCTGATTCTGAACACTCATTGGATTATTAGAGGAAGATAATATTCAGTTCTGGGGATAACATCTTAAGAGAGATATGAACCAAATGAAGTATTGTATATGTACAGGAGAAGGTCATAGGGAAGTAATTAAAACAAAAGTCAGGAGAGTGGGGAGGGGCGATGCTATGATTGGGAATGGACACCCTGGAAATTTCTGGAATCTAGCCATAATGTAAGTGCTCATTTTATAATTATTTTTAATTGTACATTTATTTTTTTACATACTTTTCTGTAAATAAAAAAATGTAAAAATAAACCTATGACCTCTGAACAAATGGTGGCCTCTCAAGCAAATCATTAATAAAATCATTCTCTAATGAACTTCCAGAGCGAAAATCTTTCTCCAAGAGCCTCTGTTAAGTGCTTCATTTATCTCTAAATTCAAGACCTTTGAGCACCACTGGTTTTGCTATAACCAGGAAAGGCTTCTTTTCAGATACATCAGCGAATCTGGCTCTAATTCTCTGACAAGTAGGTTAGAGGACTGAAGAGAAGATTTTCCCTCTTTGCTAACTTGTTTCTTGTGAACAAAACAAGTTGGTGGGATCTGGTGTGGACTAGAAAACCAGTGTGTTTCTGAAATGAGGGTAATTGTTTCTAGAGGAACCTGGAAACATTAACCAGAGTCCTCCAGGGAGGGCCACTTGACAGATTATATTTTTGCTTTTTACTTGTGCAGATTAGGAATAAAATTGGAGCTATGCCTTGAGTTTCCCCCTCTCCTACAGTTCAAAATCGATTAAACAAAGCAATATAAAAATCTAAAATACATAAATGTGTTGTGCATTTTTGTTGCTCTCATGAAGGAGCTTCTGGCTTTGTTACTCTAAGTGGTCAGAAATTTTCAGGCATAGGTTTTCAAATACCAGAATCACTCCCTCAGTTGCCCTCTGCCATCTCAGAGCCACTGTGGCTCCTGGAGAATAATCTCTGACCCTCACTGTCTTTATAAACACTTCATGAAGAGAACACTAAATTAGAATAAATTATTTTAGGAGTTAAATGTTCCATTTCCCTCAAGCCACCAGTCAAAGTTAATAGTACTGCAGACATGAAATTAAAAGACACTTGCTCCTTGGAAGAAAAGTTATGACCAACCTAGATAGCATATTGAAAAGCAGAGACATTACTTTGCCAACAAAGGTCCATCTAGCCAAGGCTATGGTTTTTCCAGTAGTCATGTATGGATGTGAGAGTTGGACTGTGAAGAAAGCTGAGCGCCAAAGAATTGATGCTTTTGAAATGTGGTGTTGGAGAAGACTCTTGAGAGTCCCTTGGACTGCAAGGAGATCCAACCAGTCCATTCTAAAGAAGATCAACCCTGGGATTTCTTTGGAGGGAATGATGCTGAAGCTGAAACTCCAGTACTTTGGCCACCTCATGCGAAGAGTTGACTCATTGGAAAAGACTCTGATGCTGGGAGGGATTGGGGGCAGGAGGAGAAGGGGACGACAGAGGATGAGATGGTTGGATGGCATCACTGACTCGATGGACGCGAGTCTGAGTGAACTCTGGGAGTTGGTGATGGACAGGGAGGCCTGGCGTGCTGCGATTCATGGGGTCGCAAAGAGTCTGACATGACTGAGTGACTGAACTGAGGAAATAAGGAGAACAGAGAAATGATTTAAATATGCTTTTCCATGGGAAAGCCATCAACAAAATCTAGAATGTAGGAAACTAGAGAGCAAACAACTTAAGGTTCTTCAATACGCAAACTGTAAGAAAAAGAAAAAAAATTAAGAGACTTTAGAGTATATCAACCAAATGCAGCTAATAAGATAAAACATACATTAAAGAAACTAATAAGAGAATTGGGGAAATTTGAATACTGCCTGGATATTTGATGATATTAAGCAACCATCATTAATTTTGTAGAATAGAAATAGTTCCCTTTCTCTAACACGTGTGGTCTAGAGGTGACCAGATTCACATTGGTTTAGATATTTACTAGGAAAAAACAGAACACACAAATAAACCCGTGTGTTATGGGCTGAAATGTGAACCACAAATTCATATGTCGAAGTCTTAACGCCCAGTATGACTGCACTGGGAGACAGGGCCTGTAAGGAGGTAATTAAATGAAGCCAGGGACTTCCCTGTTCTAGTGGTTAAGACCCTCTGCACCCAATTCAGGGAGCCCAGGTTCAGTCCCTGGTCAGGGAGCCAAGATTCCACGCTTGACTTGGTGGTCAATAATAGCAACAATAATAAACTTAAACGAGATCATATGGGTGGGGTCCTAATCTGACTGGCACCTCAAAAGGAAGAGATGCCAGAGCTCTCTCTGTCCAAGTGCTCACACAGAGAGATTGTATGAGGACACAAGGGGAAGGCAGCCGTCTACAAGCCAGGCAGAGAGGCCTCCCCAGAAACCGAATGTTTTTGGAACTCTGATCTTGGACTTAGATTCTGCAGAACTGTGAGAAAATGAATTCCTGTTGTGTGAGTGGCCCAGCCGGCAATGTATTCTCATGGCAGCATGAAGACTGATGCCTTGTGCCGTCCTCTTTAAGAAGCTCCCATCTTCCACATTCTGTTTTTGGTGTTCATGTACCAGGCACTGAACAGGGTTTTTTTTCCTTCAATTAAATGATGCTGATCACTTAATCCAGTGAACAGACTTGAGAACTCACTGTGTGCCAGAAATCAGTCTACACTGGGGATACGGCAGAGAATGAGACCATATCCTGCCCTCAGGGAGTTTATACCCTAGTGGAGAAGAAAGGAAACAGCACTGGTGAGGGAACTCTGGTGCCCCGAGGCCAGTCATCTTCCACATGAGAGATTTGAAATTCCTTTCCCTTCTCTTAAACGAACAGATCAGTGAACATCTCCATGACCATAATCAACAGGAAGAAACCCTTTCTCTTCTCTTTTTAAAAGTTGCCAAATTTAACACAAATGAGATTCACAATCTGCTAAAAAGCTAACTAAAGGCTTTTTAAAAAATAATAATAAAAAAAAAACTGTCCAAGCAAAGCAAGAAAAGGAAAGAATTGCTTCAGGAGATTATACAATAAACAACTTGTCAGACCAATGTTGGGAAAGCAACCCAGCCCTTCCACATGCATGCCTAGCCAAACTGCCAAATTCTGAGAGCCACGGTCTCCTTGCTGTGGTGCAGCCTGGAAACCCTCTGGGAGGTAAGCTGGGGTAGAGTTACCCTTCTCTCAGTGGTCAGTGTCTGGCAGTGTCCATTGCCCAACATCTGAAAATCCTTTTGTGTGTGTGTGTGAGTGTTTTGTCTAATTTTTCAGTTGTTTGTGATGTGTATTCATTTCCTAGGACTGCTGTAAAAATCTACAAACTGGGTGGCTGAAAACAACAGAAAACTATAGCCATGTACTCTGCCATAGTTCTGGAGGCCAGAAATATGAAACTAAGGTGTCAAAGGTCATGCCTTCTGAAGGTTCTAATGGAGACTCCTCTTCCAGCTTCTGGGGGCTGTCCTGGTGTCCCTAGAGTGTTCTGGCATCAGCTCCATCTCTGCCGCCATCCTCACCCCACCTTTCCTCTGTGCGCCTGTGCTAACTGCCTTCGTTTCTCTCGCATAAAGACAGTGGTGACATGTAGGGCCCACCTACATAATCTCCTCATCTTCAAATTCTCAATTTATACATCTGAAAGTAAGGCAACATTTCTTTCTTTTTTTTTTCCAGGAAGGTAACATTTACTAGCCTAGGGATTAGGAACTGATATCTTTGGAGGGACATGATTCATCCTATTACAAGATGTAAGAGTAGATTAGGCCCCTGTTTTTCCGTTTTGTCCAGAAGCAGAAGACTGGTGAGAAAGTACAGCACAGGGTAAGAAAAAGGCGTATGGAATGAGGAAGAAAGAAATCCCAGAGATTTTGTCCTCCAAATAATCTGTTTAAACATTTTTTTTACCGAATATCTAATATGTGTTGAGGACACAGGATTGAACAAAATATCCTTGCCTTCACGGAGCTAAGAATAGAATGGAATTAAGGTCTAGGAAATGCAATGGTTGGTGAACAAGTGCCTGGAATTTATCCTAAATTAGTCTACTAAATCCTCACAAGATGAGCATTATTGCCTCTATCTTATGGATTGGAAAACTGACTTTCAAAAGGGTCTAGTGACTTGCCCAATGTCACTGAGTCAGTGAGTTGTAGAGTTGGGAATTGAAGCCCAGTCTGGCTAACTCTAGAGTGAGGTCCTTCCAATGACCCTACAAGGCTTCCCTGTCAACTAGTTTAGACAGTAAGAATCATGTTTTTTGGACTCAAGGCTCACTTCTTTATTTATGAGGTAAAGCTTTCTGACCCAGGGGAAGGTCTAATTGGTTTCACAAAATGGGCAATAGAAGCCATAACTGGAAATATCCATTACTTGATAACTATTTCCATTATTAGTCTGAAAACGAAGGATGTTATATCTCACCACTAGGTTATATGAGATCATGAAAGAGCAAAATATGATTAGGATTGATTAGGAAGAGACACACGGAATGGGAACCCAGCCCAATAGTTAACATTCCACTGCTGACATCAGGCCAGAAAACTTTTCAACTTAGGAGCAACACAGCCAATTTAAATAAGTCTCTCAAACTCTAGGATACCTCCCTACCTGCTCTACCCCCAACCTCTACCACCGTGCTCTGCCAGATTCGTGAGGCCATTTCTAAGGAAGGAAACGTATCCTAGTGGATAGCCTGCCTCTCTGTCAACAATGAACCTGCTATTCTTGCTATCCTTTCTTCTTGGGTCCTCTGTAAGATAAAAGGGAAAGTTGTTTACCATCTACTGCAGTACCTGGCATCAAATGTCAGTGACATCGATACGGGAGGATAAGAGAGCTCATTCCAGGTGAAATGGATGATACTGCTTGGCCTGTTTATCAGCCAGCACGAGGGGAGGAAGGAAGAGAAACAGGGAGGATGGAGCAACGCGCCTCACAAAGGGATGGGTGAGCCGTGCCAACAGCCATCCCTTCCCAGGACACCAAAGAAGCCATTGTTACCGATTCTGCTTTTGCCTCCACAGGAGATGTGATCTCAGTTTAGAGGCTTATTTCCACCGCAGAACTATGCAGTCCATCCTGACCCAGGGGAGCCTGGAGATCAACATGCCCGGCCAGCCCCTGCTGGGACACGGGCTCCAGTGAATCTCCATCACACATGGTGCGTCTGCACCCCTCAGGGTGGCCTCCACTGCTTCCTACAACTCTTGGGTCTCTCTGTCAAAACGGTGGAGCTTGAGATGTGGTGGACCACTTATCCTGTCCCCTGGCTCCATTTTATGTGGTCAGGGTTCCAGCGTTCAGGCTCCCTTCATCAAAATTGACGGAGAGGCAGGTGGCAGGAAGATTTTGTCGCTTTGGATTCTCTGGCAGCTGGGCAGCTGGAGAGGTACTTGAGGCTGAGTTCCCTGGAGACTGAGCTCCACACAGATCTTGGCGCTGGGAAACATTTATATTCTTTGACTCGCCTGCTACTTGCTGGAGGAAATCCAGTTGCAAGTTGGGAAGGAAAGATAGCAAGCAAGATGGGGTTTGTATTACACGAGCCAGGGGCACGGAGACAAGAAGCAGAGGGCATGGGGCCACTGAGAGGAATTTTAGAGTCCTTGTCTCATGTCTTGATGCCCCAGGGGAAGTGATATACCCACTAGGAACCAGTGCTGACTAATGCCTGGAGACTGCACTTTTAAGCTGATGGAGTCTGGGATGAATAAATATAACACGTGAACACACCCCCTACCCTTCTGGCCAATGTTAATTTTCTAAAAAAAATACCTTCTGGAGAGAGTGTGCCCCCAGACACCCAGTAGCTTAAAAAGTAGCAAGATGAGTGTTAAGCTGACATCTCAGGAAGGAGGCAGCTCCATAAGTTGAGAAGATGTTTAGCGTGGGTTTCAGGCACCCCAGGCCAAATAAACAGGCCCTGAACTTCCTGGCAGCCCCAGCCGAAGTCTGCACCAATTCTTCTGTTAAACGAAACTGAAGGGTGCGATTAACAATTTCCGTGACTTGGACTTCATTGCCTTCAAAGTTACAAAAGGGTAAACAAGTAGGAAAGAAAAGGGAGATGCTGGTTCAGAGGAGGAGGAATAAGTCCAATCACAGGGAAAGTGGTCAGAAATGTGATATCCTTTTCATGAGAGCCCAGGGAGACCCCAAATTGCCAAACCACTGCATCCGAGGAGGCACTGCTTGGGACTGGAGCTTCCAGCAGACTTGAAAGGGCTCATTTGTTTTACCAGGGGCTGAAGCTGATGGGGTCATCGTCAGAGAAAGCTATGGATCTGACTGACGCTTGGGCAGGCAGTCTTTCCCTGTCATCCAGGAAGCCCTCGGTAATTCCCCACCACAATGTGCCATGCAGACCCCTGTGTGCATGTGTTTGGGGCAGGGTGTAGGGGAAGGGATGGCTCCTCTGTGATTTTAAAACCAAGCTAAGAGCTTTCTTGGCTTGGTGTTTATACCACAGAGTCATCAGAGAGAGGTGAAGGCATCAAAATTTTCTCTGTACTAAAGCCTACGCTAAAGATGAATTTCTGTTCTTCCTGTAACTCAAGCCTTCCCAGGCCTCACTCTAACAGGATTAGATTCGTGGCAATAGCCTGAACATCACAGGCTTTCTCCCCTGTCTCTTCACTTTCCGCTCCTCCCCTGCACCCCCTCCTCTGCCAGCTTCATGGCCCCCAGTGAAGTCTCACTGTTTCAGATCCTCCCCAGTGGGGTCTCCTGTGACCTCAGGAACAACCCTTTTATGGTCTTCTGTTCAGGGTTCCCTGGTTGGTGACCGAGAAGCCACCTGAGGGTGGCTGAGCCTCTCCTTACCTCCTCACGGCTCTGGTGTTCTTGACAGTCCAGATTCTGCGGAGGGTCTCCAGTTCCTCATGGCCCAAATCAGCAGGAGGCTGAGGAGCTGCTGCACTTCCTGAAGTTCTCACTGGGTGATGCCACCTCCCCCACCCCGTTCTGTCACTTTTGCCTCCTAGGTAGTGATGATCAAGCTGCCAGGTCACGCATCACCTTATGAGAATGTATCCTTCAGCTTTTGCCTGTAGCCCTCCCTTTTCGTGCAGTGCAGACAAGAATTCAGAAGGCTAGGCAGGCAGATCGGAGAAGGCGATGGCACCCCACTCCAGTTCTTGCCTGGAAAATCCCATGGACGGAGGAGCCTGGTAGGCTGCAGTCCACGGGGTTGCGAAGGGTTGGACACGACTGAGCGACTTCACTTTCACTTTTCACTTTCATGCATTGGAGAAGGAAATGGCAACCCACTCCAGTGTTCTTGCCTGGAGAATCCCAGGGACGGGGGAGCCTGGTGGGCTGCCGTCTATGGGGTCGCACAGAGTCGGACACAATTGAAGTGACTTAGCAGCAGCAGGCAGGCAGATCAGCCTTCTCGAACGTTAGTATTTATTAGAATCACCTGGAGGCTTTGTGAAGCCCGTCTGGGTTTTAAGCCCAGACTTTCTGATTTTGCAAGTCTGGAATGGGACTCAAGATTTACATTTCTAATGAATTCCCTGATGATGCTGAGGCCTCTGGTCTGAAGACCACACTGTGAGAACCACAGTTCTAGATCAGCACTGGGCTGACCGAGGACTCCTGTCCCACCCACTATCTTGCTGGTGGCTCCTGTCCACCAACAGGACGGATATGCCTGGACATATGTGGATCTTTGGAGAGGGTCCAATTTAGGTTCAAGCTCCAATACCATCAACGAAGAGGAGAAAATGCTGATCCTCCTATTTTTGCTTTTAAAGCAACATTACTTGCCTGGATTATGGCAATTGAGGCTTTGACTTAGGAATTTCAAACTTGTGATTTTCGTGCGAATGGGGCTTCCCTGGTGGCTCAGGCAATAAAGAACTTGCCTGCATTGTAGGAGACCTGGGTTCAATCCCTGGGTTGGGAAGTGCCCGTGGAGGAGGGCATGGAAACCCATTCTAGTATTTTTGCCTGGAGAGTGCCATGGACAGAGGAGCCCGGCAGGATGCAGTCCATGGGGTCACAAAGAGTTGGACATGACAATAACTAACATTATGCGTGAATGGTTGAACAACACCATCCCGGGGGTGGGGTGGGTGGGGCTCACTTAAATGTTGAAGATAACCATTTGTGTGGCCTCCTCCCTTTCACTACAGAGAACAATAATTTGGGGGATAGCCATGTTTTTCTCTTGGTGAATTGATAAAGTTAGTGATGGTGGGAGGTCTGAATGATGACATAAGAGAAGCTGTAAAGCCAGGGAGAGGAATGGGGGGAGGAGGATGAAATAGATGCCTTCACATGTCCAGTCTTTGAGGAATACACTCAGAGCTATTGTTTCATTGCGGATTAAATGGGCTTAGTGCAAAAGGGCATTCCTGGGAGTCTAAACCATGTCAACTGTTTCTGTGTTATGAGAAGATGCAAACTAACTTACCTACAAACTGGAACTCAACTTGCTGCAAATTAGAGATTTCAGCAAATGTGCTGAAGTTCTTTTGTCAGATGAACATTCTGGTGCTCTCACATATTTATCATCTGTCCTGCTATGGGAGAAGCGCACATTAAATCTGGCACTTGCTGGGCTGTTGAATTATTGCTGTTATGATTGGGTTTCCCATGTCTTTCCCATGGAATTACAGAGCTCATCACTATGGCATCTGCTGGGCCTGCGATGGATCAAAGCGAAAGTTAGGATGGAAAAGCGAGGCTCCTGGAGACAGCTTATCTAGTGTGAAGTCTGCTCCTCTGGTTTGTCCCAACTTTGGAGTTTGGCAGCAATGGGACAGGCACAGAGCTCTGGGAAAGGAAGTGTGTGAAAGCTGAATCTCCCCAATGTCATGAACCCCCGGGATCTCCAAGGTCATCTCATTTAATTCCTCTACACTGCAGATGAGAAACTGACATCCAGAGAGTCAATAACCACACGGCCTGAGTGTGGCCACCTGGAACCAGTTTGGGGCTTTAGCCGTGGAGCTGCCTCAAGCTGGCCTCCTGCAGAGTGTCCAGTGGCCCACCAGGGCTTGAGGAAGCTAGCAAGTGCTAGGTGAGATCAGTTTAGCAAATGCTAGCTTAATCGTTAAATGAGTATCTTTTTGGTAGAGTCCTCTTAAGCTTTAGTATGAGATATGTGAGTCTCCAAGAGAGGATATGGTAGACAGCTTCTTGTTTCCCCTCAGCATTTGGCACAAGTTACACTCTGTGGCATTCCCTTTGGGAAATACTATATCATGTACATAGTTCTTAAAGAGATCCCACTGGATCCGTGCCCTTTAGAACAGTGCAGAAGGGCCTCCATCTGTGTCCTTCCACAGCACAGGCAGCTTGCCCCTCACACATCCTCCATTGCTCCCCTCTTCCAGCTCTGGGCATTCTTTTCTTCTGCCAGCACTGCCCCTCTCGTCTACCCCCACTAGGTTTCAGCAACACCGTCTCCTGTCACCTCAGCAAACCCAGGCCTCTCTCTGCCTTCTTGCTCCACAATGACCTGCCTCCTGTGGCCATCTTCTAACACCTCCGTAGGCACTGCTGGTAGCTGCTCCTTCTCTTTGTATTTCTAGCCCCTCCTGGGCCCATAGACACTGTGAATAAAGGACACTGCTTCCATTAGCCAAGAAAGGCATCTTGCTTGCCCCATTTCACCACTGCTTACATTCAATAGCACGAGAATTGAGGAAAAGCACACACCAGGATAGGCACGTGGTGTCTTATGTTATTAATAATATTAGCTGCCCTGAATTAAGTCTTTCCTGTGTGCCAGGCACTTTGATAAGTGCTTTACATACGTGACCACATTTGTCTTCACTATAGCCCTGTGAAACACACATAGTTATTAAACCTGCTTGACAGAGACATGAACCGAGGCTCAGTAACGTTAACTGCCCCAGGTCACAGCCGGGAAAGGAAAAGTCAGGTTCCCACCTAATGACTTCATGTACGCTCTGTTGAAGCACCTCCTACTGTTCGGAGCATCCTGTCCACATGAAACGTCCAGTCACTCCTCCAACCAGTACAGATGTGTTTAAACATATCGAGGTATACTTAGGGAAGAAATTCCTATATGATCTGCCAGGAAGTTTTCTTAAGGAAATAATATAGAGCAACAATAAAGAATTAACCAGCTAAATTTTAGCTTCAGTTTAGTACGTGTTTGTAATAAGAGATACATTTAAGGTCGTTTTTAAACTTAAACATCCCAATAGAAAACTTGTTTCAAGGAATCACTGTGTACATATTTTTTTAGATTAAGCAATTAGACTGCTTCTAGAGCAGAAACAGAGAGTAACAATGTCGTGAATTAAAATTTCTTCCCTTTTTCCAGAGCCTATGAATCCTCAGATAGTCAAAATACTAACTTATTACTTTGTTATTGTTTAGTCACTAAGTTGTGTCTGACTCTTTGCCACCCCATGGACTGTAGCCCACCAGGCTCCTCTGTCCATGGGATCTCCCAGGCAAGAATACTGGAGTGGGTTGCCATTTTCTCCTCCAGGGGATATTCCCTGACCCAGGGATTGAACCCATGTCTCCTGCATTAGGAGGAGGGTTCTTTACCACTGCATTGGTGGCAGTAATAAGTTGGAAGTCCCAATTTACTACTAATATTAGAAATAATGTAATAATAACTTATTACTGATATCAATAATTAAGCAGCAGAGGAAAGACTTATCATGACACTTACGTGCTCAGTGTCATCAGAATTATGTACTTATCTGCGCAAGAGCTGAGGTGCCCAGGAAGGCGTGCCATCACCACCTGCAGCAGAATCAACTTGCTGTGCTTTTAGGAAACGGATGCATGTTGAGGACAAAGGCAAGAACAGTGTCGGCAACAGGCAGAGGCTAAAACGGAATTTCAGCTTGCCCCTCAGTACAACTGACTCAAAATAGGACCCTTGAAATTGAGAAGTCAGAGCTAGGGGGAAGCCAGCTCTGGAGGCAGGATTGCACAGCTCCTCACAGTTGCAGGGCAGGGTCCCACAGGGGCTCAGCGCAGGAGCAGCAGCAGCTAGCTGCTGCTGTGTCTTTCTTTTGAGCAGGCAATTGCCCGATGGCTCTCAAGACGCCTGGCAAATAACTCCAGAAGCAGGTTCTGTTTCCCCAAGGATCAGCAAGAACTGCACAGAATTCCACGGTGCCCAGTGCATGGCTGTTTAACACGCACAGCTTCCTGATGGCCCTCATTTCAGGGTGAGCTTCAGAAAGAAAGGACCCTATTTCCTTCTTCTTCTCCGGGCCTGGTCATGCCCACTGTAAGCCTTAACATTTTTTTTCTGTCTTGGCTAGTTAATTCCCACATAATGAGTGGAAAAAGACCTCAAGCATGGAGACATCATGAAATTGTGCTTCTAAAGGTGAGCTAATGATGAGGTAAAAAGCTTTCCTCTGGCAGGTTAAAAATAAATGGTATAAAAATAGCTACTTCTATTTTTATGTGCTCTACGTGCTAAGCACTGTGTGCCTCGCAATCATTTTTCCCTTTATTCCTCATGCCAGCCTACAATACAGGCACTGATCAACACTGTTTAACAGATTAGGAAACTGAGGCTGAGACAGAACTTGTTCAAGGTCACACATTCAGCAAGTGGCAAAGTGTCGAAGTCCCAAGTACTAGAGCCCCCCAACCCCCAATCTTGAGAAGTGGTCTCATTATGGAGAGCCCTGGCTCACAAGGAAGTGCCTGGCCCAGCTTTGCTGAGCACACAGAACAACTGTATAACCTGTGCCGCAAGGTTATATCAGTGGTCTCTTTTCAAATTCCTTTGCACGTGTCAGCCCTTCTAACAGGGACCATGTCTACCTCTTTAATATCACTCACTGCCTATCGTAGGATGCAGGCACATACCTGGGGCTTAATTAATCATCGTTGATTGATGCTTTTTATTGTAAACAATGATTCTCTCCATTTGTTCAATAGACACACATTGAAGCCCACTTCTGTGCTGATGATGTTCTAGTTTCTGTGGTAAATAGCAGAAGGAAAATGCTACTCAACTTGCCCTCAAAGAAACAACTTTGGAACAAAAAGAACACCAAGAGCTAAGCAATACATATGACAGGGTTGGGTTAGAAAGTGTCATCACTGTTTGAAAAGGGACTAATACACAACCTGGGTAAGCAAGGCCAACAACTCTAGCCATATCTACTGTAATTTTATGCCTCATAACTAAGTCTGCTGCTGCTAAGTCACTTCAGTCGTGTCCAACTCTGTGCGACCTCATAGATGGCAGCCCATCAGGCTCCCCTATCCCTGGGATTCTCCAGGCAAGAACACTGGAGTGGGTTGCCATTTCCTTCTCCAGCGCATGAAAGTGAAAAGTGAAAGTGAAGTCGCTCAGTCGTGTCCGACCCTTAGCGACCCCGTGGACTGAAGCCCACCAGGCTCCTCCGTCCATGGGATTTTCCAGGCAAGAGTGCTGGAGTGGGGTGCCATTGCCTTCTCTGCATAACTAAGTCGAGACATAGCTTTCTTTTTTTTTTAAGTCAGGGTCATATCCAGTAACAGTCTAAATTTGTACTCCAAACCCCAGTACTCCATTATGCTGCTTATTCATACTAATATATTCTTGTTCTGTTGTGATCCTACTCATTTAAAATGGGCACCACTCTCTCCTTAAAATAGCTGTCAGGTATGTATTCAATTTACTTCTTTCCTCTGTAAGGAAAAATGGCTGTGGATCTCACACGGATGCTGTGGAGCAGAATGACCTTCAGCGGGTAGAGATAAACAAGAGCTGCTTTTCATCTCGCAACCATTGATTTTCTGCAAGGCAAACCACAAAGCTGCTTTGAAGTCCAGGAGAGAGCTGCAAGGGAAGAAGGAGATAAAACTGAAGGGAAGAGTGGATTTGAAATGAAGTTAATCTCTATCATCGAGGTGTAGATGACTATTGGCAAAGCTGAAACTGCCAGATTTTATCAAGAGAGAATAATTTAGATTAGTCTTAAAAGAGGGTATTTTAAGTTGCTAAAACTGGGTTAGGGGAAGGGGAGTGTAGAAAACAAAGAGAAATCTGAAAAGATCTTGGATAAAACTTATTGACTTAGCAAAGATGGTTGCTTTTCACCAAACAGTAGCCAATGTGTAATGTACAATCTTATCACCATTCATAGAGCCTTCCCCTTGTGTATATTGTATAATAGGACCATATTTATGGATTGTAAGAGTAATCATTATTGTGTCAAATTTCTTATTTAAAAACAACATGGTAGATAAAAAAATTTGGCTTGATGGTTTTATAGAACAGTTAGGACTTTTATAAAAATTGTAAACATGTTTGAGTAACACTTTTCCTTTTATAAAATGCGTTTTCATGAGCTCCAGCATAAGCCTGGGAGACAGGCTGGATCAGCGCTCTTATTCCTGTTTCATAAATGAGGAACTTGAGCCTTAGAGAGCCTCAGTGAACTGCACAGGGACGTGCTGACAGCCACGGTGGGAAGGCAGAAGATTCCAGATTTTCTTACTCTTGGTCTCCCTGTGTGTGTTGTTGCTTCAGTCATGTCCAACTCTTTGTGACCCCATGGACTGTAGCCCACCAAGCTCTTCTGTCCATGGGATTCTCCCAGCAAGAATAGTGGAGTGGGTTGCCATGCCCTCCTCCAGGGGATCTTCCTGACTCAGGGGTTGAACCCGCGTCTCCTACGTCTCTTGCACTGGCAGGTGGGTTCTTTACCACTAGCGCCACCTGGGAAGTCCTGGTCTCCCTGTGAAGGTGAAGGTGAAGTCGCTCAGTCGTGTCCGACTCTTTGCGACCCCGTGGACTGTAGCCTACCAGGCTCCTCCGTCCATGGGATTCTCCAGGCAAGAGTACTGGAGTGGGTTGCCATTTCCTTCTCCAGGGGATCTTCCCGACCCAGGGATCAAACCCAGGTCTCCCGCATTGGAGGCAGACGCTTTAACCTCTGAGCCACCAGGGAAGCCCGGGTCTCCCTGTATGCTTCCTCTAATCTATGGTTTCTTAAGGGAGAGGAAAACTCTCTTTTCTTTTCCTCTTTCCAAACTTGCACTTTCTCTCAGGGTGGTCTTCTGACAATTCTTTATGCGATAGTGTTGGGATCTTGAAACATATTAATATTTCTTATTGTTGAGGTGTCTGGAGGTTGAATTCTGATGGGAGGTTGGGAGGCCCTGCTCTGAGGACAGCCACAGGGGATGGAGGTTGAGCTTCCTAAATAGTGCTGCAGGAAGTGAGATTTACCAGAATTCTGGGGGGCTTAAGGGTACTTAGTGTTGCGAAAGGAAGGATCCTTGAGAAAGTTCAACCCCTCTCTTAACCGTAAGCACTAAACAGTTGCCAGCCAATCTGAAACCCCAGCCCAGAATTCTTCCTCATTCCAGCCTTCCAAGATCTAGGTAAACAAAAATATACATGCCATGTCAGGGGCAAGGTGTCACTGAGGAGTTAAGATATCACCTACCCTGGAGATATTGATAGCTGAATCACACATGTGCTCTCACGGGGCAACAAAAACATGACCGGGGCCAAGGCGTGTCAGCTGTACAGATTTTAGAGCTGCCAGTGGGATCCTTTGGTAATTTTTATACAACTAATTTGTATCAGATATTTAACAGCATTTTGTTCAGATCCTAGAAATCATCTTTTTGTTCTAGCTGGTAAGTAATAATGCTCTAATAAAATTTGAATCAGTCTTTACAATAAATGCAAATGCCTAGCACCTTTTTAAAAGGCTCAGTTAATAATGTCCTAGGCAGGACAAGGTAATTCAAAGGGCTAAATAATTGCAATAATTTCCTCATTAATTTATGTTTTTTTATTTAATTGAATTAATTTAGCTGATAGTAATGAACTTCAATATGAATTTTTATATTACTTCACTTAATCAAAAGGGGCAGTTTTAAATTCATTTCAGGATGTTAATAATAACTAAAGAATTAATTATTTATAAGGCACTTAATAAAGTCAGCTTCAGCTTGAGCTATTGTCATCTTATGGGATAGTTTCTGTATACATATCTAACGTCTTGCTTTATGTTGTTATAAAAGTCACCGCTGCAATTTTAAAATAGTTGTGATATTGTTGCATAAGATTCATGTTAAAATTACATTTCCAGAACTTACAGTGAAATGAGTTGGTTAAGATGTAAATTATTTATTAAAATCATCTCCTTTATTTCATTCACTTATACATATGCACTTAAAAAATATGTGATTTAGAAGTAAACATATTTTGGAATATGTACTTAAATGCCTAATTGGCACATTTCATGCTGAATAGATTTCATAAAGTATTAGTTAATCAGCAGCCCGATAAATAAATACTATAGGTATATTTATTTCTGAACTAGTTCTTCTGAATTAGGTCTTTTCCGTTACCTGGGATGCTGTTAGACTTAATCCCTGTAGGATCCATATTAGTTAATCTAATGTAAGAAGTGGGAGGGCTAGTTTTAAAAATTATCTTGGTACCAGGAAAACACTCACCTCAGGCATCATTTTAGGCACCAAATGGTTGTATAAATCAAGACTACCTGGTATCAACATTAGGGCATGCTGATATGAAAAAAATTCTTGTTACAAATTAAATATAGATAAACCACAATTTAGGGTGACTATCCAGTCATTGCTGTAGTAGCCCCAAAGTAGGGGTGAAAAACTTTTTAACACTGATCAGCCTCCACCAGATTAATTTGAGAAAGTACAGAACTCAAACTAACCTCCTAGCTCTGAATCAATCTTTTTTGTTTTTGTTTTTTTCTACACAGAGATAAATAGATAAATCACTGGAAGTTGATTCTTCCTGTTTCTACTAGTTTCTCATGGTGGGGCCTTTGTGCCAAGCCATATCTCAGGAAGGCCTCTGCAGAGCATGTGAAGAACAGGTGTGACAACACTTCTGGGACAAGAACCTCCTTTATAAACAGGAATCAGGCCCAGAATAAGGAGTTAATATGATCGCACTGAGTTTTGGTCACTGCCTCCTGCACAATGTAACAAACCTCCATCCATAGTTCCTCATATAATGTCTACCAGATCTAATCCCTTAAATCTAATTGTCACCTCCACTGTATAATAATACGGGACTTGATTTCGGTCATACCTAAATGGTCTAGTGGTTTTCCCTACTTCCTTCAATTTAAGCTTGGATTTTGCAATAAGGAGGTTCATGATCTATGCCACAGGCAGCTCCATGCAAATAGAAGGGGGAAAAGTGGAAGCAGTGACAGATTGCATTTTCTTGGGCTCCAGAATCACTGCGGATGGTGACTGCAGCCATGAAGTTAAAAGATGCTTGCTCCTTGGAAGAAAAGCTATGACAAAAAACAACAATAAAAAAAGAAAAGCTATGACAAACCTAGACAGCATATTAAAAATGAGAGACATCACTTTGTCAGCAAAGGTCCATCTAGTCAAAAGTTATGGGTTTTCCAGTAGTCATCTACAGATGTGAGAGTTGGACCATAAAGAAAGCTGAGAGCAGAATTGATGCTTTTGAATTGTGGTGCTGGAGGACCCTTGAGTCCCCTGGACTGCAAGGAGATTAACTCAGTGAATCCTAAAGGAAATCAACCCTGAATATTCATTGGAAGGACTGAGGCTCAAGCTGAAGCTCTAAAACTTTGGCCATCTGATGCAAAGAGCCTACTCATCAGAACACACCCTGATGCTGGGAAAGATTGATGGTAGGAGAAGGGGGCGACAGAGGATGGGATGGTTAGATAGCGTCACTGACTCAATGGACATGAATTTGTCCAAGTCCCAGCAGATAGTGGAGGACAGAGGAACCTGGCGTGCTGCAGTCCATGGGGTCACAAAGAGTCAGACATGACTTAGAGACTGAAGAAAAACAAATGTTCGTACTGACCACTGCATTAGATGTTTTATCCTGTAATCTTGTATTGCCATACATAATTAATGATGGTGTGTGAGCACAGAGATTGCTTTTAATTCTTATTATATATTGAAATAAAATATTCTCTTATTGGATGTACATTAGTATGCAAATTACTCTTTGTGTCATTTGGGCTCAATCCAGTGATCATATTCCTTCCATGCCTTTCAGGTTGTTAATAACCCGATGTGAAATTTATGGAAATGAATGCATGGTACATGAGATTATTAATGATCTTAAAGATAATTTTAGAAAAGACACACTATCTGACAAGTAATAAATTATCAAGATTGTTTACCTCAGACATAAAATTAATTTTTTTAAGATAACAAACTATCTGACCTATGACTGCACTGACTATATGACTTAACTGATCTCTGACCTAACTAAAGTGTATTTCTTCTCTTTTATGATTAATAGGCCTAGAAACTAGCTAACTAACCTCTTTCCTTGTAGTCCCTCTCTTTGGCTTTCCACATGTGACTGGGAGGCTGATACAAGGACTTCTCCAGTTCTTCAAGCCTGGTGCCTAGCAAAGATATAGAAGGCAAAGGTTAAAGGCCAACTTTGACCTGGTATATCAAGGACTTGACTCTTTATAGAAACGCTGTAGAAGTGTTTTCTGGGTAATACTCTCTCGGAGTTGAAGAGGTAACTTAGCAGGAGTTCCTAAGAACAGTGGTTCTTCCCTCAGTTTGGGGGAATGCAGGTACTTGTGTTTCTTTTCTTGGAAATTTTTACTATTTTGTGAGTGAATATGGAAGGGGCAGTGAGAGGCATCTGCTAGGAGTTAACACTAAGTGACACTTCTACATTATATGGTTAACAGTGAGCTTAGTCAACATTTTTTGTGCTTTATTTTCATATCCTATGCATACTATGACATAGGCCTGACCTAAATTTGTCCTGTAATAAGTGTGAAATGGGTCAAAATTGGTGTTTTTTACCTTCTCCATTGGTATGTTGTAGACAGAGAAATGTGTTAAGAATCAGGAAAGCAGAACTGTAATTCTGAATCTTTTACGAGCTATGTGATTTGCACAAAATCATTTCACTGTTATTGTTTGGGTGCTTGGATTGGATGATCTTTAAATTTATCTTCATGATTTATAATCTACAGATAATATACTGAGCATAGGATGGTTAAAATCAGTACCTTTCTGGTAAATATTATTAACTGGCTTTCAAAAAAATAAAACTGAGTGAAAAGAAAGCCATGTTTTATGATGTCTATTTCTAAATACTTCTGCCATGGCCAGTTTTAAGCTACCAAGGTCACTGTATGTGGAACTGGGAAGAAATGGGCACATTTACAGTTCCAAGCCACTAGGAACAGTTCTAACAAACTCTAAACCTGAAAACAGTAAATTATTCTACCATAAAAGACTGAAGAGTATGCAAATAGAGTTGAGAAGAATTAATAATGGTAAAAAAAAAAATTTTCCAGCATTAATGAGAAAATTAATGCATGGACTGTCTCAATTTTTAATACTTAAATGTCACGCTGTTACAGCTTTTTATTTATTTTTTAAATTTAAATTTATTTAAATTGGAGGCTAATTACTTTACAATATAATATTGGTTCTGCCACACATCAACATGAATCCACCACAGGCGTACATGTGTTTCCCATCCTGAATCCCCCTCCCTCCTCCCTCCCCATACCATGCCTCCGGGTCATCCCAGTACACCAGCCCCAAGCATCCTGTATCCTGTATCGAACCTGGACTGGCGATTCATTTCTTATATGATATTATACGTTTCCACGACATTCCCCCAAATCATCCCACCCTCTCCCTCTTCCACAGAGTCCAAAAGACTGTTCTATACATCTGTGTCTCTTTTGCTGTCTCACATACAGGGTTATCATTACCATTTTTCTAAATTCCATATATATGCGTTAGTATATTGTATTGGTGTTTTTCCTTCTGGCTTACTTCACTCTGTATAATCGGCTCCAGTTTCATCCACCTCATTAGAACTGATTCAAAAGTATTTTTTTTAATGGCTAAGTAATACTCCATTGTGTATATGTACCACAGCTTTCTTATCCATTCATCTGCTGATAGACATCTAGGTTGCTTCCATGTCCTGGCTATTATAAACAGTGCTGTGATGAACATTGGGGTACATGTGTCTCTTTCAATTCTGGTTTCCTCGGTGTGTATGCCCAGCAGTGGGACTTCTGGGTCATAAGGCAGTTCTATTTCCAGTTTTTTAAGGAATCTCCACACTGTTCTCCATAGTGGCTGTACTAGTTTGCATTCCCACCAACAGTGTAAGAGGCTTCCCTTTCCTCGATACCCTCTCCAGCATTTATTGCTTCTAGACTTTTGGATCACAGCCATTCTGACTGGCGTGAAATGGTACCTCATTTTGTGGTTTTGATTTGCATTTCTCTGATAATGAGTGATGCTGAGCATCTTTTCATGTGTTTGTTAGCCATCTGTATGTCTTCTTTAGAGGAATGTCTGTTTAGTTCTTTGGCCCAGTTTTTGATTGGGTCATTTATTTTTCTGGAATTGAGCTGCAGGAGTTGCTTGTATATTTTTGAGATTAGTTCTTTGCCAGTTGCTATTATTATAACAGCTTTTTAAAAGATTGGTAGGCCATGTGATGTTTTTCAGAAAAGTCACAGCTACCTATTACGACAATAATAGTTTCAAAAGTTGACTCTGGCAGTGTGGCAAGAAGCAGTATTTAGAATCTGATCTAAAGCTTTAAATGCATTTGCTATAGCTCCGAGATTAGTCTTAAGCCAAGACAGGACAGTGTTTACATCTCCATCACCCTGAAGATTAGTATGTGATATCAAGGAATGCCGGCAATACTGTACCTGGGCACCTGGGCACTGCTTATAGGCCACCGTGAGCATTAGAACAGAGCAGTATTGAAATGCTGCAAACAATGAAAACTAAAAATGAGTCCTCTCAAAGGGTGGAGAAAAGATATCAAAGATCATCACTCCAAGAGGAGGGATGAGGCCTGAAAGTCACTAGTACCAGCTACAAATATAACAGTCTATCTATAGAATATGGACTTTGCCAAGAGCCAGTTTTAGTCTTCATGTGACAAGCACCTATCATAAGATATTAACAAGAAAATTACTCAGAGAAGATAAAAATACATGTTTTAACTTAAAAAAAAAACAGCTAACTTTTAAAATAGCTTATTTCTATTAGAACTAGTACACATTGAACACTCAAAAAATCTATCATAATATCATTTTGCTTCCACTCTGTGGCTTAATGAATGATCAAGAGAAATGCATTATTTGGTTAAAAATAGGATATGGAGAGCCAGCAAGTATACCAGTGAGATGACTATTACGACTTTGACAGAGTGAAACACCCAGAACCCATGGCAGTCAAGGCAGCAACTCCCCTCCTTGTAGTGGATTTCACCAGATAAGACTATTACGGGAGGTCCTCTTAAAAGACTATACCACACTTTTGCTATTAATTTCTCAAGAAGTATTTTTTTAGTAACTATTTGGAGGAAGAAACAAAGGAGTCAAACAAATATCTGGTACTAACTATGTTTTCCAGAAGTGAAAAGTGAAAGTGAAGTCACTCAGTTGTGTCCGACTCTTTGAGACCCCATGGACTATAGCTTCCCAGGCTCCTCCGTCCATGGGATTTTCCAGGCAAGAGTACTGGAGTGGGTTGCCATTGCCTTCTCCAGAGGATCTTCCCGACCCAGGGATCGAACCCGGGTCTCCCGCTTTGTAGGCAGAGGCTTTACCATCTGAGCCACTAGGGATGTCCAGAAGATTGATATAATTCATTGCTCTCATTTTTTAAAAAAATGTATTATTTTTTGGCTGTGCTGGGTCTCTGTTGCGGAGCCAGAGCACTGTCTAGTTGTGGAATGCAGGCTTCTCACTGTGGTGGCTTCTCTTGTTGCAGAGAACGGGTTCTAGGGCGCGAGGGCTTCAGGAGTTGTGGCTCCCGAGCTCTAGAGGACAGGTTCAGTAGCTGTGGAGCACACACTTCCCTGCAGCATCTAGGGTCTTCCCAGATCAGGGATCAAACCTGTATCTCTTGCATTGGCAGGCAGATTCTTTACCACTGAGCCACCAGGGAAGGTCCATTATTCTCCTTTTTAAATAGTCAGATAAACACATGCCCTAAAGCCTGTCCTAGTATGGGGACTTAATTCAGCCTTTCCATTGAATGTCTCCATCTGTCTATAACAGATGTCTTCCCTCAAAATATCAGGCCATGACCATCTTCCCTATAGTTTCCCTGATTTGGCTCAAAGCCATCTCTAATCATTTCATGGAGCAAAGAGTTCTCTGAAACTGTCACTTTGTAAAGGAGTCTTAGTACCCACTCCTTACCAGAAGACCCAAGGCCTCTATCCCTATGACCTTCAGCTCCTAGGGCCTATATTGATATCTGATATCCCAGCTCCTCTTCATAGCTGACATCAGAAATTTGTTTAATTCTTTCAGTCTTGGTTAAGTATGAGATATTTTTATTAATATTTCTAAATTTAGCATTTCTATGTTTTGGAAAGTGGATGCAACCAGCTTAGTTTATCCTGTTGTATAGAATTTTAGAGTTGGGTGAAATATTAGAGGTCTTATCTTTACTCCATGAATTGAAATTTCAATTTATTTATATATCATCAGGTACCAGATGAGTTTGGCACTTGAAAAAAATTACTCGGATTTCTTATATTCATATCAAATCTCTAAGCTAGCGATTCAATTCTACATATAGCAAGTATCGCCAGTGTACTGGGCTGCTGAAGATAACAAAAGGTATAAATTATAGACTCTGACTTTAAAGGGAGCTCATATTTTAAAAATAAGGGTTCCAAATGTGGACAGATAATTGTAAAATGATGTAATAAGTCTATTACCAGAAGCATGAATGGAATGTTTTGATAGACTTGAGGCTCACTGCAGCACACAGAAGTCAGAGAAAACTGGAGACCATGCTACTGGTGATAGATTATGAAGAATCTGTAAATGTGTGTGTGCATGTGTGTGTGTCTATAGAGCTGGCGGTGGTAATAAGGACATTCCAGGCAGAGGGAAGAGACTGCTGATGCCAAAATAAACTGTGCTGATAGTGACTGTGTAGGAGTCAAAAAATATATTAAAAAGGACCTCTACAAGTCATGGGCTATATAGGGTTTAATTCAACAAACAGTTGTGAGGTCAACTTTGTGGAAACCATCTGCCATCGAAAAACATACCTTGCATGTAGATGTGGCAGGGATTGTATGCTTCCTTATTTTACTGTTGAGAATATTAAATATTATTCATAATTTGAATGTTTTAAAAAACCTTCCAAGTTTTTCAAAATAAGCCTAAATGTATCATTTTAAGAGAGAACAAGTGCAAAGTTGTAATGGGGGCTGGCCACTATTATGTTTTCACACAGCCACCCTCACAACTCAGGTCTTCACCCTCTCTCACTACCTACCACCCTATTCAGTTCACATCTCTGCTCCTCCATCTTTCTCTGCCTTTTCAGGAAGGCAACATTAAGACTCAGAAGCACTTCTCCCAAATAATCATCAGTGCTACACTGATTATGCAGTCAAATAAGTCATCAAAGACTGAAGGAATCGATAGGATGACTTATTTTCCTAATCAGGGTAGATGATGGTAAATGCTGTTAGAGGAATCATGGTAAAATTTTCTTTTCTCATTAATTCTCATATTTTTCTTTGTATATATTCTATGGAGATCACAGAATGATACAACCACTGATTATGTCAGTGTCTTGCAAGGAGAAGTATTTTATTTGGTGAATGACTGAATATAAGTTAATTGAGCAAAAAAAAACCAACACAGCTGCTGGGACAACTTGACATCTACCTGCAAGAATGAAGTTGGCTACTTATCTCACTCCACACATAAAAATCAAATTAAAGATCTTGGGAGGGGGTCAATGGGGAATGCCTGCTCATAGGTAGAGGATTTCTTCTTTGGGTTTTAAAAATGTTCTGAAATTAACAGTGATTATTGCACAGGCTTGTGAATCTACTAAAATACATGAATTATCATTCTAAAAGGGTGAGTTTTAAGGTATATAAATTATATCTGAATAAAAAATACAGATGACAAAAAAACCCCAAAACAAACTTCAGTGATAAAACCATAGTCTGGAAAGTTGGACTGAGGTTCTTATTGAAATATTCTACTTACGTAGTCCTAATACTGAAAAGAGGAATACAAGTTAAAGATAAAAGAACATGTTTTAGTTAAAACAAAATTGAAAATAGTCAAAAAGATATACCGTATTTTAATAATTTTAATATGCATATTTTTTCACATTTCTGAAATGGAAATGAATCCTATAATTGAAAGGGTGTCACAGTTTACTTGGATGCATTTTTCTTTCTTCATGGTGCATAAAACTGTGATATATCTTAGAGTCAATGAAATGTTTGATTTTTAGAATCATGTGGCAGAGGCTGCCAGCTGTCCTTCAATGTGTTCTCCTCTTCCTAAACAGTAATAAAAATTTGAACTGGGTAAATGACTGCCCAGTCAAAACTATATTTCAAGTTTTCTTGATAGCTAATTGTGGCCACATGCCTAAGTTCTGGCTAATAGTATGTATGCAGAAGTAACATGTGCAACTTCTGGTTTGTGCCCTTAAAGAGAAGGAACATGCCCTCCCTTCTCTTCTTCCTCCCTATTTTTACCTTCTCTTCTTTTTCCTCCTCCCTCCTCTGAGATTCCCTTCCTTCCAAACTGCAGATGTGATAGTGGGAGTTGAATAGCCATCCTGATCTATGAGATAGAACCCCAGTGTTGAGGGTGGTAGATCAATGAAAAAAGACGCCTGAGTTCTTAATAACTATGAATCCAATACACTAGTCCTACATTGACTCTGTAAGGTGTTACATGAGAGAAAAATCAAGTTCTACTTTGTCTACGTCACTCTTAGTTTTAGTGTCTTAGCTACAGAAGCTGAACAATATATAATATGAGTAGTTTCTGACTGTCATTTTTTTACAACTGTTATTACTTTCTCCGATGGGCTAGATAATGCTCCCTCTAAACACACACACACGTCTGGGCCAAAAGTGAGTTACCAAATGTAACATGTACTTAAAAGGAATGTATGGTGAATAGCTTTTCACTTTTCTTTATCATGGAAGAATGATTTCAGCCCACATTCAGTCTATATTTCTAAAGAATACCTCTGTTAGGACTGTCTGTTCAGTGCTGTGGGGAGACAGCCTTTTCAGTGCAACAAGATTTCTTGATAATGCTAAGCCTGCCTCGTCAGTTGAATTCTTCTGGCTTTGTGTTGATGTGGTAAAAATACATGATCGGATTTCACCATTAAGAAAATTCTTTCAGCAATACATGTACAGTCAAGTTTGATTCCTGGATAGCTGAACATTTGGGTCATGCGTTTTAAAAAATAAATGTCTCATGACAAAACTTTATGAAGATGTAACAATCTGGGAGTCTAGCTCTGTCAGAGAGGCAAGGGTGTGGACAGTTGTGCTGTGGGGGGTGAGGCTACTCTGTCCTTTTAACAGCCATGCTCTTGTTCTTCATATCTGAGGAGAAGGAACGGTGAGGAGGCCTGTGGGCTTGATTTTATTAATGCCACCATCTAGAATACAGATTCTTGGATATTTCATCTTCACAAGATGAGCTGCAAACTGAAAAAAAAAAAAAAAGGAGAAATTTACAAAGGATACACAAAATTGATATCTGTCTAATCCCATTTTTTTCTCAAGCTGCCCCTCTCCAGTATTCTTGCCTGGAAAATCCCATGGGCGGGGGAGCCTGGTAGGCTGCAGTTCATGGGGTTGCAAAGAGTCGGGCATGACTGAGTGACTTTACTTTCACATTTCATTTTCATGCATTGGAGAAGGAAATGGCAACCCACTCCAGTGTTCTTGCCTGGAGAATCCCAGGGATGGGGGAGCCTGGTGGGCTGCTGTCTATGGGGTCGCACAGAGTCGGACACGACTGAAGTGACTTAGCAGCAGCAGCAGCAACAGACAAAACAATGGTGATATCACTGCTGTCACTGTTCTATCAACGAATCACTAGTTTAGTTATATAAATTAAATCCCTGTTTCAAATGTATTCATGCTATGGTATAAATGTGTCTCTTTAGTTCTCTTTTAAACTTGTTTGAATAGGCAGTAAATATACATGGTAAACAGTTCTAACAATATAAAAGGGTAAGCAGCGAGACCTAAACTCCTCTTACATTTCTTCTTAGCCCCCAACCCCAGAAATCATCAACATTCCTATTTTTCCTATATCATTCCAGTGATTGCCAAAACATTCTCAAATCTATATTTTGAACAATTCTTATAGTATTTTCAACATATTAATTATTGCAATTATGTGCACAATATCCCAGAGAGGGCCAATGTGGTTTAGTTGCTAAGTCATGTCCGACTCTTCTGTGGCCCTATGGACTGTAACCCTCCAGGCTCCTCTGTCTATGGGATTTCCCAGGCAAGAATACTGGAGCACACTGCAATTCCTTTCTCCAGGGGATCTTCCTGGATGAGGGATAGAACCCATGTCTCCTTCACTGGCAGGTGGATTCTTTACTGCTGAGCTACCAGGGAAGGGAAGGTCCATAAACTGGTTCTAACATGTTTTTGGAGCAACTGCAATGAACAGTTTGAGACTATAAACTTGGAATAAATAGGAAGGACTGATCTAAGAAGTCTTCTAGATGCCTATCAAAGCAGGGCTTTGAAAAATTATCAAGACATACACACATCTCCCTGGCTTGCCCATGTCTATGTATCCAGGATCATTGATTATCTTTCTCTAGTCCTTGTACTTGAGTTGTGGACTGCAATCAGTCCCCTGATAGGGATCACTTTAGGACTCAGAGTCTTTTTTTTGTTGTACACTGTTGGAAACAGGCTCCAGCTCCCACCAACTCCTGGGTTTTAGTTTCTCCTCAAAACAATCCCCCTCCCACCTGCCTAATTTCTACTTATTTCCCTACTCAGGCAATTCCTTGTTTAGGAGCCAAGTTTGCATTAGGAGACCCTCTTCTCAGCCCCCAGGTTTTTTGTGCAAATCTTTATCTTTGGCTTACATCAATGTAAATTGCCTATTTAAGAGTCTGCTTCTCTAGCAAACTGCAAACTCCTCTAGGACAGTGACAGTGTTGTTTATGTTTATTTTTTTGGCCACACTGTATGGCGTGTAGTTCCTTGACTAGAGGTCGAACCTGTGCCCCTTCCCGTGGAAGTGCAGAGTCTTAACCATTGGACCGCCTGGGAAGTTCCCCGTATCTTTTTATCTCTAATGCCCTGGATATGGCAGGGACTCAATATCTGCCTATTGATCTGAACTAAACTATGATACAGGACTAATAACTGAGGGCAAAAGAGTGAAGTAGAGAAGGTTTTCTTGGGCTCTCTGGCATTCCCTCTCTGTATGTGGTGTCCTGTTCCTCCTCCTTGGGTGTTTGTGTCCTCACGTTCTTCTCAATTACTTTATCATAAGCTGATCTCAGATCCTTCAAGAAGAATGACTAATACTTGCTCACAATGCTATTGTCTCTTGGGAGTATTTGAAGCTCATCTGAAGCTTAATATTGGTGGAATCTCAAGCCAGCAGTCTTGACTTTATGGCTCAAGAGAATCAGCTGAGTGGTTTGGTCAGGGTAACTTCGAGGCCTCACTCAGAGATTCTGTTAATAAGCAATAGTTCTGGGCTCAGAAATGTGTTTTTGTTGTTGTTGTTGTTGTTGTTTTGTTTTTAAACAAACACCATTAGATGATTCTAAAGCAAGTCTGTGGACAATATTTTCAAAAATACTATCTTAAGCCCAAAGGATAAAGGTATTGGTAAGCAGGTAAAACAGATGTTGCTGGGTTTGGATCTTAGCAATTTTCAGAACAACTCACAGAAATGGACCTCAGTATTGCTGACCCCACTTATCTTCTTCATTTCTATAGAGCCTTAAGAGATTCAAAGGCCATGTACCTTTCAAACCCTACGCTCTTCCAGAGACACTGAGGGTCTCCTTAATAGTAGTTAATGTTGAAGAGAAAAAGTGCCCCTTGATCCAAAAGGTATCATGTGAGCTAGAGTGCAAAGGGATCTGATCTTCATCCTGTTCTTCCTGCTTATTTATCCTTGAACCCCAGTCCTTCAGAACAGAGGCACCAGACTCATCTGCCCTGAGTCATTGCAGGCAGCAAGCCCCTGGTACTATATGATTACTGAAACACCTTGGCTTCATTCTTCCACATGCAGTGATACAATTACCATTTAGGTCGAAATTCTAAAATAAACATACCATTACTCAAAAGGTCTTGTGGATAAGCAGTCTTAGCGTTCAGTACTTTCAAAACACTGCAGAACTCAGAAAATGAGTAAGACAGGACTTACTGTACATTTAACTAATCTCTCTGAAACTCTGCTGTAGAGCTGGAAAGCTCCCACTGTTATTTTAAGAGGAAGGACATAACAAGTAGGTTACTATTGAGCTGGAAAATGGTAAAGGCGAAGCAAGCAGAACTGAGCATTTTATAACAATCAGACTGCTGCAATGTGGGAGGTCTAAGAAGAAAAGCAGAAATGGAGTAACAAGGAGATGGCACATGTTTAGGTGCCTTGAAAAGAGGCAAGCCTGTGCTTAAGAAAAAGAGCAAGTGTTGAGTTTTCAGGTTAAGATTATGAGTTCTGCTCCCCCAATCCTCTGCTTGTTGTTCCAATGATCCACGCAACATACTTGGCCCTAACAGTGAAGCCATGACAGCATCTTTCCACTTCTGTGACGGAAACAGCTCTTCTCCATCTATTCCTTCGTTCATTCATTTATGTATCAATCAAACATTTCATTGAACACCCACGAAGTACCAGGCACTGTTGCAGTTTCTGCAGCGCTTACAGTGAAGGAGACAGTAACAATATTCAGCAGTACTGCTATTATACAAGCAGAAATTCAAGGCACTTCTGTATTTAACAGAAGTTTGGAGGGGGACCTGTTGCCCTCTCCCCACTACTCTTTCATTAGTGATACCTGGAGGGAATGAGAACCCAGGTGTGATGGCCACAGGCATTGTACTGATCTTTGAGGCTATAGCTGGGCAGGTTAGGGAGGAAAGAAAGCGCTATGAATTCCTGTGTGAAAACAGCCACTTATGGAGAAGACATGGTGGAACAGAAGAGAACCAGGCGTACAGAGTTCAGGTTTCAACTATCTTCTGCTCTCTATCCGGCTCTGGCATTGGTGTGAAGGGCCTGGTGTAGACTGCAGGCCTACAGTCTACAACTCTGGGAGAGGCCTGACTTCAAGCAGAAATCACAAACCTAGACTTACAGAACAATATCCTTGGTGGAAGTGGCAATATATCACATTGGACCAGTGCTATGAAGCCATCAAAATCATCTAGCTACTTTTAGTAAACAGTGATACCCAGGCCCACTCTACATCAGTAAGAAGTAGAGTTTCTCGGGATGAATCTCCAGTATCATTTTTGTTTTATTCACCTAGAATCCAGTGTGATTTTATTGTGTAACCAGATTGATGACAGCTTTGTTAGATAACGAGATTCATTTGCTGTTCATGTTTGTTTGGGACCTCAAACTCTAATTCTTGTAAGTATAGTCCAGTGTGGAGAGCAAGTCATTTTGCACTAAAAGAGGCTGCCATGTTGTGGGGCTGGAATTTGCAAGACCAAGTCTTGTGTGGAGACAATGGGGTTCCTCAAACTGCACAATGAGTGCAGATCTTGGAAAAGACCCTGAGGCTGGGAAAGACTGAGGGCAGGAGAACAGGGTGACAGAGGATGAGATAGTTGGATGGCATCACTGACTCAAGGGATGTGAGTTTGAGCAAACTCCAGGAGAGAGTGAAGGACAGGGAAGCCTGGTGTGCTGCAGTCCATGAAATCAGAAACAGTCAGACATAACTTAGCGACTGAACAAGAAGAAGAAGACAACATCATATGTGGAGATGGCAGAATGTAGTATTTTCTGGGATAGAATTTTGGGAATTACAACAATAGTGGCAGCTGCATGTCTTGTGGGATGTGGAGAGGGCAAAGCTCTTGCATTTTTATCATTCTTCTGGTTAGTGGGATCTGGCAGTGGTATTCGTTTCTAGGGTAGGCACACTTCAAATCAGCCCTGTCTGAAAATGGCAGGCTCTTGTGCGTGCCACTCATCTCTCTTTATCTTGCATCTTAGCTTGCAATAAGAGGCTGGCATGTTTGTCCAAGGAAATCAAGTTCTACTGTAGGAGGAGAGTGAGTGGAGAAGAGGGATTTTTGATCTGCCACAGAGTAGTGCAGGTTAACCAAGGCCAAGAAATCACAGCTGAGAACAGGTAAAAGGTGTGAGGGGACTAGAGCAGGATCACATTGTTTCTCACTGAGTATCCCAGGAGACTCTGTAGTAGAACGTACAGTAGCAGCAGGAATTTAAGAAAACTGGGCTTCTAAGAGATTCCGCAAGGAGCGCATTGCAGATAATAAAGTTCCTTGATGTGAAAGTCTGGCCTTGTGAGCTTTAAGTTTATAGTGGGGACTTGATAATGGTCATGAATTGACCAGCTTCCTGGTGAAAGTCAAACTGAGAAATCTAATATGAACAAAATACAGGTGATTTCTCCATCTAGAGAATAGGGTTGCCTTGGGTCAAATATAACTCAAGTACTGTCTTGTCCTGACCCTTGAGATTTCTGGGGTCACTAATAAATGTTCTGATAATTTTAATCATTTAACTCAGTGATCCCAATTAGAAACATAAGAGTTGTGACAAGCATTAGAAGGAAAGAGGTAGAAATACTGTATGATTTCACTTACATGTGGAATTAAAAACAGTCAGGCTCATGGAAGCAGAGATAGAATGGTGGTTGCCAGGAGTGAGGGGATCAATGGGAGGAGATGGGCAGATGTAGGTCAAAGGGTACAAAGTTTCAGTTGTGCAAGATGAATAAATTCTGGAGATCTAATGTATATCATAGTGACTACAGTTACTATATACAGCAAGTATAACAGTACTGCATGGTATACTTGAAATTTGCTAAGAAAGAAAATGGTAACTATGTGAAGTGATGGATATGTGAATTAGCTTGAATTTGGTGATCATTTAATAATGTATATATATCAAAACATCAAGTTGTACATGTTTAATATATACCAGTCTTCTGTGTCAATTATACCTTATTAACACTGAAACAAAAAAGAGGGCTATATAAGGTGTGAAACCAGTTTTCACAGTATTAACATTTAATAACAATTAGGCAGTGGCTACTTTACTTTCTTATTTCACTCACAGAAGCAAAATCAGCAGGAGGGCAAAACCAAGAAGGTGAACACAAGGTCAGTAATCATCTTACACCCTTATCAAAGGTACCTGTGACAAGTAAGGAGCAGGACAGGTAATTCCAGGTTATTAGTCTAGCACGTTATACTGAAATATGGTTAATTATGCTTTAATAAAAAAATGAGAATTTACAAAAACAGATATTATATGGTCTAAGCTTTCTGGTCCATGTTTTTTTTAGAGATAACTATCCTAATGGTGTTTGGGATATTCAGAATCCATGCTATGGTATACATTAGTCTTCTATTCTTGGAACTAATCTTTGGGGATTAAGAAATGTGATAGTATAAAAATTTCATATTAAAAAACACTTTTAATTGCTTTGTTTTATGTAAGAAGACATATAAATAATTGCAGTGCACTAACTCAATGTGTTTTCTCATTTTACTTTTCTGTTGCCAATGTTTTCTGTCTCCATTTCATCTCTTCCCATTCTCTTTCTCTTTCTCTTTTCATTAAGAAAAATATCTAAAAATATGAAAATAGATATACATGAGTATAATCAGCCTGTAGGTATCCAACACCCAGCTTGAACAATTATAACTCATAGATAATTTATTTCATTTATTCCTCCTACTCAAGCCTCTCAACCACAATTATCATCCTGATATAAATCCCATATATCATTTAGCACATAAATATGTATCTCTGAAATAAAATGACTTAAAAAATATAACCATAGGATGACTATCACATTCAATATATTAACAATAATCCCTAATATAATTAAATATTCAGTAAGTGTTCAAATTTCTAACCACTTCATATATGTTACCTACTCATCCATCTCTCCCAATATACTGTATGCTCCATAAAAGTAAGGACTTTGTCTAGAACAGAGTCTAGTCCATAGCATTTTCTCTAATATCTGCTGAAAAACAGATCCCTTTATTCAACAAATATTTTCTGAACACCTACTATGTGTCAGGTATTATGCTAGGTACTGGTTAAGCTGCCTTACTGCCAATGGAAGAGGTAGAAAGGACTTTTGGGCAAACAGCAAGGAAATTGGTTCTGGTAAGAGTTAAATGCTATTTTCTTTTATCCTTTACTAATAGGGCATTCTTTCAAATTTTGCATAAGTTGTAAGAGGTAAGGTGATTTTTAAAAATGTCTTTAAAAGTTATCAATATAAAAAACATTTATACAAAAAAAGTAATTATGATGAAGCTTATATAGAAATAATAAACTTTGTGATAATTTTTATGTAGAATCCAAAGAGCTGTCAGATGAGAGACAAAGTCCTTTGTCATTTCCACAGTTAAGGAACCAAAGCAGATGAATGAATATGAAGACAATACAGTGAAAGTTTCACTTCTACTCTTGGCCTCCATTCTTAGTCCTTTTTCTCTCGATGGATTTGGTAATTTTTAATGGTATGTGGGCCATTCAAGGGGTATATGGAGAAAAAGATATGTTAATATTTTCATGTACAGTGATAAGTTTCTTGTCTTTGTCTCTTCTGTTTTACTGTCATGTGTGATTCTAACAAAATCCCAGAGGAATAAAAGAAAGGAAAATAATTTTAATGTTTTAAAGTATACACTTTGAATAGAAATGACAAGAAAAACAAATATTTCCCGAAGTCACAAAATAATGTAAGCACAACAGAAGTCAAGGCAACTTCTGCTCCATTGTTGGCTTTGTTTACAGATCAATATAAGGTTTTTTTTTCTTTCACACGTCCAAATGATATTTTCCCTCTCTTCCTTTTCCATTTTCCTTTGATTTTTGTTTCCCTTGTTGCTCATATTGGATCACAGCCTTGTCTAACTCAATGAAACTATGAGCCATGCTGCATAGGACCACCCAAGATGGACGAGTCATGGTGGAGAGTTCTGACAAAATGTGGTCCATTGGAGAAGAGAATGGCAAACCACTTCAGCATTCTTACCTTGAGAACACCATGAATGGTATGAAAAGGCAAAAAGATATGACACTGAAAGATGAACTCCCCAGGAAGGAAGGTGCCCGGCATGCTACTGGAGAACAGTGGAGAAACAGCTCCAGAAGGAAAGAAGAGGCTGAGCCAAAGCAGAAACAATGCCCAGTTGTGGATGTGTCTCCTGGTAAAGTCCAATGTTTGTAAAGAACAATACTGCATAGGAACTTGGAATGTTAGGTCCATGAATCGAGGTAAATTAGAAGTGGTCAAACAGGAGATAGCAAGAGTGAACATTGACATTTTAGGAATCAGTGAACTAAAATGGACTAGAATTGGCAAATTTAATTCAGATAACCATTATATCTACTACTGTAGGCAAGAATCCCTTAGAAGAAATGGAGTAGCCCTCATAGTCAACAGAAGAGTCAGGAATGCAGTACTTGGGAACAATCTAAAAATGACAGAATGATCTCTGTTCATTTCAAAGCAAACCATTCAATATCACAGGAATCCAACTCTATGCCTCAACCACCAGTGCTGAAGAAGCTGAAGTCAAAGACATATAAGACCTTCTAGGACTAACATGAAAACAAGATGTCCTTTTCATCATAGGGGACTGGAATATGAAGTATGAAAGTATGAAGTCAAGAGATACATGGAGTAACAGGCAAGTTTGGTCTTGGAGTACAAACTGAGGCATGGCAAAGGTTAACAGTTTTGCCAAGAGAATGTACTGGTCATAGCAAACACCCTCTTCCAACAACACGAGAGATGACTCTACACCAGGACATCACCAGATGGTCAATACTGAGATCAGATTGATTATATCCTTTGCAGCTGAAGACAGAGAAGCTCTAAACAGTCAGCAAAAACAAGACTGGGAGCTGACTGTGGCTCAGATCATGAACTCCTTACTGCCAAATTCAGACTTAAATTGAAGAAAGTAGAGAAAACCACTAGACCATTCAGGTATGACCCAAATCAAATCCCTTACAATTTACAGTGGAAGTGACAAAGAGATTCAAGGGATTAGATCTGATAGAGTACCTGAAGAACTATGGACAGAGGTTTGCAACATTGTACAGGAGATGGTGATCAAAACCATCCCCAAGAAAAAGAAATGCAAAAAGGCAAAATGGTTGTCTGGGGAGGCCTTACAAATAGCTGAGAAAAGAAGAGAAGCAAAAAGGCAAAGGAAAAGGAAAAATTTAACCATCTGAATGCAGAGTTCCAAAGAATGGCAAGGAGAGATAAGAACGCCTTCCTCAGTGATCAGTGCAAAGAAACAGAGGAAAACAACAGAATGGGAAAGACTAAAGATCTCTTCAAGAAAATTAGAGATACCAAGGGAACACTTCATGTAAAGATGGCACAATAAGGGACAGAAATGGTATGGACCTAACAGAAGCAGAAGATATTAAGAAGAGGTGGCAAGAATACACAAAATATCTATACAAAAAAGATTTTAATGACACGGATAACCATGATGGTATGATCACTCACCTAGAGCCAGACATCCTGGAATGTGAAGTCAAGTGGGCCTTAGAAAGCATCACTACGAACAAAGCTAGTGAAGGTGATGGAATTCCAGTTGAGCTATTTCAAATCCTGAAAGATGATGCTGTGAAAGTGCTGCACTCAATAGGCCAGCAAATTTGGAAAATGCAGCAGTGGCCACAGGACTGGAAAAGGTCAGTTTTCATTCCAATCCCAAAGAAAGGCAATGCCAAAGAATGCTCAAACTACCACACAACTGCACTCATCTCCCATGATAGGAAAGTAACGTTCAAAATTCTCCAAGCCAGGCTTCAACAGTACATGAACTTTAACCTTCCAGTACAAGCTGGATTTAGAAAAGGCAGAGGAACCAGAGATCAAATTGCCAATATCCACTGGATAACAGAAAAAGCAAGAGAGTTCCAGAAAATATCTACTTCTGCTTTATTGACTATGCCAAAGCGTTTGACTGTGTGGATCACAACAAACTGGAAAATTCTTAAAGAGATGGGAATACCAGACCAGTTCACCCGCCTCCTGAGAAATGTGTATGCGGGTCAAGAAGCAACAGTTAGAATTGGACATGGAACAATGGACTAGTTCAAAATTGGGAAAGACATGCATCAAGGCTGTATATTGTCACCCTGTTTATTTAACTTATATGCAGAGTACATCATGCAAAATGCCAGGCTGGATGAAGCAGAAGCTGGAATCAAGATTGCCAGGAGAAGCATCAATAACCTCAGATATGCAGATGACACAACCCTTACGGCATAAAGCAAAGAAGAACTAAAGAGCCTCTTGATGAAAGTGAAAGAGGTGAGTGAAAAAGCTGGCTTAAAAGTCAACATTCAAAAAACGAAGATCATGGCAACCGGTCCCATCACTTCATGGCAAATAGATGGGGAAACAATGGAAACAGTGACAGACGATTTTGGGGGGCTCCAAAATCACTACAGATGGTGACTGCAGTCATGAAATTAAAAGATGTTTGCTCTTTGGAAAAAAAGCTATGGCCAACCTAGACAGCATATTTAAAAGCAGAGACATTACTTTGCTGACAAAGGTCTCTCTAGTTAAAGCTATGATTTTTTCAGCAGTCATGTATGGATGTGAGAGTTGTACCATAAAGAAAGCTGAGTGCCAAAGGGCTGATGCTTTTGAACTGTGGTGTTGGAGAAGACTCTTGAGTATCCCTTGGACTGCAAGGAGAGCAAAACAGTCAATCCCAAAAGAAATTAATCCTGAATATATACACTGGAAGGACTGATGCTGAAACTGAAGCTCCAATACTTTAGCTACCTGATGTGAAGACGTGACTCATTTGAAAAGACCCTGATGCTGGGAGAGACTGAAGGCAGGAGGAGAAGAGGATGACAGAGGATAAGATGGTTGGATGGTATCACCGACTCAATGGATATAAGTGTGAATAAGCTCCAGGAGTTGGTGAAGGACAGGGAAGCCTGGTGTGCTGCAGTCCATGGGGTCACAAAGAGTTGGACTTGACTGATCGACTGAAAAACAACAATAAACCCAATCACTTGCACTAAAGCAAAATTTTCTTATATATAAGATATTAATATTTAGTAATGGAGACAATGGATTTTTATAATTTCTTGAAACAAATACAAGTTATATCTTTTAATGGTCTTTTGACAATCTCCTTTCAGGCTATCAGCTGGACTTTGCCTCCTCTCCTAAAATAATACATTTATAATAAGTGGCGCAGTGGTAATGAATCTGCCTACAATGCAGGGGAATGTGAGTTTGATCCTAGGGTTAGGAAGATCCTCTGGAGAAAGGAATGGCAACTTTTGTCTGGGAAATTTCATGGATAGAGGAGCCTGGCAGGCTACAATCCATAGAGTTGCAAACAGTTGGACACGACTGAGTGAGTGAACACACACAAAGAAAAGCCCTACATCTTTTTGTTTTGTATTATAGAATACTAAGTGTTTATAACTGGAAGGATTCTATACAAACCCATATAGTTTTCACTCTCTTTTGAATTCCAGTCTGAACCTCTAAATACTTGACTGACATTTTTTTATACTAGCGTCCCATGAGCACTTCAAACTCAGTATATCCTAACATCATTACATTCCCTCCAAACCTACTTTATTTTCTCTTCTTTATCTGTTAAAGGTATTGGCAACCTCCCCAAAATCAAATCTGAAAACTTTAAGGTGATATTTTACTTAAAAAAAATAAAAACTTCCTTTGGCTCCATACCCGATTAGGCACAAAACTGTGTTAGTTCTGTGATTTATCTTGGATCCATTCCCTCTTTTCCATTACTCAGCTCATACTTCATTTTAGACCCCAATTACTCTTGAATTAGTTCCTCAGTTGTTCTTGCACTTTTAGTTCTTCCCATTCCATTTTACCCAGTACCCTGCTACCTACATGGTAACATTATGGAGGACCTTCAGGAAATCCCCAGTAACTGTTGTGTAGAGATATGTTCCTTCGTAGGGCTAGTACCCTTCAGCAAGATCTGTGGATTTCTTATAAGGAATAGCTTGTTTATTTATAGTCAGTAAGGGCAATCTGTAGTACCTAAAAGTTCTTATTCAAAGTTTTATTTTGATAATATTAAGTCTAAAGTTTCTTTGAATTTTGAGAATGACAAAAGAAATTCATTTTAGACTTATACTTGCTTATTCTTTAGGTTAAAGGTTGTCCTTTAGTATCTTAAACAAGGTAAAAGAAGATAGTGACAGTATGCTACCAGATGCATTGAATCACATAATAATAGCAGGGAGGCCATTTCCTGAAATCTCTTGAAAGTTGCAGAGCTTTGGCTGTCAGTCTCAGAGAAACCCCTCTGTTGTCTTTTCTCAACAGCCATTTGAGCTTTGCTGACACCGGGGACTTAGAAACTATTTAGATAGTGGGAGACTGCAAGCTTAAGACAGAAGGTCAACTAAAGGTAGAATCTGGATAGAACCTGGCACTGAAATAGACTGGGAATATAGGAAGAGTGAAATTCTTTAACTGGTCTCTAGTTCTTGGTGTTTTAAAATTTCAATTTCTTTGGGAACATGGGCAAAAGAGAGGGGAGACTAAAAATAACTTTCTAAATGATTTTCTAAACTACAGCTGAGAATGTTACTTTCCTTCTTTAAAATCTTTAATAGCTCCCCACTGCTAAAATGTAAACTCCCTAGCATAGTATTGAAAGCCTTCTATAACCAAATACCCAACCTATCTTTCCAGCCTTATCTGTAGTTAAAATGCTCTTCAGAGAAGCCCTGTGCTTTCTAATCAGCCTGTGTTATTTCCTTTGCCTGGAATGTTCCCGCCTGACTACGCCCTCATCTCAACACTTTACCTTACTGAAATCCTACTGATAATTCAAGATCTAGGTCTATTATCACCTTCCCCATGAAACTTGAGGAATCCTTCACTTAACTTGAAGAAATTCCTTCCTTCTCACTGATTTTCTACAACTTTAACTATAAATCTCATAGCACATTGCAGATTCCACTTTTGTTTTAATCAGTTGTATATGTCTTATCTTTTTAATTAGATTTTTTCACTTCACATATGTCTTATCTTAATTAGATTGCAAGTTTTATATGGCCAAAGACTGCCTTTCTCATTTCTGCTTCCTCATAATAGTTTCCATCATGTAGACACTCAATGTTTGTTGTCTTAAACTAAACTTGTAGTTGATATTAGCATTTTTTCTATCGACTTCTTTTTACTAATTTCTATAAGTGCACTGTCTACTGCAAACTATTATTTTTAAGATGTTCATTCTTAACTTAGTCATTAATTTAACCATCACATATGAATTGAGTGCTTGCTACCTGAAGGGCACTATGCTAGGGGCTGAGGGTGTGACAAGGAATACAATGTAATTCCTATCCTCAGTGAGCCTGGAGTTCAGTAGGAGATGCAGGTAAGTGGACAGGTGACTACAATGCCATTTGATAAATGCTACACAGAACCATTATTTAAGGTTGTACAAATTGTGCCTGACATGAGAGAACATGGAAAAGAGGTGAGTGAAGCATGAAATGTACCCATCCTCTCCAATCCAAGTTTTGTGGCCTTACATGGCGCTGTGTTCCTAAATGAACACATTTATCTAACGCACAAAGAAATTCTGTGAAGTGAAGTGAAGTCGCTCAGTCGTGTCTGACTCTTTGCGACCCCATGGACTGTAGCCTACCAGGCTCCTCTGTCCATGGAATTTTCCAGGCAATAGTACTGGAGTGGATTGCCATTTCCTTCTCCAGCGGATCTTCCCGACCCAGGGATCGAACCCAGGTCTCCTGCACTGTAGACAGATGCTTTACCGTCTGAGCCACCAGGGAAGTCCTACTCAATGTCACCATAAGAGTAAGTAAAATATTTTCTATGAGCACTTGGAAAAGCTACTTAGTTCCAGACTTGAGGAATTAAGAATGAATTCCATGAAGAAATGCTATATGAACAGCTTTTCAAGACAAAAGGGTGAACAGAAATAAGAATGCTTCAAATAGAGAGAAGTACAAAGAGACAGTTAGTATATAAGGGACTATGAGTAGTTTAATTATGGCTGGACTCTAAGAGCAGTGAGAATGAGCTTGAGAAACAGAGTCCAATTCAAGAAAGGCCTTATAAACTATGACTAGAGTTTGAATTTTGATGGCAATGGGAAGTCATACAGGCACTCTGACAATGATCAGGTATCATTTCACAAATCTCATCGGTTGTAGGGTGGAACCGGGGGAAGAAGGGTGTGTGCAGGTGAGGACAGTGGGGAACTGTAGCAGGTTAGGCATGAGATATTGATCTCAGTGAAGACAGTTTGGAAATGAATACAAGAGAATCTCAGACCTGCTTAACGGGATGATAAGACAAATAGTAATTCTCCATAAAGTTTATTCCACCAGCAAAGAAGGAGAGAAAATTCACTCTTTCAGTCAAATAGGCTGGGTGGTATGGAGGAAGGTGTAGGAACTTTGTAGCTGGACAGCACAGAGTTTGAATCAGTGTTCTGTTAATACCACTGGTTAGCTGTGGGATCTTAGGTAAGTCACTTAGCCTTTTTGGCCTTAGTTTCTTCACTTGTTAAATCTGTAATAATAATACACTTTACTAGTATATTTAAAGTGTTGTTGAGAGGTTTAAATTTGATATTATATATGTAAGTGCTTGATTCATACTAAATAGTTTCTATAAAGCTAGTTTCCTCCTTTTCTCCTCTTTCCTTTCCCCAAGTGATCCTTTAATAGGAAAGCCATTTACAACTTCCTGCAATTGTACAGATTCAAACTTAAAAGACCAGAGTTCTTCCCATATGGAACATAATATAGGGCTTCACAGTGTAAATGGTGAACTGTTTATGCTGGAGCAGTAATTCATACTAGTGACTCTTATAGTTTACTGGGTCACATATAGTTTTGGCAATCAGAAGAAAGCTTATGAATCTATTCTCTGAAAAAATATACAGCACATATGTATATAACACTTTGAACAAAATTTTAATTAATTCAAAGAATTTCTAAAACTCATGTGAATTCTAGGTTAAAATTTTTCCTTTAAATTAATTTATTTAATTAAAAATTTTATGATAGTGACCTAGTATTTATGCATAAGGGAAACTGGGATCTTTCTACAGATTTACAGATTAGTGTTCAAAAACAGCTTATACTTTCAAATAAGTTCCCTTAAGAATGGCTATGTGGAAGTTTTCTGAAAAGCGGACATTAAAGAAATAGGAGAAAACATTTTGGATATGACATAAAAATTTGTTTTTATGACATAAAAGCATACTGGCTCGAATTAGAGGATAAGCCTCTTTTGATAAAATTCCATCATCTAATACCATCAATGTATCAGGAGCTCTAATGAGTTCTGTGGCACATTTTCCTATGATCTGCAATACTGGGGACCAGAATTTCGGCAACAATCATTTATCCATTTCTGTTTAGACAACTGAGAATGGTAAACCCATACTGTGTCCAAGGCACCAGTCATATTACACACAGTATACCATGCTCTGAAAAGGATGTATACAATAAAAACTCAGATTCAAAAGCGAGGGCTGTGATGGACCACGGCCAAACCCCAAACTTTGTAGGTCAAGAGGGAGGGTGAGTATGGTTAGTTTCTCATTCAGCCACAAACATTCCTGTGGTAAGGAATAATTAATTAAATGTCAGGCTATGGAGAGCAGGTTTAGGTATACAGAATAACACATATTAAGACAAAATAACTTTTGTCCAGTGACAGGTCATGAATATAGTCCCAGAGATCACAAGATTCAGATAATGACTTGGCAGTTTTTTTTTGTTTTTTTCTGGAAATTGTCAATGAGCTCCCTCTGTTTTTTAAAAAATTGCTTATACACATAATATATCCAATAAACATGTTAAAAAACCAAAGTCTAGGTTAGGTGTTTCAGGGTTCCCGTTACTACAACTCCTACATTGCTTTTCAATTCACACAATTTTTGAAAGGTTATAAGAATAGGGATTCTCAGGACAGGTTTTATTCTAGTTCATAGGCTTTTTAAAGTAAATTATCCTCCATTGCTTAACAAATGTAAAGTTATATAGAAGAGTTTTCACTGTTACTCTTAAGCCTCATATGATGTCTAGTGTCTTCAAGTTGCATTAATATCTAAATTGTTTCCTTATAATCTGATAAAAACCCACAGACCAAAAAATTTGCTGACAAAAAGGTCAAGAGAAAAGCCAAGTTTAACCATAACCAGTGCTTACAGTTCTAACAAGACCAAGAAAGAATTCCTTATATATTTGGAACTTATAAAGGAGATTCACTTCCTATTATCAAAATGCCTAACGTACAATTATAAAGGACCTAATGTATTTTTTGACAGAGGGTTTCATACAAAGTAAAGGTATTATATTAATTGGACAAACTAGACAGATACTATCAGGAGCTAGAGAAATTTACTATAGGGATAACACATACGCTGAATTGGTTTAAGCAGTTTTCAGAATCGTTTGGTCCCCTTTGAACACACACTTGGAGGAGGACAATCTCAAATGCCTGAGGCCAAAAGCTAAGGGAAGAGCTTGAGCAGAGGGAAGAAAGGAGATGGAGCTAGAGAAAAATGGAAAAGGCAAGGGCTACTAGTGATTATCTCAGTATCACAAATCTTGGTTTAGCTTGGTTAAGGGATCCAGGAAGTAATGGGGTGGGACTGGAGGGCAGGAGCCTCCTATTACTGCAATCCAAATTAACTTCCAACCCAACATGGAAAGGTCAAATAACCTTGGCCTCCAGGGAACTGTAAATGAACACAATTGGAGAATCTAATTTTTAAAAATAGTTGTAACAGTATGCCTTGCTTATTATAAATCTGCTTATTTTCACTTGAAAACAAATGCCATATTTTAAATTTAATCCTTACATGCCAAGGATAGAAAACATCAGCTACATACAATGTTTAGTCATAGAACTGCCACAAAAATCATCTCTTGTCTAGGCTTCTGAATCACATGCTATTCAGAAGTGTTTGTTTTGTTTTAAAGAAAAGAATAATAACACCCATGGCTTATTACTGAAGATGGCTGTTATGTTCTCAGATGACTATTTCTTCTGATGACAAAAGAAAAGCACCGATTTCATGCCAAGAGGATATCCAAAGGGTTGTTGACAAGTCAAAGTGAAACACAAAGATTCCTTCAATTTCTTTCTTAGATAACTTTTTGATGTGATACACTAGCAGTGATGAAATCTTTGTGGTCTAAGAACCACTAAATATAATCTAGATAAAGAGTAATTATTTTTAGAGTTTCATGTGTTTCAGTGACTAACATAGTAATACGATGTATTGTTGAAGGGACTCACTGAAAGTAAACACTGACGGAGTTTCATTTTGCTCTGGTCAATGTTGTTGGCCATTTTCCTGTCTGAGACCTATCACTAGCTTGAGTGGGATCCCACTGCATTATTTTCCCACAAGAGAAAAAAGGAAACCCAGTAATACTTTAAAACATGCTGTTGTGCTAAGTCATCATTGTTGCTAAACATTATTATGTACTTCTAGGAAAGAAGTGGATTCACCATGATGTTTTGTCAGCCTAAGATGTATAAGACTTTGACCTTAGGCTGGGGTAGGACAGTGTGAGTAATGACTGCTAAGAGAATCAAAACAATTCACACATTTGCCCATGGATAATATTTGATTAGTGCTTAAAATAAAAATTTCTGTTAAAATTGAGTAATCCACTCTAGGACATAACAATGAACTTTCCTGAGTTCATTTAGTCCAGGATATGGATGGTAGACTATCTCTGCCTCTGCCTATTGATTTGAAAAGCTATTGCCTTAATTCTCAGATTTATATACTTGCTCTCTGAGATTAATTCAGCATGTTTCCTTGTATGCCCAGGGAATCTAATCCTAGTTTAACAATCAAAGATGCAGTTTCTCATGTGAGTTTCAAAGACATGATTATTTCTGCAAGAAGACAAGAGTGAGACCTTGCCACGTTTTTCACTTAAATGTGACACAAAGCTTGAATTGACTTTACCCTTCTTTTCATACAGGGGTCTTCCTACTCCCATAGCGACAGATGCACCCTGTTAATGCTTGGCTTGTCAAATGTTTGCTGACTATACAGCAGCAAGGATCAGCACAAAATCTGATCCCACCCTTGAACAGTAGTATACATTTCAGAGACTAGGGATTCCACTCACTGGAGACTATCTGAATTTCCCTGATGCTGACATAACTTTGTTCACAAAATATCTGGAAATGCTTGATTCTATCATGGTTCACTGCTTTATTTAACCTGAAGGTTAAGGTGAATTAAAGATTACTGACAAGTGAGATTTAATAGGACTTAATTCTGGTATGAAGATGCCTCTACACAGAATACTAATTAAGCTAGGATCTTTGTAGTCCTCCTTTTTTTGTCCTATTCTGAGGGGGGCGGGAGTGAAGAGTAATGTTTTATCTAGAGTAGAAGTGTCAGATTCTAAAAGTTTTTTGATGTATTTAATGTGAGCGCAAGGTCAAAGACAAAAGCCTTATGAAGTGGTAATTGTAAAGAAGCTATCTCATAGAAAAAGTTGCTAATCAGTTGTAATTACAGAAACAGTTCATGAATACATAATTAACATGGAATCATATATCTTCTGATTATAGTTTCCCAGGTACATGAATAAGTGATATTTCTCAGATCTCTTCTGTCTTCTATGTTATTTTAGATAATACATTTCATACATCTGGTCACTGTAGAGCACTTCCTTCATACCTGTATTACAAAAAATACTAGTCCAATCGCTATGTCAAATGAGTGATTTAATAGTATCATATTCTAGATAAGTGGTTCACTTATTTTCTCTTGCAGTTGTTCAATGATATTTTGCTAGTTGTAAATCCACTATTGAGAGATTTTTCTTTTACTGAACTATACTTGATTTCATTTGATGAATTTTCAGTCTAACTTTATTACTAGGTTTTAACAGCAGATGTAAAACTAGAAAAATTATAATCAGTGCCCATTGTTTTTCAAACAGAAAGTTCCCAAGTCCAAATCATAAACATTTTGTGTTTGACATAAAATCGTAAACATCTGCAAAGATAATCTGTAACCATGCTAACTAGAATTGGTACCTCTGCTTTCTTTCCACAGCACTGAACTATGGCTTTCTTAATCTTTTCAAAACAGGACCGTGCCAGTTGCAGTACATTGATTTCAGCTTAGAAGAAAAGCCGCTACTTGTTTCAAAATCACTGTTCTGGTTTTGATACACACAGAGGAAAAATATTAGACCTGATCAGAACAGCTTTTATGAAAGATCCTCACTATTGTTTGACCAAAAATTGTAGGGCTTATACGAACTGGGGACAGTGGCGGTATCCTGAAGATATCAAACTCTAGAACTTAAAATCAATATAAAAATTTATAACATAAAATTTTCCATCTTAACCATTTTAGGTGTACAATTCAGTGGTATTAAGTATAACTTAACTGTATAAGGGAAGAGTTGTTGTATAACTCTTGTATACAATGTTGTATAACTATAACTGTAACAGGGAAGAGTCTATTTTGACTATTCCACACTAGATCTGTTTCTTTGGCTGCTTTTGTTATTATAATCACACACAATGGCCTGCCTCAGAGAATCCTGCACCTCTCCCTGACTGTTAAACTGAAGTGCCTTTGTTCAGAACCCTGTCCACCTGCAAATGGCAGGAAGGAAGAAATTAACATGTCTCCCTGCCTGAGGCTTGCCATTTTAGGAGATTCTTAGAAGATTAAATGGCCTCTTTACTTTGCTTCCACCTCCTCCTATTTCTTATTCATAAAAGAACCTGGCAGCCAGACCCCAACAAGATGGTTATTTTGAGACATTAGTCTGCCATCTACTTGGTCAGCTGGCTTTCTGAATAAAGTCATATTCCTTGCCTTAACACCTCTTCTCTTGGATTCACTGGCCTCTCGTGCAGGAAGCAGAGCAAGCTTGGACCCAGTAACATAACCACTGGTTATTTCCATATATATATATATATATATATATATATTTAATCATTAATGGGAAACCCTGTACCCATTGAGAAACCTATATGCAGGTCAGGAACCAACAGTTAGAACTGGACATGGAACCACAGACTGGTTCCAAATAGGAAGATGAGTACGTCAAGGCTGTATATTTTCACCCTGTTTATTTAACTTATATGCAGAGTACATCATGAGAAACGCTGGGCTGGAGGAAGTACAAAGCTGGAAGCAAGATTGCTGGGAGAAATATCAATAACCTCAGATATGCAGATGACACAATCCTTATGGCAGAAAGTGAAGAGGAACTAAAAAGCCTCTTGATGAAAGTGAAAGAGGAGAGTGAAAAAGTTGGCTTAAAGCTCAACATTCAGAAAATGAAGATCATGGCATCTGGTCCCGTCACTTCATGGCAAATAAATGGGGAAACAGTGGAAACAGTGTCAGACTTTCTTTTTTTGGGCTCCAAAATCACTGCAGATGGTGATTGCAGCCATGAAATTAAAAGATGCTTACTCCTTGGAAGGAAAGTTATGACCAAACTAGACAGTATATTAAAAAGCAGACACATTACTTTGCCAACAAAGGTCCGTCTAAGTCAATGCTATGGTTTTTCCAGTAGTCATGTACGGATGTGAGAGTTGGACTATAAAGAAAGCTGAGTGCCAAAGAATTGATGGTTTTGAACTATGGTGCTGGAGAAGACTCTTGAGAGTCCCTTGGACTGCAAGAAGATCCAACCAGTCCATCCTAAAGGAGACCAGTCCTGGGTGTTCATTGGAAGGATTGATGCTGAAGCTGAAACTCCAATACTTTGGCCACCTGATGCAAAGAGTTGACTCATTGGAAAAGACCCTGATGCTGGGAGGGATTAGGGGCAGGAGGAGAAGGGGACAACAGAGGCTGAGATGGCTGGATGGCATCACCAACTCAATGGACATGAGTTTGGGTAAACTCCAGGAGTTGGTGATGGACAGGGAGGCCTGGTGTGCCGCGATTCATGAGGTCTCAAAGAGTTGGACATGACTGAGTGACTGAACTGAACTGTACCCATTAAGCAATAAAATATTCCATCCTCTCAGCCCTTAGCCCCTTAGTAGCACTAATTTACTTTCTGAATCTATGAATTTGCCTATTTTAGATATTTTATGTAAGAGGAATCATAAAATAATTGTCTTTTATGTGTTTGTCTTATTTACACTATTTTAAAGGCTCATGGCAAATAGATGGGGAAACAGTGAGAGACTTTATTTTTTGGGGCTCCAAAGTCACTGCAGATGGTGACTGCAGCCATGAAATTAAAAGATGCTTGCTTCTTGGAAGAAAAGCTATGACCAATCTAGACAGCATATTAAAAAGCAGAGAGACTACTTTGCCAACCAAAGTCCATCTAGTCAAGGCTATGGTTTTTCCAGTAGTCATGTATGGATATGAGAGTTGGACTATAAGGAAAGCTGAGTGCTAAAGAACTGATGCTTTTGAATTGTGGTGTTGGAGAAGACCCTTGAGAGTCCCTTGGACTGCAAGGAGATCCAACCAGTCCATCCTAAAGGAAATCATTCCTGAATATTCATTGGAAGGACTGATGCTGAAGCTGAAACCCCAATACTTTGGGTACCTGAATGTGAAGAACTGACTCATTGGAAAAGACCCTGATGCTGGGAAAGATAGAAGGTGGGAAGAGAAGAAGATGATAGAGAAAGAGATGGTTGGATAGTATCACTGACGCAATGGACATAAGTTTGAGTAAACTCTGGGAGTTGGTGATGGACAAGGAAGCCTGGTGTGCTGTAGTCCATGGGGTCACAAAGAGTTGGACATGACTGAGTGACTGAACTGAACTGAAGGCTCATCCATGTTGTAGTGTGTATCAGAACTTCATTCCAAAGTACATTATATGTATATACCACACTTTGTTTATTCATTCATGTCTTGAGGGACACTTGGGTTGTTTCTGCTTTTGGACATCATAAATAATGCTGCCAAGAGAACTGGCATACAAGTATCCTGTTTAAGTCCATATTTTCAGTTCTTTTGAGTATTTACCTAGGAGTAGAATTGCTTATTATACAGTAATCCTATGTTTACATTTTCAAGGAACTGCCAAACTATTAAACTGTTTTCTACATAAGCTACATTACTTTACATTTCCCCTGTGCCACCCCTACCCCAAGCCATGCACCTGGGTTCCAATTCTCCAAGTTCTTGCCAACATTTAGGTGCAAAGTGGTATTTCACTGCATCTTTGATTTGCATTTCCCTATACAGAGGATGAGATGGTTGGATGGTATCACCGACTCAATGGACTCAATGCGTTTGGGTAGACCAGGAGTTGGTGATGGACAGGGAGGCCTGGCGTGCTGTGGTTCATGGGGTCACAAAGAGTCAGACATGACTGAGTGAGTGAACTGAACTGGATGACAAATGGTGTCAGGTATCTTTTCATGTGCTTATGGCCATTTGTATATCTTCTCTGGAGAAATGTCTAAAATGTCCCAAAATTTGTGCACTTAAAAATTTGATTGCCTTTCTTTTGTTGAGTTGTAGGAATTGTTAGTGAACAGAAATATAACTAATGTTTGTGTGTTGATTTTGTATTCCAATAATAATCCTTTATAGATACATAATTTGCAAATACTTTCTTCTATTTTGTGGATGGCAAGGATTGTTGGCCACCATCAGAAGCAGAAAAGGTGAAGAAAGATTCAACCCACAGCCTCAGAGGGAACATGGCTGACACCTTGATTTCAGACTTCTAGCATCTAGAACTATATTGTATTAAGCCACTCAGCTTGTATTATTTTTAATGTCCTATGAAACTAACATAATTTCATTTTTGATACCTTTTCTTTTTTTTGCCTAATTGCTCTGGCGAGAATTAACACAAATCCTTATCAAACTCTTCCAACAAACTGAACAGGAGAAAACTCTTCTTAACTCATGCTACAAATCAGCATCATTCTTCTGTCAAAGTCAAACAAAAACATTGCAAGAAAAGAAAACTACAGACAAAAACCCTTGATGACTACTGATGTAAAAACTTCAACAAAATACTAGCAAACTGAATTCAGGAGGCTACTGAAAGGATTATGTACCATGACCAAATGGAATTTACACTAGGAATGCAAGGATAGTTAAACATATGGATATCAATCAACATAACAATACCACATTCATAGAAGAAAGGGAAAAATCATAATTACAATTATCTCCACTGATGCAGAAAAAGCATTTAATAAAATTCAATACCATTCAGTGATAAAATACTCAATAAACTTAAATAGAAGAGAATCTCCTTAATGTGACAAAAGAGACGTATGAAAAAAATCCAACTAACATCATATTCAATGGTGAAAGACCGAAAGCTGTTTCCCTAAAATCAGGAAGAAGACAAGGATGCCTGCTCTTGCCATTTCTATTAAAAAAAGTATAGAATCTACTTTTTTTCAGTGTTTCTGTGGAAGAATGGGAGATTAGCACTGCTCACTCTGCCATTTTGCTGATGTTACTCACAAACTCTAGAACTTTTATACTATCATCATATATAAAATAATACTTACCAAATTCACATATATGCAAATTATATAGTACTGGAAAATAAAATTAATAGCTGAAATTAACCGAGTGCTTACTATTATCAGGCTGTGTACTGAATCCCTTATTGCCTAATCTGCAATCTTTTCAACAATGCTATGAGGTAGGTATTATTTTCCCCATCTTATAAAGGAATCAATCGTGACTTAGGGAGGTTAAACCATTTGCATAGTTTAACAGCTAGTAAGAAACAGAACAGAGCAGCTAATATAGTCTGACTAAAAAATCATACATTTAAACAGCATCCTTGTAACAGTCAGGGTTCCAACAAACCCTCAGGATAAATTGAGGGGTTTTAACTTACAGTGAGATTAATTACAATGTTATGGAATGTAAGAGAACCATATAGGATGATGTAGTAACCCTGCAACTACCAAAAAGCAGAGCTGTTGTCACACCTAAAGCTAATGGGACCAGGTGCTGGAAAGTGAGTATAGAGAAGGTTTATTGTAAAGAAGCGTTAACCTTTAGTAGAGGAACACTGTAAAACTGAGACAGCTTTGAGGGGAGAAACCAGGGGGATAAATATCCTGAGTCGCTCCCTCTCAAAACTTGTCAGAGGTCCCCATTAGCTCAATAACTGGAAGCCAGAAGACATGGAAGTCTGCCATTTTGCACAGAGAGCAGCGTGAAGAAGTGTGGAGAATGGAGCTATGATGGGAGGTAGGGTAAGTAAAAGATATCTAGTACCATGCATCTGGTCCCATCACTTCATGGGAAATAGATGGGGAAACAGTAGAAACAGTGTCAGACTTTATTTTTTGGGCTCCAAAATCACTGCAGATGGTGATTGCAGCCATGAAATTAAAAGATGCTTACTCCTTGGAAGAAAAGTTATGACCAACCTAGATACTATATTCAAAAGCAGAGGCATTACTTTGCCAACTAAAGTCCGTCTAGTCAAGGCTATGGTTTTTCCTGTGGTCATGTATGGATGTGAGAGTTGGACTGTGAAGAAGGCTGAGCGCCGAAGAATTGATGCTTTTGAACTGTGGTGTTGGAGAAGACTCTTGAGAGTCCCTTGGACTGCAAGGAGATCCAACCAGTCCATTCTGAAGGAGATCAACCCTGGGATTTCTTTGGAGAGAATGATGCTGAAGCTGAAACTCCAGTACTTTGGCTACCTCATAGGAACAGTTGGCTCATTGGAAAAGCCTCTGATGCTGGGAGGGATTGGGGGCAGGAGGAGAAGGGGACGACTGAGGATGAGATGGCTGGTTGGCATCACGGACTTGATGGATGTGAGTCTGAGTGAACTCCGGGAGATGGTGATGGACAGGGAGGCCTGGCGTGCTGCGATTCATGGGGTCGCAAAGAGTTGGACACGACTGACAGACTGAACTGAACTGAACTGAAGCATGCATACATAGTAGAATTCTAGCAAATATGCTTTAAGTTGAGATGCCTCCAACTTAGAGGAGGGTGAGGGGAAAGGAAGCATTAGTAGAGTCATACAGACCTGTACAGCAGACAAAAAGATGATGGAACAATACAAACAAACGAATGTTAGAAGTTGTCTTTAGCTCCAAGATGAGAAAATGATTAAAAGTACATCTGTGGACAAAAAAATGTCATTAGCCATTTCAATAAACAGGATGTTGCAGCCATAAAACCATCGACCACTGTAGAAGCCCCTGATGGTGTACAGTGAAAGGAATTACAGATGGAGAAAAACAGGATACTGGCCCTAGATAGTTAAGATGTATATTAAAGGAATAATTTCAGTAAGCCCAGACTTGCATCTTGCCACTGAAATCATTAGTACCACTGAGATGCCTGTTTTTGTGATTGGTAGTAATCTTTTGATATTTGACTATATATTTTTTTTCCCCCTCAGCAAAAACTCTATATTCTGGCTCCTCCCTTCCCTCTTTGGAACATTCCCTAAGAGCTGAGTGGCTGTATCTCCAGCTAAAGTTCTCACTAAGTCTGCTGAATAAAATATGATTCTCAAATTTTAGATTGTGTATTTTTTTAGTTGACACATCTCTATACAAATATTTAAAACTGTTCCTCAAAAATTACTTTCTGACATTGGATTTAAGCATTAATAGCCAAGCATGCAATCTGTTCAGTCACTTATCTGCAAGTATGAATAATCATGTAGAGTCTGAGGAAGAAGGAACTACTGTGATAACATCTAGTTTCTGATAAGGAAGACACTGGCTAATTTGTCAGGAATGTGATGGCTCTTTATATACCATTATTGTCATACATTCTTATTACTTCATCTAAATAGTCTTGCTTCCAGATTTCCTTCATTTGTTGAACTTTTAAATTTATTTGCATTGTGATACATGCATTTCACAACATGACATATGATCTATAGTTTATTATTTAATGAAAGAAATGAGTTACCCACTTAGTTTTACATATGTTTTGACCTTTATGATAAAGCAAACTTAGAATAAACATAAATCTAGAGATTAATACAATGAGTGGGATGTTTGGATGCATCTGACATATTTAAGAAGATTCAGTTATACAGGTCCACTTGATATCATTTTCAAATGGTTAATGCTTTCTGAAAGTAGAGCCTTAAGCTTGTTAGCACTTAGAGCATAATCGGGAGGAACTATTGTGATCCATGAAAAATCAGAACAAGTTTATTTTGAAAAAACAGGACAAATGGCAGCATTCAGACTCAAAAGCCTAACTTGCTCACTAAGTTAAGAGTATGGACTTAGAGTCATATAGACCCATATTTCAGTCCAGGCTCTGACACAAGCAAATTAGATAAACTCCAAATCTAAGTTTTCCTTGTACATAAAATGAGTAAATAATGTCTCCCTCATAGATTTGTTGATCACTCACCTAGAGCCAGACATCCTGGAATGTGAAGTCAAGTGGGCCTTAGAAAGCATCACTACGAAACAAAGCTAATGGAGATGATGGAATTCCAGGTGAGCTATTTCAAATCCTGAAAGATGCTGCTGTGAAAGTGCTGCACTCAGTATGCCGGCAAATTTGGAAAACTCAGCAGTGGCCACAGACTGGAAAAGGTCAGTTTTCATTCCAATCCCAAAGAAAGGCAATGCCAAAGAATGCTCAAACTACTGCACAATTATACTCATCTCACACGCTAGTAAAGTAATGATTAAAATTCTCCAAGCCAGGCTTCAGCAATACATGAATCGTGAACTTCCTGATGTTCAAGCTGGTTTTAGAAAAGGCAGAGGAACCAGAGATCAAATTGCCAACATCCGCTGGATCATGGAAAAAGCAAGAGAATTCCAGAAAGACATCTATTTCTACTCTATTGACTATGCCAAAGCCTTTGACTGTGTGGATCACAATAAACTGTGGAAAATTCTGAGAGAGATGGGAATACCAGACCACCTGACCTGCCTCTTGAGAAACCTATATGCAGGTCAGGAAGCAACAGTTAGAACTGGACATGGAACAACAGACTGGTTCCAAACAGGAAAAGGAGTACGTCCAGGCTGTATATTGTAACCCTGCTTATTTAACTTCTATGCAGAGTACATCATGAGAAACACTGGGCTGGAAGAAGCACAAGCTGGAATCAAGATTGCCAGGAGAAATATTAATAACTTCAGATATGCAGATGACACCACCCTTATGGCAGAAAGTGAAGAACTAAAGAGCCTCTTGATGAAAGTGAAAGAGGAGAGCAAAAAAATTGGCTTAAAGCTCAACATGGCATCCAGTCCCACCACTTCATGGCAAATAGATGGGGAAACAGTGGAAACAGTGGCTGATGCCTGATCTTGAAGCTGAAACTCCAATACTTTGGCCACCTCATGCGAAGAGTTGACTCATTGGAAAAGACCCCAACGCTGGGAAAGATTGAAGGCAGGAGGAGAAGGGGATGACAGAGGATGAGATGGCTGGATGGCATCACTGACTCGATGGACGTGAGTCTGAGTGAACTCCGGGAGTTGGTGTTGGACAGGGAGGCCTGGCTTGCTGTGGTTCATGAGGCTGCAAAGAGTTGGACATGACTGAGCAACTGAACTGAACTGATAGAACTGTTATGAAGAATAAAAAGAGATAACATATAAAAGTATTTGTCACAGTGCCAAGCACACAATCACCAGTCAGTAATTGGGATGATTATCACTGTGAAGATTTCTTCCTGAAAGTTTCCTTGGCAATCCAGTAGTTAAGAGTCTGTGCTTTCATTGTAGGGTGTGTGAGTTATACCCCTGGTCAGGGAACTAAGATTCTGCATGCCTCATGGTGCAGTCAAAATATAAAAAATTTTTTTTAAAGTCCAGATCATTTGGAATAATAAAAAACAATTCTTCCAAAGGCTGTGTATTATGTGCAACCCAGAAATACGTGATTCTGAACACTATTTCTGTGAGTTGAATGTATTGATATGCATTGTAATCGAAAATGGATATTTTTCATTGGAGTGATATGGCAATATGGATTAATGTAGCAGCAGCAGTATTGTGGTAATAGTAGTAACAATAATAATAAAAGCCGATTTACATAAAAATAATTGAGATACCAAGGCTTTAATTCTAAAATGTTCTCAGTTACTTATTAAAATTGCACATTAGTCATTTACTATACTGACTTTCTCTGATATAGGTATATTTAGATTCCCTATGAAGTACTAGATACAGTGACATAAAAGAGAGATGAGTAATTTAAGACTTACATAGCTAATATCCACTCGGATATTTCTTTAGTTTCGTCAATTAAGCTTTTTTTTTTTTTTTTACCGAGAATGACTTTAATTTAGTGTCAAAAGCCAATGCTTCTGAAACAAGATTATTAGATGCTTAAAACAGCCTATGACAACAGTCTTAAAGTTCTCACTTGACTACAATTCCATAGGTATCCTTTCTGGATTATTCAGCTTATTTGCATAAGCTATCTTCAGAGAGCAAACTATCTCTGCTATTTTTTCAGAAGCAGATTCTTCTGTCCTTTTAGAAAAAGGGCCTGTCCTGGTTCACTGTTGCCTACATCTAGATATGTCATTTTAAAAGCTGCTTTATAGAGCTCTGATTGACATACAATAACTTATACATATTCAAAGTGTACATTTTAACGTTTGACTGTGGGATTTGTAAATAAGTACATTTGGCTCTCATAGTCCATATAGCCTCTAACTTCTCTTTTATGAAAAGTAAAGGTTGATGTTTGGTAGAAACCAATACAATACTGTAAAGCAACTATCCTTCAATTAAAAATAAATAAATTTTTAAAAAAAGGTGAAGTTTTTGACTTCCAGAAACTACTCTGTTTCATGTTTCAAAAATTTTAAGAACATAATCAGAAGAGAGAAAAGCCATTTTACTGTTTAATATACTCCTCAGTTCCTGAAAGTTGGTATCCTTCCCAAATTCGCTATTACCATAAAGCTTTGAGCCTGTAAGAAACAAAACCCACAGATTCGAAAAATTCCATCAGGATCAGCTTTCAGAACCACCAATCAAGTCCCACTGTTTTTCTCCAATGAAAGGAATTGAATTTCCTTCTTGTAATTTTAACTGTAATTTTAACAGTTAAAAAACAAAAAGTCAAAACCAAAAGAAAACATAGTAGGCTATCATTTGAAGTTTCCTAAGCTTAGTATTGATTCTGATGCTGTAGAGTGAGGAAAAGAAGCTTGAATTCTTTTACCAGGAAAAGGTAGACAATCTCTGTGATATAAGAATATAGACAGATATTCAAAGCTCATTTGATTTGCAACCAGCTCCTGAAGAAATGACATTTAGACAACCTGTGGAAGTAGGCAGGTAAATAACTCATCATGAGGTCCATATGACAGTTCTGAGCACACTTACCTCTGCTGTGTGCTTTGCCACATTCCCCACAATGACAATGACCTTCCCTCTGAAGCTCTGGAGCATGGCAGTGTAAGGTCCCTGGCTAAGCTCCCCTTCAGCAGTGAATGCAGTGCTGAATGGAATGTTGATGCTGCCTGAAATGTGACCCCGAACAAAACTGAGAAAAAAGGTTAAGGGAAACATTTATTTGTGTGCACATTTGAATGTGTGAGAGAAGCTCACAGGGAATTAATTCTCAGAAGAGAGTACCATTAAAATCAAACACAAATGGAGATAAGACTTGAAAATCCCCTGAACAGAAAAACCAGTTTAGTCATACAAGCAAAGATTAATTTAGCTTATTTTGCAAGACAAGCAAGGCTAACTTGACCTGGGTCACTTCTTGTTTATGCCTCTGAAAACTGTAAGTGAAACTTAAACTGTCTCTCTAAATTGATATTTGAAGCTCACTAACCATTTCCCTTTCATTTAAGAAAATTCTAATATTGTAACCAGTCACTGAAAAATAGTCACGGCTGCTTTTTAACAATATACCTCTAAGCCTTACTCCATGTTTTGGTTCAACTGCTCCTGCTTTGCAAACTGTCTTTTGGTGTGTATACAATAAACTTTTTATTAACTACTACTTTATTAATTAACTTTTATTAATTACTGTTTTAGTTATCAGAGAAGGCAATGGCACCCCACTCCAGTACTCTTGCCTGGAAAATCCGATGGACAGAGGAGCCTGGTAGGCTGCAGTCCATGGGGTTGCTAAGAGTCAGGCACGACTGAGAGACTTCACTTTCACTTTTCACTTTCATGCATTGGAGAAGGAAATGGCAACCCACTCCAGTGTTCTTGCCTGGAGAATCCCAGGGACGGGTGAGCCTGGTGGGGTCGCACAGAGTCGGACACGACTGAAGCGACTTAGTAGTGGCTTTAGTTATTCATCAATTTTACTTCTTTTTCCCCCCTGAACTTTTGACAGAAAGGAAAAAGATTAGCCAAAGATGTAAACAAGACTTTCTTGATTAAACAAAATATTGTGAAAGTGATCAGAATGCAGCAAATCAATGGCAATCACATAGGGTGTACAACATTCATGGCTTTCAATTCATTATCACTATTGTTACTACTACTGCGATTATTTTAAAGCTCTATTACAAAAGAGTGCAATTAAAAAGATGATTCTTCCTATAGAGTCTATGGAGAAAGATATTATTATTATATCAATCACTTTTTAATTTTTTTTGTTTTTTTTTATATCAATCACTTTTTTAAAAGGCATAAATTAACAACTACAAAAACTGCTCTGAAAGAGATGTATATGATGCTTTGATAGGACATGTCAATTTGAGAAGGACAGGGAAGGTTTCCACTAAGGAAATTAGTAAAATTTGAATAATTAATAAAAGGTAAAATTTGAATAATTAATAAAAGTTAGGCAACAGAATAGAATACAGGTGGTATAGAGTGGTGGAAGGGACAAACACTAAAATTTGAGGTAAAATTTGAATAATTAATAAAAGTTAGGCAACAGAATAGAATACAGGTGGCATAGAGTGGTGGAAGGGACAAACGTTTCAGGTGGAAATGTGAGGTGTGTACTGGGGAGGCACATGACTAATCATGAGAAAGGAAGGAAGGCCAGTATAGTGGAATGCAGAGAGCAAAGACAGCATAAGACCAGCCTGGAAATGAATGCAGAGGCCAGATCATACAGCACCTTGCAGATCATGTTGTTAAAATTGGTCTTTCTCCTAGAGCAATGAAAATCAGGAAGTATTTTAAACAGACAAGAACAGATCACATTTGCACTTTGGCAACAAGTTGGAGAAAGGCTAGAAGGAGAGTGAATGTGAAGGTTAGTTTGTAAGACGTCTGTCTAGGCTGTATCTTGTCTCCTCCTTAACAATCACTGATGATAATCATGAAGAGATGTTTGTGTTCAACAGAAGCATCTCCCCCTGAACTTCCACTTTAGATATGTTCTTTACAAAACGGAAAAGTCATAGATTTTAAAAGGCTATATCACAAGCAACGAATATCTGTCCCCCCACCAAAAGAAACTAATCAATCATTGCTGTAGAAGAATTATACATGATAATTATAATGCAATTAATATTATATTAATATAATTATAATTATATAATTATAATGATTTATTGATATGAAAATTTCTCAACTGCCCCAGTTTGTAGGTTCATCTTTAGAATATTACTTCTCTCTGTTTCTGTCAATGTCTCTTTTTCCCTCATTAACACAGTTAGGAGAAATTTGAGGCTCCTACTCTCAAGATTGACGGTAGAGGTTGAACATATATCTTAAACTTCTAGTCAGCTGTTACTTCATTTTTCTTTAAAGAGAAGCATTTGGCACTAATAATGAGGGAAAGGATATAAAAAGTTCTGGAAAATGAAATGAGAAATAGAATAGATACCATTCCAGGTACACTGTTTAGTTAGAATGTTCTAGAACATTTCATCAGCTCTAGTTTTTTGAACATTTACAATGACTCAGTATTCACGGTATTGGCTTCTGTTTTCATGAAAAGAAATGACTTTGTCCTCAGCATATAATTACTACAATAGCACTTTAATCTTTAATAAGGACATACCTTAAAAACTCTTGATTTTTCTCAAACTGTGAACATGACAAATTCAACTATTTTCAGCAAAGGAATCTACATCTGCCAGCCTAAATCAACTGCCAGAGAGAGTTTCTGTGTTTATCAAATGGCCAGTGTCAACCATGGACATTTTTCCTTTTTAGTGTTTTTTCAGTAGCAAAAACAATACAAATCTATACTAGTTAGATGCTCTAGCAGACATGTTTGCATTGCCTGCCCAAACCCTGCTTTCTTGTTTGAAAGGACCTCAACTACTGACCCTGATGAAAGGATGTGCGTAGGCTGTCATGTTTGAGTCAGGTGACCCTGCCACAATCAAGACTGACAGGATAGTAGGGAGGGGGAGGGCGAAGGTGGATATTTGACACAGGTTGAGCCAATCAGACTCTCTCTGTTCAAAATCAAAGGTAAAAGACAATGCTAAGACTGTGTTAAGCTTATTTGAGTGCCTTCTCTATACATAATTTATTCAGCCACACATTAAAGAATTAAATAAAATTATTTATTTTATAAGATAAATTCTATAAATATTTGGTTTTAAAAAAGTACCCACCTGTATCTAAATACCCAATATCTAATATCTGTATCTAAAATCAAACACAAGCATCTAGATGAGTTTCTGGGTTCAATATCACCAATTTATTATGTGCTTTTAAAGAAGATTTTAGTCCAAATTGCCTTTTAGTCACTACAAGTATGTCATAAATTTATCATTCTAGAATTTGCTTTTGTGTTTTATGGTTTGATGTTTAAAAAAAGTTCACAAGATTAAATGTTAAAATGCTGACAAAGTATGATGGCAACAGAGTCCTTTGGGTAAGAGAAAAGTTAGAATCCAAAATACAAAACTATTTCAAACCTTTTTAAAGCTATTTTAACACTTTGGACAATAAAACACAAAAGAAAAAAATATTAAACCACACTTGCCCCATTTTTAGTTTAGCTCAATCAAAAAAATCCTGGAAAACATATAAAAGCACTCATCCAAAAACACTCTTGTCATAAAACTTATAGTGCAAATAAGATTGGGTAAACACGGATACTTGTAGACAGAATGGTCAAACCTCTAAATAGCTATTAACTGTGTGACCGGCAAATAGCAGAGGAGAATGAGACTGGTCTAGTTACATATTAATACATTTACAATGAACATTCTCTTCTTAAGTAAGTTGGACACTGCCGACAATTTTGGTTATTTAAAGATCTTGTTTCCTCGGTAATTATTTACATTTCACTGCCTACAACAGAAATTCTCATATGACGCAAACATTATATAATGAAGTAGAACTTTTTCAGGCAATTTCTAAACACATGAGAGGCTGTCAGACTATTGTAAAGGCAGGTAGTCAAAGTTTTTTTTAAATCTTTAGTCTTTCATAATTATAATAAAGTATTAGGTGTTTGAAAAATGAACAAAGAACAGATTCTGTATATTTTGTGTTAATAGGACAAATTAAGTACAGTGAAACAGAAGATGATTTCTGACATATAGTGACTCTGATCAATCCTGGGCACAACACGGCAAGGAGAGCAAAATGATATAAGAATACACTGCAATATGGACTTTCTCCATGTTCAAAGGACTTAAGCTTTATTTCATTGAACTGAAGTAGAGGACAAATATGTGTAAGTTCTTTAGCTGAGTCATTGGAAAAGACCCTGATGCTGGGAAACATTGAAGGTAGGAGGAAAAGGCGACAACAGAGGATGAGATGGTTGGATGGCATCATCGACTCCATGGACATGAGTTTGAGCAAGCTCTGGGAGTTGGTGACGGACAGGGAAACCTGGCTTGCTGCAGTCCATGGGGTTGCAAAGAGTTGGACACGACTGAGCGACTGAACTGAACTGAGAGACGAACATCCAACAATATATTTTTTAGAACTGTGACTGTTACTTCATTGCTTTCCTCATATTCTAGACAAAAATTTGGATTCATTGCATTTGCCTTTTGCATTTGGGCTTCCCTTGGGGGCTCAGGTGGTAAAGAATCCGCCTACACTTAAAGAGGTTCTATAGTGGGTGTACTACCCAACAGACGGACATTATACTGTTTTACAAACTATAACCTTAAAAAGCTTCAGCTTCACGTATCTAGTTTAGAGACCAAGACTATAGAAGCCCAAGTATTTATGTGTTAATTAGCCTCAATCATATATACATCTTGATAGTGTACTTATAACAATGTCCACCACAATTTTAAGATTGGTTTTGGCAAAAAAAACACAATAAAAACAATGCCACATATAAACTCTAGCTATTATCTTTTCAGTGTTTATAAGACATTTTGCTATTAGGATTTTTAATGATGAATTTGAAGGAACTAAAAGATGTAAGACATGATTAAAGAAGTTGATAGAAATTGCAATGAAATCTCTTCTATGGAATAGTAGTAGCTATAAAAACACAAAAGCATCTGATTACTATAGCACTCGTTGCCTCAGGTGTGTCTGCACCTTAAATATTTTTGTGCATAATAAAGGAGTTGGGTTATTAGAACAATATTAACAGGTAAGGATGATGTGCATTATCTTGTACATTTCTAAGATGCGAAGACTTTCTTACAGTCACAAGTCAGTCTATGTGATGGTTCAAGAAGATGCATCACACTTTAATGAAGAATGCAGAAAAAATACCAGTTCTAAGAATAATATGGATACACGATATAGGTAAGCTACATAGGCAAATTTTCATATTCCAGAAAAATTATTTACTAAAAGATTTTAAAATTCCTTTAAATAATTGATGGTTCAAAATTCAATACAGAAATAATCTCATGTTTTCTAAATTCTAAAAGTGCACAGCATGTCTCACTTGGTGACATCACACTTCTATACACAAAGCATATTTGTCTCTTACCAGACCAAGAAGGTGTGCTCAGTTATATGTTGGCTTGTTTGCTATGTTATAGTTATGTTTGCTATGTTATAGTTTGCAAATTATAGTTAGTGTTAAAGAGCTCCAAGTAAAGGCTATACCTTTAGTATATCAAAAGTCAAAAGCTTCCTATTATATAACTAAGCTGTATTAACTGATATAAAAATTATACCTTTGAGATATCATCATTTTTCGTTGCTAAATCTATTGCTGCTTTCTCTGAATAGAATCACCATCTCCAAGTCACTCTAAAACCTCATTTTTGTCATCTCATTAGTGGCAACATTCAACTGTACTGTACTCATAAATCCCACTGTCCTATCTGTATCCCATTACCACTTGCCTGTTTCAGACACTCATTACTTTGAGCTTAGACTATAGCAATAGCTGTTTGTTTTCTCCAATTCTCTTTTCCTTTGGAAATCCATTTTATTCACAATATTGTTATATTAAAACATTTAAAACGAAGTTCTGATTACCACATCCATCCTGAGAAAACGTCCATGGCTGCCTACAGGACAAAGTCCAAATTTCTCAGTTCAGCCCTTAACGAACAGAACCAAACTACTTCAATTCCAAACAAACTGGATCACATACTGTTTCCAGCGTATGTTCTACCTAGTTCCTGTAGTTTTCCCTACCTAAATAGCTTTTCTCTATATTTTTGAGTGCTCAAATATTATCCAGCTTTTGAGAATTCCTCCATGACAGTTTCCCTTCCTACAGTCTCTGTACATCTCTCATGACAGCCATTTGACCTTTTATAACACATACTAATGTGGCTTTCCTGGTGGCTCAAAGGTAAAGAATCTGCCTGTCAATGCAGGAGACATGGGTTCGATCCCTGAGTTGGGAAGATCCCCTAGATAAGTGAATGGCAATCCACTCCAATATTCTTGCCTGGGAAATCCCATGGACAGAGGAGCCTAGGAGGCTACAGTCCAGAGGACCGCAAGAGTCAGACATGACTTAGAGACTAAAACCATTAACACATACTAATGTACCTGACTTTCATCAAGACTTTAAATGATTTATATAAAGGATCTGTATTTATCTCATCTATGAGACTCTTACAATGCTTAATTTAGTGTCTAGAATACATCTAACATATTTGCTGAGTAAACAAATTGTGCCAAACCTAGAGCAACTAGTGTCGGGGCAAATACACTAAATGCCTCCTGGCCTTCCTAGCTTGTAGCATCACTACCTATCAATACTTGTAAGTGTCATGACACATAATTATCTTTTCTCAAAATACAGTATGAGGAAAAAGAAACAGCAATGGGAGTCACTTCCCTGGATTTTCTCCAGCATAGATACCAACCCAAAGGCCCAGTAAAACTAGTTTATTTTAGGGCAAAGCTAGAGACCTCACTCTATAACTGCAAATATGAAGGAATATTTAAGCACATAAAATCTCTGGGTGATTCCATCCTTCCAGTCTTGTCTGCACCATTCCTTCCACAGTCATTCTTTTTCTCACTGAAAGACAAATCTGAGCATGCCACTTAATTGATTAAAATTCTTTAACACTTTCTCACAGCCTATGGAATAAAACCTGGACTTCCTAGCACATTATACAACATTCTCTGTAAGTTGCCTTTGCCTACTTTAGTCTCACTTTCTAACCTCATATATTCCAGCCAAGTATATCCAGAGTACTTGTAATTCCCTTAATGTGTCTTCCTCACATTCTTTGCACCCATGCACTATGTGTTTTTTCAGTCTCAAGTGTCCTCTTTCTCTTCATTGCTCAGGTGACTTTCACTAGTCTTTTAAGACCCATTTCAGGCATTATCTGGCTTAGATGACCATCCTTATATTCCCAAGGCTTTCTGAATATGGCTCAGACATAGAGCATTTCACACAGTACGGCAATTATCTATCTCATTTGTCTGCCTTAGCCACAAGACTGAGTTCCTGTTGGGCAGGAGCTCTGATTTAACCAAGCAAAGTAGGTTCTCAGGCAGGAGTGACTGGCTGTTAAATAAGGTTGATGGAACTCACGATCTGGGGCAATGGATAGGTGTCAGAGAAACTAGGAGCTCTCCTGCTCCGGTAGCTCAATGGTAAAGAATCCGACTGTAATGCAGGAGATGTGGGTTCGATCCCTGGGTCAAGAAGATCCCCTGGAGATGGAAATGGCAACCCATTCCAGTATTCTTGCCTGGGATTTCCCACGCACAGAGGAGTCTGGCAGGCTAGAGTCCATGGGGTGGCAAAAGAGTTGGACACCACTGAGCAACTGAACAACAACTGATGTACTTCTCAAAACTGTTAATCCAGACAGTGGAGACATTCTTCAGTAGTGGCTACCATATACTCCCACATTATACAAGGTCCATTCAGCTGCAGTAATATACATGAATAGAATCCGTAATTCAAGTATCTTAAATCTAGATCCAAACAAGAATCTTACTAAGCCTTTTTATTATCACTTTGCTCTGAACACAAGTACCTCAATATTACTTTGAAGACTTTTTTAGAAATTAATTCTTCAGGACACAGAGACAAGAGCAAAATCTAGCATTTACTAAGGATGAATAACATGGTGTAATAATGAAAACAACTGAATTTATGTGCTTTTTAAATTAAAAAATGTAAGCTTGAGGTTTTTCTTATAGCTTCTGATATTTAAAAAAGTTAAGAGTTTTAAAAATAAAGCTTCAAAACCAACCTTGACTTCAAGCAAATGAGAACAGACCTTCAAAGTATTTCTGTTCATAGATAACTGTTGGACCCACATTATATGACTAAGACACTAAATATGAACTCTGAAATTTGGAAATGAAATATTTAGGAAATTTGAAATGAAATATTTAGAAATATTAAAGAAAACAGCAGTTTAACTTGTATATTATCTTTAAAACTATTAAGTACTTATCAAATTTATGTACTACCTGAGGAACATTTTCTATTGCTTCTTTAAAATATTCAATTATGGTTTGCTCTGAAATCTCCATTATGTACTGAAGGACAAAAATAACTGACCTGAACCTTTACCTAGATTAACAATTCATGTTTCCTTCTCATAAAAACAAATATAAAATCAGATTTCAACAAAAACTTAGCTGTTTAGCCTCCCTGATATAAGCCATTTAGCTTTACTATTAAGAATATGGCCTAGATTATCTCTAAGGTTCCTTTATATTCTAAAGCTGGGATTATATCTCTATTCCAAGTGTATGAAGTCTGTCTTCATGTCCTCTAGCTTTCCTTGTTTAAATTCCCCTCCTCTCTTGGTCTCCTCCAAGGTTAGAGACAGTTCTCATATTTTTGACATGTTTCTCCTCACCTACAATCACAAAAACTGACAATAGATTAAAATATTATCTCTTGCAGGGTATTTTTATTTTAACTGGGAATGTTTATATCTTAAGCTAAATGACTAAAGCTTTAACAGAACTTCAGGTGATGGGGTACAGGACATGCCACCCCAAATGACGGCATCTTGACATACTGAATATTTTAAGCCGAAGGAATTGGAGAAATGTCATGTGCAGGAAGGACTTTCTGACCTTCCCATGCATCAGGTCATGAAACCTTCAATTGAGAGAAGCCCTGCTTATATTGGGCTTTGCAGGTGGCGCTAGTGGTAAAGAACCTGTCTGCCAATACAGGAGACATAAGAGATGCAAGTTTGATCCCTGGGCTGGGAAGATCCCCTGGAGGAGGGCATGGCAACCGACTCCAGCACTCTTTCCTGGAGAATCACAGATAGAGGAGCCTGGAGAGCTGTAGTCCATAGGGTTGCATACAGTTGGACACGATCAAAGTGACTTAGCACACATGCACGCTCCTTATACTAATATTTAGAGGATAGGAACATCCTTATCTTCAAGACTGAGGAACACTAAGAGGAATCTGAATGGACAGGTCTTGCTAAGTTTTCCTTGGTTTACTACAAAAGTTTACAACGCTTAGCTCAAATCCCTTTTGCTCTATCACATTTTCCCATGGCTGTCCACTTTTCATCAGACCTAGCTTAAAAACACTCAGGTTTAGTCAATTCTTCAGGTGTTCCTTATGAAGGCTCCCATGTCATATAAAACTTTTATAAAATAAAATCTGTATACTTTTCTGTTGTGAATTTGTCTTCTGGGTCGCTAAGAGTCAGACACGACTGAGCGATTTCACTTGCACGCATTGGAGAAGGAAATGGCAACCCACTCCAGTGTTCCTGCCTGGAGAATCCCAGGGACGGGGGAGCCTGGTGGCTGCCATCTATGGGGTCGCACAGCGTCGGATACGACTGAAGTGACTTAGCAGCAGCAGCAGCAGCAGCAGCAGCAGCATAGGGGCCCCTATAGAAAAGAACTTAGAAAAGTGGAGGAAAAAGATACTTTTCTTTCCCTATGTGCATAGCAGAGTTCTAGGGCGGGGTAAGGCTGTTCTTTGAATTCATTGGTAACTTATCTTGCTGAAGGATAACACTGCCTCCTTCCTTTTCATAAATGATCGTTTTAATTATTTTACATAGGTGAAGAAAGACGACATGAAATTTAATTCTAGACATTTACTCTCCTGAAATTGTTTTCAGGAGAGTAAAATGTATGAGGAAAACAAATTTTTCACCGACATAAAGATGTATCACCTATATGAAGAACTGTATTAGCTAAATTTTCCTGCTTAATTGATCCCTAAAAGCAAAATAGAGGATAAAAAATGATTGTATGTGTGCTCAGCCATCTCTGACTCTTTGCTACTCCATGGACTGTAGCCTGCCAGTCTTGTGTGTTCATGGAATTTTCCAGGCAGGCATACTGGAGTGGGTTGCCATTTCCTACACCAGGAGATCTTCTTGACCCAGGGACTCAATTTGTGTCTCCTGTGTTTCCTGCTTTGGCAGGTGGATTCGTTACCACTGAGCCACCTGGGAAGCATAAAAATGACATAAGACTATAAAGAGTTAAATATTATACACAATACTTAAAAAAATAACTTTCTTTTTTTTTTTTTTTGAAAATCTTTAATATTTTTATTTTATTTATTTTTTTTAATTTAATTTAATTTTATTTTATTTTTTTTTTTTAAATTTTTAAATTTTTTTTTAAATTTTAAAATCTTTAATTCTTACATGCGTTCCCAAACATGAACCCCCCTCCCACCTCCCTCCCCACAACATCTCTCTGGGTAAAAATAACTTTCTTAGAGGAAGAAAAAGACATTGCACAGTTTCTGGTTTGGTTTTCTTTTCCTCCCTGCTGTACTGTATAGGACTGTAACTTGTAGGTACTGGAGAAATAAAACTATTTTAAAAATATACTAGTGTTAAATATTTATTCATTTCTTAAATAGATAGGAAAAGTCATGTTAATCCCAGAGTTTAACTGAAAAATTAAGTTAGTCTACAAAAATGATTTCTTCAAAAAATATGAAGATTTCAACAGGCTTGCTTTGTTAGTTTTAAAATTACAGCATCTTAGTGACAGTTTTGGAAAATTTTGATAAAACATACTTTGAAAGCATTAGATCTTACAAATTAAGTTACTACAGTAGGAAAGAACCTTTCTAACATGCTTCCTCTCTCAAAGCATTCCAAATTTTCTTTACAGTATTTAAAACAACTCGGTTTTCTTTTATTCTGTGTCTGTGTCTGTATAAAGAAAACTATTAGTCTTGGCACTTAATTGGGATTAAGGCCCCTACACACAGAGGCACTTAATTGGGATTAAGGCCCCTACACACAGAGGCACTGGAATCTTTATAGTTCAGCCTGTGTGAAGATCTGAAGGGATGTATACCATGTATGGGACTTCCCAGGTAGTGCAGGGGTAAAGAGTCTGCCTGCCAATGCAGGAGATGCAGGAGATGCGAGTTTGATCCCTGGCTCAGGAAGATTCCCTGGAGTAGGAAATGGCAACCCACTCCAGTATTCTTGCCTGGAAAAACTGCATGGACAGAGGAGCCTCATAGGCTCCGGGGTTGCAAAGAGTCAGACACGACTGAGTATGTACGGACATACAGTGTATGAACACATAATTTGGAATCAATACACATCTCATTCAGTTATTAATTTATATTAAGTGACATATCTCAATCTTGTTTATGCTTGCTGAACAGTCTTATGAAAAGACCAAACAGCCACCTGCATAAAGCTTGGAGAATAAAGCTTGGAACATGAGGCTAGCTTATGTGCCCTTGTGAAAGTTGATCAGCCTTTTCAAGTCTCAGTTTCTTCATCAGTAAAATAGAGGTTTCATTTTACTGCCATACTTGGCGCACTGTGAGAGCTTAATGATCGCTATTATTGGAAGTCAATTCACTTAAATCTATTGAATCTTAATAAATTATTCATTCTTAATGTCTCTCATTTTAAAGAAACTAGTCAGGCATAATACTGCCACCATGTACATTTATGTATCTTCAATAGGACAGTGAAAAGTCTTTAACCAACAGCATAAATCTGTTATTGTGGATTTTTTTGAATAGTGATTACAGGTAGTTGAGTAATTAAAGGCATGTTAGTAACTCTAAACTCACACTGTAGAGATTTCTGACTGCACCATACCTTCTGGCTTCAGTGACTTAACTCCTTTGAAAAAAGATGATATCTCAGCAGAGATGAATGATGTAAAGAGGCAGGCTATAAAAGATGTGGGGAGAAATATTCTAGACAGGAGGAGCAAGGGCAAAGGCCTTGATGGATAAATATACTTGGCCATTTTGGATAGGCAAGAAACAAGCAAGTACAGTAAGAGAGGAAATCAGAGGAGATAAAGTCACTGAAGCCAGGTCTCTGCCTAGTTCCAACCTTGAACCAAGGGTGGTAGGATGACAGAAAGACACTCCTACATTGGGCAATTCAACTATACTTATCAGAGAACAATGTTCAGGTGAGTTGCTCTGCTTTCTGCTATTCTATTTATATTTATTCTGCAGAAAATAAAGGAGAGTTTTAATAAAAATTAAAGTCAGACTACAAGCTTTGGAAAACTTGGATTGAATGTTCCTTTCATACTGTGTGTATTTAAAAATTTCAGGTGGTTAATTAAGTAGCTTGAAAGGAAATATCAGGAGTGTGGTGTACACATACATAAACTGTTTTAATTATTTTAGTAATAGTCCTTAACATTAGGATAGATCACTGTGAAATTATGCTTTTTTGATGGTTTTATGAGTCAATAACTAAAAGTAAAATAAAGTAAATGTTTCTCAGTCATGCCCAACTCTTTGCGACCCCATGGACTGTAGCGTACCAGGTTCTTCCGTCCATGGGATTTTCCAGGCAAGAATACTGGAGTGGGTTGCCATTTCCTTCTCTAGTAACTAAAGGCTCAACCAAAAGAAACATAAACTATAACATTAAGAAACTAAAAGTACTTAAAACGTTTGAAATTATGGATAAGAAGAACGTGTACATCAGGGGTCCCTGACCAGTCAATTGGAATTGAATGCTTCTTTTGGGAGTCCATTCTACTCTGCTGAGGAACTCTTAGTACCCCTAAAGCCCTAACACCAGAAACATGAACATTTATATTCTCCCCAAACTTGGGGTCTCACAGTCTAGGGTAAGCAGAAACTTTTCACAGAAAAGATGGTGAGGTATCATCTGAAGTAGAAGGCTCTCAAAGTATTTTCAGTAATCTAAGATTCTAAGGATTGCTTAAGGAGTTCTGGAAATCTATGGCTTGAATTTCACTTTAAAATTTCATTTCAAAAATTGTGATTGAAAATATAAACATGAAAACTTTTATGTCAACTTTAAGCATCTACATATAACCCTATTTATAGTTAGTAAATGCTAAAAATGTTAACTTACACAGAAAATCAACTGTAAAAAATTTCTTCATTTATATTTTATATATTGAGTTTCCAAGAAAGATTTTAAGAGTTTCAAAAAAATAAAAAAAAAAGCAAAACCAGAAAATCATTCACCTAGATTTAAAAGTATAGAGAATCAAGGCATGCTTTACAAAAATCTGATAGAGATGAAAATATAAGGAGAAAGACTAAACTATTACTACTTTGTAACTTTTCATATTTTAATGCCAAGCAAAACCATGAGAAGTTATGGTACATTTAACAGTAAAATATCAGTGGAAAGTACTTTAACATGTTCCCTATAAGCTAATATTTTGAAAATTATAATACATAAAAGTTCAGAGTTGAGATCTGGTGAACTTTCCTCTCTAGGCTACGAGGCAGATCAGGTAAACACTTACTCTTCATCTCTGCCAAAGTTTTATCTACGCCAGGAAGGATTCAAATTCCCCCAGGAGCACCAATATACACCAGAGAAACACAAAAACCAAGAAAATAGCCCACTATTCTGGTGGTGTTTGGAAAGTATTTGAAGGTCTCTGGTATGTAATGTTATCTTATGAAACACTATATTAATATTATGCAAGTCTATTCTGGCATCCAGTTTGAGAATTATCTAGCTATCTGAATTCAAAGGAATCCCAAACATGTTCATTGTTTTTACCACATGCCCTTTAAATGAAAAAGATGCAAGTGTGAATAAAGCAGTACCACCCTTTAAAACCAAACGTGTAAAGGATACTCTTCACTATTCCGGATGTCAACTACCAAGAGCTTTGGTTTACTGGACTTTGTCTTCTTGGGAGGTGTTTTGAAGTGGCCAGTCACTGTCAGCTCACACAAGTCAATCAGGTCCTCTGCTGAAATCCGGGGTGATACCTCCGACTTTAGGTCATTTAACGGAATGGATTCTCTCGACTGAAAAAAATGAACAAACAATACAAATACTGAGACTATTATAGAGAGACAAACTATAGGCAGTATAGAATATCTTCATTTTTTTTAATCTTCATTTTTTATATCAGTCACTATAGCATATGGGAGAAATATAGAAATATGAGATATAGAAAACTATATCTCATTTTAGCAGTGTACTGTGTACCTATTTCCTATCACTGATGTTTACCTTTTTATTTGTCACACATATTGTTGTTGTCTGGGAAAGACTAGAGATCTCTTTAAGAGAATTAGAGATAGCAAGGAAACCTTTCATGCAAAGACAGGCTCATTAAAGGACAGAAATGGTAGGGACCTAACAGAAGCAGAAGATATTAAGAAGAGGTGGCAAGAATACACAGAAGAACTTTACAAAAAAGATCTTCATGACCTAGAGCCAGACATCCTTGAATGTGAAGTCAAGTGAGCCTTAGGAAGCATCACTATGAACAAAGCTAGTGGAGGTGATGGAATTTCAGTTGAACTATTTCAAATCCTAAAAGATGATGCTGTGAAAGTGCTGCACTCAATATGCCAGCAAATTTAGAAAATGCAGCAGCAGCCACAGGACTGGAAAAGGTCGGTTTTCATTCCAATCCCAAAGAAAGGCAATGCCAAAGAATGCTCAAACTATCACACAATTGCACCCATCTCATACACTAGCAATGTAATGTGCAAAATTCTCCAAACCAGGCCTCAGCAATACCTGAAGTGTGAACTTGTAGATGTTCAAGCTGGTTTTAGAAAAGGCAGAGGAATCAGAGATCAAATTGCCAACATCGGCTGATCATGGAAAAAGCAAGAAAAACATTCAGAAAACATCTTTTCTGCTTTATTGACTATGCCAAAGTCTTTGACTGTGTGGATCAAAATAAACTGTGGAAAATTCTGAAAGAGTTGGGAATACCAGACCACCTGATCTGCCTCTTAAGAAACCTGTATGCAGGTCAGGAAGCAACAGTTAGGACTGGACATGGAACAACAGCGTGGCTCCAAATAGGAAAAGGAATATGTCAAGGCTGTATATCGTCACCCTCCTTATTTAACTTATATGCTGAATACATGAGAAACATTGGGCTGGAAGAAGCACAAGCTGGAATCAAGATTGCTGGGAGAAATATCAATAACCTCAGATATGCAGATGACACCACCCTTATGGCAGAAAGTGAAGAACTAAAGAGCCTCTTGATGAAAGTGAAAGAGGAGAGTGAAAAGGTTGGCTTAAAGCTCAATAATCAGAAAACTAAGATCATGGCATCTGGTCCCGTCACTTCATGGCAAATAGATGGGGAAACAGTGTCTTTATTTTTTTGGGCTCCAAAATCACTGCAGATGGTGACTGCAGCCAAGAAATTAAAAGATACTTGCTCCTTGGAAGGAAAGTTATGACCAACCTAGGTAGCATATTCAAAAGCAGAGATATTACTTTGCCAACAAAGGTCCATCTAGTCAAGGCTATAGTTTTTCCAGTGGTCATGTATGGATGTGAGAATTGGACTATAAAGAGAGCTGAGCGCCAAAGAATTGATGCTTTTGAACTGTGGTGCTGGAGAAGAGTCTTGAGACTCCCTTGGACTGCAAGGAGATCCAACCAGTCCATCCTAAAGGAGATCATTCCTGGGTGTTCATTGGAAAGACTGATGTTGAAGATGAAACTCCAATACTTTGGCCACCTGATGCGAAGAGCTGACTCATTTGAAAAGACCCTGATGCTGGGAAAGATTGAAGGCAGGAGGAGAAGGGGACGACAGAGGATGAGATGGCTGGATGGCATCACTGACTCAATGGACATGAGTTTGGGTAAACTCTGGGAGTTGGTGATGGACAGGGAGGCCTGGCATGCTGCGGTTTATGGGGTTGCAGGGAGTCGGACACGACTGAGCAACTGAACTGAACTGAATACTGGAGTGGGTTGCCATTTCCTTCTCCAGGGTATTTTCCCAACTCAGGGATCAAACTCTTGTCTTTTGTGTCTCCTGCACTACCAGGCAGTTTTTTTTTTTTTTTTTTTACCATTGAGCCATCTGGGAAAGCACACATAGGAAACCATTAATCTTTTCCTTCACTACAACTTCCTAGTTCAAATGTGATGGAAAGAAATGAGGTAGACTTTTCCTTATGAGAGCACTGTTTATCATTATTTTTTTTATCTTGTCCTGTTTTTTATTTACTTGTATTTTTCTTTTTTTTAATATAAACTTATTTTAATTGGAGGTTAATTACTTTACAATATTGTATTGGTTTTGCCATACATCAACATGAATCCGCCACAGGTATACATGTATTCCCCATCCTGAACCCCCCTCCCTCCTCCCTCACCGTACCATCTCTCTGGGTTGTCCCAGTGCACCAGCCCCAAGCATCCAGTATCATGCATCGAACCTGGACTGGTGATTCGTTTCATATATGATATTATACATGTTTCAATGCCATTCTCCCAAATCATCCCACCTTCTCTCTCTCCCACAGAGTCCAAAAGACTGATCTATAAACAGCTCTTTTAAGAACATTTCATCTTTCAACTATAATTACTGTTGTTGTAAATTGCATTAATTAAAGCTCTGGTAATACGAGAAATTGTTTTATGACTCAGTATTTAACTTTCCTAACATGATTTATGTTACTTATGAATGGTTGGGTAGAAATTAGATTCACAGAAATGAAGAACAACATAATGCTTTCTTAGATAATGTATTTTAATTGTAAAGGAGGTAAAATCAGACTGCAGACCACCAAACCTGTCTGTATATGTTTGTTACATGTCATAATACTGATTCAGACTTAAAAAAAAAACCGCTCAGTTGTGTTTGACTCTTTGTGACCCCATGGACTATACAGTCCATGGAATTCTCTAGGCCAAAATCCTGGAGTGGGTAGCTTTTCCCTTCTGCCTACAATGCAGGAGACCTGGGTTCGGTCCCTGGGTCAGGAAGATCTCCTGGAGAAGGAAATGGCAACCCACTCCAGTATTCTTGCCTGGAAAATCCCATCGACAGAGGAGCCTGGTAGGCTACAGTCCGTAGAGTCGCAAAGAGTCAGACATGACTGAGCGACTTCACTTTCACTTTCTCCAGGAGATCTTCCCAACCTAGGATCAAACCCAGGTCTCCCACATTGCAGGTGGATTCTTTACTAGCTGAGCCAGGAGGGAAGCCCAATTCAGACTAAGGGCCATTCACAATTATTATTCATGTTATTTGGTAGGCAGGAGGATCCTCTACCCTTCACAAAAGGCAACACAATACATCTCAATTCATCATAAACTTGCTGAACACTAGTAGTCACTGTTGAAAACTTATTTAACATAATTTGAAAATATAAGAACTTTCAAAATTCACTTGATTTAAAATATGGGGATTCAAAAAATTTTTACTTATGTGCTTAATATGCTTCCAAGATCGAGTCTAACTATTATCTCATTTGCTTATTTTCTCTCTTTCCTCAATTTCATAGTGGGATTCCACATACATAATTTCCAATTTAGACTTTCTAGGCAGGAGAGAATAAAGCCTATGAATCACATAACAGACAAGACTTATTCTGAAAAAAAATTGTTCTCAATTGTTTTTGGAGTTTGAATGTCAGCCCTCATCCCTTGGGTTTCTGTGACTATGTATGCTATAAATTCTTTAGTAGTAAGAGTAAAGCACTTGTTCTCTCACTTTATTAGCTTTTAAATAGAAATGAAAGTTGCTAAGTTTTATGAGTTTATTGCACTTAATGAAAAATAAGAATTAGGAATTTTAATTTTTTAGTATTAGAAATTAAATGTACTTAAATATTCTGAAATTAAAACTGCTTCAGAAAGATTAGTTTTAAAATCAGCAAGTCATACAATCAATGCTTCTATCTTTTTTCATTAGATTGCAGGCTCTATAGGTGTTTTTCTCAGACTTCACATGAAGCTGTACATTTATGAAGATAAAATAAAGAACTCTTGATTACTCTAGTTCTGCTTTCAGTCATTCAGTGCTGAATGGGGTATTTCTAAAAGAGGTTTGTCTGAATGGAAGGTGTGCCTGACTGATGAAGGAAAGAATTTGACCAAAGTATTCTCTATGAAGAACTGATTGATGAAAGAAAGACATGACCTTGGCCTTGGTTCCAATCAAATGCATCATTTGTCAGGAGTTTCTTCAAAGAAAAGACTGATTGCCTTATGAAATGGTAAGAAAAGAAGGAAACAGGAGTCACTGACAAGTTCATAACTTTCTGAAATTTGAGTGTATCATCAAAGAACTGTAATATGTTGCAAGCATGTTCGTCTACAAATTAAATTTAGGAGATTAGTAAATCATACTTAGGGCAAATTATACAACTTTGCTTTATGAAGAAAATAATTATAATACTAAAAAATTCAGAATCTAGTTTTTCTTTTATTAAACACTTTTATACACAATTTCACTATTCACTGAACAATTTCCACTTAGAGGCATAAAAGTAAAACTTCTTTTTTTTAAAATAATAAAATTTAACTTTATTTTTTCCACAGATAAAAAGGCTGAAAATTGATTTTTTATTGGAGTATAATTGGTTTACAATGTTGTGTTAGCTTCCAATGTAGAATAAAGTGAATCAGCTATACATATACATATATCTCCTCCCTCTTTTTAAAAAAATTTATTTATTTTAATTGGAGGCTAATTACTTTACAATATTGTATTGGTTCTGCCATACATCAACATGAATCTGCCACGGGTGCAAACATGTTCCCCATCCTGAACCCCCCTCCCACCTCCCTCCCTGTATCATCCCTCTGGGTCATCCCAGTGCACCAGCCCCGAGTATCCTGTATTCTGCATTGAACCTGGACTGGCGATTAGTTTCTTATATGATATTATACATGTCTCAATGCCATCCCCCCAAATCATCCCACCCTCGCCTTCTCCCACAGAGTCCAAAAGACTGTTCTATACATCTGTGTCTCTTTTACTGTCTCACATACAGAGTTATCATTACCATCTTTCTAAATTTCATATATATGTGTTAGTATACTGTATTGCTGTTTTTCTTTCTGGCTTACTTCACTCTGTATAATTTAAATCTTCTTTAGTATCATTGATATGTATTTTCCTGTGTGAGTAGGATTTCAAATTCACAGAACATTGTTTATGGACAATGGACAAGAATTGAGGATAACTGCAGAACAACTCTGAAAATTTCTATTATCATTTCTTCCCAAGAACATGTACATACAATGCATATTAAATTTAGATGTCCAAATATCAGAAATCAATTGGTATGAAAAAGACTTAAAAAATAATATTCCATTTCCAAACTAAGGTCAAAATTTATTTAGCAATGTTACTGACAAAAACTATCTTTCAGTAGAGTGAATTCTCTGAAAGGGCTATCTAAATGTGTTAGTGATAACGCTGATCAAGCAAGCAAAAATCCAAACCTGGTAACATGACAGTTATTTTCCTGTGTCCATTAAACTACTAGGAGAATCACTCTGTCATGGTACCTAAGAGTCTGAAATGGTAGACTTGACTTTTTTTGGTATACAGTGTTAGAGAATGTTCTGATTTTTTTTTTTTAAACATGTAGCTGTTCAGTTTTCTCGGTACCATTTATTGAAGAAATTGTCTCTATTTTTGTCAGTTTTGTAGTAGGTTAATTGACTACAGGTGCCTGGGTATATTTCTGGGTTCTCTATTCTGTTCCATTGATCTATGTGTCTGCTTTCGTGCCAGTACCAGGTTTGATTACTGTAGCATTGCAGTATAATCAAGTCAGGGAGCATGATTCCTCCTACTCTGTTTTTCTTTTCTAAGATTGTTTTCACTATTTCACTATTTCAAATTTTTAAATTATTTGTTCTAGTTCTGTGAAAAATGCCATTGGTATTTTGATAGGAATTGAATCTGCAGGTTGCCTTGGGAGTACGATCGTTTTAACAATGTTAATTCTTTCAATCCAAGAAAATCTTTTCATCTGTTTGTGACATCTTCAATTTCTTTCATCAGTGTCTTATAGTTTTTCAAGTACAGGTCTTTTACCTCCTTGAAAGAAAGTGAAAAGTGAAAGTGAAGTCGCTCAGTTGTGTCAGACTCTTTGCAACCCCCCTGGACTGTAGCCTACTAGGCTCCTTCATCCATGGGATTTTACAGGCAAGAATACTGGAGTGGGTTGCCATTTCCTTCTCCAGGAGATATTCCTGACCCAGGGATTGAACCCGGGTCTCCCGCATTGTAGGCAGACGCTTTACTGTCTGAGCCACCAGGGAAGTCCTTTACCTCCTTAGGTAGGTTTATTCCTTATTTAATATTTTATTCTTTTTGATTCAGTGGTAAATGGGATTGTTTCCTTAATTTTGATAGTTCATTGTTAGTGTGTAGAAATGTAATAGAGTTTTATGTATTAATTTTGTACCTGCAACTTTACCAAATTCATGAGCTCTAGCAGTTTTCTGACGGTGTCTTTAGGGTTTTCTATTACAGTCTCATGTCATCTGCTAACAGTGATACTTCTTCCTTTCTAATTTTGATTCCTTTCATTTCTTTCTCTTGTCTGATATCTATGGTTAGGACTTGCAATATTATGTTGAATACAAGTGGTGAGAGTAGAAATCCTTGTTTCGTTCCTGATCTTAGAGGAAATGCTCTTAGCTTTTCATCGTTGAGTTAGTTGTGAGTTGGTCATATATGGCCTTTTTTATGTTGAGGTATTTCCCTTTATGCCCACCTTCTGGAGAGCTGTTTTTAAAATCATAAATGGATGTTGAATTATACCAAAAGCCTTTTCTGTATATTTTGAGAATATCATATGGTTTTATTCTTTAATTTCTTAATGTGATTATCACACTTATTGATTTGTAGACACTTAAAAATCCTTGTATCCCTGGAAATATTAACTATGAGAATAAAGAACCGGTGTCTAGAACACTCCTCCCATATTTTCTGTTACATGTCCTGGCACTAACTTCAACTTAGTTACCAAGGACAGAAATCTGAAAACCACTGCAGACTTTTCATCCTTCCTTATTTCTCATTCCTATATAACAAATACCCAAGTTCCATCAAAATAACTCTTGAATCTGAATCTGTTACCTGACTTATTGCCCTACTTCAGGGCTTCCACCATCCCTCAAATGGACTGTAGAAGCTGTCTGCCCCTCTTGCTATTTCTTTTTTTCCTCTATCTTTTCACATAAAGTCATCCCTTCTAATCCATATTCCAAATGCCACTTGAGTTAAAATAAAAACCTGATCAGGCTTCCCTGGTGGCTCAGATGGTAAAGAATCTGCCTGCAATGGAGACCTGGATTTGATCCCTGGGTCAGGAAGATCCCCTGGAGAAAGGAACGGCAACCCACTCCAGTATTCTTCCCTGGGAAGTTCCGTGGACAGAGGATCCTGGCAGGTTGCAGTCCCTGGGGTCATAAAGAATTGGACACAACTGAGCAGCTAACATACACTTAAAAGTCTGATCATGTAGATTTTTATAATTAAGAACACCTCACTGGTTTCTAGACATTGATGGAGTGAAATCCAAATTCTTTGGTATAGAATATAAAGTCTTTTATGAATTGGTATCTGTCTATAGTAGGCAAGAGACCATAGGCTTTGGGGTCAGATTACCAGGACTCAAATTTTGGCCAGCCCACTCACAGTGTATGATTTTGGACATGATACTCAAACTCTCTACCTAATTTCTTCATCTATAAAGTGGGATAACAGCAGTTATCCAAATCCTTCTGGGCTGCTGTAAGAACTAAATGTTACTCTATATAGAACATTTAGAATAGTGTCTGACACACTGTCAGAGTTTAATGAAAGCTTGGTTATCTTTCACCTTTTTTCTCACCCCTCACCGCCTTGTACCTCATGCTTTGGTATTAGCAGACTATCCGCCTTTTTATACCACTGTGCCACCTTTGCCCACATTGCTTCCTCTGCTTAGAATGCCACACCTTGTCCACTTAATAAATACCCGCTCACCTTACAAGTATCAGTTCAAACATTGCTCTCTCCGTGAAGAAAGTCTTTTTGACCTCTGACAGGCTCATTTAATTTCTTTCCTGTGTCCCCACAGGTATCTGGTACATCTTTATTATAATAGGATTATTTACTTCCACCAGACTAACAGCTCCTCAAAGACAAGGAAAGTTACTTTTATACCTATGATTTCCCCAGGTTTCAGCATATTATTTGACACATAATATATTTGTTGAATACGAATGAATAAAATAGTATTTCTAAATTTTCTATTACTTTTCCTGAGTAATTTTGTGCTATGGGGTATGTACACGTTTTCCCAAAACATGTACATACCTGTGTCATAGTAATTACTATATTTGTAATATATTATCTGTTTCTTTACTTGAATTACAAAATCCTTAAATACAGGTTCTACATCTTTTCATATTTGTATCTCCAAAAGGCAACACAAGGTCTGGCACCAAAAATTGTTAATAGGTATTTAATGAATGAATGAGTGAATAAAAATGTGATTAAATAACATTACAGAGCAAAGCTATTTGTCTGGATCACTAGACAGACTCCTCAGGGATGGCAAATCATCAGATTCTCTAGCCTCTGGGCACTGTGATGGTTAATCAAGAATACTGAAACCTATATCTGCCTCAGTGATTTCTCACAGCCATCTCTTTTCCTCAACTGAAAAACTAAAGATGCCAGCTGCTACCATATAGGTTTACAAAACATACTCTAATTAATTGAAAGACTTAGGTGAATATAAAGAAGGCAAAAATAAACACACATTCAAAACTATCCTAGTAAAGTAGGTAATTTAATGATAATAAAAAATATGAATGAAGGAAAAAATAGATAAATACTAGAGCTGAAACTTAGGGGAATATCAATAAAACTGGAAAAGCTGTATATGAACCATGTGCATGATAATAAATGAGAAAAATATAAGTAATATGCTTCTCTTTCTCCTTCTCTCTATATTTTCTTTATATCTCTCTTTTCTATATACCTTTCTAATTGTCTATAAATGAGAAAAATATAAGTATGTAAAAATATTTGAAAGAATAATTGATTGCAAATATTTTCAAAAGAATAGAAAATCTGAATAGACCTATACATTTATAGACCAAGGTAAACTTGAGGAGAATGATGAACTTTGTGTCCGCTTTACAATACAATAGACTATTTACAAAATCTAAATAGACTTTGTAAAAACAACTAAATAAGACTGTGTAAAAATGGGTAAGATTTTAAGTTTTTAAACAATTGCTTTAAAGAGAGGTGCCAAATAGTTTTTCCCCAAGCACTTCTATCTATAACTATTGCAAGGCAAAGAAAACATTGAAAGATCATTTTATGAAGTGTCCTTAACCTAATACTTAAATCTAACAAAAATGACATCAAACACAAATGCATGCACAACCCTCAATATTCCTTATGGATATAGATTCTTTCAAAAAATCTCAAAACTGGAAAATTGAATGCAGCAGCAATTTAAAAGAATGGCATATTATGAGCAAACGGGATATTCCAGGAATGAAGGATGGCTCAACATAAGGACAATTTGAAAAGTAATTCATCACCTTTAATTAGTCAAAAGATACAAAGTATGTAATTCATCATTGTGGGTGACAGAAAGCCATACGTGATAAAACTTCACATTTATTCCCAATTTTAGAAAAAGAAAAACTCATGGTAAACATGTATCAGAAGGAAAGCTAATCTGAACAATGAAAGATTTCATTAAGATGGATGTTCTTCATCTCAAATATTTGACATTCTACTTAATGATGAACCATACAGGCAGACTTACTGTGAAAAAATATATCTCTTAGATAATACAATAGTCTTAGAAAATCCAGACTAATCAGAGAAAAGTCTAATAAAACTGGTAAGAATTTGGTAAAGTTTTAGTCATAATATACATACAATAAAATTATTAGTTATTTTCAATAGCAGCAGAAGCCAGTCAAAAAACCCAAGGAACATAAGCTTTCAATTGCAATGTCAAAATATTCCTCCAAAACAAAATACTTAGAAATAAAAGAATAATATTTAAAGAAAATGAAACAGTTTTGTGATGGGCATTAGAAAAACCTGAGACGCATAAAATGCTATCTGGAAAGAAAGATTCAGTATTTAGAAGATCTTTATTTCCTCTTCAAACAATGTATTAATTACAATTTAATCAAAACTCTAAAAGGATCTTCCTTTTTTATTTTGAAACAAAAACTCCAAAGTTCATTTGTCTCAAATAGGTGAGAATGTCAAGAAAACAATGAAAAATAATAAAATACACTGTCATATGCCAAAACCGTATAAAATATCACGACATGATATTGCACTAGAATTGACTAGGAGACTAATAGGCCATAATGGGGTGTATAGAAAGACCTCAATAAATGAAAGAATGCTGTAAACGAATAGGATTCCATAACAAATCACTGGAGAAAATGGTGTATTATTTAGGATATAGTATAGGCATCATTTATTACCTATAATAAAATAAAATCATGCTTCTATCTTATACTCAAAGTAAAATGATTTGTAAGTTGAACAAAAATTATACGTAAAAAGTAGAATCACAAAGAGTAAGAATTGATGACTTAAATTAATTTCAAGCATATAGCAAAAGCTAAACTCTTAAATAAGAGAAATATATGTGAAAAATAAAAATTTAAGATGCCCTTAATATATAAAGAACTCTTTTAATCAATAAGACAAACCAATAAGAAAAAACAGCCTGCTTAGTTAAAATGGAGGGGAGATATACACATATACTTGACAAAATAAACACAAAAAAGTAAAGAAAATGTTTTTACCTCAATCACAGATATATACAAAACATGTATAATCAAAGACATAGAAATAGTAGGTAAGTGTCCTAGATTTCTTTTGCTTGTCTCTCCAGATTCACTCTCCATTGGTTCCTGCCTGTTCTCTACTGGTGGGAGGCCTCTGTTTGGACCTAGAAGAGGGACCCCAGGTCCTCTGGCTTTCAAGGTAGTTCAGACAATAGAGAGAGTAGGTCAAGGTAATATAATCCCTTGGTTCTGTACTTGAAAATTCACCTTGGTTTAGCTATTTGTTGACCAAAGGTCACTGTTCCTCTCAAGATGGCTTTCTCAACCTGCTTCTCATTTCCTGTGTTCTGATCATCTCTTCCTTCCTCATCCCTTTGGCTTTTAGGTGGGAACAGTTCAGTTCAGTCGTTCAGTCGTGTCCGACTCTTTGCAACCCCATGAATTGCAGCACGCCAGGCCTCCCTGTCCATCACCAACTCCTGGAGTTCACTCAGACTCACATCCATCGAGTCAGTGATGCTATCCAGCCATCTCATCCTCTGTTGTCCCCTTCTCCTCCTGCCCCCAATCCGTCTCAGCATCAGAGTCTTTTCCAATGAGTCAACCCTTTGCATGAGGTGGCCAAAGTACTGGAGTTTCAGCTTCAGCATCATTCCCTCCAAAGAAATTCCAGGGCCAATCTCCTTCAGAATGGACTGGTTGGATCTCCTTGCAGTCCAAGGGACTCTCAAGAGGCTTCTCCAACATCACAGTTCAAAAGCATCAATTCTTTGGCACTCAGCTTTCTTCACAGTCCAACTCTCACATCCATACATGACCACTGGAAAAACCATAGCCTTGACTAGACGGACCTTTCTTGGCAAAGTAATGTCTCTGCTGGTGGTAACAGTGCTATTGCTAATTTTCATAATTTACTGCATTCTCTCTCATATTTTCACCAACATTCCACCATGATCTTTGTAACTATTATCTCTCTAAATAAACCATTCTTGAATTATCCTAATGTGAGTGTATAATCTTTTGCTGTTGGTTGAACTCTGACAGTAAGCATGTAGGGAAGAACTGAAAAACACATTATGTTTTAAGGCACATGAAAAGATGCTCAACATCAGTAATTATTAGAGAAATACAAATCAAAACTACAATGAGGCACCACGTCACACTTGTCAGAATGACCCTCACTAAAAAAAATCTACAAATATTAAATGTAAGAGAGGGTGTGGAAAACAGGGAGCCCTTCTACACTGTTGGTGAGAATGTAACTTGGTGAAGCCACTGTGGAAATAGTATTGAGGTTCCTCAGAAAACTAAAACTAGAGCTACCATATGATCTAATAATCCCACTCCTGGGCATATATTTGGACAAAATTATAATTCAACAAGATACATGCACCCCTATGTTCATGGTAGCATTATTCGCAATAGTCAAGACATGGAAATGACATAAATATCCATTGACAGATGAATGGATAAAGACACTGTGGTACACATATACAATAGACTACTACTCAGGCACAAAAAGAACAAAGTAATGCCATTTGCAGCAGCAACATGGATGCAACTAGAGATTATCATACTAAGTGAAGCAAGTCAGATAGAGAAAGTCAAATACCGTATGATATCACTTATATGTGGAATCTAAAATATGACACAAATGAACCTATCTGTCAAACAGAAACAGAATCATGGACATAGAAAACAGATTTGTGGTGGCCAAGGGGGTGGGACCTGGGAAAGGGATGGAGTGGGAGCTTCTACACAAGCTTTCATATGTAGAATGGATAAACAACAAGGTCCTGCTGCATAGCACAGGGCTTCCCAGGTGGTGCTAGTGGTAAGAACCTGCCTGCCAGTGTAGGAGACCTAAGAGGCAAGGATTCAACCCTGGGTTGGAAAATCTCTTGGAGGAGGAAATGGCAACCCACTCCAGTATCCTTGCCTGAAGAATCCCATGGACAGAGAAGCCTGAGGAGGCTACAGTCCATAGGGTCACAAAAAGTCAGACACAACAGAGTGACTTAACACACAGACACACACACACACACACACACAGACACACACACACAGACACAGACACACACACACACACTGTATAGTACAGAAAACTATGTTCAATATCCTATGATAAACCATAATGGAAAAGAACATTTAAAAAAGAATGTGTAAATAGGTATAAGTGAATCAATTTGCTGTACAGTAGTAATTAACACAACATTGTAAATCAACTATACTTCCATAAAAATAAATAAAATACACATTTTAGATATGTGAATCAACATAGACTTTCTGGAGGAAAAAATCATAATATGCATTAAGAAACTTTCAAATATGAATGCAATAGAAATTTCTTTTTAGAAATCTGTTCCATGGATATAATCACAGACTGTACCAAGCAGTATGGGAAAATATTTATTAAATATATTGTTTTTCTTAAATTGTGAAAAACTGGGATACTGCAAACACATAATAAAAGGTGACTGGATAAATAAATAACATGAGATTCATGTAAAGAAATACCATTCGTCCAATAAATAACATTTTAGAAAAATATTTCTTAATAGAGGAAACAATAAAAATGTATTATCAAGGGGAAAAAGATCCTATACAACAATAAGTTTGGAACCTCCTTTGTGGTCCAGTGGTTAAGGAATCTGTCTTGCAGTGCAAGGGATGAGGGTTTGATCCCTGGTTGGGGAACTAAGATCCCATATGCTGCAGAGCAACTAGCCCACGCACCACAACTAGAGAGTCTGTGCACCACAGTGAATGATCCCACATGACACAATGAAGATCCTGTGCCACAACGAAGACCCGACGTAGTCAAATAAATAAATGAGTAGATAAATAAAATAAATACTTTAAAAAACCCAATAAATCCACTACAATACCAGTTTGGTGACATATATCACAGTGAATATGTGTGTGTGCATAAACACATGCATGTGTATATAAACATATTTTCATAGATATAAGAATGATGCATAGAAATTGTAAAAGTCTGTGATTCAGTGGAATTAACAACTTTTTATCTTAATGCTTTTCTGTGTTTAACTTTTAATCATTAAGCTGAGCTATTTTTGAAAATTTAAACATTTATAAAAATATGAGATTTATTTTCGACCAGCACTATTATATACTTCTCTTAAATACTTCATAACTATGAATCTATTCTGTCTGAAGATAATTCTTACCAAATATTTACAGCAATACGAAAAGGCTTCACAAATGAGAACTCATGGCTTATGGTCACCATTGTAGGTAACCAGATCTAGCACTAGAAAATATGTAGAGAAATATGTCTAAAACATGTTAAAGAAAAACAATAAAATTATTATTATGCTTAAATTCAGATGAAGTTTTTAAATGATTTAAAAAAATACCAGCAAGTAGGGCAGGCTTTCATGCATTCAGAAAGGAGACACACAAACGTTAATACAGACAATTGGAGAAAAAACGTTTGAGGTTTACTGCCATGTTTCACTGGTAAGGACTACCTTGTTTTCTGCTTCAAAAAATATTTGAATTAAAAAAAAAAGAATAAAAAAAATATTTGAATAAACTGATCTTTATCCACCTCTTCATCAAATGTATGAAGAATTTAGAGAAAAGGGCCTACTGGCATTGAAGAATATTACATATACTTTTTCAAGCTTCTATCAACATAAATGTAAATTACATTACCATCACTAGATAATTATACAGGTTTTCCTAGTTTAATATATTAGAAATTATTTAGTAGATTACTGCTTACTGGTTATTATTTTTCTTAGCAAGAATTGCATTTCCTTTAAGATCTGGAGAAGGAAATGGCAACCCACTCCAGTATTCTTGCCTGCAGAATCCCATTGATGGAGGAGCTTGGTGGGCTACAGTCCACAGGTTGCAAAGAGTTGGACACGACTAAGCGACTTCACTTCATTTTCACTAAGATCCTGCACTCAGAAAAAACTCCCTATGTGATCATACTCATAATGTATATTAGAAGGTTAAAAACAACAAACACCCTTCCCTATGTAAGGAAGCAGTTTTCGTATATTATTTTGTGTATCTGTGTGTTTAGGGGGAGGGTGAGAAAGAAAGATAAAATCTTAATATAAAAAATTAGCCTCTCTAAAGCCACTTAGAGATTAAGGATTTCAAATGACATTTACGGTGGTGGTTTAGTTGCCAAGTTGTACCTGGGTATAAATGAGGCCAGGAGCGGTGTTCAGGAAATACAGGATAGATTGATAGTTTCCTGGAGCTTCTGAGGGTTTTTCTCTGGGACAGGATGACCTTAGAATGTCTATAGTACTGATTCTTTGGGTCAATTTAAAGTTTCTTCATTTTGGAAGCAAAGCAGCATTTATTAAATATCTACTTTCTAATTCAAGAAACTAAAATGAGGTAGCACAGAAAGTGGCACACACTGTATACATTTCCTATAGAGATCTACCTTATTTTGAGCAAAAACATTTAGAATTAGAACACCAACTGTAATACTAAAGATAAACTTCTAAAAGAAAGGTGGAAATCAGAAAGCATGAAAAACAAAAGTAGACACGTTTATAAGACAGGGAACATCACAGGGCCAGCTATCAATGTATTAAATAATGCATATTTCAACACAATGAAAACACTTTTTTTTAAATACACTTTCTTAAGGAAAACTCTACTCCAAAGAGCCTTCAACTGACATATCATGTTTTGAGGAGAGAGAAAAGATCAATACAAACATGCTGATCAACGAAGAGCCAGGTATATCAATAGCTTAACTTGCTTAGATTTCTTTTGTATCTCTCATAGCAAGAGATGAGAGGGCTCTGCCCAGAGAAGGTGCTGAAATGTTTGGTAAATGAATGTATACATGTGTAACAGGATGCTGAATGATGTTATTCCTGGGTTGAAACAAAGTGGCTCTAACATGCTAACGAGAAACAGAAACTGCCAGCAAAAGCCAAGGACGTCTCCCCTGCCCGCCCTCTCCCAGTCCCCCCTTCCTGGGGCTAGGTGAGAAGTGACTAAAATTACAACTTCCAATTATTATCCCAGTGTCCGCTCTCCTCCCAAATTACATAAGGAACTTTAGTTGGAGGTGGTGTGGGTCAACTTCATGGTGACCACAGTGTTCAAGATAAGATGCCCCTCCCTTCTCATCCTGCAGGGTAGAGAGGTAGGTGTTTCTGGACACTCAAATCACTTCCCCTCGCTCTCTCCCAAGGTAAGTGAAGGGTAGTGCCCAAGGCAGCCGTTTGTAGAGATTTGGGCATACCTATAAGAAGGGGTAGTGATATTCTTTTTTGTAGTAGAATGTCTGTTTATACAGAAGACTTAATAATCTGTCCTGCACCTGCCTGAGCAGGCAAGAAGTAGGGGATGTGGTAGTGCTGACAAATAGGGTATTAGATGCTTACCTTCTCTGACCATACAATTCTAAGCTGGACTGTGAGAATAAACCAATTTATTGTAAGGATCAATTGATATAACAAAGGTAAAAATGTTTGGTAGACTGTGTATCTTTATATGAAATAAGTTGTTTTTAAAAATCACATCCCAAGTGAAGCAGCTTGAATTTCATGGTAGTCTTAATATAGTCTAAATTTTTAATAAATCATCAATTAAAAATATTTAATCAACCAGCTTTGGGCTGAGCCATGTAGAGATAAAACACCATTTTCACCTCAAAGAGTCCCTAATCTGATTGGAAAATACTAACATAAAACCAATAATAAAACTATACAATAATGACAGAAAATATTTATATTGTGCTTGCTATGTGCTGGTCACTGTGATTGGCATTTGACATATATGACCTCATTTCAATCTTACAACAATTCTGTGAGGTAGATTTTATTATTTTGATCATGCTACAGATAAGGAAATTGGGGTAGAGAAAGGTTAAATAACAAAGGCCACATAATCAGTAAGTAACAGAGTCAGGATTCAACTTTAGTCTGGCTCTGGAGTCTGAGCTCTTAACCACATTATTACAATGCTTCTCTCATAAGATTCAGTGTATGAAATCACAGCTACATGCTATGAGAATACAGGGAAAGGAATAAACACAATAATGGGGAGAAGTAGTTAGCAAAAAATAGGTGGAAGAAGTGGGACTTGAGTCAGGAAACAATCAGTAAGGTTTAGAAAAGTAGAAAAGAGGAAGAGGAGTGCTGCATAAGTAGGTAACTGTAAGAGTTCTAAGGTTTGAATGAGCAAGGAATCAGTCCATAAATAATTATTGAGTACCCACTAGGTATATACAATGTGCTTGGGATACATTTATGAACAAAACAAAGATACTTGTTCTGATAGAACTTAAGAGTCAATGGGTATGAAAATGGTAATGAAGAGACTAGTTTTACTGAATGAACATCTGTTCTGAGAAAAAGAGAGAAATAGCACTGAATAAGTAGGTAGGCGACAGACCATGAGGGCTCTGAAGACAGAGAAGCTCAAGGACATAAGAAATAGATAAGAACTGTAGGATTTTTGGAGGAATGTGTCACATGTCAACAGCACTATTTTAGGAAGATTAATTAGGCCATATTTTGCAGGGTGAATTAGAGATGGGGAAAAAAGTAGGCAGAAAGTCTTGTAATAAGTGAATTTTATGAAGATCTAGATTAAGTGATGACACTGGAAACCGAGAGCTTTGCTCTATTCATTATCTTTTTTTCCTTCAGTCATTCCCTTGGCCTACAAATATATCCAATTCTCTCCCATCCATAGTGAAAGCTAAATGTAAAAATAATACAATTACTCTCCAAGGGGCAAGTACTTTCTAGCCGCTATCTATCTTCTCACCTCTACATTCACTTCTTTACATTCACTCCTGAACCCACTGAAATTTGGTTTCCGTCATGATACAGGAAAAGCAGTGGTTCATTTGCCGAGAAGCAAGTGGACAATTTGGAAACATTTTAAAAAGGCAACACATGAGTAAAGAGTAAAAGGATGAATAGGAGTTTGTGAAGAAAGAAGTGGGGGTTTACATGTATATTCTGTGTGAAGTAATTCAATCAAACACACGGGGAAGGTGTTTTGATTCTAAAGCTTTGGTTCTACCTCTAGGAGGCATGCTGAATAAATCTCTCATTTAAAATCCTTTCCACATTTGTTCCAATTAATCCTGCTATGAACAAGGCAGAAATTTGTCAGGAAGCTATTTTCATTTTGAAAGAATTTTTTTAAAGTTTAGTTCACAAGTATCCAACCAGAGTGTCTCAGGTTTACAGACCCTGTTCCATACTGATACTGGTCTCTTCCAGTAAAGATACCATGAGCTCCTTAAAGCAGTGACTAGGGCTTGTTTTTACACTTCCACTACCTAGCAGAGAGCCTGAAATTCAGTAGCTGTTCAGTGAAATTGGGTGTATTGATTAAAGGTAAAGGAAGAATACATGAGAGGCACTATAGGAAAATTTATGAAAGATAAAGAACAGTGATGAGAAAAAATGGTGCTTATGTTTTGGACATGGGTGGTTAAGGGAGAAAAGAAGACAGTAACAATGACAGACAGCAGACAAGGGGAAGACAAGTTCTGATTTAGACTTGTGAAACAGGATGCACGGGGTCTATCTACCAAGTTGAAGTGTTGAGATGTGGCTGGAGACAGAAACTAGTGTTTGGGAGAAAGTGTGGCTAGGTTGGAGATTGAAGGCAGGAGGAGAAGCGGATGATAGAGCATGAGATGGCTGGATGTTATCACCAATGCAATGGACATGAACTTGGGCAAACTTTGGGAGATGATGAGAGACAGGGAGGCCTGGCACGCTGCAGTCCATGGTGTCACAGAGTTAGACATGACTGGGCAACAGAGCAACAAACAACAATGGCTAGAGGATCATATTTTTTGAATTATCAGCATAAAAACTTCAGTCAAACCATAAGAAATAATAAACAGTTTTTGAAGAAAAAAGGAAAGGAAAAAAGTTACTTTTGTTAGGTACATCCATACACTGCTGAGTAAATCTTGCATCATGTAAACTATTAGTAAGGCTTAGAATATATAAAACTCAGAGTTTTTAGAGCAATATCCAGTAATTGTTATCTTCCCACATGTCTACAGTAAGCAGACTCTGCTTTCTTAGTAATAGCTATTTCTAGCTAACGTATGAGGAGGGACCAGCAGTGCCATTAACTACCATTCTCAAAGGAACACTAACAAAGAAAAACAATCCTCAAAAACTTTACCAACTTGCAAAGATATTAAAAAAAATAAATTGTTTAAACGGCATTATAGTATTTTCATTTATCCCTCTTGCTTGTAGAGAGACCAGGAAAGGTTACTATTTCTAAGATACAGAAACCTAGCATCTGAAATGGAAGTCTGAAATAAAACTGTCATGCTCTGGAAGCTGCATAATATAGCTCTCATACTAGAGAGAATATTTTTCTCCCTCAAATAAGTGAGATAATGTACATGAATATGAAATGTATGGAGACAGAACTTCTTCAGTGATTAGGGATTTTATGCTAAAATTTTCATAAATGTGCTACTAAAAAATTTCTGTAAAGAAAGTAATTTTCTCTTTGATATACAGTTTAATATTTTGGAGATATTTCATTTCTCTGGGTCTTAGCTTTTTCACGTATAAAATGAAGGGCCAGGAGCAGACATCTTATGTTTTTTTCAGCCCTAGAATTCTGTAACAATTTTTTTCTGATTGATTTTCAGCTGTTAATAGGTCAGAAAATTTCTTGCCTATCACTTAGGACAAAAGTTAGAAACATGTACATAACACTTAATGACATCAGAGGAGTTTCTACTTAAAGAGATTCAGGAATGATTCCAATTATGAGGCTTAGAACTGTTTGTATGTATAAGCATACATACACTGAAACATGTACATGCAGTTCAGTTCAGTTCAGTTCAGTCGCTCAGTCGTGTCTGACTCTTTGCAACCCCATGAATCACAGCACGCCAGGCCTCCCTGTCCATCACCATCTCCCGGAGTTCACTCAGACTCACGTCCATCGAGTCAGTGATGTCATCCAGCCATCTCATCCTGGGTCGTCCCCTGCTCCTCCTGCCCCCAATCCCTCCCAGCATCAAAGTCTTTTCCAATAAGTCAACTCCTCGCATGAGGTGGCCAAAGTACTGGAGATTCAGCTTTAGCATCATTCCTTCAAAAGAAATCCCAGGGTTGATCTCCTTCAGAATGGACTTGCTGGATCTCCTTGCATTCCAAGGGACTCTCAAGAGTCTTCTCCAACACCACAGTTCAAAAGCATCAATTCTTCGGCACTCAGCTTTCTTCACAGTCCAACTCTCACATCCATACATGACCACAGGAAAAACCATTGCCTTGACTAGACAGACCTTAGTTGGCAAAGTAATGTCTCTGCTTTTGAATATGCTATCTAGGTCGGTCATAACTTTTCTTCCAAGGAGTAAGTGTCTTTTCATTTCATGGCTGCAATCACCATCTGCAGTGATTTTGGAGCCCCCAAAAATAAAGTCTGACACTGTTTCCACTGTTTCCCCATCTATTTCCCATGAAGTGATGGGACCGGATGCTATGATCTTCGTTTTCTGAATGTTGAGCTTTAAGCCAACTTGTTCACTCTCCTCTTTCACTTTCATCAAGAGGCTTTTTAGCTCCTCTTCACTTTCTGCCATAAGGATGGTGTCATCTGCATATCTGAGGTTATTGATATTTCTCCCAGCAATCTTGATTCCAGCTTGTGCTTCTTCCAGTCCAGCGTTTCTCATGATGTACTCTGCATAGAAGTTAAATAAGCAGGGTGACAATATACAGCCTTGACGTACTCCTTTTCCTATTTGGAACCAGTCTGTTGTTCCATGTCCAGTTCTAACTGTTGCTTCCTGACCTGCATACAGATTTCTCAAGAGGCAGGTTAGTGGTCTGATATTCCCATCTCTTTCAGAATTTTCCACAATTTATTGTGATCCACATAGTCAAAGGCTTTGGCATAGTCAATAAAGCAGAAAGATGTTTTTCTGGAACTCTCTTGCTTTTTCGATGATCCAGTGGATGTTGGCAATTTGATCTCTGGTTCCTCTGCCTTTTCTAAAACCAGCTTGAACATCAGGGAGTTCACGGTTCACGTATTGCTGAAGCCTGGCTTGGCGAATTTTGAGCATTACTTTACTAGCGTGTGAGAGGAGTGCAACTGTGCGGTAGTTTGAGCATTCTTTGGCATTGCCTTTCTTTGGGATTGGAATGAAAACTGACCTTTTCCAGTCCTGTGGCCACTGCTGAGTTTTCCACATTTGCTGGCATATTGAGTGCAGCACTTTCACAGCATCATCTTTCAGGATTTGAAACAGCTCAACTGGAATTCCATCACCTCCACTAGCTTTGTTCGTAGTGATGCTTTCTAAGGCCCACTTGACTTCACATTCCAAGATGTCTGGCTCTAGATTAGTGATCACATCATCATGATTATCTGGGTTGTGAAGATCTTTTTTGTACAGTTCTTCCGTGTATTCTTGCCACCACTTCTTCTTTTTTTCTTTTTTAAATTTTATTTTTACTTTATTTTACTTTACAGTACTGTATTGGTTTTGCCATACATTGACATGATTCCACTACGGGTGTATACGAGCTCCCAATCCTGAACCCTCCTCCCACCTCCCACCCCATATCATCTCTCTGGATCATCCCCATGCACCAGCCCCAAGCATCCTGTATCCTGTATTGAACATAGACTGGCACTTCGTTTCTTACATGATAGTATACATGTTTCAATGCCATTCTCCAAAATCATCCCACCCTCTCCCTCTCCCTCAGAGTCCAAAAGTCCGTTCTATACATCTGTGTCTCTTTTGCTGTCTCGCATACAGGGTCATCATTACCATCTTTCTAAATTCCGTATATATGTGTCAGTATACTGTATTGGTGTTTTTCTTTCTGGCTTACTTCACTCTGTATAATCGGCTCCAGTTTCATCCACCTCATTAGAACTGATTCAAATGTATTCTTTTCAATGGCTGAGTAATACTCCATTGTGTATATGTACCACAGCTTTCTTATCCATTCATCTGCTGGTGGACATCTAGGTTGCTTCCATGTCCTGGCTATTATAAACAGTGCTGCAATGAACATTAGGGTACATGGGACTCTTTCAATTCTGGTTTCCTTGGTGTGTATGCCCAGCAGTGGGATTGCTGGGTTATAATGCAGCTCTATTTGCAATTTTTTAAGGAATCTCCACACAGTTCTCCATAGTGCCTGTACTAGTTTGCATTCCCACCAACAGTGTAAGAGGCTTCCCTTTTCTCCACATCCTCTCCAGCATTTATTGCTTGTAGACTTTTGGATCACAGCCGTTCTGACTGGTGTGAAATGGTATCTCATTGTGGTCTTGATTTGCATTTCTCTGATAATGAGTGATGTTGAGCATCTTTTCATGTATTTGTTAGCCATCCATATGTCTTCTTTGGAGAAATGCCTATTTAGTTCTTTGGCCCATTTTTTGATTGGGTCGTTTATTTTTCTGGAGTTGAGCTGCATAAGTTGCTTGTATATTTTTGAGATTAGTTGTTTGTCAGTTGCTTCATTTGCTATTGTTTTCTCCCATTCAGAAGGCTGTCTTTTCACCTTGCTTATATTTTCCTTTGTTGTGCAGAAGCTTTTAATTTTAATTAGATTCCATTTGTTTATTTTTGCTTTTATTTCCAGACTTCTGGGAGGTGGATCATAGAGGATCCTGCTGTGATTTATGTCAGAGAGTGTTTTGCCTATGTTCTCCTCTAGGAGTTTTATAGTTTCTGGTCTTACGTTTAGATCTTTAATCCATTTTGAGTTTATTTTTGTGTGTGGTGTTAGAAAGTGATCTAGTTTCATTCTTTTACAAGTGGTTGACCAGTTTTCCCAGCACCACTTGTTAAAGAGATTGTCTTCACTCCATTGTATATTCTTGCCTCCTTTGTCGAAGATAAGGTGTCCATAGGTTTGTGGATTTATCTCTGGGCTTTCTATTTTGTTCCATTGATCTATATTTCTGTCTTTGTGCCAGTACCATACTGTCTTAATGACTGTCTTGCCACCTCTTCTTAATATCTTCTGCTTCTGTTAGGTCCAGACTGTTTCTGTCCTTTATCAAGCCCATCTTTGCATGAAATGTTCCCTTGGTATCTCTAATTTTCTTGAAGAGATCTCTAGTCTTTCCCATTCTGTTGTTTTCCTCTATTTCTTTGCACTGATCACTGAAGAAGGCTTTCTTATCTCTTCTTGCTATTCTTTGGAACTCTGCATTCAGATGCTTATATCTTTCCTCTTCTCCTTTGCTTTTTGCCTCTCTTCTTTTCACAGCCTTTTGTAAGGCCTCCCCAGACAGCCATTTTGCTTTCTTGCATTTCTTTTCAATGGGGATGGTCTTGATCCCTGTCTCCTGTACAATGTCACGAACCTCATTCCATAGTTCATCAGGCACTCTATCTATCAGATCTAGGCCCTTAAATCTATTTCTCACTTCCACTGTATAATCATAAGGGATTTGATTGAGGTCATACCTGAATGGTCTAGCGGTTTTCCCTGTTTTCTTCAACTGAAGTCTGAATTTGGTAATAAGGAGTTCATGATCTGAGCCACAGTCAGCTCCTGGTCTTGTTTTTGTTGACTGTATAGAGCTTCTCCATCTTTTGCTGCAAAGAATATAATCAATCTGATTTCGGTGTTGACCATCTGGTGATGTCCATGTGTAGAGTCTTCTCTTGTGTTGTTAGAAGAGGGTGTTTGCTATGACCAGTGCATTTTCTTGGCAAAACTCTATTAGTCTTTGCCCTGCTTCATTCCGCATTCCAAAGCCAAATCTGCCTGTTACTCCAGGTGTTTCTTGACTTCCTACTTTTGCATTCCAGTCCCCTGTAATGAAAAGCACATCTTTTTTGGGTGTTAGTTCTAAAAGGTCTTGTAGGTCTTCATAAAACCGTTCAATTTCAGTTTCTTCAGCATTACTGGTTGGGGCATAGACTTGGATAACCGTGATATTGAATGGTTTGCCTTGGAGATATGTATATTACCATATGTGAAACAGATCGCCAGTCCAAGTTCTATGCATGAGACAGGGTACTCAGGGCTGGTGCACTGGGATGACCCTGAGGGATGGGATAGGGAGGGAGGTGGGAGGGGGGTTCAGGATGGGGAACACATGTACACCCATGGCTGATTCACATCAACGTATGGCAAAACCCACTACAATATTGTAATTAGCCTCTGATTAAAATAGATAAATTAAAAAAAGGTATACATACAGACTTGAGATCAATTAAGAACTGATGCATTTCAAAGACAGGTAACTGGGAATTATTTTGTTGTTTAAAGTGGTTGAAGTGAGGGTGGAAGACATGGAGGCAGTAAGTGGAGAACTCTCACAGTGGTCTAGGGATCAAAAACATGGACAACATGGTAATGCCCATGGGCAGTGGGGTGCCGGTGCCACTCTGCAGTTTTCCACTATATTAAACTGTTTGTAAAGCCAGCAATCTTTCTTTATATATAACCAGCTAGAAAATATAATGAAATAAAATATCCTAATAATAATGGCAAGAGAAAGGTTAAAATAGTAATAAGCCAAATAAGAAATACATAAGAAATAAAACACCACAGAGAAACTATAAGACATGAATACGTAGAAAGGCATATCCTGATTTTGGAAAATATAAAACTCATTATTGTATATCAATTTTCTCTACTTTTTATTTTTTATTTATTTTTAAATATAAATTTATTTATTTTAATTGGAGGCTAATTACTTTACAATATTGTATTGGTTTTGCCATATATCAACATGAATCTGCCATGGGTGTACACATGTTCCCCATCCTGAACCCCCCTCCTACCTCCCTCCCCATATCATCCCTCTGGGTCATCCCAGTGCAACAGCCCTGAGCATCCTGTATCATGCATCATAAACTGAATCACAATATAAATACCAAAATGATATTTTTCCCAGGGGAGGAGGGAAAAAGACAAGCCAATTCTACAATTCATGTAGAAACACAATGCCAATGTATGATATAGTTATAATTTTAATAATCTCTTGGTACTAGTACTGGGAAAGAAAGAAACTGAAACAGACGAATATAACTGAAAATAGGATTTGGAAATGGGTATAAGTACATGTGGGAATCTAGTTTTCCATAAGACGGCTATTTGAATTCACTGGAAACCATTTAGTTTATTCAAGAAAACAAATATTAATCTTAAATTATTTCAACTATCTATTCAATAAGGCTGAAAGTTTAAAATGCATTAATTAAATGAAGTATGTCAGGATTCTAACCTATTCTTTGCAAATGTTTGTTTTACTTAATTTCTATAGGATTTAGGAGCAGTAACCTATAATTCAGATAGACGTATCTGGAATAATTCCAGGTTAGTTGCTCATTTTGGCTTTGGGGAGAAATGAAGAAATAAACTTTAACATTAATTCTCTAGGAGATATGAGAATATTTCAGATAAAAGCTGCCTTTTCTTTTTCATTATTCACCTTTATTTGTTAGCACATATACAAACTGGGTTAACAAACTGAAGTTTTGGTAGAATATATCATATAACAAGGCTTGTTTATTTACTTTACATAGTGTATAGGATACCCTGGAAGGATAGCTGAAAAAAAAAACAAGACATTTAAACCCTAGGATTGCGAAAATCATTAGACTCACAGAATCCTGTATGTGTCTCTTGTTGCTAGCCTTTCTGTAGAAAAGCACCAGAATCCATTTCTCTTTAAATGCCATGGAATGTCACTGATACACGAAATGACATCCCTGGACTTTGAGTATGCATAAGAAAGATCTCAGTGCAAGAACCCAGATATTCATTAGCAAGTTGGAATTGTGCTACCTGTGCCCAACAGTCTTCACAAAGAAAATATATTCTATAGACTTAACTAGTGAAAAAACACTGCTTTAGGAACTGTCTCAAATCCATACTGAACTAAATCCAACTGCAAAGGAACAAAAATTGTCAGCAGCATAACCTTCCTGTCAACTGCAATGTAGATATGCTAATGTTGTGTCAAAGTCTCACCCTGATGTCTGTGGGGAAGTGTGCCGTGGCTCAGGTCAGTCCAGCTGCTGGCCTGGGCCTATTCTAAACAGGATATTCTACCCTAAGTCACGACAAGTGTTATTTTCACCAAAGATGACAAGACTTCGTATTTATTTTCTTCTTTTGTGTTTTCTATCAAGAACTCCATCCTCAATACCCTCCTATCCCAAACCTGTAAACATCTCTTTTCCTTCCCAAGATCCATCCCCACAATCCAACCTTCTTCGGTACAGAACACTCAAGAAATCTAGTGCTCCTTCAGTCATTATATGATTTTTGTCTGGCTCTGGGCATTTTTCTGCCCTTGTTCCACTCACTGAATTAAGAGGGCATTGCTCCATTCAGAACAGACTGTGCACGCTAAAGTATCTACAGTCAGAAAAGTGGCATTTACTAATTTAATGATTTAGCAAAAGAAGACCCAGGGATTTCCATAACTCAGAAGATATATCTTTAATATGCAACTGGAATTTTGATTTATCACACTTCACAAAAAAGGGGCAGCAGTAAATGTTGAAGATATTCAATATGTAAATATTTCAAGTTTTAGACTGCTGCAGTGAAGCAAATGGAGTTTTAAAATGAGAAAAAATATGAACGGTCAATGACAGAAAGCAATGGCAAACACGTACCACTAAAATGATCAGTAAAACATATGCTATGAAGGAAAAGTAGATGCAGTTAACATGCCTGATGAATAATGAGCTGTGGATTAGTGCTTTGTTCAACTGAGAGTTCACTAGTAAAACCTTATTTGTGGTAATTACTTCAACTAAATACATGTATATTGAGAGCACACTGTTTCCTGGCCATTGAACTGGGCCCTGGGGATCTTTAACGCACACATAAATTATCAGAGATGTATCTTATTATTTCATTTCTTAAGAGGCTACGATGCATCAAGCATTATGCTAAGCAACGGGAACACAAAAATCATTAAGATGCAGTTCTTACTCTTCAGGAATTTAGTTTAATAAAGGAAATATAGGCACATATAGAGACTGAATAATCTGGCACCCTCATGATCATGCTAAATGGATTAAAATATAGTGTTAGGCTATTATAAATGACTAACAAGATAAATTATATGTATAAAAATAATCGGCTATATTAATAAACACTAAAGAAAAACAAATACTATGGATTTCAAAAATAGGAAGCCTTTACCTATTACACTTCATTTTCTTATTATGTTAATAGATACAGCTTTGCCATGTAATTTTATTTTTTTTTTTTTATTTTTTTTTTTTTATTTTTATTGATTTTTGTATTTCACTTTATTTTTATAATCTAATAAAACATGTTTTAATTTTAAAATATTAAAATGCAGAGAATTTCTGATAGATACAAATTTTGTAAGAAAAAGGCTTCTCCTGGGACACTCTGAAGTTTTGTCATTCTTTTCCTCTGTTTTGTTTAAAAACAATTGAAGTGTAGTTGATTTACAATGTTGCATTTGTTTCTGCATTTGATATACAGCAAAATGAATCAGTTATACGTATACATTTTAATCCAGCCAGTCCTAAGTGTCAGACCCTGACAGACTACTCAATGTGAGAAGTTCACTTCCTTAACCTCAGAAACAAGTTCTCATTAGCTCTATCCAATCTGGAGGAGTTCTCTCTTTGACTAACAGAAGGAAAAGTCTGACTTAGCTTAGAGAGGGATCAAAGATATTCTCCCTCTGGCATCAGCTCTGTTTAGGAATGACTGTTCTTATCAAGATTCCCCTTTTAACGTTAGAGAGACTTCAGAAGTCTCGCTGGAGTCGTTTTTGTCCTCTCACCTAACCAAGATACTTCTTGCCAAGGACTCTGAGCTTCCCCTAATACAATTCTTCTCTGTATAAAGTCACATAATTAATTAAAATACAGTACTAATGAAACCGACTTAAATTAGAGTTTAAGAATACGCCTCCCTGGCTTCGCCACTTCTTTTGGATCCGCTTTTCCCTATTCCTCCTTCAGCAACCTACAGAGTTACATTTTATAAATATGAAGTCATACATTTTTCCTCATGATATTTACTACAGAGTAATTCTGGGGAGCACTAAATTCATCACTTAAATAAAATGTAACAGTTAAATACAACTTGCACACACACAATACCATGAAAACAATAGTTAACAAAAAGAAATGATCTTTGGTAGGTTTAGACTATAGAATTCAAGGAAGGTATGTTCAAACTAAAAGGATATTAAATGTATAAGCAGAAAAACTGTAATGAGTAATTTAAATTTTAATTTCAAATCTGTGTATTTAAGAATGCCTTTATTTCACTGTGAATAATTTCAACGACCCAGTTTCTTTCAACTCTTTACATACTTAATATTCACAAAGTCACAATACATGCGTTATAAAACCTTAGCCTCTTCATGACCTAACACTCTAGAACATTAACGGTGGAACTCCACAGTGTTGTAAGTTCCCTCCTTAGCAGAGGAAATGTGGCCGCTTCCAGTGAACCTGCCCTTTACCAAAGCAGATTATGCTTTGGAAAGAGTAAGTAAAGCAAAATTAGGTGAATATGGAACATTATTTTTATTTTCCATAAATCTTTAGAATGGTGTTGAGATTTCTCATGGTGATAAAAAAGAAATTATTTACCTTCTTTACTTATATAAACTCTTATCAATCTTCCAAAAGCTAGCTGAAATAAAATGACTTGATAGGGACAATCAATCAATATCTAATATACACAAGGGATCATGTAAGTGGTAAGAGAAATATCTACTTGTGCTGTACCAATAGGTTCTGATTATTTTCTAGATATTCTAGAATTTTTACTGGAAATGTATTCCTTATTTGAAGAGTTAAAAAGAAGTTGTTTATTTTATTTTTTGGTTTATTTTTAACTTCTAGGTAGTAAGAAAACTTTGTTTTTATTTCTATTACTTTCTTATTTTATTTTATCTCTATTACTTTTTGCCAGCCCAAGAGGTAGCAAGAATACACAGAAGAACTATACAAAAAAGGTCTTAATGACCTGGATAACCATGAGGAGGCTCAGATGGTAAAGACTCTGCCTGCAATGCAGGAGATGCGGGTTCAATCCCTGGGTCAGGAAGATCCCCTGGACGAGGGAATGGCTAGAAAATTCCATGGACAGAGGAGCCTGGCAGGCTACAGTCCAGGGGTTGCAGAGTTAGACATGACTGAGCAACTGACACTTTCTTTCACACACTCTCTCTTTTGTACCTCACATTCAATGAGTCAGCAACATCTGTTGGTTTTTCTTTCAAAATTAAGACTTACTACTGTAATAGTAAGTTTGTATATCTTTAAAGGACAGAACATCCTGGTCAGCTAAAGTCCATAGGTTTGCAAAAGAGTCAGACACCAAGTGACTAAACAACAAAAACAACACTCTTACCATTCCATTCTATGTATAGTATCCTTACTGTTCCTCTAACATTCAAAGCAATGCTACTACCTTGCACTTGCAAGATGGAACATTTTTTCCTCAGGAAATACATATAGCTCATACTCTCACTTCTTTTAGGTTCTCTTCCCAAATATCTCCTTATTAGATAAATTTTCTTTGAGTCTCTCACATAAAATAGTAACTCTTCTCTAATGTTCTCCAGACTCCCGCTTCTTGGCATTTTCCATTGTCCTTTTCCTCTTTTCCTTTTAAAAAATGAAATATAGCTGGAATACAATATTATATCGGATTAAGGTGTATGGATGTGAGAGTTGGACTGTGAAGAAAGCCGAGGACCGAAGAATTGATGCTTTTGAACTGTGGTGTTGGAGAAGACTCTTGAGAATCCCTTGGACTGCAAGGAGATCCAACCAGTCCATTCTAAAAGAGATCAGCCCTGGGTGTTCTTTGGAAGGAATGATGCTAAAGCTGAAACTCCAGTACTTTGGCCACCTCATGCGAAGAGTTGACTCATTGGAAAAGACCCTGATGCTGGGAGGGATTGGGGGCAGGAGGAGAAGGGGACGACCAAGGATGAGATGGCTGGATGGCATCACTGACTCGATGGACGTGAGTCTGAGTGAACTCCGGGAGTTGGTGATGGACAGGGAGGCCTGGCATGCTGCGATTCATGTGGTCGCAAAGAGTCGGACACGACTGAGCGACTGAACCGAACTGAACTGAACTGAAGGTGTACTAGACAGTGATTTGACATTTGTAGACATTATGAAACGATCAGTACCATAAGTCTGTGAATTGAAACTCACTGAGTCATATCCAACTCTTTGTGACCCCAAGGACTATACAATCCATGGAATTCCCCAGTTCAGAATACTGGAGTGGGTAGCCTTTCCCTTCTTCAGGGGATCTTTCCAACCCAGGGATGGAACGTAGGTCTCCTGTGCTGCAGGCAGATTCTTTACCAGCTGAGCCACAAGGGAATCCAAGAATACTGGAGTGGGTAGCCTAACCCTTCTGCAGGGGATCTTCCCGATTGAGGAATTGAACTGGGGTCTCCTGCCTTGCAGGCGGATTCTTTACCAACTGAACTATCAGGAAAGACCATAAGTCTACTAGCCATCTAACCCTATACAATGTTATAACAATATTATTGACCATATTCCTTATGCTGTGTTTTATATCTCCATGGTTTATTTATAACTGGAGGTCTATACCTTTTAATCTTCTTCACTTATTTTACACATACCCCTCTGCCGCATCCTTCTCCTCAGGCAAACACCTGTTTGTTCTCTGTATTTGTAAGTATAGTCTCACTTTGTTCTGTTATTTTTTTGTCTTTTATATTCAACATATAAGTGAGATAATATGATATCTTTCTTTCTCTGATTTATTTCACTGACCAAAATACTCTCAAGTTTCATCCATGTTGTTGCAAATGGCAAGATTCAGTATTTTTTTTTCAGTAATACTCCATTGTGTGTGTATGAAAATACCACATCTTTATCCATGTATCTATTGATGGACACTTAGGTTGCCTCCATATCTTGGTTACTGTAAATAATGCTACTATGAACACTGATGTGTAGATATTTTTTTCAAATTAATTTTGCTTTCTTCAGGTAAACACCCAAAAGTGAAACTGCCAAAGATCATATGGCAGTTCTATTTTTAATTTTTTAAGGAAACTTTCTGTTGTTTTCCACGGTGGCTGGACCAATTTACATCTCACCAACAGTGCACACAGGTTCCCTTTTCTCCACACTTTTGCCAATAATTATTTGTTGTCTTTTTGATGATAGCAATTCTAACAGTATGAGTGCATATCAAATTGGGGTTCTGATTTACCTGATGATTGGTTCATCATCCGTGATGATTGGTGATGTTGATCATGTATTTGTTAGCCATCTGTATGCCTTTGGAAGTGCTTCCCTGGTAGCTCTGACAGTAAAGAATCTTCCTGCAATGTGGGAGGCCCAGGTTCAATCCCTGGGTCAGGAAAATCCCCCGGAGAACGGAAGGGCAATACATTCCAGTATTCTTGCCTAGAGTATTCCATGGATAGAGGAGGCTGATGGGCTATAGTCAATGGGGTTGTAAAGAGTCAGACATGACTGAGCGACTAACATATACTTTATGGCTTTGGAAAATGTCTATTCAGGTCCTCTGCCCATTTCTTAATTGGGTTGTATATTCTTTGATTTTGAGTTGCATGAGTTCTTAGTGTAATCTGGATGTTAACCCCTTACTGAATATATAGTTTGCAAATATCTTCTCCCATTCATTAGATTGCCTTTCCGTCTTATTGATAGTTTTCCTTGTTGTATAACAATTTTTCAGTTTGATGCAGTCCCACTTATTTTTTCCTTATTGTTTAATTTCCACAATGGCACCTCAGTTCAGTTCAGTTCAGTTCAGTTCAGTCGCTCAGTCGTGTCCAACTCTTTGTGACCCCATGAATCGCAGCACGCCAGGCCTCCCTGTCCATCACCAACTCCCGGAGTTCACTCAACGTCCATTAAGTCGGTGATGCCATTCAGCCATCTCATCTACTGTCGTCCCCTTTGCCTCCTGCCCCCAATCTCTCCCAGTATCAGGGTCTTTTCCAATGAGTCAACTCTTCGCATGAGGTGGCCAAAGTACTGGAGTTTCAGCTTTAGCATCATTCCTTCCAAAGAACACTCAGGGCTGATCTCTTTTAGAATGGACTGGTTGGATCTCCTTGCAGTCCAAGGGACTCTCAAGAGTCTTCTCCAACACCACAGTTCAAAACCATCAATTCTTCAGTGCTCAGCTTTCTTCACAGTCCAGCTCCCATATCCATAGCCTTTTTCCACAGCTACTGGAAAAACCATAGCCTTGACTAGACGGACCTTTGTTGGCAAAGCAATGTCTCTGCTTTTCAATATGCTATCTAGGTTGGTCATAACTTTCCTTCCAAGGAGTAAGTGTCTTTTAATTTCATGGCAGCAGTCACCATCTGCAGTGATTTTGGAGCCCCAAAAAGTAAAGTCTGACACTGTTTCCACTGTTTCCCCATCTATTTCCCATTAAGTGATGGGACCAGATGTGTCACTAAATGTTTGACAACAGACGGATGGATTAAGAAAGTGTCGTGTATACGTATATGATGGAATATTACTCAACCATGAAAAAAGAAATCCTGCCATTTGTAACAACATGGATAATCCAGAGGATATTATGCTAAGTGAAATAAGTTGGACAGATAAAGACAAATTCCACATGATCTTACTTATATGTAGACTCTAGAAAACACACTAAACGTTTACTTTTTTTGCTTACTGTTGGTATATCCTCCACTAAATGCAAATTTTGAATGTAGATACTCTTAATTCAGTAACTTGAATGACATCTGTTTAACAGTATGTATGCAGACATATTGTTGAAAAACAATGCATTTTTACACTATTCATTATATTTTTCTTTATGGTTGAAATATAAAAAGAATGAAATAAATTCTAAACAAAAGTGAACCAAAACTTGAATATTCTTCAGATAGCAACATTTTATGTAAACAATATATTTTTTTCTTTCATTTTTAGTATTGTTGTTGGGAATAATATAACTGATTTATGAGTACAGAAAAAAAGTTAGTTTTGTATTACAAAGTTTTAGCAAATTGACCCAGTACTCTGACACTTATAATTAGCAACATATTAAGGGACTTGGGGTTTAGTGACACTCAAACTATTAAACACTTTGAACAAATATCTCATGTCAGATGAGAGTGTAAGGGCAAAGATTTAAAACCACTTATTAAAATTTAAAATAAACAGCAATTTTCTTTAGTAAAATTTCACTTAATCACAAAATGAAAGTTTCGCATTACTTGAGTTGTCAATATTCTTTTTTGAGCTTTTAAAATCAACTGTTTCTCAATCGTTTTGTTTCACTGAGGAATTAAAATGTAGTGGACAAATAGCATAGAATATGAATGACATCAGTGAGAATGGCAAAGTAAGAATCTCAGAAGAGCTGCTCCTTCAAAACATAATGAGAATACTGGCAGAGATTATCAAAATAAACTTTTTAGAATTCTGGAAGTTAAAGGTCTGTCTGCTGCAATCTATAGAGTATGTAGTCAAAAGAAACACCTGCATTTCAGTAAGAATGTGAGTTTTGTGGAGTTTTAATTTTCCCTACTCTCATTTCCCTCTCCTCAGTTCCACAGTCACCTTAAAAACCAATAGTCTCACAAACTAGAAGTCTAGCAACCACTGGACAGGGCAGAATGGTTTTAGAGCTCCCAAGAAGTGTTATTTCAGCAGGTTATGATTATTTGACCTATCTTCCAGTTTCCTAGAAATGTCTCCTTACAATGCTTGCCTTTATTTGACCTGATTAAGAACCCTCTCCATGCAAAGATACATTTCTCTGAAGATATCTGTCAAAAAGAGTCAGCAGCAATTATTGTGGCTGCCTGAAGTGGCCATAACAGTAGGAGCAAAGAATAAGCTGACAATAAAAATAAAAACACTAAAATTGAAAGCTGAGGAATTCAATGTTCACAGGGGAATTTGAAAGTGCTAACAGAATCCTGGGCATCTAGAAGTCTATCTATGCACACACAGGATGTTTGCATGCATAGGAAAGACCTGAGAAGGCCTTAACTAAGCTCTTACCTTTGGTTGGCCTCAGGACCTGAACCAGTTGTACGAATACAACATACTAGAAGAGAGCTATGTTAAAAGAACATAAGTGATTATCGTATTATGAACAATAAAGATGCTAAAGTGTATTAATATAATATCCATCTTCTTTTAGAGTTTATAAACTAAGTCAAGCAAATACATACCAGATCTGTTTTTGGAGGATCTGGACACTCAGTGGGGAAATAAGGTGTTGAACTTCTGATTCCACTGCTATCAGATGTTGGCTTTGGAGGCTGAGCATGCTGCCTATAAGTAGCACTTTTAGGAGTCCAACAAAACAGGTTGATTGACTCTCGCACACAGCGTTCAATGTCAATTTCTAGATAGAAAAAAAAATATAAAAAAACAAATATAGAAGCTATTGCTCTCTTTCTGTACGAATCACAAGTTTTCCTAAATACATATGCACAAATATGGCTAAAATGAAAACTAATTAGAAAAGATGTCAGTAAAAAGTAATATGGATATTAATCAACATATGATTAGAATGATAGAGGATATCTGGTATTAATATGTAGATATATGGCATATATATAGAGTATATTTCAGTATATCACTATTCAAAATTTTAAATATATTAATCATACATCTTATTAGAGAATCTGCTTCATTAACTTTAATAATATTTTTACGTTCTCAAATTAAAATAAAGGTTGAGTAGAAAGAAGGCTGGAATTTGGGAGTGGGCAAACGAAAGATTGAGATGTTAATGTACCATGATTTCAAGTAAAGTGTACTAACAATTTCACTTCCACCTATTACAGAAGATATAAAATAATCAGGACAAAAATTAATCAAAATCTAAATTCAGTATTTATCCCCTTTTAAAAAGAACTTCTTGATTTAAGTGCAGAAAAGTTTAAGAGAGGTATCACATATAGAGAAATAAAATGCACCCAAATAAAAATGATAGAAAATATTTTCAAAGAAAATTTTCTTTTCTTTTTCTGATCTGAAAGAAATTTAAATACCTTTGATACAGAGGCAATATACATAGGAAATTTATTACAATGCCAAATTATTGTGTGTGTGTTTCAATAAGACTGCAACCCCTGAGGAGATTAATATTAACATTCCTGATGGAGAGTAAAGCTGTAACTCTATGGGGAAAATGGAGTTATCACAGAAAGGTGGTAGAAATTGAAGAATTTGGCTAGGATGAAGGAGTTTAGCATGGACCAGCTTTTTCCTTTCTATATTCCTAAGGACTTTCTTATATTCCTTTATATTCCTTTATATTCCTAAGGACTTTCTATATTCCTAAGGTGGCTCAGACGGTAAAGCGTCTACCTACAATGCGGGAGACCTGGGTTCAATCCCTGGGTCGGGAAGATCTCCTGGAGAAGGAAATGGCAACCCACTCCAGTATTCTTGCCAGGAAAATCCCATGGATGAAGGAGCCTGATGGGCTACAGTTCATGGGGTCGCAAAGAGTCAGACACGACTGAGCGACTTCACTCACTCACTCAATATAGTAAATGGTAGTTATCATCATTTTCTCTGTAAAAGTCCAAGTGTGTCAATCCAGACAAGCAATGGAGAAAAATACAACAGAGGGATAAGGTTCCTATTTCCCTTTTTGGAATGAAGTGCTTATATATAAAGGAAAAAGGAAATGGGCACTTAAATTGATTCTGTGAATGGTGCATGAATAGAACTTTATAGAACTGTCTGCTTTTATAAAGTGGAAAACTCTTAGAGAAGGGCAGAGAAATGGACACTTATTGAACATCTATTATGTGACAGGTGTTATATACTTTCACTTAGCTCGTTTAATTTAGTGATTCCTGTAAACAGGTAATGCCATCCCCTGATTTCTGTTGAAGATGAAGAAATTAACACATAATGAAGTTAAGTGATTGAATGTGTTAAGTGTTGTTACCACCAGTAGAATCTCTGAAGTTACTAAAGGGTTATAAGGCATCTTTCACTTCCCAATTTATTTAGATTTGGGAAACAATAGCCAGCAGCTCTAGAAAGACCAGTTACTCAATTTATCTGCTCTTGGTGATGCTTGCCAACTTCACAGTTGGTTACTTCTATTGCTGCACAAAGAGGTCAGATTTCATCACCACCATATGCTATTCCTAACATAAAATCTATAAAACAAGAGTTAAACATGTTTTGAAGCATGGGCCCATTTATTTGAGAAATTGTCAATAGGAAATGTATTCTTCTAAAAAGCTCTTTAACATCAATCATCAACTTAATTTTCCACAAAGAGAAGAATACAAACACCAATGAGAAGAAAAATAAAAGTTCAGATACATTCCTCTACTTCACTTGAGACAGAAGAGATATGTTCAATTCATTTTAAAACATTCCCAATTAATATTGTTAAGATAAAAACTTGCAGCTAAAGAGAGAAAACTCTGTCATCTACTTCACACTGTTTAATTTCCAAAGGAAAAGAATTTTGGACCATAAATTTTGCATCCGTAGTGCTCAAATCACTTTGACACATCTGTCACCCATTAAAAGCTTGAGGTCAAGTTACTGATGCAGATGAAAGGTTGTAGTTCAGTCCTTAAATCACTGGCAATGGAAAAGTCGTTTATATCTGCTTCCAAAACACCCTACCATACCAATACCATAAAAGGTTTACAGGGAATCGTGAGAATTCACTGGCATCCACCCCAATTTGAGCCTGATTATTACTACTGGCAAATATCCCATTCTCCATTCACTTGACCCATGTCATCGTTCCATCTCAAAATCCTTCCAAAGTACTTTATCATAACCAAAATATTATGAAAAGTACTTTATAAACTGTACATTAAAATATGCAATTATTCTTTTAAAAATAACCTCTCATCCCAGAGCACTACTACATTCTACCTTGCATTCTCATTTTGATATAATACATTTGTGAAAAAGCACGTACCCTGGATTATGCTTTCCCAGGTGTGATTCCAAGCTCCATGAGGTACACTCAGAAAAATAAGTTTTGTAAATCGTAGTTTATCTATCTTATCCATTACTATTGTTCCCTCTCATAAATACTGAACTATTTCAAAAATTATAAAATGCAACTCATGTTACATTTGGGCAAGGGTAAGTGGAAAAGATATCTCTCCTGAAGCCCTCCATTCTTTTGCTTTAATGCGTATGAACTGCTGTCCAGTTAGAGTGAGCAGCTGTTTACATGGCACTTCTCTTTACCATCATCTAATTCCCTCTATATTTGATCCCTAATTTGGGCACTAAGATATTATTTTCTCCCTTTTGATTTACTGCATCATTTTGGTGGAACACATTTCCCAGTAATTTCTAAGAGGGATGCACAGAAAGCAAATTATTTTGGAATTGTCCGTGTTTTTAATATATTTATTCTGCCTCTGACTGATAGTTGGGCTAGTCATAAGATTCTAGGATTGATTTATTTTTCTTCAGAGTTATGTAAGGCAAGTGCTCTACTGTCTTTCTTCTGAGAAATTTGATGCAATTTTAAGATCACATATATGTGATTTTCTTCTTTTCTGTAAACTTTCAGGAGTTCTGGTATTCTGAAATTTCATAATGATGGTCTTATTATAATCCTTCAGTTGCAGAAAAAGTTATTGTGTAATATCTGTAATAATTTCTCATTTTTTTCCTTCTCTCTTCTTTCATTAGAAGAGTCCTGAACATCCTGAATAGATTTTCTAATAATTTTGCCCTTTCTTCTTACTGTATTTTTCTTGTATTCTCTGAGGGCTTTTTAAGATTTACCACCCAACTCTTTCATATAAAGCTCAATGCATTTCCACATCATTCTTAATTTCCAGTAAGTCTTTTTTTGTCATATTAGTACTTTAAAAAATCCTGAATTTTCATAGTTATTGTATCTTCTCATAATTGCTTTTCTGAGGATAGTCCTTTATTCAGTTGGTGTTTTTTAGCTGGAGACTTTCCCCAGAGGTTTGGTGATATACATATTTAAAAGAACAGCACTAAAACTTAGAATGGAAGTTTTGAATATGTGGGCAGGGCTTTGTTACTGGTGGCTTCACTATAGGTAACTTGGGGATATGGTCATTTGTTAGAAGATCCCCAAAAGTAAGGTATTCCTCTTTTGGGGAACATTACATTTCTCCAGAGAATTATTCTTTAACCTGTCTAAACTAATCCTTGCCAGTATTCTAGGCACTGTAGGAACTGACCATGGAGAAGACTGGAGATTGTAACTGTAGACATGTCCTCTCCCTGGCTCTTGGCTATGCTGCTGATTCTGAGTTTCAAGTCTCTTACCATTCTACTACTCCAAAGAATGTACCTCCAAATTTACTTGCAAAAGTAAAAATATTTAAATCACAATCACTGAAAACTTGTCTTTATTTATACCAATTTCAACTCCATTACACTTCCTCTTGTGTTGGACAACATAATGGCTGTGACTACTCTGATATAATTAAGCTAAACTAGAGATATATTTAGTATGGTTTAATGGGTATTTTTCTGTTATGTTAAGTCACTTTTGGGTATTGACATAGATTTCCTCCTTGACCAAGTCTAGCCAGACTCTTCTAAGCCTTTTCTCAACTATGTCTCAATCTTGGCCTAAAAAGTTGGCCTGAACAAAACTCTCAACATAATACATAGCAATTCAAGGTTACATCCCTCAGATGACCCTAACACCCTATGAATGCCTTCTTGAGAAAATCAAGGCTGCCAGAAGAATTTACTATTTGTTCCAGGAAACACTTGAAGATAGGGTCCTTGTCTGAAGATAGGTACCTCTGTGAGAAGGTAGGAGCCTAACTTTGGTGTCTATTAGCAAATGCAGATGTATTTCACGTGGACCCAAGGCACTCCTTCCCATATTTTACAGTTTTTCACTTCACACTGGGGTATTATTGCAATAGTGTAACACTGATTAAAATCTGTGCTTACCACTTCAATTAGTGTCTAGCATTGCTTATCTTCGACAATATAGTAAAGTTATTGCTAACTCTAGAAATTATTTCCTGGAATATCCCCAATGCCTACTATATAGGAGCAATGTGAATGTGTTCTAGCACCAAAAGTTTATGTGCAGGAAAAACATAGTTGACATGTACACAGCCAAAAATAAGACTGAAAAATTCGAAACATTAAACATGTGAAACTGTAAGCAGAGAATTAGGTTCTCATTGATGCCTGATCAAAAGAGAAATACTTTCCTTCTAGAAATATACTTCAATAATGCTATATACACAATTATATGTGCATCATAACTTTTTTTTTTGACAGGAACGTCACAAAAATCTAGCATTCCTGTGTTCACAGGAAACAAACTTGCAGCAAACAAACAGAAGCCATACCTAGGATAAGTGATATGTTTTATGCATTACTAGTATCAGTATAGGAAATGGCAACCCACTCCCGTATTCTTGCCTGGGAAATCCCATGGACAGAGGAACCTGGTGGGCTACAGTCCATGGGGTCACAAAGAGCCGGACACGACTGAGTGATTTCACTTCACTGTCAATTTTAAAAAATAAATTTCAACCAACTAAGCCTGTGAAAAGACTGATTATTTATGTTTTCTACAGAAAATAATGTACAACTATTATTATATGAATCAATGAATATGAAGCAAAAGAGAAGGACAAACACAGAGATATGTCAGACATTTAAAGAATAAAAATATTATGCTATTTTTGTTTTGTAATTTGTTGTGATCTCCTCACTTATTCTAAATATTCTTTTAAAAGCCTAATTTTATATTGTCATTTTTAACCCCCCCTTACTCAGGTGACTTAATGGAATCAGGAAGTAATACTACATGGAATTAATATAATTCAAATTTCAAGTGTTAGTCATAGTTACAGGGTACCATTGAATCCCCTTTAAATAGTTAGGCAAAAATGCTCTGGGCCAGTACAAGAATGATAAACCAGTAATAAGATTAATTATACACATACATATACATACACGTTACATACACACACGCACATAAATATTTGTTGAATGAAGGACTGAGCACATTTTATAAGCACAATCTTGGTTATGCAGTCTGAGGGAGAAATGATGGTTCAATACGTTACTGGGCTCCTACTTCACTCAGACTTTCACGTTCCTGATACGTGTACACGTGCTTACTGGCACATTTTGCTAAGCATCTATCATCTCTGCTGCTTAGTGCCTACAATGAAGTGAGAAATAAAATAGGAAATGCAGTAAGCATTACTGACACACAGATACTTAAACTGTTTTCTATTCTTAACATAATTGTCTTGCTCATTTAGCAGTTGAGTAGATATATATTATGATGCAAAGCAGCTGGTGTTGCTAATAGAACACAGCTCACTTCAGAAAAAAAAGAACAATGCAGCAGCTTGGAAGATCCAGCACCAGATCAGCAGCAGCCATCGTTTTCTCCTTTTCTTTTATACTTAACAGTGAATCCAAAACAAAACTGGAAATCTGATTCTTTCTTGGCAATAGAACCTTGTATTCAAGCTCAGTAGGCAAGTTTTCATATGACTGATACATGTTTTTACTGAAGGACTGAATGGTTTACATTTTCCAAGGTAATCCAATGTAGCTTTTTTAAATAAAAGTATGAAAATTTTGGTTATTTCCTCTATGTTATATAATATTTACTAACTAGCCTATAATCATATGGCATATTATTCCTCTTCATTTTCTCTGATCTTGTTTATTGGTTTGTTTTCTGTTTGACTCAGCGCACTCACACTTAGACGGGATATGTAGTAAGGAGTTATTTTCCATTCTGTTGAGGATCATCATTTAAGATAAGGCAACAAGAACACACCAGATTACAGTGGACCCTTGAACAACATAGGTTTTGAATTGCATGGGTCCACTTACACATAGATATTTTTCAATAGTAAATATCACAGCACTACACCATCCACGGTTGGTTGAATCTGTAGATGCAGAACCGTTGATACTGAGGAAGAGTGGATGTGGAGGAACAGCAGATACAGAGGAACTGGTATACAGAGGATTGACGGTAAATTATATTTTGATTTTTGACCGTGGCAAGCAAAGGCACCCCTACCTCTGTGTTGTTCAAGGATTAACTGTACTTTCATTTTTGTATAGTGATATAAGGTTAGGTGCTTCCCAGGTGGCACCAGTGGTAAAGAACCCACCTTCCAGTGCAGGAGATGCAACAGACACTGGTTTGATCCCTAGCTTGGGAATATCCCCTGGGGAAGAAAATGGAAACCCACCCTAGTATTCTTGCCTGGAAAATCTCATGGACAAAGGAGCCTGGTGGGCTACAGTCTATGGGGTCTCAGAGATCAGGATACGACTGAAGCGACAGCACACACGCATGCAAAAGGCTGGGTAGAGGCCTGGAAAGAATGTGACCCAAAAGTATTATTACATTTTAAAGTAAAAATGTCATATAGAACAATATATGTTAAAAGTCATTTTAGGTATGAGAGATATATATACACTCATTTTGGTCCTTACATTATTTTCATTATCCATCAGCAGTATATATGGGGGAAATTTTAAACCTAACTTCTGACTTTTAAAGATTTTTGAGGCTGACTACTTTTAAGATACTTCAGAAGTGTAAAATGTTCTGTATATTTTAAAAATACTTTAAAAACCTAACACACACATACATACTCAACAGTAAAACAAAAATAAACAAATTCCATTATTGAGGTCCTGAAACAAAGTACGTTTAATACCTGATTGAGACTGTAAGAAAATTTTTGGACTACTCAAAAAATTTCAGAAAGCAGAATCCCTGTCAATCATAAAAAAGACTGCTTTACTATGGAGAAGAGTCTTCCTATGGAAAAGAGCCTTGAAACCTTGGGACCAACTTTAAGATGTATTAGGACTCTAATCTACTCTCACCTTTCAAGGTAAGTAGAAAAGTCTGATCAACCCTAACCTTATTTTTCATTATAGTTCTGAATACATAAGAAACCTTTAACTTTATAAACTATTTGCTGCTGCTGCTGCTGCTAAGTCGTTTAAGTTGTGTCCGACTCTGTGCGACCCCATAGATGGCAGCCCACCAGGCTCCCGTCCCTGGGATTCTCCAGGCAAGAATATTGGAGTGGGCTGCCATTTGCTTCTCCAGCGCATGAAAGTGAAGTCGCTCAGTTATTTCCAACTCTTCGCGACCCCATGGACTGTAGCCCACCAGGCTCCTCTGTCCATGGGATTTCCCAGGCAAGAGTACTGGAGTGGGTTGCCATTGCCTTCTCCATATAAACTATTTATGTACTGCAAAATTAGTGATGTGCTAAGAGCAAAAACTAGCTCAGTGTTAAAGGAATTTATCCAGCTTCTAAAAATAGCTTACAATTTGAATATTTATGATTTATTCTACTGGCTTTGTGTTTTTTCAGAGACATTTATTTTCAGCTTGGAAGTCATATTTTCTAACATCTGCTTTCATATTTTCCCCTTTTCCATACAATAATGCAGTATTCCCTTCCCAACAAGGAGATAACTTAGTAAGATTTTGAAAATACATTTTCATGATTTTCATTTCACTGACTCTCTGTGATCATGTCAATAAAAATATATTACTCTTTCATCTCTCCTTAACCAATTTAAATTCAGAAGAATTTAATCTTTCATCTAAATCTTCATGTTAACATGTAATTTCTATGGGTGGGGATAAAATCTCCATATTCAATTCCCAATACAATTGTCCTTTTGCAATTCCATAAAGATGTGCTTAGAAATAGACATGCATTAACATTACATAGCTACAAGCGGAAAATGTAAACAATTATGGATTCTCAGCTTCAGATAAAACAGTAGAAAATCTTAGAGGGCTGACAATACAAAACCTTCACTGAATAACTGGGTACTTTTATTGCTCTATTTTTTCATCTAATCAGCTCTCCACAAGCCAGATAAAAAGGAATTATGGATACCTACTGAAAATACTCGTGTTAAGAATCCTTTGCCTTTTGCTCATTATAGAGCTTCTTGAAAGGAATGTTCAGAGACTAGAATGCACCTCAAATATCAATACAGCATTCTATTTCAGGAATGATGTATTGAAGGAAAAGTACCTTTTCAAGGATACTTTTCATTCTTTTAAAAACAGTGAAAAGAAAGAAAATACCTCTATAGATATATTTGAAAAATATCCCTAATATGGCCTAAGATCCTGCTTGATCACTCTCTCTTCTAACCACTTTCCTTCTTGCACCAAGGATACCACTCCAGTTCCCTGAGTCTGGGGCTTTTGCAGCACTTTCTTTCCTCTGTCTAGAAGATGCTCCCGTCTCTCCACTTCTTACTTCCCAAAGTCAATTAATTTCAGATATTACCTTTAGTATCGCTCTCTTAGAGAAAGTTCTTTACCTCCCTCAGACTTGGTAATGTTCTGTAATAAATTCCTACTGCTTTCTGTAGCACTTATCATCATTATAACTATTTATTTAATAAAGGGGTCACAAGTATAGTTTTAAAAAATCTGGGCCACTGTTTACAACTGGGATATTATACATAAATACCATGAAAACCCTATTTAATTTATACTTATCCCTAAATGAAAGCAAGAAATTATTCACTGAACCCTATCCCCCGCCCCAAAAAAAGGAAACCTCAGATCAGTTCTTATTGATCTTTCCTACTTTACTACCCCAGGGATTGTCACCAGTACCTTAAATCTATGATTTCATAAACTAAGTTGAATTTCCTCCTCACTCTCTCATTATCATTGATTTTCAGTTTCATCTTGTGGAAAAATGGGAAAATAACAAGACAGCTTTAAGGATTCTGCATACTTTAGTACTTTGCTCTATTTCTTAGTTTTTAATAACTTTAATAACTTTTCTCTCAGTCTCAAAATATGTGCTTATTATTTGAAATAAATGGCTAGGATTTCTCAGCATACATCTTAGGCAACCTGGTACATAACTGTGTTGCTCAAAATACGTGTGATTTTTGTGACATATACTATGCTATGCTAAATAACGATAAAGACTGCATTACAAAATTGCTTTAAGTCAAAAGGGATACGTACCTTTGCTGAGCTACAATATTTTTGAGGAACCAGTGAAGTGCTACATGATAGACACTATCAGTATTTTTCATGTATGTGTTGAATCCTACTGTAAAGTATGTAGGTAATACTGAGATAACATCTTAAAGTTTTATTTAAAACGTTTTAATTAGATTTCTGTAATAAAACATACATCAGACAACTAAGATTTTTCAACCATTGATTTCTTCCTGCAAAAAGGATTTACTTTTCACACGTTCAAGTTCCTTCAATATACACAGTATTTCCTTCAAAATACTTTATACATACTTATTTTTTTCTTTCAGAGGTAAAGTAAATATTTTAATCTCTGAGGGTAAGTGAAGTGTTCTTCCATACAGATTTCCTAATTTCTTTTATAGATTCTCTAAGAAAAACTTCTTTCTTACTTTAAAAGATTCCTATGTTTGAAGATGTTCAGAGGTATAAAGTTATGCATTCTGAGAATTTATTTCAACCATAATCACATAAACATGCTGAATTAATTTTTAACTGTAAAAAGGATATACACCAACAAAGCAAAAAAGCAATTAAACATTTCAGCTATTACAAATCCACTCTAACATTACTATTTTGGTTTTAGTCAGATTATCATATTCATCTTGGGAACTGCTTACATGTATCCTTAAAAATATTATTTTGTCAGCCAGATGGACACAATAGCAGAATAATACGGCTAAAGGCTGATAGACCTCATCCTGTAGTTGGGTTTAACGGGTGGTAACTTTGGAAACTATACTCTTAACACCAGTGGCCAATATCCAGTACTGAATGGTGCTATGAAAAACCCAGTACTTCTTCCAAAATACCCTACTACTATTTTGAGATTGTATGAAAAATGCCGAATATACTGCTCTCATGGTTATTTCCTTTAGTACTTAAATGACACACATACCAATACATGTTAAGAACTTCCAGCAAAATTTTCTAGCACCACTTGTACCTCCTTGGAATGTGACATCACACTATATCATTTACTAAAGGGAACAGAATTTGGAAGCAGTTTTGGGCAAAAATAATAATGCCTTTCTGCTCTGTTCTCTCTTCAAGAATTAAAAGGTTAGTACAAAGTTATGGAAAGGAGGAAGAAAAGAGAGGGAATTTACAGAGACTGAATGTCACACATTCTTTGTATGTTTAAAGTATTAAATGCTACACATACTTTAAAAAATAGTTATGAGTATTTGGTATCAGGTTTTGTGTCAAGTAGATTATGCATATTATCTGTTGTGCTCATTTTAATGCTAACACAGATATTTTTAGCTCCAGTTTGCTAAAGCTTTCCTAATGTATAGGATTCTCTTTCCAAAGAGATTACCAACTTGTTCATGTTCACACAGCTAATATATGCCAGAGTTGGGGGATGAACTCTCTTCTGTTTCACTCTACCTATCACTCTTCTCAGCAAAAGAACCATACTGAAAGTTTCCAAGATCACACAGGTAGTGAGTGGAACAGTTAGGACTCAGACTCCTATGTCTTGACTCCAAAGACTGTGCTTTCTATCCACTAGACTATGTTGTCTCTGAGCAATGAAAAGAGATACTCTTCTTACTCATAATATGCATACATACATATACATTGAATGCTTACTTGGCTTCTCAGGTAATTCCTCAATTGCTTTTGCTAATAAGGAAATCTATATGATTGATATCAGTCTCAATAATTAAGAGAAAAAGCCAAAGGGGGTGATTGCTTCATTTATTCTACCAATAGGAAAGCAGTCATGATGGAAAGGAATAAGTGAGGAAAATCATAATAATGATGAGAACATTAATAATAATAATGACTTATATAGCTCTTGGTCTTTGCAAGGACTGCTCTAAGTTGTTCAGAGCACTTATTTACTTAGGACAACAATCCTGTGTGGTAGGTACAATTATCATTTACATAAAATCAGGGCTAAGGAAACAGATGCAAAGAGGCTGAGTCAGATCCCTAAGGTTACACAATTGAAAGTGGGAGAGCTAGGATCTAAAACCCACGTGATCTGGCTCTACATTCCATGCTCTTAGTCACTAGGCTTTTGGACCTCTCTTTGTAGAAAGAAGCAACTAGAATGGGACAATAAAAAAACAGGTAAGGCATTTTGTTTACAAGGTTACCAACTGGATGGTGATTCCATTACATAACTGTCAACAGATGTGTTGAACAGTGAATTTGCTAATCTGCTTCAGAAAAGAATTTAGCTAAATTTGTTCTGATTGCTTACTTATGTTTTTAAACACAGTTAAGTGGGGATTTCAGTAAAGCACAATATATTTAATGAGTTCAAATTAATGTTTAATTCTAACCTATCTTTATCTACAAAGTCTACCTCAAGAATTAAGGTAAAATATAGAGCTAGCCTATCCTTTTTTTTTTGCAGTCTTAAAAAAATGGCTTTTTTTTCCTTTCAAATATGTCCTAAGTTTATGTCACATAATACTTTGATTAGAAAAGGCATATTCAGTGTGTTTATATTAACCCAGATTCACTTTTTAGGCCTCCCCATGACCACTTCTGAGTTTCTTCAAGCATCAGGTATAGTTAGGGGGCTCAACATGATGAAAAGAGACATCTTTCAGATTTAAGTAGGAAAGACATCCCAAATAAGTGCACTGTGATTAAAAATAAAAAGAAACCTAGGTGTACTTAAGGGCAAAGTTTACATTTAACCCCTCTGTCCTTTTTTTTTTTTTTAAGTCACATTTTTTCTTATAAACATTTTCTTTCCCAACTGGAATCATATACAGTGGCCAAGTAAACGATGTGCCAGAATAATGGCACTGAGGATCCATGCAAATCACATCCATAGAAGGCATCCTATCCTACTTTCAAAACTAAGTAGTGTTTTCCTTTTCAATGAGTCAGTGCTAACCAACATATATGCTTACTTTCTGATTTCAGAAATAATGACTTTATTTTAATGTACATGCAGAGTTACCATTTATCTGCCTGTTCAATATGAAAATAGATTCCTTCACCAGTGTATAACTGGAACATTTATGCATGTAATTGGAAAGGCAAGAAATTTGCTTTACTTAAAAATGCATAATCATCATTTCTAACATGTATTTTTTAGACATGACCAGAAAAATTCCTTTCATCCTAATCAATCATCCTCTGTTTACTTTGGCAAGTTAGGAACAAGAGGAAAACATCTGCAGAGTTACAGACAGTATTTGTAGTTTGTGAAACTAGCTTTTTTTTTGGGTAACTGTTCAACATCAATAGGAAAACCAGAGATAACTTGATTTACATTAAGAATCTCCCAGGGGGAAAAAAAAAAAGAACTAAACTACTATTTGTTCATATAAGAAGTTATCAACTTTAATTAAAGTTTGATAAGTTAGGAAGCTGATGGTGATAGTTTTAGTTTGGGAGGAAAGCAGAAAGAGAAGTTTTAAACAAATCCCATGTTTCTTATTAGTTTCTCAACAAGGATGAAGATTTTCAACAACAGAAAAATGCTGAAATACCAGCTATAGATCAGCCACTAAAAATAAAAACTAGGGTAGGCAGTGGTTTATTATTCCTTTTGAGAGGACCTATTAAATATAAAATCTTAAGACATCTTTTATTCTTTGATTTTTTGACAAATTTATCTCTTAGATAATTTTAAGTGTGTTTATTTTCAGTAACCACTTTGGTTGCCTGCAAATATGAAGAATAGCAATAAACTCACAGATGGGTTGGATCCAAGGAAATGCAATTTGAAATAGAATTTTTCTACTTGAAAAATACTTTGGTTTCTGCAAAAATGTAGTTTAGTTTTTGTTTTTTCTCCACAGATTATTATATCCTATGCAACCATATTACTTCCATCTTTTCAGCTATAGCATAAAAGCTTAAACTATACTTGCATTCTAAATTTCTACACTAACCATTCAACTCCTAGACTTACAAGTTCCTCACTTATGAATACAATATATAACTTTACTTACTATCCAGCATAACATAGAATTCCCCTGGAGTATGATTTGCTCTCTCAAGAGGACAGTGTTTCCTTTCTTTAAACTATTAAATAGCAAGTTAACTATGGATAGCAAGGCAAATATGTCACAGGCTGCTCCCTTCTCCCCCTTCTCCTGCCCTTGTCTTTCACCTTTTGGCATCATCACTGACATGAAAATAAATGACAGAGCTATTATGACCCAGCTTTGTATCTACAATGCTGGGCTGGCTAAAGAGGTAGTATATAAGGGAGAGAGTTCAGAGAAAAAGGATATGGCTCAAGCAGAAGAGATTCTGAAGATCTGGATGATTATTTTTGAAAATTGTTTTAAGGATGTCTCATTATGCCATAATTAAATTTCACTTAGTGATTCCATTTTTATATATCTATACCTGGTAAGTCAGAGAAGAGAAGAATGCACTCATTAAAGCCATTAGCCAAAAGTCGGTCACGCAGCTGCTGAAGAATTGCTACTCCGATACAGAATGGGAAGGAGGAATTCCCAAGCAGTAAGGTATCCCAGAGGTGGAAAATTTTGTGCAGTGGAAATACATCTGTAAAGTGACAAATATAAATAAATCAATTAAAAAAATTTTAAACAAAATAAAAAATTAAATCAACAACAAGCTGCTTTACTAGTCATGATAATTCCCTATGGTCAAAACTATTAAAGAACAAATATTAGAAAACTACTTTTATAAAATGTTTACTTGGCTTTGTAGGTCTATTGCTTCCCAAGGCAGTACAATTGATAGGTTTAAAAAATTGATAATCTAATTGATCAAATAGATGACATTTCCTACCCTCCATTATCAATCTCGGTATAGGCCTTACATTCAATATCTTCCTAGAATTTTCTGGTTATATTATTTTAACAAGTTCATTTACTTAGAAGAACATCACTTTTGTTATAATTTCTGTATCATTATATTTCTATTATGCACTCTAAGAACTGCTTTTTGAAATTTCAATAAAAAATCTGATTAGCAGTTTCCTATTTTCTGAAACTTTCTTTTTTTCATTATCAGTACTTTCAACACTGTTCCAGACCAGTGCATGCAGATCTACTTCAAGTATTATATTTCATTTATCATATGTGCATATTTAATCTAGATATCTACTGCATTAATATGTGTAATAGATTAAAGTATTACATATTCACATAGACTTTCTATTTCTAGAAGAATCCTACTTTAGGAAATAACAAAAGTATTAGTTATTAGATAGTCTCTAAAAACTGAGTCTGATTTGGATGTAAAAGTTGCCTTTTAAAACTTTATGTAAATAGTATAATTAATATTAACTTATGTTTCAATAGAGGGCAGAGATTTTATCAATGTTATGAAATAAAGGTTTTCATTCTATAGAATATTCTTTTGATATCACCAGTCAGAACAATTGAAACAATTTGCTACCCAACTATATTACCTTAGAATTACATAAGGATGCTTATGTAATTAAATCTGATAATACCCTGGGGAAGAATGGACCTGTTCTTTTCCTAATACAATATTGAAAGAAAATGGAAAATGATACTTACGAGTAAACATGGTGAGAAACCAAGGGATGGCATAGAGCTATGAGTGGAAAAAGAAAGGGATGCAGGGGATGGATAAAGAGGAAATAAAAGAGATAATTAGAATGACTTCCAATAAACTGTATCGTAAAAAAAATGTTCTATGTTTTAATCTATTCTACTGATTAAAAATATTCTTTAGCACCATATACAAAAATAAACTCAAAATAAATTGAAGATCTAAATGTAAGACTAAGTGGGGAGGGAGGTGGGAGAAGGGTTCCAAATGGGGGGGACACATATATATCTATGGCTGATTCAGGCTGATGTGTGGCAAAACCCATCACAATACTGTAAAGCATTTATCCTCCAATTTAAATAAATAAATTAATTAAAAAATAATAATAAATGTAAGACTAGATATTGTAAAAATCCTGAGGAAAACACAGGCAGAACACTCTTTGACGTAGATCGCAGCAATATTTTTTTCTATCCACCTCCTAGAGTAATGAAAATAGAAAGAAAAATAAACAAACATGACCTAATTAAACGGAAAGCTTCTGCACAGCAAAGGAAACCATCAACAAAATTAAAAGACAAATGATGGAATAAGAGAAAATATTTGCAGATGATGTGACTGTCAAGGAATTAATTTCCAAAATATACAAGCAGCTCACACAGCTTAGTATTAAAAAGTAAAAAATGGGCAGAAGATCTAACAGACATTTTTCTAAAGAAGACCTACAAATGGCCAAATAGCAGATGAAAAGATGCTCACCATCACTAATTATTAGAGAAATAAAAACCAAAACTACAATGAGGTATCACCTCACACTGGTCAGAATAGTCATCAAAAAGTCTACAAATAATAAATGCTGGGGAAGTGTGGAAATAAAGAAATTTCCTACACTATTGGTGAGAATGTAAATTGGTATAGCCACTATGGAGAACAGTATGAAGGTTCCTTGGGCTTCCCAGGCAGCTCAGTGGTAAAAAATCCTCCTGCCAATGTAGGAGACGTGCATTTGATCCCTAGGTTGGGAAGATCCCCCTGGAGAAGGAAATGGCAACCCATTCAAATATTCTTGCCTGGTAAATCCCATGGACAGAGGAGTCTGATAGGCTAGAGTCCATGGGGTCATAAAAGAGTTGGATATGACTTAGAGGCTAAACAACAACAACAGTGAAGGTTACTTAAAAAACTAAAAACACAGTGATCTCACTCTTGGGAATATATCCTGAGAAAACTCTAATTCAAAAAGATGCATGCCCTGCCAATGCTCACTGCAGCACTATTTATAATAGCCAAGACATGGAAGCAACCCAAGTGTCCACTGACAGATGAATGGATAAAGATGATGTGATGTATACTACAACAGAATATTACTCAGCCATAAAACAGAATGAAACAACGCCATGTGCAGCAACATGGATGGGCCTAGAGATGATCATACTAAGTGAAGTAAGTCAGACAAATACCATATGATATCACTTACATGTGGAATCTAAACAAAGGATACAATGCACTTGTTTATAAAAAAGATACAGACTCACAGACATAGAAAACAAACACGGTTACCAAAGGGGAAAGGAGGGAGGGTAAATTAGGAGTTTGGGATTAACATAGACATACTACTATATATAAAATACATAACCAATATAGACCTACTGTACAGCACAGAGAACTCTATATGATCTTGAATAATAACCTATAATGGAAAAGAATCTAAAATATTTATATGTATACTTCCCACATATATATACATATTCAAGAAACTAACACAATAAACATTGTAAATCAATTGTATTTCAATAAAAATGAAAAATGTAACAGAAAATATAATTATAATTATTATCACAAATACTTGATTACATAATGACATCTATTACAAATGTTCTAACTGTTGTAACTGTTGCTTCCTGACCTGCATATAGGTTTCTCAGGAGGCAGATTAGGTGGCCTGGTATTCCTATCTCTTTAAGAATTTTCCACAGTTTATTGTGATCCACACAGTAAAAGGCTTTGGCACAGTCAATAAAGCAGAAATAGATGTTTTTCTGGAACGCTCTTGCTTTTTCCATGATCCAGCGGATGCTGGCAATTTGATCTCTGGTTCCTCTGCCTTTTCTAAAACCAGCTTCAACATCTGGAAGTTCATGGTTCACATATTGCTGAAGCCTGGCTTGGAGAATTTTGATTACTTTAGTAGTGTGTGAGATGAGTGCAATTGTGCGGTAGTTTGAGCATTCTTTGGCATTGCCTTTCTTTGGGATTGGAATGAAAACTGACCTTTTCCAGCTCTGTGGCCACTGCTGAGTTTTCCAATTTGCTGGCATATTGAGTGCAGCACTTTCACAGCATCATCTTCCAGGCTTTGATATAACTCAACTGGAATTCCATCACCTCCACTAGCTTTGTTCGTAGTGATGCTTCCTAAGGCCCACTTGACTTCACATTCCAGGAAGTCTGGCTCTAGTTGAGTGATCACACCATTGTGATTATCTGGGTCATGAAGATCTTTTTTGTACAGTTCTTCTGTGTATTCTTGCCACCTCTTCTTAATATCTTCTGCTTCTGTTAGGTCCATACCATTTCTGTCCTTTATCAAGCCCATCTTTGCATGAAATGTTCCCTTGGTATCTCTAATTTTCTTGAAGAGATCTCTGGTCTTTCCCATTCTGTTCTTTTCCTCTATTTCTTTGCATTGATTGCTGAAGAAGGTTTTCTTATCTCTCCTTGATATTCTTTGGAACTCTGCATTCAGATGCTTATATCTTTCCTTTTCTCCTTTGCTTTTCACCTCTCTTCTTTTCAGAGCTATTTGTAAGGCCTCCCCAGACAGCCATTTTGCTTTTTTGCATTTCTTTTCCATGGGGAAAGCTAGTGGAGGTGATGGAATTCCAGCTGAGTTATTTCAAGTCTTAAAAGATGAAGCTGTGAAAGTGCTGCACTCAATATACCAGCAAGTTTGGAAAACTCAGCAGTGGCCACAGGACTAGAAAATGTCAGTTTTCCTTCCAACCCAAGAAAGGCAACGCCAAAGAATATTCAAACTACTGCACAATTGCACTCATCTTACACGCTAGCAAAGTAACGCTCGAAATTCTCCAAGCTAGGCTTCAACAGTACATGAACCAAGAACTTCCAGATGTTCAAGCTGGAAAGGCAGAGGAACCAGAGATCAAAATGCAAACATCCACTTCATCACAGAAAAAGCAAGATAATTTCAGAAATACATCTATTTCTGCTTCATTGACTAGGCTAAAGACTTTGACTGTGGAACAAACTGTGGAAAATTCTTAAAGAGATGGGAATACCAGACCACCTCACCTCCCTCCTAAGAAATTTGTATGCAGGTCAAGAAGCAACAGGTAGAACATGGAACAACAGACTGGTTCCAAATTGGGAAAGGAATACATCAAGGTTCTATATTGTCACCCTGCTTATTTAACTTCTATGCAGAACACACCATGTGAAATGGTGGGCTGGATGAATCACGAGCTGGAATCAAGACTGTCAGGAGAAATATCAATAACCTCAGATATGCAGATGACACCACCTTTATGGCAGAAAGCGAAGATGAACTAGAGTCTCTTGAAGGTGAAAGAGGAGCGTGAAAAAGTTGGCTTAAAATTCAACTTTCAAAAAATGAAGATCATGGCAGCTGGTCCCATCACTTCATGGCAAATAGATGGGGAAACAATGGAAACAGTGGCAGACTTTATTTTCTTGAGCTCCAAAATCACTGCAGATGGTGACTGCATCCATGAAATTAAAAGATGCTTGCTCCTTGGAAGAAAAGCTGTGACAAACTTAGACAGCACATTAAAAAGCAGAGACATTACTTTGCCGACAAAGGTCTGTCTAGTCAAAGCTATGGTTTTTCCAGTAATCATGTATGGATGTGAGAGTGGTGTTGGAGAAGACTCTTGAGAGTCCCTTGGATAGCAAGTAGATCCAACCAGTCAATCATAAAGAAAATCAATCCTGAATATTCACTGGAAGGACTGATGCTGAAGCTCCAATACTTTGGCCATCTGATGAGAAGAACTGGTCATTGGAAAAGACACTGATGCTGGGAAAGATTGAAGGCAAGGGATGATAGAGGATGAGTTGGTTGGATGGCATCACTGACTCAATGGACATGAGTTTGAGCAAGCTCTGGGAGATGGTAAAGGACAGGGAAGCCTGGCATGCTGCAGCACATGGGGTTGCAAAGAGTCAAACATAACTGAGCAACTGAACAACAAATGGATTGCAGAAAACAGTAAAACTGTAACAAAATCTAAATTCTTCAGCCTAATTTCAGTTTAAACATACAGTGAGTAGATATAAATTCCATCACTATTAGTTAACTCTTCTTTTTTTAAAGGACAGAACATAAATTATATTATCCTCTATTCTGATCATTCGTAATGATTTGTCATTACAAATCTTATCTGAGTTACTTAATTTCACTTCCCCCACATACTGAAGGGGGCATGCATATGAGGAAAAACAGAGTGGGGAGGAACCACTTGAAAACCTAGCGGAAAAACATGCCAAGCTCACAAAAAGCCAGGTATAGTTCATCTTACTATCAGCCAGAATTTTAAAAAACCCTATAATAAACAAGGCATAAGGAAGAGTATTCACAAGGATATTGCCTTAGTAATGGGGCAAAATTATGCTCTCAAATTATGCTGCCTGGTCTCACTTAACAAACCTTAAAAGCAAGCCTTGAAAATATCAGACTGTTTCAGTGTTATCTAGCTGCATCTCAAAATGAAGCTCATGAATATTTTGTTATTGTTGTTTTGTTGGTAAGTCGTATCTGACTCTTTTGCAATCCATGGACTGTAGCCTGCCAGGCTCCTCTGTCCATGGGATTTCCCAGGCAAGAATGGGTTGGTATTTCTCTAGGGGATCTTCCCAACCCAGCAACTGAACCCATGTCTCCTGCATTGGCAGGCTTGTTCATTACCACTGAGCCACTTGGGAATCCCCAACAATATTTACAAGGACATAAAATATCCAATATGCAACAAAGTAATTCACAATGACTGAAATCTATTAAAAAACATCAGTAAAGCAAGAGGAAAAGAACAATCATAATGAGGAGAAAAATCATTCAATCAAAATAGACAAAGAACTAGAATAAATGTTTGTATTACCAGGCAAAGATGTCAAAATGTTTTTTATATCTGTATTACATATGTTCAAAAAGCTGAGAAATGACTGAATAAGTTATGCAGAGAAAGAGCAGATTAAAAAAAGAAGAACCAAAAAATCCTTCTAGTGATGGAAAATACAATATTTGAGTGAAAAAATACAATGAATAGGATTAAGAGCAGATCAGATATTACAGAAGAAAAGGTTAGTAAATGTGATAATGCAGCAACTCATTAAGACATTTATTCAAAAATTAACCTGTGAGGCTTTACTTTACTTAAATATTCAATTTCTTCTTCTCCTGACCACTTAACTCCATGTCTCTGCTTAAGCTGTTTTTTTCTTTAGTACTTACCCCTACCTAACATATCACATAGTATATTGATCTTTATTTTTTATTTCCCACTAAATGTAAGTTGAATGAGGGTAGAGATTATGCCTTCTTTTTCCATCAATGCACCCAGGGCCTAGGAAAATGCCTGGTACACTCAAATATTTGTTGAAGAAAGAATGAAATATATAGTAAAGATAACTAAAAGAGACAGATTAAAAGATTAGTCACGAGACTAAATAATTTCTTAAGAAATTTTTAATAAATATGTAATAATGAGAAAATCAGTTAATCTTCCTGGGGGGGGTGTGTGTATATGTGTGTGTGCACATATATATATTTAGCCTTCATATTAAATGGTGAATACTGAAAAAATATTAAACTTAAAATGTTTAACTAATATTAATACCTAAACTTTGACAACCATTATGAAAACAGTAATTAGAAGTAAAATGAAGCACGTTCTAATGGATACTGAAAAGTAATAATCCAAGCAGAATACGTTTCTTTAATATAATATATAACAACTCTTAGTGCTCACTAACACCAGTCACCTCTTATCAACTGAAGTCAAGTAAATAAATAGGTGATATACTCTGTGAGATTGAATGCCTGTTATTTTTTCCTTCTATATGTCTCCCTATTAAAATTTTAACTGATATTTTCATCTTAAATAATTTCTTAGCATATTGGTATATGTTCATAATACAGTGTAATACACAAAAAGACACCATACAGAATAGTACAGTGGTTTAGGCTTTAATTTTAAAAATAACAAATAATGAAATATTTTCTTACAAGTAAAAAAATATATATATATATAATTAGTCTTAATTAAGTTGGAGATATTACCAGCTCTTTCCTGATTTAAAGTTGGAAGCAAACCCAATAAAAAGAAATTTACATCCTTTAATTATTTTCTCCAGATCATAAAATTGTATATTATTGATTTGGTTTAGTGCTAGCCTGCTAGAAAGAGTCAGCTGAGTAAATACTGCCCCCTAGCAATATCAAGAAAGAATAGCAATATGTAACATTTCTTGAGATCTTTCTATATGGTCTGGTAATGTCAGAAACATCAATAGGAAAAACAAAGGCAGGGGCTCATTAATTTGATTTTCAAGAGCATAAATTATGGCTCAAAAACTTACAAATGTATAAAATATAAAATATTAAAAAAGGAAACATTTCTTAAAACTCTAGATGAATCTTTTGTCAAATGGATTTATTTACATACATACTGTATTCTCTCACCTCTCTCTATATACATATATAGTAATAATAAAAATTATTAATACAAAAGAGAATACCTTCCAATTGACTTTTATCTTTTTATGAGCATATTTTCTCTTTACCTCAAGTCAGAAGCACTTTTATATCTAAGTTAATGTCAGCCACCTCTGTAAAATGTAAGTTGAGTATCTTGCAATGATTCTGTGTAATAGGGAAATGTACATCTAGCTATTCAAATAAAGGATTACTGAAAAACAACAGATTTTCAAAGCATCAGAGTAGACCATATATTTTCCTGAAACTATGAACTTTGTGATCTGGTAGCTACAAATCTCTTTAAACCTTCAGGATTGTTGTGAAGATTAGTTAAAGGCTTTAAAACACCTGGCAGAAGATGTCAGTATATCAGATGTCAGTATAGGAAGTACAATTATTCTTCTTCATAACAGCCCAGAAGCTTCTACAATAGGAAAGTATTTCAACAAAATACTTTTGTTGAAGTATTTTGACGCAAAATTCTGAGTCAAACTCATGAAATCATCTAACAAAAGCTACATATGTTCTGGAACCGGGAGACAGGAGCAGAAGGTAAAGAGAAAAGAATCCTGGGCACTGGGAACTGTACACTTGTTTCACAGGTTGAGGTAGACTCAGTTAAAGCAAGGCACGGACAACGAATGCTAAAGTAGTTACAGTTCTGCTAGCTCTCAAAATCTATATTCCTCAATCCCATGTCAGCTACTCTGAGGTCACAAAATTTTAAATATCCTTACATAAAATCTTTCCTCTCAACTTTCCAAATTCTAGAAGATACTTTATTTTGTCTGTATCTGACTGCTATTGCCTTCTTAACCATGTACAGAATATCTGTTGAAACAAAGAAAAATTCTTAAAAATCAAGAATATGTTTCATAAGAGTTTAGTGTTCCAAAGTGCTTTTCATTTTCAAAAGACTATTAGCATTCTCAAAAATGAACAAATATGATGGGTTATGCTAAATCAGGATAAATTAGGTGGAATGGGAAAGGGTTGAACATAAATTTAAAAAACACATAATAGAGGTAAGTGAAGTTGCTCAGTTACGTCCAACTCTTTGCAACTCCATGGAATTCTCCCGGCTAGAATACTGGAGTGTGTAGCCTTTCCCTTCTCCAGGGGATCTTCCCAATCCAGGGATCAAACCCAGGTCTCCTACATTGCTGGCAGATTCTTTGCCAACTGAGCTATCAGGGAAGGCCAAGACAGGTAAAAGCAGTAATAAATAGTTCTCCTTATTTAACAGTACTCTTGGTCTTCTATCTTCTTAGCATCTTGGGGAAAAATTCTTATGTACAAAATCTGCCTTCATGTCCAAACCAGCAACAATGGGACAACAGTCAGGAGGTGAGAATTATAAATCTATATGAAAACAGTGATATACAAAGCAATTCTCTAGAATATTTTAAACATAAAACACATTATTTTGTGATATTTTCGTGAGCCAGTAACCCTGAGGCAAAAGATAATTTGTTTCTATTTTTTATCTTAAGAAACAGCCAATAAATATTGCATTCTTTTTTAAAAATAATTCTTATCAGAGCATAGTTGCTTTACAATGCTGTGTTAGTTTCGCATGTACAGCAAAGTGAATCAGTTATACATATATCCACTCTTTTTTTGATTTCCTTCTCATTTAGGTCACCACAGATCACTGAGTAGAGTTCCCTATGCTATAAAGTAGGCTCTCATTAGTTACCTATCTTACACATAGTAGTAAATACTCCATTCTTATAGATAAAACAAAGCAGTATGGAACACAGTACCTGGCACATTAATGACTGTAGAGAATCAACACCATCAAGATTCTTGCTAGTGTTTGAAGTCAAGCTTATTGAACTTGAATTTCCAAGATATATGCTCCCTCTCTTCTTACAATCATAAATTTTATCTACATCTAATTTTTTAAAGTGAAGTTGCTCAGTCCTTCTGACTTTTGTGACCCCACTGACTGTAGCCTACCAGGACCCTCCGGCCATGGAATTCTCTAGGCAAGAGTACTGGAGTGGGTTGCCATTCCCTTCCTCAAGGGATCTTTCCGACCCAGGGATCGAACCCAGGTCTCTTGCATTGCAGGTAGATTCTTTACCATCTGAGCCATGAGGGAAGCCCTGATTTTTTGATCTACATCTAAATTACCTGGCATTCTCTGACAGATTATTGATGGTAGATCCACCAATGATGATGCAAGCCCTCACCCCCTTTTAAAAAATTACCCTGGTAATTTTTGGTAATTTTGGTTTCAGACTTGAAGCTTATTGGAAAATTTAACTGTTCTTTCTTTATTTAACATGTGCTCACGTTACATCAGGGCTTCCCTGGTACCTCAGTGGTAAAGAATCCGCTTGCCAATGCAAGAGATGTGGGTTTGATCCCTGGGTTGGGAAGATCCCTGGGAGAAGGAAATGACAACCCACTCAAGTATTCTTGCCTGGGACATCCCATGGACAGAGGAGTCCGATAGGCTATAGTCCATGGGGTCATAAAAGAGTTGGATAGGACTCAGCAACTAAACAACAACATTTTACAACATCACCATTTTTATAAAGCAGTTTCATAGAAGGGTGGTACAGTACTAAATAGCTCAGTTGGTAAAGAATCTGCCTGCAATGCAGGAGACCCCGGTTTGATCCCAGGGTCAGGAAGATCCACTGCAGAAGGGATGGATAGGCTACCCACTCCAGTATTCTTGGGCTTCCTTTGTGGCTCAGTTGGTAAAGAATCCTCCTGTAACGTGGGAGACCTGGGTTCGATCCCTGGGTTCGGAAGATCCCCTGGAGAAGGGAAAGGCTACCCACTCCAGTATTCTGGCCTGCAGAATTCTATGGACCATATAGTCCACGGGGTCACAAAGAGTCGGACACGACTGACTGACTTTCACTTCACTTCACAGTACTAAAATACATCATTATTATTACCATCTTTCATTTTTTGTACTATGTCATCCAAAGTGTTACATCATCTTTTAAGAAGATACAATAAATATATAGAGGCATCATTGCAGTCTGTTCTGATTTTTCTTCCAGTTTTATTGAGATAATTGACATACAGTGCTGTAAAAATTTAAAGTGTAGATTAGCTGTTCTTCAGCCAAGTTAAGAGTCCTGTCAATGTTTTGTTCTAATTGTATCTGACTGTGCAAGTACAAGAAGAACCAGAAATAAGCTAGAGCCTGTAAGATGTGTATTTGAAATCTAGAATCAATATTTATAGGATAGATATGCTCCAGGTTCATGCATGACAGACAAGGAGTAAGTGAAAAGGACACCATACGTTTCACATACATACACTTTCAATATATGGAATAAAATTTGGGGTTTGCTATGTTTAAATGCTTTCTAAAATTTTTAATATTTTGTTTTTACTATATCTTTATGCTACTTCTATAAATTATTCAAAAAAATAACTTAAACATACAAAAATAATTTAAAAGATCCATTGGACCCAGATGTTAAATGGTTAACTTGTTTTCCCTTGTATACCAAAGGTTATATTAGTTATATTTTTTGCAAGTAATGATTTCCATAATACTAAAAAATAAATAACTGCATAAATATACCTTTCTCTATTAATTATTACTTGACTTATAATACTGAGCCAAAAAACTATAAAATAGAAATCAATAACAAAATCACTTGGGCAATTTAACAGTTCTGAAATCCACATTTATTATTTTTGGAAAAGATTACCTATACATCCAAAGTAGGTTTCAATTATCTCACTGAGTATTTAAAACAAAAAAAAAACTTTCTAAAAATTTCAAATAATTAATTTTAAGTAAAAGACTACAAAACATGCTATGTAGCACTTTCTGGGAGATAGAAAAGTACCTTAAAAATTCAGCTAATAAAAAATGTTAAAATCTAAGATGGAGAAGCAATCTTATCAACTCAAAAAGAAAGTCTTTGCTGTTGTCAGTATCATTATTTACTCCAGCAAAGTGTTTGCTAACTGAAACAGTGAAATACTATATCCATTATAGTTTATAATAGAATGCTTTTCTAAACATAGCTCCTATTAATATCACCAAAGAAACAGTGCAACATGATCAAACTCTAATAAATAAAACAAGAAAACGAATAATGGCTAACTCCTTAAAATTTACTGTGTACTTAGAACTGTGTTGAACCATTTATACATATTATCTCATTTAATCTTCACAATAATCTTAAGACATAAGATTTATTATAATCAACATTAAAGAGGACTATGGATAAAAGAAACTAACTTAACTGTTTAGTTACTAAGTTGAAGAGTCAGGATTAGAACTCTGTCCCATTTCACACCTGTGTCTGCGTGCTTATTCTCAAAATGTGTTCATAGACTCCTGGGGATCTTTAAGAGCCAGGGCCCCAAAGTTCAAAACTATGTCTATAACAATACTAAGATGTTTTTGCTCCTTTTTCTTTTTTTATTATGTTCACACTTGTGCTAATGGTACAAAAACCACTGGTGGATAAAACTGCTGGCACAATATCACAAATCAAAGTAGGGGCACTAAAGTATAAAAGTCATAATCTTGTGAAGGTTAAAAATTAAAAATGATTAATTTTGTGAAATATTTTTAAAAATGTTCCATGAGACAAAATGGTAAGTAGGTATAAAGCACTTGTACTGTGTACTGAAGTAAAACATTGTCTTGAAAGAACCTCCCTGATGGTCTAGTGGTAAACCTACTTCTAATGCAGGGGTTTCAGGTTCAATCCCTGGTTGGGGAACTTAAGATCCCACATGCCACGTGGCTCAGCCAGAAAGAAAAAAAAAAGGTTGCCTGGAGGAAAAAGCACTTGGGCAATGGTTTGAGCTATGAGCCATTGTAGGTGACTTTTTCAAGAAATGCCAAGTTTAATGTTATATTGGAAAAATAAAATAAAAACAATGATTTTTTTCATGCTTGGATATTTGGTGGACATTTCTCAAAAATGAAGTGAGCCTGTCACTTCAATAAAAAATTCTAGCTGTCAGGTGAAGATTAGAATTTTGGAAAATTGTATCTGCCAGTGTGAGCTTGGCAGCTTCTCAATGCTTAATGAATTTCTGGATGAGATCAGTGGTGATATTAATGAATGTGATTTTTTTGATATATATAACTAAATATTTCATAGTTGAAAGATCTGAATAATTCAATGCACTGATATTTTTTAAATGACCAATTACAACATCAGAAAATCACATATGGGTAAAAGAGCCATTCAAAGTGTTAAGACAGACTGATAGATTGGAATATAAAAGAATATGAAAAGTTCAGTGACATAGTTTTAGACTGTGTATTGCAATTAAGCATTAAGAAACTACCTTTTGCAATTATGTCTGTGTAGGGCCAACAGATTTTCTTTATGTACTTCAACCAGAACAATGAACTGCAACAGGACTGAATTTAGAAGCAGATATGAGACTCTAACTTTCCTCTATTAAGTAGAAGTTGCAAAAATATAAAACAATATTACTCTTCCATTATTTTGTTTTGGAAAACAATTACTTTTCTGAAAAATTTTATTCTGTTAACATATAACGGTTCTGCTATTTTCATTAAAAAATTAATACATAATTTTTAAAATGTCTCAGTAAATACTGACAGATATAACTCTACCTATAAACTCTTTGAGATACTTGCTAATTTTTAAAAATGTGAAAGGGTCCTGAGACCGACCAAAAAGTTTGAGAACTACTGCATCATATTATACACTTTTTTAAAAAAATTGAGTTTATATGATTTACAATATTGTATTTGTTTCAGGTGTACAGAGTACTGTTTCAGGTTTGTTTTGTTTTCTGTAGAGTGTATTCTACTATATGCTATTATAAGATATTAGGTGTAATCCCCAGTGCTATGCAGTAAATTCTGTTGCTTATCTCTTTTATGTATAGTTATCAGCCTTCATTAATCTCATACACTTTAAAATCTGTTCCTCCCTTGCTCCTCCTCTCCCCTTTGGTAAACATACATTTGTTTTTGTCTGTGAGTCTGTTTCTGTTTTGTACATAGATTCATTTATATTATTTTTAGATTCCATATATAAGTGGTATCATACAGCATTTGTCTTTGACTTATTTTACTAAGCATATACTTCCTTTTACTTGTCTCTCAGTCAGTATAAGGATACATTAGATGGAAAGCAGAGTAAGAACTTAAGAAAAAGGGAAACCTGGTGGATACTTAACTTCTATGTATATGTTCTTAGCAAGAAGATACCAAACATTACTTTGTCATTGCCTATGGGATTAGTAAGTCTTGGGCTCTGTGATATGAGTGCTTTCTGAAAGGTAATTTAACCTCTACTATAAGAGATCTCAATAAGCCCTTTGTATTCAAGGGTTTTAAAGAATCCAAGGGCAGTAGAACGGGTTAGGAGTCAAGTCAGGGAAGCTGTAATTTCCTAGTAGTCAAGTACGGATGTGAGACTGGAGCATGAAGAAGGCCAAGTGCCGTAAAATTGATGCTTTTGAACTGTAGTGCTGGGGAAGACTCTTGAAAGTCTTTGGGTTGCAAGGAGATCAAACCAGTCAATACTATAGGAAATCAACCCTGAATATTCATTAGAAGGACTGATGCTGAAGCTGAAGCTCCCAACACTTAGGCCACCTGATGTGAAGAGCTGACTCAGTGGAAAAGACCTTGATGCTGGGAAAGACTGAAGGCAGCAGAAGAAGGGGGCTGCAGTGGATGAAAGGTTAGATAGCATCACTGACTCAATGGACATGAATTTGAGTAAGTCTGGGAGATAGTGAAGGACAGGAAAGCCTGGCATGCTGCAGTCCATGGGGCTGTGAAGAGTCACGATTTAGCTACTGAACAACAACAACAACAAGGAAAACACAACAGCCAAAGGATATATCATAGCACTCTAGAATGGTCTAGGACAGGTTGGTGGGGACTCCCATTACGGGATATTCTAAATAAGGTGCAATTTTCTAATTTACCTTGTAACGACTGATGCTGCTATTGCTAAGTTGCTTCAGTCGTGTCCGACTCTGTGTGACCCCATAGACGGCAGCCCACCAGGCTCCCCAGTCCCTGGGATTTTCCAGGCAAGAATACTGGAGTGGGTCACCATTTCCTTCTCCGAAGTATGCCTGCGTGCTAAATTGCTTCAGTCGTGTCGGACTCTGTGTGACCCCATGGACAGCAGCCCACCAGGCTCCTTTGTCCATGGGACTCTCCAGGCAAAAATACTGGATTGGGTTGCCATTTCCTTCTCCACTTGTAACCACACTAGATAAAAATCTAAAAATAAAAAAAAAATTCTAAAAAAATTCATTGTCACCAATCTCTGTAGATTAAAATAAAAAATTTCTTTATGCAACAAAAACAACATAAAGGCTAGGAACAAATGATGGAACAAATGAACAAACCAAGCAAATACCCAGGGATCAAACCTAGGTCTCCCGCATTGTAGGCAGACCCTTTACCGTCTGAGCCACCAGGGAAGTCCAAATTATATAAATACTTCTGAGAAATATTTTCATAATTTTAGTTACTACAAACTCAGCTAAATAGAAGTTTGGAGAATGACAGCGATAAACTTTTAGGAAAGGAGAAAATCAGCAGTGGTATAAGCACCCATTAAGATTATAGTTAAATGACAATGGTTTTGCCAGCATACTTATCACTGAATTTGTTGACGTTATCTTTAGCAGAGACAGTAGGTTCAAGAGGCACGTATAGTACTGGAATACGGCCTTTGTCACGTTTCTTACTGTTCACCTGATAACTTTTCATAATTTAGGTTGAATGCTATTCATTGCATTTCAGAAAAAGTTTCCTTATGAATGAAGAAATAGAGGAAAACAATAGAATGGGGGATCTCTTCAAGAAAATTAGAGATACCAAGGGAACATTTCATGCAAAGATGGGCTCGATAAAGGACAGAAATGGTATGGACCTAACAGAAGCAGAAGATATTAAGAAGAGGTGGCAAGAATACACAGAAGAAATATACAAAAAAGATCTTCATGACCCAGATAATCACAATCGTGTGATCACCAATCTAGAGCCAGACATCCTGGAAAGCAAAGTTAAGTGGGCCTTAGGAAGCATCACTATGAACAAAGCTAGTGGAGGTGATGATATTCCAGTTGAGCTATTTAAAATCCGAAAAGATGATGCTGTATGCCAGAAAATTTGGAAAACTCAGCAGTGGCTACAGGACTGGAAAAGGTCAGTTTTCATTCCAATCCCAAAGAAAGGCAATGCCAAAGAATGCTCAAACTACCGCACAATTGTACTCATCTCACAAGCCAGCGAAATAATGCTCAAAATTCTCCAAACCATGCTTCAACAGTAATATGAACTGTGAATTTCCAGATGTTCAAGCTGGATTTAGAAAAGGCAGAGGAACCAGAGAGCCAACACCCGTTGGATCACTAAAAAAGCAAGAGAGTTCCAGAAAAACATGTACTTCTGCTTTATTGACTATGCCAATGCCTTTGACTGTGTGGACCACAACAAACTCTGGAAAATTTTTAAAGAGATGGGAATACCAGACCACCTGACCTGCCTCTTGAGAAATCTGTATGCAGGTCAGGAAGCAACAGTTAGAATTGGACATGGAACAACAGACTGCTTCCAAATAGGAAAAGGAGAATGTCAAGGCTGTATATTGTCACTCTGCTTATTTAACTTCTATGCAGAGTACATCATGAGAAACGCTGGGCTGGATGAAGCACAAACTGGAATCAAGATTTACAGGAGAAATATCATTAACTTCAGATATGCAGATGACACCACCCATATGGCAGAAAGTGAAGAACTAAAGAGCCTGTTGATGAAAGTGAAAGAGGAGAGTGAAAAGTTTGGCTTAAAACTCAACATTAAAAGAAAACTAAGATCACAGCATCCGGTCCCATCACTTCATGGCAAATAGATGGGGAAACAGTGGAAACAGTGACAGTCTTTATTTTTGGAAGGTTCCAAAATCACTGCAGATGGTGACTGCAGCCATGAAAGTAAAGATGCTTGCCAGGGTCCAGCCCCAATGGATCCAGGGAATTCGAAGCAGGGATGGAGTTGGCATCCTAGGAAAAAACTTATTTAACTACAGATATATAGAGAGATTAGAAACGGATAGTGTAGTAGGAAATATTGGTGGAGAAAAAGAGGCTGAATAACTTGGTTTACGTGGAAAACTAATAAAATCTCGAGACAAGAGGTTTGCACCATCTACGTTAGGCTGCTGGCGTACACTTGAATAGCGGAGGGTGCCCCACTTTGGGCTCCCTCTCGCGTGGATCTTAGAAGCCAGGGCAAGTAAGTAGACTTGGTGAGCCTCCATGCTCCAGATGGGAATTCAGCCGGAAAAGGGGAGAACATGGGGGAATCCAGCATTGGTGCAAGACTCAAGACTTTATTTTCAAAATCAGCTTATATACTCCAAGTTTTACATAAAGAAATAATGGAATATGCAGAGTTATGCAGGGGCAGCAGTCCTGACCCTCATTGAGACCAGGCTTTCTTTTTGCATACCTTCCCATATACAGAAGATCTCAGGTGGTTTACATTATCTTCTGGCAAAGAGGCCTGTTAAAATTTTTATGGCTCGCTTCCTAGATAAATGTCTATCAACCAGGAAACTCTTTTTCCTTAGAAGTGTTTTTTCTTTACTCTGCATCACCCTCTAAGTACTAAATAAAGTTACATTCCTGTAGAACAAAGGTGCAGTGGGTTATAACAAAGAAAGTACTTAACTCAAAAATCTAATGCTGCTAATGCCAGGGCTACTATCTGTTTTTTCTATATACCAACTATATCTACAAATAAAAGATATGAAAATTTGGTAGCAAGTTTTGGCTCAACAAATGAAACTTTTAATCAGTCCTATTCTAATGGTTTTGACTCCTCGGAAGCCCCTACATTCCTAGGATGTTTTAAGCTTCCTGTGCCTCTTGCGGTGGTCGGGAGGCCACAAGCAATCACATGTGCAGCTGTAAGAGTCCTGCAGGCAGGCTAGAAAGCCATCAGAGGGGTTTTTGGATTGAAACATTCTTATTATGCCCAGGAGATTTATTATCTAAAAGCTCTAAATTAAATTTTTCCAGAAAAAGGTGGTGGGGGGACAGCCCCCTGTTAATGTCAGAAGAGTAGGTGGAAAGCATAACACAGTAAAGCAGGCAGACTCTGGTTTTTTGGGGGGTGGATGCTCAGGAAATTCCAGGGGGAACCCCTGAAGCCTGATCACGCACTTGCGTTTTGTCAGGCTTCCTTCCTCATAACCTTTGCCATGGGCGGGATTCTTCACGCTGGCTCCCGGCAGATGCTTGCTCTTGGAAGAAAAGTTATGACCAACCTAGACAGCATATTAAAAAGTGGAGATATTACTTTGCCAATGAAAGTGCATCTAGTGAAAGCTATGTTTTTTCCAGTAGTCCTATATGGGTGTGAGAGTTGGACTATAAAGTAAGCTGAGTGCTAAAGAATTGATGCTTTTGAACTGTGGTGTTGGAGAAGACTCTTGAGAGTTCCTTGGACTGCAAGGATATCCAATGAGTCCATCCTAAAGGAGATCAGTCCTGAAGACTCATTGGAAGGACTGATGCTGAAGCTCAAACTCCAATACTTTGGCCACCTGATGCAAAGAATGACTCATTGGAAAAGACCCTGATGCTGAGAAAGACTGAAGGCAGGAGGAGGAGGGGATGACAGAGGATGAGATGATTGGATGGCATCACCAACTCAATGGACATGAATTTGAGTAAACTCTGGGAGTTGGCAATGGACAGGGAGGCCTGGCATGCTGCAGTCCATGGGGTTGCAAAGAGACGAATGAGTGACTGAACTGAACTGAACTGAACTGAAGAATGAAGAAGTGTACTTTCTTGTTCTCATTTCAAAGTCCAGATATATTTTCAGAAGCAGGAACATACAGCAAGACAGAAATGATAAAAATCACTGTGGCTCCAATTTTGCCAAATACACATTACTCACCCTATTTATATGTAAATTGCATAACTACCATGATACATATAATCTAAGCATCACATCAATGCACAATATTCCCAACTATTCAAGCTACAGCAGTACTCAGTATTCAGAGCTCTGTGACCCACGGCAAATGGAAAGGAGCCAGAAATCACAATCTTTTCTGCAATAGGAGTCTGCATTTTAATGATGGAAGATTAATGAGGGCTTGCTTTAATAAGATTAGTTATTCAGCAGGAAACTCAGTTTGGGATCTCATTACGAAAATGCCCACCCTTGTCCTTGATGAATTGTAGCCTGAAGTTTTGTTGGAGGTACAGAAATCCACCTAAACAATTATCTTACAGACAGAACACTGAAGGCTATGATCTGGTGGGGGAGGAGAAAGAAAGACTTCATATACAAACTAATAACATGCAGCTAAAAGTATGTGATTATTAACAGAATAATGAAAATGTTAGAAAAATTCTCCATTTCATCACACCTTTCCCACTATTCACTCACTGTTAATAATCTCTATATTAAAAATATAAAATCTGTTTTCAAACATAAATTTAAAAATAGTCTCAAATTTTCATATTATCTACACACCTGAGAAATAGGCCAACAAAACATAATAAAACAAATCAAGATTTCAAAAACCAAAAACAAATCTTCCTATTAACATTTTACCTTTGTTAAATCTTTCATTTTGCTCTTTCTCTGTGACAGAAGAATAGTCACAGAAAATGGAATTTTTCCAGGTTAAGATATTTTTCCTTTCTCTTCACTTCTCTGTTGTTAACTTTAGGATTCTCGATAGAGACAGACTCTTGCCTAGAGGATGTTTGAAGATATGTGTAGTCATTTTTCAGAAATAACATGTACGCATTTTATTGTCACAATGATTAGGGGATATTAGCAGGCAATCAGTGGATAAGGGCTAGGGATGATCAGTATTTGTCATATACTGGACATGCTCATCCCACAAGGAACTGTCCTCATTCAACGTGACTTATGAATCTCTCACAAGACTGATCATATATATATAACTAATACTTTACCTTACTAGAATTAAAGCTTTTACAAGATGTTATACAAAAATAGTCCAGTAATTATAGGAGGGGGTCATAATAGAGAGGGAAGCATAAATAAAGATTTTGTGTCAAACTTATTATATCTACTAACTACTGTGAGCAAGAATCCCTTAGAAGAAATGAAGTAGCCCTCATAGTTAAAAAAAAGAGTCTGAAATGCAGTACTTGGGTGCAATCTCAAAAATGACAGAATGATCTCTGTTTGTTTCGAGGGCAAACCATTCAGTACCAGAGTAATCCAAGTCTATGCTCCAACCACTAATGCTGAAGAAATTGAATTTGAATGGTTCTATGAAGACCTACAAGACTTCCTAGAACTAACACCAAAAAAGGATGTCTTTTCATCATAGGGATGAGAATGGAAAAGTAGGAAGTCAAGAGATACCTGGAGTAACAGGCAAGCTTGGCCTTGGAGTACAAAATGAAGCAGGGCAAAGGCTAATAGAGTTTTGCCAAGAGAATGCACTGTTCATAGCAAACACCCTCTTCCAACAACACGAGAGATGACTCTACACATGGACATCACCAGATGGTCAATACCAAAATCAGACTGATTATATTCTTTGCAGCCGAAGATGGAGAAACTGTATACAGTAAGCAAAAACAAGACTGGGAGCTGATTGTGGCTCTTATCATGAACTCCTTATTGCCAAGCTCAGACTTAAACTGAAGAAAGTAGGGAAAACCACTAGGTCATTCAGGTATGACCTAAATCAAATTCCTTACAATTACACAGTTCTGAAGTGAAGTGAAAGTCACTCAGTCGTGTCCGACTCTTTGTGACCCCATGGACTCTACAGTCCATGTAATTCGAAGTGACAAATAGATTCAAGGGATTAGATCTGATAGACAGAGTGCCTGAAGAACTATGGATAGAGGTTCGTGACACTGTACAAGAGGCAGTGATCAAAACCATCCCCAAGAAAAAAAAATGCAATAGGCAAAATGATTGTCTGACAAGGCCTTAGCAGAGAAAAGAAGAGAAGCTAAAGGCAAAGGAGAAAAGGAAAGATACATGAATGAGAGTTCCAAAGAACAGCAAGGAGAGATAAGAAGGTCTTCCTCAGTGATCAATGCAAAGAAACAGCAGAAAACAATAGAACGGGAAAGACTAGAGATATTGTCAAGAAAATTAGAGATATCAGGGGAATATTTCAGGCAAAGATGGGCACAATAAAGGACAGAAATGGTATGGACCTAACAGAAGCAGAAAATATTAAGAAGAGGTGGCAGGAATACACAGAACTATACAAAGAATATATTAATGACCAGATAACCATGATGGTATAATCACTCACCTAGAGCCAGACATCCTGGAATGTGAAGTCAAGTGGATGTTAGAGAGCATCACTATGAACAAAGCTAGTGGAGGTGATGGAATTCCAGTTGAGCTATTTCAAATCCTAAAAGATGATGCTTTGAAAGTGCTACACTCAATATGCCAGCAAATTTGGAAAACTAATCAGTGAGCACAGGACTAGAAAAGGTCAGTTTTCATTCCAGTCCCAAAGAAAGGTAATGCCAAAGAATGTTCAAACTACTGCACAATTGCACCCATCTCACATGCTAGCGAAGTATTGCTCAAAATTCTCCACGCCAGGCTTCAACAATACATGAACCACGAACTTCCAGATGTTCAAGCTGGATTTAGAAAAGGAAGAGGAACCAGAGATCAAATTGCCAACATCTGCAGGATCACAGAAAGAGCAAGAGAGTTCCAGAAAGACATCTGCTTTATTGACTATGCTAAAGTCTTTGACTGTAGATAACAATAAACCGTGGAAAATTCTTCAAGAGATAGGAACACCAGACCACCTGACCTGCCTCATGAGAAGTCTGTATGCAGGTTAAGAAGCAAGAGTTAGAACTGGACATGGAAGAACGGACTGGTTCCAATTGGGAAAGAAGTATGTCATTACTGTATATTGTTACCCTGCTTATTTAACTTATATGTAGAGTACATCATGAGAAATGCTGGGCTGGATGAAGCACAAACTGGAATCAAGATTGCTGGGAGAAATATCAATAACCTCAGATATGCAGATGACACTACCCATATGGCAGAAAGCAAAGAGGAGCTAAAGAGCCTGTTGATGAAAGTCAAAAAGGAGATTGAAAAAACTGGTCTAAAACTCAACATTCAAAAAACAAAGATCATGGCATCTGGTCGCATTACTTCATGGCAAATAGATGGGGAAACAAAGGAAACAGGGACAGACTTCATTTTCTTAGGCTCCAAAATCACTGCAAATGGTGACTGCAGCCATGAAATTAAAAGATGCTCGCTCCTTGGAAGAAAAGCTATAAGAAATCTAGACAGCATTATTAGAAGGCAGGGACATTACTTTGCCAACAAAGGTCCGTCTAGTCAAAGCTATGGTTTTTACAGTAGTTATGTATGGATGTGAGAGTTGGACAATGAAGAAAGCTGAGCACCAAAGAATTAATGCTTTTGAACTGTGTTGTTGGAGAAGACTCTCGAGAGTCCCTTGAACTGCAAGGAGACCAAGTCAGTCAATCCTGAAGGAGATCAGTTCTAAATATTCATTGGAAGGACTGATGCTGAAGCTCCAAAACATTCGCCACCTGACGTGAAGAACTGACTCATTGGAAAAGACCCTGATGCTGGAAAAGACTGAAGGCAGGAGGTGAAGGGGATGACTGAGGATGAGATGGTTGGATGGCATCACCGACGCAATTGACATGAGTCTGAGCAAGCTCCGGGAGTTGGTCAGGGAAGCCTAGCATGCTACAGTCCATGGGGGTCGCAAAGAGCTGGACACAACTGAGCGACTAAACTGAACTGAACTGATACAAATCACTGAATTATTAAATAATGAAGATTCCCCTCTGTGGTGCAATCCACAGCATCTGGAGGAAGCATCTGGATCTTCTGGGTTATCTCTATGGGACTTGGCAATCAGGGAAATCAAGTGCATGCTTGTGTGCTAACTCGTTCCAATCCTGTCCAACTCTGCAAGGCAGTGGAATTTTAGCCCCCCAGGCTCCTCTGTCCCTGGCAATCTCCAGGCAAGAATACTGGAGTGGGTTGCCATGCCCTTCTCCAGGGGATCTTCCAGACCCAGGGATGGAACCCACAGAAGTCTCCAGAGGCTCCTGCATTGTAGGCAGATTTTTTACCACTGAGCTACCAGGGGACCCCAGGGAAATCAAGAGAAATATGCCATTGCTCACATAGCTTGTTGTGCTGTGAGTGAGAATGCCCTTTATCACTGACAAAGGAGTCTTGGATTTTCTACCAGTATCCATGAAACAGTAAGAGGCTCATTTATTAGATTTAAGTAGGGTAAAATCAAATCCAAGATCTGAAAGGATCCCTGACCTGATTTCTATATATATATAAACAGCACATTTAATTTCCCCTCAAATGATGCAAAATCATTAGAAAACTTTTAAGTTGAAATCCTAATGACTCTTACCTTTTATGTATATCTAGACTTTTATTTCCGCCATGCTATTAGCCTTTCCCAAATCAATATTATGCATATATATTTAATAGTCATTGTTTAATTAGATTTCAAACTTGTGAAGATCAGATGCATGCTAAAAGAGGGTTAGAGCAGTAATTGGTGCACAGTAAGCAGTTAAATTGTGTTTAAATTATTATTATTTTTAATAATACTGTTTTTTGCTTGCCTCTTCTCATATACCACATTCTTTCAGAGTTTAATTATTCTGATTAACTAAGGTAAACTATTTTCCATACGTGATTTTTAAATTCTATCTATGTTCAAGAATATATCTAAGGATTTTATAAGACTCTCTTTATAATTTCATACATATTTTTGTATATTGCTCAGTTGTGTTCGACACTTTGTGGCCGCATGGGCTGTAGCTTGCCAGGCTCCTCTGTCCATGGGATTTCCCAGGCCATTCCCTCCTCCAGGGGATCTTCCCAAATCAGGGATCAACCGATGTCTCTTACATCTCCTGCACTGGCAGGTGGGTTCTTTACCACTAGTGCCACCTGTATAACTAAATTAATATAGTTTTCTGTTTTTATCACAAGTGGTCAGTGGTGCTTTCAAGGGCATTTTTTTGAAAAGAAATCCCTTTTTTTATGTCTACAGCTTAGTATTTTTCCCTCAGAAATCTAACACCACTACTAATTAGGCAATCAGTTCCTCTGTAATTTCTTCAATTCCAGCCATAAGATTTAATCTAGTATTGCTATGGTTTTTCCAGTGGTCATGAATGGATGCGAGAGTTGGACTGTGAAGAAAGCTGAGTGCAGAAGAATTGATGTTTCTGAACTGTGGTGTTGGAGAAGACTTTTGAGAGACTGCAAGGAGATCCAACCAGTCCATTCTAAAGGAGATCAGTCCTGGGTGTTCACTGAAGGGACTGATGCTAAAGCTGAAGCTCCAATACTTTGGCCACCTCACGCGAAGAGTTGACTCATTGGAAAAGACCCTGATGCTGGGAGGGATTGGGGGCAGGAGGAGAAGGAGCGACAGAGGATGAGATGGCTGGATGGCATGACCGACTCAATGGATGTGAGTTTTAGTGAACTCTGGGAGTTGGTGATGGACAGGGAGGCCTGGTGTGCTGCGATTCATGGGGTCGCAAAGAGTCGGACACGACTGAGCAACTGAACTGAACTGAACTGTCTTGTAATATATATCACATTTATAATGTGAAGAAGCAAGAAAGGTAGAGTTATATAAAAATAAATACTTAATATGATAATATATATCTATATTGGTTAATTTTTAAATAATTTTTCATCTCCATACATAATTGTAGGGTTTGATCTTATTTTGTTTGTTTTATAATATGTGTATATAGTTTGGAGCTCTCACTGAATAAGCCATGTACTCCACTAAAAGGTATTTTTCCACAGGCCTAGAAGCAAATTCCACTGGATAGTAGGGATGGTTACTTTAGGCCTGATGATCACACCACAGAGTTACAGCACAACACACAGAGCAATGAACTAGAATTAGTACACATATGTTTTGTCTTTGTTCCCCCCCTTGAAAGATGAACCAGACAGAGGGTTGTCAATGATATGCTAAAATTTTATGTCCTGAGATTTAGTTTTATTACCTTCTCAAACACTAAATTTCTTATCTATTAAATGATGAAATTACTTTCTTCATACACCTTACATATTTGACTTGAGTATCAAATGAAATGTTTATGAAAGTAGTTTTAAACTTCAAATCACCCTGCAAGAATTTATACTGTTTAAGTGTTAACACTTTAACTGCATTTTTAGTGTTAATATAAACATTTTTCACTTTTAATCTTACCATAAACATACTGTTTTGTGGATATAAGCCTTAAAAGGAAAGGTATTTTTCGACTCTGTGGACAGAACTCAGTTCCCCATTTCAGTATGATCAGTAAACAAAGAAGGTTAAGATGGAATAATAAGATTCCTAACTCAAAAAGGATTTTTTTTCTTTTTAGTTTTACAAAAACCTATGACATTGTACTCTGTCTTTTAAAAGAGGTTTGACTCCATGCCACAAGCTACATGTGAGTAATAGGCTAAGCTACACTCTGACTAACAAGAGTCAGCTCTGACTTTTGGTTTGATAAGGAACCTGAGAAGCTAATGAAGTAAGCCCAAATCTGGCAAAGCTTCCAAGCAATATCTCAAGCAAAACACAGAAGCAGCTATTAATACTTAACAATTCACTAAGTTCCAATTTCCTACTTCTTCAAAAACAAGCCTAAATATCATAAAATCCAAGTGAAAACTGCTGACAGCACAATTTAATACAACACTCCACTAACAGGTTTTTCAAACTAATTTGATAGTATCAAGAAAAACAAGATACTTCCCTTTACTAAGTGAAGACATGGAACATAGCCATATAAACTTTATCATACAAGTCTATAGTTAGTAGCAGAAACTTGTTTAGATAGATGGACTTCTTCTGACAGCAAAACTTTAAAAACAGTTTTATTCTGTTGTCTTGCAAATTGCTGCTTTTTTTTTTTTTTACATCATTTCTATTAATGCACCAGGTACTTACATCTGGAATAAATCCAATCTCATTGAGATGATTGCTTAGCTCTGGATCATGAAATGCAATCATCTGAGAGAACACAGTCAGATACTCTGAAATGACAATAAAGTTTAAAACAATCATTGTTTTCACATAGTACATCAAATAAAGACATGAAATCCACATAAATTAGTTTTATTTACACTTTGAATTAGATTTAGTCTCTCCACGAAGAAAACACATTTTATTAAATAATTTTCTGTTTTGTTACTACTTCAATCACTTATGGCTAATTATTAAACAAGAAAAGCTTTTTGTTAAAAGCTATATCACAACTTATTTTCTACCTTTAGAGCTGTCAGTTCATTTCCTGAATCACAAATTATTCAAATAACGAATGGCTTTTTCCCTATTACATTCAACAAATTATTTTCTCTAGTGATATTAAACCTGTTTCACATTTATCACTTTTTCAGAAACTGTAAATAGATACTTAAATAAGGAATAACACTGTCACATATAGAATAATTATACCTCAAATTTATTTACATATACAGATATAGAAATTTGTTTCAGTAAAGTGAAGATGCAGGACAGACCCCAAAGGGGAACTTCTGGATTTAACTTCTAACTTCATTTTTTCTCTTTCCAGTTACAGATGGTATGTTTATCGTCCCAACTTACCTAGAAGCCAGAGGTATGCTACATCAACAATCAAGAATGACAACCCACTCTAGTATTTTTTCCTGGAGAATCCCATGGACAGGGGAGCCTGGCAGGCCATGGACCATACGGTCTCAGAGAGTCAGACACGACAGAAGCGACCAAGTATGCACGCACACTTCATTTTAAACCAGAAAGTCACTCCTCAGGCAATTCTCCACAGCTATGCTCCAGTTTATCAAATGTCTTTCTTACTTGAGCCTGATAGAAGATAATTACTATGGTGAATTACATGGCTAATTAAGAATCTACTGAAGAAACCTAACCCATCATGAAAACATTTTCCTGGTGTTCAACCAAACACTGACGGCTGGATTTATATATGTATTATAACTGCACATATGTTGCTGTTGTTCAGTCACCAAGTTGTGTCCAACTCTTCATGACCCCGTGAACTATAGCATGCTAGGTTTCCCTGTCCCTCACCATCTCCCGGAGTTTGCTCAAGTTCATGTCCAAAAAAAAAAAAAACAAACACACACACATACACACAAACGTATATATATAATACACACAAAAATAGGTAGATATAATTATTTTGCATATTATATACCATATATTATTTCATATATGTAAAATACACTATAAGGCTGGCATAAATTTTAGTTGCTCAGGATAGGCTTTAGAATGAGATACAGTATGCTTGTTATATTCAGAAAAATTTCTTTAAAGGAAAAGATATGGCAGAACTGATGATACCAGCACTGTCATATTTGTGCTATGTCAAATTTCAAGTTATTTAAAAAATGCATTTAATGGTTCCTTAGGACAAACGAAACAAATTGAAATGCATATGTCTTTTGATTTGTAAACTAAGAGAATTTAAGAGAAGCTACTGAAAAACAAACTAGTAATAAAATTAAAACAATAGATTCCATGGATTTACTACTGAATCTTTTAAATGTTCATAAAACACTCTAATTTTGGTTTATAATAATGAAAATTCCCATCAAGAGATAAAATATCTCCCAAAATAGTATTTTCTGATAGGTGACCTATGTAGGTGTACATGTGTGTGTTCAGTCACTCAGTTGGATCTGAATCTTTGTGACCCCACGAACTGCAGCCTGTAAGGCTCCTTTGTCCATGGAATTTTCCAGGCAAGAATACTGTAGTAGATTGCCATTTCCTACTCCATGGGATCTTCCTGACCTAAGGAATGTCTCCTGATATTCCTGCAATGGCAGACAGATTATTTAACACTGCACCATCTGGGGTAAATGTCAAAAAAAAAAAATCAAGATATTTATGAAATTTCCACTTAAATTTCGAGTGAGGTTTAATGGTGTTCTTTTCCACACAATCATGTCTCATATAAATTTTCTGTTTTAATGAAGCTTTGTATTTGAAAAAATTTTTGCAATGAGATATAAAATGAATACTCTTTCTCCCTTCTAATAAGATCATATTAAAATTCTTATTCCTCTCCTACAGCATAGCTTTTTTATTACATACTTTGAAAATTTTATTATTAGTCACATTACATTTTTATTAATTCCTAGTAGGCTTGCTCCATGGCAAAGCTTTTTGTAATCAATGTTAATTGTGACAGAGACAAACAGCTGGACTTTTATTTTCTTAAACTGGCATACCTGAATTTGAACCAAACTCAGATTAGATATTAAACAATTATTAGAAAACACCATAATTTTTTGTGGACTTGGAGAAAATATTAAACTTAATTATTTCTTCATGTGTTTTAGTGATAAACTGTCACCATATTTTGTTGGGTCAAAACCATAGACTTAAGTGAGTTTTGATCACTTTTGATATAATAACTTTCCCTATAAAAAGGCAAAGAAACATTTCCTTACCTTGTATTACATGTGAGTTGTCTTTCAAGAAGAAATTGTACAGGTATTTGGGGATAAAAGCAGACATACAGGCATAAGCCAGAGCTAAAAAAGAGTATGGCAAATATAACAAATTGGTTAATGAGGTAAAAGATCAGCAGTCATTCACTCACTCAGCACGCATTCCTTGAATCTATTTTTAAACAAGAATTACTTAGCAACTGATGGAAGCACAAAATTATATGGGGAAAAACCCTACAGAAAATATTGTGCACAACGAGAGATAACCACTCCAGTAACTTTTCAATTTCAAACTACTATAGCAGCAGCAAAAAGAAAAAACCACCACCACCAAAAAAAAATATATATATATATGTACTGCAGAAATTGTTATCCTATAAAATAAAAATCTTTATTATCAGAACTTTATGCATTTTAAAATCCCTAAACATAATAATCATTATTGTGCTACATAAACTAAAATATCCATAATTTTTACTGATGCAAAGAGTCTGAGAACATTGGATTTAAAAACACTAGTAATAATTGTTCTTTCAAATATAGATCAAATATAGATGCCATTCTTAAATCAATATGTATCATAATGAACTATGCTTAACTAAACACAGCAAGGCCTCTTGTCTAGATTAAAAAGTAATACTAGAGAACAGGCATTTTTAAAAAGCATTCAAATAGTGAAGTTTTAGTTCTCTGGGATTATGTCCTCCAAAGTTTCATAAAAATGGTCACCGAAGTAGATGAATGCATTTAGAATAATCCACCAGGTTCTCTCTAAATCTCTGCTGCTGCTGCTGCTGCTGCTAAGTCGCTTCAGTCGTGTCCGACTCTGTGCGACCCCATAGATGGCAGCCCACCAGGCTCCCCCGTCCCTGGGATTCTCCAGGCAACAACACTGGAGTGGGTTGCCATTTCCTTCTCCAATGCATGAAAGTGAAAAGTGAAAGTGAAGTCACTCAGTCTTGTCGGACTCTTTGTGACCCCATGGACCGCAGCCTACCAGGCTCCTCCGTCCATGGGATTTTTCCAGGCAAGAGTACTGGAGTGGGTTGCCATTGCCTTCTCTGCTCTAAATCTCTAGCTACAGCTAAAAACCTCCAGAAATAAATTAATCCTTCACATCCTCTAAAATGAGTCACAACAGATTATTTCACAGAAATTTACAGGCTCTACTAGGAAGACAGCAAGCTTTCATGTTTGAATAAAATATTTTAGAACAATAAACACAATAATTATTTAAATGATAAATAGGCTTACCTTCATTATTGAAATTTAAATATAGAAATGGAGCACAAAGTGAGTCAAGACCTGATGGAGAGAGATTGGGGAAAAAATTAAAATAAACATAATCCAGCAGAATTGTACATACATACCTTATTCAGATCTCTGCATTACTTTCATATAGATTCAGATACATACATATGATCCATTCAGAAATATGTTATGGATTATTGTGAGGAGTAACTGATGGTAACTAGCATATAGTAAATATCCAATATAAATCAACCATTATTATTATTAAGGTTATATACATTGAAGAGAGAAACATAGTAACAGAAAAATGTACAAATGATAGAAGGGTTGAATACAGTCCCTGTCTGTGTGATCTTGGTAATCACTTAACTCCAAAGAGGTTTCCTTGTCAAGGAGATGAAAATTTTTCTTACATGTTTCTCTTCTTACATGTTTATTAGATGAAAAAAAAATTCTTTAAAAAACTGTGAAGTAAAATATATACATGATATTTCTTTTATTGATAATAATGCTATTCACACATTGTCATGCTAAAAGAATGTATATAAATTTATCTATAACTGTTAGGGAGACATGGAATGCTAAAATGAATAGAGCTAGAAAAAAACAATAGCTTTATTTTCAAGTTTGGCCAGAAATAGACATAGAATTGAAATATAAAGATTACTATTCATAACAACAAATTAAAAAATAACACTAGGTGGAATGGATTTCTCACTCATGAATTTATCAATGACAGCTAAAAGAGTAATGAGAAAAGGTAAAAATCAAGGAGATGGAGCATTATAGATATTTTTTAAAAAGAGAAAAAATGATAACTTCAGGCTGATATATATTCCCCTATTCCTAATAACCTAATAATATCCTAATCTGTTAAGCAAAAGCTGTAAATCATTAAATGTCAAGAATATAAACCATCCCCAAATTATTTACAGTACAAAATTATTTTATTATTTGCATCAAGGATTAAAAATGTATTCACAAAGATTGCACTAGTATGAAATATTCTTACTACTTTGCTAATCAACATGATGACAAGTTGTCTCATTAAATGTCATGCATTTAAATGATATTCACTAGACATTTAGACAGTTTTAAAAAAAAGTTCTCATATAAACATCTCAAAAAATGGAGCATAGCTTAGTATTGACTTTCTTAAAGCCGAAGATAATTTGATAGTTTGTTTTGATTTTAAAAATTATCAGTCATGCAACATGTTCCTAACACTTCAAAAAGTCTTAGTAATTGGGGGAAAAAGTTACCTTGCCAATACACAAGATCAGGATGGGACACGACCCAGGCTTTTAAGACACGCCGAAATTTTGCATGACCTTCTGGTGAGGATAACAGCTCATCATATTGATGACAACGAGGAATATCCACTTCAATCTGCAAAACAGCAAAACAATACGGTAGAACTATAATAGACAGATCACCAATAAATCCCAAGAGAAGGAAGAGGAGAAATTGTATTATGAATTCAAGAATAGGCCGCCTACATAATACTGGTGTTTTGAAGTGTTTGAACTTTATACTAATCCTCCAGGAACACTAAAAAGTTTTAAGTATACTTAAATAAGAAAAGCAGGTCATTTCTTTTGAAAAAGGATGTACTAATTTAGTTTTCAAAAAATCTTACTTTACAATCTGGTCTAAATAAAGCACAAATTCTTCAGAAAAAAAAGGTACATACTAGGAAAAGTTACTTGGCTTAAATGCTTTAAAGAAAAAGTTCTGACTCACTAATGAGTTTTTAGACTATATCTGAGAGAGGTAAGACTTCAGTTCAGTTCAGTTCAGTCGATCAGTCACGTCCAACTCTTTGTGAACTGCAGCACGCCAGACCTCCCTGTCCATCACCATCTCCCAGAGTTCACTCAAACTCACGTCCATCGAGTCGGTGATGCCATCCAGCCATCTCATCCTCTGTTGTCCCCTTCTTCTCCTGTCCCCAATCTCTCCCAGTATCAGGGTCTTTTCCAATGAGTCAACCCTTCGCATGAGGTGGCCAAAGTATTGGAGCTTCAGCTTTAGCATCAGTCCCTCCAATGAACACCCAGGACTGATCTCCTTTAGAATGGACTAGTTGGATCTCCTTACAGTCTAAGGGACTCTCAAGAGTTTTCTCCAACACCACAGTTCAAAAGCATCAATTCTTTGGCGCTTAGCCTTCTTCACAGTCTAACTCTCACATCCATACATGACCACTGGAAAGACCATAGCCTTGACTAGATGGACCTTTGTTGGCAAAGTAATGTCTCTGCTTTTGAATATGCTTTCTAGGTTGATCATAACTTTTCTTCCAAGGAGTAAGTGTCCCTTAATTTCATGGCTGCAGTCACCATCTGCAGTGATTTTGGAGCCCCCCAAAATAAACTCTGACACTGTTTCCATTGTTTCCTCATCTATTTGCCATGAAGTGATGGGACCAGATGCCATGATCTTCGTTTTCTGAATGTTGAGCTTTAAGCCAACTTTTTCACTCTCCACTTTCACTTTCATTAAGAAGCTTTTTAGTTCCTCTTCACTTTCTGCCATAAGGGTGGTGTCATCTGCATATCTGAGGTTATTGATACTTCTCCCGGCAATCTTGACTCCAGCTTGTGCTTCTTCCAGCCCAGTGTTTCTCATGATGTACTCTGCATAGAAGTTAAGTTAAATAAGCAGGGTGACAATATACAGCCTTGACGTATTCCTTTTCTTATTTGGAGCCAGTCTGTTGTTCCATGTCCAGTTCTAACTGTTGCTTCCTGACCTGCATATAGGTTTCTCAAGAGGCAGGTCAGGAGATCTGGTCTTCCCATCTCTTTCAGAATTTTCCACAGTTTATTATGATCCACACAGTCAAAGACTTTGGCATAGTCAATAAGACAGAAATAGATGTTTTTCTGGAACTCTCTTGCTTTTTTGATGATCCAGCGGATATTGGCAATTTGATCTCTGGTTCCTCTGCCTTTTCTAAAACCAGCTTGAACATCTCCTTATTGCTAAATTAAGACTTAAAGAAAGTAGGGAAAACCACTAGACCATTCAGGTATGACCTAAATCAAATCCCTTATGATTATACAGTGGAAGTGAGAAATAGATTTAAGGGACTAGATCTGATGGACAGAGTGCCTGATGAACTATGGACAGAGGTAAGACTCATGCTTCTCTAATATCATATGCATATAATGGCTGCTGAGCATTCGGGATGAAAGGAAGAAAATTCCTCATGCCTCTCTAAAATTGAAAGATTTGGCAAACTTATCTAGGTTGTTTAAGATAATCTATATCATACCTGTCTATCTGTAGGAATTGGAGTGTCTTTATCAATTGCATCATACTTGGCATGAATAGCCCCCTGCATAAAAAAAAAAAAAGAGAAGATAAATTACTTCTTTATACCCTTAATAAATTATAAATTTAGGCAAAATCTACTTAAAAACATCTGTCTTTGAAAGCACACTCAATTATAGACATGCACACTCAAGCTCAACGTATAACCTTAGAAAACTTTTCTACATTTTGACAGTTTGTGATAAAAGTCTGAAACAATTTACCATTTTGCTGAGGCAGATGTTTGAATCATATATACTGTAAGACATACATGATGAATGAGTCATATGGCTAATGAGTATGCTGAGCTAATCTCCCAGCCTCCACAATGACACAAAATGCAGCTTTCCTGTTCTTTATTCACTGTATCTCATGCATAGCAAACTTCAAGGAGAAAATTTTTTTTAATTCAGGGGAAGGGTGGTGGGGTTCATCCCACAAGAAATATTCCTGTTAAAAGTTGGTAATGAAAGCAAAAATAAAAATGAAACTGTTTTCAGGAATGGTAGTTCAGCACAAGGAAGCAGAACTTTGGGATGAATTAGAGTGGGATATCATGTAGTTATAAGATCATTAAGAGACTAGAGGAATCATTTACATTTTTCAGTTACACCATCATAGAAAGAACAATTGAATAAACCACTTAAAATTTTGGTCATGTTCTATAGCACAGAACAATTCTTATTGGTCTGGTACCTTAATGGTAGAGAAAGAGCCAGGAATTTGGGGTTCAAATTTTGACTTTATGTGCTGCATCAACTTCTCTGGCACATCTATTTAATGAAAGACTTAGACCTTGGAGTCCTTTTGAACTTTTGAACATTGTATGCTTAAAGTTATTTTATATGCTTAAAGTATTATAATTCTAACTACTGATGTATGGAATAGAACATTAGACATTCTTATAAAAGAAGCAACCAAACTCAAAAATGTTCAGAGATTCTCACCAAAGGAATAAAAAAATGAAGAAAGGAAATCTTTCAATAGAGAGTGAAAAGGATTAAAAATATTTGAGAAAATTCACACGTAAAAAATAGATGATGGACATCTGTAAGATATCTATAATAGAACAGATGAAGGTAAGATGTCAAGGAAATTGACAGAAAAGGGAACAATCTGGTAGTATTTGGCTCATTATTATGACTGCTGGTCTCTATTAGCACTGCAAGTCACCCTGATAATTTTGTGACACCTTTCCTTTCCTCACTGCCACAGATAGGGTATTGTACAAGATAAAGTTTCTACTTCTCTTAGCAGTGTGCTTCTGACAAGACAGATGTGTCAAAGGCGCTAAATTTTGTTAATGATTTCTGACAAGGTTCAAATTAGAGTGGAAGACTTCTCCAAACTTAGAATTATTTATAAATAGGCAAACTTATTCCTAGAGGAACATACTTTATATGCAGGACTATAGAATTATAAAATGATGCATACATATTCTTAAAATATTCTGATTTTAAAATTAATAATCAAGGTAATTTGAGTTCATTAAATACAGTATTAGGATAAAAACCCTTTCAATTATATTTTTCTACTCTATCTAGTCTATTCCTCTATTCTTTTCACTTAAAGTTGCCAAAGATTCTTAATGCTCATATTTTACTACATAATTTTCTAAAAACTTGAAAAGTACACATTCAGAAGGCACTGTCATTCTTTTTTCCTAGTACTATTAATCAGCTTCCAACCTTCTCTTTTCTCTTTTACCTCAACTCCCAGAAGAGCAGCCCAGGTTAAACCTCTCATAAGAGGAGGAATGTCGACTCTTGCTTCTTTCCAGATTTGATTTTTTTTATATGGATAAGCCTACAGATTAAAAAAAAAAAGATATGAAAAATACCTCGAATTACCAGTGCCATCTCTTTAGTCTAGCCAGTTCTCAATACACCAGTGAAAAAGTTGAAGGTGAATTATAATGTTTCTAAGTATCTGAAATTACTTTGGTGTTATTAATACATAAAAGTTAACAGTGAAATAGTTCTCTATCTTCTGTAAATCTCGTATTACACAATCAATGAGAGGAGTTGATTCTACTGCTTTTAGTCATCCCTCTGTATCTTGTGCTCTGCGAGTATTAAGAAAAAGACTCATTCTGAGAATAATATCAGTTTCATACAGGTAAAGTAATATAAGTAAGGGTCTTTCTAAAACAGCTGATGACACAGAAAGTATTAGATAAATATGTTATTATTACAGTTTCTCTTATATCTTTGCATATAAATTTGCCTATCAGTAAATTTGTATGCCATGAGAAATTTCTAGAAGAGAAATATTAGGATAATGGGTATGGATGCTGTAAATGCTCTTGATATGTACCGTCAACTGTTTTACAAAATGTTTCTATCAACTTACACTTATTCCAAAAGAATGAGAGTTCCAATCTTAATATATCTTAATCACTCTGCTTATTTGGTATGCAAGAAAAGGCTATTTTACTTTTTTACATTTCTATTAATAGAAAGGATACATTCTCTAATAGATTTACTGACTAGTTGTATTTCTATTGTGTTCTTTATCTATTTCCCTGTTTAGATAATGGTGCTTTTTTCTTTTGGTTTTTAGGTGTTCTTTAAATAGTAAGGATACTAATATCTAACATGTTATGCATAGATTCCTGCATCTTATTTACTTTTTAATTTTATATACTATGAACAGGTATCACTTAAAATTAATCAGAAAATTTAAGTTATAAGAATTAGTCTTCTCATGACATCAAGATTCCCTAAGAATTATGAATGAATATATAGGGGCACTTATAACACTTTACACTTTAGAATCTCTACCTTTAGCAGCCTGTCGAAAAGAATGATTCTGTTTAGTTGATACTCTGTGTCCCTCTCTCGGATGATTAAAGGGAGAGTGGCAGCTGCAGATAGCTCATTATTGCTGTTTGAATGAGGTAAATTAGACTGACTGTAAAAGAGAAACAAAAGCAGAAAAATTTACAAAAAGTACAAAAATGTTAAAAATTAAAATACTATATTTTTGTGTTCTTTTTAGGAAAACCTTTCCAAAGAAAATGTACAAGCTTCTCACCAGAATAGCATAAACAGATAGGAAAAAATAAATGTAAAAGGAGACGATATACTCACTCATCTTCAAGTAGTGGGTAAAATGCTTCTCCACCAACATCTTTTAATCTCTGTGAATTAAGAAAGAAAATATTTGATATTTAGGATCTGTGCCAGAAATGCTGATCCATATTTAAAAGAAAAAAATTACATAAAATTATGAATTTATAAAGGTAACAAGAAAAGTATAAAACAGAGTCTAAAATTCATTCCTAACATAAATATGAAAATATGCCATGCCTCTAGTGATTAAATTTATCTGTGAAGAATTGCTTTTTGTTTTTTTGATTTTTTTAACCTCTAGGTACCTTTTGTAAAGATTAGATACCTATTATAAAAGTTTTCCAAACATAAATACTACATAAAGTATTCAGAAATACTAAAGTTAGTATAAATTTTAACAAATGGATAACTTTTAAAATTATATGAAGATTATTTTAAAAGGTACTTTTGAATATATATTCCTTAAAGTCAGATTTTTGTTTTGACATTAATAAAAAAGTAAGACAAAAGTAAGAGGATAATAAAAAGGATTCAAAAGAATTTCTCACATCATACTTTGAACATAAATGATTCAAAGAGCTGATAAATCAACTAACAAAAATCAATTATTTTATTTTTTTCACAAAGTCATTATAATAAATGTTATCCCAAATAATAATATTGCCAGAATTATGCTAAGTCACTTCAGTCGTGTCCGACTCTGTGCGACCCCATAGACGGCAGCCCACCAGGCTCCCCCGTCCCTGGGATTCTCCAGGCAAGAACACTGGAGTGGGTTGCCGTTTCCTTCTCCAAAGCAAGTGAAAAGTGAAAGTGAAGTCACTCAGTTGTGTCTAACCCTCAGCGACCCCATGGACTGCAGCCTCCCAGGCTCCTCCGTCCATGGGATTTTCCAGGCAAGAGCACTGGAGTGGGGTGCCACTGCCTTCTCCAGAATTATAGATATTCTTTAAAAACAGAAGAAGACTGTCAGAGTAAAGTCAAATCTTAGATACACTGGAAGCAGGGTGATTAAAGTTAATACCATCCTGTCTGCTGCTCAGTTCAACTTCCAACTGGAAGGCAGAGTATCTGCTTCTCTGGGGACTAACATAGAAGATGGAGCTCTGTGTAGACCCAGCATCGATCTTCTGTTGATTAGCATCTATGCACTCATCGATGGAAGTTGTTCCCAGAATTTTTAAAAGCCAAAAAAAACCCAGCACTAAGAATCTGATAAACAAGGGCTTTATGCCTAGCTTTTCTTTAAAACTGAACATGCATTTCCCATTTTGCTTTTAAGACTTTAGATATTTCTTTCATGGATTAAAATTCTAGTTGAAAACTAAAATTTTCACAAATTTTACTGTATTATTAACTTACATTTTTTAAGTTTAAGTTTTACTGTTCTGAAAGTCATAAACATAGTTAATATCTTTTCTGCTTTTTTTCTAGCTAAAAATTTAGCATATTAAGGGTTTATAAAAGGCAAAAATTTTTACACAGAAAAGTATAAGGTAAAATTATTATTCATTTCCATATTATTTTAAAAATTAACAACATTAAAATTTTTTCTTAATAATCATAGAAAAAAGTATTTTAAATTTCAAAAGTGGAATTGTAAGGGAATTGGGGAAATCAAACGAAAGTCTACATTCATTTAACTTGTATTCATATCATTTGTATCATATTTAAATTAAAGACACAAATTAAGAGTTACATAAAAGTAGTTGAAACATATATTTTGGATATATTTTATTTTTTACCATCTTGTATTGCTACTTATGTTATCCACTGTACACAGTCTTTTACTCAAAGGGATGGTATGTTTAGAATATCAAGTGTAATAATCATATATTTTAATTTTCTGTTGCTGGCATTTAAGCAGGTAAGAGATTCTAATATCCTCCTATGGCATAACATTTAAAATATTAAATGAGAGGAAAAGCCTATAAGAGTAATGAAAATGCAGTGACAGAAGACACAAAGCTGTATTTAGAGAGAAAGGAGCTTAGCTGGTACTAAAGGATACTGAGGACTGTGGACTAGGGTTTTAGAGGACAACAGGACAAAGCCTCAGGCACTTAATTAACAGGCAGTCAAACCAGAGGGAGACCCTGCTGCATCCAGGTAAAGAAAGAACTCCGGGTGTATGTGTACGTGTGTGCCTGGGGAGAGGGTGCTGAACTGCTAGCCTAGAGACAGACAAGGGAAATTACCTATTTTATCTTCAGAGTTGGACACGACTGAGGATGCACATAGATCATTAAAAATAAAAAGGCTAGAAATTTTGGTTTTCAGACCAATACTCCAGTGTGGGAGTTATCCTTTCTGCCCTAACAAGAAGAAAATAGCTGAAAAAACTGAAAATAACAATCCTTTTTAGAACTATCAGAATCAGGGCAAAATGTTACCCAGAAAACTGGAGCGATGACAAATATAAAGAATCACAACTAAGCTGGAAAAGATGCCACTGCTGGAGCCTGGTAAAACACGTGAAGGGTAACTGACTGCTGCAGATTTAGCAATTTGAGAGATAAAACTTGTGGAGGCCCAGACCTAAGGGAAACGGCACACTTCTTGAGTTTTATCCCCATAAGTCCCAACATGTTCTCAGGGTGAAGGTCTAAGAAAAATCCCCTCCTGTCTCTTGCACGAGAAGGGGCAAAATAACCATTCTGAACTACTCCTAGAGTATCCTGTTGTCTTAAGCAAAGGCCTGCTCTTCAAGGAAACTGTTTTACCAGAGCCTAAATGATCTGCGGTAAGGGAAATACAAAATTCTAGGTCCTTCTAGTCTTTGATGTGGGAAAGAGAAATACCCAATCACTGCTCTCTCTAGCCTTCCTGTCTCAGCTGAAGTAACAGGGAGGGAAGCTGAGAATTCCACAGCCCAGAGACACAGGCTCACTGAAACACTAAGACCTAACGATAGGATTAGCCCTTCAATCTACTTTCCTTCCCCTATCTTATTTCCATATGTAGAGTTTCTGTGAAGGGCAGGGAAGCCTGGCAAGCTGCAATCCCTGGGGTTGCAAAGAGTTGAACACTAAGTGACTGAGCAACAACAAAGTTTCTGTATGATACAGGAGATTTCAGCTGAAAGAACTGCGAGCCTCAGATTCTATGTCTACAGAGAAATCTAAAGACAGTAAGGAAGATAAGAACATTGACATTTGAGGATTTTACTCTGATAAAAAAGCTATACAAATAGTAAACAGCTAGATAAACATGAAATCTTTCACTGAAGATCTCTTTCTTACAGTTTTTTTCACCAATATATCATGTTGCACTCTCCCCACCCCCACAATTGTAAGGCATGCTAAAGTATAAAAGGACATTCTGCAGAGACAAAGTACTCTTCAGAACCAGATTCACATATGGCAGAGATTTTGGAATTATCAGACCAGGAATTTAAAATAACTGATTAAGATGCTAAAGGTTATAAGGGAAAAAATGAACCACATGCAAGAAAAGGTAGGTAATATAAGCAGAAAGATGAAAATACTAAGGAATAATCAAAGGATGTAACCTATGTGTGATAGGAATACCCAAGAGGAGAGAGAAGGAAATGGAAGAGATATTTGAAGTAATGACAGAAATTTTAAAATCAGACATACACCAAATGAAAAATTCTAAGAAGCTCAGAGACCATTAAGCAGGAAAATTTTTTTAAAATCTACACCTAGGTATATCATATTTAAACTGCAAAAACTCAAATAACAAATAGAAAACCTTGACAGAAACTAAAACAGAAGTGAAAGGAACCTTACCTATAGAGGAAAAGGATAATTACATCAGACAGCTCTTCAGAAACCATGCAAGCAAGAGAGTGGGGTGAAATGTTCAAAGTATAAAAGAAAAAAAAAATCAAACTAGAATTTTGTACCCAAGAAAATTTTCCTTCAAAAGTAGTAAGAAAGACACACTCTATATTATCTAAAAGAAACACTTTTTAAATATAAAGACATAGATACATTAAAAGTAAAGGAATAAAGATATACCATGAATAACACTAATCAAAAGAAAACTAGGATAGCTACATTAATTTCAAACAAAACTAACTTTAGTGCAAGAAACATCATAAAGCTAAGTGAGATAATTGAGGTATGTCTGTATAGCCAACAAAGACTATGTAAATAAATACATTTTTAAAATCCTCAAATCAATAAAAAAATCATTCAAAAAAACTGCCAAGAGATAAAAACTAGTAATATACTAAAGAGGTAAGCAAATCACAAAAAAATATAAAAGGGCTCATAACTGTATAATAATCGGGAAATTGGAAATTAGCATTACAGCAAAATACCACTGTGCACCTTTTAGAATAATAATTTTTTAAGAATTTGATAAGACCATACTGCTACTACTGCTAAGTCACTTCAGTTGTGTCCGACTCTGTGCGACCCCATAGACGGCCTCCCACAGACTCCCGTCCCTGGGATTCTCCAGGCAAGAACACTGGAGTGGGTTGCCATTTCCTTCAATGCATGAAAGTGAAAAGTGAAAGTGAAGTCGCTCAGTTGTGTCCGACCCTCAGTGACCCCATGGACTGCAGCCTACCAGGCTCCTCTGTCCATGGGATTTTCCAGGCAAGAGTACTGGATGAGACCATATGTTATCACATATATGGAGAAATGAGAACCCTTATCCAATGCGGGTCAAGAGATAAAGTGATAAGATGATTTCTGTGAACAGAAAATATAACAATAGATACTAGACTGATGGCAGGTCGATTTTCCAACAATGCCACTCCTGGGGACGTATGTTAAAGAAATGCTCACATATTTTATGGTACTAGGAAGGAATCTAAGGCTTCATGTGTATCAGTAAGGTTTTATTTAAAAAAAAGAAGCCCCTAAGGGAGGGAGGGAAGGAAGAAGGGAGGGAGGGAAGGAAGAAGGGAGGGAGGGAGGAAAGAAGGAAAAAGGTCTGAAGCAAATTTGCCAAAATACCATTCTTACATTTCTTAGCTGGCATAATGACAGTGTCACAGTGGTGTCATCTAATAGTGAACTTCTATCTCGACCTTGTCCAAAGCTTTCACCATCTTCAAAGAGAAAACTAAAAAGAGATTTAAAAAATGTTATTTTAATGGGCACAGAAATCCAATTTACTGTTTCTTCTAGAAAATAAAATTTACTCTAAATCATAAATCTCTTCATTAAAAGAAATTTTAGACTGAATAAAATCTGTAATTGGTGGCTGAAATTTCTCCAAAAAATCTTCATCTTTAAATATATGTTGAATTGGCAGTGCATGCGTGCTCACTGACTCAGTTGTGTCTGACTCTTTGCAACCCCATGGACTGCAGCCTGCTAGGCAACTCTGTCCATGTGTACAGGGAAGAGAATACTGGAGTGGACTGCCACTTCCTCCTTCAGGGGTTCTTCCCGAGATCGAACCCAAGTCTCCTGCAGGCAGATTCTCTACCATTGAGCCACCTGGGAGGCCCCTATAAATACAGCATATAAATGTAAAGCATTTTAGGGATACTAGAATATGATTTACACTGTTCATGCAGGGGCAATGATAAAATTACATTGACAGTATGTAATATGTTCCTGAGGAAATTCATATGGGTAAAAAATGATAAAAGGATGAAGAAAATAAAATGCTAATGATGATAACTTCTCAGGAGAAAGAATACTGAGTAATAAACATATTTAGAATTTTAGAGAATTAATTTTTATATCCTTCAAACCATTTACTCTTGGAATTGCCATCATCTTATTTCTGATTTTTCTACTTAATTCATCATGTGAACAGTACAATATTTAATATTTAACAGTTAATATTTAAGAATCAGTTTGAGAGGGGGGAAAGGTACAGAATTAGTGCTGTACATATGAAGAAAAAAATGATCAGCAGATGGTTTTTATAGTTACCTACAAAGATCAAATCTAGTCCTAAAACCTAAAATTAAAGCACTAACAGAAAGAGATGTAGGCTCTCATTTTTATGAACGAACATGACAAGCAACAGAACAATTAACAGTTTTGGCTCTTAGCATTGTATTGCCATTTAACTTCCAAGTAATTTACAAGGTGGTGTCTAAGACCTTATACAACTCTGGAGTTTTTCAACAGTGCTTTAGTACCATGATGATCTCTAGGATAAGCAATGAGGTCACTGAGTACATTTTAAAATATCTTTAGAAGTAAAAAAAAAAAAAGAAGTTCCTCATAATGGGCATACTAGCCTAGTATATTAACTCTCTTAAATATTACTGTTCTATTTGTACAATTTGTTTTATTGATTACCAACTATTGTGAGATGTTCCATAATAACACCTTTACTTCAAATAGATCATAAAACAAATAATTTATTAAAAATGGTAGTTTAAAAAATAACAAAAGCACTGATAAGAACTCTGTGATTAGAAACTCCTACCAGACATTTCTCCAAAGAAGACACGCATATGGCCAATAAACACATGAAAAGCTGCTCACACTCGTTTATTAGAGAAATGTAGGTCAAAACCACAATAATGTATCACTTCACACCAGTCAGAATGGCTATCAACAAAAAATCTACAAACAATAAATGCTGGAGAGCACGTGGAGAAAAGGTCAACCTCTTGCACTGCTGGTGGGAATGCAAACTGATACAGCCATTATGGAAAATAGTATGGAGATTCCTTAAAAAAACAGGAATAAATCTACCATATGACCCAGCAATCTCACTCATGGGCATATATCCAGAGAAAACCAGAATTCTAAAAGACACATGTTCATTACAGCAATATTTACAATAGCCAGGAAGGAAGCAACCTAGATGTCCATCAACAGATGAATGGATAAAGAAGTTGTACATTTATACAGTGGGATATTACTTAGCCATAGAAAGGAACAAATTTGAGTCAGCTGTAGTGAAGTGGATGAACCTAGAGCCTCTTATACAGAGTGAAATGTCAGAAAAAGAAAAACAAGTATTGTATATTAATGCATATATATGGAATCTAAAAAAAAATGGTAACAAATGAACCTAGTAGACAACAGACTTGTGGACACAGGGGAAGATGAGGTCAGTTCAGTTCAGTCGCTCAGTGTGTCTGACTCTTTGCGACCCCATGGGCTGAGGCATGCCAGGCCTCCCTGTCCATCACCAACTCTTAGAGTTTACTTAAACTCATGTCCATTAAGGGGGACAATGAGGGTGGGATGAACTGAAAAAGCAGCACTGTCATATATATATTACCATCTCTAAAACAGTGGGAAGTTGCTAAATAACACAGGGAACCTAGCCTGGTGCTCTGTGATGACCTAGATGGGTGAGACTAGAGGAAGGTAGGGAGGATCAGGAGGAAAGATATATATATCTTATATATACATAAAATTATGACTGATTTGTGTTGTTGTTCAGCAGACAGCAACACTAAATCGTAAAGCAATTTTCCACCAATTAAAAAATGTCTACCTACCCAAAGAAAAAACTATCAAATTAAAAAAAATTTATTACTAGATTTCTTTCATTTACAAGAGATGTTTTCTTTCCTTACTTGGGGAGTGTGCAGATAGGTGGTTTGGATCGAATGATTTCCTTGTTCACAAGCTCTTTTTCCAAGTCACCTCCAGCTAAACACCAAAGGTAATACACTTCTTCAATAGATCTTTCTGCCAGGTAATCATTGTTTATATCTATTAATGGAAAATTAAAAAAAATAGCTATCACACTTTCTGTTTTTATTAAAAGGCAACAAGCAATAATAGCTGACATTTTTAAAAAGTAAAAGCTGAAGAACACAGTAAGATTCCCTTTACAATATTCATACTACAAAATGCATAGAGGATTAAATGCAGATATGTATACTGGTTGTGCATCCAGCTTCTTTGAGAAAAAAGTGTGATTTTTATCCTCTTTATCAGAGATATATATATACATAGGTATATATATATATATGGAAGATATACACACACACACGCACATACACACACATATACATTAGATATATCAAGCCCTGCAGGAAAGAAATAAGGGCAAAAATAAACCACTTGAGTATGCAACCAGCACATCCTGTCCCATCCTTTGTCTTGAGACAATTTGTGCCTCTTTTAACAGTCTTGATGTCTCACAGAGGCTTCGCTTCCATTGTACTATGTTCATATTGACCTTCAGTTTTTTGTTTGGCCACTCCACGCAGCATGCGGGACCTTAGTTCTCCAACCAGGGATTGAACCCATCCCCCCTACATAGGAAGTGCAGCATGTTAACCATTTGGACTGCCAACAAAGTCTTGGATCTTCATTTATAATAGCAACTGTGTGACTGAATGTCTATTTACCCCCCAAGTTGGCACAAATGATGCTTGAAGATACAGTGTATGGAACACAGTAGAAACTCAGTAAGTATTTGACCAAATGAATGTTTAGTAAGTATTTCCTACCATGATTATGTCATGATAATTTTTTATATAAATGTAATTTACTGGTGTCCCTAAAAAACTCATTTTGAGAGCTGTAATTTTCAGAGAGGAATGAAAAGAGAAAAGGTGGTATTCTCTAACAAACATGGAATATAATAATAATGGACTTATCAATAATATGATTTTTAAATAATTTATAATAAATTTTATGAAATCTATATTAATATTGAGGTAACAGAAATTCCATTGGAAACCAGAAGATCTGATTATAGCATTACGACCCGGGTTTACATAATAAGAAAAATTTTTTTGTTTGATACCACTTCCTTTCTTTGATTCTTACAGTCCTTGCTCCAAAGTAATTTAAATTTAAAGGATTAAAATGTTAGGCTATATTTTAACCACTTCCAAAATTACTTCTTAATTCTCAGATAAGTATCCAAAAAGCCTCACTAGTATAAATATATATTGCTGACAAATTCAAAACTGAAACTAGGATGAGGGTACTTCCTTTAAAAACATGGCTTTTATTCTTAGTATTCTTTATCATTACCTTTACACAACTCACTGATATCCTCTGGCAGAGTCAAATCAGCACATCTCAGAGAAGAAGAAAACAGGCTGGCAGGTTTGATAAAGGGAGTGTATAAGGGTAACACTTCTCTGAACACATTGTCCTGCATTAATTCATCTGGGGTTTGCCTTAAGAAACACATTTAAAATATAGCCATGAATTAAGGTCATTAAAATGTTCCTAGAATAATGGCACACCTGTAAGGAAATAATTAAAAGTCATAAACAACTCATAACATACAAAATAATAAAGCTCTCCTTACACCTTACATAATAAAGCTCTAGATATACACCTTTAAAAAAGAATCAAGTGATTACAAGTAAATACTGACTTTTTTTTACCTCTTTTGTGCTTTTTGTATTTTATGACTTATCAAATATTATTACATATGAGCATCTCCATTTTTTACTTTCAGCTTGACCATCATAAACTTGCTTCGCTGAATATCTTAATTAAATAATAAAATTATAAACCAATACTATCTTCTGATTTTCTTTGTACTCTCTTAATGTGGTATCAGTTCAGTCAGTTCAGTTGCTCAGTTGTGTCCGATTCTTTGTGACCCCACGAACCGCAGCATGCCAGGCCTCCTTGTCCATCCCCAACTCCTGAAGTTCACCCAAACTCATCTCCATTGAGTTGGTGATACCATCCAACCATCTCATCCTCTGTTTTCCCCTTCCCCTCCTGCCATCAATCTTTTCCAGCATCAGGGTCTTTTCAAATGAGTCAGTTCTTCGCATCAGGTGGCCAAAGTATTGGAGTTTCAGCTTCAGCATCAGTCCTTCCAATGAACACCCAGTACTGATTTCCTTTAGGATGGACTGGTTCTATCTCCTTGCAGTCCAAGGGACTCTCAAGAGTCTTCTCCAACACAGTTCAAAAGCATCAATTCTTCGGCGATAAGCTTTCTTTATAGGCCAACTCTCACATCCATACATGACCACTGGAAAAAACATAACCTTGACTAGACGGACCTTTGTTGATGAAGTAATGTCTCTGCTTTTTAATATGCTGTCTAGGTTTTTCATAACTTTCCTTCCAAGGAGTAAGTGTCTTTTAATTTCATGGCTGCAGTCACCATCTGCAGTGATTTTGGAGCCCCACAAAATAAAGTCTCTCACTGTTTCCACTGTTTCCCCATCTATTTCCCATGATGTGATGGGACCAGATGCCATGATCTTCGTTTTCTGAATGTTGAGTTTTAATCCAGCTTTTTCACTCTCCTCTTTCACTTTCAACAAGAGGCTCTTTAGTTCTTCTTTGCTTTCTGCCATAAGGGTGGTGTCATCTGCATATCTGAGGTTATCGATATTTCTCCCAGCAATCTTGATTCCAGCTTGTGCTTCTTCCAGCCTAGCGTTTCTCATGATGTACTCTGCATAGAAGTTAAATAAGCAGGGTGACAGTATACAGCCTTGACGTACTCCTTTTCCTATTTGAAACCAGTCTGTTGTTCCATGTCTACTTCTAACTGTTGCATCCTGACCTGCATACAAATTTCTCAAGGTATTTCCATCTCTTTAAGAATTTTCCACAGTTTGTTGTGGTTCCCACAGTCAAAGGCTTTGGCATAGTATATAAAGCAGAAATAGATGTTTTTCTGGAACTCTCTTGCTTTTTCAATGATCCAGCGAATGTGGGCAATTTAATCTCTGGTTCCTCTGCCTTTTCTAAAACCAGTTTGAGCATCTGGAAGGTCACAGTTCACGATTGCTGAAGCCTGGTTTGGAGAATTTTGAGCATTACTTTACTTGCGTGTGAGACGAGTACAATTGTGTGGGAGTTTGAGCATTCTTTGGCATTGCCTTTCTTTGGGACTGGAATGAAAACTGACCTTTTCCAGTCCTGTGGCACTGCTGAGTTTTCCAAATTTGCTGGCATATTGAGTGCAGCACTTTCACAGCATCATCTTTCAGGATTTGATATAGCTCAACTGGAACTCCATCACCTCCACTAGCTTTGTTCATAGTGATGATTCCTAAGGCCCACTTGACATCACATTCCAGGATGTCTGGCTCTAGGTGAATGATCACACCATCATGATTCCCTGGACAGTGAAGATATTTTTTGTACAGTTCTGCTGTGTATTCTTGCCATCTCTTCATAATATTTTCTGCTTCTGTTAGGTCCAGACCATTTCTGTCCTTTATTGAGCCCATCTTTGCATGAAATGTTCCCTTGGTATCTCTAATTTTCTTGAAGAGATCTCTAGTCTTTCCCATTCTATTGTTTTCTCTGTTTCTTTGCATTGATCGCTGAGGAAGGTTTTCTTATCTCTCCTTGATATTCTTTGGAACTCTGTATTCAAATGCTTATATCTTTCCTTTTCTCCTTTGCTTTTCCCTTCTCTTCTTTTCACAGTTATTTGTAAGGCCTCCCCAGACAGCCATTTTGCTCTTTTGCATTTCTTTTTCTTGGGGATGGTCTTGCTCCCTGTCTCCTGTACAATGTCACAAATCTCCATCCATAGTTCATCAGGCACTCTACCAGATCCAGACCCTTAAATCTATTTCTCACTTCCACTGTATAATCATAAGGGATTTGATTTAGGTCATACCTGAATGGTCTAGTGGTTTTCCCCACTTTCTTCAACTTAAGTCTGAATTTGGCAATAAGGAGTTCATGATCTGAGCCACAGTCAGCTACCTGTCTTGTTTTTGCTGACTGTATAGAGCTTTTCCAACTTTGGCTGCAAAGAATGTAATCAGTCTGATTTCGGTGTTGACCATTTGGTGATGTCCACGTGTAGAGTCTTCTCTTGTGTTGTTGGAAGGGGGTGTTTGCTATGACCAGTGCGTTCTCTTGGCAAAACTCTATTAGCCTTCGCCCCCTGCTTCATTTTGTACTTCAAGGTGAAATTTGCCTATTACTCCAGGTGTTTCTTGACTTCCTACTTTTGCATTCCAGTCCCCTATAATGAAAAGGACATCTTTTTGGGTGTTAGTTCTAAAAGGTATGGTAGGTCTTCATAGAACCATTCTTTTTCAGCTTCTTCAGCATTACCTGTCAGGGCATAGACTTGGATTGCCCTGATATTGAATGGTTTGCCTTGGAAATGAACAGAGATCATTCTGTTGTTTTTGAGATTGCATCCAAGTACTGCATTTTGGAATCTTTTGCTGACTATGATGGCTACTCCATTTCTTCTAAGGGATGTGTGCCCACAGTAGTAGATATAATGGTCATCTGAGATAAATTCATGTGGTATATTTACCCAAAACTATGCTTTTAATACTATTCCTCTCATTCGAACATGTCTTGATAAAGATGTTTTCATGAAGATAAATTAGAATATATTATTTTCAAATATTACATACTTACAGAGTTTGGGGACAAATGAATGGGTAACAGTGACATCATCAAGTGAAAATAATAAAATTTCTAAGAAATCCTTTTACATTATCAGCAATTATTAACTTAGCTCACTATGTAAGTTTTTTTCTATAATACTTATTTGCCAATAAATTTTTGTTCTCATTTTTCTCATATCACTGTATCTAGGCATATCTACCTTCCATAGTTTAGCTAATTTTCAAACTGGAGGTTAGGAAATGAACTACTGGCTGATTTTGGTATATGTCAGCTTTCTGATTATGTTTTAATTATTTTTTTCTTCTCTTATGACCATACATTAAAGCCAAAACTAACAGTTCTGATATTAATATCAATCATACATTACTACATACATTAATATTATTTGATCCATTAGTATTAAAAATTTAAGTACTTATATGTTAAGATCTCAGTTTTAATCCCAAACTCTTGATATCAACCTCTTGGAAGGGTGGAAGGTGAGGCACTTCTTTAAAAGATCTATCACAGTTTCTGGAAGCTCCTGGTAAACAGAGAGAGAAAGTAATTATTTTAAACAATCCACTTAAAAATTTATATTACTTACATCGTTTTCTACTTTAAGAAGTTTTGACTTTTTTGGAAAGCCTTTGCTTTAAAATAGTTTGCTACTGGATCCCAAGTATGCAAAATAAATTTTCAATAACAGATTAATGACAAACCTTTATAATGTCCAGACAACCATGCTCCTCAGCCAAAACTATTATAGTGTCATCTACACAGTCTATAAAAGAGGAAAATTACATGAATTAAAGCTGCTTTTACAACTTACCAGACTGAGAGTTAAACTTTATTAACATTATTTTAAATTGTATAATGTAATTTTGGAACTTGGAATATTAAAAAGCTTGAGACTTTGTCAAGTTTCCTTATATGTTTTAATAAATGAAAAAAGGCTTTATTTTCATGATTATAAGACTGCTTTTATTAAATACAATTGAAGAATGTGCATACATTTTTTCTGGTCTGTAAAGTATAAGGTTTAGCCTATAGACACCGTTTATAGATCTCTAAGACTCCTTAATAGCCATATTACCAATCTTTGAAATTAAAGTGATAAAATTATATACAATTTTATTTACAATTCATTGTTATTTAATATTCACTAATATTATTCTATACACATCCATATTTGTAGACCCTATTAACCTGGACACCAATCTGACACTCTTTTATACAAAGCGCTCTATCACTGTTTTTCTCTCCTCTTTTTACCATACATCCTTAACTTATTCTGGATTACAAAAATTTTTATAAATGTGAATTACTAGTATTTGGATTATACAGATGTGAAACATATGAACTTGTTAGAAGGAAAAATAAACATTCTTCCTCAGTCATATAATTCACTAAACGGAAATTCAAAAGTTATAGTACATTGACGGTGACTGCTACAGAGAAGTACAATTTTAAATTTCATATTTTGATTCAAAAGTTAGTTTGGTTGGCTAGATCATAAAGCTAAGATTATATCCAAGGACATTATAATTCTTTACAGTGAATAAGGAAAAGCTCTCCTCAAGGGTGCTTAAACTGCCCTGTTAATGCTTATCACTGATCATTGGAAAGCTGAAGAAAGTGAAGCCTTTTCAGTGCAGTCACTCTTTTGAAGAACACATTCTCTATGTGCATAATTACTCTCACTAAAGATTATATTTACAACTGAAAGATAATCAATTGTGAGACACTTACCCAGTGTAAGCAAAAATTTTAGTCTTTCAGAAATATCCAAACTCTGAAATAATTTTCTTCCCTACATAAAAGACAAAAGAAATTCTTATTAACATTCACATATTCTTCCCAGGGAAGTTTTACTTTTCATTTTTGAAAATGATTTTTCAATTATCTCTATTTCTCTTCAGAGGTTTTATTAGCTTTTTTTGAATTGGCTCCTCTAAAGAAAAATCATTGGTGACACACATTTTTTTAATGTTGCATAATGCTTACCATTTAAGCATTCTATATATCTAAAAATCATTACATTGTAGTTCGATCTCAAGCATTCTTCATTTTTGAGACCCACATATATCTGGTTGTCTAGAGGGACTCCAGGAGTCTTATTTGATTAAGAGACCAAAATGTCTTTTTACCCTTTCATCTGCCCAACTAATTCTTACTTATATATCATGATCCAGGTAATCTGCTGTCTCCATTAAGAAATATTCCACAACACTCCTTCCTCTTCTCAAAATGACTTAAAATAACCATCTTTGTGTTTTCCATACTAGCTGGTATATCCCTTTATTTTAAGATACATATGTTATATTTTAGTTGTTTCCTTATTAATTGGCTTCAGAGGGCTCCTCGAAAAAGAGTCTTGAATCAAGCACAACTTCAGTGATTATGTGTTGAGCAACTATTGTGTGTTAAGCTGGACTTCCCACAACGAGTTATATACTATGGGTAAATTACTTGACCACTTTAAACCTCACTTTCCTCATTTATAAATTGGAATGTTAACTATACACGCCATGTAGGTTGCAGCGAAGGTTATATGATGTATAAAAAACTGCTTAGCATTTTCTGAATAAAGAAAATGCTTCAGAAATTTTGGCTATTATTATGTTTCTATTATTATAAACAAAGTAAACTTGTATGATCATTTAAAAAGACTTAGAAGGAGAAGGTTTAAGAATACAGCTTGGTCTTTGTGCAGCAAAAGAGGCTCTGATTTTCTTTAATAGAGAAGAAAAACTGTCTTAAAGCCTTATGAAATCAGAACTACAGGTGGCGAGATCATTGAAAACAAGCTGCCCCTCCTCTCTCTTACACTACTATCAATATTAATCTTCTAGACCTAAATGTAAGGCTAGATACCATAAAACTCTTATAGAAAAACACAAGCAGAACACTCTCTGACATAAATTGAAGCAAGATCTTTTTTGATCTACCTCCTGGAGTAATGAAAAGAGAAACAAAAATAAACAAAAGGGACCTAATTAAACTTAAAAGCTTTTGCAGAGCAAAGGAAATCATAAGCAAAATGAAAAAAACCCACAGGAGAGAAAATATTTGCAAATGAAGCAATTGACAAGGGGTTAATCTCCAAAATATACAAACAGCTCATGCAGCTCAATAACAAAAAACCAACCCAATCAAAAAATGGGCAAAAGATCTAAACAGAAATTTCCCCAAAGAAGACACACAGATGGCCAAAAAGCATGGGAAAAGATGCTAAACATCATTAATTATTAGAGAAATGTAAATCAAAACTACAATGAAGTATCATCTTACACTGGTCAGAATGGCCATCATCAAAAAATCTATGAATAATAAATGCTGGAGAGACTGCAGAGGAAAGAGAACAGTGCTACATTGTTGGTGAGAATGTAAATTGGTACAGCCTTCAGGGAGAACAGTATGGAGGTTCCTTAAACAACTAAAAATAGAGCTACCATATGATTAAGAGGGCCTATACCCCAGGAAAACCATAATTTGAAAAGATACATGCACCCCAAAGTCCACTGCAGCATTATTTACAATAGCCAGGGCAAGGAAGCAACCTAAATGTCCACCGAAAGAGGAATGGATAAAGAAGATGTGGTACAATGAAGTACAAAGAAGAAATGAACAATGAAATATTCCTCGGCCGTGAAAAAGAATGAAATAATGCCATCTGCAGCATCATGGATGGACCTAGAGACTGTCACACTGAGTGAAATGTCATAAATATTGTATAATATTGCTTACATGTGGAATCTAAACAAAAATGGTACAAATGAATTTATCTACAAGACAGAGTCACAGATGTAGAAAACATGGTTTCTGGGGGTAAGGGGAGGGAGGGATAAATTGGGATACTGGGGTTGACATATATAATATACACTACTATATATATAATAGATAACTATTAAGGACCTACTGTATAACACAGGAAGTGCTATACAATACTCTATAATGATCTATATGGGAAAAGTATCTAAAAAAGAGTAGATGTATGTGTATGTATAACTAATTCGCTTTGATGTACACCGGAAACTAAAACAACATTATGAAGCAACTATACTCCAATAATGATTAAATTAAAAAAGACCCACCTTAAAAAAATTAATCTTCTAAAACTGCAGGTTTAATTTTAGCTTGCTTAAAAACTTTAAATGCCCCCCCATCTTATATAAATATAATCCTCTCAATATGGCTCAAAGTCTCCTAGGATATGGCTCCTATCCATTTTACTTATTAATTTATATTTAATATTTTATATGAAATCTAAAGGTTTGATGAGGTAGAGGAAGATTTAAAGCATCCTAAAACTGGACTGTCTAAACTTTGAGTACCTCTTAAAATGTCATGAAGCCCCTATTATAATTCATGCAGTTCTTTGTACTTATCTTCAAAGTTTATGGATTTGTATTACATTATAGGCTCTTTGACAATACATTTTAATCACAGTTTATTCCTGTTGTATTATTATACACACAGTAAATACTCATCAACATTTGTTGAACTGAATTATTCATATAAGAATTACCCAGATCCTAAGTAGTTTAAATATAAGTAATGGTAATAAAAAGGAAAAGTTACATTTGTCATATTTATGCTTATGTATACTTTACATTCCAACAAAAATTTTCAATTAGGCTATGATTTTAAACAAAAATAAGATTTACTATATTTTTATACCAATGAAAAGTAAGATGGTCTAGACAACGGATAGCAAAGAATCAGCAAGTCTGGCATTTTCCAGACAATGCCAGTGTATAAGCTACCAGGTAATTGTTAACATTTAAGTGTTAATAATAAAAGCTAACATTTATGTACTGTGATATAATACCCTATATTAGTTACATTAGTTACCTTAAGTCACACTACACTTTGTTGCATAAGATTTCAAACCAAGCTCTCTCTGACTATGAAACCCTGTCTCTTAACTATTATGCTTTACTACCTCTGCTGTTGAACTGGTACACAAAACACACAAAATGAAAATAATATCATCCTAATCCTTAGATATGGTAAAGATCAATGAGTTAATATTTCAAAAATACTTTAAAAATCCACTGGAAGACAGAACAACAGATAAATAATAAAACTGTCTGCCCCTAAAGACCTCATTGTCCAAGTAGGCAAATATAACAAATGCTAAAATAGAAGAGAATAAAGAAAACAGAGACTAACCATGGCAAGTATCTGGAGGCAGAATCAACAAAATATTAGCTGTCCCTCCAAATTCATCCTGATCTATTAGGCACCTATCTATGGCCACATGAGTAAACTGTCACTCGTGAAAAGTAGAATGGATACCTGCAACGTTTACATCATCTTCTTAAAGACAGTAACCAAGAATTCACTCCTCTCCTTTTCTTATGGCTAAAAAGGAGGATAAAGCAGCATCTTTCGGAGCGATCCCTGATAGCCAAAGTTTTGGCATGACATTGTGGAACAGAGCCCACTCTTTCTGAGGACTGTTACATGAGGGAGAAAAACATCTGTGTCCTTTAGGGCACTGCATTAAAAAAACCTTTATTATGATGATATTGGCATTCTATTTTTTTGGCTGCCTGCACGTGGGATCTTTGTTCCCTGACCAGGGGTGCAATTTGCGCCCCCTGCATTGGAAGCTCGAATTCTTAACCAGCTGGACCACCAGGAATGCTCTAAGCTACTGCGTTTTTAATTCCTTTGTTTACAATAACTGTATAGTCTTTATTACACAAATAAATATAGAGGATATTTCAGGAAGGCCTCATAAAAAGCCAGCTCTTACAAGTGAGTCTTATTGAAGACAGAATAGGGGAGGAAAAGGTATTTAAGGAAGAAAGAATACCATAGATGGGAGATAGCATGAATATACTGAAATGTGTAAGCAGTTTTAGTGTAAACGTTTCTAAATATGCTGTTTACACTTAATACAGTGTAAGTTTTTAATACTTAGTACAGGTGCAAATATTTCTAGGCATACCAAAATAATATTCAAGTAAATGGTCAAGTGGGATTTAAAAAAAAATCAAATTGAGATTTCAGTCTTTTATCCCCATATCTAGTCAATTTCCAAAAAAAGATAAAAAGATGCTATTACTAAATAGCTTTCCTACCCCAAAATATTTTTCTAATAAATAATTTTTATTAGTTTAATATTTCTTTATACATACCACACAGAGTTCAAATAAAATGATTCCAAGAGACCAGACATCTGATTTGGGGCCAGAAGGCAATGGTTTTTCATTTGGCACATGATCACTGGTTTTGAAAATTCCTTGTGCAATCACCTCAGGTGCCAAGTATGATGGATACCTAAAATGGTATAATTTAAGAATGAATTTATTACTATGAGCTAGAAAGGGGGAAATATGTACGTAGTGGTACGTTTTTACTATCAGCACAGTATAATCCATACAAAAGCTCAATGAGATTAAATGAACTCTTGCTAGGAAGAATTCTTAACTACCATAATACAGGCCTTATATCTAGGAATCAAGAGGAAATATATGAGTCTCAAGGAATGTTAAACCTATCTTGCCTTTAGCTCCTTTCTTTGTTTTCCTCTGTATTAACACATTGCCTTCAGAATTCCAGGTTTCCAAGTGTTTTTCCTTCTTCCTTACTGCCTATCTTCTCTTTATACTTAACTCTTATTTAAATTTTATCTTTGAAAATAGTATTTATTCTTTTGAATGGTAGGAATGTTGAAATCTGTAAAAAACATATAAATTGAAATGTAAGACTCTCTCCAATCTCTGTACTCCAGTCACTCACACATATTTATGTACAAATAAAGTTGATCGTTTATCATCATTGCCCTATAGGGAAGTATAGTATATGCACTATTCTGTAAGGCAATGGCACCCCACTCCAGTACTCTGGCCTGGAAAATCCCATGGACGGAGGAGCATGGTAGGCTGCAGTCCATGGGGTTGCTAAGAGTCGGACACAACTGAGTGACTTCACTTTCACTTTTCACTTTCATGCATTGGAGAAGGAAATGGCAACCCACTCCAGTGTTCATGCCTGGAGAACCCCAGGGACGGGGGAGCCTGGTGGGCTGCCGTCTATGGGGCTGCACAGAGTCGGACACGACTGAAGTGACTTAGCAGCAGCAGTACTCTTTTTCACTCAAAATATATTTTAGAGATTATTCTTATAAAATAGGTATAGATTTGTCTCATTCTTTTTGAAAACTGTCAATAATTTCATTGCATTGAGATACTTAATTTATGTGATACAACTCTGAAGGAGGATATTTGGAAGTTGACTACTACTTAAAATGCTTACATGGATATATTACAGATATCCCATTTCCCAAAAATATATGGATGAAAGACAAATTCCTAGACATGGTACTACAAAGTCACAAGGTAGATGAATTTTAAAATTTTATATATGTTGCCAAGTTGCCCTTTCGAGTTATGGCAATTTATATTCTCATAAGCAGTATATAGGATTGCCTCTTTTCCTTAACCTTCACCAACATAAGTTTTTAAAAAAACTGCTTTAGTAAATATAAAATACAGACTATTAAATGTGAATAAGGTGTAAAGAATAAAGCTTAAAAGAACATTCATGTACCTACCAGCCAGTTTAAATAATGAATATGAAATTATCACTAAAAGTCCCTATTCGTGTGTTGATAATTCTCTTCCATTTATTTATAGTTTTACCATTTTTGTAACCCTTAAAAGTATTATTATATTGTTTAGTTAAGCACTTATCTGAACTTTATAGTACTGGAGTTATGCTGCCATTATTCCTTTGTGATTTGCTTTTTTTAGTCAACAATATTTATTTAAAAGAGCCATTCACATTGCTGTATGTAGATTTGTCATTAATTTTTATGTCTGTTTTATGAATATATTATTCATTCAAATATCAATGAGCATTTCCTTTCTTTTTGTACTATAAACTATGTTGCTAGAAAAAGTATATGTATTTCAATACATAGTATGTTGTTGTGTAGCAATACTTCTAGCAAAAGTCTCCCCAGGAGTATAAACCACACACCGAATTTCTAGGCCATAACACATGTGCACTTTCAACTTTATAACACCACACCAAATGCTTCTTGAGAGGGGTTGTACCAATTTATACTCCTACTAGCAGTGTACAACAGATTCTATTGCTTACTTCTCCAATACTTGTTGGACAGCAGTGGCAGACTTTCTAATATTTGGGCATCTGGGGGTGAGACTCACAAACCATTGTACAATAGTTTTAATTTGTATTTCCTTGATAATAAAAAGGCTGAGGTACATTTTCATAGACAAAATTGGCACTATGATGCCATTTTACCCTTAGTTGATCATACTGCTCTTGTAAATAAATGTGTGAATCTCTTCAGACAAGTGAAGTCTAGTGGAAAAGCAATGACCTTGATACCATAAAGCCTGTATTCTAATTCCAGTCCTATCATATATTTTATATGTGATTTGGGTTTCTTAATCTGCAAAACAGGAACAAAAATTTCTCTCACAAAACTGTTACAAATATTCATGAATACATAAAGAAGTTTTATAGAAACGAAAAAAAAAAGACACAAATGCAATGCTTTATTTCTGTCATCATTAGCACGATACATCCAGAAGGCAAACTGTTCATTTTTAATTCTGATTTCTAGCACATCTAACTCCAAAATAATAAAATGGGTAGTGAAAAGTCAAGGATTACTACACGTAAACTGCTATATCTAAAACTTCTGACTGATGACCTCTGAAAGTACAGAGGTGACTTATGCTCCAAATATTTTAATTTCCTTTTTAATCAAGGACATGTTAATTAATAAAAATAGTAAACGTTAGGCTTATTTTTTAATATAGATTATCTCCTTCTAACAGTGCCTCGTCTTTAGCACTGCATTTTAACACTCAGAAAATTACCAGAACTCTGCCGTGAATATGACTGGTGAGATAAATACAAGTGGTTTTCACCATCTGTCTGATGTTTTAACAAGGTATTAAGCTACTGGCCAGCTGAAATGAATGTCCAATTTCTAACTCATTATAGTATTTTGAAACAGATGTTAATGTTTTACTTTTTTGTTCCTTAATATTTGTCTTTTGAATCAACTGCAAGCTTCGTCTGGTGTAAATATTTTCTTTCATGACTTAGCTGTTTGATCACTTTATTTTTCCTGGCTAAGGTTTCACATTTTGCTCTTTGATACTTTCTGGTCAGAACTTTTGCGTCCAAGACTTCAAAGTAAGCCAAACCAAATGGCACATGAGACCAATTCTATCCAAGCATTTTAAATTCAAATGTACCTCTTCAAAATGTTTGATATGCTTTAAAAAAAATCACTTCCTTTCTTCTATTCATCATTAAAACCTAAAAGCACCTTTAAGTGAAAGATAAAAAATTAAAGTAATTTTTGTTTGTATTGGTTTTGGAGTTGTCACGTATAAATTTAGACAAAATGAAGGATCACGCTTACTATAGCTGCCTAAAAGCTATTTCAAAGGGTAATTATAACACATGATGACGATACCAGAGCCTTACTATAAATTTAATTTTATTATTTGAAAAGGTTTTCTTTTAACAAATAAAGCATAGGCTATTTTTATAAAATACTGTTTTTGCGCTTGTGATAGCAACTATTTGTTGCCTACAGCCACATGGTAGTCAAAACTATAAACTATGAATTCATGCACATTAATAAGTCATCAAAACAGAAAAATTTCCATTAAATAATGAGCTTCTTGAAGTTGGGGACCTATCATATCCATTTTTGTATATCCAGCAGCCTTAAGAAAAGGTGTTCAATAAATATTTTCTTAATAAATAAAGGAAGGAATGATTAAACAATTTATTTTAAGATTAGCTATGTTCAAACAAATGAAAATTTTAAGTAAGAAACCTAGAAGTTAACTTAGATAAAAAAATTCACAAATGAGATCATTTTTATGAACCTGTTTGCAAGGCAGGAATAGAGATGCAGACATAGAGAATGGGCTCGTGGACACAGGGAGAGAAGGGGAGGGTGGGCAAATTGAGAGAGTAGCACTGATACATATTCACTACTATGCCTAAAGCAGACAGCCAGTGGGAAGCTACTTTTCAGCACTGGGAGCCCAGGTCAGTGTTTTGTGATGACCTAGATGGGTGGAAGGGAGGGTGGGAGGGAAGCTCATAAGGGAAAGGATATGTGTATACATATAGCTGATTCACAGAGTTGTACAGTAGAAATGAACACAACATTGTAAAGCAGTTATACTCCAATTAAAAAAAAAAGAAATTTAAAACATATTTTCCTGCAGAAACATACACCATTACTCCAAACCACAAGTTCCAATAATAGAGTGACAAAAACTGATTTTAGAGGGCCCAAAGAGCAAAACACAAATGCATATCATTAGGCATATCACAGCAATTAAAAAATATTCATAAGGTCTTTAAAGAATAGTATTAAATCAGCTTTAATTTCCTGATTTTGATAATTATTTTGTGGTTCTGAAGGAAAACTCCTTGCTTCAGAAATTACAAACTGAAGTATTTAAGGGTAAAATGCCATTATAAGACTAATAATTCTTAAACAATTCAGAAAAAATTATATTATACACAACAACACATATACATATAAGATGAAAGAAAGAGAGAAAACAAAAGTTGTGAAAAGCTAACATTTGGAGACTCTAAATAAAGGCGATATGGGAAATTTTCGTACTATTTTGTAACTTCTATGTACCTAAAATAAGGTCAAAATTACACATTTATAAAAGTATTACATTATTAACATATTTAAAAAGCAACCACACTATAAATATAACACAAACATCTATATTAAAAGCTTTAACTGAGTCCAGGATGAAGTAAACTTTCATTCTCTTTTTGGAGGCCAATATAAATCTGGAATTCCATATAAAGAAACTCTCCAAACTTACAATATAGACTTTCAGTTACAGAATCCACCCCATTACTGATAGTTACCTGACTCGAGGCTTAATATCCAATTATATATTAGAGAACAGATATTTAAATTAAAAACATTAGAAAATAACATGAGAATGATTTTTCTCAGTCTTTTCAGGAATATACATTATTATTTGTCAGCCTTTTTGCCTTAAATTTACCTAATTCTGAATGAAATAAAGTTAATTTTTATAATATATAGTAAAGAATTCAATAATCTGTTAGCTTCACTACTAATTCAATGAAAAATCAATATCAGGGAATTTCTGTATGCTGGGAAAAACTCATTGTCTCCCCTTAAAAGTATATGGAAAATTAAGATATTTTTAATTTTAAAAAGGTAGTTTCATGTCAAAAATAACAAACTAACAAATATACCCTTAATAAAAATTAGAAAGTTTAAGATAGAACTAAAAAAAAAAAAAAACAAACCCCAAAACATATTCTTACCCAATCGGGAAATCAACATCATCACCATATGCTGTCATGTGATAAAGTCCAAATTTAGCCAATTTAACATGTCCCTACAATGACAAAGGAAGAAAAAAAATCACATAAAATATGTTCATACTATTGGCAGGGAAAATTATTATTATATATTTTATAAGTAACACTATCATACAGTCAGATACATTAATAAAAAATTATATTTTATCATAAATTTATTTTAAAAAATTTGTCAGTGTTTGACATCTGCTTTATATTCATTACAAACATATACAAATACAATATATATTATATATATATCAAAATGACAAATAACATTTTAAAATTGTTGCTGCTTATATTTTCTGAGCTCCTTTAAAAAACAAAATATGTTGTTAATTATTTTGAATCCTTGCTTAGAATATTTTGTGTTGATTTTCACAAAATAAATTGTTTTCAGGAATTGCAAGTCCATTCACAATGTTATGATTTAAACAACATGGAAGTTTTTAACTTGAAAAGGTATGTTCACAAATCAAGATATTAGTGAATCTGCTTTATGCCCAACAATTTTTATATTATTTTAGAATAATCATAAATACCACAAAAGTAAGATTCTTAAAAGGCAAATCTACATTATATAAATCTCTTAAGATTTTCCCCTTTTAGATGCTTAGAACTTAATCTTTTTTTTCAGTTTAGAAGTTCTTTTTTAAGAGCTGTATTCCCCGGAATTACAAAACGTTTATATTTTAAAAACAATTTCAATTAGTTACTCTATTATCTTAACCTTGAAATTATAAGCACCATTTTATCTTAGTTTTAATATCATAGAGCATATACTGAAAGTCTAGAAGAGAAAAATCCTAGTAATACAAAGAATAATTCCCCAGAAAAAGTTTCCTCAAACTATTTTATATGCTTATAAAAAAATAATAAAATTCTTTAAAAAAATCACCTTGCTACCCATAATTCACATAATACCCACAATAGAGGTGGACTAGATTCTTATTTAATCCCCCATAAGAATCCAAGCAGAGAATCAGCACTTCAATTTAAAAAATAAGCTACGTACAAATAGCTGGTAAACAAAGAAAATAAATGACAAAGTAAAAAAGAAATAGAAAAGAAGAATAAAATGGAGAAAACACAATTCAGCTGTACTATGAGAAAAATATTCTATGTAAAATAGTCAGAGAATCTTTTTTAAGATAAAAGCAAATCCACAGAAAGAGTGGACTGAGAAGTCTCAATGTGTATTTCACAAAATGAGTGAGAGGAAAAATAAAACATGAAGGCAGAAAATGAGTCCAGGGAAAAAAGAATAGTGCATGTAAAAAACACACGGATTTATATAATTAGAGATAGTTTCTTTTTAAACAACCACAAGTACATTACGTTCATATAATCTTTTCATTATGAATACTCTTAAGACATTCTAATTCTTTCAGCAGGCTACAACTTGAAATAAAAAAAAATATTTAATGTACTATTGATGATTACCTTTTGATCCAACAGGATATTATGAGGAGACAGTGCCCGGTGTACTATACCATGTTTATTCATATACTGCAAGCCCTGAAGTACCTCAAATGCTATGCACAAAACCTTTGAATAGCTACAAAGAAAACAAAAAGTCACAGATCAATAGATCAATTACAAAGCAGATATAGAACCTGTTTTAAGAAATAAAATGAGGTTCAGTGATAAAATTCAAATATCTACCTATATACATATATACATACATACATATATATATATATATATATATTTTTTTTTTTTTTTTGACCATGAAGCTTGTGGGATTTTAGTTCCCATTCCCCAACCTGGGCAGGACCATAGGAGGGAAAACATGGAGTCCCTGGACTGCCAGGGAATTTCCCAAAGAGTATTCTTTTTATTGTACCACCTCTAATCAGATAAAATAGACTCTATACATTTTCTAAAGTATCTACTCAGGCATATTTGATTTTACAATTACAGCAGAATTGATCTTAAAAGAACCTACAGTTTCCAAACAACTACTCCGACTACAGTCCTGTTCTCCAGGAAGGGAGATTAATATTGGTGGGGTGCAAATGACCTTCTGCAGGTTGGGCTTTAACAAATTATCAGGAAATTTCAGATGTATGGCAGAACCAAATCAATGAAAACCATGGATCCTGCTCAAGACAACACACCTATGTCCCTGAAAAACAGCTATATTTTATGGCAGAGAGACATGAGCTTACTTTCCATATCAATCTGCAAGGTAATGTCCAAAATTTATGATTTATCAAATCTTTCTTTCTTATCCTATGCTCTCTTAAGCCAACTTCCATAGGGATGCCCAGTTTCTTCCTCTTTCTCTCTCTCATTCCCTCTCCCTCTCCTTTTTTTTTAAATTTAAATAAAACATCATTCATATAGGAAGTTAGGAAGAATATACAGAAAAGTAGGGGAGATTAGTTCAAACCCAATCCCACAAACCGCTAATATTAGGGTATAGATTTCCTTTATTCTCATTTTTTTTAACATTTTAAATCATACTTAAAAAGATCAAATTAACATCTGAGTAACTACTAAATTAATTTTTAAAGGTATAAATAACAAACTAATAATAGAGACATAATGAAATAATTTTAAAAATAGTTAACCTAAAAGCAGGTAGAATAAAAGGAGAAAAGAACAAAGAACAAATGGAACAATCTGGGAAAAAAGCATCAAAAACACAATGAAGCTAGTGTGTATGCAGCAGAGTGAGCAAAGGGTAGCGTTGATAGGAGATGAGGTCAGAGAGGTAGCAAGGTCAGAGGGCTAGATCACTTTAGGCCATTTAGGTCTTTGGCTTCTACTCTGAGACAGATGGGAAGTGATTGGTATGCCGCTACACTACATACAGTAAAAATTTGCAGTAGAACTAAGCAGAGAAGAAAATAAAAACTGAAGCCAACTTAACCCCTAGCTCTCAAGAGATATCTCCATCGTCAGGATTAATAGATGCTATAATTTTATAATTATAACTCTATTCATGAAGATTATCATCAGCTACCACCATTTTTATACCTCATTTTTGTATTTTTTTCTTTAGCTAGAATACACTCATAAGAAAATTTTTCATAAGGGTGGCAGGAGTAGATATTTTAAAGCATGGCATGTCTTAAAATGTCCATTGTATTTAAACATAGAATTTCTCCTTGTCTTCAAATGTTCTTTATTGATAGTGGTAAATGTAATAAATATCAGTCTTATCTTAATTCTGTTGTAGATACCTTGTTATTCCCCTCTGGAAGCTTTCAGGATTCTGTTGTACTTCATATTCTTAGACCTATAAAAACTTTAGTCCAACACGTCCAGTGTGTGGGCATTTGAGGATTTGTAAGTATCAGGTGTGATCTTCCAATCTAAAAATTCATGTTTCATTAAGGCAAAAACATTAACAAGGAAAAGTTGATTTGTTCTATCTTTGATTATTTTCTCCCTCTACTGTATCTTTCAGTCAGAACTCTTAGGGGGCAGATGAAAATTAGATTTATTCTATCAACTTTATGCTTTATTTCCTATGAGCATGGCCTATTATTTAATTTCCAAGATTTCTCTTCTGGTCTCTAGTTGTTCCTTTTCAGTACATCCTGTTCTTTGGCTATGAATTTATTATTCTTTTGAGTCTCTCTGAGGATAATTATTAGAATTATTTTTAATTTAGGAAACAAAAAAGTGTGTTTATCTTCATTTCCTCTGGGCTAAGTTTTTTTGAAAAAATTTTTTTCTCCCTCGGCTCTCTTTCAAACTATTTCGTCCCTCATATGTCTGGTAGGTTCCGGTTGTCAGCCATATTATAAAATAAGGCAATAAGTTGATATTCTACATGAAGTATGTAAAAAATAAAACAACAGAATTTACTATTTATAAAGAATGCTAATTAAACTGATCTATAAACTATTTTAATTTATCAAATAGTTCCTCCCATATTAAAGCACCACAACAGCCAGTATTAAGCAAATAAGGAACCTGTGGCACAAGAACAATTTAGAATCAATAGTTTTCATTAACATCTGCAAAAAATAAAAATAAAAACCAACTATGTAAATAAAAAGATTCCAAACTTTAAAGCAACTACAATAATGTTGATAAAAATGTGTACAAGAAAGAATGCAAACCCCTCCTCTGTTAAAAACAAAGGACAATTTTCCTTGAGGTTGATTAACAAATAAAACATTAGAACATAGTTTCCTGTGATCATTTGTTCTGAGTCAGCTTTCAGGTAGTAATCTCTCGTCTTTGTTCTTTCTGTATCTCTCTGTCTCTGTCTCTCTCACACACACACACACACACAGAACACTTTAGTCTTAAAAGCTGATGCCATATTCAGCTGCGACACTAGGGGACCTCAGCTGCACACTATTTCAATACAGATGTCCTTCTCATGAGATTGAAACCAAGTCTTTAAAATGACTTTTTAATTAAACCAGTTCCGAAACAGCTGAAAACAGAAGACTTTATCTTCTACTTAATCTACCTGCTTTTGTTAGCTGATTCTAAGATATAACTGGAAAACACCTGCATGTCAAGAAGCACATTCATGCTATTACTGACCTGATAAGCATTTACACTGACACAATTTCTAAAAATATGAATTATAAAGCTGAAGCTCATGACACATCTTTTCTTAGCTGTTACTAAAAGCTATACATGAATTACGGTTAATGGAACCAGTATTCTTCAATTTAAATCAGACAGGAAATCAGATTTGCTTTTCTGCCTATTGCACTCCTATGATTTAATTTTTTAATTTATTTTAAAATACAAGTATAAAAGAGAATAAGCTGATGCTACTTTCTATAGTTGGAAGAAGAAATCAATACTTGTAGAATTTTGTATACTTACTTGTTTTTAAAGCTGTTTTTAACACTTCCAAGAACTTAAATTATGAAATCCTTTTAAAACTTATTTTGAAGTAGCCAGTATAATGCAACAACAAGGCAAAACATCATATATTCAATAACAATATGTTACAGTTTAATTGAAAACTGACTCCAGAAGGAGAGTTAGGATAAAGAGAATGGGACTTGTACAATTAAAAAAAAAATGTAGGGGATAACAGGTCTTCATTCTACACAATTTCTAAATTTGAACCTTGTTAATAAAGAAATCTATCACTAACCTGGAAAACATAAATTAAATCAGGTCAGAAAACATTCTCTTCCTTTTGAAATTATTTATTACTAGCTACTTTCAGAGACTGGGAGGGTAAACATTTACTTTGTTACCATTGTCTCTGACAATCTGAAAAGTTTAATGAGCGGCGTAAGAATCCTTGGTTGTTATAAACACAACGATATGACTAAAGATAGATTTAAAATAATGATTGATAATTTCTGATTAAGCAAGATGACATTTTGAGATACTTTTATTTACATTCAAATACATCAATTAAGTGGCTATTAACTGCTTGGCATTATGATTTTAGGCTTCTGCATTTTTAGGCTCCATGAACACCAAGAAGAAAAACTGATCTCCAAAGTCAAAAAACCCACAGTATACTTGAAAAGACAGATTTAAAAACTGACAATTTTAATACAGATCAAATTAAAGCTGTTAAAAACAGCTTTTAAAACAAGTAAGTATACAAAATTCCACAAGTATTGTTTTCTTCTTCCCACTACAGAAAATAGCATCAGCTTCTTATTCTCTTTTATACTTGTATTTTAAAATAAATAAAAATTCAACAGAAATCAAAACTCAACAGAATTTTGATACAGTTGTAATTAAATGATAAGTTAGAAGATGATAATTAATCATCCTTTTCCCCAGTCTTGAGAGGAAAAGAAAACAGGAAAATTTATTTATTGCATTGGTTAGAACAAAATGACCTACAAAATCATAAATTTTGGGAAAGTAAGAATAAAAACTAAAAGAGAAAAACATGACTACCATCACCACCAGTACCATCAAGAACAAATGTTGATAATTTCTAGGCATGAGTCAACTTGGGTGTATTTGGATTTTAAATATGGCTTAATGAATTTCAAATCTATTAAGTTAGTACAATACAAAGTATGTTTTGTTTATCCCTTTCCAGATGTATTTCAAAGGAAATTTATACTGTGCTCTTCTGAGACAATCATCTGTAAATTATCTGCAGCTGTTTAGCTTAGTTGGTTAAAATATACTGAGGCCAAGACCATGCGTTTAAAATCTATAAGGATTAGTTAGCTTCACATGTGTAGAGCCACAGATTTTCATCTAACTCCAGCCAATATCCTGAAGTACAGATAGTTTGTCAAGAGACATTGCTCAATGGCTACTTACTCAAAACATCTTGATTTTCAACTAAAATCTTGTATTTCTCTGTTCCCCATTCCTAAGGACCTGCTCTCTAATCTCATTAAGACCTTGAGGTCCCTTTTCTCTAAGCCGCCACTGTCATCTCAACCATTCTTTTTTTTTTTTTTTATCCTTCTTTATTCTAGATCTATTCTGTAACTTCAATAGCTTTCTGTGTTTTTTTTTTTTGCCAGGATCCTTAATGGCTTCTCATTCAATGGCTCTAGCCCTGGTAGAATTGTACATCTCTATATTCTGCAACTATACATAGTTGCAAGGTTTATTAATTCTATAGTAATAATTTGTTTTTGTTTATCTCTCTCACTGTAACTTGAGGCAGTGGTACCTTGAGTACATTGAAGCTTATTCACCTTGGAATCCCTACGTCTATCAGAGTGTCTATAAGGAATGTGCTCAATAAATGTGTATCAAATAACAGGTGTTTCATGTGACATCCCTGATGATGCAAGAGGGTGAAGATAAGATCAAGTTTATCACCACTAAGGAAATAACAGCTCAAAAAAAAAGTATGTTAGAATAGTAATGGGTTAACAGTATAAACTTCATTTATCAGAGAGTATATAATTCCTCAGTAAATCAAGAAAGCATGAATTGCTTAAGTTCAAACAATGCTTATCCACAAAAAGTACTATCAATAATTTGTTAAAAATATACCTCTCCCTCTAGTCTTTCATTTATAGGAAAAAGAATGAGCCACCGTATGGTGGCTTTTATTATAATCTTATTGTTTAGCTAAAACTGAAATTAGACTAAGTTATTAGATTCTTACAATTTTTCTAGCTCAAAAAAATACTTGTTAGTATTTGGTATTTGAGTTGCATTCACATTAAATCTGCATATATCAAAGGGAGACAACATTTTTATGAATTTGAGTTATTCTATCCGAGAAAAAAGGAAGTGCTAATATTTGTTCAAGTCTACTTCAGCGTCTTGCAGAGTTTTATTACTTTTATTATTTTTTATTACTTAAAACCAATTTTCTTGGTATAATTGATATACAAATACTGCACATATTTAACATATACAATTTGACGGGTTTGGACATGGATACATTCATGAAACCATCACCAAGGTAACAGATATATCCATTACCTTCAAAAGTTTCTTTGTGTCCCTTTTTGCGTATATGATAAGAATAATGAATATTCAAAAATATGTAAGAACACACAGGGTAAAAAAATTAATGAGGGGGACTGATTCTATCAGATTTAAAACATAACATGAAGATTCTTTTATAACCCTACTGTAAATCAATAGATGGTTAAAGAAAATGTGGTATATACATATGATAGAACATTATTCAGCCTTAAAAAAATCTTGCCATTTCTAACAATACAGATGAACCTGGAGAACATGATGCTATGTGAAATAAGCCAGACATAGAAGGACAAATACTGCATGATTCCACTTACATGAAGTATCTAAAAAAATAGTCAAACTTACAGGAGCAGAGAATAGAACAGTAATTACCAGGGGATAGGGAGAGAAGAAAATGGGAGTTGTTCAATCGGTGTAAAGTTTCAGTTATGCAATGCCACTAGGTTCTAGAGATCTGGTATACAACATCATGCTTATAGTTAAGAACACTGTGCTGCACTCTTAAAAATTTGTTAAGAGGGCAGATCTCATGTTAAGTGAGATCACACACAAATAAATAAGACTCAAGGAAACTTCTGCTGTGAGTGCTTGCGTGCTCAGTCGTGTCCAACTCTTTGCAACGCTAAGAACTGTAGCCTGCCAGCTCCTTTGTCCATGGGATTCTCCAGGAAAAGAATACTGGAGTGGGTTGCCATTTCTTTCTCCAGGGGATCTTCCCCACCAAGAGTGTACCCATGTCTCCTCCACTGCAGGTGGATTCTTTAGAGCCATCATGATGATTTTATGGGTGCCTGCATATATCCAAACTCACCAAACATATACATTAAAATACTTATAGTTTTCTTGTATATTAATTATAATCCAATTAAAATGTTTAAAAATAAATTAAAGTGAGAAAGTCCTATTCCTATCAGCTTCAAACCATCAGTTCTTTACAGTATTTGCAAAGTTTCCAAGAAGAGATGTTATTCAGATCGCAAGAAACGGAGTCTAAGAAAGAGAATGAGAGGTCAGGCTCGTGGACATAGATTTCGAAGTCATTCACAGAAGGATGGTAACTAAAATCACACATGCTATTTCCTCAGATCCATAATCCATGATATTTAAGGGCCAGTGGCAACCCACTCCAGTATTCTTGCCTGGAGAATCCCATAGACGGAGGAGACCGGTTGGCTACAGTCCATGGGGTCGCAAAGAGTCGGACATGACTGAGCAACTTCACTTCACTTCACCATAAGCCAAAATACCCATACAGTCAGCAAACCAAAGGAGGAAACACACTTCTGGATTCTATGAGTTCAAGATGTTCTTTCACCTTATAAAATCTGATCATTCCCACAGAAATTTTTCTTTTGGTCTAAAGCTTTCTAGGTATTAGCCTCAGGTAATATGTTTAGAAAGAGGAAGCACAGATGAAATATAGATAGCTACTGTGTGATTTAAGAAATGGAAGGGAAAAATAAAACATTAGGGATTAATGTTCAGATAATAAAACAACTGTATAACTCTGTGTTATCTTTAGCCTAAACTCTCCTCCTATAATTTCAAGGTAAAAGAGCTCAACTAGTTCAGAATTTTTAATGATTCACTGGTGTGTAATTTCAGAATTTGGAGAGGGGTATTTTCAGTGATGAATTACTGCATTTGATGCTTTTAATTTGTCTTTTATCAATTGCTAAATTTTAAAACTTTGTTAAAAAATCGTAACATTTAACAGTAATTTTTCTTCTAAAGGAAAAAGAAAAAACAAAGCTTTTGGAATTGAAAAGGAAATAACTCATTTCACTACTGGCACACATGTTTGAGCCTAAAAGGATATAAAATTTAAGAATTAATTTGCTTCAGATTCAGATGTTTTGAAAAGGAAGTTGCGTTGATTAACTGCTTACCAAAAGATTATTTTGTAATAGATCTAAAAAAAAAGTCCATCTGTCCATAAGTTATTCATAACTTGTGAGATTAAGCATATTTTATAATTCAATTCTCACTCCAGAATAAAACAAGGTTGAAAGCTATAAGTCTGGAATGTGACTAATTCTCAACGGGATACAATAAATTGAGAAATTAACTTTCTAACTTGAATACTAGATAACTTTCCTTTCTCAGCAGAAAATTACTTTGAGAAGATCAAAATACATATGGAAAGCATAGTTTAGTGGTTTGAGGTTCAGACATAAAGCCAGGAGACTCTGTCACTGATTTGCTATGCTTGAAGAGTGTTCCAACTTTATCCTGCCTCAGTTTGCAAATTTATAAAGTGGGAAATATAACACCAAACAGGGGCTAAATGGAAATCAGTGAGCTATTCTTGGCCCTATACAGAATGCTGACCATCTTAAAAGTAGAACAAAACAAAGTGCAAGTACCCCTGGGGTGTTCATTATAAATTATATAATACCATTTTATTACAATATATCTGTGTATATATTTGTATAAATTAACAGAGATTATAAACTGGCCTCATCAATTATTTCCAAAACACAGCACAATCAGAAGAAAGATTTTCTAATTTCTCTATAAGAATAAAATCACCATTTGATAAGCAGAACTGGAGGACCCAGGGTGATCTGGGTGTATTTCTGCCCCATCAATGTTTTCTTCTCCCGAGCAGCTTTACTATCCTGACACAGAAAACTCCAAAACCATTTTTTTTTCATCAGTGTGTACTGATACTGGCACGGGGTAATAAGGTCCACTTGCCAAGCCCAGGCAGCATTTGGGATGATATAAAGCTGTAACTTTTCTCTAAGACAGAACCAATGATGGTTCATATTTGGTTGGATCTGCACCATAGTTACCTGTCTGCCAATGCAAGAGACCTAAGAGATGCAGGTTTGATCCCTGGGTCAGGAAGATCCCCTGGAGGAGGGCATGGCAACCCACTCCAGGATTCTTGCCCAGGGAATCCCATGGACAGAAAAGCCTGGCAGCTTAGAGTTCATAGGCTTGCAAAGAGCTGGATATGACTGAAGTGATTTAGCATGCATATATACACACACCCTAGTTCATTTCAAAGGCTTTCTTTTTTTTAAATTAAACTTCCAATTTATTTACATATAACTGTATGAACTAAGAATGAATATTTTACTATTACTGCTCAGAATTTTGATTTGAGAACAATTCATATTCTTCAAGTGGATCAACAGTTCACATTTTTTAGACAATCTGTCACCCCACCCCCAATTCATCACACCAGTGAACAGAAGAGGGCCTGCATTGTATACACTTTAATAAAATAGCTGCTGCAAACAAAAATTTATCAAACTGAAATGTTTAGTTCAATGCTATGCTGGTCTGCATTGAAATTATAAGAAATATGATTTTTGAAAATTTCCTATTCTATTTATCAGCAGTTGAAGTGATACAGTAATCATATTTTAATCAAAGAATCCAAAAATAATAAAATTTTATTCTTAACTACTTTTATCAATTTTGTAAGGTTCTTCATCCATAGAGAAGACAGAACAAGGCAAGATAACTCTAACAGTCAGGGCTTTCTTCTCAAACTTAATGTATTAACAAAACTCTTCAGACCTTCATTTACTTATTTAACTCTTTTGTCCTAAGTCAGATTGCCTAAATAGGTTAGTTCTGTCTGTTTCTCCTAACCTTCAACTAGTCACAGGTCTTGCTACTATAATGCAAGAAAGATCAGATTCATTTCACAATGTTTTTAGAAGAGAGATAAGAGAAAGCTTTCACTCATGGAATCCCATAATGACCCGAGAATACTGTTTAGAAATTGGAGGACAGTTATATTTTTTACCAAGTCACAGAGAAGCATTATATTAATGAATAATAATATTAGTTGATGTAGCCTAAATTGTATTCCCCTGTGAACTTCCAGATGTTCAAGCTGGTTTTAGAAAAGGCAGAGGAACCAGAGATCAAATTGCCAACATCCGCTGGATCATCCAAAAAGCAAGAGAGTTCCAGAAAAACATCTATTTCTGCTTTATTGACTATGTCAAAGCCTTTGACTGTGTGGATCACAATAAACTGTGGAAAATTCTGAAAGAGATGGGAATACCAGACCACCTGACCTGCCTCTTGAGAAATCTGTATACAGGTCAGGAAGCAACAGTTAGAACTGGACATGGAACCACAGACTGGTTCCAAAAAGGAAAAGGAGTACGTCAAGGCTGTATATTGTCACCCTGCTTATTTAACTTCTATGCAGAGTACATCATGAGAAACGCTGGGCTGGAAGAAGCACAAGCTGGAATCAAGATTGTGGGGAGAAATCTCAATAACCTCAGATATGCAGATGACACCACCCTTATGGCAGAAAGTGAAGAGGAGCTAAAAAGCCTCTTGATGAAAGTGAAAGAGGAGAGTGAAAAAGTTGGCTTAAAGCTCAACATTCAGAAAACGAAGATCATGGCATCTGGTCCCATCACTTCATGGGAAATAGATGGGGAAACAGTGGAAACAGTGTCAGACTTTATGTTTTGGGGCTCCAAAATCACTGCAGACGGTGATTGCAGCCATGAAATTAAAAGACGCTTACTCCTTGGGAGAAAAGTTATAACCAACCTAGACAGCATATTCAAAAGCAGAGACATTACTTTGCCAACAGAGTTCCATCTAGTCAAGGCTATGGTTTTTCCAGTGGTCATGTATGGATTTGAGAGTTGGACTGTGAAGAAAGCTGAGCGCCGAAGAATTGATGCGTTTGAACTGTGGTATTCGAGAAGATTCTTGTAAGTCTCTTGGACTGCAAGGAGATCCAACCAGTCCATTCTGAAGGAGATCAGTCCTGGGATTTCTTTGGAGGGAATGATGCTAAAGCTGAAACTCCAGTACTTTGGCCACCTCGTGTGAAGAGTTGACTCACTGGAAAAGACTTTGATGCTGGGAGGGATTGGGGGCAGGAGGGGAAGGGGATGACAGAGGATGAGATGGCTGGATGGCATCACTGACTCGATGGATGTGAGTCTGAGTGAACTCTGGGAGTTGGTGATGGACAGGGAGGCCTGGCGTTCTGTGATTCATGGGGTCGCAAAGAGTCAGATACGACTGAGCGACTGAACTGAACTGAACTGAATCACTGGAAACTGTGAATGTTACTTTATTTGGGAAAAGGGTCTTTGCATTTGACGAGATCATCATGGATTATCCCGTTATAAAAATCCAATAAGAGAGAGACACAGAGAGGAGAAGGAGATGTAAAGATGGAGGCAGGGCCTGGAGTGATGTGACCATAAGCCAAAAAGAAGCCAAGGAATACTGACACCATAAACTAGAAAAGTCAAGGAGAGCTTCTTCCCAGGAAATTCCAAAGGGAGTCAGTAGGCCCTGCCAACACTTTGATTCCTGACTTCTGACCTTCAGAGCTGTGAGATAATACATTTCTGTTGTTCTAAGCCACTCAATGTTTGGAAATTAGTAGCAGCAGTTATAGAAACAAACATAGTTAGCTAGAAAGATATGCAAGACATCAAGATGACTTGTTTTTCTCCATCATGGCATGATTATAACAGGATAATTCCTGCTTAATACTTTTCTTTAAATGAACTTTGTTGTTGTTTAGCTACTAAGTCATGTCTGACTCTTCTGCAACACCATGGACTGCAGCCTGCCAGGCTCCTCTGTCCGTGGGATTTCCCTTGGCAAGAGTAATGGAGTGGGTTGCCATTTCCTTCTCTGGTGGATCTTCCCAGCCAGGGATTGAACCCATGTCTCCTGCACTGAAGGTAGATTCTTTACCACTCAGCCACCTGGGAAGCCCCTATTTAGATACCAATTATGTATAATAAAATATACTCATTTTAAACATACCATCAGAAACGTACGTTTTGACAAATGTATATACTAGCATAAGTACTGCCACAATAAAGAAACAGAATATTTCCATCATCTCAAAAGGTTCTCCTATTCCCCTTCCCAGCCAATCCCATATCCTAATCCTGGATGAAAACAAATTGCTTTCTATTATCACAGATTAAGTACATCTTTTCAAGAATTTCAAATAAAGGGAATGATACAGCATCATTTTGTGTCAAACCTGTTTTGTTTTTACTCAACATGATGCCCTTAAGATTTACCCATGTTATTTCCTGCATTAGCAAATTGTTTCTTTGTATTAATGAACAGTACTTCACTGGAGTGGATGTCATACATATATCTACTCATCTGCTGAAGGACATTTTCTCTTTCAGACTTTTCACAGCTCAGCATAGTACAGTATTTTACCAGGAAAAAATGCAGACACATTAAACATAAAATTTCACAAGAAAATGAAGAACAATAAGGAGTCCCGGATTTCTGAGGAGTCTCATATTCTTAAAAATGTTGTTATGGGAGAAGTAATTAAAATTTATGGGCATAAACTAATAAGGAAGAATATCAGAACATGAAAATTAGGAGGTGGGGTTTGTCTAAGATGTTTGTGCCAGAATTGGGGAGGCTCTGTCATTATCATGACAATTTTGAAGTACTTATCTACATTTGAAACTGAAGTAAATGGTGTAAAAAACAGAAATGATTTTTTTGTGGCCTATCACCAAGACAAACAACATGGACAACTGACAAAATAACTAGCTAGTGAATAAACTAATATATGAACAGAAAAAGTACGATTAGATACTAATAGCAAGCTCACATCAAATGCATTGACTAGACTGCCGATAGAAGAGAGCTGAAACTCTCATTGATTTAGACGACTAGAGCAGAGAAAAATCATAATCTCTCTTCTAGGTAATGTGGGAAGAGCTTATTAGTAGGAAATCCCTCATTCCTCATATGATCACTACTTTTTCATCTTAAGTCACTGTCTGAATTAGCACCAATATTTAAGACTCACCATCTTAAACAAGACTGCCCACTCCTACCCTCCAAAACTGTTTTATAAAGGAAAATAAGGAAAATACTCTCATTGCTTTCTCATGGACCCTCTACTAGGGTACTTAGCTACTAGGACCCTCTGCCCCTACTTTATTCATATGCTTTCGATTCATATCAATGTCTTTTTGCACGTGGTATTTTCTCCGCACTTCTAGTTGGCCCACTTGGATAATACTTTATCCTTAAAATTTCAATACAACCATTATTTTCCTAGAAAAATTTTCTGGATTCTCCTGGTTGCAAGGAACTCTGCCTATCGAGACAACTTGCATATACCTCTCACAAGTACTTTTCAAAAAATGGTATTTTGTAATTGTTTGTTACAACTCTGTCTGCTTACTAACTAGCAATCTCTTTAAAGACTAGGACATTATACTTTCATCTCAGACACACTAGCACCTAGCTCAGTATCTGAAATATATATGTACTTAATGAAGAAGTATAGAATAATCCTTGAGTAGACTAATCATAATTTACATCATAATTAGTCATCCTAGAAAGGCTATAATCCACACGCAAGGCTCATTGATAACAATATCCAATAAGCCTTGCAGATGGTGCTGCTAAGTCACCTCAGTCGTGTCCGACTCTGTGCGACCCCAGAGACGGCAGCCCACCAGGCTCCCCGGTCTCTGGGATTCTCCAGGCAAGAACACTGGAGTGGGTTGCCATTTTCTTCTCCAATGTGTGAAAGTGAAAAGTGAAAGGAAAGTCGCTCAGTCGTATCTGACTCTTAGCGACCCCATGGACTGCAGCCTACCAGGCTCCTTCGTCCATGGGATTTTCCAGGCAAGAGTACTGGAGTGGGGTGCCATTGCCTTCTCCGCAGACGGTGCTAGTGGTAAGGAAACTGCCTGCCATTGCAGGAGTTGTAAGAGATGCAGGTTTCGGGAAGATCCCCTGGAGTAGGAAATGGCAAACCACTCCAGTATTCTTGGACAGAGGAGCCTGGCAGGCTACAGTCCACAGGGTTGCAAAGAGTCAGACCTAACTAAAGCAATTAAGCACGCATGCACAGTAGCTATAATGACACTATTACCACTACTGCTACTAATAGGAACACTTAGATAATTTGTATTATAACAAGTACAATATCTATATACTATACCAAATGCTATTATAAATAATTCACATCTGTTAGTTCATTAATTCTTCCCACTGTCCTAGAAGGTAAGAAAATCGAAGCATAGCGGCACTCAAGGAAGTGAGCAAATGGTAGAGCTGACTCAGATCCAGCTGGTTGATCTTATAGTCCATGTCCTTAACCACCACACTATACTGCTTCTCTGTTTAACAGCATGGATGGAGAATTCGAGAGTTTGAACTCCAGGTAATGATATAATAACTGAGGTTTAGAGCAGGTACTTTATCCTTGAAATGCAGTACACATTCGTTGTTTTCCTTCCTGGTAACCTGCCCGTTTCTTCTAATGCTAACTTAAAATTTTCATTTTAGTTTCTAACTCTCTCCTACACTCCTCAGCTCACATTTCTGCCTTTAGGAGAGGAAACATGAATCAGGCCTTTGACAATTGTTTTCTTCTGGCTGTAATAATTGTTCTGATTGAAAATCTTAGGTCTTACATAGCAACCAGTAACAATGGCTGGCTCCTTTCTGGAAGACTGAAAGGATTTGAAATTAAGAGAGATGAACATTTTGCCATCATTAGGGGAGAATCTAGAACTCTTACAACTTACTAGCTTTATGATCAAGGGAAAATTACTTAACTTTTAGGATCCCTCATAGGAGCCTAACTTTTCTTCTAAATCAAATGGAAGTAATATTAGTAAACTACATCGTAGAGCTCCTATAAGAAAAAGACAACCATTATAGAGTGCTTAGAATAATGTCTAGCACAAAGTATTGCAATGTTGTTACCATCATCATTATTATTTTTTTCTAGTCCTGCCCAGTACTCTTGCCTGGAAAATCCCATGGATGGAGGAGCCTGGTGAGCCGCTAAGAGTAGGACGTGACTGAGCAACTTCACTTTCACTTTTCACTTTCATGCACTGGAGAAGGAAATGGCAACCCACTCCAGTGTTCTTGCCTGGAGAATCCCAGGGTTGGGGGAGCCTGTTGGGCTGCTCTCCATGGGGTCACACAAGTCAGACACGACTGAAGCCACTTAGCAACAGCAGCAGCAGCAGCAGCAGCAGCAGCCCCTTTGAGGAGAAGGCAATGGCACCCTACTCCAGTACTCTTGCCTGGGAAATCCCATGGACAGGGGAGCCTGGTGGGCTGCAGTCCATGGGGTCGCTAAGAGTTGGACACAACTGAGTGACTTCACTTTTACTTTTCACTTTCATGCATTGGAGAAGGAAATGGCAACCCACTCCAGTGTTGTTGCCTGGAGAATCCCAGGGACGGGGGAGCCTGGTGGGCTGCCATCCATGGGGTCGCAGAGTCGGACATGACTGAAGCGACTTAGCAGCAGCAGCAGCCCAGTTGAGGTCCTGAATAATTTAGGATAAAGAAATCATTTAATTTAAAATTTGCATTTGTAAATTATTAAAATAGGTGACTGAGGAGGCCAGTTCAGTCGCTCAGTCGTGTCCGACTCTTTGCGACCCCATGAACCACAGCACGCCAGGCCTCCCTGTCTATCACCAACTCCCAGAGTTCACTCAGATTCACATCCATCGAGTCAGTGATGCCATCCAGCCATCTCATCCTCGGTCGTCCCCTTCTCCTCCTGCCCCCAATCCCTCCCAGCATCAGAGTCTTTTCCAGTGAGTCAACTCTTCGCATGAGGTGCCAAAGCACTGGAGTTTCAGCTTTAGCATCATTCCTTCCAAAGAAATCCAGGGCTGATCGTCAGAATGGACTGGTTGGATGGAATTAAAAACCCATAAACTCTATACATATATTCTTTTGTAGTATATGCAGTTTTCATTTCCCCACTCCAATTATCTTACACCAGAACTCATTTTGACATGAGTTACACCAAAAGATTTTTGTCATAAAGAAACCAATTTTGCTTGCTGCTTTGTGCGACAAAGTGGAAAGACAGGGTTCTCTGGTTTCTAGTTTGATAAAAATGCCAGGAAACAAAGAAATCCTCACAGAGCCATCAAGATAGTTTGATAAGTAATGGACAGGACTCACTGAACTTGGAAATTTAGAATCGCTCATTCACTCAAAAAACTGTGCTTTTTGAACAGCACCCCTCATAAAGAGATTCTGGAGTATTAAGAAGGCTTACTTGCTCTAAGAAAGACTACAGTAAGAACAGGACTTTTCGAAGCGCAGTTCACTATTTATGCTACACTGTGACTTCAGCAGACATTTCATATTCTGTAAACCTTAGATTACTCACTAACTAGGACTAATAACCTTAAAGTGAAAAGTAAAAGTGTTAGTCACTCAGTCGTGTCCAACTCTTTGTGACTCCATGGACGGTAGCCTGCCAGGTTCCTCTTTCCATGGAATTCTTCAGGCAAGAATACTAGAGTGGGTAGCCATTCCCTTCCCAAGGGATCTTACCAACCCAGGGATTAAACCTGGGTCTCCTGCATTGCAGATGGATTTTTTTCTGCCTGAGCTACCACCAAAGCCCCAATAACTTGAAAATTACCTATAAAAAGTATATAGCAAAATAACTAGAATCTAGTATATATTTAATAAATACTGTATCCCTTCCTTTTTTGTATCCCTTTTGTTTATGAACGACATGGTTGTTTTAAATTTAAAATTGCCCACTTAAAGAATGTCCCAAAGCTCTTAAAAGTGCTGCCAACATTAACTTATTCAACTCTTTATATATATCATGCCCTCAGTATGTATCAAGGGTTAGGGTTAAGGTGTTAAGCGTTAACATATCCTAATAAAAATGCAGAGAATGCTCAGTTAGACTTCTAAAACTTTTTGCCTATTAATTACCTAATAATTTGCCTGTAAGTTAATTTTTGCCTATTAATTAAAAATTAAAGATATAATTTTTACAGGCTAACATTTAAAGGAGGAAAGGAAACGTTATAACTACCATACCACTGACCATCGTCATAATTACTATCAGTCAGTGTCTGTTAATAAATGTTTTGATTGATTTTTTTGACACACCATCTGCTTTTGACAACACAGACGATCATCACTTCTGTGCTAAACTATACAACATAAACATTACCTCAAGGCTTTTAACATTCCTCAAAAAGCCTTTAAGGAAATATATTCATAAGATTAAGAATTAGCAAAAATAGTCCACTCTGTCACAGCAAAAATCTGTTTTGAGAGAAAAAGACAAAGAATGAGGGATAGTCCTCCCCTTAACCTGAACAGATTTTATGTGAACTAGATGTATGCCTGCTGACATTGTACAGAGTGGTCCTTTAACATACTGATGACATGACCCTCCATCCAGAAATAGCTTCAAGAAATTTTGGCCAATCATTGTTTGAAAGAACTTCTAACCTTTAATTATGCCAAAAACTGAAATCGTTTTGGAGAGTCTAGGTGACATCAGATGAATAATTTTAAAGAACGCCTTTTGACAAGTTAACTCTTCTAGGTATCTGGGGGATAGTTTTGTTATTTTGACAAGATCATCCTTGCAGACTTGCTCAAATTTTAAACTTTTATGAGGGACACATTTGGCTTATTCTATGAGAGAGAAGGACATTTGACAACTTCCACTCTCAAATCTGTTTTCAAACAAAGATAATTTCTCCCATGTTTTATTTTGCTGTCCACTGGGGCTCAAATCAAGTATGTGTTCAAGAAATTGATCGGATCCCAGCTTGCTCTCTGAGAAAAGTTCTGACCCTCCTAGCAATTATGATAGCAATCCATATTCACAAAGAGATAAGATCACCCTCCATTCAGTCACAAACAACTGTCCTTTCTTAAAACATTAAGGAAGCATCTGCAAACACACTGGCTATCTCAGTTTTCCCACGGTCTCCTCTCAGATGATCACTAGACAGAAACCAGCATGTTACTTTTGTCTTTGCTGCAGCACAAGTGCCCCGTTGGGTGATTTCTGGTGCCCTGTCTATCTAAAAGAGTTTCACCAGCATTCTAGGGACTATAAGCTGGTGAATCTATCCGGAGTGAAGTGAGTGAAGTCGCTCAGTCGTGTCCAGCTCTTTGCAACCCCATGGACAGAGGAGCCAACCAGGCTCCTCTGTCCATGGGATTTTCCAGGCAATAGTACTGGAGTGGATTGCCATTTCCTTCTCCAGCGGATCTTCCCGACCCAGGAATCGAACCCAGGTCTCCCACATTGTAGACAGACACTTTACCGTCTGAGCCACCAGACCTTAATATTATTCAAAGACCACATTAAAAAATCACTTTCTACGTCATTGGATTCCTTAATCTTCCAAAAGGAAGATTTAATCGACAACACTTAAGAAAAAAGTTAGAGGCTAAGCAGTTTGGCTAATTAACTGCTAAGCAAGCAACGTATTCGAACATCTTATTGCCGATATTTTCATATCAGCTTTCTTTTCTATGACCTTACTAAACTTCTTGTTAATTCAAAGAGTAGTTTTTTTAACTCCTTAGGATTTTCCACATAAAGAACTATATCATCATTAAGTACAAATGTTTCCAACTTTTCCTTCCCTTTTTATCCTTCCTCTGCTTCATTTTTCTTACAATCTTCATGCCTTATGTTTTTCTTGACCTATTTCATGTTTGTATTTTTATATATTATTCCTATGCTGCTTGTATTTTTATACACAAGTCAGCAGAACAAAGAAGATAAAAAATTTTGTAACAAATGTAATCACAACAAAACCTAAGATACTGTGGAATATATTTAACAAAAGAAAAAGAAATCTATATTATAAACTATAAAATATTGCTCAGAAAAATTAAAGAAGACTTAAAAATTTGGAGAGAAACATGTTCATTTACTGGAAGACAATATTGTTAAGATGTCAGTTGTTCCAAATTGTTCTGTAGATGCAATGCAATCCCAATCAGAATACCAACAGACATTTTCAGAAACTGAGACACTTATTATAAAATATATCTGGAAATGCAAACAACCGAAGATATTAAAACAATCTTGAAAAAAAAGAACAAAGTTTGGAAACTTTTATTTCCTGACTCAAGATTTACTATAAAGTTAGCATAATTAAGACAGTATGGCGCTGGCATAAGGACAGAAAGAGAGATAAATGAAACAAAGTAGAAGGCCAGAAACAGACCTACAATTACGTGGCCATTTAATTTTCAATAAAAACACTAAAGCAATCCAATGGGACAAGTAAAATCTTTTAAACAAATAGAGTTGGAACAACTGTACATCCATATGGCAAAAACTGAACTTGAACACCATATACAAATATTAAATTGAGAAAGATCAAAGATCCATCATAAAATCTAAAACCTGTAGTGCTTCTAGGAGAAAACATATGAGAATATCTTTATGACTTGGGAAGAGGTAAAGGTTTCTCAAAAGACAATAACCATGAAAGGAAAAATCAATACACTAGACTTCATTATAAATAATAACTCTGTTTATTAAGATACACCTTAAGAATAGGCAAGTCATACCGGCAGAAAATACCTGCAAAAAATATCTAGCAAAGCATGTTTATGGAGAATATAGAGAATGTAAAAAAATGACTATGAATCAGTAATAAAAAGGCAAATAACCCACTTAAAAAGGTGATCCCTCAAATTGAACAGATATGTATGTCATGATATGAATGCTAAATAAGTACACAAAAAAGCACTCAACATCTTTAGTCATCATGGAAATGTAAATTAAACCTACAGTGAGATACCACTTTATACTCACTACAATAACTAAAGAATGAAACATTAACTGCTGACAAGGATATGGAGGAACTAGAGCCCTCACACACTGCAAGCAGAAATGTAAAAGGTACAAAACTTTGGAAAAAGGTCTGGTGGTTCCTAATAGTATTAATTATATACTTATATAAATACATATACAGACACATATGCTTATACATATATAAGCCATCAATTCTACTGCTACATATATACCCAGAGATATGAAAACATTTGCCTACAAAAAAAAAAAAGATTTATGAGAACATTCACAGCAACTTGTTATAATAGCCAAAAACCTGGAAATTTCCCAGGAGTTCATAAAGGGATAGTTGCTAAATACATATTAACAAAATATAATGCATTGCAACAATAACAAAAGGAATGAGAGAAGTACATGAAACCATCTAGATGCCTTTTAGAAACATTTGGGTAAAACAAAGAACCTTTACAGAGAAAAGTCTATACTGTATAATTCTAATTATGTAAAGTGCTGAAATAAGCAAAACTAATCTTAGGGGGAAACTTCAGAAAAGTGGTTGCCTCTGGGAGGTAAGGGTAGGGTGAATTGCAAAGATTTACTGGGAAAGGACACTAGGAAAATTTCTAGGGTGATGGTAGTGACCTAAGGGGTTACACAGATGCATTTATTGTTCAAAACCCATCAAACGATACACAAGTTTCCATACTTCATTGAACATAAATTTTACCTAAAAAGAAATCATAAACACATACTGAATTATACTCAATGATATATATGCTGAAAGGGTTAAAGTTCACTGATAGTGTAATTGACTTTGAAACACATCAAATAATAGAATGAGTTAATGAGCAGGAAGTGTGATGGGCAGTTATATGATAAGGCAAAAGATGGAAAAATGTTAATTGTAGGATATAGCTATATTGTACAATTCTTTCAACTTTGCTATGTTTTAAATTTTTAATAATAACATATTAACCAGGAAAAAATTTAAGGTGATATATATAGACAAAGATATATATATATATCATATATATATATCTAAAGACATTTTCAGGTGACTGAAGTCTGTAAGAATTTGCCTATATCAGACTTGAACTAAAAGAAATTTTAAAGGAAGTTTTTCAGACTGGAGAAAAATGATACCAGATGGAAACCTGGATCAAAAGAAAGGATTAAGAGTTCAGGAAATGGTAAATATGTGGTTAAATGAAAAGAAAATTTTTTCCTATTTCTCAAAGTCTTTAATATAGACTGTAAAATGTATGACGACAATACCAAAGGATAGGAGGATGGTGAATAGGGTGGTGAATATCATTATAAGATTCTGACATTATATATGAACTAGCATAATATTACTTCATGGAAGACTATGATAAATTAAGGATGTATATTATAACCACTACCACAGTCATTTAAAAAAAAAGTAAAAAAAAAAAAAGATAAAAATAAGACAATAAAAAGTACCCTCTGAGCTTCTTACAGACTTATTGCAAGTACTTATTTGTGTTCTTTTATGTGTTGACATCTTATAATTTATCAACTCAGCAGTTTCTGCTTTTCAAACATTTCCCAATAGGAAATTGAACTGGTTAATTTCATTACTATCTGCTCCTTCTTTTGCTTTTCATGGGTAAAAATAATACCACAGAATAAAATTCAAGGTGTTCTCTTAAAGTCAGTGTAACTCCTATCTCTTGAGTTAGTTTACTGAAATGTCCTCACTCACTGAAGGAATTAATTTGCTTAATAAGAGGCAAAACAATGAGTAAATGGAAAAAATGCTGTGACAGTTGACCACTGAGGCTATACAGATTTTTTTAAAGCAGAAAGTTTTCATAGGTGAAAATAATTTCCAACACAGATGGGTCCTATCATTCTCAGATCATTCTATTATTAAAACAAAAAACAATCTTTTACAAGTATATAATTCCCACCACACTAGTAAAATTAGAAAATCCAGATATTTCACCTTTTCTTTCCAATGTGTCAAATAAGTGAATGACTCTTAAAAGTTAAAAAGAAAAACCAGTACTTTTCCCTTCTTTTCACCATGACCCCCATTCATTTAAATCAGATAACCCATAAAGTATCTGCCAGCAATAACCTAGATTCTTAGACCAGCTATTCTAAACTGGCTGCCCATTGGCCAAATTTAGCTCATTACTTTGTTTTGCTTGGATCACGGTGTTTTAGAACTTTTTAACTAGTTGAAAATGTTAAGAAATTCAGAAGTTCTCATATAAGAATCCAGAATCTAAGTCCTTTAGAAAATCTGAAAGAGACGGTAACACCAGGACACATTCACACAAGGCAACACGAGGCTGCAGCTCCCGAATGAAGATTAGCTGCCTCTTTTCAATGTTACCTGCTTCCCAGTTTAACCCAGTTTCAGTTTGGTATACTTTACTCACTTAAATTACCTGCCTGACCTCAAATGAGTTTATAACCCGATTACAAATATTCCCCATCCCAAATCCAGTCTTCTCTTTCCTTCCTTACTCTAGTTCCTTACTCTTGTGCACTCGCTCATGCTTTCTATCAAAATAGCATGCACCTATTACTTCACTGAAACTTTCAACTGAAGATGCATTTGGCCTAAAAAATAAAAAAATGTTTCTAGTGGAAAACAACATGTCAGCGCTCTATGTCAACATATTTATATGGTCTCTAGCCAGTCTTTTTGTACATAGACACTGAAGTAGCTCCCTCTCCACAAAAGGAATTTTATATTAACAAACAAAGGGTTTACTTTACTCTTGACTGTAATTCTGGAAAATGGCATATAAGACAGTTTGAATTGAAATCTTATTAAAGGTTGATTTTTTTCCTTAAGATAACTGACAACCTCAATGACTCAGAAAAAAATTCTTTTGACAATAACACCACCAGGGCTTCCTTGGTGGTGCAGAGGTTAAAGTGTCTGCCTGCAATGTGGGAGACATGGGTTCGATCCCTGGGTCAGGAAGATCCCCTGGAGAAGGAAATGGCAACCCACTCCAGTATTCTTGCCTGGAGAATCCCACGGACGGAGGAGCTTGGTGGGCTACAGTTCATGGGTCGCAAAGAGTCAGACACAACTGAGCGACTTCACTTCACTAAACATGCTTATAATTGTTGAAAGGATTATTGCTTAATTAATTAATCATTTATTTTATTTTTTTTAGCCATGCCACACAGCTTGTGGGATCTTACTTCCCTGACCAGGGATAGAACCTGGGCCCACAGCAGTGAAAGCATGGAGACAGCAGTGAAAGCACACAGTTCTAACTACTGGACTGCCATGGAATTCCCTCATTTATCTTTTCAGAAATTGAGGTATAACTAACAATATGGAATTCAGATACAAGTGAGGCAGGAAAACTTTGGTAATTACTTGTTTAAAGAATGTAGTATACAGAATCCTCCCAAGATTCTTGTCACCAGGGTTTTAGTTCAACCACCAGTCTAGATGCAGCTGTAAAGGGTCTTTGCAGATGGAATTATGTTGCTAATCAGCTAATTTTATATAGGGAGAGTACCCCAAATTTTCCAGGTGGGCCACAGTAATCACATGAACACTTAAAGTAGAAAAGCAGAGCAGAAAAGTCAGAGAGAGTGGCCGAAGAGGTCAGAGATTCAAAGCCTCAGAAGGAGTGGGCCTGCTGCTACTAGCTTTGAAAATGATGGAATGGGGCCACAAGCCAGGGCATAGTGGTAGCCTCTAGAAGCTAAGAGCAACTCCTGTTCCTACATCTGTATGGAACTAAATACCACCACCAACAGGAATAAGCCTGGAAATGGATTCTTCCTTAGGGCCTCTAGAGGAAATATACTCCTGTCAACACTTCGATTTTTCCTTTGCCAGACCTGAAGCAGAGAATCCACCCAAGCCCAACAGACTTTTGATCTACAGAACCATGAGGTAATGAATTTGTGTTGTTTTAAGCTACTACGTTTGTGGCAATATGTTTCAGTAACAAAGGAGAGCTAATATTTTGCTGATAGGTGAAAAAAAGAGTCTACACAACCCTAACTGAACAAGACCAGCAACCATCGGTCTGTAGTCACAACATATTTCATGAATTACTGGAGTAGCTATAAAATCTACTTTAATACTTCCTCCAAGAGGAATCTCTCATCAATCTCAAACCTTGCACATTCTCTCAAAGGTGCCTATTTTCCTAGGGCTTCAGGGAATTATGCTCTTGGAATACTTAACTGATAAGTTTTGCCCATGTGAGGCCTTGAATCACTCCAGCTTGTCTAAATAGCTTGTGCAAACAATGTGATTTATGTTGAACACCTGCTTTCCTTCTGGGGGGGTCTAACCATCATTAACTGCAATCAGTCACACAGGTGTTAGGTACCTCTGTGACCAACCAATAAAATTCCTCACTCCTAGGCTCAGACAAGTTTCTTTAATAGGCAATAGTTTGCACATACTGTCACAATTTTTTTGTTGGAGAAATTAAGTACATCTTCTACAACTCTCCTGGGAGAGAAACTGTAAAGCTTTGGGCCTGGTTTCCACCATTATCTTGCCCTATAGTTTTTCTCTTTGTTGGATTTTGCCTTGTACTGCTTTGTTGCAGTGAGTATAATGAAACCATGAGTAAAATAACATCTGAGTTCTGTGAGTGCTTCTACTGAATCACTGAAGCTGGGAACTGGTGACCCTAGACACATCACAGTTCCCACCATCTCAGCCAAAATGACTTACTAATACTAAAGAGAATGCCAAATGACACTTGCTCTGAAATTAAATTTTTTTCTCAAATTTTTACTAACCAAATTGTGGTAGACAGGATTCTGACATGGTTCCCCAAATGCAAACTTTCTGATGTCCACCTGGCATAATCCCCAAGATGATGAATAGGATAGATTTTACTTTAATGATCATGTTATATTCTATGGTGTAGCTGAACTCATCACAGGAGTCCTTGAAATCTGGATCTAGAGGTTAGAGACATAGGAATGATGGGAGCCTCTAGAAGCTAAGATGGCTCTTTAGGCCAATAGCCAGCAAGGAAACAGGGATCTCAGTCCTACAAGTGTGTGGAACTAAATTCTACAAACACGGAATAAGCCAGCAATGAGCAAGATGTGATATAAGAGATATTCTCCATTGCTGGCTTTGGAGATGGAGACAGCCACATGATAAGGAATGAAGATGACTTTTAGAAGCTGGGAGAGCCCCTCACTGATAGTAATCAAGGAAAATGGGGAAATCAGTCCTACAGTTGCAAGGAACTGAATTCTGCCAACAACCTGCATGAGCTTAGAAGTGAATTCTCCAGAGCCATGAGAAAGGAAATCGATAGTTTGTCTCCTCTAGTCATTCCATTAAAAAAAAAAATTAATCACTCAGTCGTGTCTGACTCTTTATGACCTCAGTAGCCTGCCAGGCTCCTCTGTCCATGGAATTCTCCATGCAAGAATACTGGAGTGGAGTCGTTCCCTTCTCCAGATCTTCCCGACCCAGGGATCAAATTTGCGTCTCTGTCTCCTGCATTGCAGGCAGATTCTTTACCAGTAGCACCACCTGGGAACCCCTCCATTTTTAAAGAAAACAAAACATCTTGCAAATAAATGTATTTCCAATAAAAGAATACATTGTTAAGATACATTTATATCATACTTTCACCAAAACTCATTTGTTTGGGAAACAGAATTATGACACATGATTAAAAGGAAGATAATCGGGAACCGGAATTCAACTCCATGACTAAACTAAAGAACTAGTTCATTCAACAGTTAACTTATAACACGTTAACTATACATAAACTCTTATGCTAACAACTTAGGATGACACAAAAATTTAAAAATACTGTATGCATGTTAAAATGTATGGTTAATTAAAGGAAAGGAAGCTATATCTTCCTTAATTAAATAACTGCAGGAAAATAATTATAAGCTAGAAGGGGAAAGGTACCTTACAATTAGAGATACAATGTAAAGAAGGAACTTGGAGAAAATATAGTTTTTGCTTTGGTTCAGTGATATGGTATAGAAGGGGACAGAGGTAAGTGAATTACTCAAAGAAATGTCATGTACATTGTGCCAAAGACTGGAGATATACCACTGGGCAAAAAGACAGCTTGGTATTCTTGGTACATTTTAATTCTGTGGCACTTAATCTCTTCAATCACATATTGGCAACAGTAAAAACTACTTGAGAAACTCAGACACTCTTTGGAAATAATTTAGAGAGTTTGAAGGCAAATCCAATGGCTATAAAATGCATTTTCTTCACACACACACACAAACACACACACACAGAGCCACCAGACGTTTTTAGCAGGAATGCAAATGGCAATCCATTCCTGTTGGGGAATCCCATAGACAGAGAAGCCTGGCAAGCAAAAGTCCATAGGGTCTCAAAGAGTTGGCACAACTGAAACAACTTAGCATGCACTGATCTTTAACAACACTCTTATAGCAGTAGAAAGTAGAAGTAACTGGAGTGTGGAAAAACTAAAGGCAGTAAGACCAGTTAAGAGAATGTTGCAATGCAATAGTCAAACTCTTTGTTAATTAAGGTCCGAAGTAAAGAATGTAGAGGACAGCAGTTATAAGAAATATCACTAAGGGTGTATGAACAATACTCAGTGACAAACGGTATAAATAGTACAAAAGAGAGACAAAGTAGAAGATAGCTGCAAGATGCCATGCCTGAGTGAAAAGCATCTTTTCTGGGCATTATTTTCTGTCTCTAGGGCTTCCCTGGTGGCTCAGACAGTAAAGAATCTGTCTGCAATGCAGGAGACCTGGGTTCGATTCACGGGTTGGGAAGATGCCCTGAAGGAGGGTATGGCAACCCACCCACTCCAGTATTCTTGCCTGGAGAATCTGTCTTTAAACAAAACAAGAAAAATAAATATCAATTATATAAATCTCTAAGTTACTTGACTCTACTGTAATTTCTAATGCATTCTGACACTAGGGCCCTTGAATGCAAAAAATATGTACAAAAGTCTTAACTTCTACTATCAGGTTATATTCTAAAATAAGAGTATCTACTACCTATTTCTGATGACAATGACTTATGGCTCATTATCCATCTGTGGAACATATTCTAGAATGTGTTCAAAAAACCTTTGGAATATCTAAGTCAGTGAGTGAGCAGTCTTTTAATAGGGGCAAATAAAACTTACTCATTGAGTAAGTCAGATCATGTTTTCCATCAAGCTAGTGAACAACTGCAGACACAGCCTGCTTCCCATCAAAGTTTCACATATAACCTCTGCAATGCTGATGTTTCTCTGGTAAATGTTCAAAACCATAACCCTAAAAACATATGACAAACTACCTTTTATTAAAGAAATATGCCTGCACTACTCACCCTGCCTTCACTTGCAAATTTAAGGACAATGCAGGAACTTTACCTCAAGTGCCAAAACTCTGCTGAATATCTGTCTATGAACTCTACTTGCTGGCACTTTTATAGTTTAAGAAAAAGTACATGCTCTGAATAACACAAATGGGAAATACTTTCCAAATAACACCTAGACTTAAAAGGTAAACCATTTTCCTCACACTTACTTTAATGGGAGTGACAAAGGTGTTATCTCTTTTTTAATATTCTCTGGAAAATATTTTAGAAATGAGATATAGTTTAAGATTTTCCACTTTTCAGTATCTTGAATCTGGCTTTAGGGTAGCAATTAAATAGATTCACAGGCACTAGATATGAGATGACTTCAAACAAATCTTTCAAACACTATTTTTTTTTTCCTTGAAATGTACTGGTTATAGGAGTTTAATTGAATTCCATGCTTCTACGTTTCCAGAAAATAATTTTGATCATTTAACTGAAACTGGAGAGAATACTGGCGAGAGAGAACTCTGGCACAAGTAACATATAAAAGCCACTGAAAAGAGAGCAGCAAACTCCAAAAATTACTTCCTTAGATTCAAGCTTGAACAGATTCTAAAGAAAATGGTGAGTTTCCTCTTTCAAGCCAAGTTAGCAAACTAACCTCACAAATAACATTAATTCATAAAAGACTGACTCATTAATTAGCTCCAAGTCATAGTACAAATTATCATCTTTGGTTTGGATAACATGAATTCTTGAAAGCATTTTATGGCTATTAAAATTATAAAAAGAACACAATTTTCTAGTGATATCTGAAAACTTCAGATAGTCTTAAATTACAATAGTTGTGGTACAAATTACTACCATAATGTTTTAGTACACATATTGCTTTAAAGATACTAAATTTATTGTGAAAAAAATTAGTGAGTAAATTGACACCAGACTCTTACTCTAAGTTTCTAGTTTTCATTAGTCTATTCCCTGAACCAATGATTTTATGGAAGATGCAAAATTTTCTTTAAAATATAAATCCAGTAAGATCAATGCCTTAAATGATGCTTAAGTTTGGATAATTAACTGCAAATAGCTTGGACTACAAGGAGATCCAACCAGTCCATCATAAAGGAGATCAGCCCTGGGTATTCTTTGAAAGGACTGATGCTGAAGCTGAAACTCCAATACTTTGGCCAACTCATGCAAAGACTTGACTCATTGGAAAAAACTCTGATGCTGGGAGGGAGTGGGGGCAGGAGGAGAAGGGGACAAGAGGATGAGATGGCTGGATGGCATCACTGACTCGATGGACAGGAGTTTGGGTAAGCTCCGGGAGTTGGTGATGGACAGGGAGGCCTGGCGTGCTGCGATTCATGGGGTTGCAAAGAGTTGGACACAACTGAGCGACGGAACTGAACTGAGCTACCAGACAAGTGGATGCTTACAGTTTTGCAACAGAGACAGATGGACAAGTAAAAAACATGGGTCTCGCATAGCAAGCCCATCTAAATAGATTTCCTGTTTACTTTTCATCAGCCTTTCTTACAGGTGCAAGATGCTTACTTTTGGCAGTTAAGGGAAAGAACTGATTTATAAGCCATAAGAACATCTTCTCACTTTCCGTAAACAAGTTATAGAATTGATTAAAATTGTCGCACATCAATTCTGCACATGAAACGGCTCTGTTGCTGGAGACAAAATTAATCCAAATATGTGGAAAGTCAAATAGTTTATAACAAAGCTAACTTAGATGGATAGATCAGATAACAACTTGGAACTGAACCCGACAGAAGCATTTTTACTCAAAGGTGGCAAGTGCTGAATGTTATATTCCAAAACAAGCAAGAGAAATACTGAATTTTAATCTAGTGCCAAAATGATTTTAAAAAGTACTTCACATAAATGTTTAAACATATCTCACTTGAAGAAATTACAAAGATCTGTAAGACTATAACGGACTCTCTTTTAAATAAATGAGAAAGACTATGTAAATGGCATGAATGACAATAAGAAATTTGCATTTAATCCTATTGATGTTCCACTAACTACTCAAAGAATATGCATCCACCTGTAACATTTCATCCTCATGAAGACATATACAAAGGCATTAAAGAAAGGTGGCCTCTTTATACCTGTACACTGTTGAGACTAATGGTATTTAACGTTATGAGATTTATTATCTCTAAAACAAGGATAAACAACGACAGGAACAGAAAAGTAAAACTTTTCATGAGCTAATGGATTTAATCTAATGGTAAAACAATGGCAATTGTGTCCTTATACAATGCAAATGTAAATCAAGTAAAAGGACAGAGTTGAGATAAAATGATGAAAACGGAAATTTGTCTTCTGATTCATCAGCTTCTCTCTCCTTCAGCTGTTTCAGTAAGTCCAAGAAGAACATATCAGTATATGGGCAGAGGGGAAACGTGGAGATCAGAAGGAACATCCTACAGTTACTACCATCCTGATGACAGAGAACTACCCTGCTCATGGCTTACAGAGTCCTCAGGAATGGCTGGGAGTGTAAGGCCTTGGGTAACATCAATTTAGATGATGTAAAGCAATTCCAGTTGTAGCAGAGCTATATCCTCTGGTACTTCTGGATATTCCCTTAATTGTTTATCCCCTCTTCCTGGTGTAAACGTCTTCCTTTCTTCCATTCCAAGTGCCCTAAATGAGTACTGAATAATTTTAGGAACTTTATTTTTCAGTTAGTGTTAATGTTGATTTAGTATTTCATTCCTATTGCCCGCCCCCAGATTTTTTAATACTTGTATGACTTCTGTGTTAGCCAGCCTCTACGATGACCTCCAATCCCCCTGGATTCCTAGGATTCACATTCTTGTGTTGTCTTCTCCCAAATGAATAGAGTTAATGGCTGACCTTTCTATCCAATAAGATATAGTGATGTGTGGCTCCTGAGGCGAGGTCATAAAAGGCATTGCAGGTTCCACTTTGTTTCCTCTCATCTCTTAGACTGCTCACTCACTCACTCTAGGAGAAGTCAACCACCATACTGTGAGAATTCAGCCAAGAGGTCTGCAGAAAGGCCCTCAAGACAGGGAGGAAATTAAACCTCCTGTCAACAACCGGTACCAAATGAGTGAGCTAACTTAGAAACAGATCTTGAATCCCTAATGGAGGTTTCAGATGACTACAGCCCCAGCTGATACACTGACTGCAATGACATGAGATCCTGAGCTAAAAAACCACTCAGCTAAACATTCCTGAATTCCTGACCCAGGGAAATTATATAAACCGATAAATGCTTATTATTGTTTTAATCTGCTAAGTGCTGAAGTAGTTACTCAACAATAACTAATTCATACTAATTTTTCTTATATAAACAAGCAAAAAAAAAAAGTATGCCACTGGATGAAGCATCTTCATTAACAACAAATATTGTTGCTATATGAGAGACTCACAATCCAAGCCAAGTAAATATCTCAACAGGCTCTCAAAAACTTTTGAGGTATAATTTACATAGGTGAAATGCATGTTCTTAAAGCATACATGTCAGTGAATTTTGACAAGTTTTGCAAGAATATGTACTGTATAAGTAATACCTAATCAAGATGTAAAAATTTCGATTCCCCAGCAAGTTACCTCGAGGCCATTTGGAATCAGTTCCTGTATTCCCACTTCCCAACCAGCATCAAGCACTGTTTTCATATCTACCATCGTAGATGAGTTTTGTTTTAAAACTTCATATAAATAGAAGAATATGACATGAGTATCTGCTTTCTTTTGCTCACCATAATATTTCTAAGGTTCATCATGTTGTGTACATCAGTAGTTGATTCCATTTTATTGTTGATTAACATACTGCGATCTGCTTACCTATCCTCCCATTGATGAATATTTGAATTCTTCCCAGTTTGGGGCTTCTAGGTTTCTGGAAGCATTCTTGTGCAAATATTTTGTTGGACATGCATTTTCTTGATCTAATAACAAGTCAGGGCGGGACTACAAGGAGGCAAATGCGATACCTGTTGGGCACAAATTTAAGGGGCTCCTCTACCTAGGAGTCTCAGTCTCTGTGGGGTCTCTGGGTCCTGGTGCACACAAGGTTTGTTTGAGCCCTCTGAGCGTCTCTGGTGGGAACAGGGTTTGATTCTAAACGCAAATTCGCCCTTCCTGCCATCTTGCTGGGGATTCTCCTTTGCCCTTGGGCCTGGGGCATCTCCTCACAGCTGCTCCAGTGCCTACTTTCTTACTGGGGTTTCTTTGACTTTGGATATGGGGTATCTCCTCACACCTGCTCCAGCTAAGAGCAGCTGCCGCTCCTGACCTTGGATGTGGGATATTTCCTCACTGCCACTTGTTCCAGTGCCACGCAGACACAGTGGCCACAGGACTGGAAAAGTTGTTTTTATTCCAATCCCAAAGAAAGGCAATGCCAAAGAATGCTCAAACCACTGTACAACTGCACTCATCTCACACGCTAGCAAAGTAATGCTTAAAATTCTCCAACCCAGGCTTCAACAATACATGAACTGTGAACCAGATGTTCAAGCTGGATTTAGAAAAGGAAGAGGAACCAGAGATCAAATTGCCAACATCCACAGGATCACAGAAATAACAAGACTTCCAGAAAAACATCTATTTCTGCTTTATGGACTATGCCAAAGCCTTTGAGTGTGTAGATCACCATAAACTGTGGAAACTTCTTCAAGAGATCGGAATACCAGACCACTTAACCTGCCTCTTGAGAAATGTGTATGCAGGTCAAGAAGCAACAGTTAGAACTGGACATGGAACAACAGACTGGTTCCAAATAGGAAAAAGAGTACATCAAGGCTGTGTATTGTCACCCTGCTTATTTAACTTCTATGCAGAGTACATCATGAGAAACACTGGGCTGGAAGAAGCACAAGCTGGAATCAAGATTGCCGGAAATATCAATAACCTCAGATATGCAGATGACACCACCCTTATGGCAGAAAGGGAAGAAGAACTAGAGAGCCTCCTGATGAAAGTGAAAGAGGAGAGTGAAAAAGTTGGCTTAAAACTCAACATTCAGAAAACTAAGATCACAGCATTCGGCCCCATCACTTCATGGCAAATAGAAGGGGAAACTGGAAACAGTGACAGACTATTTCTGGGGCCTCCAAAATCACTGCAGATGGTGACTGCAGCCATGAAATTAAAAGATGCTTGCTCCTTGGAAGAAAAGTTATGACCAACCTAGACAGCATATTAAAAAAGCAGAGACATTACTTTGCCAACAAAGGTCCATCTAGTCAAAGCTATGGTTTTTCTAGTGGTCATGTATGGATGTGAGAGTTGGACTATAAAGAAAACTGAGCGCTGAAAAATTGATGCTTTTGAACTGTGTTGTTGGAGAAGACTCTTGAGAGTCCCTTGGACTGCAAGGAGATCCACCCAGACCATCCTAAAGGAAATCAGTCCTGAATATTCATTGGAAGGCCTGATGTTGAAGCTGAAACTCCAATACCTTGGCCACCTGATGCAAAGAACTGACTCATTTGAAAAGACCCTGATGCTGGGAAAGATTGAAGGGGGGAGGAGAAGGGGACGACAGAGGATGCGATGGCTGGATGGCATCACTGACTCAACAGACATGAGTTTGAGTAAACTCTGGGAGCTGGCAATGGACAGGGAGGCCTGGCATACTGCTGTCCATGGGGTCGCAAAGAGTCGGACATGACTGAGCAACTGAACTGAACTTTCATGAAGATTTTTCTTTTCTTTTTTCTTTTAGAATAGATGGCCTACAAATTAAAGTATAAATTTAAATTGGTGAGCAAAGAGAAATATGGTTTTTAACAAATACAATCAAAGATTTGTGACATGCAAAAATTATATTTATAAAAACATATTTACCAAGTCATGGTTAATATACAGAAAAGCCACTTTTATTACTATGGTCACATCAGACTTCTAAAAAAGCAAGTGAGGCAATAGTGGATTTGATATCTGCATCTTGCATTCCAGATACCACTTAAACCTAACCATTTAAAGTAGCAATGAAAGTACTTTTATTCAACTTACTTCTTTTGCTGCTATTAAATTACTACCATTTATTAAGACACACACATTTCCTCCCTCGAAAAAGATGTATCATTATCTATAATATAGCAATGATTAAAAAATATTGACAAAGAATAGGAATATTTCTTCAATGTAGGATAGATAATTACAATCATATAAAAGCTCAAGATAAGCAATCTTCATTCCTTTAGTACAATTTTATTCATTAAAAATATTTTTCATGATTTTATGATAATTTCAGAAAATCAGTGAAGAAGCTCATTTAATAGTACATTTACAGTAAAGTTTAGATCACATATTTTTCTTGCCAAAAATGCCTGAGATAGAAAGCAAATTTCATATGTCATTGAAATAACTGAATTTAAACTGTATGATTAGATTCCATTCAAGCCATGATTAGTACTTCTCTCTATTCTTCAATGTGGCCTTAGTTTATACAGTACACCATGTTCCTAGGAATACCCCTACTGTGTGAGAAGTTACCAGGTACTTGTCTCTGGAAAATACTCTTAACTTCAGCTATGTTAAAGAAAAGCTTAGTACTAAAAAGATTTCAAGTTTTCACATATATCCTCTTTGGTAACTTTTTGTCAAGTACTTTGCAGAATGCCTACAAAAGCTGAACACTGGATAATGTCAATGCTGAATTTCTATGAGGCCTTTGCATTAATTTTCCTAAAATGAAAATTTACAACCGGATTTTATCATTAAACAAATAACAGAAGGAACTGAGACCCTGCGGTTTCTAGGTAAAATGCCTGTTTGTTTGCCAATTTCTGCTTCTCATTTAGCTGTCCTGATAGCACACACAGTACCTCACGGGTCTCCCTTCACGGAGCAAGTCTTCTAGACTCCGTTCACAGTGTTCAGCTACCACCACCAACCTCTCTGAGTGAAGAAAAAAGAAAAAAGCAAATGCACTTTAGATTTGATTAATATAACATTTTAGTAACAAAACAACATACTTCACTAAAGATATTAACATATAGTACAAATGATATTTGAAAAGAGCTTTTCAAAGTCTATATTAACTATTAACTACACAAAAATCAGATCTCTAGAATAACAAGACAAATATGTTAGAAAACAATACATCAAATAACAATCTTCATTTTGTGATTTCTCCCCTGTGCATTAGGAAAAACAGCTGGAAAGGTTTACCTTTGGCAAAAAGAACTGATCCTTCTTCTGACACAGGCTAGCAGAAGGAAAAGCTTGGATGAAGATATAAAGAAATTTTAGGGGAAACTGGGATCTAGGGACAAACTGTCTTGACAGTCTGGCTCAAACATAAGGTCTCTGAAACTGAGTTCAGAAACTGGAGAAAAGTAGAAATGTTCTGAATCACGATTATGGAGAAAGAACTGAAAATCAACTTGCGATTGTAACATCATGGGGCCTGCTGAGATTAGTAATAATAAAATTTTCATGAGCACAATATATAGTATGATGGAATTTTTATTTTCCACCAGATCAACTGTCTTAGGATAAGTCAGCACAGTTTTGAAAGTTAGTCCATACATTTTTAATGTAATCATTAGTTAATTATCGACTGACACATTGTCTGACACAGTAGCAGATCAACAAACTCTTTCTTTCTAGATGAAACAATGTGAGAGGAACCAGAGAAAGGCACAGTTGGGCTCACAAGTGGCTGGGGATTTGATAAGGTTATTTCAGGAGAGATTCGTTTTTAAAGGAAATTGGGGTACTATGTATATCTTTGCAAAATGAGTTCTAAGACAAGGAAGAAAGCAAACACAAAATGATGGTAGTGGTGGTGGTTTAGTGGCTAAGTCACGTCCAGCTCTTTGTGATTCTACAGATTGCAGCCCACCAGGCTCCTCTGTCCATGGGATTTTCCAGGCAAGAATATTGGGGTGGGTTGCCATTTCCTTCTCAGATGGCAAACCAAGACAAGAAAAAGAAGTAAAGTAAAAACGGACTGGGAATGGTGATGACTACATAGAGGTTTGGTGAAAATGAAAAATGGCAAAGGTAGAAAAATGAGAGCAGAAGGCAGGAAAAATTTCAGAGGAGGTGATCCAGTAAAAGGAAAAACTCCCAGTAAGCACTGGTTCAAGGGAAGGTCAGGTCTGGCCTGCTGAGAGCAGAGACGACGGACAATGATGTGCAGGCAACCATGTGAAGTGTGAGGGCAGGGTGTTGTGGGTCACTTCTTGGAAGCTCAAACTGAGGTGGTGGCATTATATAGAATGACCTGAAACACAAAATTTAAACTACCACAAATGAATACCATTACTTTCAGGGGAAAAAAAGGAAAGCTCCAGGTGATCTGAACAGGAACCTAAAGAAAATTAAATTTGAAAGACCATGAAATGAAGAGAAAAAAAAATGAATAGGAAAGAAAGCTGTGAGATAAAAGGTCTAGTTCTTCAATTCAATACAGAAAAGAGCATGCAAAGCTGAATTCCAAGTGATTTAGCACAATGAAGATCTAGAAGGAAAAAGCAAACAACACTGTCAGAAAACCAAAATGGGAAGCAGCATTTCTGTCAGTTTTCCTTACACCTCACTGGCTACCTCTCCATAGTCTCCTCAGTAGACTGGTAACTCTTCTACCCAAACTTAAATCCTTCTAGCTCCTCCACCTTTGATTCTGGGTCTTCAACTGTGTTTTCTCCTTATTTACTCCCAAGGCTGAAAAACTCCTAAATTTTATGTCAAGCCCAGAGTTCTCTTTTAAACTCCACAGCCAATTTCTCACTTTAATATAAAAGTCACCTCAAACTCAACAGAACTCAAACTGAATTTATAGTTTGCTCCTCAAGCCTTTCCCTTTAGAACCAGTAAATGGTACCACTATCCTGCTAGCTGCTCAGGCTACAAACTTAGCAGTAATCTCCATTCCTCAAATCCAAAGAAAAGGCACTGCTATTTCTATCTCTCAAATGTCTACAGAATTTGCAGTTTGCTTCATCTACCACAATCTGGGTCCAAGCCAACATCATTTCATACTAGATTACTAAAACAATCTCTTAACCAATCATCTCCGATTAATCGTTACTGCCCTCCAACATATTGTCATACTAAAATCTAAGTGCTAAAATAATAATTAATAAAAGTGAATATGTAACTCCCTGTCTAGCATTGTTTTTTGTTATCCTTCACCTTTCCTACCTTAAGGTACTATTACATGGATTCCCATTGCCTAAGATGATCTTCCCTGTTTTTCTCCCAGTGAACGCCTATCATGAAACACAGTAATTAAGAGTACAGACTATTTGGCTTGGGCTCAAATTTTAGGTTTAATACTCATTAGTTTGCTAACCTCTCTATGCCAAAGTTTCCTCTTCTGCAAAATGAGGGAAAAATAAGGACCTACCGCATAGAGCTGTTGTGAGGCTGAAATGAGTAAATATAAAATAAGGACCTGGCATATAAGAATCACTAAGTGTTAGCTATTATTATTACTATACAGTTAAATGTGATTTCCTCCAGAAACACTTTCCTGGTCCCCCCAAATCAATTTGCTCCTTCTATAATATAATCTATATCACAATGTACTTTTCTTTCGTAGCACTCATTTGAAATCCCAAGGATTTGTATACATTTTTATCTAATATCTTTGTTCTTTACTAGATAATGCATTTCCTGACGGTAGGAAAGATTTTGACCTTGTTCAAAATGCATCACCAGTGTCTAACATGATATCTCAAACATACACATCTAATTTAAAAATACTTGTTAAATTAGTTAACTTGAGCAAAGACTCAATGTGGCCATTAGAAATGAATAAATCTCATATAATGACTGTCATTTTCTAAACAGAAATCTGTCCTTTGTAGAAAAGTATATGCCTGCTCTGCAAACTAGGCATAATAATACCAAAATAGCACTGATTTTAATATAAAATATCATCAGAATATGTTACAATGTGCATACTCCATTAATTAATAATTTTAAATTAGATATTCACAAGTCTCCATATCTAAAGTGTTTGGCATTAATATAAAATTTGTCAGATTTACAATGATTTAGAAAAAAAATGATCAAGTTTCTTCAAGAAACTCCTTCAAAACTTCATAAACTAGAGTTTGCCAAAGCTACAGGATCCTAAGGAACTTTAAAGTAAATATTACTTTAATATAGCAGACACATAATCCTGGCAGAATACCAAAGATTCTCCCAGAGGTAATGGAATATATACCAAGACAATGTTTCCAATATGAACCAGAAAATCATTACAGAGAATTCATCCTGAAACTGTAAACAACTGTTTGAAAATAACTTCTGCTCGTTATAAAACAATATAGTTTCACAGAATAAAATATGACAAACATATTTGAGAATCATAACATGCCAGATATGTCAGCAATATAGTGGCATTATTTATAAAAAACAAATGTGACACCAAGATGAACTTTAAAGAGTAGAACATATAAGCACCATGAAATAATCTTTCCTATATGAAATATTTGATGAGTGCCAAGTGTCTCTGTAGTGTACATGCAGCTTGAATTGTAAGTTTTAAGTCAATGCTAAGAAGTGGAAGAGAGCACAATATTAAGAAAGACAGATAATAAAGTAGTTGAATAAAAAGATGGACTAAATGAAAGATTTTAAAAAACTTTTAGAGAAAGAGGTAAATTGTGAATGTGTTAAGATAATATGAAAGCTTATTAGAATACAGTTACTGCATCATTCTTTATTCACAGTAAAAACTGAGACTAGCTCATCACCTTTTAAATAAAATATCTAAATAAATATTTATACAGGCAAACTGATAAAGGGTAATTCTGTGCCTAAGAAACAGTATTGTTACTAGGTCACTGTGATGGTCAGGTTTATGAGTCAACAGGCTAGGCTATACAGTCTTTAGTTATTCAAACGCTAGCCTAGGTGTTACTGTGAAGGCATTAAATAATTGATTAAAATCTACAATTAGTTTAATGTGAGTAAGGTTGATTACCCTAGATAATCTTGGTGGTCCTGACTCAATCAGTTACTAAGGCCTTAAGAGCAGAATTCAGTCTTCTCTGGAGAAGAAACTCTACTCTTGGGACTATGACTTCAGCTATTATATAAAAATTCACCTTGTCCTTGATGATCTGCCCTATGGATTTCAGGCTAGCTTACCCAGCCCCCACAATCACGTAAACCAACTCCAACCAATTAATCTATAGCTATCAGGCTCTCTAGCCATCTGTCTCCTACTAGTTCCATTTCTTTGATGGAACTCTAAACTGATACAGACACTCAGGTTGAAATATATATATGCAGCTAGAGATACAGGATTATCTTATAGGCCCTTAACAATTCAATTATTCTCCACCTAAATTTTAAATCTATTAATAAAAATAATTTTGTTCTTGATTTTCTAGCAGTAAAAAAAAGATTTTTGGGTAATCAATACCAAATCAATTGGAATATATTAGCATTTATAATCCTTTCTATGCTTCTAAAATTGCTGAGATTTCAAGTTCAAAAGAAAAAGATTAAAGTTTGTTAACAAGTATTTTCATGCTTTACTGACCTTTTTTCTTTTAAAGATATTTTACTCAATTTCTCTTTTGATAAATTAAGTTCAAAAATTCAAATGTAAACTATTCTTGAGATTAAATACATCAACCTGCTGAGTTAGCAAGAAACTAATATCATCTTGAATCAGTTCTGAATGATCTGTTGGAAACAGTGAAAGCTTGACTTCTGAACTAACCTAACATGTGAAAACATAATGTTACTAAAATGAACCACATGTTACATGTGTAATGTTACTCCAAGTAAAATGGGGAGAGTGTGGGACTAACAATGACAAGATGAGAAATACCTGCGTAGCAAGAACAGAATAAAGGAACCAAAATTAAAATTCTTTGAGGAGACAAGAACAGTCCAAACCAAAATGATTACATCATTGAGAAATATGCATTGTTCACTTAGGAGACTGTTGACTTTTCAAACTAAACGTAACTGAAATGACTGGGATGTTTGGAACAAACAGACCTTCACAACAACACTTACTCTAATTTCATTAGTTATTCCTTATGCTTATGACTTTTCAGGACAATGAACATTGCCAATAGTAAAAAAAAAAAAGTAATCAAATTCCCTAATCTTTGGATAATAACAGATATTTTCATTCCAGGCAGTCAAACTTAAAATATATGAATTTTATACACATCCATAATCTGTGTGTCCCTGGAAGAGAGGGCTGTGGAGACCTAGGAGCAGGACAATCAGGGGAAACAGAGTAACCAGGAATACGGTTATTGGGCCTAAGGAGACTACCCACATTGTTGAGCCAGGTTCAACATTAACAGAGTTTAACAGTGTCCAAGAGGATTACTTCCTACCTGACATTTACAATTAAAAAGAAGTTTCCTGTGCAGTTAGCAGTAGGGTTCCCCAGAGAGATTATGTCATAAGGTTTTTCCTAGTTCAGTATTTACAGAGGCTCACTTAGGTAGAGGGATGAAAAAAAGGAGCTCAAGACTCTTGACTCTAGGACTACTGAGTTAATTATCCCAAAATGCCTAGGGAAAATTGGACAGAGGCAAGACCCCAGTCATCTGAAGGGATGCTCCAAATAGGCTTCCAGTCAGTGGGGGAGAATAAAGGGCACTTCAGGATACAAGCATAAAGAAGTCCTGGGTTTCCCTGGTGGCTCAGTGGTAAAGAATTGGCCTGCACAGGTTCCATCCCTGATCCAGGAAGGTCCCACATGCCAAGGAGAAACTAAGCCCATGCGCCACAACAGTTGAGCCGGTGCTTTAAAGCCTGGGAGCTGAAACTACTGAATCTGTGCGCCCTAGAGCCCAGGCTCTGCAACAAGAGAAGCCACCACAATGAGAAGAGCAGAGCACCACAGCTAGAGAGTAGCCCCCGACTGCAGCAACCAGAGAAAAGCCTGAGGAGCAATGAAGATCCAGCACAGCCAAAAATAAATAAATAAATAAATCTTTAAAAAAAGAGAGAAAAAGTCCCAAGAACTGAGTAAAGTGGCAAGAATTTGGGAAGATAAGCATAGTCCAAATTTTCAGATCTACAACAGCAAATTTTGGTTACTCATTACAGATGATAATGATCTACCATATAGTTATATTGGAGTGATTCTGGAACCAGGCCAATTCCACAAGCCAAAATTCTTTAGAATTTGTAATTGGGTAGGGGTGGGGTGGTATTTGAGGCATTCAGGGGTTGACAATATCTTATCACCTATTTGGTTATATAAAAGCCCCAAATGATATCTACAATTTAGTTATTGTCTTGAATCTCTTTAGCAAACAAAAACTTTAGCAAAAAGGTTTTTTAAATTTGCTTGTTTGTAAACAACAAACTTGCCAAAAGTTCCTTAATTGCTGCTTAATTGCTCTGAGCCTCAATTTCCTCATCTGTAAAATGTGAATACAATAAGAGTTCCTACTTCATGGTAATGTTGTAAGGATTAATTAAAATATGTAAAGCATTTAGAATACTGCCTAATAAGTAATAAACAATAAATGTTAGCCATTATTAACATTTATTACAAAAACATTTTCCATTCAAATTCTATAAAACTTTCCGAGAAACTATTTTCAATAGGCATAACCTAGACTACTTGAAAGTATCATTTAGCCTGTTTTTCAGCAAAACTAAGGAAATAAGAGTTTGCATTTTTTTTCAGCACCTGTAATATTAGGTTGAAACATCTGAAAATGAGATTTTTAAGGGAATAAAAACAGCACAATATCAGTAAGTATATGGGGTTAACTTTCACAATTCATTTTGTTAGAAAAATTAAATATATTTCACTGAAATGCATTTAAAATAATTTTAAGCATGAAATTAAGCTTTCAAAAATAATTTTAAAATAATTAAAATATTGCCACCATAAGCACCTTCAGGGGTGCTATGGATTGAACATTTGTGCCCCACCTCCCCAATCCATATGTTGACACCTAATCCTCAGTGTGATGGTGTCCAGCAGTGGGGCTTTGGGGGTGGGGTGATTAGATCATGAGAGTGTCCATGCTAAGTCGCTTCAGTCATGTTCAATTCTTTGCAACCCCACGGACTGTAGCCCACCAGGCTGTCCATGGAGATTCTCCAGGCAAGTACTGAAGTGGGTTGGCATGGCCTTCTCCAGGGGGATCTTCCCAATCCAGGGATTGAAGTCAAGTCTCTTACATCTTCTGCATTGACAGGCACTAGCCCCACATGGGAAGCCATGAGGGTAGGGCCCTCACAAACAGGATCAGTGCTCTTCTTTTGTAAAAGAAGCCTGGGAAAACTCCCTTTCCCCTCCCACCAAGTGAGGTTACAGGGAGAAGATGACTGTTAATGTAGAAGTGGGCCTCACCAGACATAGCATCTGCTATTGCCTTAATCTTGGATATCCCAGCCACCAGAACTGTAAGAAATAGACTCTTCTTGTTTATAAGCCACTCGGTTTATAGTGTCATATTTTAGCAAGGAGAATGGGCTAAGATACAAGTTATAGAAGAACCTGACTTTATGACTGCATGCGTGCATGCTAAATCGCTTCAGTCATATACAACTCTTTGTGACTCTAGGGACCATAGCCAGGCTCCTCTGTCCATGGGATTCTCTAGGCAAGAATGACAGTGTAGGTTACCAAGCCCTCCACCAGAGAATTGAACCTACATCTCTTACACCTTCTGCACTGGCAGCCAAGTTCTTTACCCCCAGTGCTACCAGGGAAGCCTCAACTATACTACTAAAAAGGCAGTAAATTCTTCCTGGTGAAATACTGACTTTTTAACCAACAGAATTCAACTCTACTAAATGAAATCCTATATAAAAAGACTAATGCAGCTACGAAGAGGTAAAAACATTAGTGACCCTCTTTTCAGGGGAAAAAACTTAGCCCAAATTATTACTTTCAATCATAAAATACATTCTAATAGACAATTCTAAAGTTTCTATTGGGCTTCTCAGGTGGCTCAGTGGTAATGAATCCACCTGCCAATGCAGGAGATGAGAGAGATGCATGTTTGATCCCTGGGTCAGGAAGATCCCTTGAAGAAGGAAATGGCAAACCACTTCAGTCTTCTTGCCTGGAAAATTCCATGGACAGAGGAACCTGGTGGGCTACCGCCCGCAGGGTCACAGTGAGCCGGACATGACGAGAGACAGAACACAAAGTTTCTAACATTAGAATTTTCATTTCCTTTTTGGAGAGATGAAGAAATATGCTTGAGGACAGGGGCTTCCCTGAAAAAGAATATTAAAAACCCTGATTCTCAGATCTGAGAAATGTGAATCATTCAAATGCAGTCAGGAAAAATCTAATGACTCAGTTTGGCTGGAGCGAAAAGTGATGGCAAGCAAACATACACACTCTGATTACTTTATATGTTTACTGTTTATTATAATGGCTTCTCTGGTGGCTCAGATGGTAAAGAGTCTGCCTGCAATGCAGGAGACCCAGGTTCAATCCCTGGGTTAAGAAGATCCCCTGGAGAAGGGAATGGCAACCCACTCCAGTATTCTTGCCTGGAGAATCCCATGGACAGAGGAGTCTGGTGGGCTATAGTCCATCGGGCTGCAAAGAGTCAGACAGGACTGAGCGATTAACACTTAATGTGTATCAGTTCAGTTCAGTTCAGTCGCTCAGTCGTGTCCGACTCTTTGTAACCCCATGAACCGCAGCACGCCAGGCCTCCCTGTCCATCACTAACTCCTGGAGTCCACCCAAACTGATGTCCATTGAGTCGGCAATGCCATCCAACCATCTCATCCTCTGTTGTCCCCTTCTCCTCCTGCCCTCAATCTTTCCCAGCATCAGGGTCTTTTCAAACGAGTCACCACTTCATATCAGGTGGCCAAAGTATTGGAGTTTCAGCTTCAACATCAGTCCTTCCAATGAACACCCAGGACTGATCTCCTTTAGTATGGACTGGTTGGATCTCCTTGGAGACCAAGGTACTCTCAAGAGTCTTCTCCAACACCACAGTTCAAAAGCATCAATTCTTTGGTGCTCAGCTTTCTTTATAGTCCAACTCTTGCATCCAAAACAATACACTGTGTATATTATAACCTAATCTGGGTAACAGGGTAGAGAACACAAAATATGAGAAAACAACACTCACCGTGCTTTCCCCTAGAAATATCCACATACTGGCACAGTCTGGGATGAGTGATGGTCTTGAGGATTTGAAAGCGCCCTAAAATCTTGATGGAATTTGGTGTGAGAGGAAGCCCATTGCTTCCACAGACATCATGGGGCAGAGCAGAGGCAAAGAAGGTAAAGGCACCCATTTCGGCATCCTTCAAGGGAAACATTCTTGGTGTCTTAAATCTTCCCAGGTTATCTAGAAAAGGAGAGAATTTTTTGATAGATCAGCTAAACATTAAGCCGGTGTTTTCTCACCTTAAATATGATTGAAAGTGAAAGTGAAGTCGCTCAGTCATGCTCGACTCTTTGCGACACCATGGACTGTAGCCTACCAGGCTCCTCTGTCCATGGGATTTTCCAGGCAATAGTACTGGAGTGGGGTGCCACTGCCTTCTCCAGGGGATCTTCCCAACCCAGGGATTGAACCCAGGTCTCCCACATTGTAGACAGACGCTTTACTGTCTGAGCCATAACCATATATAATTTGGAGGGAAATGTCAATCTGTACATTTGACAGAAAAATTATCAATGTGAGAAAATTTCAAGATAATATCAAAGAGGAAAGACCACCCAGTCATGAATTTATATTGTAGCTCTAAATCAAAATCAAAGATTTGCAATGGCATATAAAGGAAAAGACAGAACACTTCCTCTGCAAGGATGCCTGACAATTTTAAGAGTTTAGAAGAGGTTTGTTACTGTACATTCACATTAATAAGGCTCTTCATTTTACCCGCAGTTTGAATATACCACAGACTACAAGTACTTTTCTTTTTCACAGTGCAAGGAGTCAGGAAAGAGGAAATAAGGACATCAACCAGAACTTTAAATAATCAAGGACTCTACTAACAGTACTAAGTATCAAACTAACATCACCCAGCAATCCCACTAATAGGCATACGCCCTGAGGAAACCAAAACTGAAAAAGACACGTGTACCCCAAGGTTCAATGCAGCACTATTTATAATAGTTAAGGCATGGAAGCAACCTAGATGTCCACTGACAAATGAATGGATAAAGAGCTGTGGTGCATATACACAATGGAATATTATTCAGCCATAAAAAGGAACACATTTGAGTCAGGTCTAATGAAGTAGATGAACCTAGAACCTATTATACAGAGTGAAGTCAGAAAGAGATAAGCAAATATCATTATTAATGCACATGTGTATTTATATATATATGGAATCTAAAAAGATGGTACTGATGAACAGATTTTCAGGGCAGCAATGGAGATGCAGACAGAGAGAAGAGACTTATACTGGTGGGGTGGAGAGGAAGCAAAGGGTGTGGGATGAATGGAGAGAGAACATGGAAACATATACATTACCATATGCAAAATAGATAGTCAATGGGAGTTTGCTGTATGACTTAGGGAACTCAAACTGGGGCTCTTCAACAATCTAAAGGGGTGGGATGGGGTGGGAAGGAGGTTCAAGAGGAATGGGACATGTGTCTACCTATGACTGATTCATGTTGATAGCAGAAACCAACACAATATTGCGAAGCAATTATTCTTCAATTAAAAATAAATAAATTTTTTAAAATAAAAAAAGAATTAAACTAGATAACAAACAGCCTTATAATGTTACTTAAATAACTAATCGATTTTTGTTTTAAAGCCAGGTGCTTTGCAAGTGATGTTTTACTCCCCTCACTGATCTTGACAGATGTTATTGCCTCCAGGTTAGAAACAGATATTCTACCTGAAGATCCTGAGGGGTCCTAGCACTATAGTTTCCAAAGCAAATGGAGTCCAGCATTGTATCATGAAGTGGCCTGAAGATTAAGAAGCTTAGTTTAAAATCTGTTATCACATTATGGCAACCACAATGAAAAAGGTCTCCCAACAAAAAATATATCTCTCATCTAGGTATCTCACTAAAAATACATTGATTGGTCAGGGACTGCATTCTTCCCTTCCAGTTTCACAATAAAACCTGGAATTCTAAATCAAGACAATAGGCTGCTTTTCATAAATCTGTCCAGAAACTTCATTTAAACATTAAAAAGAACTGTTTTAAAAGGTGTAAACTCATAATAAGGAAGAGGGTGGAAAAAGGCCGTGAGCTGATTTCAAGAAATTCCTATAAAGCATTCTGAATAGGCTAAGAGCATTGTCATAAGAAACAGACAGAAGGAGGTTACAATCTATGCTACAGTTAAGAGGTATGTTCATCCTCTTCAGAACAGAAGCTTCAGATTCAGAGAAGGAGGGAACAGTGGTGAACAACAGCAGTCAGAAGAATATCTGAAATGAGAAATATGGCATTTGAAAGGCTGAAGAATAGAAGACTCAACTTTGCCACCAGACCCCCATTCAGTTCAGTTCGGTTCAGTCACTCAGTCGTGTCCGACTCTTTGCGACCCCATGAATCGCAGCACGCCAGGCCTCCCTGTTTATCACCATCTCCCGGAGTTCACTCAGACTCATGTCCATTGAGTCAGTGATGCCATCCAGCCATCTTATCCTCAGTCGTCCCCTTCTCCTCCTGCCCCCAATCCCTCCCAGCATCAGAGTTTTTTCCAATGAGTCAACTCTTCTCATGAGGTGGCCGAAGTATTGGAGCTTCAGCTTTAGCATCATTCCTTCCAAAGAAATCCCAGGGTTGATCTCCTTCAGAATGGACTGGTTGGATCTCCTTGCAGTCCAAGGGACTCTCAAGAGTCTTCTCCAACACCACTGGCAAGTTATTTATCCTCCTATCCAAGGATAAGGTTACTACTGCACCATTGTATGAAAAGCAGTCATGAGATTAGGGAAGAATCCATAAGAAACTTCAAAAATACTAAGTAATATCCTAGTTCTTAATTGATGGGTTAAGGGTGTTCATATTATTCTCCATAATTTCACATTCTATATCTCCACCTATCTATATATATGTGCTATATACAATATATTTCATAAAATTGAAAGCTTTTTTCATTTTAAATTGGAAAACATTTTTAAACACAATTAAATGATTTTCAACAAAGGCCAAGGAATTGAATAGGAAAAGGACAGTCTTTTTAATAAATGGTGCTATAAAAAGACGTTCATATGGGAAGAAGATTAACCTCAGTTTCTACTGCTACATCCAGAAGTCTGATATGGATTACAGACCTAAATGTAAAAGACTGTAAGTCTTCTGCACAAGAAGAAAAAAAAAAAAGAGAGAGAATATTTTTGCAACCTTGGAATAGGCAAAGATTTCTCAAGCAGGATAAGTAAAGCCATAAAAAACGAACTTTAGGGGCCTCCTTCGTGGTCCAGGGGTTAAGAATCCACCTGCCAGCACAGGGGACATGGGTTCGATTCCTAGTCTGGAAGATCCCACATGACACAGAGCAACCAAGCACATGTACCGCCAACCACCAAGCCCCAGCTCTAGAGCGCACAAGCCACAGCTACTGGCCCATGCGTCCTAGAGCCTGTGGTCTGCAACAAGAGAAGCCTCTGCAGTAAGAAGCCTGAGCACCACAACAGAGTTGCCCCGCTCGTGGCAACTAGAGAAACCCGTGCACAGCAATGAAAACCTAGCAGAGCCAAACATAAATAAATAAATCTTTTTAAAAAATACTTTATTTTTAAAAATCTATTGTTTGTCTGTTTTAGCAACAAACAAATGGAAATTAAAATGAAAACAGATCTCATCTGAGCCGATTAAAAACAAAACAATGAGAATTTTTTAAAGAAGATGAACTTTATAAAGTGGGCTTCATCAAAATTAAAAACAATGCACATTAAAAGCCACATTTCAGAAAATACAAATCCAAACTAACGTTAATTATGACATATCTATCTATATATACATATGACATTTTCATAAAATACATATATATATGCATATATATATATGCATGTATGTTTGTATATATGATAACAGGGCTTATCTGGTAACAGACTAGCATTCAGAATATATAAAGAATGCCTATGACTTAATAATAAAAAGAAAAACAAGTCAACACAAAACAGGTAAAAATCTGAAATGTGTATTTTTCACAGAAGAGGAATACAAATAGACAATAAACACATAAATAGTTCTCAATGTAATTAATCAGCAGGAAAATGCAACTTAAAACCACAACATACCATTTTACAACTACCAGAATGGCTAAAATTGGAGTGACTGGCAATACCAAGTGTTGAGAAAAATGTGGAATTGGAGCTGATTCTCTGCTGTTTATGGTAGTGCTAAAATGACACAAGAACTTTGAAAAACTGTACTAAAGTTAATAGTACCCCTTACGACTCAAATTCCATTCCTATTGGGTATTAAGCCAACAAAAACTAAAATGTCCATAAAAATACTTGCACGAGAATGTTCACAGTAGTTTGTTTCATAACAGCCCCAAACTGGAAGCAAGGTAAACATCACACAAGTGAACTTCTAAGCAAGTTGTGGTATATTCATCCAATGAAACGCTATTTCAAAACAACAAAAAAAGGAATAAATATGCCAAAATATGGATGTATCTCAAAAATATTACATTGATGAAAGCAGTAGACACAGAAGAGTTCATATCCTATGGCTCCATTTAAGTGTTACAGGACTATAGTTTTAAACTATGGTGGTAAGAATGAGAATGGAGTGCTTGGGGTGGGGAGGAGGGTGGTGGGAACAGTCTTGGCAATGGAAAGGTAGGAACTTTCTGGAGTAGTACAAATGTTTCACATCTTGATTAGGGTGGTGATTGTTACATGTTTGCTGACATGTATCAAAACTCACCAAACTGGTCACTTAAAATCAGTGCATTTTAATATACATACATTTTATCTCATTAAAAAAAGAACAATGAAACAAAATTAAGCGAATATGAGAAAAATAATTGTAAAAATCAGTGCTTGGAAATTAAACATATGATTATCAAACTAGATAGAAGTGTTGAAAAATAAAGTTGAGACTACAACTCAGAACATGAAGCAAATGCACAAACAGATAAAAACATAAAAGATTATAAACACAGTGAATCAAACCAAGAATTCAACAACCACCTTACAGGAATTTCAACAAAAGAGAACAGAGAAAAATAAAGAGGAAAAAATTATAAATGATTAGAAGAAAATTCCCCTCAGTTGAGGAAAATTAAAGACGCTTCTAATTTTAAGAAGACTAAATTAACCAGAGATATTTATTCAGGCTTCAACGAATGAGTACATTGCAAGGAGAACAAACTTAGAACAAAACATGTCATAACAGATTTTCAAATCTTCAAGTACAACTAAAAATGTTAATCATTTCAGAGAGAAAACAAATAGTTTAGGCGTCAAAACATCAAGACCCAACACTCATTCTCATGTCCTCAAGAGGATCAACGGAAGCCAGAAGATGATGACGCCTTGAAAAACTGTAAGAAACATAATTTAGTTTCTATACCCAGCCAAAGTATCAATCATAATAGTAAAATAATAATTTACAGTATGCAAACATTAAAAAATAAAATCACTACCCACATATTTTTTATGAATAAATTTTTTAAGGATGTATCTACCAAAACAGTTGGAGAAGGCAATGACACCCCACTCCAGTACTCTTGCCTGGAAAATCCCATGGATAGAGGAGCCTGGTGGGCTGCAGTCACTGAGAGTCGGACACACGACTGAGCAACTTCACTTTCACTTTTCACTGTCATGCATTGGAGAAGGAAATGGCAACCCACTCCAGTGTTCTTGCCTGGAGAATCCCAGTGACGGAGGAGCCTGTTGGGCTGCCATCTATGGGGTCACGCAGAGTCGCACATGACTGAAGTGACTTAGCAGCTACCAAAACAGGAGAAGACCAAGTAGTAAAAGACATTGTACCTTATCGTACCTTTGCACAATACTGTAACATTGTACCTTACTCAAGATTTCAAGGAATATAATCCCGTATAGAAGCTGTCAAAAGGACCAGAAAGTAATCTGTTCAAATCAAACAGAAAGTAATGGGGCTGCAAGGGAAATGTCTTCAAGCAGAGAAATGGCAGGGAGGAGGTTCTCATACACAGAATAAGAGGACTTGGTGAATAAAGCACATGAATCTTTTCCCTCGAAGAAAGTACAAAATCCTCTCTGAAAGTGAGGAGGGTCAAAAACTATATAATTAGTGTATAATCCAAAAAATTAAGCACACTTAACTATGACATAATTTTTGTTACTGCAGAGGAGGAAACAACAACACATTTGACATTAATATTACAAATCTCATTAGTGTGGTACATAGGTTATGAAATTTAACACCTGGAAGAAAATGTATAATGGCATATTTCTTGGCTGTGCACTGAAGTTTATTTACAAAACCATAATATTGTAACATTTTACTGGTTTTTATACACATAAACAAAGCAAAAAACAATTGGAGTTAAGAAATACATAACTATTTATAACATTGTCAGTGTATGAGGAAAAGTCCATCTACTGAAAGGCAGGAGTGGATGTGGTTTCTGTCATTTAAAGGTAGAGTCACTACTTTCCTTGCTTTACTAAATAAGGAGCCAAATATATGTATTTTCGAAAGTTGATGTGAAAAAATAAAGTCTACATATTATTTAGAATTATGAAATCAACCAGTATTAAAACTAAAAATTGTGATAACCACTCAAAAATTTGTAGAAGAGAGGTAGCGGATGGTGTGGGCTATCTTAAGAAGTCAACTAAAAAAAAAAGGAATTCGAAGTTTAACATATTATTCAACATCCATACCTAAAATTAGAAAAGATTAAATGTGGTTATCTTTGAATGAACAGGACTGAGGGCAGGAAGGAAGACACTGAGCTGCTGCCTTTTATTATTACTATGCCTTTTGGTTTTCAATTAGACACACCTATCACTTAGACAACTAAAGATCAAATCACCAAATAAAGCGCAAATAATTCAAAACTATAAAACACTAGTTAGCACAAACCATTTCATCAACGTTCTGCTTCAACTACGTCTTAAGTTGCTGCTGTTGCTGCTGCTGTTGCTGCTGCTGTCGCTGCTAAGTCGCTTCAGTCGTGTCCGACTCTGTGCGACTCCATAGACGGCAGCCCATCAGGCTCCACCGTCCCTTGGATTCTCCAGGCAAGAACACTGGAGTGGGTTGCCATTTCCTTCTCCAATGCATGAAAGTGAAAAGTGAAAGTGAAGTTGCTCAGTTGTGTCCGACTCTTAGAGACCCCATGGACTGCAGCCTACCAGGCTCCTCTGTCCATGGGATTTTCCAGGCAAGAGTACTGGAGTAGGGTGCCATTGCCTTCTCCGACGTCTTAAGTTGGGTATACATAAAACGGTTCACATTCAACAAATACACTCACATAGATTTCCTCACACTTGGTAAGTGGTAGAAAGTCAGTGGGGAGGAAAAAAATACCTGAGATGAGAAATCAGTTGAGAGAGAGAGACAAAACAAAAACAAAAACAAAAACAATATAAGAAGCTCGATCTGAACATTCATTCATTCACCAAATATCCTGAAGTTCCTATTTTAAGTCAGCCGCTTTTCCAGCTTCTGCCCCACCAGTGAACAAACACGACAATATTTGCCCTCAAAGAACTTGAAGCGGAAATGCATCATAGGCAAAAAAGGTCAAAAACTGGGCAAAAGATGCTAATTTCATTATAAATAAAACAGTTTACACATTTTTAATGGGTTAATAACACTAGTCCATTTACTTTATATATACTTTTCCTCAGCCCAAACAAAAACAGGGACAAGAGTCCTTGAAAAGCAACCACTGACAACTCGTTTATATTCTTCCACATCACAAATGAATGTCACGTTTCGATAACTAAGCCTTTGAAAACAAGAAACAAACCAAAGGAAGAGTTCGAATCTACGTTGACTACTGGAGAGAGTCGAATCCACATTCTCTAAGCTCCTCTTTCAACCTTCCTTTGGAACAGCCAGGCAGCAGTCCCTTTTAAAAAAATGCCTACAGTTCTCAAAGGACTGAGTTGAGTAGGGAGAAGGAGGGCTGTAGGTGGGGATTGGAAACTGATCAGTAGCCAAAAGCAGCACTGACCTCTTTCAACCACAGCGGGAAGTGCGGGGTCATTCGCTGCATCTGACCCGCCTCTACCTCCCGTCTCAAACACCCACAAAAAACTGGGAAACCCAAATACCTGCCTCTGGGTCTGAGGGCGCAGGCAGACAGAAAGACAAGTGGATGGAGCTGCTACACAGGGCCCCAGAGCTGTCGCTGTGGCTGGTGTTGCCGCTATTGGTTAGGGCACCAGGCCGCGCATTGCAGGTACTTCTACAAAAGAGGCTGCTCCTGGAGCTCCAGGAGCTCCAAGACTGCCCTCTGCCCGCGAGCGAAGTTAGCGGGGGTTGCCAGCTCGGAATCCAGCCAGGAGCGCGAGCCCGGCGCTCTCCGCTGACAGCTCCCAGCTCTCCCAGCTACCCGCAGCTCGGCCCTTTCCTCTGACATCACAGATTCTGCGACGGCATTCTAAAGAAAGACCCCGGCGTGTGGCATCTTGCCTCTTGCCCAACCTGGCGAGAAAATGTAGCGACCGAGGAAGAGATGCAGGATGATTGGCGTTATTGACTGAGGGAATGGACGACAGGAGATGTGGTGTGGCTGCGCACAGAAAAGCGGAGGACAGAGAATTTGGAATGGACTCTGTAGACCGCTCGGGCGTTTAGCGAGGACACCTTATTGGGTCCTTTCTCACTTCCTTCGTGAGGCGGAGGCGCTCCTTACCTGCTCCCGGCCGAAGCTGCTGAGGTGCCTCAGTCCACCGATACATGTGAGTGTTCTCCGCAGAAGGTCCCGGGGAGGACGGATTGCGATCGTAGGAGTCCCCTTTCCCTTACTGGCCTTCGGGAGATAGGACCTGGCCTGCGGGTACTAGTGGGAAGCCCGCGCGCAGCAGCGTGGATCTAGGCCTGAGGAAATATGGAAGAGCTTGGGACCTCTTGAAGGAGCCAAGTTTGAAAAATGGGACGCGGGGCCGAGGGAAAGGATGTTGCTAGAAAAAGTATATACACAAACATGTTTACTTTTGTGCGTGTGAGAGAGCACTGGGTGCAGTGATGGGAATTCGCTCTTTGCGCAGGTAGTTATTCGACGTCCACCATGTTCCAGGCACCGTTTTAGGCGTTGGTTAAAAGGAATGAGTAAAACAGATAAAAATTCCTTTCTCCCGTAGTTCATGTTTTATTGAGGAAGACATATTAAACAGAGTTTAAAACATTATCGTGTCTTAGGTTGTAGTGAGTGCTGAAAAGAAAAGTAGTAAAGCAGGGAAGGGGGATATGGCTTGAAATTTTAGTGTGGCCATTGAAGTTCGCACTGAAAAGGTCACTCTCAAGTAGAGGTGACAGAAACAAGAGAGTTAGCTGTAAGAGTAATTTGGGAAGGGGCTTCCCTAGTGGTTCAGTGGTAAAGAATCCATCTGCCAATGCAGGGTACACGGATTCAGTTCCTGGTCCAGAAAGATCACTTGGAAAAGGAAATGGGAGATTATTCCGGTATTCTTGCCTGAAAATCCCCATGGACAGAGAAGCCTGACGGGCTACAGTCCATAGGGTCACAAAGAGTCAGACGGGACTTGGTGACTGAACAACCACCATATTTTGCGGTACTAGAGTCAAGCTGAGGGATCAAGCACTGCAAAAGCCATCAGACAGAAACTCGCTTGAACAGCAAGGAAACCTGTAGGTCAGAGTTGAGTGAAGGAGTTAGAGCTGGAGAAAGAATCAGAGAGCAGGAACAGGTCCTGAAGGATCTTGAAGGGCATCTAGGTCACTTCACTAGCAGTGAATTCACTAGCAGTGAAGTGTTACATCCTGACTGCCTTTTTGAAAGGATCTCTCTGGCTGCTGTCCAGAATAGACTGGAGAGAATAGGGTGAAAGACCAGGTAGGAGAGGTGTGCACAAATTCTGGCAAGTTACGATGGTGGCTTAAATAGGGGTGGTAAGAAATGGCCAGTGAGACTTTCAGTCCTCATAATGTAGTTATGCAAGAATTTTAATGGATGATGAATTAATCTTTTTTAATTTTGTTTGGGGAACACTTTAAAATAACTCCTAGTGTGAGGTTAGGAGTATCAAACACAAGTTAAAATAATGGCTTTACTATTTAATATTTGAATGGTGTTAAAAAAGCAGAGACATTACTTTGCTGACTAAGGTCCATCTAGTCAAGGCTATGGTTTTTCCAGTGGTCATGTATGGATGTGAGAGTTGGACTGTGAAGAAGGCTGAGCGCCGAAGAATTGATGCTTTTGAAGTATAGTGTTGGAGAAGACTCTTGAGAGTTCCTTGGACTGCAAGGAGATCCAACCAGTCCATTCTGAAGGAGATCAGCCCTGGGATTTCTTTGGAAGGAATGATGCTAAAGCTGAAACTCCAGTATTTTGGCCACCTCATGCGAAGAGTTGACTCGTTGGAAAAGACTTTGACGTTGGGAGGGATTGGGGGCAGGAGGAGAAGGGGACGACAGAGGATAAGATGGCTGGATGGCATCACTGACTCGATGGACGTGAATCTGAGTGAACTCCGGAAGATGGTGATGGACAGGGAGGCCTGGCGTGCTGGGATTCATGGGGTCGCAAAGAGTCGGACACGACTGAGCGACTGAACTGAACTGAACTGAGACAAGTCACATAATTTCCCTTGAGTTTATAAACTGGTTGTAAAGATTAAATGACATTGTATGTAGTATGCCAGGCCCATTAAAATAGTGGCTACTATTAATTAGCTGTGTTCTTGGATTAGAAATGGAAAAACAAACAAACAAAAACAGTGGTGAGTGCACCTATAAGGTAAAGGTTTGGTTAAATCCTGTTGGGAAAAATCTTACCAGATAAAAGATGACCTTGTTTGGTAGAGGGTCTTGGGAAACCAGGACATATCCCTTTTAAAATTTTTTATATATGTCACTGGACAAAAGGCTTTTCTGTGTTAATGGCCATAGTGTTTGAGATACATGGACTGTTTTCTCTTAGCCATACTCTCATAGCCATCCCTTAAGCCCTGCAGCATCCCCTGTGTCCTCATTCATAAAGGGGAAGAAAGCTCTGGTGAGTAAAGAAAAACAAGAATAAATACAAATTTCCAGTTGTAAAATGATTGTCACAGGGATGTAATGTACACCATAGTGACTATGGTTAATAATAGTTTTGCATGTTAGAAGACAGGAGACTGAATCTTGATGGTTTTCATCATAAGAAAAATAATTATAACTATGTATGGGAAAGGATGTTAACTGAATTATTGTGGTGATCACCTTGCAACCCAATCAAAAAATGGGCAGAATATCTAATAGACATTTCTCCAGAGCAGACATACAGATGGCCAAAAGGCACATGAAAAATGCTCAACATTGCTAATTATTAGAGAAATGCAAATCAAAACTATAGTGAGTTATCACCTTACATCAATCAGAATGGCCATCATCAAAAAAATCTACAAATTATCAATGCTGTAGAGGGTGTGGAGGAAAGGAAAACCTCCTGCACTGTTAGTGGGAATGTAAATTGGTGCAGCCACTATCAAGAACAGTATGGAGATTCTTTAAAAAACAAATTAGACCTACCCTATGATCCTGCAATCCCAGTCCTGGGAAGATAGCTAAAGAAAATTATAATTCGAAAAGGTACACACACCCCAGTGTTTACCTAAGCATTATTTACTATAGCCAAGACGTGGAAGCACCTTAAATGTCCATCAAAGAGATGAGTGGATAAAGAAGATATGGTGTGTATAGACACACATTTGTGTCCACACGCACATATCCACAATGAAATACTACTCAGTCGTAAAAAAGAATGAAATAATGCCATGTGTAGCATGATGGATGAACCTGGAGATTATCATACTAAGTGAAGTTAAGTCAGAGAGAGAATGACAAATATCATATAATATCACTTATATGTAAAATCTAAACATGAACTTATTTACCAAACAGAAACAGACTTAACAGATGTAGAAAGCAAACTTATAGTCAGCAAAGGGGAAAGATGAGGCAGGGGGTGTAAATTAGGAATTTGGGAGTAACTTACACTCACTGCTTTATATAAAACAGGTTAAGTAACATGGGCCTACTGTATAGCAGAGGGAACTATGCTCAGTATTTTGTAACAACCTATATGGGAAAAGAATCTGAATAAGAAAATAAATGTGTGTGTGTGTGTGTGTGTATATGTATATATCTGAATTACTTTGCTGTGCACCTGCAACTAACAACATTGTAAATCAGCTATACTTCAGTAATATAGTCACAGCTAATGAATGAGTGGCAGAGCTGAAATTTGAATTCATCCCCTGATCACATACTTGAAAGCAAGAAACAGTAAATTCAAAGCAGGTATTTCAGTACATAATACAGGATGTGACTAAATGTAAGAAAGCATTAGATCAATTAGATCAGTTAAATCAGCGATGGCTTTTTCCTTAATTACTGGAGCCATTATACAATTGACGACATCTTATATTTGATGAGATACAATGCTTAGAGTGTCTAAGGAGAATATAAATTTTTAGTTAATTGCAATTCTGAGACAGCAAAATCAGATATTTTGAGAAATAGAGAATCACTTCCAAATTTTTGTGGAGTTCTCTATGCTATAAAGTAGAAATGAAAATCTGTAGTTAAAACTGCCATTTCAAAGCAACTGTTTGATTGGTTCCTAACATTGAGAGACTGGGGTAGAAGATTTGTTAATTTTTAAAATACTGGCAATTTAAAATCAGAATGAGGAAGACTACCGAAGAGATTGCTGAAGTAAAGGGAAGCCATTTAGTAATGATAGGGCTCTCAGGGACTTCCCTGATGATACAGTGATTAAGGCTTCTCCTTCCAATGCAGAGTATGAGTTTGATCCCTAGTCAGAAAGCTATGATCCCAAATGCCTTGTGGCCAAAAAAGCACATAAAATGCTGGCAGTATGGTAACAAATTCAATTAAAAAAATTTAATGGTCCATTAAAAAAAATCTTAAAAAAAGAAATGATAGGAATCTCAGAAATAATTTTTTATGTAAGTGTTTTAATGATTAAGATAGTCTAAATTCATGTGTTTCATAAAATCAGCTTTACCTGGTTTTATGATTAGTGGCATCTTAACAGCAGCATTTTAGGTTTGATGAAATATGGTGGTTATGTTGAAAAAAAACAATGTGAAAGGGCAGAGTAACTTAGTTAATACTTTACAAAGTTTTTTTATCATAGAATGTTTATTTTTTAAAATTTAGAAGAGGGAAAAGGGGAAAAAAGCTTTGACTCCTACTGTCCAAATACAGTTAACATACTGGATATACTGTTTTCTTCTCTGTAAATGTTTTAGATTTGTAATTATATTACAAATCTAAATTGTAATTACAAAGTATTATATCTATTTTAATCACATAATCTTTTTTTTTTTATTTTGGTGCAGAGTAAGTCAGCATTCCCAAACTGTTGCAGAAAATTTTTGTTCAAGTAAATTTTAATAGCTTTTCGTTGGTTAGCATTCTATGGCTAAATACTTCAGGAAGTGCGTCATAATCATATCCTTTATTGATATTATAGCTTGGGCATTAAAGGAGCTAACTCCAGAATCAGACAGACCTAAGTTTTAATCCTCATTTACAAACTAGCCACATGACCTGAGGCAAATTAATTTTGGTCAAATTTTCTTCTATATATAATGGAGATAATAGCTGTATTTGTAGCTGATGTATGCACAGCATTTAGCCAGCCCATGATAAATGCTCTGCAGAAGTTACCTATTATTAACTTTATCATCTTGAGAAATCCTCTATGTATTAGCATATTAAAAGCTCTGAAGAGACTAAGCAGGCCTAAAATTTTGAAATCCAGTGGACACTCAATGTAAAATTGAACCCTGTGCAGCAGTCAGCACAGGGTAGTGAAATGAGCACCGGCTTGAATGATAAACATTTGTCTGAACTTAAAGCAGTGACCTTAAGCTAGCATTGTTGCCATAAACATGAAAGTGGAAAGTGGAAAGTGTTAGTTGCTCAGTGGTGTTTGACTCTTTGCAACCCCATGAGCTGTAGGCCACCAGACTCCTCTGTCCGTTCCCCAGGCAAGAATACTGGAGTGGGTAGCCAGTCGCTTCTTTAACCGGTACCTGAAGAAAACCGAGATGGCTTCATCCACAGTTATTTTATATATGAATGGTTGAATAGGATCCTTCTGTATTCTCAGTATTTTAAGATTTCATAGCTGACATAAGTGTTTTCCAGTAACATTTCTGTCTGTTGCTAATACTGTTTCTTTTTTCTTTCTTATTTCTCCTGTTTATCCACTTAGTAGTTAGAAAATTCATTTTTACTGAAAGTTTCAGGTAGCTCATGTTTCTAGGTCCTGGATTTTACCAATTTAAAACTAGACCTTAATTTAAGCAAGTATTTTTACACTTACGGCTAAGGATATAAATTATACTTATTTTTATAATATATTAACTAAATTAATATATTATAATTAAATATATTAGTTATCTTTATATGGATAGTATATTAGTATCCTGCAGTATTTAAAGTATAAGAAAAGCTGGATGATGTTTTACCTGTTTGTATTTGAGTGAGAGATACATACATTATATTGAGAAAAAACTTATAAAAATGTTTAAAGTTTACTTATAAAATAAAGTTTACTTATAAAAATGTTTAAAGCTGATTGTTGAACCATTTTCTACCAAATGAATTATTAACTCTTCTTAACAGGCTGTAATTTTTTTTCCTGTTTTTGGTCGTGTCCGACTCTTTGAGAATCCATGGACTGTAGCCTATCAGGCTCCTCCGTCCATGGGATTTTCCAGGGAAGAGTGCTGGAGTGGACTGCCATTTTCTTCTCCAGGGGATCTTCCCCACCCAGGAATTGAACCCTGGTCTCCCGCGTTGCAGGCAGACGCTTTACCGTCTGAGCCACCAGGGAAGCCTAATAATATATTGGTTTTCCTGAAATGGCTACTCTTTTCACTTTATATATCCTAACCCCTCACCATTAGTTAACAAGGATTTTGAGGATTATTCTGTCATCTCCCTTTATCACGTTGTTTCCTCTTATATGTACATGTATTTATATGTTTAACTTGTTTGTGTTTCTGTGTTTTGAAACATGGCATTCTCTCTTCCTAAACAGCCTGTGCTTCAATACGTATCACAAAAGTTATATTTTACTTAACTCATAACTATGTTTTCCAGGTAGTTAATAGAGTTATTTCAGGATAATTATAGATCTTTTTTGCTTGTAGAGAAGGATTTATTACCTGTATTTTGTGAATTATTTTTAGTCTTAGTTTTGAAGCTGTTTTGTAAGTTAGGGCACATGTTTCATATTTGGTTTTGTAAGCAACTTGATGTATTTGTGAGATGGCTTTATGGAACTACTGTTCAATTTATGAGACCTGTTTTACACTTAAATCTATTTATTTCGTATCTGTTAAGAGAAGTTTACTAGGGTTTTTTCTAATATGTATCACTAATTTCACATTCATCTTAGTATCACTCATCAAATATTTCATTGGTAGGGAAGCAAACGGAGAAGGCAATGGCACCCCTCTCCAGTACTCTTGCCTGGAAAATCCCATGGATGTAGGAGCCTGGTGGGCTACAGTCCATGGGGTCGCTAAGAGTCGGACACGACTGAGTGACTTCACTTTCACTTTTCACTCTCATGCACTAGAGAGGGAAATAGCAGCCCACTCCAGTGTTCTTGGCTTGAGAATGCCAGGGACGGGGGAGCCTGGTGGGCTGCCGTCTATGGGCTCGCACAGAGTCGGACACGACTGAAGTGACTTAGCAGCAGCAGCAGCAGGGAAGCAAAAGTTAAAACTTACGCCAAACAATTTAGGCCAAATCTGTTAGCGATAGCTGTATTTCGCCTATTGAAATATATAATATTTGGTCATTACTTATGTTAAACTGAAATAGACATCAAACTAAAAGAATGCTGTAACTGGGATACTAAAGGTTAAAAAAAAACATAACTTTTTTACTTTAAATTTTCATCATATGTCCATGTATTTTTCTCTAAAATTCTGGCTTTAACATTTGAGGAGCAATAGCAGGGTTACTGTGTATTCACTTTTGGTTAAAAATTGGCAGAATTTAAGAAGTTATATCTTCATTTTCACTCTTGTACATTTTTTTCCCTCTATTTTTTTAAGCTATTAAGTAATAGTCCTTAATAGTCCATGGAGCAGTTTACTGTGGCTTTTCCAGATTAACCACCTTTGCCCCATTTATAGTTTCTTCATTACTAACAACTTTATTTTTATAAGGTTTTTAAAACTTCTTCTGTATCATACATTGTCGCTGTTAGCATAAAGATTTTTGAGGGTTGGTTTTCTTTTTATAAAAAGTAAACATCTCAGTATTCTTTGCCTAATAATTTGAAATTTTAAAACAATCATATTATTTGTCCACTCTTAGCCAGTTTTTTAATAAAACTTCACCGCTGTGTGTGTATCATTTATTTTAAATAAGAACTGTTTCAGCAATGTTTGTGTCATACTTTGAAGTGTAAACTGATGCTAAATTAAGTAAAAAGCAATTCTTAGTATTGTTAATGATTAACCTTTTGTCATTGTGACTGTCTTAATATTTGGCAGTATAAACTTCATGAACTTGGCTTCAAAAGTTTGAACTTTCGAACATGATGAATTAATCCCAGAATTTTGCTTATATTTGCAATATCTGCATACTGATAGGATGTCTTCTAATTTCTATGAATTATTATAAAATTAAAATTCTATTTTTTTCTACAAAAGGAAATAGAATTATATGATATACAGACTTCTATATATGTCATGTCAGTGTATGTATATATAATATATATTATGTTAGAGTATATTATATAGAATTCGAATATATTCGAATATAGAATATATAGAATATATTCAAATATATTCGAATTCTATACATAATGTCAGGGTGTCTATATATGTATAGAATTCTTTATGTCTATATATAAAGAATTCTATAGAATTCTCTCTATATAAAATATATACACACTGACATTATATCTCAGTATATGATTAATATTGATATTTCCTAATTGTTGATCTTTTTCTTTTAATATTGTCTTTCCTAATTTACATGTTCTTCCTTACATGTAAGTTTGTACATAATTAAATAGACAGTGGAAATACCCAATACATGAAAGAAACATATAAAGAAAAGATTCAGTAATTGTCTTTACTTTGGAACTCAGGTATAGTACTCAGTTATCTCTTAGTTAAGGTTGTTATTAGTCTGTCTCTTAGTGTTCCTTTCTTATGTCATAATATTCTGCAGTATTTAAAGCTTGCTTTAAAACTTTAACCTGAAATACGATTAAATATTGTATTTTCTGCTTTTGGGAAAAAATGAAATTTTCTTTTCCAATCAGAGTGAGGAATTAATCTGTTAACATTTCTGCTGCTTAATTGATCTGTTTTTCTAATATATGGTTCTATTGCAGTAGAAATGTTTTTCCTTTCAGACTGCTTGTTCATGGTGTCCTGTACAATAAACTTACTTATTCTACAGTATAATGTATCACTTTCATTTTTTTCACTTAGGAGTTTCTGCCGTATCTTGGCAAAAATGGCAACTGGTGATGCTGTTCTGAAGAGACTGGAGCAGAAGGGTGCCGAAGCAGATCAAATTATTGAATATCTTAAGCAGCAAGTTGCTCTTCTTAAGGAGAAAGCAAGTAAGAAAATTTGAAAATTTGTAAGTTTTCTAGGGAGATACTTAAAATGAATTCATATAGTGATGACAAAAAAAAAATGTGTTTACCACAGACAGTATTACTTCACAGTCTTGATGACTTCTGTATTCCTTTAATGTTGCAATTATGAGTGAAGAAATATTCTGGGATTAAGATAAGTTAGAATTGGTGTATGGTGAACACGTAATATTTAGAGAAAACAATGTGTTAATTCAAGACTAATAAAGAAAAATTAATATTTAAAATAAGTTGGTATAGAGTTAGAGACTAAAAATGAAGAAGGCTGGGTAAAATCAAATAGAAACTCAAGTATCTCCTTTAACTTCATATAAAAGAAAAATCTTTACTTTCACATTGCTCTCTTTTTGGGTATTTTCTGAAATGGTTTTTACAGTTTTTTCCAGTACTTATGTTCTACCTCAAAATTGCTATGATGCATTCACAAAAATATCAAATCTAAATTTCTGCTTCTAGAATTTAGGTTATTTTTTGTATATGTTATTTCTCAATAGCCAATGGTAATGCTATGAAAATTCCAAAATCTTTTACCATCACTTATTTGAATAAATGCTTTTCTTTGCTACATAAAACTGAGTGACTTACAGAATCCTACATTTACTATCTAAAAAATTTTTCCTTTATCAAATTTTTCTTCTTTTTAAATACTGTTTTAATTATTTTTGTAATGTTTTATATTCTTACTGTTTTTCTTACAATTTAAAAAGGATTTTTCTTACTATTTAAAAAAATTTTTAATGCTTCTTTCCATTAGAAAGATGAACAGATTATAGAGATGTATGTAATATAGAAGAGAATTAAAAAGGAAGTAATTTATGGAGAGTAGTACTGGATATACTGCTTGACGCAAGAGTATCACATGCTATATGATTCGCATACATGGAATCAGCAGAAATGCAGCAGGCATAGGACAGAGTGATATAATAGTATGCCTTTGTGTTGGCAACCCAGATACCAAAATCAGCTTTGAGTCATGTTTTTGATTTACTCAAAATGATGAATGATGTTTCTTTAGATAGAACTCTTGAACAAAACAAAGTACAGTTCATGCTTGATTTGCATGGTACTTGATTCCTAGAAAATTCAGAGTATAATGAAAATGTTTAAAAATGTTTAAATGTAAAAAATAACTAGAATCTAGGCCCAAATAATAAACAGGATTTCACCTGTTCATCTGTACAATGTCAGTGCAAAATCCTGCAGGATATGAGACAGTTCTTCATTTCACAGGAATATCTAACCTGTCGCAGAACATCTGAAATCCCTGACCTCTGCCCTCCAAATGCCAGTACTGACTCCCATTATTCATGACAGCCAAAAATTCCCTTACAGATTTTCAAAGTACCCCCTAGAGAGCGGTACCAACCCCACTGAGAATCTTTGTCTTTGATATTTTGTATACCCTATTGCTCACCTTTAACACACTATGTTGAGCAAATCATTTCATTTAATGTTTGACCAGCTCTATTTCTGAGACATTAGGAATTAGAGAGTTTTCCTTTCCCTTTACAAGATACTGATTAAAAAGGAAGAAATGACAACGATTTTTTATTGTTTGGTATCATTATTAGATCTTAGACTTTGAAAAAAGTTTAATGTATCTGATATTTGTCTCTCAGTTAACCTGTTAATAACACTGAACGAGGTTCTTACACTGTCATAGCATTTTTATAAAAGCTAGGAAAATGATTGATAAACAAAACCTCTTCTGTTTTTACTTCAAGATTTTCTCCCTTTCTCTTTTAAATATCATGTTGTTTAATAAATATTAAACTGATACAAAGGAACTGGTGAAACATTTGGTTCTAGCTTTGTTTATACTGGCTATGTTTTTATCAAGTAGTATTCATAAGAAACCTTGTAGAAAACAGAGCTGTATCTTAACTGGTGGTTCTTGATCCCAGTTTTGCAGGCAACTTTGAGAGAAGAGAAGAAACTTCGAGTTGAAAATGCTAAATTGAAGAAAGAAATTGAAGGATTGAAACAAGAGCTAATTAAGGCAGAAATTCAAAATGGAGGTGATTAATCATAGAAATGATAGGTTGATTCATAACAATAATTATTACATGCTTTATTAAGTTGGGTTTTACGCTTGATTACTCGTCTCATCCTCAGAACTGCCCTTCTCATGCATTTATCCTCTTACATTGAAGAGAACATACAGACTTAGAAAAGGCAGATAGATGATCTTGCCTAAGATCATGCAAAAAGTGCCAAAATTGGAGTTTACAGAGCTGCACTCTTAATCTCTGTTGTGATCATCACTGATCCCCTGTTAAACTTGATCATCACTATTCCCGATTGAGTAGAGTTGAAAATAAGCCATGATAGTATTTAGTTAACATTTATTAAGTTTTGCTGTATGCCAGGCACTACCAAGTGGTTCATATACGTTACGTATTTTATCCTTAAAATCTTATGTACACAGATATTCTTGTTTTATACATTGACGCTTAGAGATGTAATTTGCCTGAAATCGAATATCCAAATCAGCAGATATTTATCATTTCACCTGGTATGTTGTAAATGAAATGAAAGTTTTTATTGAATTATTTTAAAAGTGCCTCAGTTCAGTTCAGTTCAGTCGCTCAGCCGTGTCCGACTCTTTGCGACCCCATGAATCGCAGTACACCAGGCCTCCCTGTCCATCACCAACTCCCGGAGTTCACCCAAACTCACGTGCATCCAGTCAGTGATGCCATCCAGTCATCTCGTCCTCTGTTGTCCCCTTCTCCTCCTGCCCCCAATCCCTCCCAGCATCAGGGTCTTGTCCAGTGAGTCAACTCTTCGCATGAAGTATTGGAGTTTCAGCTTTAGCATCAGCCCTTCCAATTAACACCGAGAACTGATCTTTAGGATGGACTGGTTGGATCTCCTTGCAGTCCAAGGGACTCTCAGGAGTCTTCTCCAACACCACAGTTCAGAAGCATCAATTCTTCGGCGCTCAGCTTTCTTCACAGTCCAACTCTCACATCCATACATGACCACTGGAGAAACCATAGCCTTGACTAGATGGACCTTTGTTGGCAAAGTAATATTTCTGCTTTTGAATATGCTATCTAGGTTGCTCATAACTTTCCTTCCAAGGAGTAAGTGTCTTTTAATTTCATGGCTGCAGTCACCATCTGCAGTGATTTTGGAGGCCCCCAAAAAAGTCTGACACTGTTTCCAGTTTCATCTATTTCCCATGAAGTGATGGGACCAGATGCCATGATCTTAGTTTTCTGAATGTTGAGCTTTAAGCCAACTTTTTCACTCTCCTCTTTCACTTTCATCAAGAGGCTTTTTAGTTCCTCTTTATTTTCTGCCATAAGGGTGGTGTCATCTGCATATCTGAGGTTATTGATATTTCTCCTGTCGGTCTTGATTCCAGCTTGTGCTTCTTCCAAGCCCAGCGTTTCTCGTGATGTACTCTGCATAGAAGTTAAATAAGCAAGGTGGCAATATACAGCATTTTCCTATTTGGAACCAGTCTGTTGTTCCATGTCCAGTTCTAACTGTTGCTTCCTGACCTGCATACAGGTTTCTCAAGAAGCAGGTCAGGTGGTCTGGTATTCCCATCTCTTTCAGAATTTTCCACAGTTTATTGTGATCCAGAGTCAAAGGCTTTGGCATAATCAATAAAGCAGAAATAGATGTTTTTCTGGAACTCTTGCTTTTTCCATGATCCAGCGGATGTTGGCAGTTTGATCTCTGGTTCCTCTGCCTTTTCTAAAACCAGCTTGAACATCTGGAAGTTCATGGTTCATGTATTGCTGAAGCCTGGCTTGGAGAATTTTGAGCATTACTTTACTAGCATGTGAGATGAGTGCAATTGTGCGGTAATTTGAGCATTGTTTGGCATTGCCTTTCTTTGGGATTGGAATGAAAACTGACCTTTGCCAGTCCTATTCGGCCATAAAAAAGCATGAAATTTTTCCATTTGCAGCAACATGGGTGGACTAAGGCAGGGTGTCATGCCAAGTGAAATAAGTCAGACAGATAAAGTCAAATACATATAGATGGAATCTAAAATTACAACAAACTAGTGAATACAATAAAAAACAAAGCTGATTCATAGATGTAGGGAACAAAACAGTGGTTTTCACTGGAGAGAGGGAAAAGGGGTGCAATATTGGAGTTGGAGGTTAAGAGGTACAAATAGTTGTGTATTAGATAAGCTACAAGGATATATTATCCATCATGGGGAATATAGGCAATATTTTATAATAACTAAATAGAGTATCACATTTAAAATTGTTAATCATTATATTGAATACCTATAACATTATATATCAACTGTATTCATTTCAGAATAGTTTATGATTCACAGTTTCATAGTTTTCAGTCATGAAAACTATAAATGACATTTCATTTTCTTGAAATGAAACTGTTTGTTTAACATAAGTGACATTTCATTTTCTTTGTCAGTAAAACAAATACCATTTCCATCTGGTACTCCACTAAAAACGGATTCTACAGTTTCTGAAAATGAGATGCAATCTATACCAGTAACAACCATATCTTCTGGTGCTAAAGAGCAAGTAAAAGGAGGAGGAGAAGAAGAAAAGAAGATGAAAGAGAAAGCTGAAAAGAAAGGTACTTTTTAACAGTTAAATTTGTTTGGCACTTGACTAGTTTACCAAATGTCAACATTTTTCATAACAGTGTCAAGAAGAAAGTTCAAACTTCTATGAATTAGAATAAAGCTTAAGAACAGTAGGATAGTGGAACGTGAAAGGTGGGCCCTCAAGGGTTGTAAAGGTTGACCAGGTTGACAGGGTAAGAGCATGACTTGAGGTAGAGGGACTAGCATAACTCAAACCAGAAAGGAGAGAACCACATGCAGTTTGGTACGACTGAATTTGAATGTATTTGTAGGGAACAGTTTCAGAGAAATCACAGGCAGAAAGTTAGCTTAGAAGCAGTCATGAAGATAAGAAAGCAATATTCCAGTCAAAGTAGAATGTCTGAATTAGCGTTGGGGAGTTAAAGTTTTAGGAATCCGTAAGAACTGAAGTAGAGAGTATATCACTGTCCACTTAGACAATTAGAGTAGAAATCTTGCAGTCAACCTTAACTTGTCACTGTTCCTCAATTTTTTTATCTAATTGACTGCCAAAACGTGTACAGTCATATCTCAGGGATATTGCAGATTCATTTCCAGACCATCAAAATAAAGCAGATAGCACAAGAAAGCAAGTCACAAGAATTTTTTGGTTTCCCAGTATATATGAAAGTTATGCTTACACTGTACTGTGGTCTCTTAAGTGGTCAATAGCAGTATACCTAAAAAAAAAAAAAAAAACTGTACATACCTTAATTAAAAATACTGTATTGCTAAAACCTGCTAACCATCACCTGAACCTTTAGCAAGTCATAATCTTTTTGATGGAGGAGAGTCTTTTTCAGTGTTGATGGCTGCTGACTGATCAAGCTTATGGTTGCTGATGGTTGACTGGCTGTGGCAGTTTTTTAAAATAAGACAACAATGAAGTTTGCTGTATTGGTTGAATCTTCCTCACAAACTATTTTTCTGTAGCACATAATTCTGTTTGATAGCATTTTACCCACAGTAGAACTTCTTCCCAAATTTGAGTCAGTCTTCTCAAACCCTGCCAACTGCTTTATCAGCCAGATTTATGTAATGTCCTGAATCCTTTGTTACATTTCAGCAAAATTCACAGCCTCTTCACTAGGAGTTGATCCCATGTCAAGAAACGACTTTCTTTGTACCTTCATTAGAAGCAATTCCTTATTCACTAATATTTTATCATGAGATTACAGCAGTTTAGTCACATCTTTAGGCTCCATTTGTAATTCTAGATCTCTTGCTAAATCTGCAGTTTCTTCCTCCACTGAAATCTAGAACTCCTCAAAATTATACATGAGGGTGGGAATTGACTTCTTCCCAACTCCTGTTAATGTTGATATTTGACCTCTTTCCATGAATTCATAATGACATCTCAAATGGTGAATCATCTCCAGAAGGTTTTCAATCTACTTTGCGTCATTCTGTTGGAGAAATTACTCTATGTGGCAGCTATAGGTTTAAAAAGTGTCCTTCTTAAGAATAAGACTTGAAAGTCAAATTTATTGATCCATGGGCTGTAGAATAGATGTTGTATTAACAGACATGAAAACAAGCTTAATCTCATTTCACATCTTTATTAGAGCTCTTGGGTGACCAGGTGGATTGCCAGTGAGCAGTAACATTTTGAAAGAAGTCCTTGTGAGGTGAAAGTCTCTCAACAGTGGACTTAAAATATTTTGTAAACCATGTTGTAAACAGATGTACTGCCATCTGTTCACAGGTTTTGTTGTTCGATTTATAGAGCACAAGCAGAATAGATTTAGTGTCATTCTTAGGGGCCAAAGGATTTTCAGAATGGTAAATGAGCCTTGGCTTCAACTTAAGGTCACCAGCTGCATTACCCCTAACAAGAGAGTCAGCCTGTCCTTTGAAGCCAGGCATTGACTTCTCCTCTCTAACTATGGAAGTCTTAGGTGGTGTCTTCTTATGATAGAAGGCTTATAATTTTTATCTACATTGAAAATCTGTTGTAGCCACTTCATTAATTATCTTAACTAGACCTGAATTGCAGCTTTTACATCGCTTGCTGCTTCACCTTGAATTTTTATGTTATGAAGACAACTTGTATCCTTCAATCTCATGAACCAAGTGCTGCTAGCTTTAACCTTTTGTTTTTGCAGAGTCTTATCTCTATCAGCCTTCACACAGCTGAAGAGAATTAAGGCTTGGCTCTTGGTTAGGCTTTGGCTTAAAGGAATATGTCTGGTTTCCTCTTCTCTCCAGACCATTAAAGCTTTCTCCATATTATCAACATGACTGTTTTGCTTTCTTATCATTTATGTCTTTTCTGGAGTAGCACTTTTCGTTTTCTTCAACAACTTTTTTCTTTGCATTCACAACTTGGCTGTTTGGCACAAAAGATCCAGCTTTTGGCCTGTGTTGGGTTTCACCATGCCTGCCTCACTAAGCTTAATCATTCCTAGCTTTTAAATGTGAAGAGTATGTGACTTTTCCTTTCACTTGATCACTTATTAAAGGCCATTGTAGGGTTCTTTTTTTTTTTAATGACAAAGAGTTTTAAAGTTTTCTTGTTGCTTTTACACTTCAGAGTCTTGTATTGATGCCCTGGTCATATCTTTATGTAACAAAAACATAAACATTTAAACTCATTTTTGGTATTATTGGACCATAATGTTCTAAGAGAGTTCTGTCCAATAGATATATAACATGAAGTGTATATATAGTTTAATGTTTCTGAGCAATCTCATTAATATAAAAAGCAAGTGAAATTAATTCTAATAATATGTTGTAACCTAATACACTGAAAATATTATTTGAACATGTAACCAAAATAGAAGTTATAAATGAGATAGCTGCATTCTCTTTCTTCATTGTAGGGTTCTTAATTGGCTTAATTTTGGCCAGAGGAACAGGAGAGAGACAGATGGGTTGGTTGATGGTCAAACAGTCAGAACACACACAGTTATTAAGTTTAGCCTTTTATATGGGCATGGTTTATGGTACCCCAAAGCATTTACAGTAGTGACATTAAAGATCTCAGACCACAGATCACCGTGACAAATATAATAATGAAAAAATTTGAAATATTTTAAGGATTACCAGAATTTGACACCAAGACACAACGTGACAAATGCTGCTGAAAGAACGATGTCAAGAAAGTTGCTTGATGCAGAGTTGCTACAAACCTTCCATTTGTAAATAATGCAGTTATCTGCAAAGCAGAATAAAGGGAAGCACAATAAAATCAGCTTTGGCTGTAATTCCTCCCACCAAAACCTATCTGGAGCCCAGTTCTGTGCTGCAATTTTATAGGTGCTACCAGGTAATTCAGGCTTCCCAATAGCTCAGTGGTAAAGAATTCACCTGCCAATATAGGAGACAGAGGAGATGCAGGTTTGATCCCTGGGTTGGGAAGATCCCTTGAGGAAGAAGTGGCAGCCCACTCTAGTGTTCTTGCCTGGAAAATGCCATGGACAGTAGAGCCTGGTGGGTTACAGTGCATCGGATCACTAAGAGTCTGGCACACCTGAAGCGACTTAGTACCTTGTGACACCAGGTAGTCCAGGTTCTCGTGATCTCATCTGAATTAATGTTAAAGCCTCGTGTTTTCTAGTTTGTCCTTACCTGGCCGCTAAAGCTATTTTTTTAATCATAAATCTGACTCCTTATTTTAACTTTCCTTTATTCCTTTCTGGACTTCATTTTCCCAAATGTCAAAAAATATGTTTTCATCATTCATTACACATGCCTCTCATGGTACTTAAACTCTTCAAATTATTTTGGAAAATATAAAAGGGCTGAGGGATTCGTAAACCTATCTAAGCCATTTTAGCACCTAACTCTTGTCCATTCCTTTTGATAAGCATGAATACTTCTAGGTGTTGTGCATCCTCTTCTACATCGCTTCACCACTAGGTGGTATGGTTACAAAGGAAGCAAGTCAGACTGATTCTTTCTTTTTATGAATTTTATTAAGTAGGCACAAAACATTCATGCAACCTGTTTTTATAAGTTTAGTAAAAAGTCCATCCTCAAAGAGGATGCAGTATTGTGGCCACAAGATCAGTCAGTCTTGTGGTTAAATGAGACAACAAAGTCTTGCTTTTGAGGAGGGAGCATCCAAGACCAAATGGAGATCTAGGTCTTGAATACCTGTGTTCAGTAGAACTTTCTGTTCTGTATAGCTGGGTTATCCGACACAGTAGACATAGCCATGTGTGGCTGCTAAATGGTTAAAAACGTGTCTAGTATGACTAAAGAACTGTGTTTTAAATTATTTTAAATGTTAAAAATCGTATGGAGTCAGCAACTGCTGTCTTGGACAGTGCTGGAATAGAGGACTGTTTCGTCTATGTTGACTGCCAAGATTGCCAAAATTCTGCTCTCGCAAGGGCTGTGGGACACATACAGTCTTTCTATACTACACTTACGAGCATTACTCATTTGTTAATGAAACATTTCTAAAGTCTCTTTATGATGACTAACAAAATTCTTGGTATGGAATTTCATATTTACAATCACCAGTGTATGTAAATCCCTGAAAAAGGTATTTCAAATGCCTAAAGTTTTAAAATTCATGAATATAGCTATATCATATTGTTACAGTAGTATGTATGTTGTTCAGTCACCTACATGTGTCCAACTGTCTGTGACCCCATGGACTGTAGCTTGGCAGGCTCCTCTTGTCTTTGGGGTTCTTCAGTAAAGAATACTGGAGTGGGTTGCCATATGTAGTGTTTTAAATACATAGTTTATCACTCAAAAATAACTATTAAGATTTTTGTAGTAATTATATATATATTTCTTTATCATTAGGGCTCTTAACTATTTTTAAAAAATCTTTGCTGATATGTTACATGAAAAGTGGTATTTTTAAAAAATTTGCTAATGAGACTAAAAATTTGTCATTTATTTTGAACTAGCTGTACTTTCTCTTTTATAAGCAATCTTTGTGAAAATTGTGAATGTCTTTTATGCAAAATCATCTGTTCCCACTCCAGACAGAATTACTCTTCCCTGTGCTTCTGTATTTCTTTTTATTTTGTAATATTTATCACATGTTCATTATGTATATCTGTCTTTTTTTTCTTTAATATTATTGATGGCCACACTGGGTCTTCAGTGCAGGCTCTTCTCTATTGTGGCAAGTGGTCACTGCTCTCCAGTTTTGGTGCACTGGCGTCCCACTGAAGTGGCTTCTCGTTGCAGAGCATGGGCCCTAGGACACTCAAGACTTCAGTAGTTGCAGCTTGCGGGCTCAGTGGTTGCGGCTCCAGGGCGCAGGCTCAGTAGTAGGGCACAGGCTCAATAGTTGTGGCGTACAAGCTTAGCTGCTTCACCACATGTAGAATCTTCCTGGATCGCGGGGATCAAACCCGCATCTCCTGCAATGGCAGGTGGATCCTTTTCCACTGAGCCACCAGGGGAGTCCACATCTGTCTCTCTTATAAGAGATTTTTAGTGCCTGGCTAGTGTAGGCCACTCGTCTTACTTTTTTCAGTGCCTTATATCTCAGTAAATATTTATCCAAAGATGGAACAAAGTAGTTAAGAAACAATGCTTTCAAGTCATAACAGCTTATGTCCTACAGATTAGGAGGTAGTTTTGTCTTACTCTTTTTTTTTGCCAGAGAACATAAACTTTAGGAATTTGAACTGTATTCAGGTTGAATTTTGACTTAATGGCTAAAGTGATCTTATGCTTATAAGAGTTATATTATCAGCATGTAAATAAAAGTAGAATTTTGAAAACGTAATCAGAATAAAATGTTTTCTTCCACTCAAATAGTTTCTGTAGACAAATCTAAAGTCCTAATAAGTCTTCAGAGGAGTATAAGAAATGGAGAAATTCATTGTGTATTTACTGGTATGTTTAAGTGGTGAGAGACACATTTTATCAGAGAAATTGTATTTGATTGTAGTTCATGCTGTCAGTTGGCTACTTATGATATTCTTTCTAAAGAATTTTTCACTCTTGTAGAGTCACAGTAAATCTAAAAGGATTTTTTCCTCTCTGTTTCAGGAAAAGGGAAATTTTTTCGGTAGAGGGTTATTTACAGACTATAAAGTCTCTGTTACAATTATTCCACTCTGCCAGAGTACCAAAGCATGCATAGACAGTATGTAAAGTAATGAACATAATTTTGTTCTAGTAAAACTATTTCACAGGCAGCAGGCTGGATTTGACCTTGAGCCATAGATTACCAACATCTGCTCTGTGTCTTTAACTAGAGATATAGACAGTTCAACAGAGAAATAGCCTAAAGGGGATTCAAGATGTTGTGACATGGATAATTCTTTCCTTTGTTACTTAAATGAAGATAGAAGATAAACCCTCATTTTTTTTTTTCTTTTAAACTCATCAGAATCAGTACTGTGGAGATTTTAATACTATATTTTTGTTTTACTTCTGAAGCTTACCCTTTGTAACTATTTTTTAGGAGAGAAAAAGGAGAAAAAACAGCAACCAGTAGCAGGAAGTGCTGACTCTAAGCCTGTTGATGTTTCCCGTCTGGATCTTCGAATTGGTTGTATCATCACTGCTAGAAAACACCCTGATGCAGATTCTTTGTATGTAGAAGAAGTAGATGTTGGAGAAACAGCCCCAAGAACGGTGGTCAGTGGCCTGGTGAATCATGTTCCTCTTGAACAGGTAATCTATGTAGCTAAAATCATTTCTACATATGCTTTTCCGTGTCAATCCCTCTTTCTTAATGTTTTTTCATGTAATTTTATATCAGACCACACAACATGAGTTAATATTGATTAATTCAGTTGATGATTTTAATATGATAAGTCCATCAAAAAGTGCCCAGAAATACCAAAAACTTGCCAAAGATCTGTAAATTAAGATCAAAGTCATGACCATAGAAAGAAGAAATGATGTATTATTTTTTTCTCAGTTTTTGAAAGTATTTTTAGTTAGTTACTTTATCATCACTGTTCCATCATGGAATTTTATTCCCTGATTTTAATTTTAAAATCACCATTATATAAGCTCAGAATGCACCAATCTAGACTTGAGAAAACAAGTCTTATATCTTTATAACTCAAGTATTTTCATACTGGAAGAAGAAAGAGGAGAGGGAATTTTGAAGATTGAACTTGAACTTTTTAATGGTATTCCTTTATTCATTAAAAATAGCATGTTTTAAAATTTTATTATTTAGGTATTTATATGTATTTCCAATGTCAGACATTAATAATTTATAACTTGCTCTCTCTAGACATCTTCTATAGAAATTTGCATCATCTACCTATTTCCTCTGCTCCGTGGTGCTTCAGAGATACTGCAAAGATCATAGTCTTCCACATTAAAATAGTTCTGCCTCTCGGTTCTTTGCCAGCCCTGTTGCTGATTGACTTTGTGAACTTGCACAAGTCCCTACGTTAATTCATTCTTATTTTTAGATGCTGATATTTACTGTGAATCTGCACTGTGCCAGGAACTGTTGTAGGCAAGTGAATAGAAAGAAAGAAAAATATGTAGATAGATGAATGATAGATTTGTTTAAAAAAAAAAAAAAACCTGGGATTTCCCTGGTGGTCCAGTAGTTGAGAATCTGCCTTTCAATGCAGGGGATGTAGGTTTGTTCCCTGGTTGAGGATCTAAGATCCCACATCCATGGGGCAATTAGAAAGAACTCTGTGTGTAGCAGCTACTAAACTTGTGTGCTCTAAAGATAGCATGCCACAGCTAAGAGCCTGCATGCCAATAATTAAATAAACAAAAGCCCCTGCCTTTCTGAAGCTCATATCTGGGAGATCAGAACTTCCATGATACACAGTGTGTGAATATCAGGAAAAAAATAAAGTAAGGAAAGAATCTAGAAAGTCCTGAAGCTAGGGGAAAAAAGTGGCCAGGGAAGAGCAAAGTGGTATTTAAGTAAAGGTCTAAGAAAATGAAGAAAACAAATAGTTCTGCTCTTATGGAATAGCATTTTCAGGCAGCCCTGAATCAGATGTTATCCTGGGAATCTTCAAAGAACAGCAGGAAGCCAGTGTCATTGTAGCAGACTAAATAACGGGAAATGTGATGGGAGATGAAGTCAGATAAGGATGCCAAATGCTGTAGCGTCCTAGAGATCATTGTAAAGACTGTGGCTTTTTCTCTGAGTGAGATGAAAGCCACTGGAGGATTTTTGAGCTAAGGGATAATATGGTCTGTCTCACATATATAATAGTATCATCTGGTTGCTTTGTTGAGGTAAGAAAAATGGAATTAAGGAGATCAGTGAAGAAATTTCTCTTATCTATGAAAAAAGATAGACGACACTGGTGTGTGCTTTTTCTTTTTAACATTCATTTTATATAGGACCAGGACCCTCTCATAACAACTTATGAAGTTAGGTTCATAAGGAACCCTGGAGAAAGAACCAATTGATCTTGAGCCAGCTCAAATTTGAAAAACTCCTCCTCATTGGGGCTTCAACTTTTTTTGTTCTCCTAAGTTACAGACTAGTTCTTCTTTTCCGAAAGCTGTCATTCACAGCCATATGCAAAGTATTTATATACATATCTGAATCTAACCATCAAGTCAGTGCTAGTCAGCAGTGTATAAAGTAACTGCATTTAGCTTCCTAAAACTGTATACCAAATTTTGTACATTTGTTTATTTTTCTAAGGTAAAAGTCTACAGGCTATCATCTGATTCTTAACAGACTGCATCTAGCTAACCCTGTTGTTTTTTTGGACATATTTGGTGTAACTTTTTTTTATTAAGTTCCCATATATGTGGCATCTTAAAGTTATTTAATGTCTGAAGAGAATAAGAATTCATGAAGATCACCAAAAAAGGGGACTTTTCCATTTGAACCTTAGGTTCATTTTTTTAAAATCTTAGAACGTGGGGGTAAATTTGTACATAATATTTATTTATAAAACCATCTTTCATCTAGAATGTGTCCTGTTCCCACATGCAGTGACCCTTCTTGAATGTTATTTTATTTTAAACCTACTGAAAGAATTTAAACAACTGTGTCCCTTATTTTTGCTCATTGACGAAAAAGTTGAGACTTCAACTCTTGAAGTTTAAAGAAATTGTTGTTTACTTCTGAACAAATTATAGAAATAGCTATCGTTTGTTGTGCTGTGCATAAAGCTTAAATTAAGTGATCAGTACTTTTTAATTTAGGAAATGAATCTTGGATAGTATTGAAAATGATCAAACATGTAGGGGAAAAATGTGCATTTATTTTAGTGCTGTTGCTAAGCTAAATGCTTTATATATATGTTGTGATTTAATCCTTGTGGTGTCTTTATATCATTTCCCTCATTTTGTGAGGAAACAGGGAGATCAACTTTATGAGTCTCATTGCTAGTACATGAGAACCAGCAATGAAATTTAAAACCAAATCTGTTTCACTCAGTCATTTCTTTATTTTTAAGTGAAATATTATTGCCTCTGCTGTTTGATCTATAATGTATTGTCAGTTTGTAGAATTTTATTTTATTTTTTTCATATTGATATAAGGCTTAACAACGTAAAAGATTTTGGACACAGATAAGGATAAAACAGCCACAAAAATAGAACATTTGATATTTAGCATATTAGAAGTACCTTAATGTATTCTAGATAAAATTATTCTAAATCTTTGTACATCTTTAATCATCAATGTGTATTTCACACAGATGCAAAATCGGATGGTGGTTTTACTTTGTAACCTGAAACCTGCAAAGATGAGGGGAGTAGTATCTCAGGCAATGGTGATGTGTGCAAGTTCACCAGAGAAAGTGGAAATCTTGGCACCTCCTGATGGATCTGTTCCTGGGGACAGAATTACTTTTGATGCTTTCCCTGGTAAGTATTTATTAGTTACTGTTTGTAATTTGGGAATCATGGTTCTGAAAACTATTTTGGAACGTTTTAATTTAAGACCACTCCTCTATATGACTTGTAAGACTTTACACTAAATGACCATTGTTAGTGATATTATTGTTAATTGAGATTGACATAAGATGGTACATTAAGCACAACTGTCTAATTACTCCTTCCCCATGAACACTCAAATTGCATAAAACACCAGAGAGATTGTACCCTAAGTGAAATACTAATTTTGATACCTACATAACAGAAGAGTGTGATATGGATAGAGAACCAGTTAATGTGCTACAAAATCATTTAAGCGTAGATTATCTCAGAATGCAACATAGAAAGATGAAGAGATGAAAAGTTCAGACAAGGAGCCGAAACTGTATAATTCTCAAAGTCAACCTAGTAATATACTTGCATATGCTTTTACTACCTTTAGGATTAGAGGAAATCTCTAAGGTGAAATTCATATTTTTTTAATAATCTAAAAGGAAGGTTCATTTCATATTGTTTCTTCTCTCTAGTAAAGTGCTCCTAAGACAGATGAAGCTTCCTAATATGTGAGAAAGCTTCCTAATATCTGAGAAAAAAAATTCTTCAAATAGGTCTTTGGAAGCAGTAAAGAAAGCTTGGCAGATGTAGAATAAACATTCCTTTCATAAAAGTGGAAGACCTCTTAAGAGGAAAAACAGAAATTAAAAGACTATATTGCCTTTTGGTCACAATCACCACTGCTTACCGGGAAATCAAAACACTTCCCTAAACGTTATGCTTTTGGTTAGGATGTCATGTTTATACCTGACAAACCTGAAATTCTGTTTTTCTAAATTGGAATGGAATGAAAATAAAAGTGAACTTTTTCTTTTAAGATTCAGCATACACTGAAGGAAAAAAAACTCTTGGTTTGTCTTTTCAGATTAATATTTGCCTTCCTTTTTACTTAAATACTTAAGATGAGTGCATTTTAAGTTTTATTTTTCTATATAAATTAAGTCGGATATTTAGAACTGGAAGAAATCATTTATTTTAACCCACTATTTTACAAATTTAGAAACCAAGACCCAATAGAACTTAGCTACCTACTTAAGATTTGTAGAAAGATCAAAAAATAGATGTGCCTGAATCTCAAATATTACCAGCATTTTCGTTGGTGGATCATTGGCTTGCTATGAAATCATATGGACTGTTTAATCAGAGAAGGCTTATAGTTCTTTTATTTCTATGACAGCTTTCATTCCCCTTACCTTATAAAGAATTAACAGGTAAATGTTTCAGCATTTGAATCAGTTGTTATTATCTGGACATTACCGTTAAGTAGTGTGGAGTTTTTCTAAGATATTCAGTGACTTAACATTAGAGATGCTAATAGTCCAGAGTGGATTTCTTGCCTTTACCATATTTTTTAATCTTTCAATCTGTTTGGCTGTTGGTGTGTGTTTATATCTACATCATTGCAGTCTAAAATTCCTTTCATATTCATAGTTTCTCCTTGTGCTTTAGTAAATGAATATGTAGATAACATATAAAAAATTTTCTAAAGTGAAAGGGAAAAACCTAATGTTTAAGTGGCCCATGCAGTTGTTTGAATTATACTCTTATAAAATGCTTAACCAAACTGAACAGCATCAAATAGTTGATAAACTTGGGGACGTGGGGTCTGTTAATTCTCATCCTGCTTATGCATATCAGTTACTGCTTCTGTAGCAGTAAATCTGAAAGGAAATAACAGTTAATACTATTTATGCAACAGATGATTAGTCTTACTGTATTTTTTTTCTTTTCCCAGAGAGAGCCATGATTTATCTGTACTTTATTTTTCAGCATATGTTTTACATTTTAAAGCTTAAGGTGTCTGCTGGTACATTTCGATGTTCATTTGATGTGCTCAGTGTCTAGAGATTTACATTTCATGTTATAGTAAGTGTGGTATAGAAATTGCATTTGGGGCTCAAGCCTTTGAATAACGATTTTTCAACTATAAAACTATTGCTTCCATAAAGTTTAGAAGATGCCACATAATATATTTATAATAATGGCTCAAACCCCTACCCACTCCTTCTTTAGTCTTAAATCCTGTAAAGCCATAAATTATTTCAATATCTAGTCCCTAAAGTATCAACGAAAAATAACTTGAACACAATATTACAGCAAGAAGGCAAAGACATTGACACTCCCTTCTCTTTCTTTTCCTTTTTTTTTTTTTTTTGAGGATGCACTGGATTTAGTCTGATAATAAATGGAAATTTGCATTCAGACTTTTCTGAGATCATGATTATTCCTGTTAGTTTTGAGTCTTATTAATAAATCTGAGTTGATGGTTAATCTCAAAGCATGTATAAATGCAAGACTCTTAAGCTTTTGGACCCAGTTACTCTTTAAAAATGGGGTGTTTTTTTGGTATTGAGTGGTATGAGTTTTTTATATATTTTAGATATCAGCACCTTATCAGCCAAATTGTTTGCAAGGTTCTTCTCTCATTCAGCTGGTTTTCTTTCAATCTCACCAAGTAGAATGGGCAGCAGATAAAATTCAGAGTAGTTATCATATTTAGCTAGATACACTTAAGTTATTTCCAGTACTGTAGGAAATCTTTAAGTACTGTAGCAGCAATTTAGTCATTTTTTGTTGAAACATATAGTAAAGCATAAGCTGCTTCTGCCATGTATAAAAATGCAGCACATCAAATTATGCTCTCATCTGTTCAAAATCTTTCTTTATATGTAGTGATAAAATGAGTATCTTGTAGTTTCCTTCTGATCATTTGGGGAATAAATTAGCTGTACAGCTGTTTCTTAAAAGAGTGAAAAATAATACCTTTAACATTCATAAGGAAATGACAAACTATTTTACCAATTAAGAATATAAAAAGTGCTGATGTCATAGAACTAAAGTGTTAAAAGTAAATATTTAGATTCTTATCAGGTCTAAAGATCAGAGATTGTATCTAGGATAATTCACTAGAAATCTCTGATGACAGTTTATTAATATGTTAGCTTTGTATTATTTTCCCTCTCCCAACAGGAGAGCCCGACAAGGAGCTGAATCCTAAGAAGAAGATTTGGGAACAGATCCAGCCTGATCTTTACACTAATGATGTATGCGTGGCTACATACAAAGGTGCTCCCTTTGAGGTGAAAGGGAAGGGAGTGTGTAGGGCTCAAACTATGGCCAACAGTGGAATAAAATAAAACACTTCAGTTTCTGAAATACATTAGAGAAAACAATAAAAAGAAATAACATTTGTCACTCATAGCTAAAATACAACTGGCTCATTTTTGTGGTTATTTCTCTTCTAGATTTGAGTAGTCTTTTACCTAATATGTATTGTTTTCTGTTGACTAGAGAAACAGTACATTTATACCTGTAGGTTTTGAGCCTACAAGGAGGAATTTGCCTGTTTCATGCTGATTGATTGTTCAGTGATTGTGTTGGCTAGCACATTGCTTTTTCTTTATACATTTAGAAAACTTCAGATTAACATTTAGTTTCTCATTTGTAGGCACATGTTGCTTGCAATTTGAAGCCCTCTTTTAGTATCTTTATTATAAATGTCTTCTCTTTAAAAAGACAAGTTAAAATTTCTGTCAGGCTTTTTAACTAATCATATTGTAATGGTATCGAAGATGACCATCTGTTGATTCTAAAGAGCCAAACAGCATAAAAGCTAGAAGACATGGCATTTGAACATTGTTGTTATTGTTTGCCAGAGTAACCCAGATTTGTATACTTACAGTGATTTTTTTTAAAAGACTGAAACTTCCAACTGTGTAGTGAACTTATTTTTTGCATCTATCAACATAATAAATAATAATAGTAATAAATCTTGACTGTCTAAAGAATAAACACATTTTAAAGTGTTGCTAATATAGATTCCATTAAATTGACCATTAAATAGTCCACTTTTTATTAGAGGTGACTTCAAAGATTCTTTAGATACCTAATAAAAGATTATTTATAGCTTTATCTTTAGAAGAACATTTAAGATTGACATCTTTTATTTTTTCATGTACCATCATACTAAATACATATGAAACACATTAAAAGAAATATATTTCAAGAATATATATTAAAATAAATTGTAGCCAAAAATTTAACGTGTAAGTTTAAGATGTCAAGTGCCTATTTTCTCTCATCTTTCAGATATTGTAGGAACAGGGAAAATTAACTTAGGCACTATGAACTTCAAGTACCCACCTTGAGATGATGACTTACCAAAAAAGAGAAACATTTATGGAGGTAGGAATATCTATTTTAAAAGAAAAATCACACACAGTATTTTAGCACTGTTGCTATTTGTAGTTTACAATAAGAAGGAAAGACAAAGCAAAAACATTTAAAAGAGTCCTGCATGCTGAGTTATAAAAAGTATCATTCATTTACGTCCATGGAGTTCTGGTAAGCTAAGATGTGTTACCATCATAGAAATTTTTATCTTCTTCATGAAAAACTGAATATTAACAGAATTATTAACATTTGTTGATAACTAAACACAAATGAATTTCCAAAGTTATTTTGTACTCAAGATACATTCTTTTGGGAAAAAGACTTCATGAATATTTTCTGATTTTTCCCAATTACATTACATTTCTATAAATCTAATACAATTTAAAGAATATTTCAACTATTTAGGTAGTTGAAATATTTGTTCTCAATTTTTTAAGTTACATGAAAGCATTATTCAGTCAAGTTACCCAGTTAACCCCATTCCGTTGTTATTTTTATGGAAAACAATTCTGTTTTACTTATGTTGCTGGAATGAGAGCTCTTAGAGAATCAATAAAAAATAACCCTTGTGGTCTCTGGCTGGTATTCAGCCCTTTAAGAATTTCAACAGTAGGAAATGGTATTAGGTCACAGACTAAACAGCTAGTGCCTCTTGGCATCTATTTATATATTGCAAACTAAGCCAGGAAAACAAAAGCTGACTTTCCCCCAAGATAATTTCTCATGCAGTGTTGACCCAGCATATCTTATAGTGAATATTGACAGGGCTAACTTTTTGGTTATGTAGAAATTCCATGTGTATTATTTATATAAGTCATTTTCAGGACATGTTAATATAAAATTGGATAAGGCAATGGCAACCCACCAGTACTCTTGCGTGGCAAACCCCATGAACGGAGGAGCCTGGTAGGCTGCAGTCCATGGGGTCGCTAGGAGTCGGACACTACCGAGCAACTTCACCTTCACTTTTCACTTTCATGCATTGGAGAAGGAAATGGCAACCCACTCCAGTGTTCTTGCCTGGAGAATCCCAGGGACAGGGGAGCCTGGTGGGCTGTCATCTATGGGGTCGCACAGAGTCGGACACGACTGAAGTGACTTAGCAGTAATATAAAATTGGAAATTTCCTTGCTTCTATGAAGAGCTTTAAGTGCTCTGTGGATACAAGAGCACTGTATCCACCAAACAGATAATTTATTGTTGCTTTCTAAAAAAAAATGTAAGTTATCATTTATACTATTTACAAAATATTCAGAGTAACTCACTGAAGTTTAATAGGCACATTAGCAAGTTGGACTTGTATTTATAACTCTCAGAGATGCTGACAATTCTGTAGATCTTAGTAATATTGGTTTTGAAACCAGATTACCTAGTTGATTCCAACTGTACAACTTAAATGCCTGTGTGATCTTGAACAACTGTTTAGCCTCTATAGAGCTTACTTTCCTCATCTGTAAAATGGGTATAATAATAGTACTTAGCTCATTGAGTTGTGAGGATATATATTATGTTATACAGAAACTAGTGTTCTCTCTCTTCTGTCCTGTTTCATGGTATCAGAGTTCCTGAGAGATTGAATTCTTGTTCAGAAGATTACTTGGTATATATGAAATGGACAGACCTTGTTATATATGAAATGAACAGACCTTGTCTTTCAATAGACCTGATTGTTCCTCTATATCAGATGTAGTATCTCTCCCCTTACTAGAGATATTATTTATGGAAACTTTTTCTTCTCTCCCTGCATTCCCACTGAAATCCCTGTTGTAGGTGTTTTGATGCTGGTCAGCCCTGTTCATTGATGCCTTTTCACTAGTTTAATGTAACTAAGTTTCAAATTGTTTTGCAATTTTTTTAGACTGGAAAGACAGTACATCTGTTAATTACTGTGTGTTAGTGTAACATAAATAAAAGCAATTGTCCTCTCAGGTTCTTGGTGGGTGGGGGAGCAACTCACTATTGCTCATGGCAAGGGTGTTAAAACGGGCATGCGTATACTCACTGAGTTTTCTAGGGAAGTTATATGTTGTACCTTTAAATATATAAGAATATGAAAGTGTACTGTGTTAGCTGTGTATTTTGACTACTTAAATTATGACACAAGTCCTGATTCTAAGTGTTGTGCAGTGGTGTGTAAACTAAAACTATCACCAAGATAAACTAGTGAAGCAAATTAATGTTAACTCATCTAACAGTAATATTGCTAATTGCTGTTTTGTAGAGAAAGCTTTGCCTTCCAAAATTTTACTTAAGGAAGACCTAAGGAAGACCTGTCCTTTTCTAACGAAAGTGAGAGGGGTGGTGGTGGTGGTGTAGTTAGTAACTCATGTCTGACTCTTGTGACCCCATGGACTGTAGCCTGTCTGGGATTTCCCAGGCAGGAGTAGTTGAGTTGGTTATAATTTCCTTCTCCAGATGATCATCCCAACCCAAGGATCGACTCTGGATCTCCTGCATTGCAGGCAGATTTTTTTCCCACTGAGCCCCCGGGGGAAGCCCAAATCTGTCTATTGTCATGGGTGTTATTAGAGAATTATATGTAAAAAAATTTAATCCTTCACAGCTAGCTCAGTACTTTCAACACATTGTGTCAGTTTTACTCGTATATTTTTTCTTTTTGCTGAGGAAGTGATTAGGAAGAATCACTTGGCAAAACTAGGCTGCTGCTGTTGGCGGCTGTTGCCTTTCTAAAGAACCATTTCGTGCCTTGATTCTGTAAACATGCTGCCACCAAGGGCGTGGTTCTGTGATGACGTCTGTCCCAGAAGTCTGCCTGTGAAGACATCACTCAGTTTAGAGCAATGAATAGGTTAGATAAAGTAGGTGTTTAAACCAGGACAACTTCTATAACGGTACACACTTGCAGTACTTTTTGCGTGATAACCCAAAGTTTTACGATGATAATGAAAGATAGTTGCTGATGGCTAATATGCCTCTGTAAAACTGGATCTTCAGATAGCAACTCTTTGGAATGAAAAAGAATTAGTAATTTATATATACATTGTTACTTATTGAACTTATGATTTTAACTTTGTGTGAGTTTTGGCAGAGATAATTCATAGGAGTATAAGAAAAAATTAGAGAAAGGACTCAAAACAATGAAATAATTGTTAGTTGAAAGTGAGCCATCTGGAATTTCAGCAGATTATTGTATATTTTATTTTTTCACCCTTATATATTCCCTTTTTTTTTCTTCCCTTTCCTTACTCCCACCTCCTTCCTAACATACCCTATTCCCAATTCTCTGGATTTTTGAGTAAAATATGTGTGTAAGTGTTATTTTGTATCTTCATCAACATCATTTCCTATCTGGCAGGCTATTGTCCTTAGCAACAGCAGCCGAAACAAGCCATGGGCTCAATAACTGCAGGAAAAAATAATAATCCTTTTAAATGAAAAGGCTGGCTACTACTCTTGACTTTCCTGTTGGCATAATGCATGTAGAATTGTTCAAGTACCAGTTACTAACGCCTGCTCATTTCTGCAATGGCATTGACATGATGAGCCTTCATATCAAGGCTGTGACAGAGTTTTACATTTGTTTCTGTAAATGGGCTCATTAGAGTATCATACATCCCAGGAGAGATGGGCTCTCGATATATGCATACACTTAAGTTTTCAGCTCTAAGATACTTGGCTGATACTTGTTAATTTAAAACCCACTCAACTTTTCATACCTGGGGAATTTGGAAAGAACAGTACAGAAGTCATCCAAAATCAACAACACAATTTGATTTCTCTTTGAAAAAGATTAATGAAAAATGCAAACCAAAAGTCACTTTTACTAAGTTTAACAAAAGAATGATTTTGGTAGAAATAACTCCATAACTTTCAGTTTTCATATAAAAGGATAACATTTTTTCTTAAAGCATATGAATTGATAATAAAAATTTTAGATGCTTGTGAAAGGAAACTTCTTAAAGTTTGAGTGAGAATCTGGGAAATAGCAGTGCCACTTAAAGCATTAGCCTTTTGTAAAAGAATTGTGATCTGCCTGAAAATCAGTAGAAAAAACCTAAGCAGGTTATCTTTTAGAAAGGCAGAGTGTAGATAAACAACTTAAAAAAGGAAATCTGAAATTACTAATTGAGTTAATGGTATCTAGATGAACAAACCTAGTAAGGGTCAGAGCTGGTGAGTTATTAGAGGTGAATTTCTAATTCCCTAGGATGGTAGGTACCAATGAGGTTGTAACCCCAGGTGCATAAAAATGTCAAGTATATTATCCTCCAGTAATCTAAAGTGTTCAAAGCACTTCCACATATAAAGTTTGGTAGAGATTTTCGTATTCCAAGTGAGAATAGCATACAGATGGCCACCTGGAGGGATGTGAGAAAAGATTACAAATTACAGAGTCTTAATAGGAAAGGTGACAACGTACTAAAGATGAACTTTGTAAACATCATTTATTTTACCTGGAGCAAATTCTGATCACATGGTGGTTTGATTGCAGTTATCTCCAGAAATGTGAAGTTTATGGGCTTCCCAAGTGGCTAAGCAATAAAGCATCCATCTGAACCAATGCAAGAGACATGGATTTGGTCCCTGGGTGGGAAAGATCCCCTAGAGAAGGAAATGGCAACCCACTCCAGTATTCTTGCCTGGAAATCCCATGAACAGAGGAGCTTGGTGGGCTACAATCTATGGGGTAGCAAAAGTAGGACATGACTTAGACTTAGCAACAAAAACAGTGGTAAGTTTATTCAGTGATACACATGTACTCTCATCCAGAAAAATCCAGTAGGCTTTAGGTGGCACAGCAGCCAGGTGTTTGCTTCAGTGTCTTGCTACTATGGTTTAACAACCCCAATACCAACTAAGCAATCATTTCCCTACATCCACTATGTTGATTATCATGAAGAGCTAGAATTGTTATTGCAGAGTGGTTCATGGAAGACCATATGTGTAACTAATGCCTCTGAGATGCTATGCTAGAATGCAGGTGTTTTAGGAAAATGCAGTAATTAGAAAGATGAGGGGAAGATGAGAGAAAAGAAAACAGTGGTAAGGAATGGACCGTCTAATATTTGTATATTAAGTGAGTAAAAGAGAGAATGTAAACGAATGCTCAATGTAAATGGCAAGAAAGGACTTTTGAAATATAAGGGGTGATCTGTAAGGGGAAATCTTGAATTAAATAATGAGCAAAATCTAGCAAGAAGGGGAAAGTAAAAAATTTACTGAGACTTCTTCCATAGGAAAAATGAGGTTAAGAGAAAAGGATAGGGAGGAAATGGACGTGCTCTGCTGCTGCTGCTGCTGCTAAGTCACGTCAGTCGTGTCCGACTCTGCGATCCCATGGACTGCAGCCCACCAGGCTCCTCCATCCATGGGATTTTCCAGGCAAGAGTACTGGAGGGAAGTGCTCTAAAGGTGGTTGAGGGGATAATGTATTGGGGATAGAGTTCTTAGGGAAACAGTTCTTTGTTACCAAACAATGGTAGAGAAGTACTTGATTCTGAATTCAGAGACAAATAATTCTTAATTGGTATAAATTAAGAGTAGAACTTCGTATTGAGAAGAAAAACTGAATAGCAACTTTATCAAATTGGCAAAACTAAGGAAAAGAAAAATGTAAGAAATTCAGTAATATTAAAATAATAAACATGGAGAAACATCTTGTATACTTGGGTGCAATCATTACAAAATGTCATTTTTAATATTTAAAATGTCATTTGTCATAAATACAGTGCAAAATAAGTTTTTTGAAATTAAAATGAGATCTAAAATAATATATATAAATGAATGACTGGGAGTAATCAGAAAATACGTTGAGGAAAGAACAAGGGAAACTTGCCCTCGTAGATATCAAGGAAGGATATAAAAATCATTTGAATTGAATCATTATGGTATTGATATAATATATAGCAAATAGATAATGGAAAAGAACTAAGAATATAGAGTAGATCTAGAAGTAAAGAAGATATATACCTATATACCCATTGGTAACCCATCAACAAGGAAATGAATCTAAAACCATTTTGTAGCATGTACATAGAAATGTATGACTAAATTCACGTTGGCTAAAGTTACCATAACCAAAACTGAAAGACAATAACAGAATTGAAAAACATTACAACATGAAAGACTGGGCCAATATCTGTAATACATGTAGATTTCTTCCTACTTACCAAGCAGGAAGTGTTAAAACATATTCAGTGACACTTGATGATAAGAAAGGATCATCAAGATAGGTATAGGGACTACGCGTATGGGAATTTACTGTGAGGGAGAAAGACTGGGCTCAACTCTGAATACAACATGGGCAGGTGGGAATTTATAGCCAAGGAACAGGCTGGGAAATTACCAAGAGGGAAATATTGAACACAAGGAAGGGTCAGAGTGTGTCTGGGTAAACCCACCCAACAGGGTCTTTGCTGAAGACAGACCAGGGTGATTAGACAAGGAACCTGATCAGATATTGTGGGTAGAGTTTGGTAACTGACTTGTTGGCAAGGTTCTTAACAAAACTATGTTAGGCACAGACGGGCCTAGAAAGTTCAGGAGCCTGACTGAAGTTTTTGTCAAGCAAAGAAACTTTGTGCGAAGTGATCGAATAGAAATGACAAAAAAGAAATAATGTGAAGAGGCAGTTCATAGAAGAGTAAATGACAAACCTGCTTATAAAAATGCTCTAATTAGATAGTAGTCTGGAGTATGCAAATTAAGGTAAGTGGTAAGCAAGGTATGATTTTGTTTACCGAGTTCATGTGTGAGATAATAACACTGATGACCTGAATATAGGAAAAGGGTTCTCAAATGCTGTTGTTGAAAATTAAGTTTGTTGCAACATTTATGAATAGAAACTGTGTAAGATATATTTTAAAAGATATATTAAAGTGTATATATGCTATAGCCTAAATCTCACTCTTAGGAATATAACTTACAGAAGAGAAATCAATATTAAATATGTACAGGATGACTTTGCATGGCAGAAAACTGGAATGCATATAAATGGAGAAATAGTTAACATAAATTTGTTACATATGCTCCCAGAAATGTACATCCTGCTATGCAGCCTTTAAAAACGGTGAGTTTAAGCTACATTTTGGAGTTGCAGGAATTTATATGAGGTGATGTTAAAAAAAAAAAAAGCAGTAGTATAGTATGAAAACTAAAAGCAACCCTATATTTGTTTATGTGTATGTGTATACTCTGTATGTATGTGATTATCTGGCCATGCAGAAAATATAATGTATACCATGCTTTTGTTGACCTATCTGTAATGGCTGATTTGCATGAAAAGGAGGAGAGGTAAAAGTTACCTGAAAAAAGCAAAATATAAGATTACTAAAGAAAGTCAAATATATAATATCATATTCAGGGATTTATGTAAAATATATGTATATATATGTATATACAAATTAAACTAATTCAGGGAAGAACATCTCAGAGGTCTTCCTCTTTGAAACTAGAAGACACAGCACTACTCCTGGCTCACAGATCTTGAATCCTTCGTGATTCTGCACCACATATCTCTCCTGAGGCTCACAAGTGTTTGTGTTCTGTGAAGAGTTATCTGACATCACATGCATGAAGAGTATGAAGGACTTCAAACATCTATTTCCCACTCTGTTCATGAGTCACTGCAGTTTCAACTTCTCGACCTCAAATCTGTTTCTTTGTCAGTGAGTCACCAACCCCTGGGGAAGTGTCGATTTTTGCTTAACTTACAAACTCAGCCTGATTGTTGATGTTCCCACTTCATAATCCTGGACCCACAACAATAGAAGGGGATCATGCAGAGAAATAGAGATGTTGTTTCAAGTTGGAACTTGTATTATTCTTTCTCCTAGAAGCACTTTATAGGTTTGTGTTAGAAGTTCAGGTAATATTAAACATTAAGTACATTTTTGAGGACTAGTCTGAGAGAATAACCACCAGCTGTAATCTTGTTTTTAGTGGAAAATAAAGTATAATGCACACTAAAAAAAGCCATTTACAAATTAACTTTATGCAAACAAACTGTAAATTGGAGACTATATTAGGAAAGAATCTTGTAAATGATAACAATCGTGCAAATGTTAAACTTGGGGGTGATCTGATTTTGACTTGTTGATGAACTTGGCTATTGTGATTAACTCAAATTAATTTCCTTTGATCTTTACTGCTGTCTTTGAGATTATCCTGGAGCTTTCTCCCTATCCTGATTGACTGACCTTCCAAGGCAGACTGGAAGCCTCTTTTTCAGTCAAAACTTTATCTGTATTTGGTTAACAGTTATTTCCATTATTTATGCTGCAGGATTTGGCTCTGAGCTTTTACCTACATTTCCATTCCTAAATAGGAGCCAGGGATCATATGAAAGTGGAAAAGGGAAGTTAACATTTATTGAGCATCTACTGTGTGCTAAGTTGTTTCATGATTATAGCAAATATGAGGTAGATATCTCATATGAGGAATAGGCCTTCACAGGTGTAAGTTTTTAGCATCATGTAAGCAGTGGAGCAAGTTTTGAAAATTTGTATAATTATTCATCTCTAACTTTTATTTAAGTATAGCATATGTAGTATACAGTTCATAAGTCAGAAGTGCTGCTTGTTGGATTTTCACAGTGGGGACACACTGTGAAACCAGCTTCTGGATCAAGAAGTAGAACATTACTGGAGTCTCAGAAGCCACCCTGGTGCTTACTTTCACTCACTCTTCTACCTCCTCCCCACAAGGGTAGCTTGACTTCCTTGTGATTGTCACATCAAAATAGTTTAATTTACATTAGTTTTGACTCAGAAATTTATACAGATTGAATCATATATACTCTTTCATGTCTGGCTTCTTTCTTTCAATGTTACATTTGGATAATTCATTGATCTTGTTACATGCAGTTTAGTTTGGTCATTCTCCTTACTGCGTAATATTTCATAGTGTGAATATACCACAATTTGTTTATCCGTTCTACCATTAGTGAACATTTGGGTAATTTCCACTTTTTAGCTATAATAAGTAGTACTGCTATGAACATTTTTGTACACACATGCATAGATATATACATTTCTTTTGGACATATATAATTACTGTGTCATAGGGTTTGCCTTAAAAATCTTATTTTTAATTGCTAAACAGTTTTCCAAAGTGGTTATATCAATGTACGTGCTCACTGGCAGCATATGGAAATTCTGATGGTCCACATTCCTGCTCACAAAGGCACGTTGAATACAGGTTGCTGACTCTAAAACCCAAAGCCCTTTTCCTTTCACCTAAATCTTACTTAAAGGTAAGAACTTGGTAACAATTTTCTTTTACAAATTCTATGATTCTTTCCAAGATTTTTAGTCTTTGTTCACTAAGTGAGTTTCCTTTTTTATACTGGAAAATATACCTACGCTGAATAGAATTTAGTAGCTTTAGCAGTGTTTCGGAGGCCTCACATAAGTATTCATCTTCATTGAACCCAGCCTCTTCTATTTTTTCTGCATGGGTGAAAAGAATGGCCGTGTGATTCATCCAAGCATGGCCCAGAAGTTCCTGAAAGAGAGGAGGTAAGTGGCTATTTGCCTTTGACTGTATTTCTCAAAGATGAGCAGAAGAGTTATGGTTTAACACAGACAGTAAACCGACCTATACCTCATTATGTTTCTAAAACTGAAATATATAAAGGGAAGTGATGATGGAGTCAAATAATGTAAGCAAATGCAGAGAGATGGGTGGGCTTTCTTTTAAAAAAGGCTTAAGTTCTCCATTTTATTTTGTTGTAATTTATGTAAATACAGCTTCAAAACTGTGTTGTCTTGTGCTGCATGATTTAATTACCTTTGCAACATTCAGCAGTCATACATGCTTGCCTGTCAACCTGAATCTGTTAGAACCACTGAAATCCTTTAAGTCAGAGGACCTTGCTCAGGAGAATGTCGTATCTTTTTCTGTGGGAATATTGTATTATCATCACTAAAAGCATTTTCTGAGAATTTATAGTTATATAATCTGGTTACAATCTATTGATGAATCAGATGACATGTAATGGAAATGCTGTCAAAATACAGTTGGTCATTTGGAACAACTACAAAATATTACTGTGATTCACATCCTCTTCACATATGTAGAATCCAACCCAATTTATTGGGTGACTTCCTCTAATGTGGGTAAAAAATATTGAATGCTGGTATTCCTTTGTTTAGTAATATGTAGAAGTTGGTTATGTAATAAGTTCTTATTTGAATAGTAAAAAAGCTGACCTAAAGCAGAAGTAATAGCATGTGGCAGGTCATTAACACAGCATGAAAGGCATCTAGAAATACCCATTTAACTTCTGTGAATATTTGCAGTTATATGAAATCACGACAACGCAACAGTAAAGTTCACTCCATTCCAAAAACTCCCATTAGAAAAATTTTTCCAAAGCTGCCACTGTAATAGCAAGAGAAATATAAAATGCTTAGGAATAATTTATAACAAATATCCAGAACCTCTAAAAGAAGGGAGAACAACTACTCTTTAGTGCCAGATAATATGCCAGAGCTTTAGTTCTTTTGAAGTTCAACGTGATGATTTGTGGGAGATACAATTATGGTATGGAGAAACTGATGTACAGAGGTTGAGTACAAACCTATAGAGCGGTATTAGATTAATGCAAACTCAATAAAAATACTGAAAAATTGAAAGGTAGTTTGGGAAACTATTTTAAATAAGTATGAGTCATAATATTGAACAGCTGAAAAAAATGAAGAAACAAGGGTGAAACAAAAAGGAAGGAAAGAAGAATTGGGATATGTAAACCTAATATGAAAATATAAGAACTGTGGAACAATATATCTAAAAATTAGAAGCCTCTCAAGACCACAGTTACCAGTTATAACCCCTAATACAGTCTGACTTTCATCAGAGTTACTTATTTTCACATTCATCTCTACAACTTGACTGTGACTTCTTAGAAGGAAAGTCTGTGTCTTCCTATATCAATCAAAGCCTCTAATACATTGTGCACTCAATAAATATGTTAGATTAATTTGGAATTTAGACCCTCACCATCATCTTAAATAGAAGATTCAGGGTTTTATTTGTAAACTTTGGTTCCTCAATTTTGAAGTTTAATCTTTGGGACACACAATTGTAGTTTGCTGTGAAACTTCTCTTTTCTACTCTAGTTCATTATCACAGATTCGCCTGTAGTCTGCACTTTCTGTTTTCTATTCAGAAGACTCTCTCAAGGTGTAGGTCCCCAAATTTTCCTCATATCAGTCTGTCTACACCATAGAATAATTGTATGCTTCTGGTTCTCCTAAAAATGCCCTGCTTCCAGAAAATCCTCAGATATTTCAAGATCAGTACATTAGAGAATAATTATTTTAACAGGAAGATTCTAACTTTGCAAAAAAGAGTTTTGCAGAGAGAGACTTTAATTGGCATCACACGCTAGTAAAGTAATGCTCAAAATTCTCCAAGCCAGGCTTCAGCAATACATGAACCATGAACTTCCAGATGTTCAAGCTGGTTTTAGAAAAGGCAGAGGAACCAGAGATCAAATTGCCAACATCTGCTGGATCATAGAAAAAGCAAGAGAGTTCCAGAAAAACATCTATTTCTGCTTTATTGACTATGCCAAAGCCTTTGACTGTGTGGATCACAATAAACTGTGGAAAATTATGAAAGAGATGGGAATATCAGACCACCTCTCCTGCCTCTTGAGAAACCTGTATGCAGGTCAGGAAGCAACAGTTAGAACTAGACATGGAACCACAGACTGGTTCCAAATAGGAAAAGGAGTACGTCAAGGCTGTATATTGTCACCCTGCTTATTTAACTTCTATGCAGAGTACATCATGAGAAATGCTGGGCTGGAAGAAGCACAAGCTGGAATCAAGATTGCTGGGAGAAATCTCAATAACCTCAGATATGCAGATGACACCACCCTTAAGGCAGAAAGTGAAGAGGAGAGTGAAAAAGTTGGCTTAAAGCTCAACATTCAGAAAACGAAGATCATGGCATCTGGTCCCATCACTTAATGGGAAATAGATGAGGAAAGCGTGGAAACAGTGTCAGACTTTATCTTTTTGGGCTCCAAAATCACTGCAGATGGTGACTGCGGCCATGAAATGAAAAGACGCTTACTCCTTGGAAGAAAAGTTATGACCAACCTAGATAGCATATTCAAAATCAGAGACATCACTTTGCCAACAGAGGTCTTTCTAGTCAAGGCTATGGTTTTTCCAGTGGTCATGTATGGATGTGAGAGTTGGACTGTGAAGAAAGCTGAGCGCCAAAGAATTGATGCTTTTGAACTGTGGTGTTGGAGAAGACTCTTGAGAGTCCCTTGGACTGCCAGGAGATCCAACCAGTCCATTCTGAAGGAGATAGCCCTGGGTGTTCTTTGGAAGGACTGATGCTAAAGCTGAAACTCCAGTACTTTGGCCACCTCTTGCGAAGAGTTGACTCATTGGAAAAGACTCTGACCCTGGGAGGGATTGGGGGTAGGAGGAAAAGGGGATGACAGAGGATGAGATGGCTGGATGGCATCACCAACTTGATGGATGTGAGTTTGAGTGAATTCCGGGAGATGGTGATGGACAGGGAGGCCTGGCGTGCTGCGATTCATGGGGTCGCAGAGAGTCGGACACGACTGAGCGACTGACTGAACTGAACTGAACTAATGTGCCTTTAAAACACAAATTGCCAACCTTCACCCCAAACTTTGAAGAACATAGCTCTTGTTAAATCAAAGTATATGTGTAATGTCAACATCACATTTTAGCTAATAGTGACATAGCAAAATTAGCAGACCTCAGAGTTTTTCGTATATTCTGTGTACTCTAACACATCTCTTGTGGGAGAGAAGTCAGAGAATTGGAAAATAAATAAACCATACTGTGGATTGAATTGTAACCCCTTTCTCCAAATTGATATGTTGAAGACTTAAACTCCAGTCCCTCCAAAGTGACTTTACTTGGAAATAGGATTATTGCAGATGCAGTTAATTAAGATAAATTCACTAGAGTGGGACTCTAATCCAATATGTCTTTATAAAACAGAACTTTGGACAAAAACATGAATACTGGGAGAACACCAGGTAAGCATAAAGTCAGCCATTCATAAGCCAAGGAGAGAATCCTTGGACACATCCCTCACTCTCAACCCTCAGAAGAAACTCACCTGCTGACATCTGTTTCAGACATATAGCCTCCAGAACTGACAGGCAATAAATTTCTGTTGCTTAAGCCAGGGAGTTGGTGGTATTTTTATTGCAACCCGAGAAAATTAACCTAAATGGTTGAAAAATCAATGACATGCTAAATATAACAGATTTAGGTTCTGAGAATACGAAGATTTCTGGGCCATTTACACCAGAATCACTTAGGGTGCTTATTAAAAGTGCATCAAAATCTTCAGGGATGGAACCTGGGGATGTAAATTTTTAAAAGCTCTCTGGGGGATTTATTCCTGCTGCAAATACTTATTGAGGGATCTACTTTGTTCCGAGACAAGGAATGGTACAAAACATGCATTTCCTGCTTGTATGTGATGAAAATTCTTGTTTACTAACTAAGCTTAGGGCTAAGGAAGAGGGACACATAGGGAAAAAGTACATTTAGTTTGTTGTCCTCGCAAATGTGATAGAAAATATATTGGCGCTACAGAGGCAGACATTTAGCCTAATTTTGGATGGGGGGGTGTAATGTGGGGGTTAAGGGAGGGATCAGAAAATGTATCTGGCATGTGATGATGCCTTGAGCATAGAAATTAGCAAGGAATTTCTCAGGCGATAAAGACATACCAGGTAAAGAACGTGATTGAGCATTACTGGGAATTGTATAGTATTGGGATTTTATTTTTAACAAGTACAACTACTGATCTTTCATCATTCTTGCCTCTAGAAGTTTCTCAAATTTAGTGCCAGACCTTATATTCCCCAGTGCATTATTGATGTGCTTATATTGAAATGTTTAATATAAGTTAATAAATAGCTACTGTCCTTAAGCTCCCTTGAGTGCTACTGCCAGAACTATTCTCTGGGTATTGGTTGATGCATGGGCTATATTTGTTATTAAATATTTATACAACATCACCATAATACAAATTAATGTTAAATAAACTGTTTGGCTCGAGTGGTTCTCTCCTGAGTTATAACATAGAACTCTCCTCTTTCTTGGTTAGTACCTACTGCATTAAATGGTGTAAGACTCACAGTGTGTTTTTAGTACCTGGCTTTCTATATTGTAACATGAACATGCCCTCCCCCGCTTTGTTTCCACCAGACGTTTGCTCTGCTTTAAACCATAATATCATTCAGGAAAAATGAGTTAAAGCAAAGGATAATAGATTTGTAAGCTTGACACCACTTACGAGTCCGTGTATTGAGCCACTGGAAAGTTTTTACATGTTGGTAATTACTTATGAAAAGATGCTCATGTCCTAAACTGTGAGAGAAATTGCACTTTTGAATTACTGCCAAAAATAGAAGAGAATGGTTGATTTAGCTTATATTCTTTAAATTGATTTTTGGCCAGAAAATAGTTGAATATTTGAAAGTAGTGTCGCTTGGTGTATAGTCATCATGTTAGTGGCCAAACATGTTCTCTACAGACCCAGAGAATAATCATGGTTGATTGATACCTCACATAAAAATCCAAAAGAAAGATAAGTTAATGTAAGTTATCTGGTGTTAACAATTTAAATATAATACTAAGCTAGATAGAAAATTTATAATAATCATAAATTGTTTGATTTCAAAGTGCTAATGGGTATGAGTCCATCTAGTCCTTTTGGGACAACTAGTTAGGATATAAACTTTGTTTTCCAGGAATTGTGTTCATTTTCCCAGGACCTCACCAGCCCTGCCCCATTTGTTTGTGGTTGATGAAATCATAGCATCTGGTCTTTTTAGGGGGAAACTTTTAAAAAAGCCAACTATTACATCAACTGAGAAAAAAAAATTATCATGGATCAGGAGGACAAGAAGGACCATTCTTTATGTTATTCCCTTATTCTCTTCCCACTTAGAGCACCACATTTTCTTCTTAGAGAGCCAAAGCTGAATGATAAGCCTTGTTAGATCAGATTTAGAGAAGAGTCAACCTTAGAGATCATCTGTCAAAATTGCCTTATTTTACAGATGAGGATATTAAGGCCTTGTGATATTAAATGACTTGGTCAAAGCCACATTGCTGATTATTGGCAGACTTGGGCCCGTAACAGAGGTTCCCTGACTGCCAGGTCCCTGTCCTTCCCACTAAAGTGAGGCTTCTCAGTTTAATGTTACTAAGCCAGTGAATTTTTTTCCCACATTTTTTTTTCCCTAAATTAATACGGAAGTTCTTATACATCAGGGCTATGTAAGTTTGGTTTCACTCTTTTTTATGAATCCTATCAAAATAATTCCAAAGAAGGCTACAGATAATATGTCTCAATTTTAGGGTAAAACAAATAGTAGCAAAAAAGTAATCATAGGTAACATTTATTGTGCACTTGACATGTGGGAGTGTTTGAATTAATTTACCATTATGTTAATATGACATTCATTCCAAAAGTAACCCAGAAAACTATTATCTTTTCCAATTTATCACTGAAAAGGTTGAAGTTTAGAGAAGTTATTTGCCCAAGGTAACAAAGCAAGTAACTAAGTAGGAAATTGAACACAGGGATAACTGACTGTAGGACCCAGGCTCTTAACCTCTGCAATGTGTTGCTCATATCTAGTAGTTCATTTGAAGAAGTTACTCATCACGGTCTAGACACCGATGATGACAAAACAATAACAGTAGTGGCAATTTTCTGGAAACCTACTATGAACCTGCTCTAATTCAGGCATGATGCCAAGCACATTACATTTTTTAAATACAGCCTTCAGAACTCTCTAACTAGGTAAATTATCCCCATTTTATAAATGCGGAACTGAAGCCAAGAAAGTTGTGTTAAGCAACATCTATAGTCATGTACCTGGAACTGTAGCAGACACATTTCAGCTGAATTCTGTGGAACAGCTAAGCCCATGATCTCTGTTCAGTATGTGCAGGTCTTGCATTGGTCTTTCTAAACCCCATCTGTGTACACCCATCTATAACATCAGCAGTCAAGTTGTTCATTTGAAATCAAAATATTTGCTTGAAACCTGATTGTATACAGTAATAATACAAACATGATACCATGACCATGGAAAGAATGTAATCAATTCCTGGATTCAATTCCTAGTGCAGTTTGACTGCGTGCTAGCACTTTCCTTAAGGAGACTATTATATATGCTGTGTGTTCAGTCACTCAGTCGTGTCCAACTCTTTGCGACCCCATGGACTATGGACCGCCAGGCTTCTTTGTCCATGGGGATTCCCTAGGCAAGAATACTGGAGTGGGTTGCCATGCTCTCCTCCAGGGGATCTTCCCAACCCAGGGATCAAACCCAGGTCTCCTGCATTGCAGGCAGATTCTTTACCATCTGAGCTACCAGAGGGGCCGATTTTATACGCTCTGATCTATAATTTAGGGATTTTTTAAAAAATTCAAATGATAAGATTCAGATGAATCATTCCCTTTTTTCTCCATTTTGGGGAGACACTAACATCTCTACTGTTTTGCTGTAGATTAAGGAAGGCCTGACATAAAGAGAAAAGGATCATTTGAGGAACCATTTCAGTTGTCACAACTGGCAGCTTATAACCCCTCTATAAAATATTAGAGCACAAACAGAGAGATTTAAAGAGACAACAGGGAGGTGCAGGAAAAGAAGAGGTCACTTCTCTGGCACTGGCCTTGAAGACTCCTTCCATGGAGGGCATCAGTGCCCCCAGAAAGGGGGAAAGGCAAAGGTGAAGACAGATGTTCTGTTCCTCATTTTGTGTGAGCCAGGAAGAAAAAGAAATCCAGGGTGTGTCTGGAAGCAGAGGAACTTAACCACCCTTTGCTCCTTCCTAACAGCTGTGGGTCCTGTTGAGTATTCAGACATCCTGCAGCTGCTCCCGATCTGTGAGCACATCCAGATGGCTGCCACTAGTATCGAGGCACCTTCAGGAAGAAGGTCATAAACAGCCAGCCTGTGCTTAGGCAGTCTTCACCCAGAGATCAAGGTGGAAGCCCAGAATAGGACTGCAGTGCCTCCAGGGGTCATGACCCTGCAGAGGATTACTAAATCTCTCCTGGGAGAGAGGTTACTTACTCTTGGAAAATTGTTCTGGATCTGAGTCTCCCTCGCGCATCTTCTCTCTGCCTTCAACTCCTGAATTGGACACTGACTTAAGGAAGGCAGCCATAAGAAGTGAAGGCTGTATGTATGCCAAATACCATTTAAAAGGATCAGAGACATGTATGAAACAAATTCACTTGTATAAAAAAAAATAGGGGATTATAATATAGTTCTGTATCCTAAAACTGGAAAAATCCATTTTCAAAATGTATGTCTCTTAAAATGTCCTTTTTGGATCAGCAGAAAGAAAAATCTGGAGACATACAGAGAGAGTCAGGTTAGTTTTTGAGAAATATTTATCCATTTACAGAGTTTACTGGATTACATCCATCTATAGAGTTAAATGTCTATTTAATAGGAACTTTAAATGAATTTTTTAAGCTGCTTAAAAATTACACTGACAGTATAGCTCCAGGGCCCCCCTTTTGATTTCTACCAGAAATATTGTTTGAAATGCTGGCTTTAATAGGTTAGAGGAGGTTCATGGGTTTTCTTAGATTTCACATTGTTTCTTAATTGCAATCATCTTTGCTTTTGTACAGAATGTTCTTGATTTTTCAGGAGTTGGATGATGAGGATTATTTTTTATACTCTTGTCACCCTAATTTTTTCCACTAGTTTTTTGTGATTACACATATGCTTTTTTTTTTTTTTAGAAACAGCTATAGTTACTGAAAAAGAAAATGTGTGTCATTTAGAACAAACAATCTTGTGTCTTTACTAGTTAAAGGAAAATATCTTTCTTTAAAGCAAAGTATACTATCTTTCTAAGCGTAACAAATTCTATATCAACATAATCAGAGATTGGACCAGAAATAGAGTAGCATTCATTCAAATTCATTTTGATTGAAAATGTCTACTCGCTATTCTCCATGTAGTTTACTTTGGAACTTCTAGTAGAGATGAGCTCTCTGAGTTAGGTCAATTAATGAGGCTACTGAGTAATACTAGTCAAGTTCAGCAGTTAAATCTGGGTGGTCCTAGACTGGAGAATCAAGAAAGTGAATAAATGAACAAACAGATGAACCATTAGGGAAGATGGCATATATTATTTTTATTCACCCTGAGGTCCCTGTGATCTCATGGCTGGCATAGAGCAGTTATTCACCCTACAGATGAGGCAAGCAAAGCTTCTACAGTTCCTAATTTCTTTCCTATAAATAAAGTGTAAATCTCCCCTGAATTTTTGCCATGATGTAGGTCTCAGTGATGCTTCCTCCACTGAGGAGTTATACATTGCACTGCTTTGGCACTTAATGTGTTGTCATATACGTGTTTATCTATTTGTCTCTTCTAGACTGTGAGTGTTTTGAGGGCAGGGCTCATATTATCACTCACCAATCATTAAACTCTGCTAGTACTCAATACAGTGTTCAATGACTGAAGCAGAGTGACCACCACCACCACCCCTCACCCCACCATTTATGGCAAACTGTAAGAGGTTGTCCCTTGTTGAAAGGATGCAAGTCGGTATTTTAGTTCCGTGGTTCTAAACTTGACTGTTTTAGAGAAATATATGGAAAGTTTATGCAAACACAGATAGGCAAGCTCTACTCTTGAGATTCTGTTTCAGTAAGGCTTGGATGAATCTGCATTTTTAACAAACAGCTCAGTTGATTCTGAGGCAGATAGTCTGAGACCACACAGACAATCAAATTCTCAGTTCCTTAGGAGTTTGAGATTTAGTTAACCTAAGTTCAGTATCTCATTTTTGTTTTGTTTTCTTTTGTAAAATAAGAAGTCATTTCCCAGGTATAAAATGACTGACTGAATTCCTCAAAAGGAATTTGTAAAAATGACTCTTGGTGGGAGAATCAAGTAATTTTTACCAGTTTTTTCTATGTGACCAGCGCCTGTTTTAAACTACTTGTTTAAAATATCTCTTTTAACCAGTTTTCATAGTTCATTCCTATTAAGGTGATGCCATCCAAAATGGGCATAATGTTACTGGTGTGACTGCTCTTTACCTGGATCATCTGGACTGGGGAAGATTCTTCCTGTCCACAGAGAGGCACGTCTGCTCTCTGGACCAGCAGTGCAAGGTGCAGACCCTCCTGCCCAAAGTGATGTGCCAGGGCCTCCCTGATCTCCTGTCTCACGTGCTTCTTGCTCAGCCTGCTATGCGGGTAACCCGGCGTGTCCAACACCTGGACCTGCAGAGTCACCTCTTGCCCTCCTCGACGCATGAAGCTGCGGAAGTGACAGCTGCGGCCCAGGCTACAATCTTTGGTCACAGAGCATGGAGCAAAGCTGCTCTGGAAGTCAGTGCTTCCCAGAATAATGTTCCCAGCAGAACTTTTTCCACTTTGAGTCATGCCAAAGAGGGCCAAGTTGATGGTCATCTTGTTGGAGTTCATCATGGCTCTGGATAAACAAAAGCTCAGTGTAAGTAGTCAGGCATCTCCCTTCAGCCAATGTAAGGCTTCTTAACTGGCCTAGAGCACCCCAAGTATTGCCTCTGATTTGCTGTCCCCTCCTTCTTTGTGTCTAAAGCATGGAGGAGCACACCACTAAAGCAGAGACCCCCCAGTGACAGAGGGGAAGTGGAAATAATAGTAGTAGTTTACACTCAGAGAGGAGAGAAAAATCAAATACAGATAAGGAAAGGAGGAGGAAGCAATAATTGTAGGAAAATGAGGAAAAGAATTACATGAAGACGGTGTAAGCCATGTTTAGGAGAACTGTGTTAACTTATCAATGTGATAGGTGAGTTGGTTTAATAATGGGTGCTGAGGTCCCTCAGTTCAGGAACAAAGATAGCAGCAATATTTGAAAATGATTCTCTCTTGGTGGAGAAGTGGAAATAGTACAGTGGAAGAAACGGCCCTTCTTGCGTTTTAAACAGTGTTCTACCTCTCCCCACTCCCTGCCTCCCCACCCGTTGAATATACAAGTGGCATCTGCAAAAAATCATCTTTCCTGACTTCCTGAATGCTTCTCTCCTGTGAAACATGAATAATATTAAAGGAGGACTTCTGTTTCTGTAGACTAATTTTTCTAACAACTGGGCAACATTCTGATGAAAATGATTACTTTAATTTCTGTTATGAAATAATTAATCATTTCCATGGTTCACCATAGCTCAGTATTGGCTCTTCAACAAAGAAAGGAAAGACCAGCACATTGTACAGCTCAGTTAGGAGGGAGGAGAACCTTGGGAGAATCTGTTTCATTACCACACCCCTAAAATGTAGTAATTTTGTGTATTTTAAGGTCATCCATCCTTTTCATTATATCGATAAGGCAAAGCTACTGGCCAATCACCAATGTACTCAATCTGTTGACTCAGAAATAAAGACATTGAAAATTGCATATTTACTATTTTTGCTTATAACTTGTATTTTGACTATAAAGTTTTATGTGCCTCTAGCCTTTCTTGTCCTCTAGAGCCTCTCACCTTGCTCTCTCCAGACCTTAATATGAACATGTTGAAGGAAACTTACACCCTCGTACTAAAGACACTCACCTCAGGAGTCCCTGAAGATGACCCCATCCCACCTCACCCAGCTCATTCAGCTGTGGCAGCTGCACCATAGTCACTCAGATTTCTTTTTACTCCAGAATTAGATGTGTGATTTTTTTAAAAAGAATTAATTAATTATGGAATCCCAACCAGTTTGCTCTATGTCACGTACCTTTTCCAGTCTTAAAAATGCTTGTTCCAGAGACTTCCCTCAAGCTGCTATGGTTGTTCGGTGTGAACTTCAACCTTCTGACAGTGTCATAGTACCACTCTGAGACTGATACTGTATGTACTTTATTTAGTTAATTTATTACCAGAATACTTTCTATAAATGATTAGCTGTCCTCCTCTAATCAGCACTGACTTTTTTATGTCACTTGAGAGATATCTAATTTCAATAGGTACTTCCTGAAATTTCTGTTTCCAGGATTAACTTATTTGTTTAAGATCATTGTTAATAGGTAACAATTTATCATATAGCCTAATGAAATGCGATATTGGCAAGTGTTAAACAGAAACTAGACATTTAAAAGCAAGGTCACATTTTTTTCCTTTGTAATTGACATACCACTAATTCATGAAAAATTTTCAACAGATATATCATATACATACAATAGATATTGACTTCATAACAGTATTTAGTTCATAAATTTAAAAATTCTTTAAAAAAAACTCTCTTGGCTATTTCCATGCAATTGAAATTTATTATTTTGATATGATCACTAGCATGATTATATCAACATATACAGTTTCCATATCAATTAATGATGGCATATTTCAAAAAAGTACAATTAGCTACAACTTAAAGCCATGTAAACTTTGCTTTAAAATTGGGTTTTTATTTTATTATTAAAAGCCTAAATTTGATTTTTACACTTTTTAGTATATAAGCCACATTTACCAACATACTTTCTTAAGTGTATAAGTTGTAGAAACCTTTGTTTTGTTATATTCTGGTTCATCTTCTCCTGTACCTCTCAAAAAGTCTATGAAGTGTGTACTTCTGTATGAAGGAATCTTGGAGACATCTGGAATGACTTATGACTTCATAAGGGCAGAAAATCTTCCTGTGTGGATATGACAAAGAAAACATAAACTGTATTCATTCATCTGAGAAGCACATTTAACTTTTTTGAATGAGCAGAAAGAGCCTCCCCCAGGTGGCAGTAGCACCCTGTTTCCTAAGAAGTTATTTTGAACCAGAATTTATTTTCATTTTCTTCCTCAAAGCGTAACCTGACATTCTCCAACTAGGCAATTTATATCAATACATATTAATTGTGTGGAAAATCTTTTGAGCAAAGGCAAAACTAAGCCTTCTTTCTTATGTCCCTTATATAAAGTGACAAGTATAGAAGATCTTTAGTTTTCAAAGTGTCCTCTTTGAAATCATAGTTAAATCATTTGCTGAGTGCAACAGTTGATGGTTTAAAAAATAAAGTCCAGAGTTCATATGTGTAGTGAAAAGTTCCAATGAGACTGCAAAATTTAAAAACAGTTTGCAACAGATTTAACAGAAGTTTTAGATCTGTGTCAATTTAGAGATCATATATAAGGATAATATATTGGTAGGTGTTTGATGATTTTTAATTATTGATGGTCATTCTTTTTGAGTCAAGGTGAAAAACACAACTTCACCTGTGAAATGTTACCTTCACTCTTTAATAACTTGGTTAAACTTAATATAGCAGGGATAACTTTAATAGTGGGTTCAGGAATTAATTCTCTGAGGACAGGAACTGTCCTTGTTTGAGAAAATAATTTGATTAGCTACTTGATGTAGAAAAGGGGATCCTGAGAGCTTGAGCCAAATTAACTAACAGTGGGAGTCAAACTGCTGGAGATGAGGGAAGTGATGAGGGGTGGAAGAGTTGGGGAGGGGGATGTGGAGAGTAAAGACGCTCTGGGTGTAGAAGGAAGAGAAAATGAGAGCTATGACATAGAACATAAAACGAAGCTGGGTTTCCCACTGTGGAGATGGCTAAGGGACTATGTTAGAGCAGAGACAGCTAATGTTCAGCTTTAATCTCTTACATTTCTGGGCTGTAAAATCAGCTGTGTTCACAATTACCTTTTGTTTTGTTTTGAATTATTGTTAACCTTTTGCCTGATTTTATTTTATTTTTATGGAAAGACCTGAGGTCCACTCTAGGTTAGCACAGGACAAGGACCACAAAAGTTGGAGATTGTAAAATGGTATCTGAACTGAATCAGGAGAGAGGAGGTTGAACCTAGGACTAGTCCCTAGGCCCTTGCAGGAATCTTTGGGAGGACCTTGAATTTTCCAGTCTATAAAATGAGATATTATGTGGTAAGGGTGACTCTAGTTGACATAGTAACAATTATATTTTAAATCATACACACACACACTGCATTAGTTTCCTAGGGCTGCCATAGCAAAGTGCCCTACACTGAGCGGTTTAAACAACAGAAATTAGTTTTTTCACTGTTTGGGAGTCTGTAAGTCTGAGATCAAGGTGTCAGTGGGATTGGTTACTCCTGAGGCCTCTCTTGGCTTGTTAATGGCCATCTTTTCGCTGTGTCTTCGTGTGGACTTTCCTCAGCAGGTCAGGCTTCCTCTTTTTGTAAGGATACCAGTCATAGTTGATTAGGACCCATCGTAATGACTTCATTTTAAAGATCTTGTCTCCAAATACAGTCACATTCTGAGGTACTGAGAGTTTGGATTTTAACATAAGAATGGTGGAAGGGGAACATAATTCAGCCCTTAACACACACACATTAATATCAAATATTAATTGGTATGTGTGTATGTGTGTATGTATATATACACAGATATGTTTATATACTTATATAGATTTTATTTCTCATACATACTAATGTATTAATGTGTGTATGTGTATACATTATAATTATGTGCATTATGTGTCTCTATACTCAGTAAAATTATGTTACTCTATGCCATAAAACTGATTTAGTATAAGTAGTTATTGACTTATGGCAACTTGATTTAAAGGTACTCTCAAAATTTTAGACAAACTCCAGTTTGCATTGAATTGAACTGTGAACCCCTTGCTTGTGTTATGTCTTTTCATAATAAAGAAGACCCTTAGAGTAATAACCAGAATCTGTATTTATGATGTCTAAATGATCTTAACCTTGGCCAACACTGCTCTAAGTCAAAGGAAACAGTGACAAGCTGGCTAAAGATGGTGGTGACTTGATTGATTACACCAGAGCTAGTCTTAGAGTAAGACTCAAATTGGACCTTTCAAAAATTTTAGAGAACACTGATCAGCAGTTTAAGTTTTCTGGACAAATGGTTCTAATTTGAATATAGTTTGAAGGTTCTTGGAACAATGAAGAATATCCATATTTAGACAGAAAGATTGCTGGGAATAGGAGAAGGTTTCAGTCCAGACTTGGTTGGTTTCATATTTTAAAGACCCTACCAATCTTATCCCCAAAAAAAGAATGTTTATGATGTTTTGGTTTTTGTTTGATGTTGTTACTATCAATCTTTTAGTATTTTTTGTTTTCCTTGAATATTTCTCATTGATTTTTTAGGATTATAAATGACATATGTGTATTTTAAAGCAGGAAATTGGTAAAGGAACACAGAAAGGTAGGATCATTTCAAAATCTTTTATTTCCTGGGACCCATGGGCCAGTGGCTTCTCTTGGAGAATGATACAGTAAATACATTTCTTTTTCCAACTCATGTTCTCCCTATTTACTTCTCATCTTTAAGATCCATTACTGTAATGAGAGGCATTAATAATGGGATTTTGTTTAGCATGTGAAGTGTATGTAGGCCAGAGTAATTATTGGCAATTAATAAGAATATGGTATTTTTTCCTATTAATATTTACTGTACTCACTTTTCTAATATTTATTATTTTAGCAACTTTATTAATGTGAGATTGGTTTGTAGCTTTCTATTTTTACCCTATATTTGATCAGGAATGTGCTAAACTCTTAAAAAGAATTAGGAAAATTTGTTTATTTTATGATGCTCTGCAATAATTTGGATAACTTGGCAATTAAGATCCCTTGAAAGTTCAAAGAAACCATCACAAAAAAACCAGGCCCAGCAGTTTTCTGGAGGTCATTTCAGAACAACTTAAAAAAATTACTGCCATAGTAATTTGACTCTTCTTATGTCAGTTTTGGTGATTCATTGTATAATTAACATACTTTACCCATATTTTCATTTTTTAATGTATAATGATCTCCATTTCTATCATTAGAGCCCTTTTCTTGTTCTATAATGACTTTTCATTGAGTTTGATTTTATATACTTAATAAATATGTGCACATATGAACATGTATTTGTGCACGTATGTGTATGCATTTGACTTTTGTACTTTTATTGTTTGAAGTAGATTTCCATGAAGATAAATGAAATTTATAACCTGAAACCTCTAGGATATAATGAATGATTTGGCTTACAATAACTAAATGTTTGATCAGCAGCTCCAAGCCAATTATGCTGAAAATTGAGAATCACAAGTACACTCATTTTCAATTACAATATAGTGAGTCATTATACAAATATATGTCATTATTGGAGAAATGAATACAACTTTGAAAGCAAGAGAACAATCAGTAAAGTCTGCATTCAAGTCATCTCGAAATTCCCAAGCCTTATTCTTGAAAAAGTTCTGCTAAATTCTTTAGCCTAATTTAGATCCTCTTTGCTAAGACTTCTTATTTACTCTTGAGAAATAAGATAATATAGTATAATACAGAATGTCATTGAAAATATATTCATACAAAAATAATTTTATATGTCAAAGATCTTATATGCTTTATTTTTCCTACCCAGGAAATAACACATATTCAGCCTGTATAGATAATTATATTTTATTAGCCAAATGCACAGAAACAGAGGGTCTTATAATAATTAATAAAGTTTTAAACCTCTTAGCCCTTGAGACAAGACACTAGGCTAGTTTCAACTTCTTAGAGACCTTATTATTATTCAATTTTAAACATTTATATGTTATAAATGCTTCTAGTAATGTCCTAGGAAACACTAGAAACTTTGCTTATTATGATATGAAGTGTCATGAATGCCGTGGATAATAGTTACAAATAAAGTGGTAGCCATGGATATCAGATGCTACGCCTGATTTTTCCTTGACTTGATGCTACAAAATCTCCTGTTTTATGCCAAATACTTAAAAATAAAATAACTGAGAACCCAAGTCAAGAAAATAATAACTGTAATAATAACTGTAACTTGTATAATATGCTTATAATATTTCTAGGATAACGAGTTTTCCTTTCCAAGAAAATGTAAAATTTTTTTCTTCCTAGCAATAGCTGTGGTGTGGCGCTAACTTCCCAGATACTGTCACTAAAATTTGCTTATAACACAGTGTCCGAAACACTGGGACCAACGAAAGATACTGCTAATTACTGTAGAAAGGTCAGACAATCCTATATTCCCTTAGTATCTTTCCATCCCATATTGAAGTTAGGTAGGGTGTGGGTGTGATGTACTTACCCAATGATGGACTATAACGTCAGCTAAACTATGCAAAAGGCATCATTCATGACAAGGACATTTTTATCAGGTTTCTATCAAAGAATTATTAGCTATATGAGTGGTATATTTGTTAGCATTAAACTCAGGTCTTGAGTGTTTTTAGGAGATAAAGTATTGGATGACAAAGTTTGCTATATGGTGCGTGCATTCTAAGTCACTTCAGCAAGCAAAGGAGCTAGAATAGGAAATTGGGATCTCCAGATGCCTAACAATACTGAGGAGTGATGGAGATACTGAGAAGGGAGTGAAATGACTGTCATCTTTTGTAGATTTCTATGCAGTGCAGATTACCTAAGGACACAGCATAGAAATAAAGGTCGTTAGTAATTGTGCAGAAAAGGAAAAGTCAGTCCCATGTTTGTGTGTATGTGTCCCTGCAATGCCCGTATGAGTTCAGCATACTGTAAAGGAAAGCTATGTAGCACACATGCCAGGCACTGCTCTAGACACTTTAATATATTAACTCATATCGCCCTCGCTCTGAAGTGTTTATTATTAACTCCATGTTAAAGGACATTCAGGCACAGAAAAGTTAAATAACATATTCATGACTGTATAGTTTGTAAGTGGCAGAATTGGGATTCTGCTTTTAAGAGTATAGTTGTTGACACACATCTGCTCAACTAAATACTCTTTTCATTTCAGCTGCAGCACTTGGCCAGGATGGTAGGGTTTTGTATGCCAGAGTGTGGAGAAGGGGAAAAGGTGCACTGGAAGAAGGCAGAGGGATATGAGGATGTGTATAAATTGGTACCTTATTTTTATGCTTATTTTCCCCAGAATGGTTTTGGAAAAAGTTTAAAACATAAAAGTCAAGAAGTGATGGATTTTCTAAGAAAAAAGTAAAAGTTGTCCAGAGTTAGTTGAAATTTGGTTAATGTGCTTTGCTTCTGTTTTGGGCCCAATCTTATTGATCCATGCCATTGTAATCACAAAGATTAACCCCCAACATATAATAGCAGCAATAATAACAATAGTGATAACAACTGTACTTTGTGGCTATGAGGCACACAGGTACCAAGTGTTTCATGTAAATTTTTCCTGTAATTCTCCTAACAATCTGTGACATAGGCACAATTATTGTCACTTTCCTCGTGAGGAAACCGAGGCTCAGGAGAAGAGTTCTCCCAAGGTCATACAGCTTAGAAGTAGCAGGAAGAGAACTCCAACCAAGGCCTACCCGAGTCCAGAGACCATATGCTTATTCCATATGCCATGAAATGGATATAAATGCAAAAAGGAAAATGTTAAGTGCTCCACATAAGGCCTTTGCTTATGTTCACTTAATTCTGGTCATATGCAATAATTATCATGAATAACCATGATGTTAAAATCTTATACTGACCCATATTGTACCTCTGTGAACATGGCCCTGCACAGTACATCACCTCCTGCTTGTCGGCCAAGTCGACTCAGAAATTAACAAGCGTGATTTAAAAGTCAGAGGCAGAGCAGGCAAGAGAGTGGGTGGTAAGTTTTAAGAATGGTTTTCAGGTGCAAACCACATGAGCTAAGTGCAAAAAAGACAAATGCTAAGGTTGATATGTTGTGTGGTCTTTGAGAGATGAGGTCAGTAATGTAACACTGTAGTGGTAAATTTTGAAAAGAGACATATGATATTTACATAATTCCTAAAAGGTGAAATTAAATAGTTCTGGATAAGAGCCCCTATCTGTGCCAAGCATGATTATAAGAAATTGAAGTCATTGCTTTACAGTATTGCTATAAAATTGCTAGGCTAAAAAGCAAACTCTAGACCCACAGTATTTGGAGACATTTATCTGAAACATATTGTTGTAGGCTTAGATGTGGTGGAAGAGTTGAATTTGGTCTTCTGGCCAATTTGAGAAGGTATACAGGATATTGCAAATAGAATAAAGATCATGTTTACTTAGTAAGCTTAATTTGGCAAAACAAATGGAAAGAAGTAGTTTGCATACGTTAGTGGCAAAACAGCTTTATAGCCTGAGGTGGTCCTTTGTGTGATACTAATTTTATTTTTAGCCATGTTATATGATACTTGTTCTTTTTTAATATTTATATATTTTTATTTGGCTATGCCAGCCTGGTTGCAGCATGTAGAATCTATTTCCCTGACCAGGGATTGAACCCCGACCCCCTGCATTGGGAACACAGAGTGTTAGCCACTAGACCACCAGGGAAGTCCCTTGTAATACTTGGTTTTAAGGGCTTAAGTCAGATATTCTTTGTTGTTCAGTTGCTAAGTTGTGTCCAACTCTTTGTGACCCCATGGGCTATGGACTGTAGCATGCCAGGCTTCCCTGTCCTTCACCATCTCCCAAGGTTTGCTCAAACTCATGTCCATTGAGGCAGTGATGCCATCCAACCATCTCATCCTCTTGCCCTCAATCTTTCCCAGCTTTAGGGTCTTTTCCAATGAGTCAGCTCTTCACATCAGGTGGCCAAAGTTTTAGAGCTTCAGCTTCAGCCCCAGTCCTCCCAATGAATATTCAGGGTTGATTTCCTTAAAAAGCAATTTCTAAACTCTGTGGTATACACTAATTTATATCATAATAAAAGGACAAAAATAACATTTAGAGGAGATATTATACAAAATAAATCCATAGATGGTGTCACAATCTGGCATTACAATAGGTATTATTAATGGTATTTACAACACATGGTATGAAAATATATATTTCCCCCTAAGCTTGTTTCTCCTGTGCATTAAACAGAAGTGAAATAAATGTCACTATTGTTTCAGATAAAGATAATTATTTGGGGAAGAATTTTATTTTTAAAAGTAAAATACCATGGAAATATGTCAGCACTGTCAATATTAAAGAAGATCTAAAAGCGTATTCAAATTGAACCCAAAGATAACTAATTAATTTGTAAGTTCAAAACATACTGTTGAGTGACAGTTGCATGCTAGGTACATCATTTATTTTCCAGGAATCAGAGTTTGGGTAAAATAATTATAGGCAATTTAAATTATGCGAGAGTTATTGGCATATTTCTTTAAATTTCACGTGTTTCATACCATAGGAGATGCTCAAAGACTCAAAAGACTTTTCAGGATCTAGACACACCTAGGCTCCAGATCATTGTTATAAAATCATTAAGTTTCAGTTGCCTTGTTTCTCTCCTTTATTGGCACCTAAAAGAATAGTTGTAGTCTTTCAGAAAAATGATTGCTGCATGAATACATTTATGTGAATGCCAACAAATAGAAACTAAATAAAACATAAAAAATGGATTACAAATCAAGAAAGTCTTTAAGAGTATGTCACTTCTTTATAAAACAGAAATAATGATCTGCTTCAGGTGGCTATTGTAGGGGTTAAGACAGAGATTCTATACAAATGTTTTCCACAAAATTTCTCACTATAGTAGATGCTTAATAAATATAAGTTGAATTTGAGTTTGTCTTTATAATAGGCAGATTTTAGATTCAGTTCTCTTCCAGTCTGCACCTCATTCCAAACTATTTTTGTGTCTACAAATATGACAGTGCACGAAATGAAAGGTAATTAATTATAAGCGTAAAGAATTGGGTACATTTCCTGTTTTGTGCTTTCACATAGTTTACAGTGGCCTTCTAGGGTGAAATGTGGTTATGAAAGTTACCTTAAATAGTAAAGCTATTAAAAACTATAGATCTGAGTTTGATATCTGCTCCACTACTCACGAGCTGTATGAAATGAATAAGTTTTTTTATCTTCCCTCCATACTAGTTTTCTTTTCTATAAGACAGGATCTATAAAAACCTAGTGATATAATGCTGATGATCTGAAATAAATATACTTTCAGATATTTCTCCAGCAAAGATGGGTTTATTCCAGATCACCAGAGAATTGCAATTTGGGGTCTGTAATCATGGCAAACCACGTGCAAGTGACTGCATAGCCAGGGAGAGTGCTTTTCTATAGATAAAGGAAGTGAAGAGGGCTATAGTAAACAAAGAGTCCTTGATTTTTCATTGTCTGAGTACTTGCCAGGAAAGAAGAGGAGATTTTCCTTCTTCCTATTGGGCTCCTCTATGTAGCTGGATATTAGAGCTCCCCACTTTGGTCCTAGCTCTACTTAATTGAAATTTCTGTTTATTGATTGCTTTTCACAATGCATATTCATAAAATGAAATACTATAGTAGTGTCTGACACATGCCCCAAATGGAAATGATTGTATTTGTGTTAACCCTATGCTTCTCTTGTGTTCTCTAGCACTCTTCTGTAGAAATAATTTTTCCCTTTATCTCAATCTAACTCATACAAGTGCTGAAGAAATATCACTAATTTTTTCCCCCTGTAAACATCTGACCAGTGCATCCATACCTCTTCTCTGGCCCCACTGTACTGTCTTACTTCAGGCTCTTCTGACTAACTGACTGGTCATACTGAGACAGTTTCTAAAATGATGTCTCTGCCTTCCTTTCAGTCTTCCAGTTTTCTCTGCATATTGCTGCTGGAAAGACTTCTCCAGAGTCAAATGTGATCATGTGTAAAAGTCTTCACAAGCTCCACATTTCTGTATGGTAAAAACCAAATTCCATAGTCCTAGTTTTTACCTTTCTCTCTACCCATACTGTGCTCCACAGTTAATGCTTTTGCCAAAGTCCACTCCTTGTCTGGAATGCCCTCTACCCTCTACTCTCACTTCACTTGAACCTTTATCTAACTGACATTGGATAACCCATTCATCTTTCAAGATTCAAAAGATATTTCTGGCATAGGATAAATAAATAAAAATATGCAATAGAATTGAGAATCCAGAAATAAATCCTTACGTTTATGGTAAAGTGATTTTCAACAAAGTGCTAAGACAATTCAAAGGGGGAAAGATAGAATTTTCAACAAATAGTTCTGGGACAACTGGATATTCACATGTAGAAAAATAAAATGGATCCCTACCTCATATCACATACAAGAATTAACTCAATGGGTCATAGACAAAATTAATTAACTAATATTTTAGAACTTTTAGAAGATAACACAGAAGTAAATTTTTAAAACTTTGGCTTAGGCAATGTTTTTTTTAAATACGACATCAAAGCATGTGATAAAGAAAAAAAATAATTGAATTTAACATCATAAAAATTTAAAACTAGCATTTTACAGAACAACAAGAAAAATGAAAACCCACAAAATGGGAGAAAACATTTGCAGCTCATGTATCTGATATGGGACTTCAATCCAGAATATATTTTTAAAAACCTCCTGTCACTCAATAATAAAGGGACAGCCCAATTGAACAAAGGGCATAGGATTTGAATAAACATTTCTCCAAAGATTATACCAATGCCAGTAAACACATAAAATATGCTTGGCACTATTAGTCGTTAAGAAAATGAAAATCCAATCCAAACATGAGGTACCACTTCACACCCACCAGGATGGCTAAAATAGAAAGAAAGACAATAACAAGTGTTATTGTGGATATGGAAAAACTAGAACCCTCTTACACGGCCAATGATGCAGTCACTTTGGCAGCTTTTCAAAATGTTAAACACATAGAGTCACCATGTAAACCAGAAATTCCACTTGTTGGGAGTTTAGCTAAGCTAATCCATGGTATTATATTACTCCCTTGGCATTCACTGTGTTTGACCAAGTGCCCTGCAGGGATCTCAGACTGACACTAGCCCCTCATGCAAGTATATGTACTTAATAACAGCCCCACAGAGTCACAAGCAGTTGTAAGTTCCTACTATGACTTTCCCAACAGTCCTTGCATCTCTTCTGCTTCCCAGTGCCTTCCCCTTGGGCATCCTTAGGTAAGAACCCTGTGGGACTTGCCAAAATCCCACTCTTTTGGTTTTAATTGGCCAATCCAGCCTTAACCTAAGAACCCAAAAACATTTCACCCACAGATCCTACTCCAGGTACTGTCTCTCTCTGCCCTGACCCTTCTGTGTGGTTCCTCGAGCTGTACTGAGCAGTTTTTTTAGGAACTGTGACTAGCAAATCTCCCTTCCATATTCTCTTATGGTCTGTGGTTGAACTCTGACTCACCATCCGGCACCCTGTGTTCCACTTAAGTGTTAATTTGACAGACCCATAACACCACTCCTAGATACATACTTAAGAGGAATGAAAACGTATGTCCACACAAAAACTTACATGGCTATCTAGAGTAACATGCTTCATAACAACCAAAAAGTGTAGACAATCCAAATGTCTGTCAACTGAATGGATAGATCTAACGTTGTAGATTTATATGATGGAATACTATTTGGCAATAAAAACACATGAAGTACTGACACATTCTACAGCATGGGTGAGCCTTTAAAACATCATGTTAACTGAAAGAAGGAACAGTTAGAACTGGACGTGAAACAATGGAGTGGTTCAAAATCGGGAAAGGAGTACGTCCAGGTTGTATATTGTCATCCTGCTTACTTAACCTATATATAGAGTACATCATGAGAAATGCTGGATGAATCACAAGCTGGAATTAAGATTCCTGGGAGAAATATCAACGTCAGATATGCAGATGATACCGCTTTAATGGCAGAAAGCAAAGAATAACTAAAGAACTCTTGATGAGGATGAAAGAGGAGAGTGAAAAGCTAGCTTAAAGCTCAACATTCAAAAAATGAAGATCATGGCATCCAGTCCCATCACTTCATGGCAAATAGGTAGGGAAAAAATGGAAACGGTGATAGATTTTCTTTTCTTGGGCTCCAAAACCACTATGGACTGTTATTGTAGCCATGAAATTAAAAGACACTTGCTCCTTGGAAGAAAAGTTATGACAAACCTAGAGAGCATATTAAAAAGCAAAGATACCACTTTGCTGACAAATGTCCATATAGTCAAAGCTATGGCTTTTCCAGTAGTCATGTATGGATGTGAGAGTTGGACCATTAAGACAGCTGAGCACTGAATTGATGCTTTTGAATTGTGGTGTTGGAGAAGACTCTTGCAAGTCCCTTGGACTGCAAGGAGATCAAACTAGTCAATCCTAAAGGAAATCAACCCTGAATATTCATTAGAAGGACTGATGCTGAAGCTGAAGCTCCGATACTTTGGCCACCTGATGGGAAGAGCCTACTCACTGGAAAAGACCCTGATGCTGGGAAAGATTGAATGCAGGAGGAGAAGGGGATGACAGAGGATGAGATGGTTGGATGGTATCACCAACTCAATGGACATGAGTTTTGGCAAACTCTGGGAGATAGTGAAGGATGGGGAAGCCTAGCATGCTGCAGTTCCTGGGGTCACAAAGAGTCAAACACAACTTAGTATCTAAACAACAATAACAACTGACAGAAGCCACATATTGTGTGATTCCCTTTACGTGACATGTCCAGAATGAGCAAATTCACAGAAACCCAAGGAGGTTAATAATTTCCAAGACGTCAGGTGAATGGGCAAGTGCGGAATGACTGTTAATGGGCATAGCATTTCTTTTGGTGTGATGAACATATTCTGAAATTAGATAGTACAGACATTGCACTACTCCATTAATATACTATTCTGGTGTTTGTAAAAAAAAACAACTCACGTTTCTTGTTTTGTTCCCTTATTAGCTTGTTTACTTATTTCAAGTTGCACCCAAGATGATAGAATGGTGCCAGGAGCTAAATATACAATTCATTGTTCAACCACTCACAAAGCACATTCCAATTCTAAGCTGCTGTAGGATGTCAGAGATAATTCTAAAAATGTGAACTCTTGTCTGTTACTTTAAACAACGCAGTTTAAATTTGGCAATTTCATGTTTCTGGAATGATTAGAAACAAAGATGTCTGAGGAAGGCGAGAGGAAAAGACATCTTAGAAGGATTTTTTCAGAAGGAGTCTGAGATCGCATTTGAGCTGAGTGAGGACAAGTACCTTAATCAGTTGCTGATATTTGCATTGGCTGTGATGAAGAGAGGGTAGGGGTACTTGAGCTGTTTCTTTATTTTCTATCTTAAGCAGTAGGCCTTAGGTCTTCTACACAAAGTTGGTGCCTTTGAAATTTTATTCTAGTTACAGATTCTCATTCAGTAATTCGTGGAAGAGCTGGAGTGGAGGGGATGGGAATTTTCATTTATTAAGCATCTTTTGTGTCCCATGCACAGTTAAGATTCAGGTGAATCTTCACAATAACCCATTGGAGTAACTGTTATTGTCCCACTTGCAAAAGTTTATCCCTCTTTGCTAACTTGGTGTCAGTTTAGTTAATATATTTGTATTTGTATCTTTGGTTTACTTGCAAAATCGCATACTCATTCTACTTAATAAAGCCAGAATGGTAGCCAGAAACAGATGACAAACAAAAATAGGGTAATAAAAGAGAATTAATAAGGGGAATATATTAATAAGGTGGGCACTGATAAGAGAAACCAACAAAGGTGGAGTGGTAACCTATGGTGAGAGTGAGTGTGAGATTACCTGCCCAGAGGCATTAAGGAGGGAAGTGGCCTTTAGAACTCAGAGAGAGTAGGGGTTACCTGACAGGAACTATGGCCTCCAGAAAAAGGGTGAAGAAAATGCCTATCACCATGACCCACAAGGAAAAGAGGAGGGGAAGTAAGAACCCATCTTCACTCTCTTCCCACCCTCTTCTCTCTTACTGGTGACTCCACTGACTGAATTGGAGGAAATTCATAAAGGTCAATCTTTTGGCAAACAGAGAATGCTATCGAGTAAAAGGGCCAGAAGGCAAATACTTTCATACAATATTCTGTTGTTTGTAAGATAGTGTTATGGTGGCACTAAGTGCTTTCTTGGGACTCATATTGGTAAAATAAAAACAAAATGCTAATAACAGAAAACTCAACTAACAGTGGCTTAAGCATTGAAGATATTTGTATTGTTGTTGTCGGTTGCTAAGTCGTGTCCAGCTCTTCGCAAACCCATGAACTGCAGCCTGCCAAGCATTCTACGTATATCTGTCAATTTTATCTCTCTTCAGAAGCCCACTTTTCTTAAAAACCGGTGAGGATTCTAGTATTTAAAATCATTTAACTATTTTCTCTAACTCTAAAAATTATAGTACTCAATAGTACTTCTTTATTTTGAGAAAAAGTATTCTATCTGCTTCTAGACCTACCCACAGGCCTTTCTGGAAACCATGTTTTGTATGTCCTAATTTGAAGAATTCACAAAGAAAATGCAAGAGTGACTGATTATAATCAACTTCTCATAATTTGTAATGTCTTAATTTCTAATCCCTTTGTAGAAGAAAGCAGTACTTTCTGTTTCAAATTTAGATAATTGAATAGTGACTTAATGTGCAAAACGACAGTGACTGTCAGAAAAATTTCCCTCATGATGATGATTAAAGTAATAAGATCTTTCTTTTGCAATCTCTGCCCATCATTTTAGCTTTTTCTAATTCCTTTAGAAGTAGGTGGGAAAGTTTTTGCCACCCATCTCTCTGTTGTTTGTTTTAAGCAAAATAAGTCTTCATTATGGCGAGAGTTCTTAGAGGATTTTTGTAAAGATTTGTAAGCTTTTATAAAGCTTCTTAGGACAATTATGTCCTAAAATTATTTGAATCATGACTAATGTTTGTGTATGCTTATCATTCCTGCTATTTTAGTTACATCACTACTTAATAACTAATCTTGTAAGCCTTGCTCTTGAATTAATTATTCAAAGCCAACGTGTTCATTTTCTTCAGTTTTATACAGTACCAGATGCCAGAAGTCCTGGATTCTAGCACTGGTGTTGCTACTAACATGCTCTGTAAACTAAGGCAAATCAGCAGACTTTTCTGAATTTGACTTTCCCCAATAGGGAACATAAAACAAGACTAGATTGTATGAAATTATTTCAAGCTTTAGAATTACAGTTCCAATATTATTGAAAGAGAATTATCATCCAAACTGAGGCTCAGAAATTATCAAGAGTTTGGCTGGTTTTTAAATTGCAGTGTCTAAGATTAATTAGCTTGTACATAGAGTTGATATAATGGAGGAAATCCTGATTCCCACAAGGATGTAACTTAGCGATTCACTGACTTTAAATTGATACCAATGCCTATTAAATAGAAGAGGAAAGAGAGATGCCTTTCTACATATTGGAAAATTATGGGGAGGAAAGGACCTCCCCATAACTATTTTTGCCCTCCCCCGACCCCGACCCCCGCCGTTTGGCCTCCTCTCTTCCCCACACCACCCATCAGCGTCATGCTGATGCAGAAGACCTGTCAGCTGTTGGGAGTTAGTGGCAGGGCTGGAATTTTGCAAATGACTTCACCTTGTTTTGAATTTCTGTTTTCCATCTGCTTTTGGCAAACATTACTGCATTTTTAATGTCAATCTATTTGTAATATAATTGATGAGCATTCCATTCTTTTTCCAATGCTATACTGAGATTGTTTTTATATTGAGGAACAATAAAGCCTGGGTTTCCTCCTCCATAACGTCTCACTGATTACTACTGCCATTCATAATAAGAGCTCCGTAATTTACTCTCTCCTTTATCCCCACTTCAGTTCAGTTCAGTTCAGTTGCTCAGTCATGTCCAACTCTTTGCGACCCCATGAACTGCAGCATGCTGGGCTTCTCTTTCCATCAACTCCCAGAGCTTGCTCAAACTCATGTCCATCAAGTCAGTGATGCCATCCAACCATGTCATCTTCTGTTATCCCCTTCTCCTCCTGGCTTCAATCTTTCCCAGCATCAGGGTCTTTTCCAATGAATCAGTTCTTTGCATCAGGTGACCAAAGTATTAGAGTTTCAGCTTCAACATCAGTCCTTCTTCCAGTGAATATTCAGGACTGATTTCATTTAGGATTGACTGGTTTGATCTCCTTGCAGTCCAAGGGACTCTCAGGAGTCTTCTCCAACACCACAGTTCAGAAGCATCAATTCTTCGGTGCTCAGCTTTCTTCACAGTCCAACTCTCACATCCATACATGACTACTGGGAAAACCATAGCTTTGACTAGATGGACCTTTGTTGGCAAAATAATGTCTCTGCTTTTGAATATGCTGTCTAGGTTGGTCATAGCTTATCCTCACTTAGGTAGCATAAATCTTTTCCTGTGACCTCCTTTTCTGGTTTTCTCTTTCTCTTTTCTCCCTCTGTTTCTGGTCTTTGCTGTAGAATCAAAGATATATGTGGGCCGTGGAGCTCCTTCTAGTTCCCTTCTAGAGGACACACTGTACAGAGGGCTGGCATAGGCCAAAGCCATCAGCCTTTCCACCTGAGGATCTGCCTGGTCTCTGTCCTCTCCCCACTGGTTAGGAGAGAGAACCAATTTCAGTCATTATCTCAGGGATTCTCCCTATTTGTTTTTGGCCTTCTAAAATTCAAGAACTAAAAACTGTATTGCAATGTGCGGCCATGTTGCTTTCTCTTCCTTAAGTTTTGCAGCTGGTGAGTACAATTTCTGGTTGTCTGCGGGTGCTTAGAGGAAAGTTTGAAAAGTTAATTTGGGCTTGGGGGAGGATACTGTGATCTTCTTAGATTAACCATGTGAAAGGAGAGGGATGGAGTCTTGAATGAACAACTATATTGGTCCTTACTTTGCACCCAGAAATAATTGATCCTGTCTCTCCTTGTATGGAGAAGGCAATGGCACCCCACTCCAGTACTCTTCCCTGGAAAATCCCATGGACGGAGGAGCCTGGTGAGCTGCAGTCCATGGGGTCGCTAAGAGTCAGACACGACTGAGCGACTTCAATTTCACTTTTCACTTTCATGCATTGGAGAAGGAAATGGCAACCCACTCCAGTGTTCTTGCCTGGAGAATCCCAGGGACAGGGGAGCCTGCTGGGCTACCGTCTATGGGGTTGCACAGAGTCAGACACAACTGAAGCAACTTAGCAGCAGCAGCTTAGCAGCTCCTTATATACTGTTAACGAATTCAGTCACACAACATGTCATTGCTAAAGATTCTGGGACCCAGTATCAACGTAGGGACAGGGTCCCCACAGCACCAAGCAAGTCTCTGGCTCCTACAGTTCTGCTCACTTCTGACACAGCCTACCTGGGAAAGTGTCAGATCCTACAGTATAAGAGCTAAGTCCTATTAAACTGCCTCCCTTCCCTCCTTCTAACACCGATCTTGGGCTTCTGACTGACCAGCTATAGAACTGAGGTTCCCCACTACTCCCTTCTCAGATTTGATTAATTTGCTAGAGCAGCTCACAAAACTCAAAGGAATATTATACTTACTAGATCCCTGGTTTAATATAAAAGAGTGTAACTCAGGAACAGATGGATGGAAGAGATGCTAAGGACAGAGCATGGGGAAAGGGTGTGGAACTCCCAACCGTGCGATTCTCCCAGAATCTCAATATGGTCACCAAGTTAGAAGCTCTCAGAAGCTTGTCCTTTAGGTTTTTATGGTGGTTTCCATTACATGGGCATGGTTGATTGAGTGGTTGGTCATTGGTGAATAATTCAGCCTCCATCCCCTCTCCCCTTTCTGGAGGTCAAAGAGTGGGACAGAAAGTTTCAAGTCTCTACCTGGTTGGCTCCAGTAGCAATCATCCCCTACCCTTAGGTAAGGTCCAAAAGTTACCTCATTAACTTAACAAAAGGTTATCTGGTTATCTCTCTCCTTACTTAGGCAATTATAAGGGTTTTAGGAGCTCTGTGCCAAAAACAGAAGGAAGACCAACTATATATTTCCTATTATACATCACAGTATGGCAGTTGTACTTGCTTTTAGAGAGTCTTCCTATGCTTCTTCCCCATAGACCCCACACTAACTAAACTTGGAAGTTTTTAAGGACAATGACCATATATTTTCCATAGTTGTATTCTCCTTAGGACTTATGTAATATTTGGCCTGGTAGATAGTAAGTGCTGATGAAGTTACACATATGTGGGAAATGAGATTGATTTGTTTCTCTTTATTTGACCTTTTCCCCCATCATCTCCCACATTTGATTAGCAGATGCTATTTCACCTTCTAAATTCTCTCAGATCTGTCCACGCTTCTTCCTGCAGCTGAAAGCCTTCCTTTCTCTTCTCTGTCTGATAAAAATCGCTTATCCTTCAAGTAATCTCTACTGAGAAGAGTTTTCTTGCACCTTTTTGTCCTTACTCCAAGTCATGTTAAATTCCTCTCCTAAGAACACCTGTCAAACTCTGGACATAGACCCCCTCAAAGCACTTACTACTTTGTGCTACTACTGACTTTCTTGTCCAGCTTGCTCTCAAAAAACTCCTGAGCTTCTTGAAGGCCTGAGAAGTGTAGCACTTGGTAACTTAGAGGCACTTGATAAATGGTTTTTAAATGAATGAATGAATGAAATGATTTAGAGGCAAAAGAGTGAAAAACTCAGATATTTTATTACCTGAAGTGTATCCAAGACTAAATTCCGTGTTACATTATGACCCTGACAGTTCATTAGCTAATGTCTTAACTTAAATAATGAAATGTTTCCTGATAAAATGCACTGCCATGAGTTTGATTACTTCACATTCGATTTTCATTATCACTCTTGTCTTCATTGGGAAAGATCATTCCTTCTTTTCTCCGGAGAACATGCAATGAGTAACTTTATGCCATTCTGATAAACTTACACAGTTTACAGGAAGAAATTTCTAGTTAGAAATTCAAGAAGCCAAAACTAAGAATTTCAAAACCCACAGGGATAAAATTTCTGAGAGAGAAAATGGCAGATTTCTGTGTACTGTCTGATTTTCCCACTCCAAAGAAAACCCTTTGCTCTGAGGAGAGATTTATTTTTTTTTTCCTGTAAAATCATTTGCATAGAGATGGAATGGAAAAAACGTACGAAGACCCAGAAGCACTGTCTTCTTCGTATATTTTAATCACTGTCTCCATAAAAGTTTTGCTCCACAAATGATTTTGTTTTGAGTCTACTTTAGAAGTTACTTAGTTGAGTGATGTGAATATTTAAAGGCAAAACATATACCGAAGAATTATAAAATCAGTTTTCTGAATGTGTTCTCACTTTTAGTTTGTTGTTTGTTTTGTTTTGTTTGAGTTTTTGCTGTGGTTCATGGAGTGTTCTCTTTTTCTTTTCTTGATTGGGCTGAGCTTTGAAACAAACTATGCTTCCAAAGTCCAAACAACACACACCAAAAAATCACTTACATGTGCTTGCATTTTTTTTCTTAGTTCCCCATGTTTTCTCTAAAGGATGTAAAAATAATGAGGTTGCCAATTTATATTTTGCATAAATATGTGACTTTTAACCTCAAGTATAATCTAATGTGAAGTTATTTTAAGTGACTCTTTAGTCACTTAAAGATTTCCTTTTACTACAGCCTCATATGAAAACTAACGTGATACAGGCTTATTGTGGTTTGACTTTTATTCTTGTCTAAATTCAGAGGCTAATTAATCATAGAAAGGCTTTTAGGAAAATTCTTGGTGTTCAGAATTCTTGAGGAAAAACTTTTTTCTTTAACTTTTTTTTATTATAACAAAATACACATAAAAGTCCATCTTTGTTTTTCGTGACCCTGACATTTTTTGAGTAATTTAGTTTAGTTATTTTGTAGAATGTATTTAGATTTGCATAATGTTTTCTCAATATTACATTAAAATTGTTCTTTTTTTTTTGTAATACCACAGAAGTGATACATCCTTCTCAGTGCATCATATCAGTAGTTATCTGTTGTTGATATATCTTCTTTTTTTTTTAGTATTTTTATTAGTTCTTTAAAAAATTTTTTAATTTATAAAATTTTTAAAGGTTAATTTCCATTTACAGTTATTATGAAATATTGGTTATATTTCCTGTGTTGTACAATACATCTTTGAGCCTATCTTACACTCAAGAGTTTGTACCTCAAACTCCTCCACTCCATATTGCCTCACCCCACTTCCCCACTCGTAACCACAAGTTTGTTCTCTTTATCTGTGAGTCTGTGTCTTTTATATTGTAATTTGTTGTATTTTTTCTTTATATTCCATATATAAGTGAGAAGATATGATATTTGTCTTTGTCTGTCTGACTTATTTCACTTACCATAACAGCTCCCAAGTCTATCTTTGTTGCCACAAGTGGCAAAATTTCATTCTATTATGTGGCTGAGTAGTATTCCATTGTATATGGGTACCATATCTTCTTTACCCATTCATCTGTAGATGGACACTTAGGTTGATTCCATATCTTGGCAAGTATAAATGAGGCTGTTATGAACATTGCAGTGCATGTATCTTTTTGAATTAGTCTTTTCAGATTTGGGGGAGATATATACCCAGGATTGAAATTGCTGTGTCACATGGTAGTAGTGTTTTTGAGAAAACTCTGTAACAGAAACTGTTTCCATAGTGGTTGCATCATTTTACATCCCCACCAACAATGTATAAGGCTCTCTTTTCTCTGCATCCTCGCCAGCATTTGTTACTTGTCATCTTTTTGATGATAACTATTCTTATAAGTGTGAGGTGATATCTAATTGTGGTTTTGACTTGCATTTCCCAAATGATTAGCAGTGTTCAGCATCTTTTCATGTGCCTTCAGTTCAGTTCAGTCACTCAGTCATGTCCAACTTTGTGACCCCATGAACTGCAGCATGCCAGGCCTCCCTGTCCATCACCAACTCTTGGAGTTTACCCAAACTCATGTCCATTGAGTCGGTGATGCCATCAAACCGTCTCATCCTGTCATCCCCTTCTCCTCCTGCCCTCAATCTTTCCCAGCATCAGGGTCTTTTCAAATGAGTCAGCTCTTCTCATCAGGTGGCCAAAGTATTGTAGTTTCAGCCTCAACATCAGTCCTTCCAAGGAACACCCAGGACTGATCTCCTTTGGCCATCTGCATTCCCTTTTTGGAATAATGTCTTTTCAGTTCCTCTGCCAACTTTTTTGCTCAAGTTGTTTTCTTGATGTTAAGTTGTATGAGCTGTTAATTTATTGGATATTAACCCCTTATTAGTCATATTATTTGCAAATATTTTCTCCCATTCGGTAGACTGTCTTTTTGTTTTGTTGATGGTTTCCTTTGTTGTACAAAAATTTTAAGTTTAATTAGGTCCCATTCATTTGTTTTTTGCTTCATCTCTCTCCTGGTTCCATTTCGTATATTTTATATCCCACGCTTTTTCTTTACTGGTCTCTTAATGAGCAGTTTCTCCAGTAACCTCTTTCTCAGGTGGTTGTTTAGTTGCTAAGTAGTGTCTGACTCTTTGTGACTCCATGGACTGCAGCATTCCAAGCTTCCCTCTCCTCCAGTATTTGAATTTGCTCAAATTCATGTCCACTGAGTCAGTGATGCTATCCAACCACCTCATTCTCTGCCACCTCTTACTCCTTTTTCCTTTAATCTTTCCTGGCTCTAAGATCTTTTCCAGTGAGTTGGCTCTTCTCATCAGGTGGCTTTGGCGTTGGAGCTTCAGCTTCAGCATCAGTCCTTCCATTGAATATTCAGGGTTGATTTCCTTTAGGCTCCTTGCTGTTCAAAGGACTCTCAAGAGTCTTCTCCAGCACCACAATTTGAAAGCATCAATTCTTTGGCATTCAGCCTTCTTTATGGCCCAACTCTCACATCCGTACATGACTGCTGGAAAAACCATAGCTTTGACTACACAGACCTTTATTGGCAAAGTGATATACCTGCTTTTTAATATACTATCTAGGTTTATCATAGCTTTCTCAGGTAGGATGGTAAATTTTTTGAGACATTGGATACCTTAAAATCATGTAGTTGCTTAGTAGCCTGGGGTTAGGCAAATATCTAGGAATGTAACTGCTTCTCAAACAACTTTGACTCCAGATTTATGTTTAAGTCTTGAATCCATTCTGAGTCTATTTTTTCATATGGCGTTAGAGAATGTTCTATATCTTCATACTGAAGATGTGTACCTTGATTACTTGTTGAATATAGTGTCTGTCAGTTTTCTCCAATGTGAAATTTCTCTTTTTCCCCTATAGAAAGAGTCTTTCTTCTAATGGAGATATACTTTGAGATGGCAAATATCCTGGTGTTCATCATAATTTTGCTCACTGATTTTAGCATTCATTTATAGTATGCCTGAAACCATTCTTTTATTTGTTCGTTTACTGAAATATATTTGATGTGAAAAGATCATTAGTTTCAGATGTATTACACTGTGATTTGACATTTGCATACATTATGAATGTAATCGTCACAATAAGTCTAATAACCATCTTCCCCACACAAAGTTATTATAATATTATTGACTACATTCCTTATGCTGTGTTGTACATCCTCATAGCGTATTTAATTTATAACTGAAAGTTTGTGAGTCTTAATCTCTTATACCTACTTCAACATACCCACAACCCCCTCCCCTGTGGCAATGACTCATTTTTTCTCTGTACCTATGGGTCTGTTTTTATTTTGTTTGTTTTTAGATTGCACTTAAAAGAGATCATATGGTGTTTATCTTTCTCTTTGACTTATTTCACTTAGCACTAATCTTTCTAGATCCAGTCTTGCTGTTGCAAGTGACAAGACTTCATTTAGTTAGTTATTTTTATGACTGAATGATATTCAGGTGTATATGTATACCACATCTTATTTTTCCATTTCTCTATCATGGTCACTTACATTGTTTCCATGTCTTAGCTATTGTAAGTAATGCTACAATGAACATTGATGTGCAAAACACCCTCTCATGATCCCCACCCTTTCCTATCATCTTGTATTCCACTGTTAATGTGCATGCTGTAGGCTGCATTCAGTCTCATTTTTACTCTGCATTAAAAAGGTCTTATATTGCTATCTTTTGTTGTTGTTCAGTTGCTAAGTCATGTCCAACTCTTTGCAGGCCCATGGATTGCACACGCCAGGCTTCCCTGTCCTTCACTATCTCCCAGAGTTTGCTCAAACTCATGTCCATATTACCCCTATTGTATTTTAAGGACATTTTAAACCAGTTTCCTATTGTTTGGTTCTCAACAGAGAAGAATAGCTGATTAATTGTTTCTTTGCAACAATTTATTAGATGTCCTTTTCTATGGTAAACAACAGAACATAACTTTGGCTTCATTCTTGTCTCGAGGAGCAGGAATTTCCTGCCTATTTCATAAGGATGTTGAAATTCACCAATTAGTGTACATAAGATTTTTTAAGCTCCATAGAAGAAAGTTGTTACACATAAAATTTCCACTGGGAAGAAAAATTTAAGAGAATATTTCTTTTTATCATACTTACATTGTTAATTTTAGATGTCAAAATGTGGGCTCTGTTTTTATTTTTTGGGAAAGGGCTCTCTAGAAAATAGAAATAGTGGATTAAGTAAGACTGAAATAAAGTTTACAGTTCTTTGTGCCCTCAGTGGTATCACTCATATTGATTTTGATGATATTTTAAACACTACACAGATTTTTTTTTCCCTCTCAGGTGCAATACAGTTTTTAGTTCTTGAATTTTATAAGAAATGTTATCTTAGATACACAAAATCGGTAACATGTGCTTTAGGGTTAAAAGTATTTTGTTCTGTAAGATCAGCTCCAAAGACTACATAAAGCTTGGCTGATTTAAAATGAAATAGAAGCAGCTGTTGTAAGGAATGCAGTATATAAGCTCTCATTTAAGGTTGTATTTCTCTTATTAATTTTAATTGTGTGTTTTGAGAGGAAGAATTTATTAAATAAAACCTGGTTTAGCAAATGTTCTGTAACGATACTAAAATAGACAATGCATGAAATCATAAAACTCAATTGTAGTCTTTTCTCTCCCTTTTACAAAATGGAGCGTGGTTTTTCTGCAATAGAGGTTATCATAAAATTCTTTTTTCTCTTCACAGTAAATTACAAAAAGAACTAAGTACTGAGAAGTGTATTTCAAACCATATGACTTCAAAATTGCTTTGACAAACTGAAAGGAACTACATTTTTAAACACAGGTTTACCATGCTCTTTCTTACTACATGCAGCTCTGAGCTTAATTACAAACACAAAAAGGGTGTGGATTAGTAGCACATTATCTAGACAACCAGATCTTAAAAGTGGATTGGAGAATTCCATGGTGGACTCTGTGCTCTCATTGCCAAGGGCCCAGGTTCAATCTCTGGTTGGGGAACTAAGATCCCACAGCTGCACAATGTGAGGGGGAAAAAAAGTGGACGGGTACTGGCATTTTCTTGATTTCAAGTTAAGAGCAATCTTGAGTCCTTTCCTTTTTCATGTGGGTTTGTTTTTTGGGTGGGTTTTTTTGTGTGTGTGTATTTATTATATTTTTTCCCAATTTCTCTTACTGTGCTGCTGATGTGTGACTCTGGTGTATTGTGAAACCTGGATATCCATCTCAAAATTTTCTGGGGGAGGTTTATGCCTCATATATTTCTTTTATTACTAGAAAAAGAAAAGGTTCGTATAACGGTCATATTGATATAGAAAATCAATTTTTAAACATTTTTGTTTCTATTATTTAATTATTGATATTATGAGGAATCTCAAGAATTGATGGCTTTTAGAGTTATGAAGCTGAGTGAAATCAGCAAAGGAGAGGTATAGATACAAAAGAGAAAGGAATCGTAGAGTAACCCAAATCCACTCCAACATTTAGAAATCAATAGAAGAGAACAACCATCAAGGAGATTTGAACAGGAGAGAAAATGATGTAGGAGAAAAATCAAAAGAATGGTATTTTAGAATTGAAGTGAAGAAAGTATGCTAAAGAAGAGGAATAATCAACTAAGTCAAATACTGCTGAGAAAAAAGAGAATGAGCATCTATAATTGGATTTAGTATTGTGGATGTTGTCAGGATTCCCCAGAGAAAAGAACCAATAGGATATATCTCTGTCTATCTATCAGAGAGATTTATTTTAGAAAATTGGCTCCCACAGTTGCCGGGACGTGTAAGCCTGAAATCTGCGTCAGGCTATAGACCCAGGAAAGAGTTGGTGTTGTAGTGTTGAGTCCAAAGACAGTGTAGAGGCAGAATTCATTCCTCCTCAGGGGAATTCACTCTTTACTCTTAAGACATTCAATTGACTGGTGAGGTCCACCTGGTCCACCCATATTAATGAGGGAAATCTACTCAAAATCTACTAATGTAAACTTAATCACATTTTAAAATTACCTTCACAGCAAATACTTTCATAAAAACTGTTGTTTACCAAACAACTGAGTGCAAAACCTAGCCAAATTGATACATGAAATTAAACATCAAAGAGGTAATTGATAGCACTGAGAAATTTTTATGGAGAATTTTGCATTACTATGGGCTTTCCTGGTAGCTCAATGGTAAAGAATCTACCTGCTATGCAGGAGACCTGGGTTCAGTTACTGGGTTGAGAAGATCCCCTGCGGAAGGGAATGACAACCCACTCTAGTAATCTTGCCCAGAGAATTCCATGGACAGAGGAGCACGCACTGCACTACTATACCCCAAAGTCTTCAAATAGTATTTAGCTCAATAAAAGATGAAAGGATTTTCTACTTTTCCCCCTTAATTATGATATCCTCACTCAAACCAAATTAAACAAAATGTGCCAAAAGAGAAAACAATTAAGAACTATCTTTTTATTTCGGTTTGTAAAAACACATACAGGTTGAGAAATCATAGACATTCTGGTTCATCAGAAACCGAGAAAATAATTCTATAGTCAAGTATCACTGAAAAACACATAATACAAAAGATCAAATAGTTAAAAAGTATTTTAAAAAGCGAGACTATATGTTTTCTGGTTACTTTACTGCACTGGCAATAATTAGGTTTTTAGTGCAGGATTTTAAATATCTTCTCTTACTAAAAAGCTTGAAAATAAACATGGTAACTGCCAGTGTATTCCCAAATACTGGAAAAAAATGGCTCTAAATGAAATTCATAGATAATTAAATATTTTCATGGTGACTTGGAGCAGATTTAATTTTGTTTTCCATTAAGTTTTTGCTAGAATTGTCAATTTAGTAAGTGGAGAAATTTCACTTTTTTCTCTTTCTCTGAGTAATTGCTGTCTGGTAACATCTGAACTCCCAAAATTAGTTCCTAATACCATTTGGCTTTTTATATTCTAATAACTGGAATTTCTACAACAATTTTCAGGTTTTTAAAATAGACTTTAAAGTAAATATCACTGTTTTTATTTCCTGTCTTAATCTTATTACGCTTGAGTTGCCTAGCTTATTGGTACACCACTGATTATTTTACCATATCCTAGATAAAAAGAGTGCTTATGGATTACCATTAAAGTTCCTAAATTAACTAGACTGAAGGTATGTGGTGAGGTAAAAATAGAGCACTTCAAACATTGCAGCTCTCATTACTGCTGTTTCATTGTATAATTTGTCAGACTATGTAAGCAAGATAGTTTTTCTCTATGCAACATTGCCACAAATTATTAATACAATAGCTGTTTCTACTAAAATAGTGATTTTATATACTTTTTTCCACTATTCAAAAGTTATTCAAACAAATATCTTATTAACAATTCATTAATTCAAAAGAAAATTAGAGTTTATCAATTATTCATTTCTGAGAAATAGTAATTTTGACTCCATGTTATTTATTTTAGATTAACCATTCGTTGTATGAGATAATACACAGCATCCTTTTAAAATTTTAATTTGTTCCTTAATACTCATTAGTGGTATAATTTAAAGAAATTAGACAAAAAAATTAATATATCTATCATCTGAAAAAAAAATCAGCTATTTCTTTTTACACATTTGTCTTTGTCAAGACCTTCAAGACCCTGGGACTCTGTCTTGTTGCACAGTGTAAGCATGTTAGCCATGAAATAGATGGTTATTGATTGAACACAGAAGTGAGTGAATGACTACATTAATGAATGAGTTCATTAAACATTAAAGTTGTCTCTGAACTTCCTAATAGTAAAAATGAAAAGGAAACATGGTAGGCTCTAAAATTTTCATTGCCTAATAGGGGAAAGAACGCATAGTGAAATTTCCTTCATATTTCTCCCCAGCCACATTCTGTTTCCATTTGTTTAATTTTTTCCCCCTCCCAAGTTGTTAGAACATGAGAATCTCTTCCTATGCAAAGGTGATTCTATCAGAGCCTTAGAAAATATTATTTTCTGTTTTTGCTATACTTGCCAAACTGGTCTCCTTGCTTTCACTCTTGCTCTCCTATGGTGCATTTTCAAGATAGAAGGGATTAAGTTAAAATATAAATGCATCCATCACAGCATCCCTCTGGTAAACATCTTTAAACGGATTTATCTTCACCCAGAAAAAACAAAAGCAAAAAACTTAGACCTTATAGTGGTTTACAATTCTTGCCCTATTTCTTGCCCTCTGTCCCCAAAGCCTGCTCTCTTTACCTTATTTCTTTCCATTCTATGCTAGCTCATTCTGCTTCATCACATCGGCCTTCTTCTTCAAACATACTCAGTCAATCATTCCATCAGTTGTATTTTTCTACACATATCCATAGATTCATTTCCCCACTTCCTTCAGGTTTCTGCTCAAATGCTACATTAGTGTTGTGAGTTTCTTTATTGACAACATATATAATAGAGCAGACCTACTTTGTCGATTTCTAGCCCACCTACCTTTATTTTTCCCATGTCGCTTACCTCCATATACTGAATGAAAGAGTGAGTGAGTTTCTACATTTCAGCCACTTGGCCCTCTCCATTTGTATCTTTAATTAATTCCTCTTTCCTTAAGTGTGTAAAACCACTAAGATATTTTTCATTTCTCCCTGGGGACTCTGCAAACTCATTCAAGTAGTAGCATGATTGTAGCTGTTTTACTGGATGTGATATAGTAAGATGCTAGAGAGGATTAATAAGGCTTCAGTGGTTTATAGCCATTGATTTGGCACATGCATTGTTTTCTATTTTGACTGGAACACAGAATCAAAAATTCAGTTCAGTTCAGTTGCTCAGTCGTGTCTGACTCTTTGTGACCACATGAACTGTGGCATGCCAGGCTTTCCTGTCCATCACCAACTCCCAGTGCTTGCTCAAACTCATGTCCGTTGAGTCAGTGATGCCATCCAACCATCTCATCCTCTGCCATCTCCTTCTCCCACCTTCAGTATTTCCCAGCATCAGGGTCTTTTCCAAGGAGTGAGTTCTTTGCATCAGGTGGCCAAATTATTGGAGTTTCAGCTTCAACATCAGTCCTTCCAATGAATATTTAAGGCTGATTTCCTTTAGGATTGACTGATTTGATCTCCTTACAGTCCAAGGGACTCTCAAGAGTCGTCTCCAACACCACAGTTCAAAAGCATCAATTCTTCGGTGCTCAGCTTTCTTTATAGCCCAACTCTCACATCCATACATGACTACTGGAAAAACCATAACTTTGACTAGAAGGATCTTTGTTGGCAAAGTAATGTCTCTGCTTTTTAATATGCTGTCTAGGTGGGTTATAGCTTTTCCAAAGAGCAAGAGTCTTTAAACTTCATGACTGTAGTCACCATCTGCAGTGATTTAAGAGCCCAAGAAAATAAAGTCTGTCATTGTTTCCATTGTTTCCCCATCTATTTGCCATGAAGTGCCAGATGCCATGATCTTCATTTTTTGAATGTTTAGTTTTAAGCCAGCTTTTTCACTCTCCTCTTTCACTTTCATCAGCGGGTTCTTTAGTTCCTCTTCGCTTTCTGCCATAAGTGTGGTGTTTGAATTTATTGATATTTCTCCTGGCAATCTTGATCCCAGCTTGTGCTTCATCCAGCCTGGCATTTTGCCTGATGTACTCTGCATAGAAGTTAAATAAGCAGAGCAATAAAGCAGGATCAAAAGGGTATCCATTTATGTGGAATTGACAAAATGTTTATTTACAGTTTCCTTAAAAAAATTGTCATAAAATGCTTCAAAAGGATCTGGATCTTCCTGATAGCTCACAGAACACTGATCTATTACATTGATGATATCACAATGATTGATAGGATGAGCAAGGGGTGGATAGTATACTAGAGCCTTGGAAAGATATATATTCCAAAAGATGAGTGAACCTGCCGCTTCAGTGAAGATTTTAGGTATCAAAAGGTCAAGACCATATCAGGTTCTTCTCCAAAGTAACAGAAAACGTGCTGCATCCCGCACCACATACAACAAAGAAGAAAATGTCCAGCAAGCCACTTTCCATTCTGGAGGGAACATATTTCATACATATAACTACTCTTTGGACCGTTTTTAAGGTGACAGAGAAGGCCGCCAGTTTTGAGTGGGACCAGGAGAGAAGCAGTACAGGGATCTATCCATGGTAGTCTAAACTATGATCCAGTCAGTCCTGGTGCCTGGGACATGTGATCTGATGGGCTCCATGATTTGAAACCGTTAATGCTCTAAACACAGGCAGCGTGGAGTTTACGGAAAACCTCACTTGGAGATACACAATGCTGATATCTGGGATTCTAGAGCAAAGCCATGTCATCCACACAAAAAAACTAAATGCCTTTTGAAAAAAAAAAATAGCTCCTGGCATGTTACTTGGCCCTGGTAAAGACAGAAGGCTTGATCATGAAGTGCCAAGTGACTTTGTGGCCAGAGATATCCATTAGGAACTGGGTGATATCAGGTCTACAAAGCCATAAAGTTGAGCGTGTCCAGCAGCATTTTATTATAACACGGAAATGGCACATCTCGGATCAAGTCAAAGTAAGACCAGGGATCAAGCACACTACATAAGCAGGTAGTCCGGATCCCAAACACTCTGACATAAATAAACTTATTGTAGTCACTCCAGTGCTCTTCCTTCAGATCACATCTTTCTATAAAATTTTCTATGACTAACTGAAGGAAAAGGCCTGAGCTTTGTCAATGGATAAGTCAGTTCAATATATGGATGCCAGCTGAAAATAAAATAATGGCTGCATTTCATCCACATTCAAGGGAGCAGAGGGAAGATAGTCCTGAAAGACAATGAAAAGAAACCTTCTGATTTGTGAGACTGTGAGTAGTACATAGGGTCATTCACTTTGTGTGAAAGGGGCAGTGTCCTGAGGTGTTTGGCTAATAAAGCTGCCCAGCTGGCCCAGAACCTAGAAGGAAAATGCCTGGAAGATTAGACTTAAAAAAATGAAGGCAGGTGGACATACGGGAGGAGTCAAGAGGTCTCTATATGTTGTTTCCCCAAGAAGCATATGTGAATCTGAGAACCAAAGCAATGGAAGCAGGGAGACCCCATTAATCATCATTCCCAATGACCCACTGGGGCACTCTGTGTTTTCTGTCTGCAACTCTGGGAAGAACATCCTGGGCCATAAAGAGTTTGCATTCTTCTATAACACAACTTGAGTCTCTCTGAATTATAAGCTATGGCTCCCACCAGGGTACTATGGACTGCTTAAATTCAGAGCAGTCACCATCTTGCCAGGGGTAATTGACCCTGGTCAGCAAAGCAACACTCAGATCCCTTCAGTATCCAACTTTACTTTCCCCTCTTAGCTATAGCCAGGATTAAGTTATAACTGATGTGTTAGGCATAAGAAGGGATGTTCTGAGCACTACACACTGGATGAGCTTCAGGGCAAGTCAGGACAAATCAACATGTATTAGTAGAAGAAAGGAAGAGTGCTACTAGATATTGGGCAATAGATGCACTGTAGAGTAAATATATGGTGCTAGATCCTGAAGTGTTGGATCAAGGGGTGTGGAATATAAGGTTGAATATAAAAAGAGTTGACTCATTGGAAAAGACTCTGATGATGGGAGGGATTGGGGGCAGGAGGAGAAGGGGACGACAGAGGATGAGATGGCTGGATGGCATCACGGACTCCATAGATGTGACTCTGAGTGAACTCTGGGAGTTGGTGGTGGACAGGGAGGCCTGGCGTGCTGCGATTCATGGGGTCGCAAAGAGTTGGACACGACTGAGCGACTGAACTGAACTGAAATGATGGGAGAGTTTATTGGTATGGGAGTACTCTCAAGTGATGAAATATTTATCACCTTGGCTAGGGTCCCAGGAGATTGTGTTAATATGTGGTTGGAATGGTTTTTGGAAAAAATCATGGTGTCCTCCATGTTAAGTAGAAATACAATGCCACAGCAGATGACAGAAAGGATTAAAAGTCTCAGAAAAGTGAGAGAATTGAAAGTGAGGATGTTGAAGTGGATGTACTACTTAAGACTGGAAAATCCACCACTTTGTCTATATTCTGTGAGAGAGCCCAGAAGTCTCTCATATGGCAAAGTGGTAACAGGCTTCCCTGGTAGCTCAGATGGTAAAGAATCTGCCTGCAATGCAGGAGACCAGGGTTCAATCCCTGTGTAGGGAAGATCCCCTGGAGAAGGGAATGGCAACCCACTCCAGCGTTCTTGCCTGGAGAATCCCATGGACAGAGGAGCCTGGTGGGTCACAGTCTACAGGGTCACAAAGAGTTGGACATGAGCAACTAACAGACACACAAGGATGGTGCAGGTGAGGTGGTAGCCATCCTCTGTAGGCCAAGGCAAATGCTAACAGATGCTGTTGCAAAACTAGGCTCCCAGACACCCAAGAACTAGGGTCTTAAAATTAGCGAGGCCCACGTGACAGCATTTAACTGCTAGAAGCAATGTATGGACAGTTACAAAAGATGGCCAGGTCAGAATAGCAGCCAGGGGACCTGATCCACAGGGAGCTGTGGAGATGCTTTATAGAATAATATATTCCTAGGGGCAAGATAGATGGGCAGTCAACAAGGGCATTTCTCAATGTATACAGTCAGTGAAGTTGAAGATGGATAAGGCTAAGAAGAAGCACTCAAAAAAAAAAAATCACAGTCCCTTGCTTGTTTCTGGATCTTAGCCAAGTATTATAACTGACCCCCTGACTGAAAAGAGGTCTCACAGAGATCGTAAGAGTCCTATAACATTAAAACAAGTGACTGCGGTAGTACCTCGCTGTCTTTTCCCAAGCAGATGTATGGTTATTTTGTTGGGGAAAGGCTGTTGTCACAGGGCCCAAGTTTACACTGACACCTGGAGACCTAGAAGACCCCCAAAAAGATCTATGTTTTCCCTCTTATTTGAAGATTTTTTTCTCTTTGTCTTTAGTTTGTAGACACTTCTTTTCTATAATGAACCTAGTTGTGATTTTGTACGGTGGTGGTAGTTGGTGGTTTAGTTGCTAAGTTGTATCCGACTCTTGCAACCCCATGGAGTAGGGCCTGCCAGGCTCCTCTGCCCATGGGATTTTCCAAGCAAGAATACTGGAGTGGGTTGCCATTTCCTTCTCCAGGGGATTTTCCCGATCCGGGAATTGAACCTGGGTCTCCTGCATTGCAGGCAGATTCTTTACAGACTGAGCTATGAAGGAAGCCCTGTGATTTTGTATGTGTGTGTTTATTCTGCTTCAGATGGACAGCTTTACCGACATTTTATAATCCATTTATCAGTTTTGGATAATTCTTGACAATTATCTTTCAAATATTAATTCTATTCTATTTATCTCCCTTCCTGAAGCTTCATTTAAATATATACGTTAGACTTAAAATTATTCCATATTTCTTTCTGTGCTCTCTTCTGTATTTTCCATCCTTTTGCTTTCTAGTGCTTCTGTTTTTTCAGTTTAGTTGAAAAAATACTGTTAATTACTTTAGAACTTGTATATAATAGGAACCACATTGAATGAATGAAAAAAAAAAAGGTTTGAGAAGCATAGATCTGTTTTTCCCTCATGTGATTATGGTGTTATTTACTGTTACTATTGCATTTCTATGTTTTTGAAAAGTCCATTTCAAATTGTGCTAAAAATCCCATATTTTAAAATTCTTTACCAGAAGCTTTTGTTGCTGTGCCCTAGCAGCTTAAATTCTGGGACACAAGATCTGAATCTTGTGTCCAGAATAGGATTTTAATTTGACTAGAATAACAAGACCCCCTAAATAACTTAGACTGATAATTAAAAAGTAACTTTAGGGCATCATGAATAAACCACCCATAAGAGTGAAAAATAAGTCTGGAAAATAGAAAGTAGATTATGGGATATCCTTTGTTAATAGTTCATGTTTTCCCTGATAGCCAGAACACCAGACAGTCTTGGTTAGCTGACAAAGCTTTTCCCTTCACTTGGCTTGCTGCCTTGCACATATTTGTGCACTAACCAAAGCCAGGTTTAGGGTTTAGGGTATTGAAGAGCTTGACATAGCTGTTCCAGAAATATGGTTAAGTTAAGCAGAGAAACATTTTTATACAAAGGTAGAAACAGAATGAAATACAAAAAGCATATTCTTTTAATTGGCTAAATAGTGGCCCCTGAAGATATCCAGATTCTAATCTCTGGAATCTGTGAACGTTAGCTCATAATGCAAAAGAGACTTTGCAGTTGTGATTAAAGATTTTAAGAAGAGGAGACATTATCCTGGATTATCTAAATGCAACCACAAGTGTCCTTATAAGAGGCAAAGGAAGATTTGACCCAGTAGAGAAAAGGATCATGTGACAGAAACTAAGGGAGGCAAAGCAAGAGAGAAATACACAATAACAGTGGCTATGAGGATGGAGGAAGGGGCCATGAGCCAAGGGACACAAAGCACACAGTTACAGGGAAAGAGGGATCAAGAGGGCAGAGTAGAAGCCCCGGAGCTCACCTCCTGCCATGACATGCCAAAACTACAGTGACACAGAGAACAACTCCCTCTCTCAGAACAACCTGAATACTAGCAGACTAGCTCTTCCACAACTAAGAATATGAAGAAGAGTCCCATACCGAGGTGGGGAAGAGGGGAAGAGAAATGATCGAGTCAGCACACACACCTCAGTGGGAGATCCAGAAAAGGCAGAGCATATCACAAACTCAGAAGTCCTCCCTAAGGACCCGAGGGTTCAAGCCCCGTCTTAGGCACCCCTGTGCTGGAATCTAGCACCCAGAAGTGAATATCTTAACTGGTTTTGCAAACTATAGGGTTAATGGTCAAGAGAACTAGAAGGCTATAGGAAAAGGAGAGTCTACTTTTAAAGGGCACATGCACAAATTTACTTACTCCAGTTCCGGTTCTGCTGGAAAGTACTCTGCAAGTGCAAAGGCAGCAGATTAAAAAGTGCCTGGTGCTCTAGCTGACCTGCCAAGACTGCTACAGTGTGCCCTCCAGCCTTCACTAGGGTGACACCCTAAGTGTAATCTTTGTTGGCTTTAATATATATATTAAAAGCATATTAAATATTTAATTATGTCTTTAATAGTACTCATTAAATAATATCATATCTCTAAGTTACTTGGCTATTCTTAGCTCCTTCTCTGTGTTCTTCTGATATTTTCCAATGTTGCTCTTATAGTCCAAATTTTCTAAATAAATCTTTAAAATCTTCTTTTAAATGTAATCTAATCCTCTTTAAAAATCTAATCTAAATCTTCTATATAAATCTTTATATTTATTAATTTAATGGTGGATGATGGAGTCTTTTTGATAAGTTACAGGTAAAAGTAACTCTTTCTTTCGTGACACATACACACACACGCACATGCACACTCACATGAATTTCTGAATTATTTAACCTAGAACACAATATCCACACAAGGTGATTACTCAGGACCAGAAATATAATTTTGTGAGTCATTTGTATGTGGATTAGGAGCTACAGGACTGAATGAAACCACCTAGGAAGGATGTATAAAATATAACAAAAAGGTGTCTAATGAGTCCTGGGTCACAGTAGTGTTTGGTTATTGGGCACAGACAGAGTCAGCAAAGAAGACTGAGCAGTTCTGAGTCCTGAGACAGGAGAGCTAGTAAAGAGTGGTGTCACAGAGGCCAAGTAATGATGCTACAAGAAGTGTATGGTCACTGTCTTGAATTCTGTTGAGAGTTCAAGTAATACAAATATATGCAGCCACCTGGAAGCACTACTAATTGTGGCAGAAACTGCTTTATTTCCTTTTTTCTCTCAGACACACAAGTATACTTCCTTTTCAGTTATATATGGCCACATAAATAAGGTCTATCCAGTGGAATTCTCTCACATATGATTCTACTTCCCTATCTTCCAAACGAGTTAAAAGAGCTCTAAAGATCTATAGCAGGTTTCTTGGGAGTCTCTGGAGGAGAGAGTCAGGACTTCTGGCCAGTAATGCCAGCTCTGAGTTGCTGCAATAAAGCAACTTTTATTACGTTAAACTGTTAGGGTGTTAGGTCAGTTGGGTATAACAGAACCCACATTAATACAGTGATCTTGACAGTAGTAAATTGGTAGGAGTGTCGGATTAGAGAGAGATGTATGGAGCATCCAAAGGCAGTTTTGGACTCAGTTCTGATCAGTAACCAGGTGGCTGTGGCAGCTGATAGTCATTTTGAATACGTTACATTTTCCATTGCTTGAAATAGTGCATCTTGTGTGTAGTCTAATCAAATATCAGCTAGAATAAACCTACCTAGTTGTTTTTTCACGTTTTACTTTCTTCTTGATTAGTTGAAATGGTAAGTCTTTAAAGTTAAAATGTTTAACAGTTGGCCAGATAGTGTAATAGCAAACAGTCTGCTTGGCAGTAAGCACTTTAACAAATATTGCCTCCCCAAATGGCCTGCTAGTCTACCAGGAGCAAAAGACTCCCTGACACCAGCCAGCATTTACAAATAAATTCCATTCAGGATGACACCAAGGGAGTTTCTGTTGTCTCTTCTTCTACCTTAAAAAAAAAAAATGTGTAAGTATTAGTTACACAGTCATGTCCAACTCTTTGCAACCCCATGGACTGTCATCTGCCAGGCTCCCCTGTCCATGGGGTTTCCCAAGCAAGAATACTGGAGTTGGTTGCCATTTCCTACCCTAGTAGATGTTCCCAATCTAGGGATCAAATCTGAGTCTCCTGCTTTGGCAGGCGGATTCTTTACCACTGAGCCACCAGGGAAGCCCTCTACCTTGAAGAATACCATTAAATTCCCCTTTTGTTTTTCAAGTTTCAAAATATTCCAGGCCTCAAGAAGGGATTAGAAAGGGAAGAAAAAAGCTTTCTCAACACATTTTTTTCATGCAATAGAACTCAAAGAAAGAGATAAACCTTCTTACTTCATTTATTCTAAGTTGCCTGTTTTTCACATTTTAGCATAACTGATACTGAGATGCCTCTTTTATAGTCAATGTAGTTAGAAAGCCTTATGTCATAATTCAATTGGCACCAGTTTTTCTCTTTTACTTATACTTAAAATAATGGTATTACTATGAATTAACAGTGTTTGTTTTTTCCTTTCTTAGTTGTACTTAAAATAATTATTTGTCTTACAACTGGCAGTGTCTTTGATTTGATAAAATACAGTCATCACTGCATATTTGATAGATCAACAAGTTGTCATTTACATTTGCATATTGAACAAAATTTGTTGGGCTATTTTTTAGTTTTCTAATTTGCATAAGCCACATTTTTTTTGACACTGTGCATTGTTTTAACTTGGAACAGACTGCGACATATTTGAAGTTCTAGAATCCTACAACTGTACAACACTCCTGTGATTATTAAAATAAGATCATTAGTATGGAGGGTGGCATTTTGGTTTCCAAGTCTCATGTTTATTCAAAAGATGTCTCACTTGAGTCCTTACCCAGATCGTTTAATTCTTGTCACCAAAAAGAAACAGATTTCCCATTGTTGATTTCTAGAAAACTTATTTTGGCATTTGACAATGTGATGATGTGACAAAAAGGGTTAGCAATCTTCTCAATGAGTTTGAAACATTTGAAGTTACTCAGACAGCTTTAAAACCAATATTTCAAACTTTATGGTAAAGCAGGGTGGGGTACTCCTTGTTTTCTACATTCTAACTGTATTCTTTTATGACTATTGGGTCCATATGTGGTTTGACCAAGTGTGAGGAAAGATGTTTTACTCTAAACCAGCTCTTTCATGCTTCAACATTAGGAACTGAGATGAAGAGGAATCATACCAACCTGCATTGAGGGGACACTCACAGTTCAGTTATAACAAATGGAAGGCTAAATAATTTTTTGGACTTGTATCATCTCTATTTTGAACATAAAGAATTTCATTGAAAGATGAATTAGGCTTCTCAAAGTTATACAACAAACCAAGGACAAAACAGTAACCCTCATTTTTTTTTCTTTTCCCACTTCTTCACAGCTCATCAGTCAAACTTACAAATCAGGGTTTCCTTTCATATAAGGTAGATCTCATAAGAACTACAATGTCCACTGTTAGTTTTAATCTTTTAGGAAGATTAAGCCAAATGGTTACAGAAGAACAAAACTGGAAATTCAAATATATCGAGAAATCTCAGATGAGATGACATTTTGTTTAGCAAGTTTCTGACTTAAAAGATAAAAATGACAGCATGGCAAGATGCTTTAAAATACTTATTGGGAAGAAGTATTTATTAACTCTATTCAAATTAAGTAGAAGTAAACTCATTTAGCACGGCGGAGAGGAGCTACCCCACGTCTGAGGTCATGGGCAGTGGCCGAGAGTGCCAGGCTGCGATGGCACAGGAACGGCTGAGAGGATCTACCCCATGTCCGAGGTCAGAGGTGGCGGCCAGGAGGAGCTACCTCACGTCCAAGGTCAGGGGCAGAAGCTGGGAGGACCCCATGCCCAAGGGGCGGCAGCCAAGAGGAGTTACCCCACGTCCGAGGTCAGGGGCAGCGGCCGGGAGGAGCTACGCCACGCCCGAGGTCAGGGACTGCAGGGGGAGTGCCAGGCTGCGCCAGCACAGGAGCAGCCGAGAGGAACTACCCAACGTCGGAGGTCAGGGGCGGCGCCCGGCCGCGAGGAGCAGCCCCACGTCCAAGGAGCAGTGGCTGCATTGGCGCAGTAGGGCGTAGAGGAGATATTCCATGTTCAAGGTCACGAGGGGCAGCGGTGAGGAGATACCCCTCATCCGAGGCAAGGAGCAGCGGCTGCACTTTGCTGGAGCAGCCGTGAAGAGATACCCCAGGCCCAAGGTAAGAGAAACCCAAGTAAGATGGTAGGTGTTGCAAGAGGCCATCAGAGGGCAGACACACTGAAACCATAATCACAGAAAACTAGTCATTCTAATCACACTGGGACCACAGCCTTGTCTAACTCAATGAAACTAAGCCATGCCCGTGGGGCCACCCATGACCGGCGGGTCATGGTGGAGAGGTCTGACAGAATGTGGTCCACTGGAGAAGGGAATGGCAAACCACTTCAGTATTCTTGCCTTGAGAACCCAATGAACAGCATGAAAAGGCAAAATAATAGGATACTGAAAGAGGAACGCCCCAGGTCAGTAGGTGCCCAACATGCTACTGGAGATCAGTGGAGAAATAACTCCAGAAAGAATGAAGGGATGAAGCCAAAGCAAAAACAATACCCAGCTGTGGATGTGACTGGTGATAGAAGCAAGGTCCGATGCTTTAAAGAGCAATATTGCATAGGAACCTGGAATGTTAGGTCCATGAATCAAGGCAAATTGGAAGTGGTCAAACAAGTGATGGCAAGAGTGAACGTCAACATTCGAGGAATCAGCGAACTAAAATGGACTGGAATGGGTGAATTTAACTCAGATGACCATTATATCAACTACTGCAGGCAGGAATCCCTTAGAAAAAATGGAGTAGCCATCATGGTCAACAAAAGAGTCTGAAATGCAGTACTTGGATGCAGTCTCAAAAACAACAGAATGATCTCTGTTCGTCTCCAAGGCAAACCATTCAATATCACAGTATTCCAAAACTATGCCCCAGCCAGTAATGCTGAAGAAGCTGAATGGTTCTATGCAGACCTACAAGACCTTTTAGAACTAACACCCAAAAAAGATGTCCTTTTCATTACAGGAGACTGAAATGCAAAAGTAGGAAGTCAAGAAACACCTGGAGTAACAGGCAAATTTGGCCTTGGAATGAGGAATGAAGCAGGGCAAAGACTAACAGAGTTTTGCCAAGAAAATGCACTGGTCATAGCATACACCCTCTTCCAACAACACAAGAGAAGACTCTACACATGGACATCACCAGATGGTCAACATCGAAATGAGATTGATTATATTCTTTGCAGCCAAAGATGGAGAAGCTCTATACAGTCAACAAAAACAAGACCAGGTGCCGGGGGCCAGCGTGAGGAACTCCGCCCATGGCAAAGGTCATGAGGAAGGAGGCTTGGCATACGCAAAGGCGTGATCAAGCCTCAGGAAACCCCCTGTTCCCGAGCATCTAACCCCAAAACCAGAGTCTGTTTTATGCTCTCACCTACACCTCTGACTTTACGGGGGGCTCTCCCCCATAACCGTTTCTCTCAGAGATGCAGCTCCAAGGCAATAAAAATTCCTGGGAGTGACAAGAGTGTTTCAGCTTACGGATTCCTTTGAAGGTTATCTAGCCCACCTGTATAGGTTCGTCCGGCCACATGTGATTGTTTACAGCCTCCCAACCTGAGAGACATGAGATGTTTTAGACATACTAAAGGCAAATTCTTATGGGGAGTTAGAAATTATTAGTATAGTGGGTTGGTTAGGAATTATATTGGTGAAGGGTTTTTCATTTGTTGTGTCAATAATTGCTGCTAATGCCCTGCTCTGGGTAGGACAAGGATGTCTCAGGTCAAACCTCTCTGCTGACAGACTAGCTTGTGTGACAGGATTATCCATACTCCTGCCACATGATTGTTTACTACCTCTCAACCATAAACAGCACAGAGAGTTTTGGAGTATTTTGAGAGTCTTAATTAGCATAGGACTTTTTCTTCTTGTTGAGTCAATGATTGCCACCAGGCCTCCATATCCTTAGGCACTTGGGAATATATTAATCAATGTATTTGGAATATAGCAAAGGAAATATAGTAGTTTTTGATGTTAGCAATATTAGACTTTTTGAGTTAATGGATTTTCTCTTTTGTAATAGATCACTGTACTTTGTTATAAATCACTGTGTCCTTGCTATGTAAAAATGTAACTCTATCATATCTTAAGACTAAATAGATCTTAAGGGGAGCATTGGTGAAAGGATTTTCATTTGTTGGGCTGATGTTTGCTGCTAAATCTCCATGTTCCCTACCCTTATAATGCATATAACTAACATATAGGAGAAATAAGTATTAACCTTTAAGCATATAGGAGAAATAAGTATTAACCTTTAAGATTAATCATGTTAACCTTGGGTTAAATAAATTCCTTTCTTGATTGTAACTCACTACACCCTCACCCTATAGGAATGTAACTTTATTTGGAGGGTGGTGCCTGGTTTAAGAGAAAACACCCTTGGAAGAAATAAGTTTTTTGGTTATCAGAAAGAAAGGATCATAAAATGTCAGCAGGTCTCACTCATGGCCAGAAGATGATGTAATATTCCTAAGACCTTTTTTTTATACGTTTATGTGAAGCACCTGATTTTGACAAAGGTCAGGACTGCTGACTCCCACGTGACTCTGTATTCATCCCTATGTGTAACAAAAGGTATATAAGCAAACCCCAAAATAAAGAAATTGGATCAGTTTCCGGAAAGACTGATTCCCCCATGTTGCTTCTTTCTTGCTCCCGTTTTTCTGGCTGAATTCCCATCTGGAGCATGGATGCTATTCCACGTAATCCAAGTTATTCAGCCTCTTTTTCTCCACTGATCTTCCTACTACACTATCCATTTCTAATCTCTCTATATCTGTGATTAAATATGTATTTTTCCAAAGACGCCGACTCCGTCCCCACCTTCGAATCACCCTGGATCCACTGGGGCTGGACCCCGGCAACCAGGAGCTGACTGTGGCTCAGATCATGAACTCCTTATTGCCAAATTCAGACTTAAATTGAAGAAAGTAGGGGAAACTGCTAGACCATTCAAGTATGACCTAAATCAAATCCCTTATGATTATACAGTGGAAGTGAGAAATAGATTTAAGGGACTAGATCTGATAGATACAGTGTCTGATGAACTATGGAATGAGGTTCATGACGTTGTACAGGAGACAGAGATCAAGACCATCCCCCTGGAAAAGAAATGCAAAAAAGCAAAATGGCTGTCTGCGGAGGCCTTACAAATAGCTGTGAAAAGAAGAGAAGTGAAAGCAAAGGAGAAAAGGAAAGATATAAGCATCTGAATGCAGAGTTCCAAAGAATAGCAAGAAGAGATAAGAAAGCTTTCCTCAGCAATAAATGCAAACAAATAGAAGCAAACAACAGAATGGGAAAGACTAGAAATCTTTTCAAGAAAATCAGAGATACCAAGGGAACATTTCATGCAAAGATGGGCTTGATAAAGGACAGAAATGGTATGGACCTAACAGAAGCAGAAGATATTAAGAAGAAGTGGCAAGAATACACAGAAGAACTGTACAAAAAAGATCTTCACGACCCAGATAACCATGATGGTGTGATCACTCACCTAGAGCCAGACATCCTGGAATGTGAAGTCAAGTGGGCCTTAGAAAGCATCAATATGAACAAAGCAAAAGGAGGTGATGGAATTCCAGTAGAGCTCTTTCAAATCCTGAAAGATGATGCTGTGAAAGTGCTGCAGTCAGTATGCCAGCAAATTTGGAAAACTCAGCAGTGGCCACAGGACTGGAAAAGGTCCGTTTTCATTCCAATTCCAAAGAAAGGCAATGCCAAACAATGCTCAAACTACCACACAATTGCACTCATCTCACATGCTAGTAAAGTAATGCTCAAAATTCTCCAAGCCAGGCTTCAGCAATATGTGAACTGTGAAATTCCAGATGTTCAAGCTGGTTTTAGAAAAGGCAGAGGAACCAGAGATCAAATTGCCAGCATCCACTGGATCATTGAAAATGCAAGAGTGTTCCAGAAAAACATCTATTTCTGCTTTATTGACTATGCCAAAGCCTTTGACTGTGTGGATCACAATAAACTGTGGAAAATTCTGAAAGATGGGAATACCAGACCACCTGACCTGCCTCTTGAGAAACCTATATGCAGTTCAGGAAGCAACAGTTAGAACTGGACATGGAACAACAGACTGGTTCCAAATAGGAAAAGGAGTATGTCAAGGCTGTATATTGTCACCCTGTTTATTTAACTTCTATGCAGAGTACATCATGAGAAACGCTGGGCTGGAAGAAGCACAAGCTGGAATCAAGATTGCTGGGAGAAATATCAATAACCTCAGATATGCAGATGACACCACCCTTATGGCAGAAAGTGAAGAGAACTCAAAAGCCTCTTGATGAAAGTGAAAGTGGAGAGTGAAAAAGTTGGCTTATAGCTCAACATTCAGAAAACAAAGATCATGGCATCTGGTCCCATCACTTCTTGGGAAATAGATGGGGAAACAGTGGAAACAGTGTCAGACTTCATTTTGAGGGGCTCCAAAATCACTGCAGATGGTGGTTGCAGCCATGAAATTAAAAGACACTTACTCCTTGGAAGAAAAGTTATGACCAATCTAGATAGCATATTCAAAAGCAGATACATTACTTTGCCGACTAAGGCTATGGTTTTTCCAGTAGTCATGTATGGATGTGAGAGTTGGACTGTGAAGAAAGATGAGTGCCGAAGAATTGATGCTTTTGAACTGTGGTGTTGGAGAAGACTCTTGAGAGTCCCTTGGACTGCAAGGAGATCCAACCAGTCCATTCTGAAGAAGATCAGCCTTGGGATTTCTTTGGAAGGAATGATGCTAAGGCTGAAACTCCAGTACTTTGGTCACCTCATGCAAAGAGTTGACTCATTGGAAAAGACTCTGATGCTGGGAGGGATTGAGGGCAGGAGGAGAAGGGGATGACAGAGGATGAGATGGCTGGATGGCATCACTGACTAGATGGACACGAGTCTGAGTGAACTCTGGGAGTTGGTGATGGACAGGGAGGCCTGGCGTGTTGTGATTCATGGGGTCGCAAAGAGTCAGACATGCCTGAGCGACTGAACTGACTGAAACGCATTTAGGCTAAGTTTCAGCCTGTTTCTTGGCTGGAGAAAAAAAAAAAAAACCAACTACATGTTTTATGTTAGTTATGGTTTCCTTAAAGTGTTTCAGAATTTTGGCAGTTTAATCTTTTTAAAAGTCCACAAGTTTGCAAAATTTAGTAAAATGAGTAATTGGGCAGTGTAGAGACAGGAAAAGGAGAGTAGCAACAGGAAAAAGAGGAGACAGGGTGGAAGAACTGAAACACATGTCTGTACTGTAAGCTTTAGAAGCAAGCAGATATCATAATGAGGACAGGGCACCAAAATGGAAACTGCTTGTGCCAAACAATTTTTGAGTTTAGTTCCAGGTTGAAGAATCTAAATGTGTATTAACATGGAAATCGAATTTTGCAATGCAGCACTGACTGAAAGACAGTCTTTTTCTGAAATACATAGAGTGATTCTTCTTTAAATTAATTTTGATTGGAGTATAGTTGATTTACAGTGTTATATTAGTTTCTATTTGACAGCAAAGTGAATCAGTTATACAGATACATATATCTACTCTTTTTTAAGCTCTTTTCCCATGTCTTAGCTTCACTCTTTTCCCATATAGATCATTACAAAGTATTGAGTATGCAATAGGTTATTAGTTATCTATTTTAAATATAATAGAGTGATTCTGAAAGAACTTCATCACAATGAAATAGAACAGAATGGAACAGCTATTTTTATCCTGCTTGGTGAATTATTTCTCATTACTACTTAGTCAAACGCATTTTTCTCTTTCAATAGACAAGATGGAGTGAACATACTTAAGGCAGGTGCTGGGGCAGGATTTCTCAGCCTTGGCACTGTGGACTTTTGGGGCTGGATAATCCTTTGTGGTAGGGGGCTGACCTGTGCCATGTAGATGTTTAGCACCATCACTGGTTTCTACCCACTAGGTACCAGTAGCAGCCTCCTATGATTGTCTCCACACACTGCCTCCTGGGGTGAGAGAAAATCACCCCTGGATGAGACACACTAGGTTAGATGCAAGTCTAACAAAATTAGTGTGCTGCCTTTTAACATTTTTTCCTTCATCTCCACTCTACACATTTTCCTCTGGAAATGGAAACATTTAAAAGACCCATCTGGTCATATTGAAGTCTGATTATTTTGTGGCTGCCCACACATTTGATCAAAGTGCCCTAAGTTCATGCAGAAGGAAATTGGAGAGTCCTTAAATTGGCTACTCATGGAAAGGACTGAAGAGGTGAAGTGAGAGTTCAGGAGTGGGGCATGGGAAGAAAAGGGTAAAAGAATGGATGAGACTTGCAAAAGGGAAAAAAAGAGGAAAAGGGTCTACATTAATTTCTTAGGGCTACTGTAACAAAGTGCTTCCAACGTGGACAGCTTAAAACAATAGAAATTTACTGTCTCAATTCAGGAGCCCAGAAGTCTGGAATTAAGATGTTATCAAGGTTTTACTCTTTCTGAAGGGTCTGGGGGAGAAGTTTCTCCGTGCGGGCTCTTAGCTTCTACTGCTGCTGGCAACCCTTGGTGCTCCTCGGCTTACAGACATATCACCCATTCTCTGCTTGCATTGTCACCTGGTATTTTCCCTTTGTCTGTCTCTCTCATCCTTTTTTTTTTTTTTTTTTTTAAATAAGGGTAACAGTCACGCTGGATTAGAATCCACTTTAACTGAATATGAACTCATTTTGACTTGTCTGCAGAGATTCTATTTCCATAAAATGTCACATTCACAGGTACTGAGGTTTAGGACTTCAGCATCTTTTGAGGGGATAAATTTCAACCTACAACAGGGTCCGAAAGGGAGAGGTTTGGTCTGAAATGGTTCCAAGAGAAATAGTCACTGTAGAGGCTTCAAAAGCATTAGTCAAAGATGCAGGCCCATTGAGGAATGGGTTATGAATAAAGAGGGCTTCCCAGGTGGCTCAAGAGGTAAAGGATCTGCCTGCCAATGCAGGAGATGCAGGTTCAATCTGTGGGTTGCGAAGATTCCTTGGAGAAGGGAATGGCTACCCACTCCAGTATTCTTGCCTGGAGAATTCCATGGACAGAGGAGACTGGTGGGCCTCAGTCCATGGGGTGGCAAAGAGTTAGACACGAAATGAATAAAGAAGGCAACACTGAAGCCTCATCTCATTGTGACATCTCTGGGGTTGAAAGATACAACTCAAATATGAAATAAAGAACTCTTCTGTACTCTGTGACTTTCATGTATTTGTGACGAGCTAACAGGGAGGTTGTTTAATGATAGGCAGTACCTTCTTCCTGTTCAGTATTGGGAATGGCAGATTGAGGAAACAGAGCTAACTGATGGACATTTAAATTAATTTGAGGAGACTCTTTTAAAAACAACTATTCCAAAGGTGTGGGAAGAATATAAGGAAGCCGAAAGGATGATATGGTAGTCTGGAATTAGTGAGTAAATAGGGCTTTGTTACCATCACCTCTAGACCTGATGGGGGACGTGGTTATTGGAACAGAAAGAGAGAAAAAGAGGGGGAGAGGAAGAGAAAGAAACATTTTTGAGTTGGAAGCCTGGCAGGAGACTGTGAGTAAGGGGTGCAAGCATCCCATGGACACCCTGCGTGGAGGCAGCCTGAGCGAATCAATATCCTCATCTCCTCCTTCCCTCCTTCCTGCCCATGCTACCCAGCTGGTCAAACCCAACCAAAAGCCACATACGGTGTTGATGCAGGGTATATCAAGCCTCTGCCACCAGCTCTACCCTCCACCCCCATGAAGCCTGTGCATAAGTGAGTTTTAAGAAGGATAAAGAGTGAATCTGAAAGTTCAACTAAAATTTATCTAGCATACAAAAGAAAACATTTTAAATATATTTTCTTCTCTACGTTATTTTGTCTGTTAAAAAGTAAAATTCAATTTTATTAATCTGCTATATTTTGATCATTTTATTTGAAGAAGATCTGCTTAATTTATTAATCTTTGAATGAAATGACCAAAAAATTTCCACAGTACATTAGGCTGGTTGTCAATATATAATAATGCTTGTGTTTGATTTTGGGAACATGGGATATTTTATAGAAAAATTGTCATTTTGTGATGCTACTGCAATATTTGGGTGCTACATCCCAAATAAGGACAGTAAGGAGACCTTGGGTCTAGTCCTTGTTCTACAGATAATTTAAGGTGTGATGTTCATGGAGGCTACCCAATTTCTTTGTTTTCAATTATTAAATTAAGGAGTTAGGTATCTCTTACATATAGACAATATTTACAGACTTTAACTTCCCTTATTTGGGGCTTATTCAGAAAACTAAGATCATGGCATCTGGTCCTATCACTTCATGGCAAATAGAGGGGGAAACAGTGGAAACAGTGGCTGACTTTATTTTTCTGGGCTCCAAAATCACTGCACATGGTCACTGCAGCAATGAAATTAAAAGACGCTTGCTCCTTGGAAGGAAAGTTATGACCAACCTAGACAGCATATTAAAATGCAGAGCCATTACTTTGCCAACAAAGCTCTGTCTAGTCAAGGCTATGGTTTTTCCTGCGGTCATGTATGGATGTGAGAGTTGGACTGTGAAGAAAGCTGAGTTCTAAATAATTGATGCTTTTTTAATATAAATTTATTTATTTTAATTGGAGGTTAATTACTTTACCATATTGTATTGATTTTGCCATACATCAATGTGAATCCGCCACAGGTATACACTTGTTCCCCATCCTGAATCCCCCTCCCTCCTCCCTCCCCGTGCCATCCCTCTGGGTCATCCCAGTGCACCAGCCCCAAGCATCCAGTGTCATGCATTGAACCTGGGCTGGCGATTCGTTTCATATATGATATTATACATGTTTCAATGCCATTCTCCCAAATCATCCCACCCTCTCCCTCTCCCACAGAGTCCAAAAGACTGTTCTATACATCTGTGTCTCTTTTGCTGTATTTTTCACAGAGCTAATTGATGCTTTTGAACTGTGGTGTTGAAGTAGACTCTTGAGAGTCCTTTGGACTGCAAGGAGATCCAACCAGTTCATCCTAAAGGAGATCAGTCCTGGGTGTTCATTGGAAGGACTGATGTTGAAGCTGAAACTCCAATACTTTGGTCATCTGATGCGAAGAGCTGACTCATTTGAAAAAACCCTGATGCTGGGAAAGATTGAGGGCAGGAGGAGACGGGGTTGACAGAGGATGAGATGGTTGGATGGCATCACCAACTTGATCGACAGTGGTTTGGGTGGACTCCAAGAGTTGGTGATGGACAGGGAGACCTGGCGTGCCTCCCTTCATGGGGTCGCAAAGAGTCGGACATGACTGAGCGACTGAACTGAACCGATTCATGATCATATCACATTCATTAATATACTTGCCTTGATTATATTAATGTATTTTCCCCTCAAAAAAGCTTTATCATTTTATGAGACTATAAACAATTAGAAATGAAGCCTTATGCAGTTACCAGTTTTCACAAAGAAATTGGATGATTCAAGACAGGGAGACAAATACATTTGAAATCTCAACTGTTTAAGTGACTAAGCTTTTTCTGACCTTAGAGTCTTGCCACATGCTGTTTTCTTTTCTGGAAAGGTTTCTAGCCTCGCTAACTCCTACCCTTCCCTCAAGTCATAGCTCAGTTCTCAATCAGAGAAAACTTCCTTGATGCTTCTCAACCCTTTCTCACCTTTAAAATAAGGCCCCTTTGGCTATTTGCATTCTTAGGATCCATATTTATTGCTTTACTGTAGTTTACAGTTACAAATTTAATTGTGATTTTTAATCTTTTTTACTTTTATTAAGATTTAACTGTAAATTGGTGGTAGAGATCATATCTGGGTTTATTTTAAATTGGTTTCCCAGCACTTATCGCAATGCTTCACCCAAATTAATTATCATTTTTCAAATGGTTGAGTGAATAAATTGAGCTATGGTGTCACTGGACTTGTAATTACTATTTGTCATTTGGACCTGTGAATCTTTGTTTAACTAAATATTTTGTTGCTTTTGTTATTTAGTCACCAAGTCATGTCCAGCTCTTTGCAACCCCATGGACTGTAGCCCATCAGGCTCTTCTATCCATGGGATTTCCCAGGGAAGAATACTGGAGTAGGTTGCCATGCCCTCCTCCAGCGATTTTCCCAACCCAGGGATCAAACCTGCATTTCCTGCACTGGCAGGGAGATTCTTTACCACTGAGCCACCAGGAAAGCCCATAATTAATATAGCATGTTATATTTATTGCCCGGGGTTCATCAAAGGAACAGATATTAGGAGCTGGATGGCCGAAAAGCAGAAGGTGGCCAACTTCGCTTAGCTTAAGGCATGGAGTACCATCATAGATGTGCCAGGGTGACAAAATGTGTAAAATAAAATAATGGAAGTAAAATAATGATACAATAATAAGAGAAATAAGACCATTCTAACAAGTTCATCATTCTGAATCAGGGTTTCTCAGCCTCTGCACTGTTGGCATTGTTTTGGGCTGGATGATTCTCTGGTGTGGTGAAATGCTCTGTGCACCGCAGGACGTTTAGCAGCATCCTTGGCTTCCACCCTGTCAATTCTGGTAATGTCCCTGCTGTTGTGACAGCTGAAATCGTCTCCAGACATCGCCAAATGTCCCCCTGCGAGTCGAAACTGCCTCAGTTGAGACCACTGCCCTTCAGAATTAATAAATCAGAAAATCAAACCAAACAAAAATCAATTCCCCTTACACTACACATTATCATTTCATTGTCCCAAGAAACTTAAAACTCATAAGGCAGATTAGTGTCATCTCCATTTCATATATAAAGAAAAGGAAAGAAAAGCCTGTGCTCTACAAATCTGTTTTGCTACCTTAAAAAAAAATCTCCTGGAAGGGTTCCAGAGCAGAGATGAACACCAGCCCCTGGAGACAGCGAGGGCTCCGCGAGGTGAATGGGCGGCAGCTATAGCACATACCATTACCCCAGGGCCAGGTGCCACTGCTAGGGAGTGCAGGTACTGAGGCCTAATTTGGGATCCTTGGTAGCCATCATCTGAGCCCTCCTGACTCCTCATTCTCAAGCCTGAGAAGAGAATCTCCAGGTCTTCCCCAACCCCCTTTTTATGAGAAATACCTAGAAGAGAGCAATTCTATATTTTCTTTTTCAATATACATTTATATTGACACTAACTTTTAAGAGAAGAATTGGCAGTTATATCAGTGGCAGATGTGTCTTTAGAAACTTACATTTGTTTTATTTTCCACTTGATCAGGAGTGATTTGGGGAAGAGGCAAGAAGGGAGAAACAGAAACACAGAAAGAGAAACTCACATAGTCAAAGGCCAAGAGAGATTGAAGTTAAGTCAGAAAGAGACAAAGACATACAGAAAGTGACACGCACAGACACATGCAGGGAACCACTGAGAGACTCAGAGAAGGGCATGTACACTATGAGGGATGAGGGCTTGTGGAGGGGGAGGCTGAGGAAAGGAAAAGGGTCCTGGGATGTAGGGCTTGTGAAGGAGCTGTGAAAGGCAGAAAGAAGACTGATTAATCTGCTCACTGGGTGTTTAATCAAATTGACAGACCTGATTTCAGAAATGCTTCAGACATTGTTGTTAAACATATTGAGGTTCATCTCTCTCATCTGGAGAAACACAGTGACTCCGTACAATGAAAGAATTTTCAAACTTATGCAGATGATAACTCCTTGAGGATGCAGAACGTGAAGAGCCCTGTTTCCTTCTCTCTCACTTTCTGTCTTCTTCTCCTTTTCCCTCTGGCCCCACAAATACAAGGGCAGCTGACTTAAATATGTCAGGGAATGTTCAGCACAGGTTAGGCAGACTGCAAGCAGCTGTATGCAGCCTGGGTGGGGTTGGAGGCTGTTGTGAGCTCTACATTTGGGAGGGCCTTAAAAGTTTGCTCTCACTGGACCATTCAGACCATTCTAGACTGAGACACATCACACCGAGGCAGCTACTATCCAGTTTATAGCATTGCAATTACAGCGGAAACCTGACTATGCTGGGAAGGGCCTTTGTGCCTGATCCACATAATATTTGATACCTCCCTCTGGATCAGAAGCCCCAGAGTCAGTGTCCAGGATCCAAATATTTTCTAACCGGCTTCTCGCATGACAGCTAGAGCCAGTCCTCAGAGGTTTGACCAGATAGACTGTGTGCAGCTGGCAGTTCGACCATAGGACAGTTAACCTTTAGGTTAGAGATTGAATTTGACCTTGAATGTGGAGGAAGCAGTTATCATTGTGTTTGGTAAAAATATTTCTGAGTCGATGGCGATAGTGTTCACCCCAAGTGATCTGTGCCTCCTCTCAGTCAGTGAATGCTGAAGACAGAATATTGTGTAGGAATTGTCAGGAGCATATTGCCTTTGGAGACAGAAATTTCAGATTATAATTTTTATCGTTTTTTAGACACATCCATCACCAGGACTTTAAAATTTTTTTAAATTTATTTTTAGCTGTGCTGGGTCTTCATTACTGCACAGGCTTTTTCTAGTTGTGGTGGACGAGCAGGGGCTACTCTCTAGTTGTGGTGTGAAGGCTTCTCATTGCAATGGCTTCTCTTGTGGAGCACGGGCTCTAGGTACGTGGGCTTGAGTAGTTGTGACACGTGGCTTCGCAGCTGCAGTGCTTGGGCTTAGTTGTCCAGGGACATGTGGGATCCTCCCAGACCAGGTATTGAACCCATGTCTCCTGCATTGGTAGGCAAGTTCTCAATCACTGGACCACCAAGGAAGTCCCTCAGATCACATTTCGATAGTGCACTGTTCCATGGAGAACCCACAAGTCCTAGAATGAGAAGGACCTTAGTGATTTTCTAATTCACTCAGGAGAACACACAGGACCACAGAGGTCAAGGGACTTGTTGAAGACTGCACAAACTAGAGCCTGGGGTTCATAGTCTTCATCCCAACTTATTTGCATGTAGGGTAATAAATAAATAGTATTATTTTAAATATAAATTGATGGTCTTTTTGAAAATTTCCAATTAATAGTCAAAGGAACATCAGTGTATAGAGTGCATTTCATAAATGGTGAGAATTAGAGGAAGAACTGAGAAGTATCCAGCATTTAGCCTAATATGCATTCAATAAACATCTGAAATGAATGTTTATGAAATGAATGGGCTCAAATTATTAGCACTTTTCTCAGGAGATTCCTATTATTTGAAACAGCCACAAAATGATTTACCTTAGCAAAGGATACAAGGCTCACAACTCAAAAGGGTGCCATTTTGGAAAGATGTTTTTATTATATAATTAAAGCTAATGGAAATTTCACTAAACAAAGAAATGCTAAAGATATAAGGTGCTCAAGAGATGAACAGATGCAAACCATATGTAACTACTCAAGAAAGTACACTCTCAGCACATAAGAAGCTCCTTTGTTGTCCCTGCAGAGTGAAGTGAGTCCTATTTCCCAAGTCTCTTTATTTTGGATTTTCTCCCAATGTAAAAAGAAAAAAAAAAAATCCTTCTCTGTAAAATTCAATGACATAGACTACAAAGCCAGGATTTCATAGAAGTGGTAGGTTATTTGAGGAGAATTAGTTCCCCACCCCCACACATCACTCTCAAATAGAATATTTCATCAAATATTGCCACCAGCAAAATGCACCAAGGAGCGATGTTCCTCCTGGAAGTGGAAATAGCGTTGAAAGGTTGAATGAACCAGATTATATGTCACATTTTTTGAATAACTAGATTCTCTGGAGAGTAAAGAGTGATAAAGGTTTAATAGGATCTCAATGAATCTCTCAAGTCTCCTTGTATTTCCTTATATTCTGACTATGAATCATGTAAAAGTTCATCAGATCAAGTCATTTCTCAGCTGTGTTTGTGCCATAAGAACTTCATTCTTGTTTGGCAAATCCTTGTGTGATCTGTCTGTAGTTCAGGTCACCTGAGCATTTAAGCTGCTGTTCTGTTTACAGCTCCCCAAATGTCTTATTTTTTCCCTGAGGCTACATCATATGGCCTTTTGACATATTTGAAGGACAGAGATATTACAAAACAGTTCTTTGAGCATCTCTATTTTGGGCAATAACTTGCAAAGTGAATAAGGAAAACCAAGGGTTCCCTTTGCAATTGCTCCCTGTGTTAGCACAAGCCAAGATAATGCTTAGCAGGGTCATTTTTGGCTAGTCTTAAGAATGACAATTTCAATCCAATAAACTTAATACGTGAAAAAAAAAGTTTCAGAAGAAACTGAGTGCCACTATATTAGAAAGTGAAAATTTTAATTTACTGTGAGTCCAACTCTCACATCCATACATGACCACAGGAAAAACCATAGCCTTGACTAGATGGACCTTTGTTGGCAAAGTAATGTCTCTGCTTTTGAATATGCTATCTAGGTTGGTCATAACTCTCCTTCCAAGGAATAAGCATCTTTTAATTTTATGGCTGCAATCACCATCTGCAGTGATTTTGGAGCCCCCCAAAATGAAGTCTGACACTGTTTCCACTGTTTCCCCATCTATTTCCCATGAAGTGATGGGACCAGATGCCATGATCTTCGTTTCCTGAATGTTGAGCTTTAAGCCAACTTTTTCACTCTCCTCTTTCACTTTCATCAAGAGGCTTTTTAGTTCCTCTTCACTTTCTGCCATAACATATTAAAAATAAGGGATATGTTTCAGAAAGATCAAAAGTCTTGTCTCAAGACCTACAGCTAGAAAGAAATAGGGTAAGACTTAAATCTTCTCATGAAATCAAGATATTAAAATGATTTAAAATTATATAGTCCAGCATATTGTTTCTTAAATGCTTGATCCCTAAGCACCCATCTAATGCTTCCTGAGTTCTCTTCAGAAGAAAAAGACCTGTTGTCAAATTATACAGGCCTTGGAAATATACATTTTTATGAAAATTTTATTTATGAAATTGTAAACTGAGATCAAAAGATAAATTTGAAAATAATGTATCTTTGTCATTCAGTTGGATTGCTGGTAAACCATCCCAGGAGATAAGAATTCATTTAAGATCTCAAAACAAAACAAAAAAGATTATGCACCTTATTTGTGTCAACCATTCTATTGCTTAACAACCCTACTCAACTAAAATTCTTTGTTATGCTTTAGAGCTATTCACCTGTGGAGAAAGATTATTGATTACTAAAGTAGAATCTGTTAAGAACAAACATCTTTATTGAATTTTCTTCATGCTTACTTTCATGTTATTTGATTTTTATTTTATTTCTCATACTTGATGTCTATTTATATATGATCCTTAAATAGGAAAAAGGGCATGTTTCTCCTTACCTCCACAACTTTAGGCCTTATTTAATATTAAAGCAGAAGTTCAGAAAGTACTGAATGCATTGAGAGCGCTGTTTTACAGATCAAGCACAATGCATCCTTAAGGATTACAGTTTTAAAATACAGTAGTCTTCTGTCTACAGCTATCATCTATACTGTGCCATCTTTTAGTTATTGCTGTTTTCTCAAATCTTTGCCATCTAACAAGTGCTTTTGTTTCTGGTTGATCTTTGTGATTGTGTATCCTGTGTTTCTGGTGATTTTCATTTCTCCAGTTTGCCTTTTGGTATATTGGAAAGACAGAACTTTGGAAAACAACTCTTTTCTCTCTGTTTCTTCTATCCAGGACAACAGAGTTTTCATTCATCCTTTTACCTGCAAGCAACATCATGATCTGGTAGAGCTATACTAAATATTCACAGAGGAAAGAGATTCTCCTCAGGCCATTTATAATATAAACTTCCTCCTACCAAGACATGTGGCCTGCCTTCTGGGACCCAGGACACGGAAGAACAAATCTTTCCTCTAAAGAACAGTTTCTAAACAAAATCTGGTGGTGGTGGTGTTCAGTCACTAAGTTGTATCCAACTCTTTGCAACCTCATGGACTGTAGCATACCAGGCTTCCCTATCCTTCATTATCTCCTGGAGTTTGCACAAATAAATGTCCATTGAGTCAGTGATGCTATCTAACCATCTCATCCTCTGCCACCTTCTTCTCCTTTTGCCCTCAATCTTTCCCAGCATCAGGGTCTTTTCCAATAAGTCGGCTCTTCACATTGGGTGGCCAAAATATTGGAACTTCAGCTTCAGCATCAGTCCTTCCAATGAGTATTCAGGGTTGATTTCCTTTAGGACTGATTGATATTCTTGCAGTCCAAGCGACTTTGAAGAGTCTTCTCCAGCATTACAGTTTGAAAGCATCAATTCTTTGGCACTCAGCCTTCTTTATGGTTCAGCTCTCACATCCGTACATGACTACTGGAAAAACCATAGCTTTGACTATATAGACTTTTGTCAGCAAAGTGATATCTCTGATTTTTAATCTGCTGTCTAGGTTTGTCATAACTTTCTGTCCAAGGAGCAAGCGTCTTTTAATTTCATGACTGTAGTCACTGTCCTTAGTGATTTTGGAGCCCAAAATCTGTCATTGTTTCCACTTTTCTCCCTTCAATTTGCCATGAAGTGATGGGACCTGATGCCATGATCTTAGTTTTATTTTATTTATTTTTTATTATTTCCACCTCTTTGAAATATAATTTTTTTAATTTTAATTTTTACTTTATTTTACTTTACAATACTGTATTGGTTTTGCCATACACTGACATGAATCCGCCACAGGTGTACATGAGTTCCCAAACATGAACCCCCCTCCCACCTCCCACCCCATATCATCTCTCTGGATCAACCCCGTGCACCAGCCCCAAGCATCCTGTATCCTGCGTCAAACATAGACTGGCGATTCATTTCTTACATGATAGTATACATGTTTCAATGCCATTCTCCAAAATCATCCCACCCTCTCCCTCTCCCTCAGAGTCCAAAAGTCTGCTCTACATATCTGTGTCTCTTTTGCTATCTCGCATACAGGGTTATCATTACCATCTTTCTAAATTCCATATATATGTGTTAGTATACTGTATTGGTGTTTTTCTTTCTGGCTTACTTCACTCTGTATAATGGGCTCCAGTTTCATCCACCTCATTAGAACTGATTCAAATGTATTCTTTTTAATGGCTGAGTAATACTCCATTGTGTATATGTACCACAGCTTTCTTATCCATTCATCTGCTGATGGACATCTAGGTTGTTTCCATGTCCTGGCTATTATAAACAGTGCTGCGATGAACATTGGGGTACATGTGTCTCTTTCAATTCTGGTTTCCTCGGTGTGTATGCCCAGCAGTGGGATTGCTGGGTCATAAGGCAGTTCTATTTGCAATTTTTTAAGGAATCTCCACACTGTTCTCCATAGTGGCTGTACTAGTTTGCATTCCCACCAACAGTGTAAGAGGGTTCCCTTTTCTCCACACCCTCTCCAGCATTTATTGCTTGCAGATTTTTGGATCTCAGCCATTCTGACTGGTGTGAAGTGGTACCTCATTGTGGTCTTGATTTGCACATCTCTAATAATGAGTGATGTTGAGCATCTTTTCATGTGTTTGTTACCATCCGTATGTCTTCTTTGGAGAAATGTCTATTTAGTTCTTTGGCCAGTTTTTGATTGGGTCGTTTATTTTTCTGGAATTGAGCTGCATAAGTTGCTTGTATATTTTTGAGATTAGTTGTTTGTCAGTTGCTTCATTTGCTATTATTTTCTCCCATTCAGAAGGCTGTCTTTTCACCTTGCTTATATTTTCCTTTGTTGTGCAGAAGCTTTTAATTTTAATTAGATCCCATTTGTTTATTTTTGCTTTTATTTCCAGTATTCTGGGGGCTGGGTCATCGAGGATCCTGCTGTGATTTATGTCAGAGAGTGTTTTGCCTATGTTCTCCTCTAGGTGTTTTATAGTTTCTGGTCTTACATTTAGATCTTTAATCCATTTTGAGTTTATTTTTGTGTGTGGCATTAGAAAGTGATCTAGTTTCATTCTTTTACAAGTGGTTGACCAGTTTTCCCAGCACCACTTGTTAAAGAGATTGTCTTTACTCCATTGTATATTCTTGCCTCATTTGTCGAAGATAAGGTGTCCATATGTGTGTGGATTTATCTCTGGGCTTTCTATTTTGAGTTTTAAACCAGCCTTTTCACTCTCCTCTTTCACCCTTATCAAGAGGCTCTTCACTTTCTGTCATTAGAGTGGTATCATTTGCATATCTGAGGCTGTTATTCCTTCCAACAATTTTGATTCCAGCTTTCAGTTAATCCAGCCTGGCATTTCGCATGATATACTCCGAATATAAGTTAAATAAACAGAGTGACAATATACTATACAGCCTGTTGTACTCCTTCCCCAATTTTGAACCCGTCTATTGTTCCATGTTCAGTTCTAACTTTTGCTTCTTGGCCTGAAAACAGGTTTCTCAGAAAACAGGTTGGGTGGTCTGATTCCATCTCTTTAGGAATTTTCCACAGTTTGTTGAGATCCACACATATAGTCAGAAATGTATAGTGTCTTCAGTGCCCCATGTGATTTTTTTCTTGTGTACATTCTGAAGTAAGTAGTACATCATTTCTTGCTTTGCAGGCAGAAAGGTGTTGGAATTATTGGAGTGATTCCTCCTGGTGTGCACACTCATAGCAATTTAGCCTTAGGATAATGTCAAGTTTTAGGCTGACCATTAAAGTAATAGACAAAGTGTATAGTGGCTTCCTAGGTGGCACAGTGGTAAGAGAATCCATCTGCCAATGCAAGAGATACAAGAGAGGTAGGTTTGATCCTAGGTTGGGAAGATTGCCTGGAATAGGAAATGGCAACCTACTCCAGTATTCTTGCCTGGGAAATCCCATGGACCAAGGAGCCTGGCGGGCTACAGTCCATGGGGTCGCAAAGAGTTGGATACAACTGAGCACGTGTACATCAAAAACTATATAAAACAAATCAAGCTTGGGCTGATATTGGTGTGACTGGAGTTAATCATATCTGAAAACCTAGCTGCTTTTTCTTTGGTTATAGCAGATCTTGTTGAGTTTTGTAATGAAAAAATCCTTGGCTTCTGATTTTAACATACTTTATCTTGAATTGTAAAAAAGCAGAGTTTCTATAAAGGGTATTTTATTTGATTCTACTACTTGAGCATCAATCTCATAGGCCAGATAACAGAGTCAATGTTTAAAGGACACAACTCCTGCCTTTGGGAACTTACACAAAATGTAGACATGGCAGGACAACACTGGACATTTTTCTGCATAATTAGGGCTACCTGGGGAAAGTGTATTTCATCACACACTCTATAGAAGATTCTTTGGCTGAGACCCTTTCATAAGGGATTAACCTTCAGATGCATTCTCCTTCCTCCCACCAGATGTGTGTTTCTTTTACAAACACTCCCAAATAATTCAATACTTTGTGTAGTGAAATAGCTTCACTGGAGTAGAGAATCCTTTCTCTGTCCCAAGGATTGATTTTTTTTCCTATGGAACACCTTCTCACAGAAGATCAATATCTGTGTGTTACTGTGGATGGTCAGAGGGCTGTGAAAGAGTAAGTAGGGACCATAATGCAAGACAAACAGCAGTCTTATTTAAAATAAGTAAGTAAAATGCAGACAAAATAATTTCTTCTTCCAGCCTTTGTCTTTGCTCAACTCTCAGCTGTATTTTCCATATGGCATTCTTGAGTTCATTACTCTTTAAACACATTAATTGTCACTGCTTTGACTAACTCCTTGGGTTATTTACATACTGTAAACAGCTCTGATATTCTTTGTAGACACATACTGTGAAGGACCCTTGGGTTCCAGTGCATTGTTTTCCCTTCCCAAATATTTATTCTTTTGCAAATCGTGAACATGACCATTTTCCTTATACCACTCTCCTGTGTGTGACAACAATGAAAATACATACCCATGGGAAAAATAAAGACTCTCCCTCTATTCAGCATTGTTACACTGTAATAGGTAAACTATGAGACTCTTCTGTATACTATCAAGAGAGTCTTATTATCTCTCTGGAAGGGAACCACTTTGGCCTTATTTATTCCCTTAATTAATACTGCATCTGCAAGGCATATGTCTACATTTTGCCACCATTGCAGCCACTTTAGTCCTCAGTGTATTAAAATCAAACTCTACCACGTCTGAGCACATTGAGGAAATTTCTTCCATCTCCAGCTCAGGATGTATACTTAAGGGCAAGCAGCCTGAAAGGAGAAGTGTGGGGGATGCTAACATGGTCTGTATTTGTTAACAGGAACCTCCTTCTGGTGAATGAGGGAAGCTTAATCCCATGGAAGTATGGTTTCAATTTTTCATTGAAATTACAATCAAACAAGTTGCCAGCACACATTTTTCTTCGTCAGATGTTTCCCTGATGGTAGATTTGGAGTACTCTTGGGCCGGCTTATAAACTCTGTCCTCTCCCAGTGTTGCTACAGGCTCTTCTCTTTGTTTTCAAATTAATTTCATCTTTTTTCTCCTAGAGGTGAATACATTTGAAATACAGTAGTACCTGACAGGAAAATATCTCTTCAACGCAAACTTTTTTTTTTTTTAGCAGGACTCCGATGGGAAGGACAACACATTACTGGCTCTTCTTCAGCTCTCTGTAGGGAACTCAGTATGATAAAAATCACAAGAGCCAAGGGCCGGCAATTTCCTGATTTTCTAGCACTTATTAAAATCGTATTTATCAAGGCTGACTTTTGGCTGCTGGTTGAACTGGAAGAAATGGCTTTTAGAGGTCTGCTTTGGGAATAGGGGACCCTATGAACACTACAGGACAAAGCAGTCTTGGGGATGACTGTACTGTTTTCAGACTCATGAAACCACAAAGTTCTCAGGAGGGCCGAACCCAAGTTGGAAATCATTCACCTCCTTTTCTTGGCGCAAGCAGCATCAGAGGGAACAAGCAAAAGATAATAAAGACCAGTTGTTTTGATCTCTGGTGCCAGAACTATGTCCCTAATGAAGGAGACTCTACATCAAAGAAACTGCAATGACTTTGGGAATTGACCATGTTTTGTTTTCAGCCCATCTCCAAGCAAAGGTGTGATGGAATTGATTTGTCCCGAAGCTCTGGTCATGCGAATCTTTAGGCAACTGCCAAACATTACCATCTGGACCAAATCAATGCTGTTTACATCTTTGCAGGTCTTATTTTCTAAGGTGACTCGTTTTGCTTTAACTGGGGAGGAGGTAGTGTTCTTGAAACATAAATAGTGTGACTACTATTAATTCTATGGTTTACTGGAAGAGGATTGTTCTAATAAGTACTTAATACAATGTATGAAAAGACCCATTAGAAGAGAAAGAAATGAGGAATAAGGTAATATGATTTTGTGAAAGAGAACTAGAAAGGGAATAACAAGGTCTGGGCACAATCTGCACTTTGCTTCTGAAATCTTGGGTGACTGAAGTAAGACATTGTTGGCTGTCAGTATAACTTCTCAGGTATAATTCTACCTCACTAGTATCATAGCTCGGAGAAGGCAATGGCACCCCACTCCAGTACTCTTGCCTGGAAAATCTCATGGACGGAGGAGCCTGGTGGGCTGCAGTCCCTGGGGTCTCTGCGAGTTGGACACGACTGAGCGGCTTCGCTTTCACATTTTACTTTCATGCATTGAAGAAGGAAATGGCAACCCATTCCAGTGTTCTTGCCTGGAGAATCCCAGGGACGGGGGAGCCTGGTGGGCTGCCGTCTCTGGGGTCGCACAGAGTCAGACACGACTGAAGCGATTTAGCAGCAGCATCAGTATCATAGCACTGCTGAGTCTTAGAAATGGAAGGGATCTTAGTGAACTAATGTCTCTACCTGTCTCAGTGTTATTTTCTGGATCAAATGAATATTAAAACTATCTTTTAAATTTATTTTTCCTCCATTATCACAAAAAGCCAAATGTAGAAAACATTGGGAGATAGTCAGCAAAAAATTACTAAGATGAAAAAGACATAAATCCATTCCTTCTAAGAAATCCACCATTTTATAGGAAAGATTCATTCTTTTTCTTGTAGGTATTCAGCAAACATTTATTTCACACTGAGCTAGATGTTGGGAATACAGAGATGAAAAGGCATAGTTTTTGCCTGTCTTCAAGGATCTTTTTTATTTACTGGAGAGATAGATAAGTAAATAGTTTTAAACTGTGATAAATACTTGGTGAGTGGAAAGCCCTGGGAACTATGATGAGGTTGGTATCAGGGGAGGTTTCTCAGAGGAAATGACATTTGGTTTGAGTTCTCCGCATAAATAGTGAAAGGGGTGAATGAAAGTGTGAAATGCGTGGCTTGAGGGTTGGGAGTGAGGGGCAGATGCCAGATGGCATTCAGGAAGAAATGATTTTAAAGAATCTGAGGCAAACTTCTGAGCATGATATTACTTAAATATAAATGGAAGACTTTTTCCTGTTATATTTTTTAGTTGAGGCTGATAACTAGAATATGTCTTCTCATGAGAAGTATGAGTTCCATGGTTAAAAGTGTCTCATTGTTTCTGTCACTTTTTATATATTAACAGGTTATAGAAGCAGCTCAAGTCAGAAGAAAATGCCCAGGATAAGAGTTGATGAAATAAAAAATGAAAAAGTAAAAAATGAAAGAGGGTCTTAGTTTTCAAAACATGTTTATGTGGTTGAATTCCAGAAAATTATGCTTTAAATTAAACTTGGAGAAATTTTTCTCCAAGAAAAAGATGTGAAAAATAATTATGTAATTTGTATACAATATAAAAATCACAATTACAGTCTACTATGGAGGGGAAAGCTATTGAACTAGTATAATAATTCTTTATAACTTTTTCTATGGTTTGTCTTCAATTTCTTTAAGTTCTTGTTTTTGTTTTGTAATTTGTTAGTAATCTTTCATGTTACTCAATAAAAATTTCTTAAAGACTACAGTGTCAAACCACTGAGTGAATTCTAGCTCTTGAGGGCATAAGAAAGACTGTGCATTTGTATCTGCCCTGGAGTTTATCAACAATTGAAAACAATAGTAAGCAGATAGTGATGTTACCATTTCTGTCCTTTATTGAGCCCATCTTTGCATGAAATATTCCCTTGGTATCTCTAATTTTCTTGAAGAAATCTCTAGTCTTTCCTGTCTTATTGGTTTCCTCTATTTCTTTGCACTGATCACTGAGGAAGGCTTTCTTATCTCTCCTTGCTATTCTTTGGAACTCTGCATTCAAATGGGTATCTTTTCTTTTCTCCTTTGTTTTTTGCTTCTCTTCTTATCACAGCTATTTGTAAGGCATCATTAGAGAGCCATTTTGCTTTTTTGTATTTCTTTTTCTTGGGGATGGTCTTGATCCCTGTCTCCTGTACAATGTCACAAATCTCCGTCCATAGTTCATCAGGCACTCTGTCTATCAGATCTAGTCTCTTAAATCATTCTCACTTCCACTGCATAATCATAAGGGATTTGATTTAGGTCATACCTGAATGGTCTAGTGGTTTTCCCTACTTTCTTCAATTTAAGTCTGAATTTGGCAATAAGGAGTTATGCTCTGAGCCACAGTCAGCCTCCTATCTTGTTTTTGCTGACCGTATAGAGCTTCTCCACCTTTGGCTGCAAAGAATATAATCAATCTGATTTCGGTGTTGACCATCTGGTGATGTCCATGTGTAGAGTCTTCTCTCATGTTGTTGGAAGAGGGTGTTTGCTATGACCAGTGCTTTCTCTTGGCAAACTCTATTAGCCTTTGCCGTGCTTCATTTTGTACTTCAAGGTGAAATTTGCCTATTACTCCAGGTGTTTCTTGACTTCCTACTTTTGCATTCCAGTCCCCTATAATGAAAAGGACATCTTTTTGGGTGTTAGTTCTAGAAAGTCTTGTAGGTCTTCATAGAACTGTTCAACTTTAGCTTCTTCACCATTACTGGTTGGGATATAGACTTGGATTACCATGATATTGAATGGTTTGTCTTGGAAATAAACAGATCATTCTGTCATTTTTGAGACTGCATCCAAGTGTTGCATTTTGGACTCTTGTTTACTATAATGACTACTTCATTTCTTCTAAGGGATTCTTGCCCACAGTAGTAGATATAATAGTAGCAGTAGTAGTAGATATAACTCAGGTCATCTGAGTTAAATTCACCCATTCCAGTCCATTTTAGTTCGCTGATGCCTAAAATGTCGACGTTCACTCTTGTCATCTCCTATTTGACCACTTCCAATTTGCCTTGATTCATGGACCTAACATTCCAGGTTCCTGTGCAATATTGCTCTTTATGGCATCGGACCTTGTTTCCATAACCAGTCCCATCCACAAATGGATGCTGTTTTTACTTTGGCTGTGTCTCTTCATTCTTTCTGGAGTTATTTCTCCACTGATCTCCAGTAGCATATTGGCACCTAATGTCCTGGGGAGTTCATCTTTCAGTGTCCTATTTTTTGCCTTTTCATACTGTTCATGGAGTTTTCAAGGCAAGAAAACTGAAGTGGTTTACCATTCCCTTCAGTGGACCACATTTTATCAGAACTCTCCACCATGACCCATCTGTCTCGGGTGGCCCTGCACAGCATGGCTCATAGTTTCATTGAGTTAGACAGGGCTGTGGTACATGTGATTAGATTGGTTAGTTTTCTGTGATTATGGTTTTCAGTCTGTCTGCCCTCTGATGGAGAAGGATAAGAGGCTTTTGGAAACTTCCTGATGGGAGAGACTGATTGAGGGGGAAACTGGGTCTTGTTCTGATGGGTGGGGCCAAGCTCAGTAAATCTTTAAACCAATTTTCTGTTGATGGGTGGAGCTTTGTTCCCTCCTTGCTATTTACCTGGACCAAACTATGGTGGAGGTAATGAAGATAATGGTGACCTCCTTCAAAAGATCCCATGCATGTACTGCTACACTCAGTGCCTCCAGCCCGGCTGCAGGCCACCACCAACCCAAGTCTCCACTGGAGACTCCTAGACACGCACAGGCAAGTCTGTGTCAGTCTCTTGTGGGGTCACTGCTCCTTCCTCCTGGGTCCTGGTGCACACAAGGTTCTGTTTATGTGCTCCAAGAGTCTATTTTTCCCAGTCCTGTGTAAGGTCTGGCAGCTCTATGGTGGGGTTAATGGAACCTCCTCCAAGAGGGCTTATGCCATACCCAAGTCTACTGTATCCAGAGCCCCTGTCCCTGTGTATGGACCTAACAGAAGCATAAGATATTAAGAAGAGGTGGCAAGAATATACAGAAGAACTATACAAAAAAAGATCTTCATGACCCAGATAATCATGATGGTGTGATCACTCACCTAGAGCCTGACATCTTGGAATGTGAAGTCAAGTGGGTCTTAGGAGGCATCTGTACAAAGCTAGTGGAGGTGATGGGATTCCAGTTGAGCTATTTCAAATCCTGAAAGATGATGCTGTGAAAGTGCTGCACTCAATATGCCAGAAAATTTGGAAAACTCAGCAGTGGCCACAGGGCTGGAAAAGGTCAGTTTTTGTTCTAGTCCCAAAGAAAGGCAATGCCAAAGAATGCTCAAACTACCGCACAACTGCGCTCATCTCACATGCTAGTAAAGTAATGCTCGATATTCTCCAAACCAGGCTTCAGCAATACTTGAACTGTGAATTTCAAAATGTTAAAGCTGGTTTAGAAGAGACAGAAGAACCAGAGATCAAATTGCCAACATCTGTTGGATCATCAAAAAAAAAACATCTATTTCTGCTTTATTGACTATGCCAAAGCCTTTGACTGTGTGGATCACAATAAACTGTGGAAAATTCTGAAAGAGATGGGAATACCAGACCACCTGACCTGCCTCTTGAGAAATCTATATGCAGGTCAGGAAGCAACAGTTAGAACTGGACATGGAGCAACAGACTGGTTCTGAATAGGAAAAGGAGTACATCAAGGCTGCATATTGTCACCCTGCTTATTTAACTTATATGCAGAGTACATCATGAGAAATGCTGGGCTGGATGAAGCATAAGAGGAATCAAGATTGCTGGGAGAAATATCAATAACCTCAGATATGCAGATGATACCATCCTTATGGCAAAAATTGAAGAGAAACTAAAGAGCCTCTTGATGAAAGTAAAAGAGGAGAGTGAAACAGTTGGCTTAAAGCTCAACATTCAGAAAACTAAGATCATGGCATCTGGTCCTATCACTTCATGGCAAATAGATTGGGAAACAATGGAAATAGTGAGAGACTTTATTTTGGGGGGCTCTGAAATCACTGCAGATGGTGACTTCAGCCATGAAATTAAAAGATGCTTGCTCCTTGGAAGAAAAGTTATGACCAACCTGCTGCTGCTGCTGCTGCTAAGTTGCTTCAGTCATGTCTGACTCCTAGCAACCCCATGGACTGCAGCCCACCAGGCCCCTCCATCCATGGGATTTTCCAGGCAAGAGTACTGGAGTGGGTTGCCATTGCCTTCTCCTATGACCAACCTACACAGCATATTAAAAAAAGCAGAGACATTACTTTGCCAACAAAGGTCCATCTAGTCAAAGCTATGGTTTTTCCAGTAGTCATTATGAATGTGAGAGTTGGACTATAAAGAAAGCTGAGCACTGAAAAATTGATGCTTTTGAACTGTGATGTGGAGAAGACTCTTGAGAGTCCCTTGGACTGCAACGAGAGCCAACCAGTCCATCCTAAAGGAAAACAGTCCTCAATATTCATTGGAAGGACTGATGCTGAAGCTGAATCTCCAATACTTTGACCACCTCATGTGAAGAACTGACTCATTTGAAAAGACCTTGATGCTTGGAAATATTGAAGGCAGGAGGAGAAGGGGATGACAGAGGATGAGATGGTTGGATGGCATCACCAACTCAGTGGACATGAATTTGAGTAGACTCTGGGAGTTGATGATGGACAGGGAGGCCTGGCGTGCTGCAGTCCCTGGGGTCGCAAAGAGTCAGACGTGACTGAATGACTGAACTGAACTGAACTGAGAGATGTTACAGAGAAATTGTTTTACAATAGATGTATGCTCCTGGTCCAATGAAAGCACTGAGATAGATGTTGAAATCAAACTTGGTGTCATAAAGGGTATGGTCAGAAAAGGAGGCTGGGATTAAATATCACCTGCTGCTGCTGCTGCTAAGTCACTTCAGTCGTGTCTGACTCTGAAATATCACCTAGTGTGCTACTTTAAGGATTTTAAATAGCTCAGCAGAAATTCTATTACCTCCCCTAGCTTTGTTGGTAGTAATGCTTCCTAAGGCCCACTTGAATCCACACTCCAGGATGTCTAGCTCTAGGTGTTATCTGGGTCATAACCATTGTGATTATCTGAGTCATTAAGACATTTTTTGTATGGTTCTTCTGTGTATTCTTACCATCTCTTCTGTTTCTGTTAGGTCCTCCATTTCTTTCCTTTATTGTGCTCATTATTTTGCATGAAATATTTCCGTAATATCTCAGATTTTCTTGAAGAGATCTTTAGTCCTTTTCATTCTATTGTTTTCCTCTCTTTCTTTGCATTGTTCACTTAGGAAAGCTTTCGTATCTTTTCTTCCTGTTCTTTGGAACTCTGCATTCAGTTGGATATATCTTTCCCTTTCTCCGTTGCCTTTCACTTCTCTTCTTTTATCTTTCCAGCTATTTGTAAGGCCTCTTCAGACAACCAATTTGCCTTCTCTCATTTCTTTTTCTTGGGATGGTTTTGATCACCACCTTGTGTACAGTTTTGCAAACCTCCATCCACAGCCCTTCAGGCACTCTGTCTATGAGATCTAATCCTTTGAACCTCTTTGTCACCTCCACTGTATAATAATAAAAAGTTATATTGGTCATACCTGAATGGCCTAGTGGCTTCCCTACTTTCTTCAATTTAAGACTAAAATTTTCAATAAGGAGCTCATGATCTGAGCCATAGTCAACTCCAGGTGTTGTGTTTGCTGACTATATAGAGCTTCTCCATCTTCAGCTGCAAAGAATACAATCAATCTGATTTGGGTACTCAATATGTCAGCAAATTTGGAAAACTAAGCAGTGGCCACAGGTCTGGAAAAGGTCAGTTTTCATTTCAATCTCAAAGAAAGGCAATGCTGAAGAATGCTCAAACTACCACACAGTTCCTCTAATTTCACATTGCTAGCAAAGTAATGGTCAAAATTCTCCAAGCCAGACTTCAACAGTATGTGAACTGTGAACTTCCTGATGTTCAAGCTGGATTTAGAAAAGGCAGAGGAACCAGAGATCAAATTGCCAACATCTGTGGGATCGTCAAAAAAAACAAGAGAGTTCCAGAAAAACATCTACTTCTGCTTTATTGACTATGCAAAGCCTTTGATTGTGTGGATTACAATAAACTATGGAAAATTCTTAAAGAGAATGGAATACCAGACTACCTTAACTGCCCCCTGAGAAATCTGTATGTAGGTCAAGAAGCAACAGTTAGAACTGGACATGGAACAACAGACTGGTTCCAAATAGGAAAAGGAGTACATCAAGGCTGTATATTGTCACCCTGCTTATTTAACTTATATGCAGAGTACATCATGCGAAATGCGGGGCTGGATGAAGCAGAAGCTGGAATCAAGATTGCTGGGAGAATAATCAATAACCACAGATATGCAGATGACACTACTCTTATGGCAGAAAGCGAAGAAGAACCTCTTAATGAAAGTGAAAGAGGAGAGTGAAACAGTTGGCTTAAAGCTCAACATTCAGAAAACTAAGATCATGGCATCTGGTCCCATCACTTCATGGCAAATAGACTGGGAAACAATGGAAATAGTGAGAGACTTTATTTTTGGGGGCTCCAAAATCACTCCAGATGGTGACTGCAGCCATGAAATTAAAAGACACTTGCTCCTTGGAAGAAAAGTTATGACCAACCTAGATAGCATATTCAAAAGCAGAGACATTACTTTGCCAGCAAAGGTCCATCTAGTCAAAGCTATGGTTTTTCTGGTAGTCATTATGAATGTGAGAGTTGGACTATAAAGAAAGCTGAACACTGAACAATTGATGCTTTTGAATTGTGGTGTTGGAGAAGACTCTTGAGAGTCCCTTGGACTGCAAGGAGATCCAATCAGTCCATCCTAAAGGAAATAAGCCCTAAATATTCATTGGAAGGACTGATGCTGAAGTTGAAACTCCAATACTTTGGCCACCAGATGCGAAGAACTGAATCCTTGGAAAAGACCCTGATGCTGTGAAGGATTGAAGGCAGGACGAGAAGAGGATGACAGAGGATGAGATGGTTGGATGGCATCACTGACTTGATGGACATGAGTTTGAGTAAGCTTTGGGAGCTGGTGATGGACAGGGAAGCCTGGCATGCTACAGTCCGTGGGATCGCAAAGAGTCGGACATAACTGAGTAACTGAACTGAACTGAACTGACATTATGCAAAATGCCAGGCTAGATACTCCCAAGCTAGAATCAAGATTACCAGGAGAAATATCAACAACCTGAGATATGCAGATGATACCACTCTAATGACAGAAAGTGAAGAGGAACTAAAAATCTTCTTGAGGGTGTATGAGGAGAGTGAAAAATCTGGCTTATAATTCAACATTCAAAAATCTAAGATTATGGTATCTGGGCCCATCACTTCATGGCAAATATATGGGGGAAAAAGTGGAAACGGTGACAGATTTTCTTTTCCTGGGCTTCAAAATCACTGCACATGGTGATTGCAGCCATAAAATTCAAAGACCTTTGCTCCTTAGAAGAAAAGCCATGACAAACCTAGACAGCATATTAAAAAGCAGAGATATCACGTTACCAGCAAAAGTCCATATAATCAAAGCTATGGTTTTTCTAGTCGTCATGTGTGGATGTGACAGCTGGATCATAAATAAGGCTGAGTGCTGAAGAATTGATGCTTTCAGATTATGGTGCTGAAGAAGACTCTTGGATGGCAAGAAGATCAAACTAGTCCATCCTAAAAGAAATCAACCCCAAATATTCATTGGAAGGACTGAGGCTTCCATACTTTGCCCTTTGATGGGAAGAAATAATTCATTGGAAAAGACCCTAATGCTGGGAAGGATTGAGGGCACGAGGAAATGAGGGCAACAGAAGATGAGAATGTTGGATGGCATTACCGACTCAATGGACATAAGTTCGAGCAAATTCTGGGAGATAGTGAAGGACAGCGAAGCCTGAGGGCCATGGGGTTGCAAAGAGTGAGACATAGCTTAGTGACTGAACAAAAATAGTCTGCTACTTTAAATAAGGGAAGAATTTTGCTAGAACGAGAAAGGTGGGAAGACAAGGAAAGAGGAATGATATTTCAGGCAAAGAGAACAATGTGTGCAAAGACAAGGGAATATTTTAATAAGTATGGTTTGCTTTAGGAACTGCTAAAGAGATCAATGTGGTGGGAATATCACGGTAGATAAATAAATCAACAGCATGAAATTTCAAAAGTCCCTGCCTGGGATCTTGCTAGTAGTGTTCTAATGGCATTTCATTTTCAAAAGAATGATTCCATAGGGTTAAGAAAAAAAAACACTAGCCATTAATCCTAACCTGATTCAGAGGATACAGTACATAAACCCTGAAGGAATAATTTTTCTGCATGTAGAATTTGATCATAAGGAATTCTTAAGTCATATTCAACTTCTGAAAGAATGAGAAAGTTTTTTCTTTTGTGCTTTCTGATTAAAACCATACTTTTTAATTTTTTAAGAACAGGAAATTTGGAAAGTGATTAATTCATTCTATGGTCCAATTATTTTAAGGTATGTGGAAGGAAAATGTAGACAAAAGAGAAGGCACAATGGGGCGGTTTTTGTCATAGGCTGTGGTCGGGAGGAATGGGAGGAGCCCAGTTCGTTCATTCTGCTGTGTCCTATGCGATGTGTTGTGGAAAATGTGCTCTGAGGTCCACGGAAACTATTCCTATTTGTGTTGGAAGCTGCAAGAGAGAATTTAGGGACAATCATTCTACCTAGAAGTAGATGTGAAGAAACCCTTATGAAGAAAATTTCTTCAAGATAGAGATATATTCTTTCTGTATCTTAAAGCAAATATTTGTCAAGTTCCACGTTAAGCACTAAGGCTCCAACAGAGTCTGTAGAGTGAGAGCTGCAACTTGGGAAGGGGTAGCTGCTTGAACAGTTTTGGCTCCAGCATTCACCTTTAAATTGGGCAGTTGTTCAACCCTGGTTTGAAGAGAACACTTCTCTTTTTAACCCCAGACCCAAGTGTGGACACACCAGCTAACTCTCAGTTCCTCACATCCCTGCAGACCAGACTGCAGTAATTAAGGCATTCCTAAAGAAGTGGTGATAGTGGCTTTTCTTTTTTTTTTTACATCTTTCCTCTCTAGCTTTTTAAGAGAAATTTGTATTAAAATATAGCATGCATACAGAAAAGTGCAAAAAATCATAAATATATTGCTTGGTGGATTTTCAGTAATAAAAACACATAACTACACCCCAAAATATAAATGGAGCATTACTAGAACCAGAGAGGTCTCCCCTGGTAACCCATTCCAGTATTTACCATCTAATTATTGTTTCACCTTTTATCATGATAGTTTTTTTCTTATTTTGAACTTGTATATAAAAGGAATAATAGGCTTGCTTTCGTGTCTAGCTGCTTTCCCTCAGCACTATTTGAAATTCTTCTGTAACAATTTGGTCATTTTCATAGGATCTGCCATTATAGGAATATACGTTAGCCATTTTACTGATACTAGTCATTTGACATGTTTCCAGGTTTACGAATAGTGACACTAGTCTTTTAGTAACATCATCCTTATTTCTATTGTGTATTTTCAAATAAAGACATAACCAATACTTATATGCCTTGGTGGCTCAGGCAGTAAAGAATCTGCCTGCAACACAGGAGACCTAGGTTCAGTCCCTGGATTGGAAAGAGCCCCTGGAGAAGGAAATGGCTCCCCACTCCAGTATTCTCGCCTGGAGAATCCCATGAACAAAGGAGCCTGGTGGGCTACAGTCAATGGGGCCTCATGACTGAGCGACAAACCCTGACACTGCCCAACAATTAAAAATGAAACAGTCAGTCTCATTAGACATCTCGCTCTTTGGTGATCACTTCGGGTGTCCCATCCTTCTGTATTTCAGGGAGACAGCACGAGCAGAGTCCCAATCTTTTTTTTTTAAATTTATTTACTTTAATTGGAGGCTAATTACTTTACAATATTATGGTGGTTTTTGCCATACATTGACATGAATCAACCACAGGTGTACATGTGTCCCCCACCCCGACCTTCCCTCCCACCTCTTTCCCCATCCCATCCCTCTGGGTCATCCCAGTGCACCAGCTTTGAGTGCCCTGTTTCATGCATCAAGCTTGGACTGGTCGTCTATTTCACATATGGTAATATACATGTTTCAATGCTATTCTCTTCAATCATCCCACCGTCACCTTATCTGACAGAGTTCAAAAGCCTGTTCTTTATATCTGTGTCTCTTTTGCTGTCTCGCATATAGGGTCATGGTTACCATCTTTCTAAATTCCATGTATATGCATTAATATACTATATTGGTATTTTTCTTTCTGGCTTACTTCACTCTGTATAATAGGCTCCAGTTTCATCCACCTCATTAGAACTGGTACAAATACATTCTTTTTAATAGCTGAGTAACATTCCATTGTGTATATATACCACAGCTTTCTTATCCATTCATCTGCTGATGGACATCTAGGTTGCTTCCATGTCCTGGCTATTATAAACAGTGCTGCGATGAACGTTGGGGTACATGTGTCTCTTTCAATTCTGGTTTCCTTGGCATATATGCCCAGCAGTGGGATTGCTGGGTCGTATGGCAGTCCCATTTCCAGTTTTTAAAGGAATCTCCACACTGTTCTCCATAGTGGCTGTACTAGTTTGCATTCCCACCAACAGTGTAAGAGGGTTCCCTTTTCTCCACACTCTCTCCAGCATTTATTGTTTGTAGATTTTTTGATAGCAGCCATTCTGACTGGCGTGAATTGGTACCTCATTGTGGTTTTGATTTGCATTTCTCTGATAATGAGTGATGTTGAGCATCTTTTCATGTGTTTGTTAGCCATCTGTATATCTTCTTTGGAGATAATGTCTGTTTAGTTCTTTGGCCCATTTTTTATTGGGTCGTTTATTTTTCTGGTATTGAGCTGCATGAGCTGCTTGCATATTTTTGAGATTAATTCTTTGTCAGTTGCTTGGTTTGCTGTTATTTTTCTCCCATTCTGAAGCAGTCTTTTCACCTTGCTTATAGTTTCTTTCATTGTGCAAAAGCTTTTAATTATAATCAGATCCCATTTGCTTATTTCTGCTTTTATTTCCATTATTCTAGGGGGTGTGTCATAGAGGATCTCGCTGTGATTTATGTCAGAGAGTATTTTGCCTGTATTTTCCTCTAGGAGTTTTATAGTTTTTGGTCTTACATTTAGATGTTTAATTGAATAGCCAAAGCAATCTTGAGAAAGAAGAATGGAACTGGAGGAATCAATGTGCCTGACCTCAGACTATGCTACAATTCTACATTCATCAAGACAGTATGGTACTGGCACAAAGACAGAAATATACATCACTGGAACAATATAGAAAGCCCAGAGATAAACCCATGCACCTATGGACACCTTATCTTTGAAAAAGGAAGAAAAAAAATTTTAATGGAGAAAAGACAATTTCTTTAACAAGTGGTGCTGCAAAAACTGATCAACCACCTGTAAAAGAATGAAACTAGAACAGTTTCTAACATCATACACAAAAATAAACTCAAAATGGATTAAAGTTCTAAATGTAAGAGTCTCAATCTTTTGATTCTAAGTTTCATTTAAGTCTTTCTTAATCTTCCTTAATCTTGTGTCCACCTGTCTTGGAGGACTAAAGAAAATGTACTATGTTCAAGTTTGCCGGAGAGCGGTTTTCCTTAAGCCTAAGAAACAGGAGGATTCATTATTCCTAATATGAAATTACAACAATGTTCCTTTTGCTGAGTGATGGGGATAGGGTGAACAACTTGCTACAGTTTGCCTGGGACTGTCTCAGTTTTATTTTGTTAAGTTGTGATAGAAAGCACATAATATAGATTTTACCATCTCAGCCATTTTTAAGTGTACAGTTCATTAGTATATAGTATATTCACATTGTTTTGAAATAGATCTTCAGAACTTTTTCATTTCACATATCTCAAATTCTATATCCATTATACAACTCCCCCTTTTCTCCTCTCCACAACTCCTAGTAACCATCATTTTACTTTCTGTTTCTATCAGTCTGACGGGTTTGGATACCTCATATAAGTGAATTCGTGTAGCATTTGTCCTTTTGTAAGAAGACATGGCAAGAATACACAGAACTTACAAGAAGGATCTTTACTACCCAGATAGTCACGATGGTGTGATCACTTACCTAGAGCCAGACATCCTGGAATGTGAAGTCAAGTGGGCCTTAGAAAGCATCACTATAAACAAAGCTAGTGGAGGTGATGGAATTCCAGTTGAGCTATTTCAAATTCTGAAAGATGATGCTGTGAAAGTGCTACACTCTATATGCCAGCAAATTTGGAAAACTCAGCAGTGGCTACTGTACTGGAAAAGTCAGTCTTCATTCCGATCCCAAAGAAAGGCAATGCCAAAGAATGCTCAAACTACCACACAATTGCACTCATCTCACACGCTAGTAAAGTAATGCTCAAAATTCTCCAAACCAGGCTTCAGCAATATGTGAACCATGAACTTCCAGATGTTCACGCTGGTTTTAGAAAAGGCAGAGGAACCAGAGATCAAATTGTGAACATCCACTGGATCATGGAAAAAGCAAGAGAGTTCCAGAAAAACATCTATTTCTGCTTTATTGACTATGCCAAAGCCTTTGACTGTGTGGATCACAATAAACTGGAAAATTCTGAAAGAGATTGGAATACCAGATCACCTGACCTGCCTCTTGAGAAACCTGTATGCAGGTCAGGAAGTAACAGTTAGAACTGGACATGGAACAACAGACTGGTTCTGAATAGGAAAAGGAATACGTCAAGGCTGTATATTGTCACCCTGCTTATTTAACTTCTGTGCAGAGTACATTATGAGAAATGCTCGGCTGGAAGAAGCACAAGCTGGAATCAAGATTGCCAGGAGAAATACCAATAACCTCAGATGTGCAGATAACACCACCCTTATGGCAAGAAGTGAAGAGGAACTAAAAAGCCTCTTGATGAAAGTGAAAGAGGAGAGTGAAAAAGTTGGCTTAAAGCTCAACATTCAGAAAACGAAGATCATGGCATCTGGTCCCATCACTTCATGGGAAATAGATGGGGAAACAATGGAAACAGTGTCAGACTTTATTTCTGGGGACTCCAAAATCACTGCAGATGGTGATTGCAGCCATGAAGTTAAAAGATGCTTACTCCTTGGAAGGAAAGTTATGACCAACCTAGATCGCATATTCAAAGTCAGAAACATTACTCTGCCAACAAAGGTCCTTCTAGTCAAGGCTATGGTTTTTCCTGTGGTCATGTATGGATGTGAGAGTTGGACTCTGAAGAAAGCTGAGTGCCGAAGAATTGATGCTTTTGAAGTGTGGTGTTGGAGAAAACTCTTGAGAGTCCCTTGGACTGCAAGGAGATCCAACCAGTCCATCCTAAAGGAGATCAGTCCTGGGTGTTCATTGGAAGGACTGATGCTGAAGCTGAAACTCCAATACTTTGGTCACCTCATGTGAAGAGTTGACTCATTGGAAAAGACCCTGATGCTGGGAGGGATTGGGGACAGGAGGAGAAGGGGACAACAGAGGCTGAGATGGCTGGATGGCATCACCGACTCGATGGACATGAGTTTGGGCACACTCCAGGAGTTGGTGGTGGACAGGGAGTCCTGGCTTGCTGCTATTCATGAGGTCGCAAAGAGTTGGACATGACTGAGCGACTGAACTGAACTTAACTGAACTGGATTGGTTTATTCCACTTAGGATAATATCCTCAAAGTTCACCTATATTGTAGCATTAAATAAGATTTATTCTTTATTTTTGGTTGAATAATATTCCATTATATGTATATACTAAATTTTGTTTAATCCATTTATCCCTCAGTGGACATTTGGGTTGCTTCTAGCTCTTCACTATTGTGAATAGTGCTATGAACATGGATCTGTGCAAATATTTCTTTATGACATTTCATTCTTTTGAATATATATTCAAAAGTGGGATTGCTGAACCATATAGTAGTCCTATTTCTAATTTTCGAGGTCCTCCATACTGTTTTCCATAGCAGTTGCACTGCTTTGTAATTCCACCAACAATGTATAAGTGTTTCAGTTTTTCCTCATCCTCGTTTTATTATTTATTGTTTTGCTTTTTTGAATGTAGTCTTCCCTCCCAACTGGTACAAAATGATATCTCGTTGTATAATAGTTTTCATTTTTCTGATGTTTTATAACGTTAAACATCTTTTCATATGTTTACTGGTCATTCATCTGTAAACTTTGAAGAAATGCCAAGTTCTTTTCTGATTCTTTGTGTTATTGATTTTTTTCTTCTTGAGTTGTAGTTCTTTCAATATTGTTGACCTTAATTCCTTATCAGATACATATGATTTGCAAGTATTTTATGCTACTAATTACATAGGTTGTCTTTTTGGTCTGTTAATTGTATCCTTTGCTGCAAAAAGGTTTAAAGTTAGATGTAGTCCCATTTGTCTACTTTTTCTTTCGTTGCCTGTGCTTTTGGCACCGTATCCAAGAAATAGTTGCTGTGTCCAATATCAAGAAGATTTTCCCTTATGTTTTTTCTATTTTTGCAAAAAATGTTTTTGGAATTTTGAAAGAGATTGTGTTAGATCTGCAGATGACTTCGAGTATAATGGATGTCTTAATAATGTTGTTTTCCAATCCATTAACCCCAAATTCTTTTCATGTATTTGTGTCTTATTTAATACCTTCCAGCAATACTTTGTATTTTTTAGTGTACTAATGTTTTGCTTTCTTGCTAAGAGTTATTTCTGAGTATATTTTTGTTTTGATGCTCTTGTAAATGGAATTGTTTTCTTAATTTCTTTCTTAGTTCATTTTAGTGTATAGAAATGCAACTGATTTTTATATAGTGATTTTATGTCCTGCAACTTTGCTGAATTTGCTTATTAATTCTATAGGGGTTGTCTTGTTTTGTTTTGGAATTTTTAGGATTTTTCTACAGAGGGACTGTCTTGAGTTTTAAAACAGAAAGCACTGCATCCTAGGAAATTTCTCAGTACTGGGCACACTGGGATGGTTGGTCACTTGAGGTGCTGCTGGTGATGGTGGTGGAGGAACAGTAACTATTGGTAGCAAGGCTGTGTATTTCTAAGTGAAATGCTACTGGAAAATTTATAGATTTACATGTAGTTGTATGAAATAACACAGAGCAATCTTATGTACCCTTTACCCAGTGGTAACATCTTGCAAAATTATATCACAATCTGAATGTTGATATTGACGTTACATGTTACATCCGTACATGTTGATATTGACATTACAATCAATACAAAACGTTGATTCAGATTTCACTAGTTTTACTTATACTTTGTGTGTGTATGTTTCTATATCTGTATTTAGTTCTGTGTGAATTAATGCATGTGTAAGTTTTGTATCCCATACCATAGTCAAGATACAGAATTGTTCCGTCACCACTAGGATACATCTGGTTTGTTGCGCTTTAGTGACCACATGCACCTCCCTTCTATCCTTTCCATCTCTACCCTATTCCATCCTGTCACTAATCCTTGGAAACCGCTAATCTGTTCCACTTTTCTAAAATTTTAGCATGTCAAATATGTGTGTATATATATATTATATATGCATACATATATGTGTTTGTATTTTGAATAATATAGCATGTAATTTGGGGGGATATGTTTTCTTTCATTCAGCATAAACTCTGAGGATTCATTCAAATCATTGTCAACTTTAATAGTTTTCCCTTTTTACTGCTGAGTAATTTTATACTGTATATGTATTACATGGTATGTGAGATACATAGTACTACAGTTTGTTTAACCATTCATCATATAAAATGATAAAGTTTTTTTCCTACTTTCTGGCTACTATGAATAAAGCTGCTATAAACATCTTATATAGGTTTTTTATGTGAACATAATTTTTCGTTTCTGTGGGATAAATGCTCAAGAGTGGAATTGCTGGGTCATATAGTAATTGCATGTTTCACTTTATATGAAATTGTCTAACATTTTTAGAGTAGTTGGATTATTTACATTCCCACCAGTAGAATAGAAGAGACTAGAAATATTTGTGTAGGATTATTTCTGAGTTATCTGTTCTGTTTCATTAGTTTACATGTGTTTATGCCTCCACCCATACCACACTGTCATGATTACTGCAGCATAGTAAGCTTCAGTGTCAGATAGATCCCTCCCTCTTTATTCTTCATCAAAACTGTTTTATCTGTTCTACGGCCTGTGTCTTTTCATATAAACTTTAGAATAATCTTGACTGCATCTACGAAAAACTTTGTTGCGATTTTGATGGAAATTTCATGAAATCTGATGGAAATTTTCATGAAATTTGTGAAGAATTGACATTTTAAGGGAACGCATGTAAGAATTAAAGATTTTAAAATTAAAAAAATAATAATACATTTTAAATCTTAAAAAAAAACTTTTTATTTTATATTGTAGTATAGTTGATTAACAATGTTGTGTTAGTTTCAAGTGTACAGAAATGTGATTCAGTTATACGTTTACATGTATCTTTTTTTTCAACTTCTTTTCTCATTTAGGTTGTTGTCACACAGTATTAAGCAGACTTGCCTGTGTTATACAGTAGATCCTTGTTCATTATCCATTTTAAATACAGCAGTGTAGACATGTCCTTCCAAAACTCCCTCTCTCTCCCTGCAAGAACTGACATCTTTACTGTTGAATCTTTCAATACGCTATGTCTCTGCATTTATTTTAATTTCTTTATTTCTTATATCAATATTTTATCATTTTCAACATGTAGTTCTTATATGTGTTTATTAAATATATACCTAATATTTCATTTTCTTTGGAGTGATTGTAAATAATGTTCTGTTTTTTAACTTTTATTTATTCATGCTCACTGTCAGTATAAAAAATGTGTATACTTTTTGTTTGTGTTGGTTTTGTACCTGAAGCCTTGCTAAATGAGTTTTTTCTGTGTGTGTGTGTATGACAGTTTTTGGAATTTTCTATGTAGGCAATCATGCCAGATGCAGATAGGGATATTTTGTTTCTTCTTTTACAGTCTATGTTTCCTAACTTCAGTGGCTTGAATTTTCAACATTATGTTGAATAAAAGTGGTGAATCAGGCATTCTCGCTACCTCCCTAATTTTAGAGGAAAGCATTCAGTCTTTCACCATAAAGCACATTGGAGGTTTTTAAGATATCATTTGTCAGTTGAAGAAGTTCTCCTTTATTCCTGATTTGCTGGGAGTTTTTGTGATGGATAGATTTTGGTTTTTGTCAAATGCTTCATTCAGCATCAATTTATCAGTTGATATGATCATATGACTTCTTTATTTAGCTTGTTGTAATGATGGATTTTATTGATTAATTTTTGATTGCTGAACCAGTCTTTTTGTTGCTGTTGTTGTTGAATGCAGTCTTGAAGAGTTGGAATAAATTCCATGGTATATAATTCTTTCTATGTATCATTGAGGAGAAGGCAATGGCAGCCCACTCCAGTACTCTTGCCTGGAAAATCCCATGGGTGGAAGAGCCTGGTAGGCTATAGTCCATGGGGTCGCGAAGAGTTGGACACGACTGAGTGACTTCACTTTCATGCACTGGAGAAGGAAATGACAACCCACTCCAGTGTTCTTGCCTGGAGGATCCCAGGGATGCGGGAGCCTGGTGGGCTGCCGTCTATGGGGTCACACAGAGTCAGACACGACTGAAGCGACTTAGCAGCAGGGGCAGCATTATTGAATGCGGTTTGCTAATGGTTTGTTGACAATGTTTATGTCTGAATTAATAATATACATTGGTCAATAACTTTTGTTTTGTTTTGGTTCTGGCATCATGGTAAAACTGTTCTCACAAAACAAGTTGAAAGTGTTCTTCCTTCTGTTTTCTACACGAGAGACTGTGAGAAATTAGTGTAATTGTTTTTGAAATGTTTGACAGAGTTTTCCAGTGAAACCGTCTGGGCTGGAGATTACTTTCTTGAGAACTTTTAAATTAAAATTAAGTATACTTATCTACTTGTTACAAAACTATTCAGATTATATATTTTATCTTGGATGAATTTTGGTAGCATGTTTCTTTTTTTTTTTTAAAGAATTGATTTATTTTTTCTAAATTGTCAAATTTACAAGCACAAAGTATTTCATAGTATTCCCTTATTATCTTTTTGGTTATCAGGCTCTGTTGTGGTATTCCCTATTTCATTTTTTATATTGGTAATTTATATTGTCTCTCTATTTTGTCAGTCTTGCTAGAGGTTTAGCAATTTTCTTGATTAAATAAAGGTAGGTAGTGTTTTGTTTTATTGACTGTTTCTATCATTTTACTTATTTTCAATTTCATTGATTTCTGTTCTTTAATATTTCCTTCTGCTTATTTCCATTTTATTTAGCTCTTTCTTTTCCAGTTTTTTGAGTTGGGAACTTAGATTATTGACTTGCAATATTTGCTTATTTCTAACATAAGCATTTACTGCTAGAAACATCTTTCCTGGTACTGTAGCTTTAGCTATAGCCCAAAAAAGTTTATATGTTGTATTTTCATTTTCATTTGCTTCACATTTAATTTTTTCCTGTCACACGTTGTCTTTGACCTATGAATTATTTAGATATACTGCTTGATTTCCACAGGTTTAGAGATTTTCCTATTGGTCTGCAGTTATTGATTTTTAGTTTGATTCTATTATAGTCAGGGGCACATTGTGTATTATTTAAAGTATTTTAAAATTTGTTGTGGTTTGTTTTATTGCCCAGTATATGGTTTTTCTCAGTAACAGAAAGCCTGGCCTTGAGTCCTGGCATCATACCTTGAAGTTGTATCCTAACTGGATGCTAAGGACATGGTCACAACTTAGTGAGGAGACCTGTCCTGGATGAAGCTGAAACAGACTGGAGCCAGACAGAGTAAATGTGTTTGGACTAAATATTGTTAATTTCAATAGAGGAGTTTCATACCAACCAGTGATTTTAAAGAGCAAGCTAAAGCAAGAAAATATGATTATATAGTAAAACTGTGTTGCCAAAATTCAGAACTAGAAAGTTGCACTAGAGAAAGACAGAAAAAGAGACAAGCTTAAGTCAAAACCACAAAAGGGGATGCATTAGGGGAGTGTTTGGGGATGGGGGTGGTGAGAAAGCTAAACATGTATCACAAAAGGAAATCACAGAGTGAAAGACGATTCAGTTCAGGAAAAGGGACACACTCAAAATCAATGACTAGCTAGCGGCTGAGATTAAAGTCAGGCTTTCTGATTCTACTTGTGTTGTTTCTTTCTCACTAGTTTTCCAAATATGTGAAAAATAAATAAGCAAGATATGGAAGTTCATGAAAAAGAAAAACGAAAGGTCTGCCACAAAATTTACAGTGAATTTAGCCAAGTTTTTCAAAGTCTTTGATTACAAACAATTCTATGTCCTCCTTCAATAATTAAAATAATGCTAGATGCTATAAGTGGGCTTTGTTTGTGGCTCAGACAGTACAGAATCCACCTGCAATGCAGGAGACCTGGGTTCAATCCCTGGGTTGGGAAGGTCTTCTGGATGGCAGAAGATCTGCCACTAAATGGCAACCCACTCCAGTATTCTTGTCTGGAGAATCCCGTGAACAGAGGAGCCTGGTGGGCTACAGTCCATGGAGTCTCAAACAGTTGGACACAACTGAGTGACGAACACACACACACAGATGCTATAAGCAGAAAAACCTGAGATCTTGGTAACTGATAACAGTTCTTTCTTTTTTGTTTATGCAAACTCCAATCAGGAATGGTGGTAGTAGAGGGTGGCCTCTGCACCATGTAGTTATTCAGGAGTCCGCACTGAACAAGACTCATTTTCAACCTATGATGTCCAAGTCTTTCTAGGCATTAATTCCTGCTGAAGAATTGAGGAAAAGAGAGAGACAGTATATGACCACAAAGAAGGTGTCTATGAGCCAAACCTGGAAGTTATGTACATTATTTCATTCACATCTCACTGGTAAGATATTAGGCAGAGGATAGCATTCAAAACTAAAGAAAAGTAGAAAATGTACGTTAGTTTATGGCTAGGAGAAAAGTGAACTAATTTGGTGAACAGTTACGCAATCTGTGATACAAATTCTTTATCCACAAAGACCTCTTTATATAGTGTGCCTATACTACCAGTGATCATGTAATCAACAATCATCGCCATATTCCTTAATTTTGTCAGTTGTTTTGGCAAAAGACTGTCAGTACTTCTAGAGGCTATGAATGGGATTATTAGCCGACTGCTACAAGTAAAAGATTTAAAAGAAGTCATTGGCTGTATTGGTAACATTAAGTGATGTCCAACTCATACCTAATAGGGCAGGTTCTCGTTTAGGGTTACAGCAGCTTCCCTAGTTGTATGTGTGCTTTACTTTTGTGATAACGTATTCAGGTAGGGCGATGAGAAAGGATGCTGAAAGCCTTCTTCAGTGACAAGGATTTGGAACTATTGAATAAGAACAACGTTTTACAAAATGTTCTTATAGAACATTAGTACTTGGATATACTCCAAAGGGGGAAAATGGTTTTGTACCCATAAAAGTTTAGAAAATGATGAAACTTAAATCTGACTCTTGAGTATTCACAATGCATATGAACATATTAAAGATTCTGAATAATCTTGCCATAAGAAACTCTTTGGTTTTTATCTTAGCTTTCCTAACACTTAGCATGGATCCCTGTGTTCTAGTGCCATAAACTACTCTGATGCCTCTATGGGCAAATCCCACATTTGACTCTCACCGCAGTTAAGCATCCTAGTTTCAAATGCCATTTTCTATTCTGAAAGGTACTTTGTATTTATTAATAAGAAAGCACTTTTCATATTAGTGATATTAGTAATATATTAGCAATATTGCTTTATAATATTGTGTTAATTTCTGCTGCATAATGAAGTGAGTCAGCTATGTGTATCATATATTCACCACCCAAGCCTCCCTCTACCATCCTATCCATCTAGGTCCTCACAGAGCAGTGAACTGAGCTCCCTATTCTATAGAGAATGTTCCCACTAGCTATCTATTTTACACATGGTAGTGTTTTTTAGTCTTTTAAAAACAGGTAGAATAAAATAGATTTAGTCATATATTCACTTTTTATTCTTACTCCCTTCATTTATCAGCAACCTTAGTGCCAGTAGGGTAAACATTCATTAATGTAGTTTTTCTTCTTCTCCCTTAAAAAGACCTTGCACTATGTACAATTTAATTTTTTTCCTTAGGCTGCCAGCTTCACCTGATGGATTAAAAATTTTTTTTCTGCACTCCCAATATTCCTTTATTTTTCATAGAAATCTTTTTCACTCTGGTATTTACTTCTTTTCAGGTAGACAACTCCAGGCCCTTCCCTCTACATACACTTCTTCAATTTTGTTTTTCTTTTGTACATTCTGAAACTGATCCAGAGACCAAGTCTGAAGGCATGCCTGAGATTAAGGTCACAGCATTAGAAAATGGGGACTAAGAAGCCTTTTTTAGAAGGTAGGAGCAATTCACAGTATCATCTAGGAGTGGTAGATGCCACCACAAGATGGCACTCATTTGTTTTTAGTTCCCATTGATGAAAACTTGTGATTTTTATACTGGCACAGATAACAAAAATAGAACTTTCACTTTATTTAAAAATTGACCTTGCTTGCTTTATATGCTTTCATTTTTATTATGTTTTATACATATGCAAAAACAATTTCTAATGGATTTTTGGGATATAATATTATGAAGGTTGTATGCCAAACATTATAATATTTGAAGTAAGTTAAATTTTATAATTTATTTCATTAGTTACCTTTTTAAGGAAAACTATTGTGCTTGCTTTCTCCTTTTCCTCTTTTCTAAAATAGTTACCAGTAAACTCTAAAAACACATGAACTGATATTAAACACTGAGGACTGATTTTGCACCAGTGTATATCCCTGCTTTTCCTTTTTCTGAGGTCTATCAGTCAGAGCCATTTCTGCAGATGGACTATTACCAATCTCCAGACAGTAGGCTATTTTTTAAATGACTCAAGAGAAACAAACAGTCCATGCAGTGGTGTTGGAATATTCTTTATTCTGGTTAAACCTCCTAGGTTTGGATTAAGATCACAAGAAATTAAGACTTTTGAGAGACCATATGGTGGTATTGGTATGGCCCTCAAGATACCTGAAGGAAACGTTCGCATTCTACATAATGTATGAACTTACTGTAGTTTGCTTTAATAAAGTAAGTCTTAAATTATGTAGAACTGTGTTTCCAGTATGTAGCTACTAGCCACATGTGGCTGTTTAAAATAAGATTAAACAAAATTAAAGTAAGATTAAATAAAATTAAAAGAAGATTAAAATTGAGAGCAACCTAGATGTCCATAAGCAGATGAATGGATAAGGAAGTTGTGGTACAAATACACAATGGAATATTACTCAGCTATAAAAAGGAATGCATTTGAGTCAGTTCTAATGAGGTGCATGAAACTGGAGCCTGTTATATAGGGTGAAGTAAGTCAGAAAGAGAAACACCTATATAGTATATATTAGTGCATACATATGGAATTTAGAAAGATGCTAATGACAATCCTACAGGCAAGATAGCAAAAGAGACACAGATGTAAAGAACAGACTTTTGGATCATGTGGGAAAAGGCGAGGGTGGGATGATTTGAGAGAATAGCATTGAAACACGTATATTACCATATGTAAAATAGATGACCAGTGCAAGTTCAGTGCATGAAGCGCGGCACTCAAAGTTGGTGTTCTGGGACAACCCAGAGGGATGGGGTGCAGAGGGAGGTGGGAGGGCGATTCAGGACGGGGGAAAAGATGTGCACCCATGCCTGATTCATGTTGAGGTATGGCAAAAACCACCGCAATATTGTAAAGTAATTATCCTCCAATTAAAATAAATTAATTCATTTAAAAATTAAACAAAATTAAATGCTTAGTCACTCTAACCATAGTTCAAGAGCCCAATGCATGCATGTTAATAGTGGCTACTGAACTCAACAGAATATATTATAGATTCATTCTTGCTGAAAGTTCTCACAGACTTCTCAGTGCTAATCTAGAGACTATCATTATTTCTAGTTCATATGTGAATGACAAAAAGCTACAACTGCATCCTTGATTATTAGTCTTTCAATTTGTTTAAATCAGTTTCAGTTGCTGGGATATCAGATGCTTTTCTGAGCAGCTGTGTAATCTACTGGAAAAACTATTGGATAGGGAGTTGGAATAACTGGGGATTGGCCCAACTAGAAATGCATGGTTTTGAGAAGATAACGTGATTTCTTTAAGTTATTTTTATCTGTGGAAAATCAGGTTATGAAATATGTGCAGAAAAGAGCAAGCTTGACTGCTATCATTAGTAAGGCCTGCTTATAAGGTTGGCCTTTGACTGGCATCTGGGAACTTGGGTTTCAGGAAAGTTCCCCCCATTCCCTCACTGGTGTGACTGGCTATGCTATAAATGCTTGTACAAATAATATGGTTTATGCTGAACACTTGCTTGCTTTCTGGGAGTCTGGAATTCGTGTGCATGCCAGGCAAAGAGTGCCTACATGACTAGCCTCAAATGGAAACCCTGATGCTGATTCTAACAAGCTTTACTGGTAGACGGTATCTCACGTTTGTTGTCATAACTCATTTCTGAGGAAACTAGGCATATCCTTGTAATTCCATCAGCAGATGACTCTGGATGCTTGTGCCTGGTTTCCACTGGACTTTACCCCATATGCCCTTTCCTTTTGCTGATTCTTCTTTGTATCCTTTTATTATAATAAATCTTAACTGTGAGTAAGACTATATGCTGAGTTCTATGAGCCCTTCCAGTAAATCACCAAACCTGGGGGTGATCTTGAAGATGTCATAATTATATTGAAGTATGAAGTAAAAAACTTAGAACTAAGTGTGAATTCCAAAATAAGTTTCCAAATGCTTGCATATTATTACCGTAATTGTAGGGGATGTGGCCCAGAAGAGAAAAAGATCAGACAGAAAAAATATTTATTCAAAAACTTCAGAAAATTAAATTGTTTAAAATGAAACTAAAAAGCTATAGACCCATGAATAAATTATGTCTAAATAATATTTAAGACAAAATTGATGTGATTTTGCTGATACTGAGGACCATTTCGTATTCCAACAATATGTTGAGATTAGGGAAGATACAAGCTGATGGCCTTCCCTGGTAGCTCAGATGTTAAAGCATCTGCGTGCAATGCGGGAGAGCTGGGTTTGATCCCTGGGTTGGGAAGATCCCCTGGAGAAGGAAATGGCAACCCACTCCAGTATTTTTGCCTGGAAAATCCCATGGACAGAGGAACCTGGTGGGCTATACTCCACGGGGTAGCAAAGAGTCAGACACAACTGAGCGACTTCACTTCAAGCTGATGAAAACAGAGGATCACATGTACTTCTTGGATTTTTGAGTATCCTCAGAGAAACTTCCAAAGCTGCCTGGAAATGTGAGTTGGAATGGCTAAGATAAGGATTTCAGTGAAACAGAATTGCAGCCTTCTCTCCTTGGATCAAGTTTAAAAAAACTGAAAGGTTCTCTTAACACAAGTCCCTGGATGTGCATCTATCTTTTTACACAGGTTTAAGTGACTGAAGATCTCAGACCTGCTACATTTTGGTGGATCTTGGCAGTGGCTAAGAAAAATAGTCTTGGCTTCCAGTGCTGGGAGTGGGAACTGAGCTCTTTTTCCTTTAAGTCCCTTTTAAAAGCATCTTCTTGCAGTGAATGCTCTCTTAGCTCAGATGTCATAATCTTTACATAAACATGAAGATTTATCTTTCTCTTTGTTGTGCAGTTAAGTCATCTCTAAATTCCAAATGTCAGCTCACCCTCTCTTCTCATTTCCACAACTCATTTTTTACAGCATGGTCCTAAAAGGGAACTGATGATAGTGCTTAGGCCTTCCTTCCCCCTCATCCCCATCCTCCAGAGTCCTTATTCAGACAACCAGTTCTAGAAAGTTTAGATCAAAACACCCCAAGGTATCAAGGCATTTGGGCCCCTTTCATTCATATATGATTTGTTTCTAGGGAATGCCCACAAGTTGTCCTCATGACCAAGGGGTCATTTAAAATTTACAAACAGTGGGAAGAAGAAAAACAAGTATCAAAACTTCCATAGTCTACAGTAGCATAGAGGGTAGGATCATAAATGTATGGAAACAGACTGCTTGGGTTCAAATTCCTTCTGTTGTCCTTAGGCAATTTTCCTAACCACTCTGTGCTCTGATTTGTTGTTGGGATAACAACAGCACCTACCTTATTGAGATGTTATGAAGATTTAACAAGTTAATACATGTAAATTGCATATAACACCTAGCAAGCGTTAAATAAATATAATGACCATATAATTGAGCAACCAAAGTGGATGAAATCCATCATATGAAGATGAAAGGGGGAGCTATAATTATTCTAAGACAACAGATGAAATGTAACCTTAAGTGTTTGCATTATTTTTAAATTTTACTTGGAAAGCAAATTTAGGTTTTTAAGAAACTAGATCTTTTAGAGGTGACATACTCATTGATATAAACCTCCTTCCTTATAAAAGTACACAATATGATTTTAAAATAGATAAAATTACACCTCTGTGTGATACGATTTCAGAGCGATGATTTCAGTTGGGTCGCAGAAGCACACATTGAACTGTCAGTCTTTGAGATCTATGAGGCAATATTCATTGAGGACAGGAAAACCTCATCACACTTTTATATAGCTACATGTTCCAACACATGGAAGATGAGGGCCTAGAAAACCTTATTGAAGGTGAAGTTAAATTTATGAATATAAGGGACCAGCTGGTTCTCAGAGCCACTATCAAAACAGGCATGAGACAAACAACTTACCAAGCATTCTGGTCTTGCCGTCTTTTGTGTCAATGGTTCTGTTTTCTCTCAAATTATTTTATAACTACCAAGTACTAATGATGATTCAAACAATCTGACCTGCCAATTGATAAATATGGTTTCCTTCTGAGTAGTCCAACTCCAGATGTCATTTATACATGCTTCATTCTGATAATTTTACAGTCACAACAGATATTTCTCCTTTCTCTCTAGCAGTCTCATCGCACAACAGACCCTTTCTTGGCACTTGACAGAAGAGGGAGAGAACTTTTTCTCAGGTGGCATAATTCCTCAAAATGTGTCCACTCTCAGGAACAAGGATGATAGATGATAATGAGGCAGGCAGGGAATCAACAGTCCCAGAACCAAATGAAGAATTGGCAAGTGTATCAGGGATGCCTAGTCAAAACATGCCATATTCTGCTAAGTAGAGTCTAGCTGGGCAGAACCAAACTGCATACCTATTCTTCTAGATTTTCTTCTTTTTAAAAATATTGTTTCTAACATAAGAGATGACCTATAGAAGAAACAAAACTGATGACAAAGGAGGAGTTTGAATGTTGTTAATGTTAGAAGATGAGAAAATGCCTAATGAGGAGGTTGAGTCCCAGAAAACAATAGAGAAAAAATAACTTTATGAGATTTTGAAAACCAGAGACACACAAATATTAATTCAAAAAAATAGAAATTTTAATGGACATTAATTAATATTTCTTAAATTAAAATTTTTGATGTTAATTCGATAATCTAGGCCATTTGTGTGGCAACCCACTCCAGTATTCTTGCCTGGAGAGTCCCAGGAATGGGGGAGCCCGGTGGGCTGCCATCTATGGGGTCGCACAGAGTTGGACACGACTGAAGCGACTTAGCAGCAGCAGCAGCAGGCCATTTGTGTGTACAAACTAAAGCTCATTATAGCATAGATTTAGTTGTATTACAAGTCAAATCATGCTCCGTTGTTGGCAAACAGAAGCTATAAAAATTAGAAGTGTTACAGAGCATAGTTTTGGACTTCCCTGTGGCTCGGTGGTAAAGAATCCACCTGCCAATGCAGGAGAGGCAAGTTCTATTCCTGAGTTGGGGACATCCCCTGGAGAGATGGCAACCCACTCCAGTATTCTTGCCTAGGAAATCCCATGGGCTACATACAGTTCATGGGGTCGCAAAGAGTTGGACACGACTTAGTGACTAAACAACAACAAATAGCTCAGCTTATAATATTTGTCATGTATTACAGCTTGATGTTGATTGAGTTCTTACTATATACAAGGTATATGAAGGATGCTTTTCCATGTAGTTGACATGTATTTTTGCTTTTGATCCTTACAGCCTATGAAATAGGTATCATTATTGTCTCAGAGGTACAAAGAAGTTAAGTCTTTTACCCAGGATCTCACAGCTAGTAAGTAGAGGAGTAGAGATTCATACTCCAGAGCCCATGTCCACAACTTATGTTTAATTTTGACCTCAGCATCATTATCGCATACCTTAGATTAATGCTAAATACTTCTAACATGCGGCATACAAAGACATCTAAAGGCAGAATGCCACAAACTCCTGCTTTTGTTGAACTGAATTACTGGTCTGATGTGAATATAAAATAACTTTTGCGTTTATGGCTATTTATATATCGTTGTGTCAGCCAGAAATAGAATCAAGCACTAAGTATCAGGACCAAAGCCAAGTAAATTGAAGAGGCCAGAAATAACTAAAAGCTCAGAATGAATTACGCCAGTTCTTTAGGGCACTCTGGGGTATTTTTAGAGGATATTTCCAGTCCAGCTCTTAAGACACTAAACTCTATGTAAAGCATCAAATAAATAAATATAGCACTGCATAATCTTTATTCAGCGCTGCCTGAGAAGTGGTTTTCTTTCAGAGAGGCAAGCCTTTTACATGCGACCTCAGGTTGTAGTCTATTGCTTTGCAACTGACTTGTACTATATGGGCTTATAATCAAAGCTGTGCAGTTAGATAAGTAGATATTTTAGCTGATTAGATGAAACAGTGGGTTTAGAACCACTGCTTTAGTGCAACCTTATCCCTGGATGAAGAGAGAAAGAGGTGGAGGCCTGGAATTCCAGCGGGGCTTGGAGGGGAGTCTCCTTATGCCCTGGGCACTCAGCGAGCCACAAGGGCACTTGTGTCACGTGGCTAGGGCTCTTCAACAACAAGGCTTGATAGTAGAATCCTTGAAAATGTATGGAACCAAAACCAAACTTCAACTAAGAGTATAAATTTTAAGGAGATAAAATTTTAAATAAATGTATTTAAGGTTCGATTTTACTGGATTTATGCATATTCTGAAATTGAAGTTCTCTCTTGCTATTAATATATAGAGAAGCAAATTATGTCCGGGGCAGCAGGGAGGGAGGGAAATATTATTTTAACTTCTTTTTGAAGAAATGATATTACTATCTGTCTGTGCTAGTCGCTCAGTAGTGTCTGACTCTCTGTGACTCCATGGACTGTAGCCCACCAGGCTCCTTTGTCCACGGAATTCTCCAGGCAAGAATGCTGGATTGGGTAGCCATTCCCTTCTCCATAATGTTATATCACTTTCTAAACATTATTTAAGCTAATTTTCAGTTTCTGAGGTGTCCGATCTCCGTCTGCATTTTATGGAAGACCAAACAAGAAGCTTAGCTAGAAATCCTGTGAAAGTACAGTTCTGCCTCTGACTGTCCATGAGACTTTGAACCGTGAAACTTCTATAGTCTCCTAGGACTTTTGTTTATTAATATAAACATAGGAGATCACATATACTCTTCATTTAAAAGTTAGTAAGTGTTCACGAGCTTTTCAAAGAAAGAGATGATTTAAGATGAATTTGAATCAGCTAGCATATCACATTTTTAAAAGGCTTAAAAGTGAATTTAGTTGTGACTGCTCTTTAATATATAGGAGGAGCATGTTGAGATGGTGCAGATTTAAGGGAAAAGAAATTTTTAATCTTTAGCTGCAATGACTTACAGTGAAGACCACAACTATGATAAGATTAGTATAAATCAGAATACAGACCCAGGTAGTGTCAAGAACCCAGAGGGATGTCCTGTTGACTCAAAATTATGGTTAAGCATGTGCAGTTGAGAACAGAAGACTAATAGTCCACATTTTTCATTCAGAGAAACTACAAAATGCTGCTACTTTCTAGCAGTGTGCTTAAAAGCAAACTAACTTCAACTTAGCTTTCTTACCTTATTGTGAGGATTAAATGAGTTAGGAGAGTAAACTGCTGAAAAAAGTACTAGTTCTCAGCTCAAATATGACAATAAAAGCTCAGTGAGAGTTCAATACAATTTAGTCACTATTATTTTTGATATTATTTTTCCTGAAGTTATGTTGGGCTGCTCAGAAGACCAACTTGGTCACAGCAGGGACTTGTATGATATTTTCTATATTCTCCCTAATATTAATGCCATGCTTTTACAAAGTGTTGCCTTAATAAATTTTTCCAACAAGCTAAACAACTTTCTGTAAGATGGTATGGAAAAAAACTGAACAAACTTTTTGGTTAATCCAGTAGATTATTGTAATTAAAAGAGCTATATCTACATGTATTGATACTGTCAGAACAACAACAACAAAAAAACCTAATGAGAAAACAGTAAGAAGACCATATATATTATGATGAAATAGCCTATGTGTTGGCCCTCGTTATCTCTGTCTCAATCATCTCTATTCCCATAGAGAGAAAGAATACAAATATGAACAGGAAGATGTAAACTAAACATAAGACAGAGATTGCATATGGGGAAAGAGGAGGGGGAACATGACAATGTTAAGCGTACAATGGCAATTTTAACTTTATCAGTAATGGGTTATTTCCCAGTAAGAAACAAATGAACAATAAAGAAAGCTCTATATTAACAGAGTTGAAGTAAACATAAGTAAGTGTTAGTCGCTTAGTCATATCTGACTCTTTGCAACCCCATGGGCTGTAGCCACCAGGCTTCTCTGTCCATGGGATTTCCCAGAGTGGGAAATACTGGAGTGGGTAGCCATTTCCTTCTGCAGGGATCTTCCCGATCCAGGGATTGAATCCAGTTCTCCCGTATCACAGGCAGGTTCTTTACTGTCTGAGCCACCAGGGAAGCCTGAAGTAAGCATATTTAAATATTAATATTTGTTAACTGTGTATGGTAGGTACATGAGTGTTTGTTATTTTTATCTGTAGTTTTCCATTTTAAGAGTATATATATATATATATATATATATAATATACAGCCTATATCTGTAAGTGAACTGTGAAGTGCTCTACTTGACCTACATCTTTCAGCACACTTTTACAGAATATATCCTAAGCAGCCAAAATATTTTCCTCCCTTGATAGCTTTCTTAGGAAGAAAATTATTTACAGAGATTGGTCAGTTTATTACAAAGAATGAAGATGCTGCTCCCAGGATAGTTGTTTATTTAACTTATGGTCATCATATGATTTTTCATATTTAATTATTAAACAAAAAGAGCTTTTTTTTGTAGCAAGGTTAAATTATGAAGATAATTATATGACCACATTGTAATGACTAAAATTGTTTCCAGTAGAATTATGAAGGATGATAAAATCAACCCAAATATTTTGATATTTATAGGTATGAAATCCTTAAAGATTGTGAATAAATATGGGAATCAATTATCATTACTGCACATTTGTAGAGTGCCTTAAGATGTTACATTTTCTATGCAGTTCTCTTAACACTATGCATGATTCCTATACTTGATAGGTTGGTATCATTAAAATGAAGTGTCCAAATCTAATAAATAAATATGATTAAATTAATACAAAAAAGTTTCCCATCTCTCTATTTACTTTTTCAGGTCTAAGTGAAATCCAGCATTAAATATTTAAAACGTTATTGTATCTTAGGGTGAGTCTCAACTGCAGGACAATTGTTAGTTTATTTTAAAAGGAATCAAAAGAAACTGAAACAAAAGTCAATTTGTAATACATTAATGATCTTAAGGTTAAATTTATCCATTTTTCAGGAAAAAAATCCCAAACATTTGATGTACTAAGTAATCTGTTGCATAATAGAAAGTACTTTCCAAACATCACATTTTTTAAATTAAGACATTTTGCGCTCTTCCCTTTACACATTAGAGAAAATTTTGTGTCCTTTCATTCTCTTTTAGACAGGGCTCTGTTGTGTTTTGAATATGGTTAATTTCAGTAGTACTGAGAGTAACTGATTTTGATGAGCCAAAATCTCAAAAGCTGAGCCCTTGAGAGATGTCTTCAAAAGGAGGATTTTTAACTTTGCATGATGGCTGACAACCAGCTTTGGGGGACTGCTCATAGGATTTTCCTAATGCTTGTTGCTGTATCATTAACAAGGCATTGATCCCCTTGGGAGTGCCCAGCTGTGTCTTCAGCACTAATCTACATGAGGGGCACTTGCAACTTTAATTTCCCAGTCTTAAAGGATGACCTTGTGATATCAGAGGTTAACTTGAAGCCCAGAGGTGATGATCTTCCTTTGCTAAAAGTTTAATGTGTCTCCTGCCACTTCCTAACTGTTCAGCTTTCATCTTACTTCAGTGATCATTTTTGGGCTTGGAGGCTTGTATCCTCAGAGTTAGGGATTTACCATTCTTCCTTGGAAGAAGAGTTATCACCAAACTAGATAGCATGTTGAAAAGCAGAGACATTACTTTGCCAACAAAGGTCCGTCTAGTCAAGGCTATGATTTTTCCAGTGGTCATATATGGATGCAAGAGTTGGACTGTGAAGAAAGCTGAGTGCCAAAGAATTGATGCTTTTGAACTGTGGTGTTGAGGACTCTTGAGAGTCCCTTGGACTGCAACGAGATCCAACCATTCCATTCTGAAGGAGATCAGCCCTGGAATTTCTTTGGAAGGAATGATGCTGAAGCTGAAACTCCAGTACTTTGGCCACCTCATGCGAAGAGTTGACTCATTGGAAAAGACTCTGATGCTGGGAGGGATTGGGGGCAGGAGGAGAAGGGGATGACTGAGGATGAGATGGCTGGATGGCATCACGGACTCGATGGACGTGAGTCTGAGTGAACTCCGGGAGCTGGTGATGGACAGGGAGGCCTGGCATGCTGAGATTCACGGGGTCGCAAAGAGTCGGACACGACTGAGCAACTGAACTGAACTGAACTGAACTGAAGGAACTTGGCCAAAAGCACTCAGAGGTGAAGAGAGACAAAGGGTAAGGATGGCTGCCGAGAGGAGAACACTGGATTGTAAACAAACAGGGCAAGCTTCAAGTTGTTATTCTAAAGACTTTGATAGTGCCAAGGGCTGCATGGAGGCTCGGTGTATCTTAGCAATATTCTGTGACCTGTTATGTTCTCTGGGGTGTTCCTTGTATCTCACTTCCTTCTGCCGATATCACATTGTTTCTTCTTATGTAGGATGAACTATTTCACAGACTTGGCTCAGTTGTCAAGAAAACAGGTGTAACAACTGTTTTTAGTCTTTCTTGGATTCTGATGTTGGGTGAAATGAGAAGGAAGCACTGCCAACAAAAAAAATGGCTATTTTATCATTGTGAGTATTTGCTAAACGTGAGAGATGAGGAAGACAAAGCAGAGGGTAGAGAAGAGGTAAAAAGGAAAGGAGAAGGGAGGGGGAGGAAGGGAAAAGAGAATGAGAACCTAAGAGACACTTTGTATGCTTGTGAGCACATCTAAAAGATCCCACAACTTTGTTTTCCAGTTAAATTGGATGTTTTATTCTCCATCATGGTTTGTCAGGCATTTTAAGTCTAAGTAGTCAGACCACTTCAGTTGTTTTAACACCCCAAATCCAAATGATTGGACGGTTAAAGCTACCCAATTGGGTCAACCATTTAGCAATCCCAGGGACTGACAAGTGATTGATGTGGGATATGAGGCAGACTCAGACTATAATTTGTTACTTCAGAGAAAGAAGGCTAACAAATTCTTTTGGGAAACCCAAGAGGGATTGGATAAACTTGTGCTAAATGATAGGATACTAATATTACATTACTGGGTGGTTAGTCCTGAGAAGAGTCTTCTACACATGGGAGGAAAATAGGACTACAACCATCAGTCTGCCTAAATATATTCCCAGCTCTGTTTCTAAAAGAAACAAACAGCCTCCATATATTGGGCTCAAGAGAATTAATCAGATCCTTTGCTCCTCAAAATGGCAACTGATTGAGAACTAAGCAGAGGAATTAGAAAATTATATTGTCAGCTTTTCTGAAGGTAAAGCTTGATTGGCAAATGTAGCTTGAATGTGGTCCATCTGGCTTCCTAATTTTTTTTTCAGGTTTAATTTGGATTTACTTGACCTGTAAAGCCTCCAGAGCAAAAACTTGTCCAGTTAGCAATTCCTTACCATACTGGGCCAGGAAGCCCAGTCAGGGGCACAAGCAAGAGGTCTCCTTTGTGGGTGCAGTGACTTACCCTGTTAACTATAAAAACTGGAGAAATATGGATCAACAACTATCAGACTCTGTCAAACAGAATAGTCACCCTTATCCTGTAGAGAGGAACAATGAGATCTGGAAGAAAGGTGAACACTTCTAATAAACACTTCTGAGAGGGCAGAGCTCTTATTTTATGGACCAGTAGGAAAACAGTGAGGGAGAAAAAATGGCTTCCTCCACATCACACACAGAAGGTACCTTATTTTACTTACAGACTTGATAAAAGAAGGCATGTAAGTAGGAGGAATTTTGGCTCAGCACCTGGGGTTGCTGATAAGAGGTTCTGAGTTTTCTTGGAGAGAATGGGAGACAATGGAGTGAGGGCAATAGAGTGGGAATTTACATTTGTGGAGCATTTACTGTTTCAAAAACCACTGTAGGCTCTTTATACCATCAAGTGTTGAGGTTATCTCCTACCAGATAGCTCAGAAAAAAGGAGAGGTAAGGTCTAAGTCCAAGTCATTTTTCTATCAACTCTGATTGTCTTTCCACTATGCCGCTGTTATTGTAAATATCACTGCCATCTGGGCAAAGCCTCTAAGAGGACGGCATCTGACCACCATTGCAAGGATGGGAACCCTGCTAGAATTATCCACAATAGCCAAATATGGAAACAGTTCAAATGCTGGTTGATTGATAAGTGGATAAAAAAAATATGCCATATCAATACAATAGAATGTTATTAAACAACCTAAATGAATGAACTACTGATATGTACTGCAACATGGATGAACCTCTAAAAAATGGTGATCAGGGAAAGAAGCCAGATACAAAAAGACAACATACTGTCTGATTTCATTTCTGTAAAGTGCCCCCAAAGGCAAATCTACTGAGGCAGAAAGTAGATTCATGGTTGCCTGGGACTAGGTATAGTGGAGGGGATTGACCACAAATGGGCATGAGGAAACTTTTAGGGATGATGGAAATGTTTTAAAAATTGAATTGTGGTGATGATTGTAAAATTGTATAAATTTACCAAAAATAATTTAACTGTACTCGTAAAGTGAGGCATATAAATTATAACTCAGAGATGTTGTTTAGAAATTTATTGTTAACAAAGAGAGGATGAATTGTGGGTCCTCCTATTTAGCTCAGTGACTATCTCTATTAAAGGCTGAGAATTTTTGATACCTACTTTTTATATTACTAAGCATGGCATCTAAGATTGTATGTGAAAGGAAATAACATTGCTCTCACATCAATGTTGGTATTCTGTCCTAATTAACATTGAGGAAGCTGAGTGGAAAGGCTCTGGGTTTGTACTCACAGAAGGAGAGAACTGGGGAGCTCTTCTAAGACCAGCTCTCCTCCAACCAGATGGGCAGAAAGGACCCTGAGCTGGATGATAAAAAAAAAACAAAAACCTGTGGGTATGGCTTTCTCCTTCGTCTGTGATTTCCTGAGTTAGTAACAGCCATGTATTCTAGCAATGGCTTCCTTGGTGGCTCAGACTGTAAAGAATCCACCTGCAGTGCGCGAGACTTGGGTTCAGTCCCTGGTTTGGGAAGATCTCCTGGAGAAGGGCATGGCAACCCACTCCAGTATTCTTGCCTGGAGAATCCCGATGGACAGAGCAGCCTGGCAGGCTACAATCCATAGGGTTGCAAAGAGTCAGACACAACTAAGTGACTAATTATACACTCGTATTCTTGCAGGCCTTCAGGTTAGTACTTCTCAACTGTTGTCTTACCCCACAATAGTTCCCTGAGAAAAGTGATAGTGAAGATTGATAAGCTGTTCACCAAACTCACTTGTTTTTCCTGGGCACACAGGGAGAACAAGTATCCCAGGGCCCTTGTAGTCAGGAGTGACTGTGGGACCAAGGGGTGAGTTCACTGGTTAATGAAGTGGGGGGAGACATGATTGTATTGCTTCCAGGCTCAGCCCATTAACATGTTTCTACACATGAGACTTCTGTTTTGTCCCATCTGCTGGTTGCAAATCCACACCCAGGGAGACCTCAGAAGCCAAAAGTTGAAAAACAGCAGCACCATAAGACAGAAGTAACATGAGCCTCTGAATTACTTTTTATGGGAGAGACCTCACTGATCAGAAATACCATCATGAGACTTTACATCAATTCAAAATAAATTTCTGTCCTGTTAGAGCCATTTTTCAGCTTTGAATCTACTAGAATATCTAGCATTACTTTAACCAATTCTCCTACCATCTCTCTTTTAACAAAGGAATATGTTGATGTTTAGAGAGGACAAGTAACTTGTATAAATTCAAGTGTTAAGGAGATGTCAGACTCACGAGCTCTACGCAAATCATCTGGTGTTAGAGACTGTACACTTATCCACTGTGTTCCACTGCTTTTCCTTTTTATGAGAGCTGAGCGATATGTCAGCAAACATTGATTATCCAGAATCCAGACATTTCCTAACAGCATATCACCACCCTCGTCCAAGGGCCATCATCTGTTTTCTGAAATATTGCATTGTCCTTCTCCTGCCCTTGCTCTCTTACAGTCTATTATCAATCAGAAGTCAGAGTGGTCCTATTAAAACATATGGCTGGTCAAGTCACTTCTTTGCTCAAAACCTTCTGAAGGGCTCTCATCTCCCTCAGAGTAAGAGCTGTGGCCACTATGGTCCATACCATCTGTGACCTGGCCCCTTCATCTCTCTGACTGCCTCTCATATCTCCCCCTCCTCCAACCTTGCTCATTTACTCTGGCCATGTCAGCCTTTTTGCTCATCCTTTACATTTACCTTTGCTCCTGATTCTCACATGATTTGCTTCCTTATTTCCTTCAAGTCTTTCCTTAAATTTCCACTTCTTCGTGGGAGTTTCTGTAACCATTCTGTTAAAATTATGCCCCTCTACTTGATTCATTTTCAGTCCCCACATTTTTCTCAGTAGCATTTAGTACATTGGGCATATTATATAATATACTTTGAATTATTTTGTTTATTGTCTGATTCTTCTACTAGAATGTGAATTATAGGAGAGCAGAGATTTTTAATTTTTAAAAATATTTTTTTTACAATTTTATCTCCAGTATCTAGAAAGGTGCCTAGAATAGAATATCTCATCTCTCATATGTACACATGGAATGAATGAATGACTGAATGTGAATTCTCCAAACTATGGGAAGGGGATGGAGTTATTAAGTCTCTGTGGACCTCCCCAAGGTCTTCCAAACCAGGGGGAAGATTGGTCAATAGGACAGACATATCAGCTCTTAAAACATCAATGGAAATATATTAGTATGGAGAATATTACCTATAAAAAGTCCTTTCAGAGAAAGTTCTGTAAGTGATTGGGATGAAAAAGTTGAGAAGCCACTGAGATGGTGAAGAAAGCGAGGCTCCTCCATGGCTCGATAGCACCAAATCATTTTGCAGTGAGGGTGGGCCAAGTGAACCACAGTGCTGAGGATTCCCAAGTAGGGCGTTGCTTAATTATTCAGACAGCAGGGTGGAGGCCTCAGCTGCCATTAACAGACTGCTTCCTTTGATCTTACCACATGTTATCCTTAGTCCCTCTTATAATTAAGTTTGTATCTAATGACTAACCAAATATTTATTTAGCACCAACTTTGGTGGATTCCAAGTGCTGGGAATATAGTTGCAGATGAGAAAAGGTCTTGGGGAGGGAGGTGGGAGGGGGGTTCATGTTTGGGAACGCATGTACACCCGTGGTGGATTCATGTCAATGTATGGCAAAACCAATACAGTATTGTAAAGTAAAATAAAGTAAAAATAAAAATTAAAAAAAAAACAACTTAAAAAAAAAAGAAAAGGTCTTAGTTTTTGTGGAGCCTATATTCTGGTGGAGAGAGGCAAATTATTAGTGAAACAAAATCAATACAATTTAAGGTATTGATTTGTTATTGTTGTCAGTTGCTAAGCTGTGTCCAGCTCTTTGTGACCCCATGGACTGCAGCATACCAGGCTTCCCTGTCCTTTACTAGCTCCTGGAGTTTACTTAGATTCATGTCCCTTGAATTGGTGATGCCATACAACCATCTCATCCTCAGATGCCCTCTTCTCTTGTTGTCTTCAATCTTTCCCAGCATCTGTGTCTTTTCCAATGAGTCAGCTCTCCCCATCAGGTGGTCAAAGTATTGAAGTTTCAGCTTCAGCATCAGTCCTTCCAATGAATATTTAGGGTTGATTTCCTTTAGGATTGACTGGTTTGATCTCCTTGCTGTCCAAGGGACTCTCAAGAGTCTTCTCCAGCACCACAATTTGAAGGCATCAGCTCTTCAGCACTCAGCTTTCTTTGTGGTCCAACTCTCACATCCATAATAACTACTTGAAAAAACATAGTTTTGATTATATGTACCTATGTCAACAAAGTGATGTCTATGCTTCTTAATATACTGTCTAGGTTTGTCATAGTTTCCCTTCTAAGGAGCAAGCGTTTTTTAATTTCATGACTGCAGTCACTGTCTGCAGTGATTTTTGGAGGCCAAGAAATAAAATCTTTCACGGCTTCCACTTTTTGCCTATTTTCCATGAAGTGATGGGACAGGATGCCATGATCTTAGTTTTTTCAATGTTGGATTTTAAGATATTGATATGTGCTATGAAATGGAGCATTTTGCTACAAAATTGGGTGATAGGGTAGAGACCTATAGGAATTGGTTTAGAGCCTTCAGCTATAGAGTGTTAGCAAGGGCTTCTCTGAAGATATCTCATCAGAACAAAGGCCAAAGGGATATGTAGGAGGCAGCCATGTGAGATCCGGAAAAGTAACATTCCAGGATATGGAAGAATAAGTTCAGCAATTCTGACATAGGAGCAGAGGCAAAGATCGGGAATAAGGCGAGTGACTATAGAGGGGAATGGAGAGGTGGGTTTGGAGATGTTCCCAGAGGCCTGAAGGTACAAGGTCTTCAGCCATTGCGGGGAGATTGTACTTCACTCTCACAGCAATAGGGAGTCTTTGGAGAAGTTGAATGAAGCATAATTGAAGACCATCATTTTTAAGGGATGCCAAAACAGCCATTGGAAAGCTGCCTCATGTCCCAGGCTAGCACTGTCTGCAGATTCCCACTTGACTCACAGGAGACAGGTTGCAGAAATCTGACCCAGGCCTTAATAAACTCTTATCACAACTTTGAACCATAGCAGGGTTACTACAAAATCTGGGATCATATTTTTCTAGGGGAACTTTCAACTAATTATTTGAATGCTGTTTGGAAGAAATGTCCAGTTTTTGAACAGCCTACCAAATAAACCCAAATGGTTCAATTGGCATTCAACACTTTGCATTAAATGTCTAAATAATTTCCTTTTAAAATGAAACACTTTAATGAGCCACAGAAAGCAATCAAATACACTTAACATCCAAAAGAAGATAGTCTTTAGTTAATGAGGTAAATCCAAATGGCACAGTGTGATAGAGATAAAATATGAGTTATCTGGCAAAAAGGCTTGTTCCTATAAAACACAAAGTAATGCGAACTAGGGAGGAACATTAATAAAATAGCAGTACAAGTTTCCAATTAATCAGATGTCACTTGACTTTGAGGAATTGGGAGGATGATCAGCATTTGTGAGGAAGGAATGCCAACAGGAATTTATAGACAGCTCAATCTCTTAGTCTCTGAGGAAGCAGTGTTTTCTGGGATAAGCATGTTTGATGGGCTTTGTATGAGCAGTTTATTATGAAGTCTAAAAAGATTACTTTGCAAGCCTCCAAGATTGAGATGTTTTTGTATTTCTTCCCCAAGGAATGGTACTGTGGGATAAAAGATAAGGAAAAATAAGACCCAAGTGTTATACACAAAAAATCAATCCAAAAATATATAGGGACATGAGTGCCCCCAATTAGGATGTGTATGAGGGGTTGTATTAGAAACAGAATTGAGTTATCATTTGAGCTAAGAGGTTGCAAACAGTTGGACATGACTGGAGAGACTAACATGCTATGGGGTTGTATTAGAAATAGAATTGTGTTATCATTTGAACTAATGATGGTTCAAATCTAAACAGATTTATTCTATATATTTGGGGGGATGGGTCTTGCTTTTCTATAAAACTATATTTACAGAACAATTAGTCAACAACTATTTATTAAGTCCTGTGGGTATATGTCTCTTTTCTCCATCCTGTATGTGTTATACTCTGATATATATCCATTGTCTGGCACACAGTAGGAATTCAATAATTATTCATTGAAACATATTTAAATAAATTAAAATATGAGTTTGTTCTTTGCCTTAAAAATTCAGAAATAATAAGGTCAAAATGCCAAAAAAATTAAACAAGCCAGGCTAACTTTAGTCACTGCAATTATTGTGTAGGTGCTTGGGAAAAATTGTGCAGGCATTTGGCAAATGCATGGGATGGACAAACTGTGAAACGGACAGTTATTTCCAGCTGATCCTCTACTTGAAGAAGACAGGGTTTAAGGCAGGAACAGTGCAGGAGAGATCAAAAGCATGAGCAAAGGTGAAATGCTGCGGAAACTTGTGATGTATTTTGGGGAATACTGATGGGGAAGCCTGGTGGGCTGCCATCTATGGGGTCGCACAGAGTCGGACACGACTGAAGCGACTTAGCAGCAGCAGCAGCAGCAGAGTCCAATTTTGTTGAAGAATTGAATGCCATGGTGGAGAGAAGTTGGTATGGTGGGAAGAACAAGAACTTCCGAGTCACATAAAATCCCAGCCCTGCCATCAATTTGGTAAACAGCTTAAAGTTCATGATCACTCGTTCCCTCATCCTGAAAGAGAGAGAGATGCTGACATTTCCCCTCCCTGGGTTTTTCTAAACAACTAATAATTGCCTGTATTCACTGAGGTCTTACTATGTGTTCAACATTGTTCTAAGCACAATAACTCTATTAATATAAATACCTGTGTGAAGCAATTGGTGTTAATGACCTTATTCAGCCCTCACAAAAATCCTATGATGTAGGAGTTGTGAAGATAAAATGGAATCACATAATGCAGCGCTTGGCTTATAGTACATCCTCAAATAAATGTCTATATCACTTCTTTACCCATCCCATCCTTTCTGTTTTAAGTAACTTGTGGGAATTAAGTCTGGAAAGGAACCTTGAGCTGAACTGCAGAGGGGCCTTACTATTAGCACTTTATTCAGCCAACAACTTGTGGTCTTTGAAGATTTTGGAGCTGGGAAGTGACATGTTTATAGCTGTGATTTCCCTTTACAAACAATCAAGTCCTGTGGGTTGGAATTTTTTCTCACTGCTTCATCAGCTTTCTCAGAGATTAAATTTTCTTTTCTTTTTTTTAAAGAGAGATTAACTTTTCAATGCAAGTTGCAAATTTACCAAACATTCTTCTTTTTAAAGAAATGAAATATCCCTCAATGACTAGAGGGTCTCAGTAACATTTTTGAGACCCCCTCTTTAAGTTGTCTAGTCTCTTTATTCACAGTGATACAGACAGCTGAGCCAAAAGTATTATTCCTGACTGTTGTTCATTATTTTACCCTGAGAAGTATTGGGACACCCTTCACTATCAGCTGTACACCTCAATAAGTTGCACAATTTTACTTTTCCCCCCTCCTGACTATCAAATATCAACTTAAAACCCTTTCAACAGAGTTGAAAGAGGTTACCAATTTTTATAGAAGTTACCAATTAGCACTTATTTTTTTATTGCTAGATAAATTTGAGGCTTCTTTACCAAACAGAGACCACCAGATGGACATTTCAAAATATGTCTCACATGTCTCTTCCCAGTCTCTTTTCTTTCAGCCTATTATCATTGCTATATGTAAAAACCACTGGATAAAATTTATAACAATAAAGCAAAATAAATACCATCATCTCAGGCTAAACCTCTAAGGTAGATTCAAGGCTAGAATACTTACAGACACTAGAACTTTTTTTAAAGTATACTCTTAAAGAATTTGCTTATTCTAATGATTAATTATAGTATTTAATTCAAAGATTATAAACTCAAGATTAAAATTTTAAAATATATTTAAAGGTATAGTAAGTCACAAGGCTGTTGAAAATTTGCAAATAAATTGTTTTGGCAGTCTAAAGTGAAAGGATAGGAATCATGGTTTGGGGATTGCAGATAGAATATCCCTTTTACTATAGTGTGGAATACACCCAACATAATAAGATCATTTGGAGGCAATTTCTTATTCCCCAAGATCCCTTGCTTCGACAGACAGATTCAGGTCCCTACTCAAAAGAAACACATAGTCACCATGGGTAACACATGTGTTTCCGGATGCAGTGAATCTAAAACTGGTGGCATGAATGGAATGAATGACCACATAATCTAAGATTTTGTTTCAGTCCATACAAACTGGAGACAATGAGATTTAATGGAAAACATTGAAATCCTACCCAGAGAATGTTTGCTTGTTTATTGTTTAACTGTACTGTAAGCTCCAGGAAAGCATAGACTGCTTCTAAATCTATGGTCCTTAACACTGTGCCTCGTGCACACACACACACACACACACACACAAAATAATGAAAATAAAAATCACAGAGGGAACTATTTACTTGAAAATCATTTAATTTCATATTGATGTTCCTTTCCTGTATTGAATTAAAATAAAAGTAAGCTTGTTACAGAATAAGCCCTCTTATCAAATGCAACTATTTTTAGGTTAAAAAATATTTGTTGAAACACAGAATCTGAAAAAATAAACATATCAACTTTTCATATTAAAAAAAAGGTACTCATCCTAATATGTGGTTGTCTTTGGAATGAATTTGAGTCAGATCAGTATTTTGGTTCAATGCCTCTCAAACTAACTATGAAGAAGAACTAGTTTGCTTTTTGACTCTCCAATCTGTCTCATATTGAGTCTTCTATAAAATACAAAAAGTGAATTACTGGAAAATAAAATGTAAAGACAAAAGAAACAAGCTCCAACTTTTTGTATTAGATGAAATAGACATAAAACTTCTCTATTTTGTCTCAAAAGTTTCCAAATGTTTTTTCTTCAATTCTTCTCTTTTTTTCCTTCCTGCAATCTTATTTTATTTTATTTTAAATTAATTATTATTTTTTTTAATTTTACTTTACAATACTGTATTGGTTTTGCCATACATTGACATTAATCCACCACGGGTGTACATGAGATCCCAATCCTGAACCCCCCTCCCACCTCCTTCCCCATATCATCTCTCTGGATCTTCCCAGTGCACCAGCCCCAAGCATCCTGTATCCTGTATTGAACCTAGACTGGCAATTCGTTTCTTACATGATAGTATACATGTTTCAATGCCATTCTCCCAAATCATCCCACCCTTTCCCTCTCCCACAGAGTCCAAAAGTCTGTTACATCTGTATCTCTTTTGCTGTCTGGCTTACAGGGTTATCATTACCATCTTTCTAAATTCCATATATATGTGTTAGTATACTGTATTGGTGTTTTTCTTTCTGGCTTACTGCACTCTGTATAATTGGCTCCAGTTTCATCCACCTCATTAGAACTGATTCAAATGTATTCTTTTTAATGGTTGAGTAATACTCCATTGTGTATATGTACCACAGCTTCTTATCCATTCGTCTGCTGATGGATATCTAGGTTGCTTCCATGTCCTGGCTATTATAAACAGTGCTGCGATGAACATTGGGGTACACGTGTCTCTTTCAATTCTGGTTTCTGTGGTTGTATGCCCAGCAGTCATCAGTTCTTTTATTAAGAATGAGTAAACTAGTTTATGAACTAGCTGCTGTTAGAGAACCACACTTTAAACAGCACTTTTTAGTATGTGCTTAGTCTGCCAGTAACTAAACTTGGTGTATCTGCTTTAAACTCCTTGGGTTTCACTTGGTCACGTGTAAATGGAGAACAGAGCCGATTCCTTAGAGGGTGGGACACAGAGGTACCCACTTTGTTCTTACATCGCTCGTAAGTCTAATCAGTGGTTCTTCTAAGGAAGGGAACCCGACAGGTGGGAACTAATGTGAGGCTCAGGGATCCCTTTCACCATCTCCTAATCTGAGATAGAACATGATCTTTGAAAACTGATGAATGTTTTTAGTGTAGTAGTTATCTCCCCACCCCCTGAGATATTTCACATTCTCTTTCCTGCCTTTTATTTTCTTTGTGCGTGCATGTGCGCTAAGTTGCTACAGTCATGTCCGGTTCATTGCGACCTATGGACTGTAGCCTGCCAGGCTCCTCTGTCCATGTGATTCTCCATGCAAGAATACTGAGTGGGTTAGCATTTCCTTCTCAGGGGATCTTCCTGACACAGGGATCAAAACCACGTCTCTTACATCTCCTGCTTTGGTAGACAAGTTCTTTACCACTGGCACCATCTGGGAAACCCCATTTTCTTTGTAGCATTTGAAAATAATAAACTATGCATTTTGCTTATTCATAATCTGTCTCCTTTCCCTTAAATGTAAACACAGTCAGAGCTGAAATTTTTATCACTTTTTGCTTGTTAATGTGGGAAAAAAACCCCTAAAATTGTTCTTTACACATGATAGACAGCAAGTAAATATTTTTTGAATAATGAATAAGTGACTCTCAATTCCTTTATATTGCTTGTTAGTGATTTAATGTGATGATTTTGCATATTCACTACTTTAGAATTTGGAATAGTTAATTTTCCTTGAGTCTTACCATGGTTTTTGTGGAAAATCCAATATTTGAGGTAATTTAAGCACAATTCTGAAGCTTTTTCAACTTGGCTATTTATAACTCCAGCTGTATTTTCCCCCTAATATATCAAAAAAGGCTTTTAATGTACGTCAAATTCAAAGTTCTCTTTCCAAAGCATAGTTTGGACTCATCCAAATACAACAAAAACACAAACCCATTTTTGATGTAAAAGGCATGATTTAATAATAATCATATAAATAAAAAATGATAAAGTGGAATCATTCAATATTTTCTAAAAAAAATGAACTGAAAAAATGAGCATGAAAATTTTAGGCTAAGGAGACATGCATATGTATATGTATGCGTATATATAGTAATAGCGTTAGTTGCTATGTTGTGTCTGAATCTTTGCGACCCCATGGACTCACCAGGCTCCTCTGGCCATGAAATTCTCCAGGCAAGAATATTGGAGTGGGCAGCCACTCCCTTCTCCAGGGGATCTTCCTGACCCAGGAACTGAACCTGTGTCTCCTACATTGCAGACAGATTCTTTGCTGTATGAACCACTAGGGAAGCCTGTGTGTGTGTGTGTGTGTGTGTGTGTGTGTGTGTGTGTGTAATAAAAATTATATATAAATATATATATTCATATAATAAATTTGTGTTAATGAGAAGGACTCAAGTACCTGTTTTCATATGCTTATTCAAGTTATTTTTCAATCATACCATGACACTGTGGTACTATCAGCAATAAAACCAAACTGAACTTTCTAATCCCACATTTATAGTATGTTGGGAAAAGGCACCAAAATCTCTTTATTTATATTAAATAGTCTTTACTTTTCCTTTCAGGAAATTCAAACAAAGCAACTAAATAAAACACAAATCTGCCTTATGGTGTTACCACTACAGAGAAAAAGGAATTCAAATGTATTTAAACATACATAAACTTTTGTGTGTGTATGTGTATGTGTGTGTGTGTGTGTGTGTGTGTGTGTGTGTGTTTTGCCATATGTGCCTTAATAATTAACTTTGAAAAAAGTTTCCATCTGTTTTTTGTTCTTTCTTGTTTCCATACTGGCCAGTCAACTTTTTCATTTCTTTTTCCTTCTATTACCTGATTGTTTCATTTCACTATTCATGTTTTTAATGCAGTTTATATGTTTAGCTATAACTTCAACTTTCCCACAAAAGGACAATTTACTTTTTATGCATATTTTAGGGTCTTAAGTTAAACACTGAAAGGCAGGGCATAGATGGGACCACATTTTCGCTCATCCAGTGTTCCTGCCTGCACACACACAAGAGGTAGAAACTTTGATCCTTCTGTAACTAATGAAAAGTGAAGCTTGACCTTTTCTCTCATTTGCATTTCTTCCTCTCCTTCCCCCAAGAAGACTGACTTAACTGATATGAGAAATTGAAAAGATAGTCATTGCACTTGCTTGGCTTCAGTGTATCTCCCCCTCCTCTTTGAGATCTATCTGCTTTGAGGAAGTGGGCTTTTCTTTTTCTTTTTTTCTTTTCTTTCTGTCTTTTTTCTAGGCTCCTCCATAGATTATGTGCCCCCAGTTCAGGGTCTAAGGGCCTGAAGACCCACATCTATGGTGTCCCAGAGCCTAATGAGAGGGTTCTGGATAAGTGTTTCTGATCTGAAGATCTTAACTCTTCTTTGGAGGAACAGTCTTGATCAGTAGGTTTGGGGAAAGAGAGTAAAACAAAACAGATTCTTGTCATAGATCAAGCTGCGTTTGTCAATCTGATATTGCTAATAGTAAAACCAATATTTTGACAATGACTTAATGTCTATTTGACTAAGCATTCATCTGATTGCTGTACCTATTCTCAGACAACTCAGCTCTTGGGGAGGAACACAGAGTTGGTATGAATAATTATTCTCACATGAGAAAATTGGGTAGAATTTTGGTTGGTGAATATGAAGAAGGAGATTCACAGGGTGATGTGAATAAAAGTGAGCAGAGTGGTTGCCCACTTCTGCATTTGGGTTTATGAGTGATACATCTTTTATGACTGGTGCATGAGATGCTTTTGAGAACTTTCATGGAAAAAATCTTGGATAAAATAGAATGGAGATAAATGTTGGTTGTTGATATTCTATGGAATGAAGAATCATGGAAAAATTTTAATTTATGTAGTCACATAAAGAAGATATGAGCAGTAGGAAGGAAATTTAGGGATAGGAATTGAAATAATGGGAGAAGGGAGAAAAAAAAACAAGTGAAAATTAGACTAGGTATCTTATCCAGCTGAGTAGCAATAAAAGTCAGAACCAAAGCAGTCAGCAGACAAAAGAGTATATGTATTAAGGACACATTTTAGAAGGAAATCAACAGATGTTAGCTGTTGACCAGATGTGAAAGATGTGGAAAAGAAAGAAGCAGAATTTGACAAAAATTTTCACAATATAAATTGGGAGAATGATATTTCATTAATCAAGTTAAAGAATATGTACATAAAATATTTCAACCTTCTTTCTTTCCTTTTTTCTCCTCTTCCTTCTTTTCCCTCTCTTCCTTTTTTCCCATTTCCCTTCCTTCTTCCCTTCCTTACTTTTCTTAGTTCTGTAGCACTTCAATCTATTGAGTAAATGCTAAGTACACCCTTTTTAATTTAAATTTCTTATTTAACCTTCATGCTGTTCCTACAAGGGAGTCAGATTTCAGTTAATCGGTTTCTTGATTAATTAGTTAACTCAAGGCTCAGAGAACTTGAGTTACTTGTCCAAGGTCACCAGTTTGTTTGCATAAACATTCGATTGGAACCCAGATCCGTTATATTATTTATCTTTAAAGGAAAACTGTGTTTTGTTTTTGTTTTTGTTTTTGTTTTTTTTTTTACTAAGAACACATCTGACACAAAATGTATGAGTTTTCCACAAGAACTTTTCCAGTTCTCTGTGGACACCTCCTGGGTGTCTTACAGTATCATTCATTCTGTAATTAACTATGCAGAGTTAGCATAGACCCCACAGGACTTCCTTGGTGGTTCAGACAGTAAAGAATCCGCCTGCAATGCAGGAGACCCAGGTTCAATCCCTGGGTTCGGAAGATCCCCTGGAGAAGGGAAAGGCTACCCACTCCAGTATTCTTGCCTGGAGAATTCCATGGACAGAGGAGCGTGGTGAGTCCTTGGGGTCACAAAGAGCTGGACACAACTGAGAGATGAACACTTTCACTTTCTTTCCATAGATTACGGGCTCAGTCCCACAAGACTGTCTCCCTCACATCTGATGCCAGTTACAAGTAGTGGGTCTTCAGATTACTCATACTTCTGTCTGACTTGGCTACAAATTAGGGGTTTCCATGACTTTCCCCCACCCACCTTAGTTTCTACAATTTGCTATAATGGCTCACAGAACTTAGGGAAATATTTTACTCTCCATTACTGGTTTATTATAAAGTATAAGGTAGAACAATCAGTTAAAAAGGTACACAGGGCAAGTTCTGGAAGGGTCCTGAGTGTAAGAACTTCAGTCTCTATGGAGTTTGGGGTATACCAGTCTCCTGGCACATGGATGCATTCACCAACCTGGAAGCTCTTAAAGAGTTTTTCATGGACATTCCATTACTTAGGCATGATTCTTTAAATCATCACCTATTGGTGATTTGACTTAATCCCTAGCCTCATTCTCCTCTCTAGAAGTTCAGGGTGGGCCTGAATGTAAGTTCCAATCCTCCAATCATGTGGCTGGCTCCTTTGGCAACCAACCCCTACCCTGACCTCAAGAGTCACTAGTCAGCATAAACTCAGGTTGTTGTTGCTCAGTCACTCAGTCATGTCTGACTCTTTGTGACCCCATGGACTGCAGCACACCAGACTTCCCTGTCCATCACCATCTCCCAGAGTTTGCTCAAATTCATGTCCATTGAGTCAGTGATGCCATCCAACAATTTTGTCTTCTGTCGTCCCCTTCTCCTCCTGCCTTCAATCTTTCCCAGCATCAGAGTCTTTTCTAATGAGTCAGCTCTTTGCATCCAGTGGCCAAAATATTGGACTTTCAGCTTCAGCGTCAGTCCTTCTAATGAATATTCAGGGTTGATTTCCTTTAGGATTGACTGGTTGGATCTCCTTGCAGTCCAAAGGGACTCTCAAGAGTCTTCTCCAATACCCTTCAAAAGCATCAATTCTTCTGCACTCAGCCTTCTTTATGGTCCAACTCTCACACCCATTCATTATTACTGGAGAAACCATAGCTTTGACTAGATGGACCTAGGTCAGCAAAGTAATGATGCTGCTTTTTAATATACTCTCTAGGTTTGTCATAGCTTTTCTTCCAAGGAGTAAGCGTTTTTTAATTTCATGGCTGCAATCACCATCTGCAGTGATTTTGGAGCCCAAGAAAATAAAGTCTCTCACTGTTTCCATTGTTTCCCCATCTATTTCCTATGAAGTGATGGGACCAGATGCCATGATCTTCGTTTTCTGAATGTTGAGTTTTAAGCCAACTTTTTCACTCTCCTCTTTCACCTTCATCAAGAGGCTCTTTATTTCCTCTTCACTTTCTGCCATAAGGGTGGTATCATCTGCATATCTGAGGTTGTTGATATTTCTGCTGGTAATCTTGATTCCAGCTTGTGCTTCATCCAGCCCAGCATTTTGCATGATGTACTCTGTGTATAAGTTAACTAATCAGGGTGAAAATATACAGCCATGATGGACTCCTTTCCCAATTTGGAACCAGTCTGTTGTTCCATGTCTGGTTCTAACTGTTGCTTCTTGACTTGCATACAGGTTTCTCAGGAGGCAGGTCAGGTGGTCTAGTATTCACATCTCTTTCAGAATTTTCCACAGTTTTTTGTTATTTTTTATTTTTTTTTAATTTAAAAATCTTTAAGTATCCACACAGTCAAAGGCTTTATTATAGCCAATGAAGCAGAAGTAGATATGTTTCTGGAATTCTCTTGCTTTTTCCATGATCCAACGGATGTTGGCATTTTGATCTCTGGTTCTTCTGCCTTTTCTAAATCCAGCTTGAACATCTGGGAAGTTCATGGTTCATGCACTATTGAAGCCTGGCTTGAAGAATTTTGAGCATTACTTTGCTAGCGTATGAGATGAGTACAATTGTGTGGTAGTTTGAACATTCTTTGCCATTGCCTTTCTTTGGGATTGGAATGAAAAGTGACCTTTTCCAGTCCCGTGGTCAAACATTCTTTGCCATTGCCTTTCTTTGGGATTGGAATGAAAAGTGACCTTTTCCAGTCCCGTGGTCACTGTTGAGTTTTCCATATTGAGTTGGAAATATTGCTGGCATATAGAGTTCAACACTTCAACAGCATCATCTTTTAGGATTTGAAATAGCTCACCTGAAATTCATCAACTCCACTAGCCTTGTCTGTACTCTTATGAATAATAAAGGATGCTCCTTTCATTTTTACCACCCAGGAAATTCCAAGGGTTTTAGAAGTTTTGTGACAAGAACCAGTGTTGAAGACCAAATATATATATATATATATATATATATATATATATTTCTAATTATGTCATGGTATCACAACCTTTGTATGGTAATCATGTTTTTAGAGAAGAATGTTTTCCTATGAGGTGTCTGCAACACTGCAAAGAAATCCACTGGACAGTGGAAATGTAGGTTTGGGTCCTCAGGAAGATATAGATTTGGGAGCCACCTGTGGGAAGGTCAGAATAAAGCTATGGGAATAGATGAGGTCATCAAGGACTGAGTGCAAAGTGAGCTGAAAGGACAGCTGATGAGAGGACCTTGGGGAGTGTCTACATGGAAGGGCCAGGTGGAACACTCATAGTTCCTTGGGGGAATTTGTAGTGATTTAGTCTATAAAATCAGTTACATCTAATATTGTAGAGGATTTTTTAAAAATTAAGCTAATTTCTTTTTGGCTGCACTGTATTTCCATTGCTGCCCAGATACTTTCTCCAGCTGTGGCAAGCAGGGGCTAACCTCTAGTTGTGGTATGCGGGCTTCTCATTGTGGTGGCTCCTCTTGTTGGGCAGCCCAGGCACTAGGGCGCACAAGCTTCAGTGGTTGCAGCTCCTGGACTCTAGAGCACGGCCTCAGTAGTTCTGGCACAGGGGCTTTCTTTAGCTGATCCATAACATGTGGGATCTTCCCAAACCAGGGATGGAGCCCAATTGTGCTCTGCATTCTTAACCACTGGGCCACCAGGGAAGTCTTGTAAAGGATTTTTAAAAAGGTCTTCATCCCAGTAAAAGAAATTACTTGGGATTAAACAATTATTAGGGGTGTACTTAGAAGCACATTTATTTATAAAATCACATCATGACCACTGGCATGGTAGGGTGATGCAATCTGAAAGTTGCTATGCCAGTGACAAACTTATTTACTCAATCTGAATTTCACTGGTTAGTTGATAACTTTTTAACTTATCAGTTATTGACTGATTTCATACCTTGCTCAATACAAGGTATGTAGCAACTGAACAACAAAATATTCCAAAACTGCTATTAACAAAAACTGTCACATATTTTTAAGATCTAATATTGTTCCTCAAGATATACCTAACCAAATGTTTGCCTGGCCACAATTCCTACAATGGAGTGTGGGTGACTGTAATATAAAAAAAGAAGTTAAATTATGAGCTGAACTGTGCCCCCCATTCATATATTAAAAGCCCTAAACTTCAGTACCTCAGAATCTAACTGTATTCGGAGATAAAGTCTTTAAAGAAGTGATTAAGTTACAATGAGGCCCTAAGGTTGAGACCCAAATTCAGATATGTCTAGTGTTCTTATAAGATGAAAAAGAGAAACCAGGGACTCATGCACAGAGGGACAACCACATGATGAGTACAAGTTAAGAAGGCCTTGGGAGAAATCAACGTTGCTGACATCTTGATCTTGGACTTCCAGCCTTCAAAACTGTGAAAAAATTTATTCTGTTGTTTAAGCCACCCAAGCTGTAGTATTTTGTTATGGCATCCCTAGCAATCTAATATACTGCAAAACTAGGAGCTTACCTTCAAAGAGGGTAAAACTCCTGCTGATATTAGGAAGGAGGATTTCTAGACTATGCACTCCCAATGCAGGGGGTCTGGGTTCGATCCTTGGCCAGGGAACTAGATCCCACATGCTACAACTAAGAGTTTGCATCCGCAGCTTAAAATGCTGCATGCCACAACTAAAAGACCCTGCATGCAACGACTAAATATCCTGCATATCGCAACTAAGACCCAGCACAGACAAATAAACAAATTAAAAAATTTTAAGTGTTGAGTCTTATATAGTTTCTGACAAAAATAGATTAGCCTCTTGAAAAAGTTGAACTGAAGCTTAGCGAGATTTACTGGGTTTTCGAGATGGAGTGCACCAAGTCTCTGAACAATCATATGTTTCGATTGTTGAAGCAGTGGTCAAAGACCATATTAACATTTAATTATAAAATATTTTGCCTTTGGTGCATAGAGGGGGCAAAGGGCCATTTAGAAAGACTTTAGCTTTTCTCTTCTGATTTTATAACCATATCTATGGTGATAGGCAGGGCTATTCTGAAAAATAACGAACATATAAAAATGCAAACCAGCAACATTTATCCTTTCACAAGAACTTGTAAAGATGCCTGAAGAACACACAAGAATGCTCCTTTTAATGTTTTTAGGAGAATAGCTTAAGGTTGTTTTCAAAGTTTCAAGATCCAAAAGCAAAAGACTCCACTTCTTTACAAGTGGTTTAATCCCATGGGTAGTGTGGTTATAATCCAGATGACTCTCTTGAGGGGCAGGAAGAAGCAACGCCAATATTTTTTTTGTGCTGAAAGGACCATAAAGGAGAAACAGATCATACTTTGTGGGTTGATAAATAGCTCAACACACACAGCCAGAAGAATGAACATTCTGCACATTGCATGGCTAGCTTTTTTTTTTTTTCTCCCCCCAAGGCAGAAATGGGGGAAAGGAGTTGTGGTTTTTGTTATTTCTCTGTGCTGATTCCTTGCTCAGTGACATGGCAGGGCTAAAAAGGATATGTCAGGATTTAAAATGTGACATTGAAAGAAGAAGTTTGGAATATGATAAAGATCTAGGTATGGAACTTTATTTATTTTCAATTTCTGGTTTAAAATGAAACACTGAAAGGGGCTTCAGAAATTATTAGAAGCAAACATTGGTGGTCCTGTTCAGATGACACGTGAAAGGAATATTGAAGTAGGAACAAAAGCTGAGAAGAAAGTCTGCTTTGTTTCGGCTGATTTTATACTTGATAGATGACTTGGGGAAGGATCGATTTGCGGAAGAGCTCACTCTAATAGTGAGCAGGGAGTGCAGGACAGGGGGATTTGTAGATAATAAAAGTATACCAGATGCATGTGAAAGCTGCAGTAAGAACACTGGGGAGTTCAAGAGTATTCCCACACAGACCTTCCCCTCCCTTCTCCTCTCCTCTCTTTTTCTTTTGTTATGTGAGGCACTGTTAATAGTAAGGGAACACAAACTCACTTCTTATCATGGATATACATGATATTTATAATCCTGGGAAAAGTTTGCTTGCTTTTATTTTCTTCCCTCTTATCCTCCAGAATTGTCTTTTCTAGACTGGGCTAAATGAAAATTTTCTTTTCTCATGTAAGTAAAAACGCCATTTTTTAAACACATCAAAGCCCATTTGAATTTGGATCACATAATAATTTATTTTATCAAACAGATTCTAATTTTTTCCAGATTTAAAAAATTTCCAGATTATTCCAAATTTTGTATGCCAAATTCTTCCCTCAATTATACACATGCAGCTAATTGCATACACATAACTGAGGGCAGAGTTTGACTTTTGGAGCTGAAAAATCTCTGGAGCTCTGATCTTTTTTGCTCAGAAAAGCACAGACTTTAATCTATGAAACAAACAAACAAAAATAATAAATCTTAAAAATAATTTATATCACTTTCCCCAAGTTGCTTTTAGGCAGTTTAGTTAATCTACCACACCCTGGTGTAATTATTCTATCTCTTTTGCAATGAGACAATGATCATGTAAGTGATTTTTTATTTGTTTGAAGCCACCTAAGCAAGACAGTGTTAGAATTAAGGTTAAAGTTGAGCATTCTGTGTTCTGTGATGATAGCTGAAACTATTTTTTAGCATTACATAATGGTGTGCTGAATCTGTTATTTTCTTGATCGTTGCCTCTTTTATTATTCAAAATAATAATGGCTGTTAGTATACATTTTTCCTAATTCTAAAGATAATAGAAATAATTTAAGCAATATAGAAAGTGTAGAGAATAATAAAATCACTTGAATTCTCACCACTACAAGTCAGCCTTTTATATTTTGTTGAATCTTCTTATTGGAACGTCATCTGACTTTTTCTCTAATTTTATATTAATAGAATATAGACATGTTGTGAGACATGATATAGAATATAGACATGATAGAATTAGGCATATTGTTGTAACCAGCATTTTCCACCAGGGAAATACTAGAAATGTTTTCACCTCAGGTAATAAAGATATACCTGTTTTAAGGCCCACATACTATTCCACTGGACCAGCAAGTCCTCGACCAATCGGTTATTTTCACAAGAAAAATGAGCTTCCTTGATGTCTTTATGGACACATTTGTTTACTTTAATTAATAATTGGAATTCTATTCTCCGTTAACTATGGCCAAAATCTCATATTTCCATAAAATCCATTTGTTCTATTTTAAAACTATAGTTTTGAGTTGTACATTGATAGAATTATATCAGACATGAAACCTGAAAATATCATGGAAATGGACAATGTGAATAAGTATGTGAAGTGCTCAGAAAATTCTTAAATGTATTTTACAAATAACCTTTTATCCTTACTCAACTTTAATCTGATGCTCTGCTAAAAATGTCCATAATTGATATGGATTTTGAGTTGTATCTCCACTTCTTTTCCTTACCAGTCCCTCAGAGATTAGGGTAAGCAATGGACAAGAAATTCTTGGTTAATCTACACTTTGGGCAGTCTGTTGCCAAAAACAAATTTGGAGGGAAGTGTTTGTATTTACATAGTGTTTGAAAAATTAAGAGAAACTCCTTATAGGTGCTGACATTACCATTTTATTTTTTGTTCCTCCCTTGATCCTTCTACACTGCTACCCTCATAAAAACTCAGATCCTTTATCAGCCTTGTATTCTTCACTGTCTAAACTTCTTTGTAGCCTACTCACGGACATTGTTCTTTCAATATTCCCTTCTACCCTTCAAATCATCAAATTTTCCCTCTTTACTGAATTATTCTCACAAATACATAAATATGAAATTTTCTCTTATCTTAAAAATATTTATTCTTACCTGTTTTCAACTCTACCTACAACAACATTTCTTGGAGAGCAAAAGATTTATCTTGACTTCCTGATTTCAATTCTTCTTCTCTTTTACTTTAAAGCAATCTAATCAGGTTTTCTCCTCACAAGTCTCCTTGAGGTCACCAGTGACCTTCATGATCTTAAATATGATGGTCAATTCTCAATCCTCATCTTACTTGATCTGTCAGTATCATTTGATACATTTGATCATTCCTCTTCCTTACCTGGTGGCTCAGGGGTAAAAGAATCAACCTCCAATGCAGGAGACACAGGAGCCATGTGTTCGATCCCTGGGTCAGGAAGATCCCCTAGAGAAGAAGATGGCAACCCACTCCAGTACGCTTGCCTGGACAACCCACAGACAAACGAACCTGGTGGGCTACAGTTCATGAGGTCGCAAAGAGTCAAACGCAACTGAGTGACTGAGCATACATTCACTTTCTTAATAAATGTTCTTCACTTAGTTTCCAGAATGTCATTTTCTCTTAGTTTCTTCCCATCCTTTCTGGTTATTCCTTCTCAATTTCCTTGTCTGGATTCTCTTCTTTCTGATTTCTTAATTTGGAATATTAGAGTTTTTCTCTTTTTTTTCCTCCTCTTTGTCTACACATCTGTATGGTAATTACTGTCATATTCACACCTCTAGGAATTAACACCCAAAAAAGATGTCCTTTTCATTATAGGGGACTGGAATGCAGAAGTACGAAGTCAAGAAACATCTGGAGTAACAGGCAAATTTGGCCTTAGAATGTGGAATGAAGCAGGGCAAAGACTAATAGGGTTTTGCCAAGATAATGCACTGGTCATAGCAAACACCCTCTTCCAACAACATGAGAGAAGACTCTACACAAGGACATCACCAGATGGTCAACACTGAAATCAGATTGATTATATTCTTTGCAGCCAAAGATGGAGAAGCTCTATACAGTCAGCAAAAACAAGACAGGTAGCTGACTGTGGCTCAGATCAACTCCTTATTGCCAAATTCAGACTGAAATTGAAGAAAGTAAGGAAAACCACGAGACCATTCAGGTATGACCTGAATCAAATCCCTTATGATTATACAGTGGAAGTGAGAAATAGATTTAAGGGACTAGATCTCATGGACAGAATGCCTGAGGAACGATGGATGGAGGTTCATGACATTGTACAGGAGACAGGGATCAAGAACATTTCCATGGGAAAAAAATGCAAAAAAGCAAAATGGCTGTCTGAGGAGGCCTGAAAAATAGCTGCAAAAAGAGAAGCAAAAAGCAAAAGAGAAAAGGAAAGATATAAGCCTCTGAATGTAGAGTTCCAAAGACTAGCAAGAAGAGATAAGAAAGCCTTCCTCAGCAATCAATGCAAAGAAATAGAGGAAAACAACAGAATGGGAAAGACTGCTGCTGCTAAGTCGCTTCAGTCGTGTCCGACTCTGTGTGACCCCATAGACAGCAGCCCACCAGGCTCCCCCATAGCTGGGATTCTCCAGGCAAGAACACTGGAGTGGGTTGCCATTCCCTATTCTAATGCATGAAAGTGAAAAGTGAAAGTTAAATTGCTCAGTCGTGTCAGACTCCTAGCAACCCCCTGGATTGCAGCCTACCAGGACCCTTCATCCATTCGATTTTCCAGGCAAAAGTACTGGAGTGGGGTGCCATCGCCTTCTCTGATGGGAAAGACTAGAGACCTCTTCAAGAAAATTTGAGATACCAAGGGAACATTTCATGCAAAGATGGGCTCGATAAAGGACAGAAATGGTATGGACCTAACAGAAGCAGAAGATATGAAGAAGAGGTGGCAAGAATACACAGAAGAACTGTACAAGAAAGATCTTCATGATCCAGATAATCATGATGGTGTGATCACTCACCTAGAGCCAGACATCCTGGAATATGAAGTCAAGTAGGCCTTAGAAAGCATCACTACGAACAAAGCTAGTGGAGGTGATGGAATTCCAGTTGAGCTATTTCACATCCTGAAAGATGATGCTGGGAAAGTGCTGCACTCAATATGCCAGCAAATTTGGAAAACTCAGCAGTGGTCACAGGACTGGAAAAGGTCAGTTATCATTCCAATCCCAAAGAAAGGCAATGCCAAAGAATGCTCAAACTACTGCACAACTGTACTCATCTCACACGCTAGTAAAGTAATGTTCAAAATTCTCCAAGCCACACTTCAGCAATACGTGAACTGTGAAATTGCAGATGTTTCAGCTGGTTTCAGAAAAGGCAGAGAAACCAGAGATCAAATTACGAACATCCACTGGATCATGGAAAAAGCAAGAGAGTTCCAGAAAAACATCTATTTCTGCTTTATTGACTGTGCCAAAGCCTTTGACTGTGTGGATCACAATAAACTGTGGAAAATTCTGAAAGAGATGGGAATACCAGACCACCTGACCTGCCTCTTGAGAAACCTATATGCAGTTCAGGAAGCAACAGTTAGAACTGGACATGGAACAACAGACTGGTTCCAAATAGGAAAAGGAGTACATCAAGGCTGTATATTGTCACCCTGCTTATTTAACTTCTATGCAGAGTACATCATGAGAAACGCTGGACTGGAAGAAACACAAGCTGGAATCAAGACTGACAGGAGAAATACCAATAACCTCCAATATGCAGATGACACCACCCTTATGGCAGAAAGTGAAGAGGAACTAGAGACCCTCTTGATGAAAGTGAAAGAGAAGAGTGAAAAAGTTGGCTTAAAGGTCAACATTCAGTAAACAAAGATCATGGCATCTGGTCCCATCACTTCATGGGAAATAGATGGGGAAACAGTGGAAACAGTGTCAGACTTTAATTTTTGGCCTCCAAAATTACTGCAGACAGTAACTGCAGCCATGAAATTAAAAGACACTTACTCCTTGAAAGGAAAGTTATGACCAACCTAGACTGCATATTGAAAAGCAGAGATATTACTTTGCCAACAAAGGTCCATCTAGTCAAGGCTATGGTTTTTCCTGTGGTCATGTATGGATGTGAGAGTTGGACTGTGAAGAAAGCTGAGCACTGAAGAATTGATGCTTTTGAACTGTGGTGCTAGAGAAGACTCTTGAGAGTCCCTTGGACTGCAAGGAGATTCAGCCAGTCCATTCTAAAGGAGATTGGTCCTGGTGTTCTTTGGAAGGAATGATGCTAAAGCTGAAACTCCAGTACTTTGGCCACCTCATGCGAAGAATTGACTCATTGGAAAAGACCCTGATACTGGGAGGGATTGGGAGCAGGAGGAGAAGGGGACGACAGAGGATGAGATGGCTGAATGGCATCACCGACTCGATGGAACGTGAGTTTGAGTGAATTCCAGGTGTTGGTGATGGACAGGGAGGCCTCAGTTCAGTTCAGTTCAGTCGCTCAGTCTTGTCTGATTCTTTGGAACCCCATGAATCACAGCACACCAGGCCTCCCTGTCCATCACCAACTCCCGGAGTTCACTCAGACTCATGTCCATCGAGTCTGTGATGCCATCCAGCCATCTATCTCATCCTTGGTCGTCCCCTTCTCCTCCTGCCCCCAATCCCTCCCAGCATCAGAGTCTTTTCCAATGAGTCAAGTCTTTGCATGAGGTGGCCAAAGAACTGGAACTTCAGCTTTAGCATCATTCCTTCCAAAGAAATCCCAGGGCTGATCTCCTTCAGAATGGACTGGTTGGATCTCCTTGCAGTCCAAGGGACTCTTAAGAGTCTTCTCCAACACCACAATTCAAAAGCATCAATTCTTTGGCGCTCAGCCTTCTTCACAGTCCAACTGTCACATCCATACATGACCACAGGAAAAACCATAGCCTTGACTAGACAGACCTTAGTCAGCAAAGTAATGTCTCTGCTTTTGAATATGCTCTCTAGGTTTGTCATAACTTTCCTTCCAAGGAGCAAGCGTCTTTTAATTTCATGGCTTCAGTCACCATCTGCAGTGATTTTGGAGCCCAGAAAAATAAAGTCTGACACTGTTTCTACTGTTTCCCAATCTATTTCCCAAGAAGTGATGAGACCAGGTGCCATGATCTTTGTTTTCTGAATGTTGAGCTTTAAGCCAACTTTTTCGCTGTCGTCTTTCACTTTTATCAAGAGGTTTTTTAGCTCCTCTTCACTTTCTGCCATAAGGGTGGTGTCATCTGCATATCTGAGTTTATTGATATTTCTCCCGGTAATCTTGATTCCAGCTTGTGTTTCTTCCAGTCCAGCGTTTCTCATGATGTACTCTGCATAGAAGTTAAATAAGCAGGGTGACAACATACAGCCTTGACGTACTCCTTTTCCTATTTGGAACCAGAAATGCAAAAAAGAAATGCAAAAAAGCAAAATGGCTTTCTCAGGAGGTCTTACAAATAGCTGTGAAAAGAAGAGAGGCAAAAAGCAAAGGAGAAAAGGAAAGATATAAGCATCTGAATGCAGAGTTCCAAAGAATAGCAAGAAGAGATAAGAAAGCCTTCTTTAGCAATCAATGTAAAGAAATAGAGGAAAACAACAGAATGGGAAAGACTAGAGATCTCTTCAAGAAAATTAGAGATACCAAGGGAAAATTTCATGCAAAGATGGGCTCGATAAGGGACAGAAGTGGTCTGGACCTAACAGAAACAGAAGATACTAAGAAGAGATGGCAAGAATACACAGAAGAACTGTTCATAAAGATCTTCATAACCCAGATAATCATGATGATGTGATCACTAATCTAGAGCCAGACATCTTTGAATGTGAAGTGAAGTGGGCCTTAGAAAGCATCACTACGATGAAAGAAATCAAAGAGGACACTAATAGATGGAGAAATATACCATGTTCATGGATCAGAAGAATCAATATAGTGAAAATGAGTATACTACCCAAAGCAATTTACAAATTCAATGCAATCCCTATCAAGCTACCAGCCACATTTTTCACAGAACTAGAACAAATAATTTCAAGATTTGTATGGAAATACAAAAAACCTCGAATAGCCAAAGCAATCTTGAGAAAGAAGAATGGAACTGGAGGAATCAACTTGCCTGACTCAGGCTCTACTACAAAGCCACAGTCATCAAGACAGTCTGGTACTGGCACAAAGACAGACATATAGATCAATGGAACAAAATAGAAAGCCCAGAGATAAATCCACACACATATGGACACCTTATCTTCGACAAAGGAGGCAAGAATATACAATGGAGTAAAGACAATCTCTTTAACAAGTGGTGCTGGGAAAACTGGTCAACCACTTGTAAAAGAATGAAACTAGACCACTTTCTAACACCCCACACAAAAATAAACTCAAAATGGATTAAAGATCTAAATGTAAGATCAGAAACTATAAAACTCCTAGAGGAGAACATAGGCAAAACACTCTCAGACATAAATCACAGCAGGATCCTCTATGATCCACCTCCCAGAATTCTGGAAATAAAAGCAAAAATAAACAAATGGGATCTAATTAAAATTAAAAGCTTCTGCACAACAAAGGAAAATATAAGCAAGGTGAAAAGACAGCCTTCTGAATGGGAGAAAATAATAGCAAATGAAGCAACTGACAAACAACTAATCTCAAAAATATACAAGAAACTTATGCAGCTCAATCCCAGAAAAATAAATGACCCAATCAAAAAATGGGCCAAAGAACTAAATAGACATTTCTCCAAAGAAGACATACAGATGGCTAACAAACACATGAAAAGATGCTCAACATCACTCATTATTAGAGAAATGCAAATCAAAACCACAATGAGGTACCACTTCACACCAGTCAGAATGGCTGTGATCCAAAAATCTGCAAGCAATAAATGCTGGAGAGGGTGTGGAGAAAAGGGAACCCTCTTACACTGTTGGTGGGAATGCAAACTAGTACAGCCACTATGGAGAACAGTCTGGAGATTCCTTAAAAAATTGCAAATAGAACTACCTTATGACCCAGCAATCCCACTTCTGGGCATACACACCAAGGAAACCAGAATTGAAAGAGACACATGTACCCCAATGTTCATCGCAGCACTGTTTATAATAGCCAGGACATGGAAACAACCTAGATGTCCATCAGCAGATGAATGGATAAGAAAGCTGTGGTACATATACACAATGGAGTATTACTCAGCCGTTAAAAAGAATTCATTTGAATCAGTTCTGATGAGATGGATGAAACTGGAGCCGATTATAGAGTGAAGTAAGCCAGAAAGAAAAACACCAATATAAGTATACTAACACATATATATGGAATTTAGGAAGATGGCAATGACGACCCTGTATGCAAGACAGGAAAAAAGACACCGATGTGTATAATGGACTTTTGGACTCAGAGGGAGAGGGAGAGGGAGAGGGTGGGATGATTTGGGAGAATGGCATTCTAACATGTATACTATCATGTAAGAATTGAATCACCAATCTATGTCTGACGCAGGATACAGCATGCTTGGGGCTGGTGCATGGGGATGACCCAGAGAGATGTTATGGGGAGGGAAGTGGGAGGGGGGTTCATGTTTGGGAACGCATGTAAGAATTAAAGATATTAAAATTTAAAAAAAAAAGAAAGCATCACTATGAACAAAGCTAGTGCAGGTGATGGAATTCCAGTAGAGCTATTTCAAATCCTGAAAGAGGATGCTGGGAAAGTGCTGCATTCAATATGACAGCAAATTTGGAAAACTCAGCAGTGGCCACAGGACTGGAAAAGGTCAGTTTTCATTCCAATCCCAAAGAAAGGCAATGCCAAAGAATGCTCGAACTACCGCACCTTTGCACTCATCTCACATGCTAGTAAAGTAATGCTCAAAATTCTCCAAGCCAGGCTTCAGCAATACATGAACCGTGAACTCCCTGATATTCAAGCTGGTTTTAGAAAAGGCAGAGGAACGAGAGATCAAATTGCCAACATCTGCTGGATCATGGAAAAAGCAAGAGAGTTCCAGAAAAACATCTATTTTTGCGTTATTGACTATGCCAAAGCCTTTGACTGTGTGGATCACAATAAAATGTGGAAAATTCTGAAAGAGATGGGAATACCAGACCGCCTAACCTGCCTCTTGAGAAATCTGTATGCAGGTCAGGAAGCAACAGTTAGAACTGGACATGGAACAACAGACTGGTTCCAAATAGGAGAAGGAGTACGTCAAGGCTGTAAATTGTCACCCTGGTTATTTAACTTATACGCAGGGAGGCCTGGCGTGCTGCAATTCATCAGGTTGCAAAGAGTCGGACACACTGAGTGACTGAACTGAACTGAGGACCATTTGTCTTCCAGACTTAACTTCCAGAATATTCCAGACTTAACATTCACATATCCATGGATAGTTCCACTAAATATGAGTACCACTCAAACTCAACATGTCCAAAAATGAACTCCTGATCTTTCTTTCCCATCTACAATCCTGCTTCACTAATCTCAGTTCTGGCCACTCTATCCCTGCTGTTATTCATGACAAATAAAAAGCCATCTTTGACTACTTTTATTCTTTCACACCCCATGTCTAATCTTTTAAGAAATCTTGTTCACTCTAACTTCAAAATATACTCAGAATCTTCCCATTTCTCATCCCTTCCACTGAGTCACTAGAATCTCTAAATCAATTTTTCCACTATCTTCATTTTAGAGTCTATTGTCAACAAATAAACCACTGTGAGCTTCTTAAAACTTGGACCATACAGCGATAGGTGGTACTTGTCTCCTTTAAATCCTGACATAGCTCCCTTTTGTGCTCAGAGTGAAAACTGTAGCCCATACTATGGCTGGAAGGCTGAGACCCTCCGTCTCCTCTCTGACTTCTCCTCCTCCCTTGTTCAGTCTCCTACAATCACAGCAGATTCTTTGCTCTTCCTCACTTTTGCTAGGAACTCTCCTATCTTGAGATCTTTCATTTGGGTATTCCTTTTACCTGGAATGTTCTTTCTCCAGATATCTGAATTGACAGCACTTTTGTCTCCTTTAAGTTTTGACTAAATTTCGCCTTCTAAATGAAGCCTACCATGACCACCTTATTTAGCATGTCTCCCATCTTTGGCATTTCCTATCTGCCTATCCTCCTCTGCTTTGTGTTGTGTGTGTGTGTGTTTCATAGTATTTGAGTATATTTACTTAAAAATTAAATTTTTGTTTAGTTTCTTTGCTCTCACTAGAATATAATCTTTGAGTATATCTTTAAGACAGGGATCTTTGTTTGTTGTGAGTGGTAGGATTATGGGTAGTTATCCTATTATTAAAATTACAAATACAATCATATCATGAATACCAATGATGAGACTATGACACAAATGGATAGATTTTGGTTAATCCCATTCTATGCATAAAAGATTCTCAAAATAGAAAAGAAGAACCAGGGTGAAAGGAAGACTACTGAGATAAGAGGACACACTGTAAACTTGGCATTTCTACTGATAGTTCATAAAACTCCCTACTCTAAGAGTTTTTGAGAGAGGAGTGATAAGGCTACAAATGTTGCTGTTTGAATCTTGACTTCAGATTGGTTAATGATTATGCTAATTTTAGGATAAAAAGGGAGCATTTTGGGCTTTGAAATAAACATGTATACATCATTAGCCCATCTCATTAGCACTTCTGAACTTTCCCTTCAGCTGTAGCTGATTAGCAACTAAAAACATCAAGGTTTATTTTGAGAATTTGAAGACTACTCTAAGGCCTTGAAATAATTAGTTGCTCAAGTCCTCATTAAGAAATAGAGCATATACAAAGCTATAAGTCTTGGCTAGTCAAGAAAGCAAAATGCTTTTGAGCATTTTATTCAGTGAGGTAAATGAGCATGCTTTGTTCCAACTGGTTAACCAAATATTTAAAGTATGGCAGAAGGAATGAAAATTTGCCCAGCTGGAGGAGGGTAGAGGAGGATGATGAGTTGTCAGGTCCACATAAAATTACTTTGTTGCAAAGACTAGTTGCTTATGTCCACTGATTTTGCTGCCAATTATTCGTAGTAAAAAAAAGAATAGTCTTTGAGGGCTTATTTTAAAAAATATTACTTAATTCCAGCATTTGATAAGGCAACTAATTATTGAAAGAAATCTTAAAGAACATTAATTTAAATGTTGGCTGTAAAATAAGAGAAATATTTAGGTATGAAAATGTGAGGGTAAATTTCTAACTTTGATTAAGCTTTAAAAAGTAAAGCTGAGGTTTTGGGGGGCTCCAAATAAAATGCTTTTTCATACTGTTTATTGGGCTCTCAAGGCAAGAATGCTGAAGTGGTTTGCCATTCCCTTCTCCAGGAAAGTCTGGTGTGCTACAGTCCATGAAGTCACAAAGAGACACAAACGAGTGACTGAACAACAAAATAAGATACTCTTTTCTGCTTTATGAGGGTAGACTAATGTGTCAGATAGAAGCAGATAACAAATGCCAGCTTTATTACTAATCAAAATTTGGTCTGAAGAAAGCACTTCGATCCGCAGCCACAATATCCTTTCTAAGGTGGACGCATGTTCAGTCACTCAATCATGTCTGAACCCTTGGCAACCCCATGGAGGTGGCATGCCAGGCTCCTCTGTCTATGAAATTTCCCAGGCAAGAATACTGGAACGGGTTGCCATTTCCTCCTCCAGGGGATCTTTAAGATCCAGGTGTCGAACCTAAGTCTCCTGTGTCTCCTTTGGCAGGCAGATTCTTTACCACTGAGCCACCTGGGAGCCCCATCCTTCCTAACACTGCCCCACTATTAGACACACTTACCCATCTGGCATAAGCAATGCTTGATAACACAGACCTCCCTCATGGATCAGGATGCTTACCGCATGATATGGAGCAGACAGGGAAGGCAGGATCCTTGCATAAATGACTCCAGAAAGAGAGAAAACAAGGAAAAGCCTGAATAAACTTGCTGAATAAACTTCTCCCCTCCATCCACCAATTAGACCAATTAATTCTCCTCCCTTAAGGAGGGATAAGTCGGGATGGAACGCAAGGCTAACTGGTTTCTGCAATTATAGCTAAAGTCTCCCCAGCTGGAAACAAGAGGAATGGCGGACAGATCCGCCTGCTTCGCCAACACACTTAACTCGTCACATTTGTGTGATCTATTATGTTAATAGCAATTATCCTATGTGTTTCAAGGTGTTTGTGTTAGTGGGAGGAGGGGGAATGGGGATTATTAAATTTCAATTTTTCCACCTCCATTTTTCAGGTAATTACACAGAGAGTTGCAAATCCGGGACTCATACATTGTTGTCGTGCACAGTGCTGTGAAATAACGTTCATGAGTGGATGGCTCAGCCATGGATGAAGGAGAAAGAAGAAAATGCAGCTGTGCGTTCATTAATGAGTGGAGGTCAGAACGTTTGGATCCCCACGGCCTCTGCTGGAGGCAGCATTGCTGCCATCTGCTGGACTGTGCGTAGGAGAGCCCTATCAGATAGGAGTCAGTTCAAATTATGTCCCTCCCACATAGGCATTATGCTAGGCGCCAGGTAGGGGCACCTAAAGATTACAGACGATTTCTCTGCCCCCAGGAAGCCGGGAATTTAACAGGGGAGAGACACCTCGCTCAGGAGGCTGTGATAGTCTGACTCTAATGGGAGAGCCATGAGATGGTATCACCAGGCAAGGACTTACGGAAGACGTGACTGGAGAGTATGTCGGAAGCAAAGGTAGGGGTTCAACAGGGAGAGATGGGGAAAAGGGAATTCCAAGTGGACGCTACTTCAAGCAATTCTCCTGGCTCGTGAAGAGGCTCATGAACGTTCCTCCTCTTTTTAGAAATAATCTTTTATTTCTCTGTTGTGATTGGCCTTTCCTTAGTTTATAATCGTTTCATCCATGGATCAGACTTTCACTAACATAGACACTAACCGTGGAAGTTACGGGTATTGTATAACGAGCATGTTGTGTCCCTCCCTCACAATGCTCTGATTGGGTATCTCCTATGCTCTGCCCTGCAAAACATGAGGAGCCTTTATTTCAGGGAATGTCTTTGGTCTGTGGTTTACCATAGCATAAGTTTATGAGGTTGAGTTTGACAAATTCAATTTTAATCAGATATTAGTTTTGTCCTAAGAAAACTCTAAATACCACAAATAAAGCTTTCATCAGTTTAGAAACCATCTATAACTCATAAGTGTAATTAGGTTTAAATGATGCTGAGATTTCACACGATCCCTGCTCAACACTTGTGATTTTATATTCTATGCCTCTTGTGCCTGAATAGTGGTCCACTAGATATTTTCCTGTTATAAGCTGTGGTATGTTGAGGACCCAGCAAGTTAAAGAGTAATAACTTTTGATTTGGCAACAGCAGAGTAAAGTGAAATCCTTGCCAGCGTTAAGTTTGACACACGACTGATGATATTTTCAGGTCTCAGATACGAATGTACAGTGGAGCTATTCTGCCTGAATTTCATTTGACTTTCCTGTGGTCATCAAAATGGGTGTCTTTCAATCTTTGTGTCAGTGGAGTTTGGCTTGTGTGGGACTTCAGAGATAAACCTGTCTAATACAAGGAAGTTTGTGATTCCACTGGGTCCTGTCATAAAAATCAGTTTTGAAACCTGCCAAACTTAGTGAAATTGGCTGATTCTGGGGCTAGGGCTTACTGCATAGTTTTGGACAATGCCTGCACATATGTTTAAAATAACCTCTTGTTTCAAATACGCTTGTGTTTAAGACTCCTTCAGTAAAGGATTTGTAACAGTAAATAAATACAATGGAAAACAAGTTTAAACAAATGTTTTAAATTTACTTATCCATTTAGTGCTTGAAATACTCTATTTCTCTTCCAAAGCTCCATTTCCACCATCTCTTCTTTCTAAATCCAAATGTTCTTAACATTAATTTAGAAGATGTGCAAAGCTAGGCCAAGGAAAAGGAGTCAAAACTATAAAATCCAGTTAGAAAATGTAAGGAAATGAGCCAAATTAGAAGCAAAGCCAGTACCCAGGGCAATGTGGAAATATTGGACAAAGACACTGCTTTGGAGATGGAGCAGACCGAAAGTGATGACATCTTCTTGTTGAGCTACAAAGAGACACAATATTATCCTGGTCTTGGATAACTTACAGTTTATTTGAAGAGATATGGCTTGTTCTGATGAAAATAAACAGTAACACAAAATAGCAGGTGCTGAGCCAGTGAGTAGGGTAGTAGCAGGTGTACAACATCAAGGGCGAATGTGAGGAATGGGTTATGAGGAGGGTTTAGTGTAGGTCTCCCCTCTCTCAGTTGTTATTTTTCACTTAGGAAGTATTATAAATGAGGGAAGTGTTTGCATGCATGCTCAATCGTGTCAGACTTTTCATAACTCCATGGATTGTAGCCTGCCAGGCTCCTCTGTCCAGGGAATTTTCCAGGCATGCATGCTGGAGTGGGTTGCTATTTCCATTTCCAGGGAATCTTCCCAAGCCAGGAATGGAACCCATGTCTTTTGCATCTCCTGCATTGACAGGTGAATTGCTTTCCAATGAGCCACCTGAGAAGCCCCAAAGGTGAGAAACATATATAGTGTTTAAACAGAGCAGACACTAATTATCTCACAATAACTATCATTTGTTAAATACTATGTGTCAGCTATTGTGGTCAGGTGCTTTATATACATTATTTCACTCAATCTTTGCAATTTTCTATGACTTAAATACTATTTTTCCCCAAAATTACAAATGGCAACTTCAGGTACCCAAAATCACATAACTTCTGCAGGACAGAACCCAGATTCAAAGCAAAACATGCCTGATTTCAAAGCCCTAACTTCACGACCCAGATAATCATGATGATGTGATCACTAATCGAGAGCCAGACATCTTGGAATATGAAGTCAAGTGGGCCTTAGAAAGCATCACTACGAACAAAGCTAGTGGAGGTGATGGAATTCCAGTTGAGCTGTTTCAAATCCTGAGAGAAGGATGCTGTGAAAGTGCTGCACTCAATATGCCAGCAAGTTTGGAAAACCCAGCAGTGGCCACAGGACTGGAAAAGGTCAGTTTTCATTCCAATTCCAAAGAAAGGCAATGCCAAAGAATGCTCAAACTGCTGCACAATTGCACTCATCTCACATGCTAGTAAAGTAATGCTCAAAATTCTCCAAGCCAGGCTTCAGCAATACGTGAACTGTGAACTCCCTGATGTTCAAGCTGGTTTTAGAAAAGGCAGAGGAACCAGAGATCCAATTGCCAACATCTGCTTGATCATGGAAAAAGGAAGAGAGTTCCAGAAAAACATCTATTTCTGCTTTATTGACTGTGCCAAAGCCTTTGACTGTGTGGATCATAACAAACTGTCGAAAATTCTGAAAGAGATGGGAATACCAGACCACCTGACCTGCCTCTTGAGAAATCTGTATGCAGGTCAGGAAGCAACAGTTAGAACTGGACATGGAACAACAGACTGGTTCCAAATAGGAAAAGGAGTGCATCAAGGCTGTATATTGTCACCCTGCTTATTTAACTTCTATGCAGAGTACATCATGAGAAACGCTGGACTGGAAGAAACACAAGCTGGAATCAAGATTGCCGGGAGAAATATCAATAAACTCAGATATGCAGATGACACCACCCTTATGGCAGAAAGTAAAGAGGAGCTAAAAAGCCTCTTGATAAAAGTGAAAGACGACAGCGAAAAAGTTGGCTTAAAGCTCAACATTCAGAAAACGAAGATCATGGCATCTGGTCCCATCACTTCATGGGAAATAGATGGGGAAACAGTAGAAACAGTGTCAGACTTTATTTTGGGGGAGCTCCAAAATTACTGCAGATGGTGACTGCAGCCATGAAATTAAAAGACACTTACTCCTTGGAAGAAAAGTTATGACCAACCTAGATAGTATATTCAAAAGCAGAGACATTACTTTGCCGACTAAAGTCCGTCTAGTCTAGGCTATGGTTTTTCCTGTGGTCATGTATGGATGTGAGAGTTGGACTGTGAAGAAGGCTGAGCGCCGAAGAATTGATTTTTTTGAACTGTGGTGTTGGAGAAGACTCTTGAGAGTCCCTTGGACTGCAAGGAGATCCAACCAGTCCATTCTGAAGGAGATCAGCCCTGGGATTTCTTTGGAAGGAATGATGCTAAAGCTGAAGCTCCAGTACTTTGGCCACCTCATGCGAAGAGTTGACTCATTGGAGAAGACTCTGATGCTGGGAGAGATTGGGGGCAGGAGGAGAAGGGGACGACCCAGGATGAGATGGCTGGATGGAATCACGGATCAATGGACGTGAGTCTGAGTGAACTCCGGGAGTTGGTGATAGACAGGGAGGCCTGGCGTGCTGTGATTCATGGGGTCGCAAAGAGTCAGACAAGACTGAGTGACTGAACTAAACTTTAAACCATGATTTACTGTCAGTGTATAGCTAATGAACAATTATCTGCATGTTGTAATAAGTTGGTCAAGGTAATGATACAGAGAATTTCATTCCTATGATGAAACATGTTATTTTGGTTGAAATTCCTGAGATGATAATTATAAAAACTATTAACAAACATGTAAGACTGTTTTTCACATAATGTCAAATGTAAAAAGAATAATAAACATATACATTGTGTTTACAATTATATCAAAACTCTGTATGCATATAGACAAAACCCTGATATAGAAGTTTAAAAGGAAAATAGTTTTCTTGGAATGAAAACAGTCATAGTTAATTTTTTATTTTAAATTTTTTAGTGTTGAAATTTTGCCATTAAGATTTTTATAAATTAAGTTAGAACGATTAAAGCTATTAGACTAATTCAGTGAAGGAAATTTAAAGCTTGGCCCTGGAAACCAGTCATTCTCAAATGAAAATTACAACTTGTTTTAAAATAGGAAATCACTTTGGGAGGTCAGGGCATGATGGAAACTCTCAAGCAGATAAAGTTCAGTTCATGAGGGTGAGTTTTCCATTGTTTTACTAGAAAATGTTTATTTGTCCTCTTCAGAAATTTGCATTAAAGTTGCCATTTCAGAAGACAAGAATGTTTATAGAATAGGGTCTCACCCTGCTCCCTCCCTCTTTTACATGTCTCCATGTGTCCCACCCGACTCCATTTTGACAAATAAGCACCTTTCTTTCTTGCTGAGTTCTCCTCCACCACACCTCTTATGTAAAACTCTACTTGACTTCTAGGGCTCACAAAGGAACAAGAGCTTTCTCCAAAGGAAGTGGGAAATGGTGTGATTTTTCTCTTTTTTTAGGCCATAACAGTTTCTTGAGTATGAGAACTGCTTGATGATTCTACTTACTTGACAGAAATATAGTTCAAAGCTCTCAGTGAAGCTAGAATTTGAATCCATAGGTAGAAATACAATTTACTGTTTTGTTTTTCCGTAGGGATAGTGAAAAACTGTAAATCTTCTTATCCTCTTTCTTTAACTGACCCACCTAATTGAGTTGCTCTCTATTGTCTCTGCAAATATTCTGCCTTATGCCTACTCCACTGAGAAGGTCTGAGCACCAGGTACAGTCTCGCCTATCTCCCTCACTTCTTTCTCATTCGTCTACAGCCAAATCTGTACATGCAAATAGTACTTAGTGCTGGAACTGGGTGTTTTAATAGAAATTATGCACACTGGTGAAATGTGTGCAAAAATGAAAGTTGTAGAAAACAGTTGAATAGTCTTTTGAGATGGAGAAGGCGATGGCACCCCACTCCAGTACTCTTGCCTGGAAAATCCCATGGACAGAGGAGCCTGGTAGGCTGCAGTCCACGGGGGGGGGCGAAGAGTCGGACACGACTGAGCGACTTCCCTTTCACTTTTCATTTTCATGCATTGGAGAAGGAAATGGCAACCCACTCCAGTGTTCTTGCCTGGAGAATCCCAGGGACGGGGGAGCCTGGTGGGCTGCCGTCTATGGGGTCACACAGAGTCGGACACGACTGAAGTGACTTAGCAGCAGCAGCAGCAGCAGTGGTCTTTTGAGAAGCATAGGGGTAATGTAGCTAAAAGGAATGATGATGAATTACTTGTGGAAGAGAGAGGTTTCTAAACAAACTTTAAAAGATTATGTGCTTATATTGCATTGAAAGTTTAAGTTTTTGCTTTATTTTAAAGAAACTCAAACTGGAGATTTTAGAACAAGTGCAATAAAACTATTATTTGCCATACATTCAAATAATGGCTTAGACTCTACACACAAACATTTGCTTATGAATGTAAACTTATGTTTTAAGTTAAAATAGAATCTTTAAGGTATGTAATTTTAATTATGATTCCCAGTGTATTGACTTTTCAGAAAATTATTAACTAATTGCCAGTTTTGTGGATAAGGGATTGAGAGAGTTTTGACTATATCAGTACCACCTTGTATTTCAGTTGTAAAGGCACAGCACATTCAGAGGCAAAATCAGAAGTAAAGAGTTTGCTATTTTGAAAGATCCCTAATAATTTCGAACTTCTTTGAGAGTTATATTCATTTACTTTTGCTTCTATTCCATTTTATGCTTAAAATACTAAGTCTGTTTTATTCCTTTTTCATTAACTCAAACTGCTCTTCTCTTTCTTTGGTAGAGACTAGCTGTTGAACAAATACATATTCTCCCCATTCATCTTCAAACTGGCCCAGAGTTTTCAGAGGTACATACTGCCCTATAGTTAGAGGAAAGATCATATTTCCCAACCTTTATTGCTGCTGGGTGTGACCAGGTATATTAGTTTTTATGGCTGTTGTAACAAATTGGCACAAATTTAGTAGCTGAGAATAACACAAATTTGTTACATCCTGGTTCTGCAGTTCAGAAGTCTGGGTTAGCTTGGTTTCTCTACTCCAGGTTTTACAATGCAAAACTTGAGGTGTCACAATGACTGTGTTCTCATTTGAAAGGCTCTGGGGAAGGATTCATACCCAGACTCAGGTTGTTGGCAGAATCTAATTCCTTGGTTTTGTAGGACCAGAACCCTGTTTCCTTGCCTGCCGTCAGCTTCAGGCTGCTCTTTGCACCTTGAGGCCTCTCACTGATCATTGCGTGTGGGTCCCTACATCTCAGGGCCAATAGAGGTGTTGTGTTTAGAACCATGATGGGAATGTCTGATTTCCCCTTACACCCTGGCGTGCTTTTGCCTCCAGCTGGAGAAAGTACTCCACTTTTTACCGGCTCATATGATTAAGTTGGCCCCACCTGAATAATCTCCCTATTTTAAGATCTGTAACCTTAATTATATAGGCAAAGTCTCATTTGCCATTTAATTTAGCATAGTCATATATTGCAGAGAAGGCGATGGCACCTCACTCCACAAATTCATCAAAAGAACATTTGAACACTGAGTAAATTCTACAAAACAACTTCTGATGTCCTGGCAGAGGACATCAGGCACGCAGAAAAGCAGCCCATTGTCTTTGAAAGGAGGTAGGAAAAAATATAAAAGATAAAAAGAGAGACAAAAGAGGTAGGGATGGAGATCTGTCCTGGGAAGGGAGTGTTAAAAAAGAGAGAAGTTTCCAAACACCACGAAACACTCTCACTGGTGAGTCTCCGGCGAGCCTTGGAACCTCAGAGGGCCACATAACTGGGAGGAGACATAAATAAATATTTACAACCCACAGATTACATGCCCAGTGGTAATTCCCAGCAGAGAAGCAGTGCAGACGACAGCATGTGCATCTAGCAAGCAGGGGCTGGGCAAGGAGGCAGGGTCTGCATTGCTTAGAGTAAGGACCAGGCCTAAATGCCCCAAGGGCAATCTGAGGGCACTAACTTGACATAGCAAACCAGACTGTGGGATAGCTATCCCATGAAAAGCCCTAACCTAAGACGCTGCCTTGAAGCTGAAGTTCAACAGTTTTAAAAAGACCTACAAGACCTTTTAGAACTAACACCCCAAAAAGATGTCCTTTTGCTATAGCGGACTGGAATGCAAAAGTAGGAAGTCAAGAAACACCTGGAGTAACAGGCAAATTTGGCCTTAGAATGTGGAATGAAGCAGGGCAAAGACAAATAGAGTTTTGCCAAGAAAATGCACTGGTCATAGCAAACACCCTCTTTCAACAACACAAGAGAAGACTCTACACATGGACATCACCAGATGGTCAACACCGAAATCAGATTGATTATATTCTCTGCAGCCAAAGATGGAGAAGCTCTATACAGTCAACAAAAACAAGACCAGGAGCTGACTGTGGCTCAGATCATGAACTCCTTATTACCAGATTTAGACTGAAATTGAAGAAAACAGGGAAAACCGCTAGACCATTCAGGTATGACCTAAATCAAATCCCTTATGATTATGCAGTGGAAGTGAGAAATAGATTTAAGGGCCTAGATCTGATAGATAGAGTGCCTGATGAACTATGGAGTGAGGTTCATGACATTGTACAGGAGACAGGGATCAAGACCATCCCCCTGGAAAAGAAATGCAAAAAAGGAAAATGGCTGTCTGGGGAGGCCTTACAAATAGCTGTGAAAAGAAGAGAAGTGAAAAGACAAGGAGAAAAGGAAAGATAAAAGCATCTGAATGCAGAGTTTCAAAGAATAGCAAGAAGAGATAAGAAAGCCTTCTTCAGTGATCAATGCAAAGAAATAGAGGAAAACAACAGAATGGGAAAGACTAGAGATCTCTTCAAGAAAACTAGAGATACCAAGGGAACATTTCATGCAAAGATGGGCTCGATAAAGGACAGAAATGGTATGGACCTAACAGAACCAGAAGATATTAAGAAGAGATGGCAAGAAAACACAGAAGAACTGTACAAAAAGGATCTTCATGACCTGGATAATCACGATGGTGTGATTACTCATCTAGAGCCAGACATCCTGGAATGTGAAGTCAAGTGGGCCTTAGAAAACATCACTACGAACAAAGCTAGTGGAGGTGATGGAATTCCAGTAGAGCTATTTCAAATCCTGAAAGACGATGCTGTGAAAGTGCTGCACTCAATATGCCAGCAAATTTGGGAAACTCAGCAGTGGCCACAGGACTGGAAAAGGTCAGTTTTCATTCCAATCCCAAAGAAAGGCAATGCCAAAGAATGCTCAAACTGCTGCACAAATGCACTCATCTCACACGCTAGTAAAGTAATGCTCAAAATTCTCCAAGCCAGGCTTCAGCAATACGTGAACCGTGAACTTCCTGATGTTCAAGCTGGTTTTAGAAAAGGCAGAGGAACCAGAGATCAAACTGCCAACATCCGCTGGATCATGGAAAAAGCAAGAGTTCCAGAAAAACATCTATTTCTGCTTTATTGACTATGCCAAAGCCTTTGACTATGTGGATTACAATAAACTGTGGAAAATTCTGAGAAAGATGGGAATACCAGACCACCTAAGCTGCCTCTTGAGAATCTGTATGCAGGCCAGGAAGCAACAGTTAGAACTGGACATGGAACAACAGACTGGTTCCAAATAGGAAAAAGAGTACATCAAGGCTGTATATTGTCACCCTGCTTATTTAACTTCTATGCAGAGTACATCATGAGAAACGCTGGACTGGAAGAAACACAAGCTGGAACCAAGATTGCCAGAAGAAATATCAATAACCTCAGATATGCAGATGACACCACCTTTATGGCAGAAAGTGAAGAGGAACTAGAGAGCCTCTTGATGAAAGTAAAAGAGGAGAGTGAAAAAGTTGGCTTAAAGCTCAACATTCAGAAAACAAAGATCATGGCATCTGGTCCCATCACTTCATGGGAAATAGATAGGAAAACAGTGGAAACAGTGTCAGACTTTATTTTGGGGGGCTCCAAAATTACTGCTGATGGTGACTGCAGCCATGAAATTAAAAGACACTTGCTTCTTGGAAGAAAAGTTATGACCAACCTAGACAGCATATTCAAAAACAGAGACATTACTTTGCCGACTAAGGTGTGGCTAGTCAAGGCTATGGTTTTTCCTGTGGTCATGTATGGATGTGAGAGTTGGACTGTGAAAAGGCTAAGCGCCAAAGAATTGATGCTTTTGAACTGTGGTGTTGGAGAAGACTCTGGAGAGTCCCTTGGACTGCAAGGAGATCCAACCAGTCCATTCTGAAGGAGTTCAACCCTGGGATTTCTTTGGAAGGAATGATGCTAAAGCTGAAGTTCCAGTACTTTGGCCACCTCATGTGAAGAGTTGACTCATTGGAGAAGACTCTGATGCTGGGAGAGATTGGGTGCAGGAGGAGAAGGGGATGACCAAGGATGAGATGGCTGGATGGCATCACTGACTTGATGGGCACGATGCTGAGTGAACTCCAGGAGTTGGTGATCGACAAGGAGGCCTGGCGTGCTGTGATTCATGGGGTCACAAAGAGTCGGACATGACTGAGCAACTGAACTGAACTGAAGACAATGCCAGGCTCGCTCACAGAACAAAGGACTGAGCAGAGCTAGCCAGCTGTGGACTGGCCCATCCTCTGCCAGAGACAGGCAGGTCGGGCAGCCAGAGCCAGAAGGGGGCAATTGTGGCCTCAGAGAGGCATCATCAACCAAACTGCAAACAGGGTTCTTTGCTAACCAAGACTTCTTGGGATTCTGGATGGTTGACCTTCTCCGGGAGGGTCGCAGCCAGAGATCAGCTCCCCAGAAGAGACCCATGGCACACCTGAGAAGGTGAGCCAGTTTTACACCCAGAAAATTGAGCGGTAGGGATGGAGGAGGCGATAAGTTGCAGCAACTGCGCTCACCAAGCACCTGGTCACCTGAGCTGCTTGGACCTGGGAAGGGCACAAAACGCAGGCCCAACTGAGTCTGCACCTTTGTGGAGTACCCAAGTACCTGAACCTGAGCGGCTTAGACCTGGGAAGTGCATACCACCCAGGGCCAGCTTCAGACAGTTCCTGCCAGAGCAACCTAGAGCCTAAGCAGTGTAGATTGGGAAAGCACACACACCATGAACGGGGGCAAACCCAGTGTGGCAGAGACACTACAAACACTCCCCACACACGCCAGTGTTATTTGTTTGCAGTGTTCCTCCCTCCACACAGCACGGCTGAACCGGAGAGCCTAAAAGAGTGTCCACCACCGCCCCCTTGTGTCGGGGTGGAAATTAGACACTGAAGAGACCAGCAAACAGAAGAAGCCAAAACAAACAGAGGAAACCGCCCTGGAAGTGACAGGTGCAATAGACTAAAACCCTATAGTTAGCACTGACTGCATAGGAGGGGCCTATAGATCTTGAGAAGTATAAGCCAGATCAAGGAACTATCTGAAAATGAACTGACCCTACACTGTCCGCAACACCACCAGAGAAAGTCCTAGATATATTTTTACTATTATCATTCTTTAAAAAAAGGTTTTATTTTTAAGTCCTCTATTGCTCCTTTAATTTTCACTTTTATAACCATTACTTTACAAAAAAAGATGCTATTTTTAAAGCCAACTTCATATATATATATTATATTTTTTGTGACTTTTTTTTCCCTTTAATATTGTATTTTTGAGAATCCAACCTCTACTCTAGGTTTTTAATCTTTGCTTTTTGGTATTTGTTATCAATTTTGTACCTTTAAGAACCCAATCTTCAGTACCCATTTTTACTTGGGAGTGAGATTACTGGCTTGACTGCTTTCTTCCCCTTTGGACTCTCCTTTTTCTCCACCAGGTGGCCTCTATCTCCCCCTTCCCCCTTCTTTTCTCTACCCAACTCTGTGAACCTCTTTGTGTGTTCCAGGTTGTGGAGAGCACTTAGGGAACTGATTGCTGGCTGGATCTGTCTCTCTCCTTTTGATTCCCCCTTCTTTCCTCCTGGCCACATCTGTCTCCTTTCTCCCTCTTCTCTTCTCTGTATAACTCCATGAACATCTCTGAGTGGTCCAGACTTTGGAGAGCACATAAGGAAGTGATTACTGGCTAGCTTGCTCTCGCCCCTTTTGATTTCCCCTCTTCTCCTCCTGGTCACTTCTATCTCCCTCCTCCCTCTTCTCTTCTCCATGTAACTCTGTGAACCTCTCTAGGTGTCCCTCAGTGTAGAGAAACTTCAGCTTTAACCTAGGTGTTTTATCATTGGTGCTGTATAGATGGAGAAGTCTTAAGGCTACTGTAAGAATAAGACTGAAAACCAGTGGCAGGAGGCTTAAGTCCAAATCTTGAGAACACCAGACAACTCCTGACTCCAGGGAACATTAATCGATAGGAGCTCATCAAATGCCTCTGTACCTACACTGAAACCAGGCACCACCCAAGGGCCAACAAGTTCCAGAGCAAGATATACCACGCAAATTCTCCAGCAACACAGAAACATAGCCCTGAGCTTCAATATACAGGCTGTTCAAAGTCACACCAAACCCATTATCATCTCATAACTCATTATTGGACACTTTATTGGACTCCAGAGAGAAGAAATTCAGCTCCACCCACTGGAACAACGACACAAGCTTCCCTAACCAGGAAACCTTGGCAAGCCACCTGTCCAACCCCACCCACAACAAAGAAACTCCACAGTAAAGAGGAACCACAAACTGCCAGAATACAGAAAGGCCACCCCAAACACAGCAATATAAACAAGATGAAGAGGCAGAGAAATATCCAGCAGGTAAAAGAACAGGATAAATGCCCACCAAACCATACAAAAGAGGAAGAGATAGGGGATCTACCTGATAAAGAATTCTGAATAATGATAGTGAAAATGATCCAAAATCTTGAAAATAAAAAGGAGTTACAGATAAATAGCCTGGAAACAAGGTTTGAGAAGATGCAAGAAATGTTTAACAAGGACCTAGAAGAAATAAAAAAAGTCAATATATAATGAATAATGCAATAAATGAGATCAAAAACACTCTGGAGGGAACCAACAGTAGAATAACGAAGGCAGAAGATAGGATAAGTGAGGTAGAAGATAGAATGGTAGAAATAAATGAAATAGAGAAGAAAAAAGAATTAAAAGAAATGAGGACGATCTCAGAGACCTCTGGGACAATGTTAAACACCCCAACATTCGAATCATAGGAGTCCCAGAAGAAGAAGACAGACAGAAAGACCATGAGAAAACTTGAGGAGATAATAGTTGAAAACTTCCCTAAAATGGGGAAGTAAATAATCATCCAAGTCCGAGAAACCCAGAGAGTCCCAAACAGGATAAACCCAAGGCAAAACACCCCAAGACACATATTAATCAAATTTACAAAGATCAAACACAAAGAACAAATATTAAAAGCAGCAAGGGAAAAACAACAAATAACACACAAGGGGATTCCCATATGGATAACAGCTGATCTTTCAATAGAAACTCTTCAGGCCAGGAGGGAATGGCAGGACATACTTAAAGTGATGAAAGAAAATAACCTACATCCCAGATTACTGTACCCAGCAATGATCTCATTCAAATATGAAGGAGAAATCAAAAGCTTTACAGACAAGCAAAAGTTGAGAAAATTCAGCATCACCCAACCAGCTCTCCAACAAGTGCTAAAGGATCTTCTCTAGACAGGAAACACAGAAGGGTGTATAAACTCAAACCCCAAACAGTAAGTAGCAACAGGATCATAATTATCAAGAATTACCTTAAATGTAAATGGGTTGAATGCCCCAACCAAGGACAAAGACTGGCGAGTGGATACAAAAACAAGATCCCCATATATGTTGTCTACAAGAGACCCACCTTGAAACAAGGGACAGATATAGACTGAAAGTGAAGGGCTGGAAAAAGATATTCCATGCAAACAGAGACCAAAAGAAAGCAGTAGTAGCAATACTCATATCAGATAAAATAGACTAAAACAAAGGCTGTGAAAAGAGACAAAGAAGGACACTACATAATGATTAAAAGGATCAATCCAAGAAGAAGATATAACAATTATAAATATACATGCACCCAACATAGGAGCACTGCAATATGTAAGACAAATGCTAACAAGTATGAAAGGGGAAATTAACAATAACACAATAATAGTGGGAGACTTTAATACCCTACTCACACCTATGGATAGATCAACTAAACAGAAAATTAACAAGGAAACAAACTTTAAATGATACATTAGACCAGTTAGACCTAATTGATATCTATAGGACATTTCACCCCAAAACAATGAATTTCACCTTTTTCTCTTTTTTTTTTTTTTTTCAGTACCAATAAGTTTTTATTCATTGTATATTCCCAAGGAAAACAAGGAAGGGAAAAGGGTCAGCGTGTGTGTTACAAAATGATAGCAAATGGGAAAGAAAGTACCTGGCACAGCAAAATCAGCCATCAAATAAACACTGCCCAGATGGGGTCTCCAAAGCCCGAGGGGCTATGTCTCCTGCAGTTCAGGAATGAGAAGAAGGGATGAGGAAAAGAACAGATGGGTACATGCTTTTCTACCCTCCCTCCCTCCCTCCCCATAAATTCAAGATTTCATACAAAGCTTTGGTTTCTAGCAGTAAACATGGAGTTACATTCGTCCGTCTGCTATTAAACAATCTTGTGGCTACTTTGACATAAGTTTCTTGCACCTGCATAAAAGTTCCTGAGTGACTTGGATATACATTCATCTTTCCTTTCATGGTCTCCCAGCCCCACCTTCTACATGGAAGGCCCCCTTCATTGCTTCTCTCTACCCTTGGAGTTGGTCTTTATCCATCCAAATACATCAGTCCGTTTAGCATGAATCACATCAAGGAATGGACATGACTCGAGATTGGGAACAAGGGATAGAGCGATCTTAGCTTCTTCAGGATTTTTGCACAAATCACTTAATCACAGATACCCCACAAATTAAACGTATAGGTATATGGTCTATTTTGGGGGGTACAAAGGTGGAAAGAAGAGGGAGTAGGAATCTAGTTTTCAGGACAGATCTTGTTTGAAATAGGAAATAGAGGAAGGGGAACACAAAAGAAAGTGTAGTTCAAGACCCCCCCCAACTTCAAGAGGGGCCCCCAAGCTTATGTTTCAGATCTTTTTGCCTGGTGCAGAACATTTTGTCAAAGATGCTTTGGCTATTTTTCTCAATATAAAAAGAAGTTTGTAAACAATAAAACCCCAAAAGAACATGGAGAAGACCAACACATTGTATTTACACAAACTAGGCCACCTAGCAATCACCAAATCAGCTACTTGTGAAGTCCTACAAAGCCCAGACAAATATAATAACTAGAGGGGGCAGCAGCTGGGGGAGACAAGGATCAGACACACATCATCCAATGCGTTCTATTGCGTTTGCCCCGTGACAACACAGTGAGGTAGGTCTGCAGTGATCTCACAGCTTGTAAACGAACCCCCCGCCCCCACCGCCCTTTCTCCTTTAGCTGCCACGATACTAATCACTGCTGCAGCAGAGTAGGACCCTGGCTCTGGGAACCACAAAGAAGCCATTGCTGATGGTCTCTCCAGAAGCCAAGAAGGAAAAGCCCAGAATTGGTAAAGATCTTGTCCTTGCTTCACATATCCATCCCTGGGCAGCTCAAGATGGGTACAGTGGCTTTGTTCTTAAAAACCTCTCCTTACCAACTTCCATTTTTTATAAAAACACACACACCCTGTTGTGCATGATCGGCCTAGCCCAGTCAGATGAAGGATGGATGTGGTATATAAAGTGAGTCCTGTGGTATATAAAGTGAGTCCTGTGCCCTAGGATTATAGATCTGGAACAGGAACCCTTTGTCACACATACACGTGACCTTTGCCTAATCTTGGCTTCCCCTCTCTGCACTACTTACCTGGCCCAGCCTCTCCTAACCTCTCTGCACCACGTTTTCCTGTTCCGACCAATTTCCAATCTTTCAGTAGAAAGGAGACCAAGTCATGGGGCAACCCAGTTAAAACCTAGTCTCTCATGAAACGCTGAAGATGGAGGGGTTTCAAGAGAACACTATGGCAGAAGAGCCAGCTCTAATTGGCAAAAATGAGGTAGTTCAATAGGCTATACACTCCAAATAGTTGTTCTCTCTGATGATACAGCAACAAAAAGCATTCCTGCTGTGCAGACCCGGAGCTGCTGCTGACTTATCCCTGAGATTGCTCACTTACCTGAGAACACAGTGCAGGAATGAGGGCCTTAGATTAAAATACACAAAAATACAAAACCAGAATATTTATATTACGAAAAAAAAAAGTTAAAATGCACAAGATACGTCATTCGCACACAGCTAGTGCAGTTGGCATCCTGGAGAAAGTGGGACCCAAGGTTCAGTCACCCAAGGCAGCAAATAAATAAAATTGAGTTGGCCCAGAATGGGGTGAGAGTGAGCTTAGAAGGAGCAAGTCTGCAGCTGTTCCCTCGATCACCCCTTAACTTGTCATCATAACCCATTACTTGGGACAGTTCTTAGCATTCTGTCCCAAGAGGGGGTTATGAGAGAAGACGAGGAAAACCCTGCCGCCCCCACCGAGATGTTTCCTCCCATGGAATGTAGTGGCTTGTTGGTTGGGTCCATCAATCTGTTCTGTTCCTAATCTTTACACTCTGATATGGGAAATATTATTCCACATTCTTCTTTAAGAGTAAAACAACTTCCCTACCCAGGCCACTTTCAAAAGCTGGAGATTCTGGGGGTGGAGACTCAGATAAAGCATGCAGGGAAGGTTAACCCCCAAAGCCCTCATATGCATTTGGAAAGAGCTAATTGGAGTTTCTTTGCCTCACCACTTCTTCCCACCAAGAGGGAAGAGGGGGTGATGCTGTGGACTCCAGCCTCAGGTATATGGCAGTGCCAGCTGCCCCCTACCCACCCTGTCCCCACTTTCTCCACTCTGCCGATTGATGCCTGCTCCTCAAAGCTTTCTGATCACAAAAGGATAGCTCCCACCCACTGTGGCTTCAATTCTGGGTCTCTGGGAGCATGGCAGAGCTATGGATCTCTTCTTCCTCCTCCCGAAAGTAGGCTGGCTTTCCCTGGGAGCTGGGAGCTTGCTGGGCCTTCAGTGGGCACGAGGCTACCATATGGCTGATGCTCTGGCAGAAATGGCACTTCTTGGGCTGCGGTGGCAGTTTGCATTCCTTGGCATGATGGTCTAGACCTCCACAGTTGTAGCACCTGTCTCCCTTTGATCTGCGTTTCTGCACATTCTTCCCTTTGGGCCGCCTTTCACTCCCAATACAGAACACCCCACCAGGGCCGGTGACTCGGATAGATTCCAGGCCCTTGGCGGACTTCTTAAAGGTGAACTCCACAGCCTCCCCCTCCTTCAGGCTCCGGAAGCCCTCCATGTGCAGCTTACTCTGGTGCACAAAGACATCCACCGGGGGGTCGAGCGCGACCCCTGCGCGGGCGGTCATGGACAGGAAGCCGAACCCCATGCGCACGTTGAACCACTTACAGATGCCGGCACCGTGCAGCAGCTGCGGCTCCTCCGCCGCGCGGGCCGCGTCCTCCGGCGCCTCCTCCGGCGCCTCCTCCGGCGCCTTAGCGCAGCCACCTGCGAACTGCTGGTTTGACACAGAGCCCATGGTAGTCGGCTGAGCCCGCGGCCCCAGGCCCTTGCTTGGGCGGCTGCTGGCCCCAGAGAAGTCCGGAGGCAAAGGGCTCACCTTTTTCTCAAGTGCACACAGAACCTTCTCTGGGATAGATCACATCCTGGGCCATAAATCTAGCCTTGGTAAATTCAAAAAAATTGAAATCATTCTAAGCATCTTTTCTGACCACAATGCAGTAAGATTAGATCTCAATTACAGGAGAAAAACTACTAAAAATTCCAACATATGGAGGCTTAACAACACGCTGCTGAATAACCAACAAATCACAGAAGAAATCAAAACAGAAATCAAAATATGCATAGAAACTAATGAAAATGAAAACACAACAACCCAAAACCTATGAGACACTGTAAAAGCAGTGCTAAGAGAAAGGTTCATAGCAATACAGGCATACCTCAAGAAACAAGAAACAAGTCACATAAATAACCTAACTCTACACCTAAAACAACTAGAAAAGGAAGAAATGAAGAACCCCAGGGTTAGTAGAAGAAAAGAAATCTTAAAAATTAGGACAGAAATAAATGCAAAAGAAAAGAGATGATAGCAAAAATCAACAAATGCAAAAGCTGGTTCTTTGAGAAGATAAATAAAACTGAGAAACCATTAGCCAGACTCATCAAGAAACAAAGGGAGAAGAATCAAATCAACAAAATTAGAAATGAAAATGGAGAGATCACAACAGACAACACAGAAATACTAAGGATCATAAGAGACTACTATCAGTAACTATAGGCCAATAAAATGGACAGTTTGGAGAAATGGACAAATTCTTAGAAAAGTACAACTTTCCAAAACTGAACCAGGAAGAAAGAGAAAATCTTAACAGACCCATCACAAGCACAGGAATTGAAACTGTAATCAGAAATCTTCCAGCAAACAAAAGCCCAGGACCAGACGGCTTCACAGCTGAATTCTACCAAAAAGTTAGAGAAGAGCTAACACCTATCCTACTCAAACTCTTCCAGAAAATTGCAGAGGAAGGGAAACTTCCAAACTCATTCTATGAGGTCACCATCACCCTAATACCAAAACCTGATAAAGATGCCACACACACAAAAAGAAAACTACAGGCCAACATCACTGATGAACCTAGATGCAAAAATCCTTAACAAAATTCTACCAAACAGAATCCAACAACACATTAAAAAGATCATACATCATGACCAAGTGGGCTTTATTCCAGGGATGCAAGGATTCTTCAATATCCACAAATCAATCTACGTAATACACCACATTAACAAATTGAAAAATAAAAGCCATATGATTATCTCAATAGATGCAGAGAAAGCCTTTGACAACATTCAACATCCATTTATGATAAAAACCCTCCAAAAGGCAGGAATAGTAGGATCATACTTCAACATAAAAAAGCTATATATGACAAACCCACAGCAAACAATATCCTCAATGATGAAAAACTGAAAGCATTTCCCCTAAAGCCAGGAACAAGGCAAGGGTGCCCACTCTCACCACTACTATTCAACATAGTTTTGGAAGTTTCAGCCACAGCAATCAGAGCAGAAAAAGAAATAAAAGGAATTCAAATTGGAAAAGCAGAAGTAAAACTCTCAGTGTTTGCAGATGACATGATCCTCTACATAGAAAACCCTAAAGACTCCACCGGAAAACTACTAGAGCTAATCAATGAATATACTAAAGTTGCAGGATATAAAATCAATACACAGAAATCCCTTGCATTCCTATACACTAATAATGAGAAAATAGAAATAGAAATTAAGGAAACAATTCCATTCACCATTGCAATGGAAAGAATAAAATACTTAGGTATATATCTACCTAAGGAAACAAAAGACCTATATATAGAAAACTATGAAACACTAGTGAAAGAAATCAGAGAGGATGCAAATAGATGGAGAAATATACCATGTTCATGGATTGGAAGAATCAATATAGTGAAAATGAGTATACTCCCCAAAGCAATCTATAGATTCAATGCAATCCATATCTAGCTACCAATGGTATTTTTCAGAACTAGAACAAATAATTTCACAATTTGTATAGAAATAGGAAAAAAACCTCAAATAGCCAAAGCAATCTTGAGAAAGAAGAATGGAACTGGAGGTATCAACCTGCCAGACTTCAGGCTATACTACAAAGCCACAGTCATCAAGACAGTATGGTACTGGCACAAAGACAGAGATATAGATCAATGGAACAAAATAGAAAGTCCAGAGAGAAATCCGTGCACCTATGGACACCTTATCTTTGACAAAGGAGGCAAGAATATACAATAGAGAAAAGACCATGTCTTTAACAAGTGGTGCTGGGAAAACTGGTCAACCACTTGTAAAAGAATGAAGCTAGAACACTTTCCAACACCATACACAAAAATAAACTCAAAATGGATTAAAGATCTAAATGTAAGACCAGAAACTATAAAACTCCTAGAGGAGAACTTAGGCAAAACACTCTCCAACATACATCACAGCAGGATCCTCTATGACCCACCTCCCAGAATATTGGAAATAAAAGCAAAAATAAACAAATGGGACCTAATTAAACTTAATAGCTTTTGCCCAACAAAGGAAACTATAAGCAAGGTAAAAAGACAGCCTTCAGAAAGGGAGAAAATAATAGCAAATGAAGCAACTGACAAATAATTAATCTTAAAAAATATAGAAGCAACTTCTGCAGCTCAATTCCAGAAAAATAAACGACCCAATCAAAAAATGGGCCAAAGAACTAAACAGACATATCTCCAAAGAAGACATATGGATGGCTAACAAACACATGAAAAGATGCTCAACATCACTCATTATCAGAGAAATGCAAATCAAAACCACAATGAGGTACCATTTCACGCCAGTCAGAATGGCTGTTATGCAAACGTCTGCAAGCAATAAATGCTGGAGACAGTGTGGAGAAAAGGGAACCCTCTTACACTGTTGGTGGGAATGCAAACTAGTACAGCCACTATGGAGAACAGTGTGGAGATTTCTTAAAAAACTGGAAATAGAACTGCCATATGACCCAGCAATCCCACTGCTGGGCATACACACCGAGGAAACCAGAATTGAAAGAGACACATGTACCCCAATGTTCATAGCAGCACTGTTTATAATAGCCAGGACATGGAAACAACCTAGATGTCCATCAGCAGATGAATGGATAAGAAAGCTGTGGTACCTATACACAATGGAGTACTACTCAGCCATTAAAAAGAATACATTTGAATTAGTTTTAATGAGGAGGATGAAACTGGAGCCTATTATATAGAGTGAAGTAAGCCAGAAAGAAAAACACCAATACTGTATAATAATGCATATATATGGAATCTAGAAAGATGGTAAAAATAACCTTGTATGCGTGACAGCAATAGAGACACAGATGTATAGAACAGTCTTTTGGACTCTGTGGGAGAGGGCGAGGTTGGGATGATTTGGGAGAATGGCATTGAAACATGTATATTATCATATGTGAAATGAATTTCCAGTCCAGTTTCGATGCATGATACTGGATGCTCGGGGTGGTGCACTGTGATGACCCAGAGGGATTGGATGGGGAAGGGGGTAGGAGGGGGGTTCAGGATGGGGAACACATGTACACCTGTGACAGATTCATGTCAATGTATGGCAAAACCAATACAATATTGCAAAGTAATTAACCTCCAATTAAAATAAATTTATATTAAAAAAGAAATTGCATATTTATATATAGTTATAAAAATATTTATTACTTATGAAATAAATTCACTTTTCTTATAATATCTAATGCTTTTTTCCCCTGTTTTCAAAATGTCATTCCATGCATTTCAGTTCAGCTATTTGTCCATTAGAGCAAAAAAGAGAGGCAAGTTTGACTCCAAGTCTGAAGCTGAAACTAACGGGAAATACCCCATTTTAGTCTTAAAGAACACATTCAAAGTTTAAGAAAGAAATACTAAGACTTAATGAAGTGCACATTATCATAAATCTTATTTAAACAACTGCTTTCCATACTATATTAAAATACTTTCTTATAGATATTAGAAGAATGTGAATTCTCCACAATTAGACAATACATACTATACATTTGTCTTGTTTATTTTGGAAACTTTGACAGCTTTCAGAAATTCAGACCTTCTTCAAGATTGATTTATGTAGGACATTTCTGATGATATTTCCATAGGCTTATATGGATATATATTTGTAAATTATAGAAAAGAAAGAAGAATGGTTTCTTAAATTTAGACCCTGATGACAAATAATTTTTTAAAATATTGTGGCATTACTTTTCCATTTCAATTTAATGTTATTTTAAACATTAATCATAAGCAGCATTTTAAGAATGCTTTTTATTTTTTATTAAATAAAATTTTAATTTTATTTTTTAAAATAAATATTTTTATTAAATATTAAGGATATTTTCTAGAACTAAAACTTCCTTGAGCATCTGATCAATGCTTAGCTCATATGCCCAGAAAAATGTCCACCTATTCTCACGTGAACACATTTTTAAGCAATTAAATGAAATGTTCATAGACTCTATGAAACCTGTGTTAAGAACCCTTAATATCAATGTGATTTGTCTTTGGAGGAGACTTACATAGAAATTTATAAAATATATGGAATTTTTTTCCCCAACATGGGAGATTACTAAGCTGCTGCTGCTGCTAAGTCAATTCAGTGATGTCTGAGTCTGTATGACCCCATAGATGGCAGCCCACCAGGCTCCGCTGTTCCTGGGATTCTCCAGGCAAGAACACTGGAGTGGGTTGCCATTTCCTTCTCTAATACATGAAAGTGAAGTCGCTCAGTCATGTCTGAATCTTCGCGACCCCATGGAGTGCAGCCTACCAGGCTCCTCCATCCATGGGATTTTCCAGGCAAGAGTACTGGAGTGGGGTGCCATTGCCTTCTCTGATTACTAAGCTGTTGACCATTAATACATGGTGTTTTATAACTGCTACTGTAGGAGTCTTCAGTATTTTGAGCTACCAAAAAGTTTAACCAATTAAACAAGATAGACATTTATTCATATGCAACTTATGTCTGCCTTCTCTCTTAAGATTCTGTCTCTCTGTCCAACCAATAAAGAAAAAGCCTAACATACTCCATAGCAGTATCTTTCCACAGCAACAGAAAGGGAGTAGTAGATAAATATATTTCCTTTGGCTCAAAATAAGCCCACTGACCACAGAAGTTATTGTTTTCAATTGTAAAAATAATATTGGAAACATTTTTTTTTCATTTGGCTTTAGATCATCTTCTCTCAGCAAAGTACTTCTAACTTTATTTTTTTCTGAAATGATCAAGAGTCTTTGATATTGAATTTAGACTTTCTGTCTAATAGCTCTAGTTTTGTATAGCTTTTTGGATTAATTTTTTTCCACAGTGGCACCTCTTTGTAGATTTTATGTAGTTTTGTGTGCTCATTAAAGATCACCATGTTTAGGCAAAGAAATTTGTTTAGATCAATGCTTCTTAAACTTCTTAGTATCAGGATCTCTGTACACTCTTTACACTATCAAAGATGAGTGAGACTTCCTGTATTAAACAAATTTAAAAATACTGGTGAAAAATAGGACTATAATGTGTACCAACTTTTTGTGTTTACAAGTAAATGAAAGGACAACTGAGATTTCAATGATTATGAATGATAATGTTGCAGAGATAATAGGAGAAATAAAGTGAAGAAAGCTAGTACTGGCACTGCAGTACTGAGAAAAAACTGAATTAATATCTGAAAATGCACATAATTATACTCAAAAGCAACCATCTAAGAAAAAAATTTTTAAAAGAATACACAGTGATTCATTTCATTAGCTAGCACAGCAATGATATTATATGTATAGTTTCTCTAAACTACATTGTACACGTAAGCAATTACAAAATTAAATAAAGTCTTGCAGTAGTTTAGTAACTGAGTTGTGTCTGACTCTTGTGACCTCATGGACTGTAGCCCACCAGGCTCCTCTGTCCATGGGATTTCCCAGGCAAGAATACTGGTGTGTGTTGCCATTTCCTCCTTCAGGGTATCTTCCTGATCTAGGAATTGAATCTGCATCTCCTGCATTGCAGGAGGTCTCTTGCATTGCAAGTGGATACTTTACCAACTGAGCCACCAGGAAAGCCCATAAATAATGTCTTAGTGGTATTAGGAAAAATAATTCTGGTTTTGTAGCTACATGAAAGTAATTCAGCGACCCCTCAGTGTTATGGACCATGCTTTGAGAACCACTAGTTTAGATGTTGTTTCTCCCTAATGTAATTCTATAAAATTATAGGGACAGATGATTACTTTTAGGAATCTCCCATCTTTTTTGAGCAATATTCTCCTTGAAAATCTAAAGCCATAAGATCCCATTTTTTCCCTTTCTCCTTACCTGTTTTAAATCAACTTTCATGAAGTTTAGGATAGAAAATAATCATAGACTCTTAGAATTGCTGAGACTCTTACTTAATTAAAAGAAATTCTAACATGTTCCATAGTATTCCTGATTGTCACTCAGAATTTCTGCTCGAATATCTCTGTGCCTGTATGTCACCACCTGAGGATTCATATCCCTTGCTATTGTGAATATGGTGACTTTTTCATCACCTTCTTAGTTTCATAAACTAAGCTATACAGTGATGATTGTAGCAGGCAGTGGAAATAACCTTGCATCTTGGCTGCTAGCATGGAGTTCTTTTTGTTTTTAGCTTAAAACTGCTGTTTTATTTATTTATTTTTTAATTAATTAATTTATTTTTTTTAAGATTTAAAATGTTTTATTTTTTATTTTTTTTAAATTTTAAAATCTTTAATTCTTACATGCATTCCCAAACATAGTTAATATTTAAAATTGTGTATCAAGGGTAACTGCAAAAAAAAAAACTTTATAGGTTTTCTCATCAGCAGTGTTACAATAAATACACAAATGATATTTTTAGAAAATGTGTTGGAAATGTATAATATAGCTCTTTCCACCTGCCCTCATGAGTAAGTCTCTGCTTCATAACTTCATAGGAAAAGACTACATTACCTTAGTAGGATTCTATGTATCAGAGAGATGTACCATCAGACAGCTTGATTTCAGGAAGTGGTTAGCTATTTGTTTAATAATTAGTGATATTGAGCATCTTTTCAAGTGCCTTTAGGCCAACTGTATGACTTCTTTAAAGAGATGTCTCTTTAGATCTTCTATGTATTTTTTTATTGGGTTTATTTTTTTTTTAATGAGCTACATGAGCTGTTTGTATATTCTGGAGCTTAATCCCTTGTTGGTTGCTTCATTTGCAAATATTTTCTCCCACTCTATGGGTTGTCTTTCTGTTTTGCTTATGGTTTCCTTTACCATGCAGGAGATTTTAAGTTTAATTTGGTCACTTTTGCTTATATTTTTATTTTCATTTATCTCAGAGGTGGATCCAAAAAGATATTATGGCAATTTATGTCAAAAAGTGTTCTGCTTATGTTTTCCTCTAATAGTTTTATAGTGTCCAGTCTTGCATTTAGGTCTTTGATCCATTTTGAGTTTATTTTTGTATGTGTTTTCAAGAGACTGTCCTAATTTAAATTTTTTTTTTCTTTTTGCACAGAGCAGTCCACTTTTCCCACCACCATTTATTGAAGAGACTGTCTTTTCTCCATTTATACTCTTGCCTCTTTTGTCATAGATTATTTGAACATAGGTACATGAGTTTATTTCTGGGCTTTCTATCCTATTCCATCTGTCTATATTTCTGTTTTTATGTCAGTATTGTACTATTTTGATTACTGTAGCTTTGTAGTATAGTCTGAAGTCAGGGATTCCTCCAATTCTATTTTTCTTTCAAGATTTTTTCAGGTATTTGGGGTCTTTTGTATGTCCATCTAAATTTTACAATTTTTTGTCCTTGTTCTTTGAAAAATGACATTGGTGATTTGATAGTGATTGCATTGGGTAGATTGCCTTGGGAAGTACATTCATTTTAACAAAGTTGATTTTTCCAGTTCAAGTACCTGGTTTGTCCTTCCATCTGTTTGTGTCATCTCCAACTTCTTTCATCAGCTTCTTATAGTTTTCAGAGTAGAGGTCTTTTGTATACTTAGGTAGGTTTATTCCTAGGTATATTTTATTCTTTTTGATGTGATGGTAAATGGCATTGCTTCCTTAATTTTTCTTTCTGATCTTTTGTTGTTAGTGTATAGCAATGCAAAATATTTCTGTGTATTAATTTTGAATCCTGGAACATTACCAAATTCATTGATGAGCTCTGATAATTTTCTGGTAGACTCTAGGGTTTTTAATGTATAGTTTCATGTCATCTTCAAACACTGACAATTTTACTTCTTTTCCAATTCAGATTACTTTTATTTCTTTTATTCTCTGATTTCCATGGCTAGGACTTCCAAAGGCTTCCCTGGTGGCTCAGACAGTGAAACTTCAAACATGGTGTTCAATAAAAGTGGTGACAATGAACATTCTTGTTTTGTTCCTGATCTTAGAAGGAATGCTTTCAACTTTTCACCATTGAGAATGATGTTAGCTGTGGGTTTGTCATGTATAGCCTTTTTTATGTTGAAGTAGTTTCCATCTGTGCTCATTTTCTGGCGAGTTCTTATCATAAACTAGTGTTGAATTTTGTCAAAAGCTTTTTCTGCATATATTAAGATGATATTTTTGTTTTATCTTAATTTAAAATTTTTTATTGAAGTATAATTGATTTACAATGTTGTGCCTATCTCTGTTGCACAGCAAAGTGACTCGTTATACACATACAGGCATTCTTTTTTTAAATATTCTTTTCTATTATGGTTTATCATGGGATGTTGAATATAGTTCCCTATGTTATACAGTAGGACCTTGTTGCTCATCCGTCCTATATATAATAATTTACATATGCTAATCTTGAACTCCCAGTTCTTCCCCCCGGTCCTTTCCCCCTTGGAAACCACAGGTCTATTCTCTATGGCTGTGAGTCTGTTTTTGTTTTGTAGATAGGTTTGCTTGTGCCATATTTAGATTCCACACATAAGTAATATCATATGGTATTTGTCTTTCTCTTTCTGACTTACTTTGCTTAGTAGGATAATCTCTGCTGCTGCTGCTGCGGCTAAGTTGCTTCAGTCGTGTCCGACTCTGTGTGACCCCGTAGACAGCAGCCCACCAGGCTTCCCCATCCCTGGGATTCTCCAGGCAAGAACACTGGAGTGGGTTGCCATTTCCTTCTCCAATGCATGAAAGTGAAACGTGAAAGTGAAGTCGCTCCATCGCGTCTGACTCTAGCAACCCCATGGACTTCAGCCTACCAGGCTCCTCTGTCCATGGGGTTTTCCAGGCAAGAGTACTGGAGTGGGGTGCCATTGCCTTCTCCAAGGATAATCTCTAGTTGCTTCCATATTGCTGCAAATGCCTCAGTAGTATTCCACTGTATATATGTACCACATCTTCTTTGTCCATTCATCTGTCTATGGACATTTAGGTTGTTTCCATGTTTTGGCTATTGTAAATAGAACTTCTATGAACATAGGGGTGCATGTGTCTTTTTGAATTATAATTTTGTCCAGATATATGCCCAGGAGTAGGCTTGCTCAATATCTAGTTCTATTTTTAGTTTTAAGAGGAACCTCCACACTAGTTTCTATAGTGGCTGTACCAACTTACATTCCTAGCAACAGTGTTGCAGGATTCCCTTTTCTCCACACCCTCTCCAGGATTTGTTATTCATAAACTTTTTAACGATGGCCATTCTGACTGGTGTGAAGTGGTACCTCATGTAGTTTTGATTTGCATTTCTCTAATAATTAGTGATGTTGAGCATCTTTTAATGTGCCTACTGGTCATCTGTATGTCTTCTTTGGAGAAATGTCTATTCCCTGGTGGCTCAGAGGTTAAAGCATTTGCCTGCAAGGTGGGAGACCCAGGTTCAATCCCTGGGTTGGGAAGATCCCCTGGAGAAGGAAATGGCAACCCACTCCAGTATTCTTGCCTGGAAAATCCCATGGATGGAGGAGCCTGGTAGGTTACAGTCCACGGGGTCGCAAAGAGTCGGACACAACTGAGCGACTTCACTCACTCAAAGACAACCTACAGAAAGGGAGACATATTTGCAAATGATGCGGCAGACAAGGGCTTAATATCCATGGTGACATTTCCTAGGTGCTGCTTCAGAGTCTCTGTTTACCTGTCTCTCCCTTGAACCTTTGCTCTGCTCTGGCTGCTGCTGAGGAGACTACTCCCTATGAACTCTGGGCAGTTCAATTATCTGACCTGTCAGATGCAAACCAGAACTCCCTATGGGCAAACACTGACCAGTGGAAGATAGTGGAAGCAGACACATAAAATCCCTCTCCATTTCCTCTCCTTTGTCCATTTTGGGGCATAGTGTTTCTTTATAGCCTGACTGTTGATATTGTAAGTGACAAAAGAAAGGTTTATATCTCTTCAAGAAGCCAGGACCTCTGGGTAATTCACACCTTTTCACTTCTTGTTCTTCTCTGCCTTGTATTCCTTTTCTGCTACTCTGGCATTGCCCAACAAAACATCAGTGCTCAAGCTCTAACTCAAGCTCTATTTCCAGGTAACCTGGGCAAAGGGGATATTTCAAAGTAGATTTTAGAACTGAGTATGAGTATGATTTGTGTTTTTCCTATTTTCTCAACGTCTCTTTTGTGTTCAGTAACAGAGATGAGAAGGAAGATAAGAGAGAATCAGTGTTTAGCCAATACAGACTTTGGGTTAGTTACTCCACTCGTTTTATATATATACATATGTATACATATATATAAATATATATGTGTGTATGTCTATATATATGTATATGTGTATATATATGTGTATGTATAAGAAAACTTAGTTTTCAGAAAACTAAGATCATGGCATCTGATCCCACCACTTCATGGCAAATAGATGGGGAAACAGTGGAAACAGTGAGAGACTTTATTTTTGGGGGCTCTGAAATCACTGCAGACGGTGACTGCAGCCATGAAATTAAGATGCTTGCTCCTTGGAAGAAAAGCTATGACCAACCTAGACAGCATATTAAAAAGCAGAGACATAGGGTTTTTCTAGTAGTCATGTGTGGATGTGAGAGTTGGACTATAAAGAAAGCTGAGCCCCGAAGAATTGATGCTTTTGAACTGTAGTGTTAGAGAAGACTCTTGAGAGTCCCTTGGACTGCAAGGAGATCCATCCAGTCCATACTAAAGGAAGTCAATACTGAATATTCATTGGAAGGACTGATGCTGAAGCTGAAACTCCAATACTTTGGCCACCTGATGCAAATAACTGACTCATTAGAAAAGACCCTGATGCTGGGAAAGATTGAGGGCGGGAAGAGAAGGGGATGACAGAGGATGAGATGGTTGGATGGCATCACTGACTCAATGGACATGAGTTTGAGTAAACTCCGGGAGTTGGTGATGGACAGCAAGGCCTGGCGTGCTGCAGCCCAGGGGGTCACAAAGAGTTGGACATGACTGAGCAACTGAACTGAACATATATATATATATATATACACACACACACACACATGATAATCTTAAAGTTTAGATAATTTTCTCTCTATTTAACAAAGGAGGAAAATAATATCCCCAAATTTTCATTCCAGTTCCAGTTCAGTCACTCAGTCATATATGTTTAAGTTATACAGCTATTAAGTGAAAGCATTAGAATTGAAAGCCAGATTTATTTGCCTCCAAAAACACATTTTTATCTTTAACCAGTCAATCCACTTAAATTGGTAATAGGATATGGTGTGCAAGAACTGATTTTAAGTGGCTTATAAGCATAAATCGATCAAGATTTGAGGAGAATTTACAAGTGGTTATCCTCTGGATGCCACTCTGCTTGAACTTAATGCTATTCTCTGTCTTTATAAAATAGTTTTTGCTAAGTGTTGTGGAGTTGAACTAATCTGACCTCAAGCTGCTGTAACTGATACACAAAATCCATATATTTATGATTCAGTGTGTAGCTTTGCCAACCTAGTCTTGGTATTTGCCATAAAGATATTTTTTTTTCCAAATGACAATAACAGTACCTATAGACTTGTCATTTTTAGTGTTGTTTTGATGTTATTTCCAAGACAAAAACATAGAGAAAATTCTAATATTCTTCCTTGATGGGGAGTCATTTATGTGTTACCTTAGTATTGATTAACCCTGGATAAAAAATATCTCATTAGATATATGAGAGATTATATGCACTTGGTGAAATAAGCATTAGGCATCGCAGGAATTCCCTAGATCAGTGTGTATATATATATATATATATATATCTTCCTTTGACTTTCTCTTAATGTTTGCTCATTTGGGGTCTCCTGGCTTTTTACTGCAACATTTTTAAGAGTGAGTTGTATAGAAACAATTAAACAACTTTTGCTTTACTCATTATTTACCCTTTTCCTTTCCGACGTCAATAAGAATCCGAGTTAACTTAAAACACTGCATAATGCCCTATAATTTTTTCTGGAATAAATTGTCTTACTTATGAACTTACCTTCAAAAAAAGAAAAGTGCCTAGGAGAATTTCTTCCCAATAGTCTTCATGGAAGGTGCAAAGTCATAAATTGATAATAAGCATGCTCTAGAGAAATCCATAATCATGCAAGGGATTTCATGTTATATTATCTGTCTTTCCTTGGCCAACTCTTGCAAAATTTGTCTTTGTGAGAAAGATTAACAGATGTATTTGAATGAATCCTCTTTTTGGAATAGAGTGGGGTTAGTATCAGTCCTTTCATTTAGATGTTTTGTGTGACATTTTCTTTCTCTCTTTGGGAAGTGAAATAACTTATTTTGAGCTCACTCTTACAATGATTCATCATCCTGTTATAAGATTATGGAAGTTAGAAGTTGTGATTTATTGAGAAAGCTTGGAAAAGAGCACCAACAGTTGTGAATATAATATCAGTAGTTCACATTCTTCATAAAAAAGGATATTTTAGGGATAATATGATTTAAGATGTTTTAACAACTCAGAAACATTGCTGAGTTTCAGCAGTTAATGGACCTTTATGATATCTCACATTCCTGATTAGATTTTAGCCTAATCCTCCAATGCCAATGTTTGAAATGAAAAGTCAAAAGACAACTTATATGCATACCCTGAGACCTACGCTCTCACTCTAATTTTCAAGGGTTTAGGAGAAAAAGGTAAGGAGATTACACGTGGAAAATATAAAACAAGCCTGTGTGTGTTTCTGCCTTCTAATGCATGCAGCTATGCTTGTCTCCTTAACTACACCCCTGTGATACAGGTGTTAAATCACATTCTATACTAGATGTTCCTGGACTTTATCCTTAAATGTTTGCTTGTTTCCTGCCCAAACACTCTGCTTGTAACCCCTCACTTGACTCTGCAATCACCTATAAAATATAAGCCATGTAATTATTTTGAAAGCTGTTTCTCCGTTTGTCATATAAGAAAATATGTTAAACCACATGTGGTGAGATTTGGTTATTTGAAGTTTTATCAAATGGACTTGCTGTTCTCTATACTTATCTTTTCTCCCACCTCTCAGCATTTCATACAGTCAGAGGTGTTCCTCTAAGGTGAGAAACTTGGATCAGAAAGTTAAAAAAAAGACCTTCTAATTGCCCCAATTTTAATCTTTGAATTGAAAAACGTAGGAAATATAAAATCCATGATGCTATCGAAGAAAGTCTCCTTTTCTACCTACACTGAAAAGCATTCCTAGGACAAGGGGGAGAGATGAGAGAATGAGGGAGAATAAATCATTTTCTGCTGACAGATCCCATAGAAAGAGTTCTTCTGTATTCCAAGAGGAGGAGGAAAATGGTATCACAAATCCTCAGATAAGTCCAGGTACCTGAGAGCAGGAGACCCCTATGTGACTACCTTCCCCAAAGCACTCCAAGTAGAGCCTGGGAGAGTGGAGATACTCTGGACAGACTTCTCTGAATTAGCCTCACAGTTTCCTAAGGCTCAGAGTTTATGAGAGCAGTAGAAGCTATCATGTGACAAAGAAGTCTAGCAGTGATCTGAATAAATCAGTTATTTATGCGGAAAAAGGTGGGAATGTGTATTCCTTAACAGATGAGCTGTCAGTATGAGTATTTGAGATCACCAGGGATACACTGTACAACCTTTCCAATTTACACTGATACTCTGGCCTTAAATTTAGGTGTAACTCCAAAGACAGGGTAGGGAAAACCGAGATTAAATCTTCAGAATTTCATGGACTATACCTCAAAAGAAAAAAAAATTCAATTATAGGGAAAAATGTAAATTTCTTCATGTATTTCACACTAGCATATGTAAGAGTAAAGTTTGTATCTATTTCCCCATTCTCTCCTGCCCACCCCCCCAAATTCTACCTCTTAAAACAGTGAGCATCCTGGCCTCCTGATATCCTCACCTCACTTCAAGTCCTCTTGGCTGAGCCTTTTCTGAGTCTCAGGTTCCCTGTATACTCCTCTATATGAGGAGAGGTGCAGACAGACCCCTTGGCCTGATACAGCAGGGTGCTCAACCATTGCATGAAGTTTATGGTCAGTTAAAAATAAACTGCCACTTGATAAATGAAAAAAGAAGTCCAGAAGAAGGGAATAGTCACTAGCTGTCAACTAGTTTATTGTCAGTGTCATGTTAGTGTTAAATACCACTAGCTGCTTAACAAACAGTTCTTTAAAAGAAACCCCAGCGTTAATGTTAGCTTATGCCATCCATGGGGTGATTTCAAACTAGCAACTTAGGATGTAGATGGTAGATGCAGATATAGATGGATGAATGATGGGCAGGTGAGTAAATACATGAGGGGATGTATAGATAGGTACATGTACAGATGTACAGGTATAGATGTACATGATGGATGTATACATGGGTATCTGAGATAGGTACCATGAATAGATCTATGAATAGATAGGTGGAAAAGAGTATGGGAAATGTATGGAAGGGAAAATGGCAGATAGTTGGATAACTGGATGACTGAAGTAAAAAAATCTCTGGACACTAGTCTTAAAAAAACTAGTGACCTGGCTGGTTTTAAGCTACCACTGTCACTGGATGTAAAAATGGGAGGGAAATGATCAAAATCATCTCTCATATGTTTGTTCCTGCCAGTTACAGTTAGTCAGTGGCAATTGTCAATATGTATATGAAAACATATCTTCCTTTCTCAGTGATTTTCAGGTCCAAATGTGGAATTTCTGTTGGTTTCACTGATGGGTGTAGACTATTTCTGAAGCAAAGAAAGAGTCTAACATAAAAAATTGTTTTTAACAGGAACAATGCATATCCTTGCAAGTAGTTGTATGTATTATGTATAGTCTGCCTCATCTGGGGGATGAATTTGTGTTTTATTTTCCTTCACCCTTGTTGCTTAGAAATTATATTCAGTAATAGCATTATATTGGCAGGTTTCAGGATGAACAGGTGAAGCAGAATCTTTTAGACACAGATTTATTATTCAGGATCAACATAACCAGAACAGACACAGAAATCAGAAAATTCAGGAAAAGCACAGAAAATGGGAATGGCTCAAGATAAAGATGTTTTTGTATATCTAGTGCTTAAGGAGAAAATGATATAGATTCTGTTCTAAGATATTAAAGGTCCAGGCTTATCTAGAGTTTACATTTATTAGGTTGTCTAATTATAACCTAGAGACAATGTAATACACTTTTTAGGCTTTAATATGTTTATGGTTTACTTTTTACCACTTTTCTAAGTGTATTATATGTATTTCTTAACCAATTATCAGAACAATATGAGACAAGTACTATTATCACCACCTGAATGTTATAGATGAAAAACTAAGGCTTAGGTTAAGTAACTTGCCCAAGGATCATATCTTTCTATTTTCTGTTGAATGATATCATCACTGATAGAAACAACAGTGTTTATCCAGTTTTCTTTAGAGGATAATTTCATAGAATGATTTTCTGCTCATCACTTTACTCTGTCTTTCCCTGGTACATAGTGAATTGATTGACAAATACTTGTTGTGTAAGTGAATTAATCCTTTGCTTCATTTTCTGGCTTTGCCCATTTTGGTTACTGAAACAACTATTATAGTTTTTCATCCTTCTATTACTTTATCTGTTGGTTCATTGAACAGTAGTAGTTTTATCAATATTTACAAAAAGTCATGATGAAGTTGTATTCTCAGTACTTGCATAGTGGATAAGAAAGCTGTGATACATATACACAATGGAGTATTACTCAGCCGTAAAAAAGAATTCATTTGAATCAGTTCTGATGAGATGGATGAAACTGGAGCCGATTATAGAGTGAAGTAAGCCAGAAAGGAAAACACCAATACAGTATACTAACACATATATATGGAATTTAGGAAGATGGCAATGACGACCCTGTATGCAAGACAGGAAAAAAGACACAGATGTGTATAACGGACTTTTGGACTCAGAGGGAGAGGGAGAGGGTGGGATGATTTGGGAGAATGGCATTCTAACATGTATACTATCATGTAAGAATTGAATCGCCAGTCTATGTCTGACGCAGGGTGCAGCATGCTTGGGGCTGGTGCATGGGGATGACCCAGAGAGATGTTATGGGGAGGGAGGTGGGAGGGGGGTTCATGTTTGGGAACGCATGTAAGAATTAAAGATTTTAAAATTTAAAAAATAAAAAACTAAAAAATCAAAAACAAAAACAGAAACATGAAAAACTAATTTATTTTAAAAAATTTTCCCATCATAATGCAGTTCAGTTCAGTTCAGTCGCTCAGTCGTGTCCGACTCTTTGTGACCCCATGAATTGCAGCACGCCAGGCCTCCCTGTCCATCACCAACTCCCGAAGTTCACTCAGACTCACGTCCATCAAGTCAGTGATGCCATCTAGCCATCTCATCCTCGGTAGTCCCCTTCTCCTCCTGCCCCCAATCCCTCCCAGCATCAGAGTCTTTTCCAATGAGTCAACTCTTCGCATGAGGTGGCCAAAGTACTGGAGTTTCAGCTTTAGCATCATTCCTTCCAAAGAAATCCCAGGGCTGATCTCCTTCAGAATGGACTGGTTGGATCTCCTTGCAGTCCAAGGGACTCGCAAGAGTCTTCTCCAACAACACAGTTCAAAAGCATCAATTCTTCAGCACTCAGCTTTCTTCATAGTCCAACTTTCACATCCATACATGATCACTGGAAAAAGCATAGCCTTGACTAGACAGACCTTTGTTGGCAAAGTAATGTCTCTGCTTTTGAATATGCTGTCTAGGTTGGTCATAACTTTTCTTCCAAGGAGTAAGCGTCTTTTAATTTCATGGCTGCAATCACCATCTGCAGTCATTTTGGAGCCCCCAAAAATAAAGTCTGACACTGTTTCCACTGTTTCCCCATCTATTTCCCATGAAGTGATGGGACTGAATGCCATGATCTTCGTTTTATTGGATTCTATAAATTACCTATTGAAATATGGTTTTTAATTCATACAATTTTGAAGGTGGGATAATTTGATGAGAGCATTAGGCAGCTTGAAAGAAGATGATGAAATTGAATAAAGTGAGAAAAGGCAAATGGAATCTATGCTTAGTGGTCCCCAAATATAGTATTAATATACATTTTAACATTCTCAATTTCTATGACTTCCGTAAAGTCACAGCATTAAAAAATTTTTCTGTTTCTTATGAGTTTTTTTAATGCAGTTAGAGGGGACACTAAATATTATAGGAGAAACAATTTATGGCCTACCATCTAAAAATAGGAATATGTAGGTTAGGCAGAGAGAAGTGATCCCCATACCCAGTTCACAGCAAATCATTCGTGTCGACCATATGTATCACAATCAGCACATGTAGTCTACCACAAAGAGCCTGATGGACACAGATTTTGGAATATGGACCTGGTGAGCCAGAATTGGAATAGTACTATAACATCCAGATTGCCTGTGTTACCATGTCTCCCTTTTCTCATACACCGATGCAACCCCAGTCAACAGGATTTACTCATTTATTTCCTTTCTAACTCTTCTCCTGAAATAAAATCGATCATAAATTTAAAGCTGAGTTCAAACAGTGTCTTAAAAACATAAAATGGGGTCAAAGGTGACTAATCTCAAAACAGTTTCTAGTTACTGGTTTTCACATTACTTCACAGTGCTCTGTCTCTCAACAGCACTATCGTTCCCCTGCTTTCCCACCCTTTCCGCCTTTCCTGTGCAACTGAAGATCAGAAAGGGATACTTTATGTAATGATATATTATTTTAGTCTTTGCCTGGAATTTTCGGTGATTTTTGCCAGTGAGTTCATTCCTATTAACAAACTATCATTCTTCTATTTCATGCAACCAGAATAGAGGTTGTGGATCCAGCATATGATTAACTACTGGTTGCTATTTGCAGAAATTTTGTTATTTGTGCTGACATGTCATTTATGTGAAAGTCATTTCTATCCTAATGACAAGATTGTTGGGGAAATAAATTATAAAAGACTGACTCAAATAGTAAAATAAATGGCTCTCTAACTGGGATGACCCAGAGAGATGGTATGGGAAGGGAGGTAGGAGAGGGGTACAGGATTGGAAACTCATGTACACCTGTGGCGGATTCATGTTGATGTATGGCAAAACCAATACAATATTGTAAAGTAAAATAAAGTAATAAAATAAAATAAAATAACTTTTTAATCATCTTTAAAAAAAAAGCTATCAGATGTTTAAGGGTTCAAATTAAAATGTCATGGAGTGACTGATGCCAAGGTAACTGCATCACACAGCTTTAGTTTCATCACCCTGTCTATCATGGAATCATGTCAACATAACATCATTCATGTCAGTTATGCACTTAACAAAATATGAGGGAAAACTCTTTCATAAGCCTGGCAGTAAACTATAGACTACTGAGTCTATAATTATAATGGTAGATACTTATTTTTCAAGTTGGTTTGAAAAGTTGACTATCTCTTCAAATTTGAACGTTTATAGAGGAGAACCATTTACCTCAGGTACTGAAGCCACTTTTAAGGGGCTTATCCTCAGTAAGAAATAATAATTCATGAACCTGTTAACACAAGGAAGTTAGAAAGACCCAAAATAGGAATGCCCATTCTTCTATTTCCTCTGCTAATCAGATAACAATACCTTCTGTATGTGTTTGCATGGTACTTTTTTGCTTAAAAACCACTTTCTGTGCACATTTCCTGATTAAATATGCACAATGGATTATCATATGATATCATTCCTATTTCTTAGGTGGAAAATTATAAAAACTGATTTTTTTTCCAGATCACAGAAAACCAGAAGACTCAGAACACAACTTTATATTCTCTGACTCAAAGTTTAAATCTGTTCCTACCATCTTCGGCTTTATAAATGACTGTACGGTCACATATACTAGGAGCTTAGTGGAGGGATATCAATCATTTGGGCGGATAACTATCTGATCTAATTATATACCAAAGTTGATCTCAATCACGAAACAGCAAACAGAAATACTTAAGAAAACAAAAGAATACCTAGTTTTGTCGATACAATCACTGCTAATATTTGTATATATATTACATTGGCTATTTATTTTCTGATAATGTGGTAATACATGAGGTACTGAGAGGTATTAGAGGATTAGGGAAATCTACCAGGGGAAGGTTGTGGCTCATTGTTCTCTCTTGGACCAAAGAGAATTTTGAAGTCTTAAGAGTTTATTTGAGTGAAGATGAAACTAACAGGCCAAATGAGTAATTTAACACAAGATAGAAAATTGGCCCAATTATATAAGCAAAAATTTTTTCTTTTATTTATTTTTCAATATCCCATTCTCTATTCAAAAGAGTTAATGTAAATATTTTATTTCCATTATGTTACATTTGCCAAATTGAATATGGAGAGTCACATTTCGTATAACTTGCTATTTGGGGCTGTCAGTATTATGTGTCCAGGAAATGTTCCATAAAAGAATAAAATTCATGCTCTGCTTTTAAAACCCATGTATATATTAAAGAAAACAGACCTCTATATTTTCTTTATTATATATATATAATATTATATTATATATGTACATGCATATATTCTTTATATTTTTATACTTTACTATATGTATACATAAAAATATAAAAATATTCTTTTGTGAGAAGTATTTAGTGTACTAGAAGTTTTAAAAGCTTTATGATGTTTATGTTAGTGCTGTGGTTTTATCTTCCCAGACTTAGGATTATATTTAATTCAGAACACTGAAACATTAGGTATAGTTTGATATCATATTTGCCTTACATTCTCATTCCATTTATTTTTGCTGCTGGTAAATAGTGGTGCTTCCTTTTTCATGTGAGTTCTGTTTTGAAAGACAATCAAAATGAAGACAGCTGAAAAAATGGTTTAAAGTGTCTGTATATACATTAAGTCCAGTTGGCATGCAATAAATTGAACATATTTAAAGTGTGCAACGTGATAAATTTCCACAACCTAGTCATTGTCTGTACTCCAGTCACTGTCTGTAACTTCATGAGAATGCTGACTGAGCCCAGTCTATTCCCAGATTCATAAGGAAAAAAAAATATTGTTACTGTATTAAGTTGCTGATTTGGAGTGATCTGTACATAGAATCTCAGGCAAAGAGTTAACTCATTGGAAAAGACTTTGATGCTGGGAGGGATTGAAGGCAGGAGGAGAAGGGGACGACAGAGGATGAGATGGCTGGATGGCATCATGGACTGGATGGACGTGAGTGTGAGTGAACTTCGAGAGTTGGTGATGGACAGGGAGGCCTGGCGTGCTGCGATTCATGGGGTCGCAAAGAGTCAGACACGACTGAGTGACTGAACTGAACTGGACTGTACATAGAATACAGAGGAGACTGGAAGAGTTAAAATTGTATAGATGTCAATTTTCCCCAAACAGATTAATAGATTCAATACTATCTCAATAAAATTCCAGCGAGGTGTTTTGAGAGAAATCAAAAAGATGACTCTAAAACATATGTGGAAATGTAAAGAGTCAACAATAGCCAAGGTCATCTTGAAAATGAAAGCATGAAAGTTGAACATTTGGGACTTTCCTGGTGGTCCAGTGGTTAAGAATTCACCTGCCAATTCAGGGGACACGGGTTTGATCCCTGGTCCAGGAAGATTCCACATGCTGAGGGGCAACTAAGCCCCTGTGGCAAACTACCGAGCCTGCGCTCCAGAGTCAGCGAGACACAGCTGCGAGCCCATGGGCCCTAGAGCTTGGGCTTCAGGAGGGGAGCCGCCACAGTGAGAAGCCCGTGCACTGCGGAGGAGCCCGCGCACGCCCCAACCAGAGAAAGCCTGCGCGCAGCGACTAAGACCTGTCGCAGTCAAAAAGAAATTTAAAAAGTTGAAATTTGAATTACTAGATCAAGTTTTAAAATCAAGACATTTAAAAACTGAGGCAGTTCAGGCAGTGTGGTGTTGGAATGAAGCCGAGTGCATACCAGCGTGATTCACGACGAAAGAGCTCTTGCAATGTGTTAGAGATAAGATTAAAAAAAAATAAATGATACTGAATGAACTGCATATTCATAAAATAAGGTCACCTGTCTCTCAGCATACAAAAAAAATATGAAAGATAAAACAATAGAGCTTCTAGTAGCTAAAATAGGAGAATATTAAAACTTCAAGAGTAGGCAAAGACTTCTTTTTAAAATTTTATTATTATTATTATTTTTACTTTACAATATTGTATTGGTTTTGCCACACATCAGCATGAATCCGCCACGGGTGTACACATGTTCCCAATCCCGAACCCCCCTCCCACCTCCCCCCTCAACACCATCCCTCCGCGTCCTCCCAGTGCACCAGCCCCAAGCATCCTGCACCCTGCATTGAACCTAGATTGGCAATTCGTTTCTTATATGATATTATACATGTTTCAATGCCATTCTCCCAAATCATCCCGCCCTCGGCCCTCTCCCACAGAGTCCAAAAGTCTGTTCTATACATCTGTGTCTCTTTTGCTGTCTTGCTTACAGGGTTATCGTTACCATCTTTCTAGATTCCATATATATGTGTTAGTATACTGTATTGGTGTTTTTCTTTCTGGCTTACTTCTGTATAATCGGCTCCAGTTTCATCCACCTCATTAGAACTGATTCAAATGTATTCTTTTAATGGCTGAGTAATACTCCATTGTGTATATGTACCACAGCTTTCTTATCCATTCGTCTGCTGATGGACATCTAGGTTGCTTCCATGTCCTGGCTATTATAAACAGTGCTGCGATGAACATTGGGGTACACGTGTCTCTTTCAATTCTGGTTTCCTCGGTGTGTATGCCCAGCAGTGAGATTGCTGGGTCATAAGGCAGTTAAGACTTTAAATGGTGTATAAGCAGTGTGTGTTTAAACAATGGCCACTTTTGTTCATCAAAAGACACCAGTAAGGGCAAAAAACCCTAGTAAGTCATGGAGTTGAGAAGATATGTGAATATATTTAACAAAAGACTTGTTTCCTTTGTATATATCAGTTCTACAAATCAATAACGAAATAATAAAGTGAATGGGCCTAAAATCTGAACAGAAATTTCACCAAAAAATCCATATATAAAATAAATATGTGAAAAAAGACAACATTATTATTTATCAGGGAAAAGGAAATTTTTAAAACCCTATGTGATACCACTACAAGCCCACCAGAATGGTAAAAATTTAAATATATGTATATTCCAAGTGTTGGCGATAATGTAGAGAATCTGGGTACTTCCTACACTGCTTTAAAAGTCATTTGTGAATAAATGTCTGGCAACATCTGGTAAAGCTGACTTACATGTATCCTATGATTCATCACTTCCACTTTGAGATGTATATCCAATAGAAATGAATATATATTTGTACCAACATTCAAGAACATTCGTGACAGCATGATTTAAACTAGTCTGGCCCTAGAAATGACTCAAATGTCCTTCAGAATTGCAATTGATAAATAAACTGTGGTATATTCATACAGTGGAATACAATATGGCATGGGAAAATAATGAATTTCTAGACATAGAACCATAAGGAGAAATATCACAAATAATGTTGAATGATAAAATTCGGATACAAAAGTTCTTATTTTAGGTGATGGCAGTGGTGACCCCTAAGAGAATGAGGGTGCCGGTAATGATATATTTTGGTCTGGGTGGTGGTTACAAATATCTTTTATAAAAATTTGTAAACTTAAAATTTGTGTACTTTAGACTACACATGTATTTTATGCTTCAACAAAAAATAGTACAATTTGCAAAATATGGTTCTGAGCCTTGCCAGAGTTCCTTTGTAAGTAACATTTTCCATTTTAAAAACAGGATAGTGAAAAAGTGTTCCATATCTATTTCTTACAGAGGAAAATCCTTTTGTATTCTCTGGTTTATGCTACTTGACACCATTTTGAGAAATCATGGTTATTTATAATTCAGTAAATCATTAATCACAGAAATAAATCTACTTTAGTTTTATGGTGGCAAAATAAATCAAACCCCATATTTAAGAAAGTCAGGAGATATCTCAAGAGGAACAGAAACTACTAAGTGGTGGTTTGACTAATTAATGTATTTTCTTAAACATGTCTTTTATAACCAAGGGAAAAATTACTCACCCTGAATTTTTCTTTAAGTCTCACTAGTATAATTGAATTGTAATATAAAGGCCCATTTTTTTTTTTTCAGTCCTTCCTAAAACACTTTCTGGAAATAAATCTGTGTGAAGATAGCAGCCAAGTATCCATAGTGTTATGACTGCATTCATTTTAAGTGTTACAAAGTTCCGTCCAGAAAGAACTGACCAAGTTATCTTAGATTTAAATTAAAAAGGAAGAAACCACTGTCTTCAATTTAGAATCCTACAGAAAATTATGAGCTATAAATTAAGAAGAAGACTTTTTCAAGCTCCTCATTCTGTGTGGCTATTATAGAATTCCAGCTCCAAAATGCTGCATTAAAAGGAATTTATCCCCTAAATTACTTAGAATAACTTTTGATATTTGTTTTAACAGAAGCTTCTCTTTACCCAGAGAAATGTGCAAAATCAAATTTCCTTTGAAAAACAAAGACTTAAAATGAAAGGAAAAGTTTTCATTGCTGTCAAAATTGAGGGGGAAATGTGTTGGAAGTTTTATGAAATGTAGCACCTCTAAAGTCATTCCATTCTTTGTCGAAATTGCAGGTACAACTTGTAATAAGAGTGAATTTGAATTTAATTTGAATCAGAGTGATTTAATTTGGAAGTGTGTCACTTTCATATTGGAGTTCCCACAATTTTAAGTAATGATAATATCTGAGGAAGGAGATTTAAATATGCTAGCTTTGGTGGAAGGATAGTCTCCTGCTTGTTCTTAATTTAAAAGGAGATTTTTATTAAATTTATCCAGCTTCTAAATCACAGGTTTTCTGTGATAATCCCCGTGTTATCTCCTATGGATTGCTTCAAAGTCACATTTTTTAGTCATATTTAACCCAGTAATCAAGGAAAAAAGTAATCTCTCATAGGAAAGTATAAATTAAAACAGCAGATAGAAAATGATATTTAAGCTCAGTACAAAGATTCCTTTATGGATAATAAGAGAGAGGCGGAAATAATTTTCCTTAATAAGATAGTTAATTGATGAAAGTACAAAATCCATTGGAGTCAACTAAAAAAATGTTTTAATTACTGTATATGAATTTCTTTAAAACGTAACATCAAATTTCAAGATGTGATCGTTTAAAAAACTGATATTATGATCTGATTGTTTCACTTTGGATGCCAATTTCAGAAATAAATTATATGGAAGATGTGTTTTTAGTATGTGCATCTTTGATTTCAAAGATAAAGGAATATACTTAAAATTATTGTTTACTCAGTAAATAGGCTTTTTTCTAAAGTTGTGTAAGCATTGTGTGTATGCATATATATGGGTACATGTATAAGGCGGGAGGAAATGGGAGGCAAGAGGAACTGGATCCTTATACTGCAATTGCTTTTTCCCCAGTTGGGACAAAACTCCTCACTAAGCTAAAGAATAGTGCTTCAAATTTCTCCTGTGTGTATGTGGTCTCCTAATTTTTCTGCTAGTTATTTTGTTTTATTTTAAGGGGTACTTCCTCTTTCTTCTTGCTTAAATGAAATAAATGTCAATCAGTTAGCAGTAGCAATATTTGACCAATAATGCTCAGTTTTCATAGGAGTGTGTTGTTAGTTTGTCCAAAGATTATCACTATTATTTGATTTATAACAGAATTCTCCAAATTCACATGAAAATATTTTGCTTTTCTTTAATGGCACTAGTTCATTAATAAAAATTTTAATTATATACTTATCTTATTTCCTCTCACATACTAGAAATATAGATACCTATCTAAGAAGATATTATCTATATTAGAAGCAAAATTAAAAACCCCTTGAAGTTAGTGTCTCTGCTTAATTGATCTTTGTACACTTCAGTATACAAAAATGAGATAAAATCAGGCAATCTTAAGGGAAAAAAGTCCTGCATACTCGCTGGAAGGACTGATGCTGAAACTGAAGCTCCAGTGTTTTGGTCATCTGATGTGAATAGCTGACTCATTGGAAAAGTCCCTGATGCTGGGAAAGATTGAAGGCACAAGAAGAGGGTGTCAAAGGGTGAGACAGGTAGATGGCATCACCGATTCAATGGACATGAACTTGGGCAAATTTGGGAGATGGTAAGGGACAGGGCGATCTGGCGTGCTGCAGCCCATAGGATTGCAGAGAGCTGGACACACTGGGTGACGGAATAGCAACAACACCGCTTCATATCCAGTCCAGAACCCAGCACATACTAATGAACACACATCTATCTAGTTAGTTAGTTACTTCAGTCACTCAGTCGTGTCCGACTCTTTGCGACCCCATGAATCGCAGCACGCCAGGCCTCCCTGTCCATCACCAACTCCCAGAGTTCACTCAGACTCACGTCCATCAAGCCAGTGATGCCATCCAGCCATCTCATCCTCTGTCGTCCCCCTCTCCTCCTGCCTCCAATCCCTCCCAGCATCAAAGTCTTTTCCAATGAGTCAACTCTTCGCATGAGGTGGCCAAAGTACTGGAGTTTCAGCTTTAGCATCATTCCTTCCAAAGAAATCCCAGGGCTGATCTCCTTCAGAATGGACTGGTTGGATCTCCTTGCAGTCCAAGGGACTCTCCAGAGTCTTCTCAAACACCACAGTTCAAAAGCATCAATTCTTCGGCGCTCAGCCTTCTTCAAGACATCCTCAATTCACAAAGAAGTGGTGTTTCAGGTGTGAATTTGTAAATTGGTCTTTAGAAATCTGTTTATTATATTTCCAGACTGGCCTATAAAAGTCTCCTTTACCCATTGTCTGAAATACTTTGATGATAAAGAAAACGGTAAAAACAATACCAGTGCAAAAACAATGATGAAAACATGGGAAAATAAAGTTGAATAAGAAATCATGCATAATCTGGAGCAGTTGTAGTTTAAGTTTAATCTGTGAAAAGTGAAAAGCTGAAGAAGACTTTTGAAAATTCTCAGCATTGTGTTTTTAGAAGTTAATGGAACCAGGACTTTACTGTATTCAATTCAACTTGAAAGTTTGAGTTTTCCTTTGTTTTATGTAGTGAATTGTTATTATTCTGTGCTCCAGCTCTGTCAATTTTTAGCTGTGTGACCTCGGACATGTTACTAAACCTCTCTATGCCTCAGTGTGCTCACTGAAAAAAATGGGAATAATAGTAACTATCTTAGTGAATTATTAATGAGGATTGAGAATAGCATTTGGCATGTATTAAGTACTTCTTAAATGTTGATATTGTTGCTGTTATTACTTGTCTTTTTCTTAATGCTCATATAATAGGTACTTCTTTAACTTATTACATTCCACCCTGTTTTCTACTCATTTATATAGTGTCTCCTTTGCCTTACATGATTTTAGTCTCCCTGGAGACAGAGAATAGCTTCTATTATAAAAAGCATAAGGCATGGTATTGCATTCACACTCACTAAATGTGATTTCAGTAACTTTTTTTTGGTTGTCATTTCAAAGTAAAACAAAGAACCGAGGAAGAAGGGCAGAATCAGTTTTCTTAGGGAATTATGGAAGTGCGGTAAGATGGTTAATGTTGTGCATCAGCTTGACTGGACTTTCCCCAAATAACTGGCAAAATATTTTTTCTGGTATGTCTATGAAGGTGTTTCCCAAAGAGATTAGCTTTTGAATCAGTAGGCTGAGTAAAGAGGACCATCCTCACTAATGTGAGCAGGGATAATCCAATCTACTGAGGGCCTGAATAGAACAAAAAGGCAAAGGAAGAATACATCTACTGTCTCTTCTTGAGCTGGGACATTGTTCTTCTCCTGACCTTGGACATCGGTACTCCTGGTTCTTGGGCTTTCAGACTCAAATCAAGACTCTACACCATCAGCCCCTGAAGCTCAGGCCTTCTGGCTGGGACTCAACTACACCACTGACTCCTCTGCCTCTCCAGATGGCAGACTGTGGTACTTTCCAGCTCCCATAAGCATGTAAGCCATTTCCTATAATTTTCTTCTTATGTATGTCTATATGTCTCATTCTAATTCTGATTCTCTGAGAACCCTGATTAAAACATGCGTACGGTGACTGCAGCCACGAAATTAAAAGATGCTTGCTCCTTGGAAGAAAAGCTATGACAAACCTAAACAGCATATTAAAAAGCAGAGACATCACTTTGCTGATAAAGGTGCATATAGTCAAAGGTATGGTTTTACCAGTAGTCATGTACAGATGTGAGAACTGGACCATAAAGAAGGCTGAATGCTGAAGAATTGATGCTTTCGAACTATGGTGCTGGAGAAAACTCTTGAGAGTCCCTTGGGCTGCAAGGAGATCCAACCAGTCCATCCTAAAGGAAATCAGTCCTGAATATTCATTGGAAAGAATGATGCTGAAGCTGAAGCTCCAATACTTTGGCCAACTGATGAAAAGAGCCGACTCATCAGAAAAAACCCTGATGCTGGGAAAGATTGAGGGCAGGAGAAGGGGGCAACAGAGGATGAGATGGTTTGCTGGCATCTTTGACTCAATGGGCATGAGTTTGGACAAACTTTGGGAGATAGTGAAGGACAGAGATAACTGGTGTGCTGTAGTCCATGGGGTTGTAAAGAGTTGGACACGACTGAGTGACTGAACAACAACCACCACCTCTGAGTGAAGGTCTGTCTGTATAAGAATTTGCTGCTGTGAAAAATAAAAGAAGACCTACGGGTTGATATCACAGAAGAGCTAACACTTAAGTACGGTCACTTGATAGCTCAGCTGGTAAAGAATCTGCCTGCAAGGCAGGAGACCTGGTTCGATTCCTAGGTTGGGAAGATCTGCTGGAGAAGGGATAGGCTACCCACTCCAGTATTCTTGGGCTTCCCTAGTGGCTCAGCTGGTAAAGAATCTGCCTGCAATGTGGGAGACTTGGGTTCGATCCCTGGGTTTGGAAAATCCCCTGGAGAAGGGAAAGGCTACTCACTCCAGTATTCTGGTGTGGAGAATTCCATGGACTGTATAGCCCATGAGGTTGCAAAGAGATGGACATGACTGAGCGACTTTCACTTTCATTGATGGAGGTGTTTTCAGGAAGAAAATAGAAGTAGGATGCATTTGATGTAATATGTATGTGAATATCTGTGTATACGTGGATGCAACTTTCTAAGATATACTAGCAAGTATAATCTAAAAACTCCAGGTATTTCCACCCTGTGTGTATAAATGAGGTCTTGTGGATGCCAGCTTTGCACCCATAGGAATGTGAGTTCCTTCTAAAAGCCCCTCTATGTCTCCCTCCAGCTTCTGAAGTCCTCATTAATGACCCAGAGTCATCTTTGTTCCTGCCACCTCTGCCTGCCCCCTGTAAGATCTTCCCCTACACTTAGGCTCCATCAGTGGCCCTTGAGCATGGCGTGGTTAGTCGCTCAGTCCTGTCTGACTCTTTGCAACTCTATGGACGGTAGCCTGACATGCTCCTCTGACCACAGGATTCTCCAGGCAAGAATACTGGAGTGGGTTGCCATGCCCTTCTCCAGGGGCTCATCCCAACCCAGGGATTGAACTTGAGTCTCTTGTGTCTCCTGCATTGGCAGGCGTGTTCCTTACCACTAGCGCCTTTTGTATTAAAGGCAGTGGGCTCAAGGAGGCAGGTACTGGCCTGTCCCTAACTCTGTGCTGCATACATCCCCTGAATCCTCAGGCCCTACCATGCCTCCTCAGTTTCACACTTGTTCATTTATACAGTTCCTTCAGCTTCTTCCCCTAAAACTCTTACAAAGGCTTGAAACCAGCCAGGCTGTTTGGAGCTAAGAGAGTGAAAGTCAACTCTTCCCTTTCATTATCCTCATTTCTGTTCCCATCAGAGTTCCTATCTCCATACTTTCTCTCTTCTTCCAGGCAAAAACAAAACCCCATGCATATTACTGACTTCCTCCTGCCCATAGCAGCTAGACCACAGCTCCTGCCTATAAGCCAAGGTGCTCTGTTGCAAATATATAATTTTTAAGTGGCAGGATAATAGTATTAATATTTAAAGCAAGTGTAAGTGTTTCTATCACATAAGATGTTCTTTACTCATTGGTTCATTTCCCCTATTCTCTTGTGATCGTTTAAAAAATACTAGCAACGGTATCTTACTCTTAAAATACCTGTGAGACATATATGGATTGGATTGAAAGAGATTGGCTATAGGCCAAATGGACTGCCTGTTTGCTCATTCGGGATCACATTACTGAATACACTCTAATTTTAACAAGGAATATGTTTCTGCTAATACTAACCCATCACTAGCATATTCTTTAAAAATAAAACAAATAGAGACAGTAATCATTTTCCTGTAAAATTGTGTTTGAAGAGATCACTTTCGCACTAGATGTTGGAGATTTAGGGTACTTTGTGACAAAGATCAGGGGGAACTCCTCCCTTTTTGCCAGCCCCCTATTTATTTTTTAAAGATTATTTATTGATTTTATTTTGTGGCTCTCCTGCGTCATCGTTGCTGCTCAGGCGTTTTTCTAGTTGCGGTGATCAGGGGCTCCTCTCTCGTTGGGGTGCGTGGGTTCTCATTGCAGGGGCTCCTCCCTTGTGGAGCACCGGCTCTAGAGCTCACAGGCTTCAGCAGGTGTGGCTCAGGGGCTCAGTAGCTGTGGTTCCCAGGCTCTAGAGCACGCTCAATAGTTGTGGTACACAAGCTTAGTTCCTCCGCAGCATGTGGGATCTTCCTGGACCAGGGATTAAACCTGTGACTCTTGCATTGGCAGGTAGATTCTTTACCACTGAGCTGCCAGGGAAGCCCAGCACCCTATTAATTTAATAGATTACATTATATTTTATTAGAGACAAATGTACCATATTCATTTTCAATGAAATTATTTTGCCATCTACTTAACATAAACTTAAAATAATAATGACATCAACACTGGTTCTCTGGCCCTTCCCAGGTGAGGGTAAGGTGTCTCTTTGAACTATTTCAAAGGTCCCAGAATAATTGAAGATCAAACTCAATACCATCCTATCTTAAGTGGAGCAGACCTCCTTCTACTATCAAGCTCTTGTTGACCATCAAGCTCTATGAACAGGACCTGGATACTCTTGTCAATTGTGAGATAAATTTTTTTTTTTTTTTAGAGCCAAGATACTTGGAGCTAATGATAAAATTTTAAACTTTTTTTTTTTTTTTACTCTCATTGGGAGAACTGAGAAGTGGGCTTCCTTTTTGGTATTTCCTTGGAGTTCTTAAAAGAAAGGAGTCATTTATGTAAGTATTTGAAGGCAGAAATAACATGTTGGTAGTTGTTTTGACTATGAGACTTTGCAGATTTTCCAGGGAATGTCTATTCCAGGTGACAAGGAATTCCAATAAAAGTATGCATGTTTTCAGTTTAAATGTAAAATGGAAGCTAATTGGTATCTCTAGTTTAAAAGACTGCTAATATACTTATATGAACTTTTATAAAAGCATTTTGGAATTTAGGTTCTGGAATGATGATGTGAAAAAGCAACATTTAGTTGAAGTTCCCCAAAGGCACCCAGTTATAAATAATTCCACACCAGAGGGCTGCTTTGAGTGTGTGCTTAGTTGCTCAGTCACGTCCAACTCTTTGCGACCCTGTGGACTGTAGCCCCCCAGGCTCCTCTGTCCATGGGATTCTTCATGCAAGAATACTGGAGTGGGTTGCCATACTCTCTTCCAGGGATCTTCCCAACCCAGGGATCGAACCCTCGTCTCTTATGTCTCCTACATTGGCAGGTGGGTTCCTTATCACTAGCACCATCTGGGAAGCCCAGGGCTGCTTTAGATCTGCCTTAACAAAGCCTGAAACCAAGTTTTGACATATTCCTGGTGAGTCATCAGTGAATCAACTGCATGGACAAAACTGAACACTCTTTAAAGGCTGAAGCAAAATCCAGATTCACTATAATGTATCATTGTACTGCCCTGTGATCAATGCTGAATCCTGGACATTGTGAATGACATTGTAGAGGTTGGAGGTTCTGATACATTCCTCAGAGTATTGATTTCTTTTTGCTTTATCAGAAAGTTAGCATAGATGGACTCAAACATCATGCTGTGACTCCCCTGCCATGGTCAACAGCTAAAATCTTTGCTTTTTAGCTGGTCTGTTTGGGTTTATCCAGTACATAGGTAACTTAGGACTTTCAAGAAGAATTTACACACAAAATTTGGGGCACCCAGTTAAAAGTTCTATCCTTTCCATATTCCTTTTCTCATTTTGTAGCTGTCTTGATCCTCCTGAATTCTGTCTTCTAATTCTTTTTACAAGTAAGACTCTGAGCTTTTACTCAAATTTTAGCCACCTCATGTAATGCTCACTGCAGTGCTTCAGGCTAAAAGCAAACTTAACAACTCATGGAATTCATTATCAACACATGAAAATCAGTTGTATTTATGTAAAATAGAAACAGACAACCAGAAAATTAAAATTTTAAATGTTATTTGCAATACCATTGTAAAACATACGATGCATAATAAATTAAAAAAATATATGGAGTATTTCTATAATGAAGACTGTGAAACATTATTGAGAGAAATGAAATGATATATAAATAAATGTAGAAATATATGCCATATTAATGGGTTGTTAAGATGTTAGTTCTCCTCAAAATCATCTCTAGATTTATTCTTATGCCAAAAAAAAATCCAAAGCTAGATTTGGTATGTACGCGTGAAAACAGATAAATTGATTCTAAAATTTATCTATAGGTGCAAAGAACGTAGAATGGTCAAAACAATCTTAGAATGAATTTGGAGGACTGGCATTATCTGATTTTAAGACTTAAAGCTATGATAATAAAGATATTAAATAAAAGTATCAAAGAAATTTAGTTGGGAAAATGCTTTTAGTGCTGTATCAGCTGGATCTTAATCCAGATTTAAAAAAAATCAGTGTAGACAAGTATTTAATAATATACAGATAAATTAACCTACAATGAATCATAGACCAAAATGTGAAGTTAAAACCATAAAGCTTTTGGTATGAAACAGGAAATGTATTTTCAATTTTAAGATAGTCAAAGGTTTCTTAATCAGAACATAAAAGAAAACCAATGATTAAATGAACTTCAGCAATATCCAGTTCAGTTCAGTTCAGTCGCTCAGTCATGTCCGACTCTCTGAGACCCCATTAATCACAGCACACCAGGCCTCCCTGTTCATCACCAACTCCCAGAGTTCACCCAAACTCAAGTCCATCGAGTCAGTGATGCCATCCAGCCATCGCATCCTCTGTCATCCCATTCTCCTCCTGCCCCCAATCCCTCCAAGCATCAGGGTCTTTTCTAATGAGTCAGTTCTTCACATCAGGTGGCCAAAGTATTGGAGTTTAAGTTTCAACGTCAGTCCTTCCAATGAATACCCAGGACTGGTCTCCTTTAGGATGGACTGGTTGGATCTCCTTGCAGTCCAAGGGACTCTCAAGAGTCTTCTCCAACACCACAGTTCAAAAGCATCAATTCTTTGGCACTCAGCTTTCTTCACAGTCCAACTCTCACATCCATACATGACTACTGGAAAAACCATAGCCTTGACTAGACGGACCTTTGTTGGAAAAGTAATATCTCTGCTTTTTAATAGGCTATCTAGGTTTGTCATAACTTTCCTTCCAAGTCTTGTAATTTTATGGCTGAAATCACCATCTGCAGTGATTTTGGAGCCCAAAAAAGTAAAGTCTTACACTGTTTCCACTGTTTCCCCATCTATTTCCCATGAAGTGATGGGACCAGATGCCAGGATCTTCGTTTTCTGAATATTGAGCTTTAAGCCAACTATTTCACTCTCCTCTTCCACTTTCATCAAGAGGCTTTTGAGTTCCTCTTCACTTTCTGCCATAAGGGTGGTGTCTTCTGCATATCTGAGATTATTGATATTTCTCCTGGCAATCTTGATTCCAGCTTGTGCTTCTTCCAGCCCTGTGTTTCTCATGATGTTCTCTGCATAGAAGTTAAATAAGCAGGGTGACAATATACAGGCTTGACGTACTCCTTTTCCTATTTGGAACCAGTCTGTTGTTCCATGTCCAGTCCTAACTGTTGCTTCCTGACCTGCATATAGGTTTCTCAAGAGGCAGGTCAGGTGCTCTGGGATTCCCATCTCTTTCAGAATTTTCCACAGTTTATTGTGAGCCACACAGTCAAAGGCTTTGACATAGTCAATAAAGCAGAAATAGATGTTTTTCTGGAACTCTCTTGCTTTTTCCATGATCCAGCGGATGGTGGCAATTTGATCTCTGGTTCCTCTGCCTTTTCTAAAACTAGCTTGAACATCTGGAAGTTCACGGTTCATGTGTTGCTGAAACCTGGCTTGGAGAATTTTGAGCATTACTTTACTAGCATATGAGATGAGTGCAATTGTGTGGTAGTTTGAGCATTCTTTGGCATTGCCTTTCTTTGGGATTGGAATGAAAACTGACCTTTTCCAGTCCTGTGGCCACTGCTGAGTTTTCCTATTTTGCAGACATATTGAGTGCAGCACTTTCACAGCATCATCTTTCAGGATTTGAAATAGCTCAACTGGACTTCCATCACCTCCATTAGCTTTGTTCGTAGTGATGCTTTCTAAGGCCCTCTTGACTTCACATTCCAGGATGTCTGGCTTTAGGTGAGTGATCACACCATCATTATTATCTGGGTCATGAAGATCTTTTTTGTACCACTTCCATATTGCCTTGATTCATGGACCTAACATTCCAGGTTCCTATGCAATATTGCTCTTTACAACATTGGACCTTGCTTCTATCACCAGCCACATCCACAATTGGGTATTTTTCTTGCTTTGGCTCCATCCCTTCATTCTTTCTGGAGTTATTTCTCCACTGATCTTCTGTAGCATATTGGGCACCTACTGACCTGGGGAGTTCCTCTTTCAGTGTCCTATCATTTTTCCTTTTCATACTGTTCATGGGATTCTCAAGGCAAGAAACCTGAAGTAGTTTGCCATTCCCTTCTCCAGTGGACCACATTCTGTCATACCTCTCCACCATGACCCGTCTGTCTTGGGTGGCAAGGCATGACTTAGTTTCATTGAATTAGACAAGGCTGTGGTCTGTGTGATCAAATTGGCTAGTTTTCTGTGATTATGGTTTCAGTGTGTCTGCCCTCTGATGCCCTCTCGCAACACCTACTGTCTTACTTGCGTTTCTCTTACCTTGGACATGGGGTATCTCTTCACAGCTACTCCAGCAAAGTGAAGAAGCTGCTCTGTACCTTGGACAAGGTCACCCCTCCTGACCTTAAATGTGGAGTAGCTCCTCTCAGCCCTCCTGTGCCCACACAGCTGCCGTTCCTTGGAATTAGTCCCTTGGAAACTGGGGTTAATTACATTAAAGTCTGTGGATTTAATCCCACACATCTGAAGAAAGGTCCTGGAGTGACACTTCATAGTGCGCTGCAGAAAGCGGTAGAACATGGTGGCAGTCTTCACTTGCCCTTACAGCAGCAAAAGAAACAATAAACAAAACAAATAAACCCACATATTGGGAGAAAATATGTGCAAATGATCAGAAAGAGAAAAATATAATATTGTTTATATGTGGAATCTAGAAAAATGATACAGAGGAACTTATTTGAAAGCAGAAATAGAGACACAGAAAACAAATGTACAAATACCAAAGGCGGGAAAGAGCAGGTGGAATGAATTAGGAGATTGGAATTGACATACATTATATATATATATATACACACACTACTATGTATAAAAGAGATAACTAATGAGAACCTACCATATAGCACATGGAACTCTACTCAATGCTCTGTGGTGACCTAAATGGGAAGGAAATCCAGGAAAGAAGGGATATTGTACACATATAGCTGATTCACTTTGCTATACAGCAGACACAAACACAGCATTGTATAGCAACTATACTCCAATAAAACTTAATAAACAAATTAAAATGAGTAGAGAAGTTATGGACTAGGAGAAGGCAATTGCAATCCACTCCAGCACTCTTGCCTGGAAAGTCCCATGGACGGAGCCTGGTGGGCTGCAGTCCATGGGGTCGCTAAGAGTCGGCATGACTGAGCGACTTCACTTTCACTTTTCACTTTCATGCATTGGAGAAGGAAATGGCAACCCACTCCAGTATTCTTGCCTGGAGAATCTCAGGGACAGAGGAGCCTGGTGGGCTGCTGTCTATGGGGTCGCACAGAGTCGGACACGACTGAAGCAACTTAGCTGTAGCATCAGCAGCAGAAAATATTTAAAAAATGCATACAGCTAAAAATTGTAATCAGAATATGTAAAGAATTTTTATTACACAGTGATAGGTAATAAAAATCATCCTATTGAAGAGTGGGCAGACTGAAATACATAGTAATTCCTTAAGGATTATATATAAAGCAAGGATGATTTAAACAAAAACAAAACTTCAACCTCATTATCCATCAATGAAATGAGAAGTAAATCCTCCAATAATACCTTTTCACAACCATAGAATGCTAAAAGTAAAAAATACAGAAAAGAGCAAATATTGGCAAGGAAAGCAACTGGTGCTTTCATATGTTGCTAATTAGAGTACAAAATGGCAAAATTACTTAGTGCTGCTAGTTAGTAGTTGTTCAGAAATATATTCAGCAATTCCTATAACCCAGCAATTACACTCTTAGGCATTTACCCAAGAAAAATGAAAAGTTACATCTACAAAAGGACAACTCTATCCTAATAGCCAAAACCTAGACACCACAAGGGGCCTCCTTGTGGCTAAGACTGTAAAGAATCTGCCTGCAGTACAGGTGACCCAGGTTTGAGCCCTGGGTTGGGAAGATCCCCTGGAAAAGGATATGGCATCCCACTCCAGGATTCCTGCCTGGAGAATTCCATGGACAGAGGAGCCTCGTGGGCAAAGAGTTGGACACAACTGAGTGACTAACACTTTCAGACAAAATAAAAATGTCTATCAATCGGAGAATAGATTCAGTTCAGCTCAGTAGCTCAGTTGTGTCTGACTCTTTGCGACACCATGGACTGCAGCACACCAGGCCTCCCTGCCCATCACCAACTCTCGGGGTTTACTCAAACTCATGTCCATTGAGTCGGTGATGCTATCCAACCATCTCATCCTCTGTTGTCCCCTTCTCCTCCTACCCTCTATCTTTCCCGCATCAGGGTCTTTTCCAATGAGTCAGTTCTTCGCATGAGGTGGCCAAAGTATTGGAGTTTCAGCTTTAACATCAGTCCTTCCATGAACATTCAGGTCTAATTTCCTTTCGGATGGACTGGTTGGATCTCCTGGCAGTCCAAGGGACTCTCAAGAGTCTTCTCCAACACCACAATTCAAAAGCATCAATTCTTCAGCACTCAGCTTTCTTCACAGGCCAACTCTCACATCCATACATGACCATAGGAAAAACCACAGCCTTGACTAGATAGACCTTTGTTGGCAAAGTAATGTCTCTGCTTTTGAATATACTATCTAGGTTGGTCATAACTTTTCTTCCAAGGAGTAAGCGTCTTTTCATTCCATGGCTGCAGTTACCATCTGCAGTGATTTTGGAGCCCCCCAAAATAAAGTCTGACACTGTTTCCACTGTTTCCCCATTTATTTGCCATGAAGTGATGGGACCGGATGCCATGATCTTTGTTTTCTGAATGTTGAGCTTTAAGCCAACTTTTTTACTCTCCTCTTTCACTTTCATCAAGAGGCTTTTTAATTCCTCTTCACTTTCTGCCATAAGGGTGGTGTCATCTGCATATCTGAGGTTATTGATATTTCTCCCGGCAATCTTGATTCCAGCTTGTGCTTCTTTCAGCCCAACGTTTCTCATGATGTACTCTGCATAGAAGTTAAATAAGTAGGGTGACAATATACAGCCTTGATGTACTCCTTTTCCTATTTGGAACCAGTCTAACTGTTGCTTCCTGATCTGCATATGAGTTTATCAAGAGGCAGGTCAGGTGGTCTGGTATTCCCATCTCTTTCAGAATTGTCCACAGTTTATTATGATCCACACAGTCAAAGGCTTTGGCATAGTCAATAAAGCAGAAATAGATGTTTTTTTGGAACTCTCTTGCTTTTTCCATGATCCAGCGGATGTTGGCAATTTGATCTCTGGTTCCTCTGCCTTTTCTAAATCCATCTTGAACATCAGGAAGTCCACAGTTCACGTATTGCTGAAGCCTGGCTTGGAGAATTTTGAGCATTACTTCACTAGCATTGAGATGAGTGTAATTGTGCAGTAGTTTGAGCATTCTTTGGCGTTGCCTTTCTTTGGGATTGGAACAAAAACTGACCTTTTCCAGTCCTGTGGCCACTGCTGAGTTTTTTAAATTTGCTGACATATTGAGTGCAGTACTTTCACAGCATCATCTTTCAGGATTTGAAATAGCTCAACTGGAATTCCATCACCTCCACTAGCCTTGTTCATAGTTATGCTTTCTAAGGCCCACTTGACTTCACATTCCAGGATGTCTGGCTCTAGATGAGTGATCACACCATTGTGATTATCTGGGTCGTGAAGATCTTTTTTGTACAGTTCTTCTGTGTATTCTTGCCACCTCTTCTTAATATCTTCTGCTTCTGTTCAGTCCGTACCATTTCTGTCCTTTATTGTGCTCATCTTTGCATGAAATGTTCCCTTGGTAGCTCTTAAGTTTCTTGAAGAGATCTCTAGTCTTTCCCATTCTGTTGTTTTCCTCTATTTCTTTGCACTGCTCACTAAGAAAGGCTTTCTTATCTCTCCTTTGTATTCTTTGGAACTCTGCATTCAAATGGGTATATCTTTCCTTTTCTCTTTTGCTTTTGGCTTTTCTTCTTTTCATAGCTATTTGTAAGAGAATAGATTAACAAAGAGTAATATATTCTTGCAGTTAAACATTACAGGGTAATAAAATGAAGGAACAAACAAAGATGAGTGAACAGACAATGTGAATAAATCTCAAAAATATTATGCTGAGGAAAGGAATCCAGGCACAGATAGAATACATATATTTATATGAAGCTCAAAAATAGGCCCAGTGTCCTTTCAGAAATTGAAACAGTGGTCACCCGTGGGATTGACAAGCAAAGGACTGAGGGAATTGTCTGGGATGAAGCAAGAAAAAATTTTTAACTTGTGTGAGGTTAATTTTATTTAGACTTTTGTAGGTTTTTAAGGGCTTCTTTTGTGGCTCACCTGGTAAAGAATCCACCTGCGCTGTGGGATACCTGGGTTTGATCCCTGTGTCGGGAAGACCCCCTGGAGAAGGGAAAGACCACCCACTCCAGTATTCTTGCCTGGAGGATTCCATTGACTGTATAGCCCTTGGGGTTGCAAAGAGTTGGACATGACTGAGTGACTTTCACTGTAGGTTAATAAGCCTATTAATCTCTCAAAACTCATGGAACTGTACTTAGGATTTCACATTTCACTAGATAAATGACATCTCAATTAACAACAAAAAATAACACTGGCCAAAATATCTAAACAGTAACTAAAATTGAAAACAGTATACATACATTTAAACTGTATTTAGAAAACTGACATTTAACCTAATAAACAAAAAATTATTTCCTCATGAATGTTTATTTTCTTTCTTCAAAGAATACATACAGACAGGAAGGAAACATGTTTTTCTAAGTCCCTACTTACCACAGGTTATCTCTCAAGTTGGAAATATATGTATAATACTCATTTATATCCAAGTTTGTCAGCTATTATTAACTAAAATGAATCAGATTTACAATAAACCCAGAGCTATTACAAGATGATAATTCTTTTAATATTTTAGAAGATTCATTAAATTGTAAATAAGGCAAATACGTACTTAAATAGACATAATTATTGTAAACAATGTATATCAATAATTTAAAGAGTTTTTTTCTTAAGTAATATGTATGAAAAACTTTCCTTCATTGTAATTTTGGAGAATTTGGTTTTTTATTATTGTTCTGTAATTTTAATGAGTTTTCTCCTTATGGACTAATTGTTGACAGAGGTATTTTTGGCTGTCTGTGAGCAAATTTAGGAATAACATAAGTTATTTATTTTCTGTATATGAGTGGTTGAAAGAGTACATATTTCCTTTAGATAACTGGCAGATAGAACTGTAACTGCTGCCAATGTTAACCGAAAATTGATATATATATATATTTTTTTTGATAAGGAGAACATCACATACATTTTATGTAGTCAGTTATTCTTTGCATAGCTTTTGCCACCTCCACAGATGTAATTGAGTTGATGACAGTTTACCCAGGATAAGTTCCTGGGATGCAGGTGAACACTAATAAAAATTAGATCATTTTTCTGAGATAAGCTATGGTTTATTTAGAACCCAACCTACATGCTATTAATGAAATTTAAAATCAGCTTATAAAAAGGAATTTATGGGAGGACTAAACAGTTTTCATGATTGGTGAATGATGATGCTAAGTTATTTATTCTTTCAAGTTTCATTCAGTAAATATGCAAATATGGATAAGACATGATATATTCTCTTAAGATGTTTGTCGTCTAGTGGGGAGACAATTTTTGAGAGCGGGCATTTTATTGATTGCCCTTGTGTGCTGAGAATATATAGACATAACAGTAGCAAATAATATATTTTCTGTTTTCAATAGGCTCACATTTTGGATGGAGAGACATTAACCTAATATAGAGTACGTAGTGATGTGATGGAAATAAGCACAAGGGTGCATATAGGCAAGGAACACAACCTAGGTTTGGGGCATGGGTTTTATGGGGTTTCTGGGGAGGTGGAATATCTTTAATGAGTTTTCAAAAAATGCAAAAGCTTAGAAGTTCCAGAGACACAACAGAGGGTAGCAACATTTGAGGCAGAGCAAAAAGTCACTGTATGATCATGAAGACATGAAAGAAGGCTGCTGCATAGTCAGGAAGTGGTAAAGAGTTCATTGTGGCTGAAATATAGGGTACTTGGAAAGGATGTGAAGGAATTGAGCCCAGCTGCTATGTTGGGATGAAAGCTGTTGCACTACAAGCTATGATTTTATCCCTCAAGAAGCATACAGCCTCAAGAATTCTTCAAGCAGAAAAGGGATATCATTAAATAATATTTTTTGAATGATAGAGTGGAAAATAAGCTCACATAGGAAAGGACAGAGTTAGGAATTCATGGTGATAGTCTGAGTAAGGGATGAAGAGGTCCTGGATGGTGGGAACAGTGGGAGTAATGGAGAGGAAGGGGTCAATTGAAAATTACTAGTAAGTGGAATCAATGTAACTTCATTAATTTGGAATGGTCGATAAGGGAGCTGGAAAAGTCCAAGATGGCTTCTATCAATTTTGGGTGTCTGGATGCAGAGTGATACCACTGAAAAAGGCATGGGGGCGTGAGAAGGGAAATAAATCTGGCAGAGGAAATTTATTTTCTTATATTTGAAGTACCAGGAATAGATATTCTGCAGGTTATTATATAATTTTTTAAATTAACAAACTGACACAGATTGCATCTAATATTTCTCTGTTTTCCTGTCCCTGCCAACCCGAAGACTTTGAATCCACTGTTATTAGAAGGCTAAAGGGGTCCAAGAGAAGATTGCAGAATCTCCTAGATAAGTGCAAAGATTATGGGAAAAACATGTAACTATATGAACATGTAAAAAAGTCACTCTTTTACAGGCCTGCTCTATGAATTCCAGTTCCTCATAGACCCTTTTATTTGAACTTTTCATCTTTTCTTCTGCTTTTCTCTCATTCCTCTCCAAGTTTCCTTAGCCTTCTTTAGTTTCTGGACCTTAAATTGGATATAATACTGTAATAAGTGCCTGACCAATGCCCAGTGGGATAATTGCCTCAGGGTTCTTGCATGTTTTGTTCTTGTTAGTGCATTCCTCTATCTTGCTGTTTTTTAAAATAATAACTGTGCACTGCTGACTCATGTTCAGTTAAAGATTCACAGTGGCACTTGTTAGGCTCTGGGGCAAACCCTTTTTTCCTCCTCTTGAATTCACACGATGTATTTATATTTCTCTCTTGACTACCTTCCTGCCAAGTATTTGCTTTTATTTCAATTTTAAGAATCATTTTGGGTTTCAGTTAGGTCTTCAAAGTAACCAGATATCTTTCTCACTTTTTTGTGTTAATTCAGTTCCAAATTGTAGTAGGTATTATTTCTCAGCCATTCGCAATCACTGATAAACAGATAGATATGCAAGATTCTTTAATTTTTTATTGTACATTAGAGTATAGTTGATTTGCAATGTTGTGTTAGTTTCAGGTGTACAGCAGATTGATTAGTTATGTGTATACATGTATCTGCTTTCAGATTCTTTTTCCATTTAGCTTATTACGGGAATATTGAGTAGAGTTCCCTATGCTATGTTGGTCCTTGTTGGTTATCTATTTTACATATATAATAGTGTATGCATGTTAGTCTCAAACTCCTAATTTATCCCTTCCTGCCACCTTTGATAGCCATAAGTTTGCAGGACAAGATTCTTAAGGCAGGGTATATCATACAGGGGGCACCTTGGGGAAGCGACTTTGCTCATTGTTCTCTTGGCATATACCAAAGAACAAGAAAAAGAAATTGGAAATAATCAAAAACTATAGAAACAGAATAATGCTTGTCACATTACAATGTTTAAAACCTTAGTTTCCTTACATTTAAACTCTCTGAATAAATAAGCAAATGTTATTTAATCTTCACTATTGTCAGACTTTATTTTGGGGGGCTCCATAATAACTGCAGATGGTGATTGCAGCCATGAAATTAAAAGACGCTTACTCCTTGGAAGGAAAGTTATGACCAACCTAGATAGCATATCAAAAAGCAGAGACATTACTTTGCCAACAAAGGTCTGTCTAGTCAAGGCTATGGTTTTTCCAGTGGTCATGTATGGATGTGAGGTTGGACTGTGAAGAAAGCTGAGTGCTGAAAAATTGATGCTTTTGAACTGTGATGTTGGAGAAGGCTCTTGCGAGTCCCTTAGACTGCAAGGATTTCCAACCAGTCCATCCTAAAGGAGACCAGTCCTGGGTATTCATTGGAAGGGCTGACGTTGAAGCTCAAATTCTAATACTTTGACCACCTGATGTGAAGAGCTGACTCACTGGAAAAGACCCTGATGCTGGGAGGGATTGGGGGCAGGAGGAGAAGGGGACGACAAAGGATGAGATGGCTGGATGGCATCACCAACTCAATGCACATAAGTCTGGGTGAACTCCGGGAGATGGTGATGAACAGGGAGGCCTGGCATGCTGTGATTCATGGGGTTGCAAAGAGTTTGGACATGACTGAGCGACTGAACTGAAATGAACTGAAGGAGAAATGGGTGCTTCCCTGTAGCTCAGCAGTAAAGAATCAGCTTTCAATACAGGAGACATGGGTTCGATTCCTGGGTAGGGAAAATCCCCTGGAGGAGGGCATGGCAGCCCATTCCAGTATTCTTGCCTAGAGAATCCTGTGGACAGAGGAGCCTGGCAGGCTACAGTCCATGGGGTTGCAAAGAGTTGGACATGACTGAAGCTACTAAGCATGCTTGCATACACAAGGAGAAATAGATGTTCTTATATGTTAACTATTTCTTATACCTTATAACTATGTTCTTATATATTAACTATTTTAAGCATTTCAAAAATGGGCTTCAAAATCATAACTCTAAATAGATATTTAATATTTCCATCAGGTAGATGCATAATCATTTACATAATTGAACATTATGCAGTTTTTGATATTTGACTGCTGATTTTCCACAATTATAAAAAATTTGTGTAGTGAGCATTTTTGAAAGGGTATTTTATAATACCAATGGATAAATTATATAGAACAAGAGGTATTTATCCTATTTAGTAACAAAATTTCTAGTTATACTTACTGTACATAATCAAAATATGCACTCATATATCTCAGATGAAAATTTTATAACTTAACACAATCTTTTCCAAGCCAGCTTCCACATGCTGATAAAAAGATCACTCACTCATTCAACAAGTATTTCTTAGGTACCTGCCATGTCCTAGGCACTGTGCACAGTGTCAAGGACACAAACTTGCATAAGAAATAGTCATCTGTTTTGAGGTTCTCACAGTCTTGTGGGATGATGCATATATGTTAACAGACATTGAAATAAAATGTGATGAATATTACAATAGAGAAATGTGCAAAGAACATCTCTGTGACCCTTTCTTCCTATTTGCCTTGTAAAAGCCCATCCAAGGCATAGCTTACACCTCTCACTGCCCTGAGTACAAACATAAATGTAGAGAATGGTACTTTGTAAATTCTAAGCTTTGGGTTCTTTTCCTGCCCTTCTCCCTACTTCTTCCTCTCTCCCTTTAACCTTCTAAATTTATTTATTAACACTATGATCAGGCATTGTGTATGATATTCAAAACATAAGAAGGAACAAGACAGGCATAGTTTCTGCCTCCATGAATTTCTGAGTAAGAAATTGAGAGAATAAAACAAGTAAATAATTATATGATGTGGGAGGCAGGAGGTCCAACCCGGAAGCACAAGGACCCTGCTCTGGCTTCCTTAAGACCAGCTCTAATTTTGTCTGCTTAGACATAAAATTTTGACATTTGTTTAAGATTTCTTTAAAAGAGTATGTATATACACATTGATCTCTGCTTAAATATAAGTTGCAGACCTAGTATATTGTAATATGTAATTTGTTTGCAAAGACAATTATATGACACTAAATTTAAATATGATAAGAGCCTGAATCTATGTTTCAGTGTTGGCAGATCCCAAGCTACTCTTCACTGAACAGATGCTGAACAGATTTGCTAATGGTATATTCTGAGTTTTGTTTTCCTCTTACTTTCACATTCACATTTCAGTCATTTAAGGAAAGCAAACCTTGGTACAGTTGTTGCTGTGTGATGTTCATATGATAGTAGTACATTGCCTGGACAAAGGTCTTAATGACTCATCCATAGATGCAGTCTTGGCAGTACTTTAAAATTTGTCTCAGTAACATCTCTTTGGTGTGGTACAGAGGGGAGTGCCAACTTCTTGGGTCAACCCTAAATCACATTTTCAGATGTTTAAGCTTGCCTTTATAGTGGGCTAGTTTCAGGTCCCAGAAACATGAGAAGACAGAATCAGTTATTTTCATTATGTAATCACACATTAAAAATATATACAATTAATTTTCTGACATTTTCTTGTTCTCTTTAACTTCACATAAAGAGGATCCAAAACACTTAAATTCAGACTTTAAAGAACACTATTAATTGGGTTTGAATCAAAGATTCTGTGAAGAAATATTCTGATATGAAGATGATTTTTTTCTGTTTCTAGGAAAAAGTATCCCCATCACTCTGTTAAATCCATAATATAGTTACTTATTTAATTAACAATAGATTAAAAATCTTTCTTATCTTCATTTTATGATTTCTAATTTCCCCATTGAAAGCTAGTAATTTCTTTGTATTAAGGATGAAATTATCCAGCTTCCTTTTCAGAAGCTGTTTATTCACTTCTGTCAGTTTATTTTGAAACATGATTAAAATAAAGTGATGGACAGTCTGCCTTGTTCCTACCTCAGCTGCTGGGAGGACTTTGCAGAGGTGGAATTATTCCTGTGGGTTGCAGGAAAGGACTGGCTGGGAAGGGCATCTTCTTGTGAGTCATTCTTCCAAACTCATAAAACTCTCATTGATAGAAAGCTTTCTTACAGCTCCAAAATACTATGCAACGGTTAATTGGTTAATCACCTCTTCAGCCTCAAGGGCTCTGAGTAATCTGAAGCTTCATTTTTCCTTTGTAGTTTGTGGTATTCATTATAGCATCATTTATTTTGAGCTCCCGATCTTCATTTTATTTGGATATATTTCTCTTGGATGTGTTTCTAATTTTTTTTCTTTTTTTCCTTTGCTAGGATGCCCAAGGGGCCTGGGACATGCTATAAATTAATCTAAAAATGAAATACATCTGTATTCTTTGTCATCTGCCAGAATGCCATTTGGAATATTCTGTTGGAATCCAAATCTCCCAAATACTCACCACAGTGGAATTCAGGTGCAAAGTAAACACAGCAGTTATAGTATTAACATCCATTTAGCTGGAGGGATGTGGGTGATGTTTATGCTCATTATTATTGCAAACAGATTGTATGCTATTTGAAACAGAGGAAGGGTGAGTGATTTAAGAACCTGTGTTTTAAGCAATCGGTTTATTTGCACACCCACAGTTTGCCTTCAGGGTTGTGAAACCATAGCCAAAACAGAAATAAAAACTTTGGTATGCCAAGAAGCAATTCAAGTGGCAATCCGTGATTTTCTATTTTCTAACTCACCAAGATTATTTTGCTTGTTCTCACCTACACAAATATTGTAAGAAAATGGCTTCTCAGTAAGTGATGTTGCTACTTAAAAATAAGAAAAAAAACCAAAACACCCAATTTGACATTGCAAATGACATATTTAGCGCTGATTGGCAGAGATGACCATATGGCCCTCTGGCTTTCTCATGACCGTTGGGCCACAGTGAGCCCTGAAATCCTTTCCCGCCTGCGATGTGAATCTGGCTGTGGTAGTATTTCCACATGTGCTCTATTCACATGCATGATCTGCATTCAACAGATAGCTTATCCCATGTTGGGGCCTGGATTTTAAATGTGTATTGTTAGCTAAAAGGCGGCCTCCTTCCAGCTGGCAATGGTAGGTGGATTGCCGCACGTAGAGTTTCATCTGAACTGGGACTGACATTATCTGAGGCACATTTCTGTCAGTGCGGGAAGACTGGAATCATAGCAGATAAATTGAAAGATTGTTTCATGATGGATCACGCAAAACATGGTTTTTTTTTAAAAAAAAACGTTTTCTTTCACACAAAGGCCAGAGATCACATAACTCCTGTTCAGGACCATCCATCAAACAGACACTCTCACCAAAAGGCTAAGTTGCCAAAAAAATGGAGTTCGGAAGGACTTCAGCATTTGGGATTATACGTAATATGTGTCATAATCCAATGATTCTGAAGATGGCTGAGTGCCCTGTGCTTCGGGCCAAGATCTTGTTTTATTGAAATCAACTGTAAGGGATTGGAATGAACTGACCAAATTAAAAAAGCAATTGTTTAATTACCATCTCAGAATAGAAACCTCTTGATTTTGGGACTAAGGAAAAAGAAGCAATCCAATCCCCGGGATAGTTAGATATAGTTGAATGAAGGTATTGGCAATGATGTGTATAGATCACAGGTACATATGTTTACATAATAAACTTAGAGTCAAGTGGTGGTTTTGGCAGTGGTGGAACCTTGAGGAGAAGGTAAGCTATTTACAGTGTCTTGCTATTTTTTATGCACTCTCAAGTATTGTAATACTACATTAAGCACTGAAATAAGCCAGTCAACAATAAGATTGAGTCTACCACAAGCAGAACTAAACAGCTGATACAACAATTTTGAAAGAAAGAGTAGAGTCTCCTCAGTTAAAAAGCTAACTTCTAATGAAATCCTTGGAATTAATATTTGTTTCATTTAAAAAAAAATGCTTTTTCCTCAAATTTATTCAACATTTTCAAAGATCTTAGAATAACTGTGAAAATTTTATCTTCATGTGTTTGTGTGTTCAAACAGAGTTGTAGACAAAAATCATAAATATGGGCTTGTTTATTTGCTAAAATTATACAAGACAGATTTTAAGAGAGAATTAATATGTTAGGGTGACATTTCATTTTTATCAAATTGATTAAATTGAGAAGCAGGGAAACAAATGTTGATTGCGAATGAATTATCGTAGTCTTACCAAACCAAAATACACATTCTCTTACTAAATTGTATAAGTAATCTGGCCTAATCCAATTTACTATTAAGTGAGATTATTTTAAATAGTCCCTAACATGATACTCCAAATCAGCAAGTGTTTCATATTTATATAGGTATACTCAGGGGTTCAAACACAGAATACCAAAAATACTTTCTTTGAATTACAAAATGTCATTTGGTTCAATGATGAAGTGGTTTTGGTTGGCTTTTGGATACTAATCTAATTTTATTCTGATCTGGTGCTTAAGGTTTGATTTATAGAGGAAATCTAAATTATTGATCTATCTAAATATCCCCAATAAATACGCAAATGAAGCTGTGTACTATTTTCTTCTAAAAAAGTTTGATTCCTTTTACTGAATGATTTTAATACCAGGAGCCAGATTATCCCCATGGCCTAACAAAAACCCTGAGATTTTCTGTCTCAACAACAGGCAAGGTCTCATTTCTCATTCCCATCTTCTGATTCCTACTGACTGAGAGAGATCCTATTTCAGGTTCTGGGACATTCTGCATGACTCAGCCTGGGGGACTTAAGGCAAGATAAAGGGAGTCCAGTATTAATAAATCAATTCATTAGCGGCTTCAGGATCTTAGAGAACCATTTTTAATACTTAGTTTTGTAAATCATTCGAGTCTCAGAAATTCCAACCTTCTCCTTAATTCATTCTCTGTAACTTTTGCCACATTTTCATTTGGGGACTAAGTGACTTAGGAGACAGTTGTGGTGTAATAGGATATCACCTAAAACATTGAAGACTTGGGTTCTACCTCCAGTTCTCTGACTTAAAACCTGTTAGTTCTTGGGTAGATTTCTCACCTTCTCCAAGACTCAATTATATCATACAAAGCAAGCACATCCTTACCTACCTGATATAGTTATTGTGACCTGATATAGTTATTGTGAGGATTTAGTGTGGAGCAAATACTAGGTATTATTGCTTTTTTACAGTGAATGGCCAATAAAGCTATAGTTCAATTAAGCAATAGATCTGGTTTCTTTTGCACCAATTATAAATACTTATTTGAAATATAGTTAGTTGAAATGAAAAGTAGAAGTGTAGTTTCTACCTGAGTCTTGAGATCTGTATTCTTAAGTCATCTCTTCAGTTGAATCTACTGCTGTACCAATCTCTAGGATTAGAATTGCTGAAATGGATCAGATGGAGGGAAATATGCAAGCCTCTTTGTGTGACTGAGCTGTTTGTGCTCAGTGGCTGGGAGCTGGGTTTCTCTGAGGCTGATTGAGATATTGGCACTAAATATTCAACAACTGAAACTCTTTGGCCATAAAATCTAGTCTGGGCCTCCTAGGTTTCTGGGCCATTTGGTGGTGTTTGGTGGAGTATTATATTTTAGAAGTAAAGCCTTTACTTTATAAGCAAAGGAATGGAATTATTCTTCCCTCAGTGTTGTGGTGGACTGAACCTGACAGGAAAACAGAATTGGGGAACTGCATCTTAAGTGGAAAAATAACAGCTTCCCCCTGAGTAAGGGTCTCCTTGCTGTGAACCTGCTGCACTCTTGCTGTCATATTGGTGAGAGCATATTTTGTACCCCCCTCTCTAGAGTTCACCCTGGCAGTGTTATACTCAGAATCTCTGGCTCTTAAAAGAATACGTTTTGGAACAGTATCCTTGCAGTTTCCTATGATGCGCTTCCAAAATACTGTCCTGTAGTTGACCCATGAGCCTGAAGCTCTGTCATCCCTTCCAGGAACATCCAGGTGATATGTCTGCCATCAGATTACACCTGCTTAAGCCAACAAGTTTAATTGAACACACAAAACATGAAAAATAGGGGAGGGGTTTGTTTGTAAAATAGCAATATTTTCTTGTAATCCTATACTCCACTAGATGCAATCCACATAGGGAAAATGCAGGCATTCTGCTTCTGTCATTTCAATACAGAGAAATTCCATGAAAACAGCTGTTGGCCAGGTTACAATTTATCAACTTGTTAGTCAATAACCTTAGCTTTCTTTGCATATGTGAATGAATAGGGCGAGTGGATTCCTCTGGGCAAGTTCTAGTTTGCCAAAATATTAATCTGTTGGAAAAAATGTACTTTCTCTCCTTTGGAACCTTGTAGAAGCTATGAAATGTGAAATGAGAATATTAAATCTGATATTTGAGGGTCATGGTTATGCTGTGCTAAAGAAATTATTCAAAGTTCCATTTTTTGGCATCAGGAACCTATGAAAATGAAAATCCCTCCTAAATTCTTCCAAGTCCTTTGTCTTCTGGCTGTACTCTTACTATTTTCAGATCTGGCCTCTTAGCTGAAAAAGCAGGCCCTGAGCAACTCTTCAATTTATTTTTACTCTATCATGCATAGTAAGCTTATTTGTATAATTTAAAAAACATAAAAAATAGTTTGCAGTGTTTTTAATATTTCTTTCCTTTTTTCCACTACTCTCCACCAATTCTTCTTATCTGTGCTTGGTCGTGCCTGACTCTTTTCAACCCCATGGACTGTGGTCCACCAATCTCCTCTGTCCATGGAATTTTCCAGGAAAGAACACTAGTCAGTTACCATTTCCTCCTTCAGAGGATCTTCCTTACCCAAAAATCTAAGCTGAGTCTCCTGCATTGGTAGGCGGATTCTTTACCGCTGAGCCATTGGGAAAGTCCAGCTATGCCCATTGTTTTAGGTAAATTGAAGGAGAAAAATCACTGCTGATGGTGATTGCAGCCATGAAATTAAAAGACGCTTACTCCTTGGAAGAAAATTTATGACCAACCTAGATAGCATATTGAAAAGCAGAGATATTACTTTGCCAACAAAGGTCCATCTAGTCAAGGCTATGGTTTTTCCAGTGGTCATGTATGGATGTGAGAATTGGACTGTGAAGAAAGCTGAGTGCCGAAGAATTGATGCTTTTGAACTGTGGTGTGGGAGAAGACTCTGGAGAGTCCCTTGGACTGCAAGGAGATCCAACAGGTCCATTTTAAAGGAGATCAGCTGTGGGTGTTCTTTGGAAGGAATGATGCTACAGCTGAAGCTCCAGTACTTTGGCCACCTCATGTGAAGAGTTGACTCATTGGAAAAGACTCTGATGCTGGGAGGGATTGGGGGCAGGAGCAGAAGGGGATGACAGAGGATGAGATGGCTGGATGGCATCACGAACTCGATGGACGTGAGTCTGAGTGAACTCCGGGAGCTGGTGATGGACAGGGGAGGCCTGGTGTGCTGCGATTCATGGGGTTGCAAAAGTCAGACACGACTGAGCGACTGAACTGAACTGAACAGAAATTGACAGCTGCTAATTTTTCCTAATGCTTGATAATCTTTTTGGAGAAAAGTTGTGTGGTCCATATGGCTCTTGTTTAGCATTTGCTATAGATCTTAAAATAGAAAAATATAAATATAAAAGGGCTTTTATACAAATCTACTCTGTAGTTCCATTTCCAATGTACTATGAAAACTCTGTTATAAATGTGTGGAACATGTCACAGATTATATTTTGCAGAACCACTGGAATTTATTCTATTTTTACCATTCCCATATAATAATTTCCAAGATATATTGTTAAGTCTCATAGATAGTAGATCAATGGTTGCCTCAGCCTGGAAGTGTGGGAAAAGGTAATTTCAAAGTGGCATAAGAAAACTTCTGGGGATGATGGAAATATTCTATATTCTACTGTGAATGTGATCATACAACAGTAGATTAAATTCATAGAACTGTACTGTACAACAGTTGGAATGTATGATTTGTAGATTATACCTTATGAACCAGAAGAAAAATCCCAGAATAATACAGAGAATGATTCTAATAATGTAAGAAAAAAGAAAACAACAAAATCATCTTGAACTACATTGATGTACAGGCCTATGTCTGCATCCATACCCACATCTGTACCTGCACCAATAAATAATTATATATATATATATATATGATTTTGTAGTCAACTCATATACTTATTATAACTTTTGAACTAAAATAAAAGAAATGAGCAAGCAATGCATACTATTTGCTTGGAGAATATATATTTACCATTTTGTAATAGGAATTTTCTGTGGTTTTGTGCTTTGATCAGATTGATTTCCATTTTCCTGGAGGGCAGAAAACCAGCTTAACTTCATCCTCAGGTGATGCAGGTTGGATCAGGAGGTTAGGTGCTACAAGTCAATGTGATTCTCAAGGAGTGGTGTGCTGCCTCTAGCAAGCCTGAGGCTGTTGCCACCAACTCACTTGGGGTGGCTGTTTATGTCTAATCAGGACATCTTTGCTGCCTCTCATGAGCCCTTTGTAGTTAATCAGAAAGAGTGGCTCTATCCTTGTACATATTTGGGTGTGTCTGTGTGAAGCCTGAGGTGCCCTGAGGTTAATGATTTTCAGACCTGAAGTATGCTCAGTTAGGCTGGGAACCTTGAGTCATTATGGAAAAGTTTTCCATGGAAAGAAAGCTTCTCCTCCAGAATGCCAGGTTGTATGAAAGCCTTGTCGGAACAAGGTGGGAGAAATTCCCTCTGGTCTAATATTGATATGGTGCTGAGCCATAGAGGTGGAAACCTAGCTTCACTTGTAATTTGATGACATTTCAGTTCAGTTCAGTCACTCAGTCGTGTCTGACTCTTTGCGACCCCATGAATCGCAGCACACCAGGCCTCCCTGTCCATCACCAACTCCCAGAGTTCACTCAGACTCACGTCCATCATGTCCGTGATGCCATCCAGCCATCTCATCCTTGGTTGTCCCCTTCTCCCGTCCCCAATCCCTCCCAGCATCAGAGTCTTTTCCAATGAGTCAACTCTTTGCATGAGGTGGCCAAAGTACTGGAGCTTCAGCTTTCGCATCATTCCTTCCAAAGAAATCCCAGGGTTGATCTCCTTCAGAATGGACTGGTTGGATCTCCTTGCCGTCCAAGGGACTCTCCAGAGTCTTCTTCAACACCACAGTTCAAAAGCGTCAATTCTTCAGCGGATGATTTTTATATTCATTTTATTACTTGCGTATATTTTTCATTTACACTCCATGTATATTATATATCTACTGGTTGAAAACGCTTCTTTTCTGTTAGGCAATTGAAAAAATGAATTATTAGGAAATATTTAAGTAGTATTACATGAGGAGTAAGCTAGATCACACCTCTTACATTGAGCTTTATATGTTTGTGGGACATTCTTTCTTTCTTTCCTCTTTCTTAGGAGTCGTATACATATATATATACATGTATATATATATGCACACAATCGAATTCTGAAATTGAGAAGAGTTACATAGCCATGTGGACTTACTGGACATGCAGAAGACATGAAATTTTTGTGGCAAGAGGTTTGACAGTTTGATTTAGCAGATGATGATTATGATGTGAGTACAGTTGATCCAGGAACTAGATGATTATTTAGTTTCAAACTACATTCACACTATTGAAAGAGTGGCCTGTGTCCTGAAGATGCATTTCTCTAATCATATTTACCTGATGCTCCTCAAGGTAACACAGTTCAAGTCACGTAGGTCTTCAATGGAGGTTGCAGGTCCACGGATTTAAGACTATTGCAAATTCCAGTGATGAAAGCAAGAAAATGTGCTTCTTGACATTGTTTTTCTTGTGAAACAACTAGGACCTGGATTAGACAACCCCATAAAATGTAAAAGTGTAGAGTAGAGACCTTTAGGAATTCAGAAGACTTTCATTCAAAGTCTGGGTGCCTTCAAGGACTTTGAAACAAATCATCCCCATTTGCAGAAATAATTATATAAATTCACTAAATCCACCAAACTGCCTCTGTGGGAAATGTAATATGCTCTGAATGAACTAAAAACATTTTATTGCACTAGAGTTATATATATTTTTAATTTTCCTGATTTTGCTGAGGTTTATCCAGTCCAAAAGATGACTGGACATGTCAGTTGAGAAAGGATTGAGTGGAAGTGGGCAGGTAAAATAGTCCACTTTCAGCAAAAGGAATTATCTTTTAAAATATATAACATTTAAGTAAGTCTAATGTAGTTACCTATATGCCTCTTGAGAAAACTATATGCAGGTCAGGAAGCAACAGTTAGAACTGGACATGGAACAACAGACTGGTTCCAAATAGGGAAAGGAGTACGTCAAGGCTGTATATTGTCACCCTGCTTATTTAACTTACACACAGAGTACATCATGAGAAACGCTGGGCTGGAAGAAGCACAAGCTAGAATCAAGATTGCCGAGAGAAATATCAATAACCTCAGATATGCAGAAGACACCACCCTTATGGCAGAAAGTGAAGAGGAACTAAAAAGCCTCTTGATGAAAGTGAAAGAGGAGAGTGAACAAGTTGGCTTAAAGCTCAACATTCAGAAAATGAAGATCCTGGCATCTGGTCCCATCACTTCATGGGAAATAGATGGGGAAACAGGGTCAGACTTTATTTTTTGGGCTCCAAAATCACTGCAGATGGTGACTGCAGCCATGAAATTAAAAGATGCTTACTCCTTGGAAGAAAAGTTATGACCAACCTAGATAGCATATTCAAAAGCAGAGACATAGCTTTGTCAACAAATGTCCATCTAGTCAAGGCTATGGTTTTTCCAGTGGTCATGTATGGATGTAAGAGTTGGACTGTGAATAAAGCTGAGCGCTGAAAAATTGATGCTTTTGAACTGTGGTGTTGGAGAAGGCTCTTGAGAGTCCCTTGGACTGCCAGGAGATCCAACCAGTCCATCCTAAAGGAGACCAGTCCTGGATGTTCACTGGAAGAACTGATGCTGAAGCTGAAACTCCAGCACTTTGGCCACCTCATGCGAAGAGTTGACTCATTGGAAAAGACCCTGATGCTGGGGGGGATTGGGGGCAGGAGGAGAAGGGGACAACAGAGGATGAGATGGCTGGATGGCATCACCGACTCGATGGACATGAGTTTGGCTGAACTCTGGGAGTTGGTGATGGACAGCGGGGCCTGGCATGCTGCGATTCATGGGGTCGCAAAGAGTCAGACATGACTGAATGACTGAACTGAACTGAACTGAATGTAGTTACGCACTGAAGGAGCTCCCATGAATATCAATGATTAATACTCTTTAAAAGCATTTTTATCTCATATTTTAAGTGCCTCTATATTTTCATTAAGGCCTTAGTGATGAGTCCTAAGAGGCTCTATTTTTGATGGCATCTCAATCATTCAGATATTACGTAGGGTTGTGAATTACTAATCTGCAAAACCAAGTAAACAATTCTTAGGTTTCTATGAAGGTTATATGGAACAGTTACGGTCAGCAGGCTGAGTTTTTATAACTGTCTCAGAATTTATTTATACATTTATGAACTAGTGGGAAACTCACATTTTTAGGTGATTTTCTAGCATTTAAGGTTTAATCACCTGGTTTGATAATGCAAAACTATTTTTCAATTAAGGTGATTTACTTGGTTTTATTCCATTCTTAGTTTTGATGGATCTTGTAAAATGTAGCAGTTTGTCAAGAGCTCAAAAGGATGTGTTTTCTGTTGAATCACAGCTAGAGCAGAATTGGTTGAAATTTGAGCTCATTCATTTGACCTTAATGTAACCCTGACCTGGGAGGACAGCATGTCTCTGGGGGTGAAAGATAATTTAATTTCCATGCATGTCAAGTCCTCTGTTTCTTCTGTGTGGAGGTTGCAGAGAAGTGTCAAATTCTGCAGAATCAGGTGTTCTGCCTTGGAGATGTAGAACACATTCTCCAGGGGTTAGAGTTGAGACCACCACGTAGACTTCATTTCAAGGCCTTAGGGGAGCCCTGAAACTGTAGATTGTGAAGATGGAAAATATTTCTTTATACTGTAAACTATTCATCTTCCATTTTATTTCTAATATGTGTACTCATGATAGCATCAACAAAGAAAGTTCCAAAGGCCACACTTAGAACATCTAAGTTTATTATTTTATACTTTTTAGTTGAAAACAATGGTTGAAAATTCCAATGTGTCAAACAGTGAAATATAGTTTCTAATGTGTTCCCTGTGTTTTTTTATCCCCAAAGAATTGTAGAACATTGCTCACAAAGATTACATGTAGGAAACTCCGCAGTATCTATATGATAAGGCTAATTCCATTCGGCTACTTGAATTTCCTCCTTTTCCCACATATCTCTGGTTTGTGGAATAGTTGATTATCCTGTAAAGCAGTGAAAACTTCCAGAAAAGCCAAAGTTAGTAGCCTAATATGATTTAACACTTCTGTGATTCTGAAATCATAGGTAGTTCAGAATAAGGTGATCTCATCTCTGTTTCATCTTGCTGGTCTCTCTGTGGAACTCCTAAGGTCATTATCCTACATAACAACTTCTCTGTTCTTACAAGTAAATTGTAGCACCAAAGAAGAAAATGGTTTTAGAATGGTCGTTGGATGAGTCATGAGTGAGGAAAATGCAAAGAGCAAATACAGCTGAGAGACACTTTGTAAAGTTCCTACTGGCTTGGCCATGGTAGACTCCTTCCACAATGGAAACTGTATATATTATTTTTAGAAATCCAATAAGTAAGATTATAGATTCAACTGTGATATGAAAGGAGTAGTTTATTAATAATCATATACACTAAATGCTATTTAAAAAAAAAACCCTCCAAACCTGAAGTTTAACCCCATAAGAATGTACGTGCATGCATGCTAAGTTGCTTCAGTTGTGTCTGACTCTGTGTGATCCCATGGACCCCATAGCCCACCAGGCTCCTCTGTCCATGGGATTCTCGAGGCAAGAATACTGGAGTGGATTGCCATGCCCTCCTCTATGGAGTATATTTTATGCTTTTGTGAAAGCTCAGTGCAGGTCAGAGGGACAGAGATTCTGCTCCACGTGGTCACTTGGGGACCTAGGCTCCTTCTGTAGGTAGCTCTACATCTCTTACGAGACCCTAGGTGTTTGCTTGGTTTCCTCCGTCTGCAGTCAAAGAGAAGACAAGGCATGAGGAAGACACATCTGCTTTAACTATGAGCAGAAGTGGGGAAAAAAAAGAAGTACAAGAAGTCTAGAAAATGAAGTGTAGATTTGTATCTAGGAAGAAGGAAAGTATTGGGTGACATATAAAAGTCTGTCACAGCTGGCAGTGGCATGGGAAGTAAGGTATATTGGAAAGTAGGAGCTCTTTCCTGCAGATGTAAGATGGAGTAGATGGTGCTGGAGAAATAAATGGAAAATATTATATGTGTTTTATTTCCCTTGAAAACTATGGCAGTGTAATAAACTTTATCTCTGTGCTAATTTTGGCCATTTGGGGTGGCATTTTTTTCCCCCTATGGCAGTTCTTTTGAATTGTAGCAGGTATTTTCTGGTAAGATTCAAATAAACTGCTTCCCACTTTGGTGATCCCTGTCTAAAGGTTCTTGAAGACTACCATCTGTTTGGTAAACCTACCCTTTCAGATGTCCATAAGGTACTGACTTATGGGACCAAGGTCTGGAGATGAATGGAAACTGAACCTGCCCATGCATACCATGGGCTGGTTGGCTAGAAGTAAGACATTTTGGTTTAAAGTATTCTTCTGAAGGTACATGTGTACAAGTTAAACCTGAGGTCCAGCTGAGGGCCTCCAAGGAGACAATTCTTGAGGAGATCAAAAGAAGGCATTTACTAAAGACTTTAAACTAAAAATAGTAGTAATCATCGGCCAGAAGGGGCTGGATCCAGACCTCTTCTTCCAAAGGATGGTGAAGCTAAACTGACTGGGAATGTTAAAACGTACCCCAATTTTGAATAAAAATTACTAACTTTCCCATCTCTATCTAGAAGTTATTCTCTTTCTTTGTGATTCTTAAGTCTGAAATTGCATAGGTTTCTTCTCTCAGCAGTTCATGATTTAATATACTTACAGAAAATTCTTAGTATTATTCATGCAGTATCACTGGAGAAGTGTTTTAATGCTTTGATTTTTCCTTGCTAAAAGTCTTTTGGCATTTGATTCTAGAAATTAAGAATTTGAATAATTCATTTGTAAGGTATTGAGGCTATTAGAATCTGTTTAGAGGTACCAGTGTTCAGTTATTTAATTGCAGTTTTCAAACACCAATGATAAATGTTCTTAAGTTGTTATTACTCTAGGAAAACTCACCTTCAGCACAAACTCTTACACTTTTGAAAACTAATGTGACTTTTTCCATCATAAACAAATGATTTAGCAAGCAGCTGTGTGCCTTCATGTGGTCACTAGCACATGGCTTTTGGTAACTAATTTACTTTTGCTTTTTGGAATATGCATTTACTTTTATACATGTTGATAGTGAACCAGTATTACATATTATGTTAAAAACACTTTTTGAAAAAGTGTTATTTTTAGCCAGAGCATCCTAAGAGCCATATATATTATAATGATGGGAAATGTATTTCCAGTGATGTGTTACAAAAATATAGGATAAAGATTTTGTTGGTGGGTGAGAAAGCAATGCAGTTAAATTTGGCCCAAGGAAAAGAGTGCATAATTCAAATCCTAGATGGTATATATATTTTTACAGCTATGTAAACATTTTGCCTTTTTAAGTAAGTGCCAGTCAATGATCAAATAATTGTTATAACTTAGCATATAAAATTTAGTGGTGATAATTATATTTATGGTATTTTTACTTTACCTCTCCACATTTTTTTTTTTTTACTTTTATTGGTGCCTGTGACTCACGTGAATATTATTTGTAATGCATGTCATTTCCAAAAACAGACCTGGACCTGCTATTGTAAGACATATGTTACATGCCCAGGAGTGTGACTTCCGAAACTGATGTTGGATGTTTAGGAGCAAGGCTCTAATATGTTTTCTCGATTTACAATTAAAATATATTTCTTAATTGCAAATATGTATATCTACTTTACTTATACTTTTTGTTGTTGTTGTTGGTTGTAAACAAAGAAATTTAGATTTATATGAAAACTAAAACAGAGGAAGTATAATAGAGAAAGTATAATAATAAGTGCCAAAGCACTTATTTTAGAAACATGTTAAATTTCTTTCCTTTTTTTTTGAATTCTTAGGGACCTACCTCTCTATATATTTCCTCCTTTAAAAATTAAAAATAAATAAAATAAATGGAAAACATTTGTATTTAAGTAAAAATGCAAAAATTAAAGGCAAAAGACAATGAAAGTTCTTACTGTTATAAAAATTCCTTATGTTTAGCTTAAGTTCCAATATGAGTATTTAGAAACATAATATTTATAAAGGCAGAATTTCCCAATAAGGTTAAAATGTTATCATTTAGAGATGCTTATTTAGAAAAACCAGAAACTAAAAAAAATAAAATTAAAATGTATTTTAAAATATATATATCTTGAAAAAGTCTCTGATCACTTGGGTAAATTCACTAAACATTAATGATTTATTTATAGGAATAAATGTTTGTTTATGGGATTTTTATAAATCCTCTCAAATTACCATAATTACCTATGTGAAATACTTTCATATTGAGTATAAAACAGGAAACCTCCTAATTTCTGGATTGTTGCAAGGCAAATAGATAAATAACCTCCCTCTGCCCCTATCTCCCACATGGATTTAATGTTCCAGCTCTACATGGCATGAAGAATCATATAATGTTTAAATGTAACTAGATATATCTATGTGAAAAATATTTGGATGAAAATGTTTCTATCATTTTCAACCATGATAGAGTAAAGTCACTATAATCCCCAGAGAGGGGAAATGTGCCAAGCAACACCGGGTTATGAAATACTCCATAAACTTTCATAGCAACCATTCTGATTCCTACTATTGTTGCTCAGGACAATAAAGAATTTGCTGCCAAAGCCCATTTTCTAAATAGGAAAATGGAGCTTTGATTTACACAGCATAACTTACTTGGTTTCACATGTTGCCTCTTGGTGTGCCTCTTGACACTCTTCTGGCAGAGGTAACATTTCATTCCAGTTTTTCAGGCTTTCTGCATGAGACAGATACCCTTGTAAAAGCTGTGTGACTCACAGTTTCTATTGTGAAAAGCACTCCTCATCAAGTCCTGTGAAGTGTTCATCCAAACACTTACAATTTTACAACCACCATCTAGAGGCCCAGAAGTGCAAGTTAATGCAGACCAGTGATTTCACTGGCCTCTCAGCAGGCCTTGGGATGAAGTAACTGTTTTGTGTTATCTGGAGGATGGAAATGAACGGCCTGTTGTCTGCATGCTGCTGATTGAACTTAAACTCTGTATGGCCATCCAGGAAGGCATTGTATCATCTCTTGAGACGACATCAATATTTAAAGCAGGCGTGCCTAAGTGAATTACTGTATTCTCTATAACTGCAAGAAAAAGTAATTGTGTTCCTTTGGCCTATGTACTTGAGCTATTTCCTTATTCTTTTATTGAATCCTTCTTAATTATAAGGGGTCATACGCTAGGTCTTCCTTAAATAGCATTTGTCATTTTCAGATGATTCACAGGTGTCTGCATGCTCTGTGCTTTAGAATGTAAGATTGAATAGGCTTAAAATTAAACAGTAAGAGCTTCTTGGGATAGGCACTGTGAGATACTAGGGAAAGGGAACTTGAGATATATGAAACTTCTTATTTTGGTAAAAGTGGAGAGTATTGATCATGGTGCTATGGGATTGGTATAGAGGAGAGGCGGCTGGCCATAGATGTTGGTTGAGGTACAGTTTTGCATGAAACTAAAGACATATGTTTTGATCTAGTTCTTTACCAGTTCTCCACCTTTGGTGCCAAGTCTTGTAAATGAGATTTAGATTTGTTGAACTACCTCTTCACCTGGAATTTCACCTCCTTGGAACACTGGGTAGGATCATACATCCCAACATTGCTGTTCTCTCCTTGGTTCTCTGGGACGCTCTCACCCAGTTTGATTTAGGCCAGATGGATTCTTTGCTTAACCAGAGCTTTCTGAACGTTAAATGAATCAGATGCTTGCTATAATTCAGTGCTATGAAATATTCAAATTATATGCCACAGAATCAAGAACAGAGCATTCATCTTGGCCCTGTAATATTATTCCTCCTGTGCCAAAATAGAGAACTTACAAAAACAGAAATAAACTGCTGATCTGAGTATTTTTCTATATTTTTAAAACATTAAATTTTGGCCTCGGGTGTGCCTCTTGAAGTGCCATTAAAATAAAATAAAGGCATATGTCTTTGCCAAACAGGGTTTGGCACTTTTCTTCTGAAAACATTCAAAGGCACTTGGTTCTCATTGTATATATTCTGTTACATGCATATTTTCCATTATGTTTTATAAAGGAAGTCTAAAACTCTTGAATCATTTAATCAGAGAGTTCAAAAGTGTTTCTCAGCAGCCACTATATGAATTAAACACTCTGGTGTGCTTACTGAACAGCAGACACTGTTTCTACTATTCAGTGGATAAAAAAACAAAAACAGGAAGAGAGCTATCACTCTTTCTGTCTTGTCTTATCTATGGGAACAAAAATGAGTGGGATGAAGGGAAAGAAGAAGGGAAAGACAGAGAGAAAGAACTACAGTACAGCAATTTCACAAATACGTGAAAGGTTCAAAGCTGGCATTGGAAGGCTGGAGCCTGGGGAGGATCCATTTGAATCTGTGCTGATTATAGATTCATAATGAGCATTTGGATGTGCCTTTCTAAAAAGACCCATGGATCCTATGATTACTTTCATAAGAATTTCTACCTCCTGTAACTCCTTTATGGGTCTACAGATGATCGTGCTTAAACGGAGGCATTTTTGACACTTTGAATGTATTCTGATTCTGAAACAGGATCTTGAACCTGTTTTGAGCCTCCTCCCTGGAGCTGCCACCCTACTCTGTCACAGTCTGTCATCTACTGACTCCCTAGTGAATGATTTATTTTGAAGTGTTTACTTTAATTTTCTCATCTCACTTTAGCTTTAGATTGATAGCCCTCCTCTCTTGACATCTGTTTTGCCTCACCAAGAAGGCTGTCCAAATATAGCAGGTTACAGTGTTTCTTTATCTTTATACAACAACATGGTGTAGATGTGTGACTGTAACTCATGAAGCTTGTTGGAGGGTCCTAGGAACTTGCTGGGGAAAAACCCAGTACATCAAGGACTATGGAAAGCAGACAACTGCATGGTAAGACAGAAGAAGAAAATTCAGTATGTCTAGCTCTCATTTCTCATTTCCCAGCAAACACTCCCCACCCCCAGGCTGTCTGGTCCTACCAACAGTGTGGAGAAGTTTCCTGAGTCCTCACTCTGTGTAAAGGGAGAAGCCTCTCATGTGAACCATGACAGGCACATCCAGCAGAGATCAAAGTACTTTCCCAGACATTTCCTTAGTGACTCCTCTCTTGGTCAGCAAAGCTGCTCTTTAGCTACCACTGCGTCATTTTTGTTTGGGGTTGAGACTTGCTTTTTTTTTTCCCCCCCTTAATGTGGGCTGAAGAAAGTTTCATCACATTTTATGCTGAATAAGTAGTTTAATAGCTCTTTTTAAAAGTCTTTTTTAACTGTGGAGTGAATAGAGTTGTAATAGGCATTTACCAAGGAAAGTACTATCAAAGGACACTATCAAAATACTTGTAAGAAGCTTGGGCCCTTGAATGACAGGCCATATGGAAGCATATATTAGAAATATGCCAGCCTCACTGGTAGGTGTTGGAAATTATGAACAAAAGCATTTAGATATTCTGGCAGATTATTTCTATGGTAATAGTTTCATAAAACTATATTCTAGAACTAGGAAATCTTGAAAAGCCACCTGTCCAACCCACCCATAGCGAGGAAACTCCACAGTAAAGAGGAACCACAAACTGCCAGAATATGGAAAGGCCACCCCACACAGAAATATAAACAAGATGAAAAGGCAGAGAAATACTCAGCAGGTAAAGGAACAGGATAAATGCCCACTAAACCAAACAAAACAGAAAGAGATAGGGAATCTACCTGAAGAAGAATTCTGAATAATGATAGTGAAAATGATCCAAAATCTTGAAAACAAAATGGGGTTACAGATAAATAGCCTGGAGACAAGGATTGAGAAGATGCAAGAAATATTTAACAAGGACCTAGAAGAAATAGAAAAGAGTCAATATATAATGAATAATGCAATAAATGAGATAAAAAATACTCTGGAGGGAACCAACAGTAGAATAATGGAGGCAGAAGATAGGATAGGGAGGTGGAAGACAGAATGGTAGAAATAAATGAAACGGAGAGGAAAAAGAAAAACGAATTAAAAGAAAGAGGACAATCTCAGAGACCTCTGGGACAATGTTAAATGCCCCAACATTCGAAACATAGGAGTTCCAGAAGAAGAGACAAAAAGAAAGACCATGAGAAAACTTGAGGAGATAATAATTGAAAACTTCCCTAAAATGGGGAAGTAAATAATCACCCATTCTGTTGTATTCCTCTAATTCTTTGCATTGATCCCTGAAGAAGGCTTTCTTATCTTTTCTTGCTATTCTCTGGAACTCTACATTCAGATGCTTATATCTTTCCTTTTCTCCTTTGCTTTTCACTTCTCTTCTTTTCACAGCTATCAGTAAGTCCTCCCCAGACAGCCATTTTGCTTTTTTGCATTTCTTTTCCATGGGGATGGTCTTGATCTCTGTCTCCTGTACAATGTCACTAACCTCATTCCATAGTTCATCAGGCACTCTGTCTATCAGATCTAGGCCCTTAAATCTATTTCTCACTTCCACTATATAATCATAAGGGATTTGATTTAGATCATACCTGAATGGTCTAGCGGTTTTCCTATTTTCTTCAATTTGAGTCTGAATCTGGTAATAAGGAGTTCATGATCTGAGCCACAGTCAGCTCCTGGTCTTGTTTTTGTTGACTGTATAGAGCTTGTCCATCTTTGGGTGCAAAGAATATAATCAGTCTGATTTCGGTGTTGACCATCTGGTGATGTCCATGTGTAGAGTCTTCTCTTGTGTTGTTGGAAGAGGGTGTTTGCTATGACCAGTGCATTTTCTTGGCAAAACTCTATTAGTCTTTGCCCTGCTTCATTCCACATTCCAAGGCCAAATTTGCCTGTTACTCCAGGTGTTTCTTGACTTCCTACTTTTGCATTCCAGTCCCCTATAATGAAGAGGACATCTTTTTTGGGTGTTAGTTCTAAAATGTCTTGTAGGTCTTTATAAAACCATTCAACTTCAGTTTCTTCAGCATTACTGGTTGGGGCATAGACTTGGATAACTGATATTGAATGGTTTGCCTTGGAGACGAACAGAGATCATTCTGTCGTTTTTGAGATTGCATCCAAGTACTGCATTTCAGAGTCTTTTGTTGACCATGATGGCTACTCCATTTCTTCTGAGGGATTCCTGCCCGCAGTAGTAGATATAATGGTGATCTGAGTTAAATTCACCCATTCCAGTCCATTTTACTTCGCTGATTCCTAGAATGTTGAAGTTCACTTTTGCCATCTCCTGTTTGACCACTTCCAATTTGCCTTGATTCATGGACCTGACATTCCAGGTTCCTATGCAATATTGCTCTTTACAGCATCGGATCTTGCTTCTATCACCAGTCACATGCACAACTGGGTATTGTTTTTGCTTTGGCTCCATCCCTTCATTTTTTCTGGAGTTATTTCTCCACTGATCTCCAGTAGCATATTGGGCAACTAATGACCTGGGGAGTTCCTCTTTTGGTATCCTATCATTTTGCCTTTTCATACTGTTCATGGGGTTCTCAAGGCAAGAATACTGAAGTGGCTTGCCATTCCCCTCTCCAGTGGACCACATTCTGTCAGACCTCTCCACCGCAAGAATACATGGAAGAACTGTACAAAAAAGATCTTCATGACCCAGATAATCATGATGACGTGATCACTAATCTAGAGCCAGACATTTTGGAATGTGAAGTCAAGTGGGCATTAGAAAGCATCACTGAACAAAGCTAGTGGAGGTGATGGAACTCCAGTTGAGCTGTTTCAAATCCTGAAAGATGATGCTGTGAAAGTGCTGCACTCAATATGCCAGCAAATTTGGAAAACTCAGCAGTGGCCATAGGACTGGAAAAGGTCAGTTTTCATTCTAATCCCAAAGAAAGGCAATGCCAAATAATGTTCAAACTACCACACAATTGCACTCATCTCACATGCTAGTAAAGTAATGCTCAATATTCTCCAAGATAAGCTTCAGCAATACGTGAACCATGAACTCCCTGATGCTCAAGCTGGTTTTAGAAAAGGCAGAGGAACCAGAGATCAAATTGCCAACATCCGCTGGATCATGGAAAAAGCAAGAGAGTTCCAGAAAAACATCTATTTCTGCTTTATTGACTATGCCAAAGCCTTTGACTGTGCGGATCACAATGAACTGTGGAAAGTTCTGAAAGAGATGGGAATACCAGACCACCTGACCTGCCTCTTGAGAAATCTGTATGTAGGTCAGGAAGCAACAGTTCGAACTGGACATGGAACAACAGACTGGTTCCAAATAGGACAAGGAGTACGTCAAGGCTGTATATTGTCACCCTGCTTATTTAACTTCTATGCAGAGTACATCATGAGAAACGCTGGGCTGGAAGAAGCACAAGCTGGAATCAAGATTGCCGGGAGAAATATCAATAACCTCAGATATGCAGATGACACCACCCTTATGGCAGAAAGTGAAGGGGAGCTAAAAAGCCTCTTGATGAAAGTGAAAGTGGAGGGTGAAAAGCTTGGCTTGAAGCTCAACATTCAGAAAACGAAGATCATGGCATCTGGTCCCATCACTTCATGGGAAATAGATGGGGAAACAGTGGAAACAGTGTCAGACTTTATTTTTTGGGGCTCCAAAATCACTGCGGATGGTGACTGCAGCCATGAAATTTAAAGATGCTTACTCCTTGGAAGAAAAGTTATGACCAAACTAGATAGTATATTCAAAAGCAGAGACATTACTTTGCCAACTCAGTTCCGTCTAGTCAAGGCTCTGGTTTTTGCTGTGGTCATGTATGGATGTGAGAGTTGGACTGTGAAGAAGGCTGAGCACCAAAGAATTGATGCGTTTGAAGTGTGGTGTTGGAGAAGACTCTTGAGAGTCCCTTGGACTGCAAGGAGATCCAACCAGTCCAATCTGAAGATCAACCCTGGGATTTCTTTGGAAGGAATGATGCTAAAGCTGAAGCTCCAGTACTTTGGCCATCTCATGAGAAGTGTTGACTCATTGGAAAAGACTGTGATGCTGGGAGGGATTCAGGGCAGGAGGAGAAGGGGACGACAGAGGATGAGATGGCTGGATGGCATCACGGACTCGATGGATGTGAGTCTGAGTGAACTCTGGGAGATAGTGATGGACAGGGAGGCCTGGTGTGCTGCGATTAATGGGGTCACAAAGAGTTGGACAGGACTGAGCGACTGAACTGAATTAAATAATCACCCAAGTCCAAGAAACAGAGAGAGTCCGAAACAGGATAAACCCAAGGTGAAACACCCCAAGACACATATTAATCAAATTTACAAAGATCAAACACAAAGAACAAATATTAAAAGCAGCAAGGGAAAGGCAACAAATAACACACAAGGGGATTCCCATAAGGATAACAGCTGATCTTTCAATAGAAACTCTTCATGCCAGGAAGGAATGGCAGGACATCCTTAAAGTGATGAAAGAAAATAACCTACAGCCCAGATTACTGTACCCAGCAATGATCTCATTCAAATATGAAGGAGAAATCAAAAGCTTTACAGAAAAGCAAAAGCTGAGAGAATTCAGCACCACCAACCAGCTCTCCAACAAATGCTACAAGATCTTCTCTAGACAGGAAACAGAGAAAGGGTGTATAAACTCGAACTCAAAACAAAAAAGTAAATGGCAATGAGTACTGGAGCGGGGTGCCACTGCCTTCTCCAGAATATATTTATCAAATAGTTACCTTAAATGTAAATGGGTTGAATGCCCCAACCAAAAGACAAAGACCGGCTGAATGAATACAAAAATACGACCCCCATATATGTTGTCTACAAGAGACCCACCTTGAAACAAGGGATACATACAGACTGAAAATGAAGGTCTGGAAAAAGATATTCCACGCAAATAGAGACCAAAAGAAAGCAGGAGTAGCAATACTCATATCAGATAAAATAGACTTTAAAACAAAGCCTGTGAAAAGAGACAAAGAAGGCCACTACATAATGATCAAAGGATCAATCCAAGAAGAAGATATAACAATTATAAATATATATGCACCCAATATAGGAGCACCGCAATATGTAAGACAAATGCTAACAAGTATGAAAGGGGAAATTAACAATAACACAATAATAGCGGGAGACTTTAATACCCTACTCACACCTATGGACAGATCAACTAAACAGAAAATTAACAAGGAAACACAAACTTTAAATGATACAATAGACCAGTTAGACCTAATTGATATCTATAGGACATTTCACCCCAAAACAATGAATTTCATCTTTTTCTCAAGTGCACACAGAACCTTCTCCAGGATAGATCATATCCTGGGCCATAAATCTAGCCTTGGTAAATTCAAAAAACTTGAAATCATTCCAAGCATTTTTTTCTGACCACAATGCAGTAAGATTAGATGTCAATTACAAGAGAAAAACTATTAAAAATTCCAACATATGGAGGCTGAACAACATGCTACTGAATAACCATCAAATCACAGAAGAAATTTAAAAAAAATCAAAATATGCATAGAAACGAATGCAAATAAAAACACAACAACCCAAAATCTATGAGACACTGTAAAAGCAATGCTAAGGGGAAGGTTCATAGCAATACAGGCTTACCTCAAGAAACAAGAAAAAAGTCACATAAATAACCTAACTCTACACCTAAAGCAACTAGAAAAGGAAGAAATGAAGAACCCCAGGGTTAGTAGAAGGAAAGAAATCTTAAAAATTAGGACAGAAATAAATGCAAAAGAAACAAAAGAGACCATAGCAGAAATCAACAAAGCCAAAAGCTAGTTCTTTGAGAAGATAAATAAAATTGACAAGCTATTAGCCAGACTCATCAAGAAACAAAGGGAGAAGAATCAAGTCAACAAAATTAAAAATGAAAATGGAGAGATCACAACAGACAACACAGAAATACTAAGGATTATAAGAGACTACTATCAGTAACTATAGGCCAATAAAATGGACAGTTTGGAATAAATGGACAAATTCTAAGAAAAGTACAACTTTTAAAAACTGAACCAGGAAGAAATAGAAAATCTTAACAGACTCATCACAAGCATGGAAATTGAAACTGTAATCAGAAATCTTCCAGCAAACAAAAGCCCAAGACCAGGCGGCTTCACAGCTGAATTCTACCAAAAAGTTAGAGAAGAGCTAACACCTATCCTACTCAAACTCTTCCAGAAAATTGCAGAGGAAGGGAAACTTCCAAACTCATTCTATGAGGCCACCATCACCCTAATACCAAAACCTGACAAAGATGCCACACACACACACAAAGAAAACTACAGGCCAACATCACTGATGAACATAGATGCAAAAATCCTTAACAAAATTCTAGCAAACAGAATCCAACAACACATTAAAAAGATCATACATCATGACCAAGTGGGATTTATCCCAGGGATGCAAGGATTCTTCCATATCCGCAAATCAATCAACATAATATACCACATTAACAAATTGAAAAGTAAAAGCCATATGATTATCTCAATAGATGCAGAGGAAGCCTTTGACAACATTCAACATCCATTTATGATAAAAACCCTCCAGAAGGCAGGAATAGAAGGAACATACCTCAACATAAAAAAAGCTATATACGACAAACCCACAGCAAACATTATCCTCAATGATGAAAAATTGAAAGCATTTCCCCTAAAGTCAAGAACAAGACAAGAGTGCCCACTCTCACCACTACTATTCAGCATAGTTTTGGAAGTTTCAGCCACAGCAATCAGAGCAGAAAAAGAAATAAAAGGAATCCAATTTGGAAAAGCAGAAGTAAAACTCTCAGTGTTTGCAGATAACATGATCCTCTACATAAAAAACCCTAAAGACTCCACCAGAAAATTACTAGAGCTAATCAATGCATATAGTAAATTTGCAGGATATAAAATCAATACACAGAAATTCCTTGCATTCCTATACACTAATAATGAGAAAATAGAAGTAGAAATTAAAGAAACAATTCCATTCACCATTGCAACAGAAAGAATAAAATACTTAGGAATATATCTACCTAAGGAAATAAAAGACCTATAGAAAACTATGAAACACTGGTGAAAGAAATCAAAGAAGACACAAATAGATGGAGAAATATACCATGTTCATGGATTGACAGACTCAATATAGTGAAAATGAGTATACTCCCCAAAGCAATCTATAGATTCAATACAATCCATATCAAGCTACCAACGGTATTTTTCACAGAACTAGAACAAATAATTTCACACTTTGTATGGAAATACTAAAAACCTCAAATAGCCAAAGCAATCTTGAGAAAGAAGAATGGAACTGGAGGAATCAAGCTGCCAGACTTCAGGCTCTACTACAAAGCCACAGTCATCAAGATAGTATGGTAGTACAAAGACAGGAATATAGATCAATGGAACAAAATAGAAAGTCCAGAGAGAAATCCACACACCTATGGACACCTTATCTTTGACAAAGGGAGGCAAGAATATACAATAGAGAAAAGACTGTGTCTTTAACAAGTGGTGCTGGGAAAACTGGTCAACCACTTATAAAAGAGTGAAGCTAGAACACTTTCTAACACCATACACAAAAGTAAACTCAAAATGGATTAAAGATCTAAATGTAAGACCAGAAACTATAAAACTCCTAGAGGAGAACATAGGCAAAACACTCGCCAACATACATCACAGCAGGATCCTCTATGACCCACCTCCCAGAATATTGGAAATAAAAGCAAAAATAAACAAATGGGACCTAATTATACTTAAAAGCTTCTGCACAACAAAGGAAACTATAAGCAAGGTGAAAAGACAGACTTCAGAATGGGAGAAAATAATATCAAATGAAGCAACTGACAAACAGCTAATCTCAAAAATAAAGAAGCAACTCCTGTAGCTCAATTCCAGAAGAATAAACAACCCAATGAAAAAATGGGCCAAAGAACTAAACAGACATATCTCCAAAGAAGACATACAGATGGCTAACAAACACATGAAAAGATGCTCAACATCACTTATTATCAGAGAAATGCAAATCAAAACCACAATGAGGTACCATTTCACGCCAGTCAGAATGACTGCTATGCAAAAGTCTACAAGCAATAAATGCTGGAGAGGGTGTGGAGGAAAGGGAACCCTCTTACACTGTTGGTGGGAATGCAAACTAGTACAGCCACTATGGAGAACAGTGTGGAAATTCCTTAAAAAACTGGAAATAGAACTGCCATATGACCCAGCAATCCCACTGCTGGGCATACACACCGAGGAAACCAGAATTGAAAGAGACATGTGTACCCCAATGTTCATCGCAGCACTGTTTATAATAGCCAGGACATGGAAGCAACCTAGATGTCCATCAGCAAACGTTTGATAAGAAAGCTGTGGTAAATATACACAATGGAGTATTACTCATCCATTAAAAAGAATACATTTGAATTAGTTCTAATGAGGTGAATAACACTGGAGCCTATTATACAGAGTGAAGTAAGCCAGAAAGAAAAACACCAATATATTACACTAACGCATTATATGGAATTTAGAAAGATGATAATGATAACCCTATATGCGAGATAGCAAAAGAGATACAGATGTATAGAACAGTCTTTTGGACTCTGTGGGAGGGGACGAGGGTGGGATGATTTGCGAAAAAGGCATTGAAACATGTATATTGTCATATGTGAAAAGAACCGCCAGTCCAGGGTCAATGCATGAGACAGGGTGCTTGGGACTGGTGCACTGGTATTACCAAGAGGGATGGGATGGGGAGGGAGGTGGGAGATGGGTTCAGGATGGGGAACACATGTACACCCATGGTGGATTCATGGCAGTGTATGGCAAAAGCCAATACAATTTTGTAAAGTAATTAGCCTCCGAGTTGTAACAGGCTTTTACCAAGGAAAGTACTATCAAAGGACACTATCAAAATACTTGTAAGAAGCTTGGGCCCTTGAATGACAGGCCAGATGGAAGCAAATATTAGAAATATGCCAGCCTCACTGGTAGCTGTTGGAAATTATGAACAAAATCATTTAGATATTCTGGCAGATTATTTCTATGGTAATAGTTTGATAGAACTATCTTCCTCTGAGGTATAAATATTCAGAGGTTACAGATAATGGCATAATTAGAAATGTTAGGTGTATATAATACAACTTCTTGTATTGAAAAATGAGCCAGGATATGGGAATCCCAAAAGTTGTGGTGCATGGTCATTGGCGATTTTACTGAAATCTTCACTGAATTTTATGATTGATTAGGGAGACTTCCTATGGAGGACAAGACTTTTGACTAGTGACTGAATCTAGTTGACCACTTAACTTCTGTATCGCTTATTCATTAGCCTGCATGAAATAATCAGAGTGAATTGAAGTAAGAACAAGTGTCATAGGTCTGTGGTGTAATTTCAAGTGTGTGTGTGTGTGTGTGTGTGTATTTGTGTATGTAACCAATCTCTGTGTGTAAAAATAGCCCTGGAAAGAAAGCTGATGGTCCTCATGCTAGACAAAAAGAAAAGGGATGAGATTTTAAAAAGTTTCTTCTTAACCAAAAAATAGAAATGCTATATAAATGTTAAAATGGCTATGTTATAAACAGTGAAGCACAATTTATTTTTTGGAAAAAATGATATGGTCATATTGCATTTGTAAATTTGGAGACTTGAAAGACTTAAATGTAACCATTTAATTTTTAATCGGTATGAATTTAAATTGCTAATTTAAAAATACTGTCAACTTTTCTGATTTTCAAATTTAACAATAATTTTATTAACATGCCTCTACTGTATGTCTCTTAGGACATACCTAACCTGGCCTAGCATGGAAATAGACCAAACAACCATCAAATAATTGAGCTGTGGTGGATTGCAAAAGCAGTTTACCAAGAATCTTCCTCCTTTTATCCATACCCATTGGTAGTGTTTCCCGCAGACTCCAGATTGGTCTTCGTATTTGGTTTGTATAAATTTGTGATGTTAGCAAACATGATGCAGGCAGAGGTTTGTCACCTTAAAGAGAGACACACGGTGTAAGAGTTGTGAGCTTAAGTTTTATTCAGGGTCTTACTGAGAACTATAGCCCAGTTAGCTCTGAGGAAGAGGTAGGAAAGAAGCCAGTTTATATTTCTGGCTGGAAAGTATGTTCAGTCAAGCATATATGTTGGTAAAAGGTTATTGCTAATCACAAAGAACAGATGTTTCAAGTCGATGGTTTTAGTGCTTTGCTATTGTATACTGCTGCTGCTAAGTCGCTTCAGTCATGTCTGACTCTGTGTGACCCCACAGACGGCAGCCCACCAGGCTCCTCCATCCATGGGATTTTCCAGGCAAGAATACTGGAGTGGCTTGCCATTTCCTTCTCCAATGCATGAAAGTGAAAAGTGAAAGTAAAGTCACTCAGTCATGTCTGACTTTTCGCTACCCCATGGACTGCAGCGTCGGGAGCCACATTAGGTGTTACTGACAAAATGGAGGCACGGCCCCAACCCCCTCTCCTCATCTTGCAGGCACAGCCCCAGGATGAAGGAGTTAGGCCTTGTGATTCTGACTTGTTCTTTCCTTTCTTCAGTTGAGTTGGCTGGAAAAAATGTTAAGGTGCTTGAGAGAAGCATGAGAAAGCACAAAGCCTTCTACAGTTGCGCCCAGAAAATAACCTATAAAGTAACCATTGACATTTGTTCAAGAATCTTTACAAAGAAAGTCCCAGGATGAGCATGTAGGCCACAGCTCGAAGCCATGGGAAGGATTGTTTTCTGAGACCTGTTTGTGAGGGAAATATTTATGGCAAAAGAAGTTTGCTGAGTTTAGGGTTTAGGAACAATTATGAATAGCTAGAAGCAAGCGTCTGCCTGCAATGTGGGAGACCTGGGTTCGATCTCTGGGTTAGGAAGATCCCCTGGAGAAGGAAATGGCAACCCACTCCAGTATTCTTGCCTGGAGAATCCCATGGATGGAGGAGCCTGGTGGGCTACAGTCCACGGGGTCGCAAAGAGTCAGACACAACTGAGCGACTTCACTTTCACTTTCACTTTCACTTTCAGAAGCCTTTTTAGGAGATAGTGATCTTAAGATGCTAGGGGCAAACAGGATTTAGAAAGATAAGAAATAAACTGAGGAATGTAGCATGACTTACAATGTAATCACAAGTTAAGCATAGGACACATAAGAGGAAGTAGATAATAGTAAAGCTGATTCTGAGAGAATCACTGAAGCAGGAACTCTGTTAGTAGGGCGACAATGATTTCTGGAGACAAATCTGGGTGGGGGAAACTAAAAATGTCAAACTTCTGACCTAATGCTTTTGTCAAAGTGTAAAAGAGAACTTGAAGCTTGAAATAAACATGTAGTTCTGTACTATGAGTCAGAGGCTACATCATCGTCCGCCCTCACCCCTCACCCCGACACCACTCACCCCTTCAGACTGATTCCCTGGCTGCCAGAACTGGACTCCGGCACTGCAGCCTACCAGGCTCCTCTGTCCATGGGATTTTCTAGGCAAGAGTGAATGGGTTGCCATTGTGTTCTCCTTTATTGTGTGAGAACCTGGCATCCTTAAAATTCTTCCTGAGATCATACATTTGACTATGGGGCTTACTAGTCCAAAGTACACAGTGCCTCATTCTGTTAAATTGTTTTAATTTCCTCTCAGAATACACTGTTGGTTAGTAGTTGCAATGGGTTATGACTGTTTTACTCGTATAAAACTAGATAGGGAGCAATATTCTTTGTCTCAGCAATTCCCATTGTTCTGCTTCTACAGGTTTGAAAATGACTTGCATGTTGGGGCTTGCCCTTTCTTGCTGCTCTTCAGAATTTTGTTATTCCCATCATGTGAAGAAGCTGAGCCAACTGGATAATGTGAGACACAATTCCCAGTTGCCAGAGTTATCCCAGGGGAAAAAAAAGCCAACTTTTAGGCAACTTATTGTTGTTCGGTTGTTAAGTCATATCTGACTCTTTGTGACCCCATGAACTGCAGATAGTATTTCACTATCTCCCAGAGTTTGCCCAAACTCATGTCCATTGTGTCAGTGATGCCTCATCCTCTGTTCTCCCCTTCTCCTCCTGCCCTCAATTTTTCCTAGCATCAGGGTCTATTCCAATGAGTCAGCTCTTCATATCAGGTGGCCAAAGTACTGGAGCTTCAGCTTCAACATCTGTCCTTCCAATGAATATTCAGGGTTGATTTCCTTTAGGACTTACTGGTTTGATCTCCTTACAGCCCAAGGGACTCTCAAGAGTTCTCTAAGACCACAATTCAAAAGCATCAATTCTTCAGTGCTCAGCCTTCTTTATGGTACAAAACTCTCACATCCTTACATGACCACTGGAAAAACCATAGTTTTGACTGTATGATCTTTGTCAGCAAAGTCATCTCTCTGTTTATTATACTATCTAGGTTTGTCATACTTTTCTAGCTTACTTTACTTTTGTAGCTTCAGTCACGGTCCACAGTGATTTTGGAGCCCAAGAAAATAAAATCTGTCACTGTTTCTACTTTTTCCCAATCTATTTGCCCTGAAGTGATGGGACCAGATGCCATGATCTTAGTTGTTCACAAATGCAGGAGTGACCCCAGTAAGAACATAATAAAAATCATTCAGGTGAACACCATCCAAATTGTCCCCCCATAGAAATTTAGATAAATAATTGGTTGTTGTTTTAGGCTTTAAATGTTGGAGTAGTTTGTTATTCAACAATAGATAACTGATATAAGAATAGTAAGCTAATTATATAATTTTAAAGGCAGTAATATGAATAAGGGATGTCAGAAAACAAAATTCAACTGAGTAGATCTGAAAATCTAGTTGGCTTTATTCAATGATTCATAAATCTGATAGCATCCTGTCTAGCTAAAAGAAGGGTGTTCTGAGGAGTGAGTGTGGAGCTTAATTGCTCAGTTGTGTCCAACTCTTTGTGACCTCATGGACTGTAACCCTTCAGGTTCCTCTGTCCATGGGAATCCTCCAGGTAAGAATACTGGAGTGGGTTGCCATGCCCTCCTCTAGGAGACCTTACCAACCCAGGGATTGAACCCAGGTCTCCCACATTGCAGGTGGATTCTTTGCTGTCTGAGTCACTAGGGAAGCCTCACTCGCTGAGAAATGAGGAGTACTATAGAATGGAAGTCTTTATTAGGAAGGAGGGTGGACAAGGAAGCAAAAGAAAAGAAGGGTTATTTTGGGCCAGGACAGCAGTTTGTGTGTGTGTGTGTGTGTGTGTGTGTGTGTGTGTGTGTGTGTGTGTGTATGGGTGAGTTGTGGGAGGTGATTGGGAGGAAGAGAAAGACAAGGGTTTTATCATGCAGATTGCCTCTCCTTACCCTAGGGAGAAGTGGGGAGGACCCAAACTGCAGGAGTAAGATTACATTTCTGTGGAAGGTCAAAACTGCAATTACATTAGGTATTAATTTAATTTTATCATGGACTTTAGCAGAAGTGGTGCCATTTTAGACCTGTGGTTTTCTCTCTAAGAAGGCAAAAACAAATTTTAAAGATAAGAAAAAATGTCACCCAAAATGTTGCTTGTACATTTTAGGCCTGGGAGTTTTTAATATGTCTTCTAGCTGTGAGTTTCAAGTCTGAAAGACAGTTCAGCCTGACATCTCTCGAGAAGCAGAAGAAATGTCTGGAAGGAGTCTCAAAGATTTCTGGTGAGATATGATATTAGTGCCCTCATTTTTTTTTTTTCTCCCAAGGTGTATATTTTCTGAATTTGGGTAAGACTGAAACTGTGCAACTCAAATTGGGACTTGAACCCACTGTCATTTAACTGAAAACCATGAAACTCGATTCAGTGAGAGACAAAGTGATAGGTAAGAAGTGGACTTATTTAAAGAGAAACACACTCCACAGACAGAATGTGAGCCATCTCAGAAGGGGAGAGTGGCCCCAGGATATGGGATTATCAGATTGTATAGGGGTAGGTAATTGCATGGGCTAATGAGTGAGTGGTTTCTCAAACATTAAATTGAGTTTCATGGTTTGCAGGAAAGTTATGACCAACCTAGATAGCATAGGCAAAAGCAGAGACATTACTTTGCCAACAACGGTCCGTCTAGTCAAGGCTATGGTTTTTCCAGTGGTCATGTATGGATGTGAGTGTTGGACTGTGAAGAAAGCTGAGTGCCGAAGAATTGATGCTTCTGAACTGTGGTATTGGAGAAGACTCTTGAGAGTCCCTTGAACTGCAAGGAGATCCAACTAGTCCATTCTAAAGGAGATCAGTCCTGGGTGTTCTTTGGAAGGACTGATGGTAAAGCTGAAACTCCAATACTTTGGCCACCTCATGTGAAGAATTGACTCATTGGAAAAGACTCTGATGATGGGAGGGATTGAGGGCAGGAGGAGAAGGGGACGACAGAGGATGAGATGGCTGGATGGCATCACCGACTCGATGGACGTGAGTTTGGGTGGACTCCGGGACTTGGTGATGGACAGGGAGGCCTGGTGTGCTGCATTTCATGGGGTCACAAAGAGTTGGACATGACTGAGTGACTGAACTGAACTGAACTGAACTGAATGAGTGAGTGGAGGACTCCAGTTATCTGGGGGAAGAGTAGGGATTTCCAGGAATTGGTCGCCACCCACTTTTTGATCTTTTAAGGTCAGCCTTGGAACTGTCATGGCACCTGTGCAGGCTTTGTCACTCAGTCATGTCTGACTCCTTGTGACTCTGTGGCTCTTCTGTCCATGGGATTCTCCCAACAAGAATACTGGAGTGGGTTGCCATGCTCTCCTCCAGAGGATCTTCCTGACCTAGGGGTTGAACCTGAGTCTCTTGTGGTTCCTGCAATGATAGGTGAGTTCTTTACCACTATGCCAACTGTGGGTGTGTCATTTAGCTTGCCATTGTGTTATAATGCACGTATGCTGAGGCTCAAGATCTAGTGGAAGTTGACTTATCCACCATCTTGGACCTATTTGGTTCTAATCAGTTTATGTTGTGTCCTTGGGCTATATCATTCTTTTAAAAATTGTGCCCTGTCCCCTTCTCTCCTGTTTCAAGATCAACTCTGACTAGTTTTAGCTTTAGCAAGTGGACAGTTTGTGGAAGCTCCTTCATCCTTTGCCTGCTGTTTGCTGCCGTGATTCAGTTATACGTATAGATATTCTTTTCCATTATGGTTTATGACAGGATATTGAGTGTAGTTCCATGTGCTATACAATAGGGCCTTGTTGCTTATCCATCCTGTATATAATAGTTTGCATCTGCTAACCCCAAATGCCAATTCTTCCCTTCCCTACTCCCCTCCCCCTTGGCAACCACAAGTCTGTTATTTACTACCACCCAATACTACATTTTTGAGAGAAATGTTTTTTGTCCTATTTTTAAAAAGTTGGAAAGCAGGTTGTATTTATGATAATGCTAGTTTCTATTCTTCTCAAATTCATATATAAACTTCATAAATCCTAGGACTTTGCTTTATTTTTATTTATTTGATTCACTGTTGTATCCACAGCCGCATAACCGTATTTAAGCCTCAAGGTTAAATACCGTAAGGCAGGTGATAGTCTACTTCACAGGTAGGTAGACCAAGCAAGCTTTATTCTATCCTGGAGAAACAAAATAGAAAAAAGTATGATTTTTTTACAAATATGATTTGTCCCTATGAAATTTTGTAAGATTATTAAAAGCAAACTTCAAGCCCACAGCTTTAATTATTCTTCAGAGATTTAGGCTTTTAAACATAAATTTATTCATCACAAATACAATTGCATCTCAACTGAATTTTTGCTGCCTGTAGTTCTATATCTGAGATATATTGATCAGCTCTTCAATATGAGGTATTTCCTAAGTGACACATAAATGTTTATGTACCATTTACAATAAGATGCTATAGATAGGGCCTATTATGATATAAAGAAATGAGCTTTGGACTTTGGTTTGGAAAACTTGAGTCTAGTCTCAGTTTTGACATTTACCAGCTGTCTGATTGGGAAATTAATTGAACCTCTGTTTTCCTCCTATGTGATACCAACAACAGAGTAAATAATATACTCAAAACTCTCTTATACAGTATGGAGTGTTATAAAATGGAAGGCATTATTACTCTGTCTCTTGACTGAACAAACTTTAATGGCCCTAGAAAATACCCTTGCAAGTGATACTGCCCCACCACATATAAGAAAAATGAGAAGAGCATTTTCTAATATAAAGCCGTTTGTAGCCATGTAAGGAGAACAGACTGCAGAAAATGTATATTCCATATGAAGTACAGGTTGGTTCATACATTTCAACACCTCACTCAGGCGGATAATAGTCATTCAAACTCACAAGTACAATTCAATTCAAATTTGCAGGGGAATACAGTTCAGAATACTGTGACATTAATAATGACACTCGTAAATGGCCAGGAATACAATCCAAGTTGATTTAAATAATTGTATATTATGTCAGTTGGAGTTCTTTGGCTAAATTTAAAAAAAAATTATGAGAAGCATATGAGGTAGTCCTTGGAATCTAAGAAAGAGGAACAGCTCGGCCTTGGGACAGATAGCGTGATCCAGATTACTACCTCTCATCTGAGGCAGAAATGAGAGAAGATAGTGGAGATAACGTTTATTATTTTACTAAAGCCATTTGCATGAGGGAAAGACAATTTCCAAAAGGTAAACTACGCTGCTAGTTTAATTAGAAACAAAGGATTGCTGCGCAGGCAAAAACAAAAGATGTAAATATACTTATCACAATTAATAAGGATGCCTTAAAAAACGTTTTCTTATGAGACTTGCACCAAAGTTACTGAAGCCATTTTTTCTATTTATTTAAAAAATTATACAGTTAGTTTTAGCATTTCCAGAGATATTTTCTGAGAGAATGGGAACTTCCTTGAGAAATTAAGTGTCATCTCAACTGGATCCAGGTATTATTCTAGTTTCACTTGAAAACTTGGAATATTCCATTGTTATAGAAGAATACAAAATGTAAATGCCTTAAGCAAATTAACAACAAGGAGTTCTCAGTTCTGTACGAATGTCATGATAATTGGCCCAGTGTTATAGCCTAATGTAATCAGAAATTTTGTGCAGACTTCAAATACACTGTGAACAAGAGTACTAGAGTTGTACCCATATTCCTGAATAAAAAAAATCATTCCTGCTTTCCCTTATGATGGAAGTGAAGTGAAGTTGCTCAGTTGTGTCTCACTCTTTGCAACCCCATGGACTGTAGCCTACCGGGCTCCTCTGTCCATGGGATTTTCTAGGCAATAGTACTGGAGTGGATTGCCATTTCCTTCTCCAGGAGAGGATCTTCCTGACCCAGGGATTGAACCCGGGTCTCCCGCATTGTAGACAGATGCTTTACCACCTGAGCCACCAGGGAAGTCTCAGGCCTTTGAAAATTCTGACATTGTTTGGGTTGTCCATAGCCAATTGTGAATGATGCTATTGTAGAAGTTCAAATGTGAACAGACATGAATTTAAGCAAACTCAGGGTGATAGTAAAGTACAGGGAAGCCTGGCATGCTGCCATCTATGGAATTGCAAAGAGTTGGACATGACTTAGCAACTGAACAACAACAAATGTGATTCTTTAAAAATATAGTTCTGTGTTAATCACCTTTATTTTGGAATGTCTTCTGTCTATAGAATTTTTAATTTCCTTTTAGAGATATTGTGTTTTAAGATTTTATATTTGATTTTACATTTTATGATATGGAAGTGGATCATGGAATCAACAAAACACAAACTCATAAAACAATCATGAATTCACCAAAATCTCAGGAGGTCTCATATCATTTGATACAAAAAAATAATTGAAGGAAGAACAAAGAGAAACCATAGCTTCTGATGTCATCCTCATATGCTTTTAGGTCATTTTCTGGACAATTCATCAAATTTGTGAGTGATTTTTGAGTTAAAGTCTTAAGCATTTCTATATGAAATTTAATTCCACTGTTTTGTTTTACCAAAGGATTAAAAATTAAAACTTTATATTATTGTATACAAAAATTAGAATATTTCTTCTTAGAAGGCAATGGCACTTCTTAGAAGGCAATGGCACCCCACTCCAGTACTCTTGCCTGGAAAATCCCATGGATGGAGGAGCCTGGTAGGCTGCAGTCCATGGGGTCGCTGAGGGTCAGACACGACTGAGCGACTTCACTTTCACTTTTCACTTTCATGCATTGGAGAAGGCAATGGCAACCCACTCCAGTGTTCTTGCCTGGAGAATCCCAGGGATGGGGTCGCACAGAGTCGGACACGACTGAAGCAACTTGGCGGCAGCAGAACATAATTAATGTCTGAATCTATGTTCATTTCTTATAATGAACAGATAGATTCTGGTAAATGGTTCTTGAGAAACTGGCAGAAAAATGCTTTGAGACACATTGGACTACTTGAGAACATTGTGACATTTAGGATATAATTAAACACATTTACAAAGAAATCTTAGCTGTTTTGTCATGTATCAACATAAACAGGAATGAACATGGCTGAGATAACATTTAGTAAGTAACACTGCTTACCTGAGTTACCTTTTCTGAGCATCAGCATTGTGACAACCAGTGTCACTTAGGGTGCACTTGTACAATATCTGAAGGTGTTTTTTAAACTTGTGACCTCATGAAACAAATGAATTAACTGGAAATAACTAAACCGTCATTGAAGGTTTATAGTTGTACCATTTGCTATACTATTCACTTTTAGACTGAACATTTTAAAAATTATCTACAAATATCTTATATGTTTTTGGTTCAGCACATATACCATTGAGATTGACAATGGCTTTTAATCTCTGTAGAGACTACTGAAGTCCTTGGTCAAATGTGGTGAAGGAATATGTTTGTTTAGCTCTCAAATACTTCAGTGATCCCTCTACTCTCTCCTGGCTCTCCAAAATCCATGCCTATTAGCCCTGGAATAGTCTCTACCCTATATAGAAAATATAAATCCAAGATCACAAATTTAGAGGTACAGTTAGGCTATCTTTATTTTTCCTGTAACTGAACTGTATCAAGCATCTAGTGAAATGCATGCTGAAATTAATCTTTCCTAGGATATTTTATACTATCCCCAAATTTTGTCCAGGTTCTCCAGTGGGAATGGGTGGGCAATGGGGGCTTTCCTGTGGTAAATGGGGTGAGGTAAATGACATGTCTTGTCTGAGTTGTAATCATTGATTTGTTCTGCCTTCTGCTCAAATATTCTCTTTTCAGAATGGGTGGAGCTGTCTTGCTATATAGACCAATGCCATGTTTCCCTTATTACCATCACTGTGGCTTAAGATCATCCATCTTGTATCCCATTTCAGCCTTGTTCTTGGGTAAAGGGAAAATACTTAACTGTTCCAACACCACATTTGGGTTTAGGGAACTCTGTGGTACTTTTTTAAGCCTTTCTGTCCAGACAGTGCAAACTGTTTCTACTCTACCAGCCTGTCACGCTGGGCACAGGGAATCTGGAGTCCCCAGACCCTCTTCAGAAGTAGAAGGCAGAAGTTCCCTTGGAATTTTCACAGTAAAGTATACTTCTTGATGTTCTTCATCTCAGTAAATGCCACCATCATCTACATAGTTGCTTAGATCAAAAACTTAGATTTATCCTTGATTTGTCTTGTTTTGTTTTTTCTCACTCCCATCCAATCTTTTATGAAGTCTTCTAAACTCTACCTTACTTTATATCCCCAAGCCACTTCTCAACACTCCATTGCTACTATCTTAACTCAAGGCAGCATGTGGTCTTCCCTGGCTGACAGTAATAGCTCCTTCACTAGCTTCTTTAAATCCCTACTTCTGCAATTGCTGCCATCCTCTCACCCCCAGAGTAAGTTTCTGGAAACTTAAACAAAATCATGCAGTTCTTCCACTCAGAACTCTGCAGTGACTTACCATCATGTGTGGAATAAAATCCTCCTTCCTTATCAAGGTCTACAAGGCCCTGGTTACTCTGCTTCCTCAAGTCTGTGCTTCATGTCATTTTTGAAAGTGCCAAGCTTATTCTTTCCCCAAGACTTTTCTGATTGTCTACTCTCCCCCACGTTACTCTTTTAAATGCTTCAGTATCTTTTAAAATGTCACCTCTTCAGGGAAGCCTTCTCTGTATCCCTTTGCCTGCATGCATGCTAAGTCGCTTCAGTCATGTCTGACTCTTTGCAACCATATGAACCATAGCCCTCCAGGCTCCTCTGTCCAGGGGATTCTCCAGGCAAGAATACTGGACTGGGTTGCCATGCCCTCCTCCAGGGGCTCTTCATGACCCAGGGATCGAGCCTGCATCTTGATTATGCATCTCCTGCATTGGCAGGCATGCTCTTTACCACTAGTGCCACCTGGGAAACCCCCCTTATTCCCTTACCTGACTTATTTTTCTCTATAACATTTTTTACCACCCCAAATTAAGTATTTGTTTATGAGTTTATTACCTGCCTTCACCACTGGCCTGTACTTTGTCCTCCATACTGCAGTGCAGAGCATATCATACACCGCCTGGTACATAGTAGGCCACTGATAAATACTTTTCCAGTGGATGAAAGCACTTGATACTGGAAATCCAGTGAGAATAGAAGAGTGCTTTATTGTCAATGTAGTTATTTTTGGAGATGAAAATAGTTTTTAGATTAAATCTGAACTCAAGGAGGCTATTTTCACTATTTAGCCATGTCACGTTCACTATTGTATAGCATCCAAGACTGAAGAAGATATGTATCATCCGAAATCCAAAATGCACAATCCAGAATGCTTTTTAAAATAGTAGAAAATCATGAAATCGTGCTCTGGAGATCCTCCTATAAACCATAGTAATTGATATGTTCACCAACCTTGCTGAACATGTGTAGCAATTCTGGCCTATGACAATAATAATTTCTGGAAAATGTGAATAGCATTCATTAGTCATTTATCATTAAGCTGCAGAGACTTTGTATTACTATCAACTGTATTTCTGTTAATAATATTTGATATTTATATATCCCAGAGCTCTTTTAATTATAAGTGACTGGAACTCAATTTAAACTAGCTCAGGCAACGAACAATATTTATTGACTGATATAACTGGCAGATTGAGGCTGGAATCTGGGCTCAAGTGATGTTTTCATGGCTTGAGCTCTATTTCTTGGTTATCCTTCTCACTGTTTCTACCCAAGTGTTGGCCCCTTTCTTCTATGTGGATAGGCTCTCATTATATAGCAGAAAAGTAATCCCAGGTCTTCATCGGTAGAACTTGTGATCCATATAAAGGAGTCTTCTGCAGCAGATACAGCTAAAATATACTTAAGAGGATTCTTATTGGTCAAGTTTAGCCCTAGGTCTGTATTAACCCTATCATTGTGTTGGAGAGATATTGTAATATGATTGGATCAAGCTTGATCATGTGCCCACACATTTGGCAAGGAGGAGGGGTAAGGCATGTGATTGATAACTCCTCTAGGGAAGGATGTTTCTCAGAAACCAAAAGTGGGGAGTGAGAAATCATGTTAAGCAGGTAAAACATTATTAGGATCCATATACAAACATTGTTTTAGACTTCTTGAGACCAAAAATGTACAATGTATTTGTGAAAGAAAAATCTTAAGTGCTGTTTTGTTGTTTATGTTATTAGTCTCCTTTAACAACTGGATATAAAGTACTGGAAATGCCAGATATATAATGCTGGCTAATTCTAGGAACTCCAACTTGAGAAACAATACTATTTGGAATCAAACCTCATAAATAAAGAAGAAATGATTGAAAGATGAGAACAATGAGATGGAAAAGACAATAGAGATGAAGGGTAGAAGAAATCAAAGTGACAGATGTTTCTGTAGGAAAGAAAATAGCAGAGAGAAAAATAGTAATCATAAATCTAGGATAATAATTTTTTGACTTACAGTTCTTTTGATAAAACTATTTGTGTCATATTTTATGTATTAGAAAATAAAGCCTCCACTTTCTAGTACCTCCTCATTTGTTTGGCTTAAAGCTCATAAGTTGGCTTACAGCTCATAAGCTGGCTTAAAGCTCAACATTCATAAAACTGAGATCATGGCATCCAGTCCCATCCGGTCCCATCACTTCATGGCAAATAGATGGGGAAACAGTGGACACAGTGATTGACTTTATTTTTCTGGGCTCCAAGATTGCTGCAGATGGTGACTGCAGCCCTGAAATTAAAAGATGCTTACTCCGTGGAAGGAATGTTATGACCAGGCTAGACCGCATATTAAAACGCAGAGACATTACTTTGCCAACAAAGGTCTGTCTAGTCAAGGCTATGGTTTTTCCAGTAGTCATGTATGGATGTCAGAGTTGGAGTATAAAGAAAGCTGAGCACTGAAGAATTGATGCTTTTGAACTGTGGTGCTGCAGAAGACTCTTGAGTCCCTTGGACTGCAAGCAGATCCAACTAGTCCATCCTAAAGGAGAGCAGTCCTGGGTGTTCATTGGAAGGACTGATGTCGAACCTGAAACTCCAGTATTTTGGCCACCTGATGTGAAGAGCTGACTCATTTGAAAAGACCCTGATGCTGGAAAAGATTGAGGGCAGGAGGAGAAGGGGACGACAGAGGATGAGATGGTTGGATAACATCACTGACTTGATGGACATGGGTTTGGGTAGACTCCAGGGGTTGGTGATGGACAGGGAGGCCTGGCGTGCTGGGGTCGCAAAGAGTCAGACACGACTGAGCGACTGAACTGAACTGATCTTATTTGTTTATTTGCTCTTCACATGGGCTTGTTTATATATGGTTTTTGCTATCTGTAGCCCACCTACTCTGATTTTGCCATATTTCCCTATAGAATTGATGCATAACCCTGATCTAAATATAATACCAGAACCTATATTTTGCCAGTTTTTTTTCAAGCCTGGACCTTGATCCCTATTTCTTATTCCTCTCACTCTTCACTGTCTTTGTGACCATTCTGTATGGAAAGACAGATCCTATTGAACTCACAACAGGTCAAATGGTTTCTTTAATATTCTTGAACTCTTTGCTCACTAGAGTAACTTTATGAAAACAAAAATACTTAGCATCTCACTGGAGTAACAAGCCTTGGCTGACCCCACTGTGCTCACCAGAACCATCTCCATCGCTGCTGGTTTCCTCTCCCTAGTCCCAGCATCGATAATCAGCTGGTTTGCTTCAGGGCAACAAACAAGATGGAGCCTAGTTTCCCTGGTTGGGGGTGAGGGGAGACATTTTCCTTTGGAAGTTTCTGTGTTTTCCTACTCCTTCCTAAAATCATCTGGGGCCTAGTGAACTGGCCTGCACCAGTCTTTCTTTTCCTCTTCATCTCCATTAACACAATTTATGAAAGCTCAGAATGCTTTGCAAACTAATGTGGTCGCTACAGACCATCCCAGAACCTTTTTCTTTTTTCAAAAAATAAGAAATATATTCAGCTTCTTCCTTTTTGGTAAAATTATTTCCTGACATTGTATGCTAAGTCGTTTCAGTCGTGTACCACTCTTTGCGACCCCATGGACTGTAGCCTGCCAGGCCATGTGTCCATGGGATTTCCCAGGCAAGAATACTGGAGTGGGCTGCCATTTCTCCAGGGCCTCCTCCCTACCCAAAGATCGAACTTGAGTTTCCTGCATTGGCAGGCAAATTCTTTACCATTAGCATCACCTTCCACCATCCCCTGACACTGGAGGTGGAATATTTCCAGTAGGTCCCATATCCCCACCAGATCAGTCAGGCTGTGCCTGTTTCTGCAGGCCAAGAGAGTCTAGTTTTTTCTTTTCTTTTCTTTAACCAAACACTAGGTAATTTGTTTTTCCAAATGGTTCTTATTTCAGAATGAAGCAGTTCTCGTCTTTTGATCATTTCTTTTCCATTCTATGAGATTTTGATTTCAGCTAAATTGTTTCTCAAGCTAGAATTCCTAGGATTAGCTGGCATTATATATCTGACATTTCCAGTACATTATATCCAGTTGTTGAAGGAGATCAATAACATAAATAATAAAATATAGCACTTGTTGTTTTTTTTTTTTCTTTCATCAGGACAATAAGTTGCGTATGACTCTTGCTGATGGCTCTTTCTAGGAACGGGACTGGCTTTACTGGCTCTGTCTTGATTCAGGCAGTGATAACCAAGTCTCAGATTATATCTTGTTTTTCTAAACATTTATTTCAGAATGAAGCAGCTAGAAAATACTCACTGACTTTAAGCCCGTTTAACTTGTTTACAGCTTGAGGTACATGAAATCTCTTATTACTTAAGTTATAATAAAGCTGAATGCTAGAAATAATTCATCAAGAATATATTCCATAAATCAAATAATGTGTCATATCACAGATTGAATTTCTTTTCCTTGTTCTATTAAGCTTCATTGGATAGGCCTCCTTGGCTACACTTTTCACGTCTAATTCCTCTAGCTACAATACCTGCATTTTATCTCATGTTTTTAAAGGTAATTTGTAGTGTATTACCTTTGTTACTGTTTTGAGGACTTGGGAGTGAGGGGTAGGCTAGATTGACCTTTCCTCAGGAAACTGGAAATGTACCATCTGCTTGACATGATTTTGAAATTATTTTTTCCCACAGGAAAAACTCCAAGACATATGTGATAATGAGCCATGACTGAAAATTCAGACAACACAGTCTACAGATAACTTTGTATATATAGTAAGAAGTAGGAACTTATGACCCTTGACTCCAATAATCCACCCCTTCCTAATTGTTAAGTTCTTTAAGTGCCTCGGTTTATTTTTTTCTTAATTTTTACTGGAGCATAGTTGCTTTACAATGCTATGTTAGTTTCTACTGGACAGCAGAGTGAATCGGTTATATAAGTGCCTCAGTTTAAAAGGAAGACGACTCCTACATGTTGACAGAGTTTCTTTCTTTTTTCAGAGCAAATGAATGGGACAGTGATCTCTGTTGGAATTCTTTTTTGTGTTAGATATGTGGAATAGGGTCACAAGCCCATTTTTATAAAAGTTCATGTGTTACCCACATATAACAGTTCAATTATCCAGCAAAAATTGTAGCTTTATTCTGTACATTGAAAAGCTTTCCAGCTTTTATATTTCTTTTCATTATATTCTCAAGTTATTCACCTAGTATCATTCAAGGAAAATGTATTTGTTCCAATACGTTGATCAAATAAAGCATTGAAAAGGGAAAAATGGGTATTACTTTCTCTATGGAAACTTTGCCAGGAGTGCGGCCTTCAAGGATGAGGCAGCTGTGTTAGAGTAGGTCTGACAGTTTCCTCTGCAGTTTATAGTAATGAATTCATACAGATACACCTAATATGTTGTATATCCATCAGCCTGCACTGCTGACAGTTATATTACATAGAGTTCAGCCTAAGACCCGTGTGTAGAGCTCCAAACCAGCATTTCAGAGCAAAGACTGCACTTTCAATTAAACTCAAACTATCCAGTACCACTCCTTATCCTGTAAGACACCAAAACCAAATAGAAAAGGCAAGATGATACTTATAACATTTTGCTGTTTCTCAATTCAGTGATTCTCCAGACAGCTATAAACTGAGAGCTTGTTTGTGATGTTTCTCTGGCCATGTATTCCCTAGCAGCCTATATGGAAAAAAAAAAAAATCACAAGTTATAAGGCTGAAGGTCAGGCCTTGTAAGTAGTGGACTTTAGATCCAAGAGTACACTTTGGCTTTGACAGCTCATGCAATGGTTTCCAAAGGGATTCTTCGCAGATGTTATTCTGCTGTTTATGACATAATGTCTTTCCAGCATAGTCAGATAACTGAAAGTGACCGACGAAAGGAGGATGATGTTAAGGGAAGAGGGAGGATTCATTTGTGTGCATGATTTCATGAGAAGAGTAATTGGAGCATCACAATTTCAGGGCGACGGCCAAATAATACACATTGGGCAGAACCACTTCTGACTTGCTATTCCAAGAGAATCTGAAATATAGATGTTACCAGTGCATTTGCAATAAAAATATTCCTTAATTTTCATTTCTTAAAAATGAAATTAAAGCTGGACCATTGAGATGCATGAAGCTCAAGTTCTCTGTGGCCCAATTTCTTTAAGCAATTTTTATAAACACTTCCTAAGCATTTTATGAACTATAAAAACAGTGGGAGAAACTGTACAGCCACATAAAGGTCACATGCTAAGTACATTGCTGGAAAACATACAACAAACATGAGCAATCAGCGAAGCTTCCTGACAATTACTGTGGTCCTAAGGCTGAAAACAAATTGTGTTTGTTAACCAGTAGGAATGCTTTTAAGGTTTCTCCTGTCACTTGGAATAAAATTATTAAGTTTCAGATGTACAAGCAAATATCTTCCATTCATGTAGTTTCATTTTGCTATCATGGTACTATTGGAAATAAGGAAGAAAGGATTTTCAGAGGAGGATTTTTTCCTTGTTCTAAGAATATTGGTCATATTAGCTTAATATCAAAGATAAATTATTTGGAAGCAAATTATGATGTAGCTTTTTTCTTTTGTATTTTATGAATTATTTTCTATAATAGTACATAGTTTTGATTTATAGTTAGGCTCATTTTGAAGTATTTCTTTTCTTAAGGACCTCTCCATGTCTTTCCTCCATTTATCTCCAGATTACTTTGCTGTGGTGGTAGTTTAAGAAGCTTCAGTTATGCAAAACATGTGGAAGTACATGTAGAATGCTTATCTTAACAACTGTCTGCAGGTTGCATTTTAAGTGTGCTTGGCATCACAGTTATTCCAGAGAGTGTATTTTGATTTGAATCATAAGAGACTGTTGAGGGAACTGAAACTTAAAAAAGGATTTAGGATTCTAATATATAATATCCTGTGCTTGGGTATTTTTCTAGAATTCAGGAATCCTAGGGGAGAAACACTGATCCCATAGATTTTTAGTGTGTAGGGACTTTAGTGATAAGGTGGTCCAACCTTCTCATTTTACAGATAAGAAAGCTGAGGGTCTGAGTGACTTACTCAGGCATTACCTTTCCAAATGTTTGGGAAATGATTAATCTTTTATGTGGACTTTGAAAAAGACTCAATAATACATACAATTTTTCATAATAACCAATTAAGTTTCTATTAAAGTCAGTCTGAATAGAATAAACAGCTTTGGAAATTAGAACCTTAGCACTTTCAAAGTTCATATTTTTTTTAAATCATAAGTTTAAACAAAACTGTTGTACTGTTGCAGAAAGTAGAGGTTTATAGTGATGTTAACCTGTAATGAAAAATGCCCCAAACCAATACTTTGATCAGAGTAGCACAAAGCTAATGTGTAATAAAGAGTATTATTCTTTCAAGGCATAGGGCTTAGTCTTTGTTTTAAAAAGGACATTTGTTCCCTGTTAGTCTTTTCTTTGGGCTTGGTATTTCAAAGAGCTGTTCAAGAGGTAAATAATAATGAAAAAGGGGAAAAAAGTAAATCTTATAGAAAGAAAGTAAATTAACTCTCAGAGGGACACATGATGGGGATAAAAATTTAAAAAGGAAAAATTAGAGAAGATGTTAAAATTGGAGATAAAGTCTTCTTGGTGAGCTTAAGGTACTAATAAGAGATCAAAATACAGGTGAACTTTACAAAGAGAAAACTGTCCAATGGCCACAAAATAAAAACCAAGTCTAACCAGAAACTCACAGATACTCATCCTTGGTAGAAAGTAGAACCCAGCGAGAGGAATTAATGACAACATGAAACCTGTTGCACACAACTGAAGAAAAAGCTTTAAAAGCACACATTCTATTTATTGGCTATCTGTTAGTTGCTCAGTTGCGTCCAACTCTGCGATCCCGTGGACTGTAGCCAGCCAGGCTCCTGTGTACATGGAATGCTCCAGTTAGGAATACTGGAGTGAGTTGCTATTCTCTTCTCCAGGGAACTTCCCAACCCAGGGATTGAAACCAGGTCTCCTGCCTTCCTGGCAAATTCTTTACCATCTGTGCCACCAGGGAAGCCCTCCATTGACTATACTGTTCTGCTAACAAAGGAAGGAAAACTCAAACCTAAGAGATGGAAGAGGAACAAAGCAGAGGGCACTAAGAATTCTTGAATTTGTTACAGACTTCACAGACGATTGATGGTGTCAATGTCTTGAAAAGGTTTAAACCTATTTTTAAATTCTTACTTTCTGTATTTTGCCATTACGAAACTTAGCCAAGGGGAAAGCTCTCTTTGGGAAACATGTTTGAGCTTGTGACCTACTGATTACTTGGAAGCCAATTAGCTTTTTCCTCTAAATTTCGAAAGCTAATAAATAAAAGATCTGATTATACAGGAAAGGCATCATTTTAAGAAACAAATGCAGTTTCCTTTATATTAGTATGAAGGAATTCTCTGGGCCATAAAGTAGCTCTTGGTACAACGAAAATGATACTAAATCTACAGGTCATTTGTTCTGATACCTTTCTTTTAAAATTGAAGTATAGTTGGTTTATAATATTATGTTAATTTCAGGTGTCCAGCATAGTAATTCAGTATTGTTGTTTTTTTTACAGATTATACTCCCTTAAAAGTTATTGCAAGATAAGTTGATAATTCTCTATGCTCTCCAATATATCCTGTTGCTTTTCTATTTTATACATAGTATGTAATCTCTTAATCCCACACCTCTTATTTGCCCCTCACTCCTTCCCCCTTCCCGCTGGTAACCACTAGTTTGTTTTCTACATCTGTGAGTCTGTTTCTGTTTTGCATAAACCTAGAGAATATTACACTTCGTGAAAAAAGTCAGACAAAGACAAATACTGTATGATATCACTTATACATGTAATAAATAATACAAATGAATGTGTATGTTCTGGTATCTTAGTGCTTTTTCAAGAGTATTTTCCTATCACAGTCCTGATATTTCTGAGATTTGGATCCAGAACTCTTATTGGTTCAAAATGAAGTCATTTTTCCTCTCTGTATAAATTAAGAAGAACAAAACATGAAGAGGGAATCCTTTAATTTTCATGTATTTAATAAAAATCATTTTCTATGTAGAGGCCTAATCTTTTCTCCAGTCAACCAAACTTGAATCCTTGGATAAAAGGACTCCATTTATAGGATACTATTATAAATTGGTGATGTGTCTAAAGTGGTTTTGCAGCTAGGCAAATGTCAGTTAAAGTGGCAAAGAGCAGAATTGTGTGTTTTAAACCTAATATGGTAAAGTTGTCTAGTTTTCCTTCATATCCTTTAGGAGGGCCCAGAAACAGAGCCCCTTTAAGGGATATTAAACACCTGATGATAAATGATTCTGCAAGCGATGCTCAGGGATCAAAGTTCTAGCCAGAGAGGAGAGATGGGAAAAGTGCATGCTGGTGGGAAAGCCAGAGCCATTTGGGTCTTGGCCACCACATATATACAGGGGGAAAAAAAATAATAAGTTGAAATTGCTCATTTTGGCTGACTTTCCTACCACCTCCCACTCTTTCCAACCTTCCAAACTCACTTTCTGGAATATGGACACAAGCTGATTCCCTGTGAAAGGAGGAAGAGATGGCTACACATGTCTTGCAGATGGGATAAAAAAGAGGGTCTGGCATTTCTAGAAATAGATGATATTCTAAAAACTCCTTGAAAGAAATCTTACAGAGCAAGTAAAAGAGAAAAAACACTATAATACATTTGTTATTCTAAGTGGCTATGAAATCATCTTTATTATTTGCCTAGATTTTAACGAGTTGATAGGCACTTTCAGCAATATCAGGACTTGTCCTTCCAACATAAAATAATCAATATTACATACTTTAGTATGAACATATAAGTGAACATTATTTGTCTTCCACTATGTTATCATACATTTTATTCTCTCTCATAATGAAATGCGGAATTAATATAGTACTAGTAGTAATGGCATCAACTAACTTGTCAGTCGTTTGTTTATTTTTATATGGAGGACCTGTGCTAGCATACATACATATAGAAGTTAAAAACATCCATGGGGTTCCCAGGTGATGCAGTGGTAAAGAATCCGCTTGCCAATGCAGGAGACATGGATTCCATCCCTGGGTCAGGAAGATCCCCTGGAGCAGGAAATGGAAACCCATTCCAGTATTTTTGCCTGGAAAATTCCAGGGACAGAGGAGTCTGGTGGGCTCCAGTCCATGGTGTGGTGACGCAAGGACTAAAGAGCAGATAAAACCAAGGAGGGTCTTGGAACGCAGGAATGGAAAAACCAGACCCTTATCGTCCTTCCCTCCCCCATGTTGTAACTATTAACGGATTTCAGGTCCTCCTGAGCTCCCCTCCTACCCCATCGGGAGAAGATATTTGCCTTACTCACCCTGCCCCCCACCCAATATATGTCCCTCATCCAATCAGCAAATGACCCGCAAGGCCCCTATCCCACTCCTTGTACCCTGGGTATAAAAGTGGACTAAGGACCCCTGTTCAACGTTGGCTCTCCCTTGAGCTGGCCTGCTGTTCTAATGGCATCTCCCACTCTAATAAACTTTATTTCTCTCTCATTATGTCTCATGTCTGGAAATTCTTTTCCAACCTGCGCCCAGACCACAACACATGGGGTCGCAAAGAGTCAGACATGGCTAAGTGACTCAGCACACAATAAGATACCCTAGAGTTTTGCCCTCACAGCACCTAGTAATCATAGATGAGTTTCATAGACTCTCTGGCCATCTGTAAACAAAGGAGTTGAACTGGATGGTTCTGCATGTACCTTCAAGTGCTAAAACAGAAAGCACCTAATCTCTGCCGTTGACACAGGAGATAAGAATTGTGGTTTCCACACTTTACTTGCTCCCATTCCTTCCTTTTTCCAAAAGCATTAGGGTGCTGAAGGAAATACTTGAATAAAAGGGTAGAAGAAGCACTTCTTTTCAGACAGAAAGAATTGCTAGAGAGAGAATAAGAGAAAAAAGGAGGCAGAAATCCTAAGTCACAGAATTTTGAAACCTATGGTTTCATTTTAGAAAGCTTTTAAATTCAGAAGCAGATGACTTGCTGTATTCCTTCATGCTGCCTTCAACTAATATCAATCCCATGCTCTTTGTATAACTGTGTTCTCTTAAGTGGTGCTTAAGAAGTTCGTGAATAATCACTAGCACTTCCTGAATTGTAGGCCCTGCTGAAGTGTTTTACTTGCATTTAGATACTATTATTATCCTCATTTTCCAGGGAACAGTCAAAGAGGTCGAGTAACTTGTCCAAGGTCACATAGTAAGAGGTAGACCCAGGATTTGATGCAGTGTCTGACATCACTGCCTCGTTTGTCTGTTAAGCTGACCAAACTGCTACATCCATTACTCTATGATTTTTCATTACTATTTATTAGAAAATACTATTCATGAAAACTTCTTATATTGTCTCTTTTAATCACACTGATGGATGAGTAATTAATTGATCTTATCTTTCTTTCTGCCATTATAAAAAGAGCAAGTTAAATAATTGTGATTTCAGTTCACTTTTATTTTAGTTCCCTAGGACTGATGCAATATATTACCACACATCGGTGGCTTAAAACAACAAAAATTTCTTCTCTCCTAGTTCTGGAGGCCAGACTTCCAAAATCAAGTAACTGGCTTGGTTAGTTCTTTGTAGAGGCTCTGAGGAAAATCTGTCCTGTACTACTCTCCTGCTGCTGCCGCTACTGCTAAGTCGCTTCAGTCGCGTCCGACTCTGTGCGACCCCATAGACGGCAGCCCATCAGGCTCCCCCATCCCTGGGATTGTCCAGGCAAGAACACTGGAGTGGGTTGCCATTTCCTTCTCCAATGCATGAAAGTGAAAAGTGAAAGTGAAGTCGCTCAGTCGTGCCCACCTCTTAGTGACCCCATGGACTGCAGCCCACCAGGCCCCTCCGTCCATGGGATTTTCCAGGCAAGAGTACTGGAGTGGGGTGCCATTGCCTTCTCTGACTACTCTTCTAGCTCCTGGTAGATGTCAGGAATCTTTGAGGTTTGTTGGTTTGTAAATGTGTCACTATAGTCTCTACCTCCATCTTCCTATGGCCTTCTCCCAAATGACCTCTGTGTCTCAAAACAGCTTCTTTGTTCTTTTTTAAGAATGTTCAGCCATCAAAGTTAGGATCCACCTTAAATCTAGGATGATCTCGTCCCAAGATTTTTAACTTAATTACATCTACAAAGAACCTATTTCCAACTTAAGTGACATTCAGAGGTACTAGAGATTAGGACTTGGATGTATCTTTAAAGGGGATTCTATTCAACCTACTACAGCTCTATTGAATGGAACAATTTAATGGTCAAGATGTTTTCTTCATGAAGTCAATCAACACTTGCCCCATTCTTCTGATTTCACTAATTTAACAAATATTGGTTGAAAACCTCAACTATGTCCAGGTTACAGCAGGAAACAGGACAAACTCTCTGTGCTCTTGAAGCTGGAATTGTGACTGGGAGGGAGAGATACAATGAACAAGTAGATAGTAAATACATAAGACTGTTATAGAGAATGAAAAATGGCATGAAAGAAATTAAACAGGACAGTAGATTCTGTTTAACTTGTGAGTCCTGAGTGTCTCCTTAAATATCGGTTATACCTCTAGACACTGCCAATAGGTTGTATGATTTATTTTGTTAAATCAAATTCTATTTTGCATTTTATTTCTGTTGCATAAGATCCTTCTTGGTATGACAAAGTGGTCAAAAGAAAGTATAGACATCTTTGTCATTACTCATCTAGCATGTCAAGAAGTATTCACTCATGAAGTATTCACTCATGAAAGGAGTAACATACAAGATAATCTGACTTCCCTAGGAAATTTGAGGAAATTGAATTGGGGGGAAAAAAAAAAAACTAAAGCACCAATTCACCAAGTATCAATTTTGCCATCTCCCAAGCAATGCTGCATTGTAAGATTACTATTAAAGATGTCGTCAGGAGTCTTTGTCTGTAGAAACACAAAAATTCTGGAAAAACATTCAACCTGCTGTAATTGATCATATTTTGCTCATCAATTACAATTGTAAAAGTTTTTCAAAATATATTGGCAAATGACTTGGAAGTTGTTATTCAGTAAGTAATTCACTGAACCTAAGATGACTTCTTAAAACTCAGTTTGAGTTCAAATGGTGCCATAATATTAGTCTCTACATTACCTCTCTAGGGATAAACTTATTCCATGGCTATATAATCAAAGGTTGCAGGCAAAATCTTTGGTGATGTTTTTGTAAACTACTGAGGACTTCTTTTGGCATACTTTTGAATTTAGGGCTGTTATATGTCCAGTTTCTCTTTCTACAAATTACATTTCTTTTGTTACAAAAATTACAATTTTTGAAATTGTCTACAAGCAGCTGGAGTTATTTTACTTTAGTTCATGAACTCTTTATAGTGCTAGGAATTAAAAAAGGCACAAGCATTCATTCTAACTTGAAATACGAATGTAAATGAAGGCCTAGCTTATTCTGATGAAAGAGATTTGGCTGTGCTTGAGATTAAACCGATGCTCGTTTCAGCAAATACTTCAACTCCACACCTTGCTGATTTGCTAGAGGACTCATTCTTAGTTTTCTGCCCAGGAAAGAAAAAGATGGCAATCTATCCTTTCATTAGGAATTTAGACATCTCCTCTCCAGAGGTAGTAAGGAAATGATTTTTTTGGAAGACATTTGGCAATGTTTTACAAGAACTGCGCACAGTGGTAAAGAATCCACCTGCTAGTGGAGAAGACACAAGAGACATGGGTTTGATTCCTGGATAGGGAACATCCCCTGGGGAAGGAAATGGCAACCCACTCCAGTGTTCTTGCCTGGAGAACTCCATGGACAAAGGAGCCTGGTGGACTACAGTCCATGGGGTCACAAAAAGTCAGACACGACTGAGCACAAAATTGGTCTTTATAAGAACTACTATATAAGGCACTACAATTCCAGTTTGTTTTTTTTAACTACATTAACAAGAGAAGATAAAAGAAACAATCAAAATAAAAAAAATAGTGGAATTCAAAACAAAGGAATGAAATTAAATCAAACAAATCTATTTAATCAGCTTGTGCTGCTATTCTTTTGCCCAACAAAATATCATGTCTATAAAGTTGTGATGTTGATAAATTTGTCTAGGTCTACCTCTTGCAGAACTTTTATTTCTATTTATTGGATCTCTAAAGAATGCTTGCTGTGTGCTAGGTGCTGTAGTATATACTTGATGTATGGAGATGAACCAAATACATGTATGGAGTTGAGTGACAGACATTAAACAAGAACATGAGTAAATAAATAAATATTTTCATATAGTGTTTAGTACTATGAAGCAATAAACCAGTTGAAATGATTCACATTAGCCAGAGGAGAAATATTTAGTTAAGGTAGTAAATAAATATTTTCCCAAGAAGTTATTTACGCTAAGTGCCAAGTGTTATGGCTAAATATCTGTGTCTAATTTATACATTATAAGGTCAATTGGACCTTCATATAACTAGTCAGGATTGGAAATTATTAGCCTGTGATCCTAGAACCAAAGAAGGGTAAATTTGGTGTCCTATAACAGGATTAACCAGGTAATTTATATATTAAAATATATGTATATAAATAAAATATCATTTACTTAGTAGACTGTTCCTATGAAATGGACTGTAATGACTTTCCAGCTGGGGTCACTCACATTATTTGCCTTTGATTTGCCCCTTTTTGCCTTCATGATTAGAGGAATTCTAACTGGATTGGAAATCTTGCACTTTGTAAACTTTGAAAGTTAATCTGTCAATCTATATATTTAATCACATCACTTAGACAAAATTTTTTGTAGGGGGAATTTTCAAAAGTGTCAAAAGCATTGGTAGATAGAACTTACTGCTTTGAGGGGTCCATACAGTAGAAAATGCTCATCTGTGAAATCTTTAATCATTCTTAGTATACTTTTCTATGGTTTCACAATTTTCTTATCTGCATCGTGGCTATGATGAGACTATGTACTTAATATTCAGCTATAAACTGTTAACTGCATTCCTAAGAACACTAGAGTTGGCATTATTAAGCAATTATTTCAATGTGAAAAGGGGAATTAGACTGGTAGTTTTAGCCTTGTGCTTGCATGTTATTTTTCTTACAGGAATTCCATTAATAAGTTAAAAGTTATTAGTGCACAGATAAAAATCAAAACAACACTGAAAAGAACTAGTCTTTGACTGCATATAACTCTTTCTTCCCCCTTTTTATCACCTCTAACACCACTGTTGATGCATTGCTTCTTATACACTCTAACCTATAATTTCACAGTTGTAATACTGACCAACGTTTATTAAGCACTAACTATGTGTCAAACATATTTATAAGCATATTATAAATATTTTCTCTTGTAATCTCACAGTGATCCTATACAGTAGGCATTTTCATTAGCCTCATTCCCAGATATGGACATTAAAGCATAGGGTGGCTAAGTATCTTGCCCAAGTACTCAGAATTGGCAGTTGTGACCATGGAGTATAAAAAACCTAACTTTTCTAGACTGCAACTCCTGTGCTCACTTCTAGTCCCTGATTGAAGTTTGGGGGTGTCCCTGTAGTTGATTAAGGCAAAGCTGTCAGTGCAAAGCAAAGAATGTTTCTTCAGCAGCTCAGTCATGCTGTATATATTTACTTTATGAGAAGCAAACTGGGAAAAAATTCCAGTATAAGAAGAGCATCATTAGTTTTAATAAGATATGTTTATAAGATGCTAAAAAACCCATTTAGAACTAAATGACAAATACCAATTGTGTCTCTTTTCACTTAAATTTATTTATAAAAGAACCTGACCTTTCTGATGGGTGTTCTCAGGAAGAAGACTTCAGAGTGCGGTTGGAATATGTGTGTTTGTGACCCCGTGCAGTATAGTCCGCTAGGCTTCTCTGCTCATCAGGATTCTCCAGGCAAGAATACTAGAGTGGGTTGCCATGCCCTCCTCCAGGGGATCTTCCTAACCCAGGGATAGAACCCAGGTCTCCTGCATTGTAGGCAGATTCTTTACCATCTGAGCCACAAGGGAAGCCCTCAGAGTGGGGTTGGGTGGTGTTAAAGGCACATGCAATATGAATGAAAAGGGGTTATAGCAGGTCTAAAGAGGCCATGCTTATTTATACTGAAATAAATACTATACTACTTAAAATATGACTCCAATTAGATGAATTATTTTTCTTAATTCTGATATGTAGGAAGTGATTTCCCTAAAGTACTTCTATAGAGAATCATGCACACCAACAGTGATGGTTTGGATTCTGGCAGCTTAACTCGGAAATTTCTCCTCCTTTTAAAAGTATATGCCCCTGATATAGTTTAAAATACATAATGGAAGGAAATATCACATGGTTTTATGCAACTTGGAAAATAGACCCCTAAGAGTTTTACCAATAAATCTTGCATTAGATGCTTCTCTGTTCATAATGTAAAATACTCACCTAAAGATCAGAAACTCTTCTAACACACTGGGAGTTTTCTTTTCCTAGTCCCTTGAAAAATTGAGTTCTGTTGTGTCAACTTGGCTAAGTCTGCCCTGGGCTACTCTTGATGATGGAATTCCTAGAATAAACACCAAGGATGATGAAAGGTAACCTGAACTGAATTTTTCCTGAACTTGAATGAGGTTGAGAGATCACTGCAAATTCTTTCCAAGCTGAAAATTCTTTTCAGTTGCTGCTATTATTGTGATCTATCTATGTATAACATGAGAGAAAAATTTATGGGGAAAAAGACTAGTTTATATAAGAATTTAAGGAAGATGAACATTTGGAAAGAGCATTGTCAAGGTCTATGGAAACATTGTGAGATATTTTGCAAACATAGACACAGCATTGATTTGTGTTAATGAGGACTGCTTTTGAGAACTTTGTTAGTAGAAGCCATCCATTAAAATACACATCTGTCACTTGAAACACCCAAGGGTAAAACTGAATAAAATGGAAAGAAATTGTATAGCTGAACATTTAGGCAATATGTCTATAGAGACAGGCACTAGAGGAAACATTCGTCACTGGAATTCCCTCCCTCAATTTGTATTTAATCTATTTGAAAGTTTTGTTAATAGAAACTGAGTTTTGTTGAAGTCACTGTTTATTACATTGCATTATGTAGCTCTACCAGACGTTTTTCTTGTTCATTCCTTCAGTCTTTCTTTATTTGATTACAATCTATTTTCCTACACTAAAATATAATCCTTATAAGAGCAAGTCTTCTCAGTGCACTCTTTCCAGGATCCTGAGGATCACAGGAATCATCACTGGCGCCCTTCAGCATAGGCAGGAGGTGATTTCTCCCCAGTGTTACCAAGAACGCTAGCACAGTGATTTGTACACTGAAAGTCATTAAGTAATAACTAGGGATTATTGCATTTCTGACACCAACTGCATGTTGATGATAGAAAAATAATTTCAATGAGAAATGCACCTCAGAAGGAATCAATGATTACTTAGGCTTGAGTTTGTCCTTTAGACTCTAAACCACTAAAATACAGTGTACTGCAACACAAGTGGGGGAGGGTGGCTATCAATAAACACAGTAGTCTCTGAGGATCAGAGGGAATTCGTTCCAGGAGCCCTCCTCCACCCAAAATCTGTGAATGCTGACCTTACATAAAATATTATAGAATAATCTGCCCTCCATATCTGTGTGTTTCACATCTGAGGATTTAACCAATCACCCATGGAAATTTCCATCAGAGGTTGGGTTGAATTCTTCCGTGGGTGCGAAACCCATGCACATATGATGGGTCAGAGGACCAAGTATATATTTATTGGAAAAAAAATCTATATTATAAATGAATCTGTGCAGTTCAAACCCTAGTTGTTCAAAGGTAAACAGTAATACTGACTGAGCAACTTTTTAAAACAAGAGTATCTGTGTGGCTACTGTACATAGGGTGGCCGTAGAAAGCATTTATGAAGAGATAAAGGGAGGTGTTTATTCTAAGATCTGAAAGGAGAAAAAAGGAGACACTGATAAATGTGTTAAATGAGAGAGCACTTCCTATAGGAGCAGTAGTAGTGCAAAAGCCTGATGAAAAAGAGAAGTATATTTGAAGGAAAAAGAGTTTTCTTTGGATTTTATTATAATTGGGATCAGGAAGTACTATAAAGTTTTAGTAATATGAATAGTGTGATATAATTTAGGTTTATAAATCACACTTGACTGGTGTGTGAACTAAAGGTTGTAGAGGGTCAAGAATAGAAGCCACGAGGCCAGTTTGGGGACTGCTTTAATGGGGAAGGTGGAAGAAGATGGTAGCTTGGACTTGTCATAGTGGCCTGGCCAGGAGGAAGCAGACAGGTTCAGAATAGATTTGGAGGTAGAACCAGTAGAGTTGCTTGATTGGATGTGGAAAGTGAGGGAAAGAAGAATCCTGGAGAATGTTTAAGAATATGTAGTCTTGGAGGTTGTGTGTGAATCCTACAAATGGCTGTGAAAAATCTGGGAAACTTTGAGAAGAGAATATCAGGAGGATCAACAGGGATATTACAGAGGCTAATTAGAGGTGAAATACTAAAGTACTAGTGGTGGTGGACGCTAAGTCATGTCTGACTCTGAGACCCCCTGGACTGTAGCCCTCCAGGCTCCTCTGTCCATGGGATTTCCCAGCAAGAATACTGGAGTGGGTTGCCATTACCTTCTCCAAGGGATCTTCCTGACCCAGGGATCGAACCAGCATCTCCTGATTGGCAGGCAGATTCATTACCGCTGAGCCATCAGGGAAACCCAAAATACTAATAGTAAATGTTTATTGAGTTCTTACTGGGCATAGAATCAAATAAATACTTCATGTATATTATCTTATATATTCTGAAAAGTAAAATGAAAATCGTATAATGTGTGTATTATCATTTTCATTTTAGAGATGAGAGAACAGAGCCTTAACTAAGTGAATTAACTTGTCCAGATCATATGAATGGAGAGAAGATAGGTATGAAATCCTTCCAGACCTTAACTTCTTACTTTCTCAGATACTCTTGAACTCTCCCTCAGGGAAATACGTGAATAAATGCTCTGAGAATGAATGAGAAATTTCATAAAAGAAGCACAGGGAAAGTTGCTGTAGCTAGGCTCACACGTGTCTGATCCTAAATCCCTTCTATTTTCAATAGATATGTTTTAGAATATTATGGACTTACTAATATATACCCTGTGTGCTGTGCACAGAGCAAGACACTGGAAGTGTTCTTATTGAAAGGGATGTAAAGATGAAGAAGATACTACTTCCAAGAGCTTACAAGCAAAATGTGAAGATGCTTAGCAACAACCTGGGATGCATTGATAGAAGACATTTAACAAATGTGGGCTGAATAATTAAGAAGAAAAGCTGAGATTGTTAGTAAGGCAATCATTAGAGATCAGTGAGGATTTGAGAGTGTTGGTCAAGGTTTCCAAGGTAGATAGGCACTACTCTGGTTAAAATAGCAAGGGAAGTCTTCAAGCAGCTGTGGGAGTAAGTATTTCTACAACCTTGGCTCAGTTAGCACAGCTCTATGGTTCTATTTCACCATGATTCTATTTCTTAGGCATTAACTGCACATTCTTAAACTAATAATACTTTGCACTGATCCTATTTTGGCTTCATTTAATGGTGCCAGCCTGTCTAAAAGTATAAAGCAAACTGAAAGAAAAAGTGAAGAAGAGCTTATGAAGCAAACCAAGACTGGGCAAAGTCATATAATTTTGTGAATTTTTGTGTGGTGTTCTCTTTTCTGAGGTATTGCCATTCTTTTTCTGGTTCAATCAGCAGAGAATTCTCTTCTCTTCCGGGTTCAGGTAAATTTCCTTGTACAGGATTAGGGATGCCTCCTGTTCTTGTAGAGAGATAGTTGACATAACCTAAGGCTACTGGGTTTTCTCTTGGGTCTTGCTAAGGTTTCATTGCGTTTGCTTTTGAAAAGCAAGGCACTTTCTATAATCATAGGAACAGCTTCTTCTTTCACAACATTTTATTATATCATTTGTGATCTCCATCAGCAATCATGAGCTACTTTCTGGTTCAGCGTTAAAAATCCCATCTTTTATACTGAGGGGTGGAGAGTGGAAGGGAAATTGGCAAGGGAGAAATTTGTTGTGATCCAGTTACTCACAAATTCATCCCTAACTTTTATTGTCAGATAATGTTTAAACATTTCTTGTTTTTGCTTTCTCTCTGGGATCGTTCATAATTTTTGTTCTGAAGTCCTTGCATCCTTTACCCCTTGGTGCATTCCACATCCTCTTCTCTAACTTCTGTTGGGAATATAAGATGTCAACAGCAAGCTATTTAGATGTAACTCCCTTATCTTTTCCTTCATTGCATTTGTCATTTCCTATTGTCTCTCCAAACAAATAGCCACTCCTACAGGGCTCTGATCTACTTTCAATTCAGGCCACATTATCACTTTGTCTTTTACCTCTTGTCCCTGTATCAATAGGTCCAGATAGACTTGTTTGTAATATTACACCTGCTTTGTAAGATAACCAGTTCTTCCCAGAGTTTCTGACTTTCCTCAGGTTTGCAGCCCTATCATTTTAAAACCAGTATTTTTTTTGTTAGTTTAAGGTTTTCTGGTCCAATCTAAAAACGCAAAGGATTTTACTACTATCTGGGGCTCCTGTAAAGGTAGCGTTTTTATTAAAATTATGTCTCCTATCTATAGAAGAGGTTCCTTTTTTTCCGCAGAAGAGATAGATTTCTATTTTCCATTTGCTTTTGAAGCTCAGCATTTTCATAGTCTTCAAGCTGTGATTTTGATTATCACTGTGTCAGATTTTTTTTTATTAGAGTCAGTTGTAGATGATTGTCGCAAGACGGTTTTGGTAAAATTGAGAAATAATCTCAGAAACAAAGTACCTAAGGAAGAGAATTTGCTTTATGAAGAGAGGAAAAACACACTTATGACACTGTATATTTTCTTCTGGTTCATGAGTAATTGTTGAATGTAAGTAAGCAGTAATTTTCTAAAGCACACAGACATCCAATTATCAATTATAACCTGCCCTAAGGTGAAAAGTAAGCATAGGTCACACTGCCTCTTAAATTACTTCACTACCTCCTAATGAACCAATGCACATCCCAATAAGTCCATTCTTGTTTTCTGATGGAACTAGGCGAACACAACAAAGAAACTCAGTTGCCCAATCACTCTTTACAATATAAAGTCCTTTATCTCTCAGCTTTGGATTCTGCCGATCATACTTGTTGGTTTATAACAAAACATTACTAACATAAATATAGACTCTTGCTTACAATTCTGGCTTTCTTTGATCTTGGCTTGCCAAATGCTGTGGCAGCTGCCAAGAAGCATTTTTTTTTTTAAGTGTAAACACAATTCTGACTTTTCCACTTAAACTGTGGTACAATAATAGGAAAACAATGAACAAGAGTACCTCAAAAACCATAACCGCTGCTGTGGACTGAACTGTCCTGACATATTCACATGTGGAAGCCCAAACTCCTAAGGAGATTTGGGACAGGGGTTTTGGAGGCAATTAAACTCAGATGAAGTCTAATACTAACCTGATAGGATTGGTGGCCTAAAAAATGAGGAAGGGAAAGATCTCTTTCTCCCTCCACGTGCCTGCATTGAGAAAGGCCATGTATGGACACAGCAAGAAGGCGCCATCTGTAAGGCAGGAAGAGAACCCTTACCAGAAACTGTGCTGGACATTCTGGGACTTCTAGCCTCCAGAACAATGAGAAATAAGTGTCTATTGTTTAAGCTGCCCAGTTCAGTTCAGTTCAGTCGCTCAGTCATGTCCGACTCTTTGCAAACCCATGAACTGCAGCACGCCAGGCCTCCCTGTCCATCACCAACTCCGGGAGTCCACCCAAACTCATGTCCATCGAGTTGGTGATGCCATCCAATCATCTTATCCTCTGATGTCCCCTTCTCCTCCTGCCTTCAATCTTTCCCAGCATCAGGGTCTTTTCTAATGAGTCAGCTCTTCTCATCAGGTGGCCAAAGTATTGGAGTTTCAGCTTCGACATCAGTCCTTCCAATGAACACCTAGGACTGATCTCCTTTAGGATGGACTGGTTGGATCTCCTTGTCATCCAAGGGACTCTCAAGAGTCTTCTCCAGCACCATACTTCAAAAGCATCAGTTCTTTCGGCACTCAGCTTTCTTGATAGTCCAACTCTCACATCTGTACATGACCACTGGAAAAACAATAGCCTTAACTAGATGGATCTTTGTTGGCAAAGGAATGTCTCTGCTTTTTAATATGCTGTCTAGGTTGGTCATAACTTTCCTTCTAAGGAGTAAGTGTCTTTTAACTTCATGGCTGCAGTCACCATCTGCAGTGATTTTTAAGCTGCCCAGTCTATGGTATTTTGTTATGACAGCATGAGCAGACTAATACAACTACCCTTAGAAAGAACCATGTAAAAGAGAGGACACAATCCCTCTAGGAGTGAGGCATACAGTTTTAAGGAAAACGTAACAGGAAGCAAGAGGGCAGGGCATAATCTTTAAAAGAATGACATAGCCATTGAGGATATGACAAGAACTGGTTAGAATGGATTAGGTCCAAGAGGACCGAAGATTCAACTTCCAGTAGTCCTTGAGCCTTATTATATGCTCATTGTAATATATTAGCATATGCTAAATGACACACTCACAGACTCACAGGTGTTATGACAGTTCCAAGGCCATCCATAAAAGCCCAAAAAGTGAGCAGTGGCCCAATTCCTGGAAATTTCCACTCCTTCTCCAAAATAGTTGGAGTGATCCTCCCACACATTATCCTATGAAATTACCCGTAAAAACTAACCACCCCGTATTTCAGGGACTTTGGCCTTCTGGGATGGCTCACATTCTGTCTGTGGAGTGCATTTCTCTCACGGCCACTCTCGCTTTCCAAGATGATTGCAGGCCTAGGGCCACTCTTGCCTTTGAGCAGGACTGCATTCTGTCTATAGCATGTGGATCTTTCTAAATAAATCTGCGTCTTACTTATCACTTTGTCTCTCACTGAGTTCTTTCTGTGATCAGACTTAAAAACCTGAGCCTCATTAAGTCCTGAGACAGGTGTGTGATTTCAATTAAAAGACAGTAGGTTCAAGTCCCAATCTGTGTTGTGTAGTTTCAAAAGCTTTCCTTAACATTTTCCAAGGGTCTCTTTCTTCTATCCCTTCTCTCAATATGTATACTTAACTTATCCAATGAATAAGATGTGGCATCCGGTCCCATCACTTCACGGGAAATAGATGGGGAAACAGTGGAAACAGTGCCAGACTTTATTTTTTGGGCTCCAAAATCACTGCAGATGGTGATTGCAGCCATGAAATTAAAAGGCGCTTACTCCTTGGAAGAAAAGTTATGACCAACCTAGATAGCATATTCAAAAGCAGAGGCATTACTTTGCCGACTGAGGTCCGTCTAGTCAAGGCTATGGTTTTTCCTGTGGTCATGTATGGATGTGAGAGTTGGACTGTGAAGAAGGCGGAGCACCGAAGAATCGATGCTTTTGAAGTATGGTGTTGGAGAAGACTCTTGAGAGTCCCTTGGACTGCAAGGAGATCCAACCAGTCCATCCTGAAGGAGATCAGCCCTGGGATTTCTTTGGAAGGACTGATGCTAAAGCTGAAACGCCAGTACTTTGGCCACCTCATGCGATGAGTTGACTCATTGGAAAAGACTCTGATGCTGGGAGGGATTGAGGGCAGGAGAAGAAGGGGATGACAGAGGATGAGATGGCTGGATGGCATCGCTGACTCGATGGACATGAGTCTGAGTGAACTCTGGGAGTTGCTGATGGACAGGGAGGCCTGGCGTGCTACGATTCATGGGGTCGCAAAGAGTCAGACAAGACTGAGCGACTGAACTGAACTGAACTGAACTGAAGATGTTCATTGAATTTATCATCTAAATCAGTACAGACTTTATAACTACAGGCATGGATCTTCTAGACAAACTGAGACATATTATCACCCTACTTACAGAAAATGTCTCTCTACCCATTCATATGGCCATCATAAGTGTCCAATATTGGTCATGGTTGGTGATACTGGGTCATTATCCATTGCTTACAACCAATCTTTGTTTTTCTGAAGGTGGTCTTAAAAGATAAGACAGTTATATGAGGTTCTTTATGGCAGTGCAGTGTTTCTTTTAAAAAATAATAGATAGCTTCCTCATTGCCTACTACTAAATAATGGAAGTTCTCCCACTGAATGACACATAAGTTGAATGTATTTTTATTATTAATATAATTGTGAATTTTCTATTTCTTCTACCTTAATCAACCTATTTTAAAATATATTAGAGGATATTGAGTGGAAAATGCACTGTGTCCAAGAGTTGTGGTTAAGGCCTCAAACTGTGGACAAGAGGTACTAAGTATCCTACTTTGAAAGTCAGTTTGTAATAGAAGCCAGCCATATTCCGACAGGGCTTGCTAAGCGGTGAAAAGTACATACCACCCCCTGCCAATAGTGACTAAGAAGAGAACTGGCAAGGGAAAAGGGAATCATCAGCCTTGTAGGGTGTTCTAGTTGAAAGTGATGCTTACTGCTGTAACTAACAAACCCCTCTATTTCAGAATAAAATAAAATAAAAATTTTCATCCATGTGACTGAGCAGTGTGGATGTTCCTGGTTGGATGGTTTTCCTTCAGGCATTCCTTCCAGCTTGTAACCTTGCCATTTTTAGCACATGGCTTCCAACTTTGTCCTGGGGGGGTCATCTCCATTCCATCCAACCAGAAAGGGAGAGCAAGGAGGATTATAATATATGGGAAAGTTTCATGGGCTTTATTAGCTTGGTAGGGCTGCCATAACAACAGAAATGTGTTTTCTCACAGTTCTGGCAGGTAGAAGTCCAAGATTAAGGCGTCAGCAAGTTTAGTTTCTTCCAGGCCTCTCTCTTTCACTTGCAGATGGCCATCTTCTGGCTGCGTCCTCACATGATCTGTCCTCTGTGTGTGTGCAACCCTGGTGTCTCTTTGTGTGTCCAACTTTCCTGATACCAGATTTGAATAGAGCCCATCCTAATGGCCTCAGTTTAATTCAATCACCTGTCTCCAAACAGTCACATTCTGAGGTACTGGGGTTAGAGCCTCAACATATGGATTGGGGGAGGACACAATTCAATAACATGGGCCAACCACTGAAGTGATATAAATCATTTCCATTCAAAGGAATCCTTGCCTAGAACTCCAACACCTGGCTAGACCTAAATGCAAAGGAAACTAGGAAATGTAGCCTATTTGTGTAATCAGGAAGAAGAGAAAGGGAAATGAATGGGTTTGATTAAGGAGCGGAGTCTTCCACAGTGTGGTCAACAAATATCCGTTTTAAACTTCTTTGTTGTTCAGTCACTAAGTCATGTCTGACTCTTTGCAACCTCGTGGACTGCATCATGCCAGGCTTCCCTGTCCCTCACCATCTCCCAGAGATTGCCCAAGTTCATGTCCATTAAATCAGTGATGCTTTCCAACCATCTCATCCTCTGCCACCCTCTTCTCCTTTTGCCTTGAATCTTTTCCAGCATCAAGATCTTTTCCAATGAGTTAGCTGTTCATATCAGTTGGCCAAAGTACTTATGGAATTTACTTATCCTGTCTCCACAGATTCAATGTATATGACCTCCAGACACTTTTTAAAAAATAGGATTCAGATATAGCTTCTGCTAGTCCAGCAACTATGAATTTAAAAGGAAAATTATCTGCTCAAGCCCCTGCCTCCATACCTAATACTTAACAGTGAAGCAGGGACACAGTAACAGCAGTAAACCGTCCAAATGAGGAAGAATGAGAGATACACAACAGTGACTGGTAAACAGCAATAATGAACTCCTGTAGGGCAGGCATTATAAGGACCCTCTGCTGTGGCAGTTCTGGGTTGGATTTTTATTCTGCCCTCTGAGAGGACCATTCCTGACCACTCTCTGTGAGGCCCCGGCTCTAGTCTTCTCGAGGTTCCTTCTTGTCTATTATCCTCCAAGGCTATGTCTCAAGTGCACTTTGGGCATATACTCTTTGGGAATTGCTCAGATTTTACAGTCCACTTCCTGTTCAGGTAAGTTTGGGCACCCATGGATTGGTTGAAGATTCAAGAAGTCAAAGGTCTATATAATTTCTTTGGTAATGCCATGTCCTTAACACCTTAGGAAGATTTTGATCTACTTGGTTCTAATCAGTTTCACGTGCCAATAAGCATACTTGACATTTGTTCCCAAATACAAGTCTCAAACCTGATTATGCCTTTCCTACCTCCCATCCATGCTTCTCTCAACTTGGACCTCAAGGGCAAGTACCTTGAGGTTATATGGAACAATAATTTGTGGTGGAAATGCACTATCCTCAATTCAGTATCAAAGCAGAACTGAATTTCTAGTTCAATTAAGTCTTACTGGGCCTTCCAGGTGGCACAGTGGTAAAGAATCTGCCTGCCAATGCAGGAGATGCGAGAGATCCGAGTTCAAGCCCTGAGTCAGGGGGATCCCCTGGAGAAGGGCGTGGCAACCCACTCCAATATGCTTGCCTGGAAAACACAATGGACAGAGGAGCCTAGCAGGCTAGAGTCGGACATGACTGAGCACACACCCAGGGCCTCTGTTATTCAAAGGCCTTATGATTTCTTACCATCTGGAATCTAGAAAGAAAGAGTTAGCTTTTCTGAATTTTTAGGAGCCTGGATTCCTGGATTCTTTCTGTCTTCTTTCATTTCTGTTTGAAGACTGTGCAAGTCTCTCCTCATCTCATTGCTTTCTTGTGATGCCTTGTTAAAGGCATTGAATAAAAGCCAAGATCTGCACTCTTTTAAACCACTTCCCCTAGAATAACCTAAACGGAAAGGAAATCTAAAAAAGAGTGCATAAATGTATACATATAACTGATTCACTTTGCTGTACAGCAGAAACTAATACAACATTGTAAAACAACTATGTCCAATATCAATTAATAAAAGACAAAACAAACACAAACAAAAAATGAAATCTTGACCCAAACCAAGATTATTAAGAATTTTTCCTGTATTTTCTTCTAGATTTAGCTTTTTAACTTCAGTGTATAATTCACTTGTGTTAATTGTTATACATTTTTTTTTGCATGTGGATTTCTAATAGTTCCAATATAATTTGTTGCCAGACTATCCTTTCTCCTCTAAAATATCTTTGGACCTTCTGCAAACATCAGTTGTCTATCTGTATATGTGATCATTGATCTATTTGTCTATATTTAAACACACATTACTTTCATACATTATTAACGCACATTATTTTCTTTACTGTAGCTTTATAATAAGATTTGAAGCCAGGTAAGTGTTGGAGAAGACTCTTGAGAGTCCCTTGGACTATAAGGAGATCCAACCAGTCCATTCTAAAGATCAGTTCTGGGTGTTCTTTGGAAGGACTGATGCTAAAGCTGAAACTCCAATACTTTTGCCACCTCATGCGAAGAGTTGACTCATTGGAAAAGACTCTGATGCTGGGAGGGATTGGGGACAGGAGGAGAAGGGGACGACCGAGGATGAGATGGCTGGATGGCATCACTGACTCGATGGACATGAGTTTGGTGGACTCCGGGAGTTGGTGATGGACAGAGAGGCCTGGCTTGCTGTGATTCATGGGGTTGCAAAGAGTCGGACACAACTGAGCGACTGAACTGAACTGAACATAAATTCTCTGACTTTACCCATCATTTTTCAAGGTGTTTTGGCTCTTCTAGATCTTTTGTCTTTCCTTTCAGCTTGTAACTTCCTACAGAAAAAGCCTGCTTGGATGTTGACTGGCATTGCATGGACTCTGCTTATCAATTTAGGGAAAACTGACATTTTGGCATTACTGAATCTTCCAATCCATGGATGAGTTTGGGTAAACTCCGGAGTTGGTGTTGGACAAGGAGGTCTGGCGTGCTGCAGTCCATGGGATTGCAAAGAGTCAGACGTGACTGAGCGACTGAAATGAACTGAACTGAACTATAACATTTTTTGCTATTCAGTCTGGCTAGAAGTTTATCAATTTATTGATCTCAACAATCAGCCTTTTGTTTCACTGATTTTCTCTATTGTTTTTTGATACTAAGTTTTGAATGTGAAAAGTAACCATAACTGAAAAAGGTAATTTGATCAAGATGTTGTAATGATACCTGCTACTCAGTGGGAAAGCAGGATTTGACATTTGAGAGCAGCAATTGTAAAACTAAAATCATTTCATAGTAAGACTCCTAAACTGCTTTCATATGTTTAGTATAATTACATATTGATACTATTATTCAAATGCAATTTGATTGTTAACATCCATTATGTGTTTTGTATGTCAAATAATGTAGTGCAGAATTTCCCAAAGTGGGTGCCACTGGACATTATGTCCCTGAATATTGATGTCTATTAGTAAAAAATGATTTAATCTTCAAATGATAGGAAACAGTAGTTAAACTGAGTTGGATAAATTTCTTTTTTTGTAAAATTTCTCATACTTTTAAAGACTACATTGTACATCTTTATTCTCCATGAGAAGGATAGAAAGCACAGTGATTCTCAAGTTTATTTGACCTGGGATTTTTTTTTATGGATCATCTAGCAGGACAAGTATTTAACAAAATTTCTTTTGGTGAATGCTAGTAGCTTGAATGAGTTTTAAAGTGAAAACAAACCTAGGCTTAAATCTTAATCTAGAACCAATTTGATCACAGTCAAGTAACTCAAAGCCTTTGAGCCTCAGTTCATCTTCAAAAGTAGATATTCAGAGTTCCCTTTTAGGATGTTGGGATGCTAGCAGTAATGACTATAAAGCACCTGGTAAAATGCCAGGAACATAGTACGTGATGTTATTGGTATCAAGATTAATAATTTTCTTCAATAATGTAGGATGCTAGATGAGAAAAAAGGTGCTTCATTTCCATTGCTAGCGCTGACATGAGAGCATTTTGTACAATTTAGAGTAATGATTTTTGTATCAAAAATTATAATGCACCTATCTTTATTCCTGTAAATGACATCCAGTGAAAAACATAATGTTGGTGCAGAATTGAATTGAATTCAGGAAGAAAACCATGAATTTCAGCATATCTGCCTATCACTGATTTCTTATGTGATCTTGAACAATTTAAACTCTTAAGCTTTGGTTTCCATATTTATAAACTATAGCATTTGAACTGGAATTTTTCTAATTGTTTACTTTTCAATACTGATAGATATTTATCCTTGAAAGATGTATTGTCTTAAATTTAATCTGTTTACAGGATTTTGTTATTGTTGTTGTTACCTCTATCCCTTGTTCTACAAAAAGAAATATTTTCTTAACTTGATTTAGGCTTTTAATCTCAAATCCTTACCCTCTGAGCAATGCTCTACCCACTTTTACCCTCAACGTTTAACCTTCATAATTCTAATGCAGTTACTGTAAAGACATACTTTTGGTTGCCTGCCCACTGTTCATTTTTCTCTTCTTCCTAATAAAACTTGAATTTATTCAGGTATACATGCTCCTGTATGCGTTCATGTGTCCCCAAGAGAAGGTGACCGTATCCCAGCTACCGTAGTGCAACTAGCTCTCCTAAAGGTAAGTTGGTTATGCGTGCTAGTGATAGGTCCAAGAATGGAAATGTTACCCAGTTCTAGCCAATGAACCGTGAAGTGAAATCAACTGGTGCATATTCTAGAAAATGACTTTAATCCTAAGAGATACCCATCCACATCAGAGGACTGTGTATTTCTTTTTATCACCTGGATTAGGCATTTGGTCCTGATTCATTATCTCTCTAATTAGTCTGTGAATCAGGTCAAAGCAAGGAGAGAAGAAAAGAAGGATGTAATAACCTTTGGTTTAGGTGACACCTAAGTAACTTGCCCTGAAACCTGAATTTTCTCTGAGTCTCTATTATGTGAGGCAATAGATTTTCTTGGTGTCTAAAATTCTGTAGGGTTTCTGTTACTTGTGAGAAAGAGCCTACTGTCAAATGTTTAGACTTATAAATTGATAATTTTTAATTTTATAGTATTAACAATACTTCTTATTTTCATTCTTATGCTAGTAAAACTCATAAGAGCTGAGTATTTCAAATGCAAAGTGAAAATTGAAAGGGGACTATCCATGGTAAACAGTTGCTGGAGTTAACCATGGAGTATTAAATTATCTTGGTTCTTCCAGGTAGTAGATATGCTGTGATACTACAACAAAGTACTATTTATGATGACAGGTGAATAGACTACAAAATATAATCTATTTAATTATTTCCTTATCAAATAATCCTAGTATTTTACCTTAGAGATTTCAATTTGATATTAAAAACACAATTTTGACATTAATTTTAATATATTTTTTCTTCTAAAAGATAATTTTTTTTTGTTTTTGGTGAATACTATGCGAGAATTCAGAGAAGGCAATGGCACCCCACTCCAGTACTCTTGCCTGGAAAATCCCATGGATGGAGGAGCCTGGTAGGCTGCAGTCCATGGGGTCACTAAGAATCGGACATGACTGACCGACTTCACTTTCACTTTTCACTTTCATGCGTTGGAGAAGGAAACGGCAACCCACTCCAGTGTTCCTGCCTGGAGAATCCCAGGGACGGCGGAGCCTGGTGGGCTGCCATCTATGGGGTCGCACAGAGTCGGACACGACTGAAGCAACTTAGCAGCAGCAGCATGGGAGAATTAACTTTAAGTTTTTGGCTAAAGTGAATGTTTCCATAAGCCTCTTCCTACCTCCAAGAAAAAAAGGCATTTGATATTTGAAAATGCTCTTCATTGCTATACAGAATCAGTGAACAACTCTTTAAATGAGTAAGGTTTAGAATCCAGGACTTAGTCTGACGTTAATTAGCTATGAGGAAAGAAGTGAATCAAATAGACAAGTCTAATGAAAAGGAATTTTATAGCCATATTATATTTCACAGGAACAATGGTCTAAAATTGGATTTTAACAGTATTTAGCATATATTAGATTACTAATATGTATTGGTATAAGACAAATTTTACATGAATCCTGTTATGGACGTTTGCCATTGAGGTATCCGCAGCCCCCAAAGAGTGATTTTAGTTACCTATGAGCGCTCATAGGCCGGCACATTCCTCAAGGGTGAAATGTTTTGTGTCACTAACTTTACGTGTAGCTGAACTCTTTAGGTACTTAAATGATTCTCACTTAATGCCTTTTTAAAAATTATCATTTACTTGTTTAAACTTTATAAACAGTCCTTTGCCACTCACTGGCAAAAATACACCCACTCTTTGGGAAAGGCTTCCTTTATCACAAAATATCTTTTCCTGTCACATGGTGTTGAATTCCTGTCATGCCAAGAATGAACATAATGTCTTGATAATAATTCTGGGTTTGCCTGTTGTAGTTCACTTGGTACTGTAAGCTCATTCACCAAGAAACAAGTTTTGGTTTTCACCCTCATCGTTAGGACGGATGAGTCATATCAGAGGTCTGAGGTACTTTATGATGAAATCCAGGAAGGCCTGGAAATATTGTAATTTCACATTTTCCATGATAGACATAGCCAGATTTCTTAAGCATTTTTGGACTTCTTAAAGACATGGGTAGCTGACCAAATGTTTCAATGCTTATTCTGTTAGCTTCTTTTTTTCCCCCTCTTTCTACACTTAGAAGAGAGGAAACACTCTTCAAGGTCTAGGTTTAATATAATGTTTGTTTGGGGGTCTAGATACTCTATGACTGCTGTTGACAGGAAGTGTCTCCTAAGTTGAAGTCCCTTGTTTTCACCTAGGCACCTAGATTGAGACCTAGAATTTGAGATGTATAATACCTTCTTTTGGAGTACACACTTGGCCTTCTTCCTTTTGGAGTAACTTGAGTTTTTATTTCAAAATCTCAGTTGGGATATAATTTCCTTTTTGGACCTTTGACCAATCATTTTGCAATGCCAAGAACATTTGCCTATATCTAATTGACTTATTTTGAGGGTTTGTGCCAGAAACCACACGGAGTGAACTGTAATAAGCACATGTCTATTATTTAGGAACACATTGTCCTGTGACACTTCATCTTTGCTTTTGCACACCCTTCTCCCTTTTCTCTCTTTGCCTCCTTTGGCCCTTTCTCCCATCACTTTCCCCAGGTGGCAATCCATTCCAGTGTTGGCAGGTGGCTCCTGACATCTACCCTGATCCACGTGTTTGAAAAAAGAGGAATTACATCATTTCAGAAACTTGGTGTCCTACATTTACAGTATTAACGGGTAGGTACTTTCTTGCCAACTTAACCAGAGCATACACTGGGTTTCATCTCTACAGACTGATAATCACATTTGCAGGTTGTACATTAATTATTTTTACTTAAAACTGTAATTTTGTAAAGCTATGCATGTTTAGTCTGTGAGCTAATCTCTTTTTGCTACTTGGTAATTTCTATCTTTAAAACATCTAATATTTATATCTGTTTCCTTGACAGCATGCTATTAATATTGCTAGTCTCAGTTATGATGTATTTTTTCCTGACTTCTCCTGGACTCTAAACTAATAAGATTGTTCTTTTTTACTCTTTGATTCCCAAACTCTGGCAAAGCAACTGGCACACAGAGTAGGTCTTCAGTAAACATTATATGAATGAATATGTGTATGCATCAAAAATGCACAGTAGGCTCACTCAGGGGTGATCTCAAAAAATAATAGTGATCAAATTCTCCCAAAGGGAACAGTTTTGAAAAGTGCCCCTGATGCACTAGTTTGAATATATAGGAATTATGAGTAAGGCAAAAGATGTAGCAGGAGCTTGGAAATAAAAAGATTGAAAGATTGGAGACTAGATAATCTGGGATAGGCACATGTGAATAAGAATGGGCACCAAAAAAAAAAAAAAAAAGAACCTGAGTGCTAAAGAATTGATACCTTTGAACTGTGGTGTTGGAGAAGACTCTTGAGAGTCCCTTGGACTGCAAGGAGATCCAACCAGTCTATCATAAAGGAATATTCATTGGAAGGACTGATGCTCAAGCTGAAACTTCAATACTTTGGCCACCGGATGTGAAGAGTTGACTCATTAGAAAAGACCCTGATGCTCGAGAAGATTGAAGGCAAGAGGAGAAGGGGATGATACAGGATGAGATGGTTGGATGGCATCACTGACTCTATGGACATGAGTTTGAGCAAGTTCTGGGAGTTGGTGATGGATAGGGAAGCCTGGCATGTTCAGTCCATGGAGTCACAAAGAGTTGGACAGGATTGAGCAACTTAACTGAACTGGGCACAAAATAGAAAGTTCTATCAGTAGTTCCTGTCCACCAGAGAACATTCAGTACAGCATAGGCACTAAACATCAAGGGGATGATATAACCCAGCCAGTTTTAATGTTGGCCAGCCTCTGCCTTTGTCTGCCCAGTGCGGGGAGGACAGGCACACAAGTGACAGTGACAAAGATGTAGGTGATACATGGACCCAATGTCGTGGACTCCTGCTTACCAAGACTCATCTACCTATTGCTACTGTAGAAGCTTACGGCATAAGATTCTTTTCTCGTTGGCAAGCTGATTATATTATTGGGTCCTCACTACTCTGGAAAGGCCAGTGGTTCATTCTCACAAGAATATATGCATATTCCAGGCATGGGTTTGTTTTTTGTTGTTTCTGTCCACAGAGCCTTAGCCAGTACACTTCCCTGAAGATAGAGGTACTGAGTCCACTGGTGTGAAATCCCACATAACACTGCCTCAGAACAAGGGGCATACTTTATATCAAATTGGTGTGGGAAAGGACTCATGATTGTGGGGTCAGTTGGTCATAGCACATACTGCACTACCTAAAAGCTGATGGCCAGACAAAGCCTTGGAACTGCCCACGCAATGCAGAGCCGAAGCACTCGCTTTGGAGGTGATAGTTTGTGTGGATGACATTCCATCCTCTACGGCACAGTATATGCACTGAATCAAAGACCTTATGTGGCATTTTGCTCCCAACAGGAAAGGAAAACAAAGGTTGGAAGAAGGAGCGGCTCCATTTACCATTACTTCCAATGACCCATTGGAAATTCTGTGATTCCTATTCTCACAACTCTGGGCTCTGAGGGGTTACGAGGATGTAGGTTTCCAAAAAAGCATACTTTTAGCAGGGGACTCAGTAAGGGAACCATTAAATTTTAATCTACACCCTTTGAGCTCCTTGTATCCTAGGACTAATGTGCAAGAAAAGGGGTCAACATCTTGGCAGGATAATTGACTCTATGAGGAAGAGGTGGACCAGTTACTATACAATGAGACAGGGAGGAAAATGTGTGGAGCCAGGTGATCCAAATGGGTACCTCTCGGTACTCGCTTTCCCAAATGTTACTGCAGATGGGTAGATACAGCAACCCCAGCCTAAGGAATGGTGACCAGGGAACCAGGATAATTGAGCATAAGGATTTGGGTCATGGCACTAGGGAAATGTCCAAGGCTGCAAGAGATGGGAGCTAAGCATGAGGCAAATCTATTTTGGAATGCTTTGACTGTATTTGTTTCCGTTTTCTAAAAAAAAAAATTATTTCAAATAGTGAGGAAATTAGCTGGAAAAAGAAGTGCTAGAGGTGGCAGATAATGGCACATGTAGAAAAAACTTTCATAGTATCCCTGAATACTAAATTGGTACCAGACTGGAATGAGAAGAGAGAAATGGATGCCTTTGATTTCAGTGTTGAATTTCCAAAAGAGAAAAGCTGGTACTTCTTTAGATAGTGAAAGCCCAGAGTCATTATCATCCAAAGTCTCAAGCAAAGACCAAGAGATCCATTAAAGAAACAAAATGTTCCATACAGTAGGGAGAGAAATCTCATATTTTAGGTATGTGTGGCATGAAACGGTTGATGTAAGTGATTTTTCCAGACAGCATATCTGTGTTAAGTGTTAAAATTTTAATTTTTTTCAAGGAATATTTTTCAAATGTGTTACACATTTTCATAGTTTTTTTTTTTTTTTTTTTTTTTTACCAAGAAAGGGTATTTGGGGATTATTTAAACATTTTCTCACTGTCTCGGGACTATTGTTACAACAGTTAATAAGCCATAATGTGACTCAATAATATATCCAATGATTATCTTATTTGGGTTGTTTTATACTGAAGACCTTCAGATTGCTTTCTTTTTAGTTTTTTACCTCCGTTACTTTTAGTTTTTCTTGCTTTTTTGAATTGCATAAATACAACAATGAACAAAGTGAGACACATTTAAATTACAGGTCTGTTTCATATTTTTGGCTGTTTATTTGTTCATTGTGTATTTGTTCAATTCATCCTTTCTATTTATCTTCTTTTCACTTGCTGATTCTTCACATTACTGGTACAGGTTATAAGAAAACAGAGTCAAAGTACTCTATTGATAAGATCACCCATTGTTCTAGTTGAGCTTAAAAACAAACAAGCAAACAAAAAAACATAGAAATGTCCTGGCATGTGATTTTGCCACTTATATTGGGGCTTCCCTGGTGGCTCAGAGGGTAAAGCATCTGCCTGCAATGCAGGAGAGCTGGGTTCTATCCCTGGTTAGGGAAGATCCTCTGGAGAAGGAAATGGCAACCCACTGCAGTATTCTTGCCTGGAGAATCCTATGGACAGAGGAGCCTGGCTGGCTACAGTCCATGGGGTTGCAAAGAGTCGGACACAACTGAGCGACTTCACTTTCATATTGTGAAACCACAAATAGGGTTAATGTGGCTTCAGGCTTGCATTTTTACATAATATAGAGATTACTTGAACCTGTGCTCCTTGTGCATATGAACAAAGCCCCTAAGTAGTTAACGGATCTTCTTAATCCCAGGTATTCTCTATCAAGTTCAATTCTTGAGGAGCAGAGAAGGAAGCCAAAAGGGAAGGATAGCATCAAAGCACAATATTTGTGATTATATTTGCCAGGGAAGGCAGTGTATCTTGAGTAGATAATGGGCTGGAGCTCAGAGGAATTGGAAGATAGCAAAATGACCCTTACAAATGGCACCTGGGGCTCTGATCCTCTTCAGATATTGCGGGGAGAAGTTTTTGTAGCTGGTTATTCACCTTCCCTTTTTGGAAGAGGGGAATAGGAGGATCAGGAGATACCTTTTTCTGCAATCTTTTGTTTTCTCTCATCTATTTGTTTTCAAAAGAAAAAACAAAACAAAAAAACAACCAAAACCTGGTGGTTCAAGATCTCCTGGCTTAAACTGCTATAAAGGATTCCGTAAGGCTTGTAAGGGGCTTCCCTGGTGGCTCAGAGATTAAAGCGTCTGCCTCTAATGTGGGAGACCTGGGTTCGATCCCTGGGTTGGGAAGATCCCCTGGAGAAGGAAATGGCAACCCACTCCAGTATTCTTGCCTGGAGAATCCCATGGACGGAGGAGCCTGGTGGGCTACAGTCCATGGGGTTGCAAAGAGTCGGACTTGACTGAGTGACTTAACTAACTAAGGCCTGTAAAGCTGTTGCAGCTGACAGCAATATAGTCTGAGTGTCTAACAGACAGGTCTTGAGAGTCTAACAGACCTGGGCTTAAGTAATGTTTCTGCTCTTCCAAACCAAGTGACCTTCAAGAAACACGTAATCACTTGATTTATTCATTTTGCTGTGTCGGGTCTTAGTTGCAGCTTATGAGAACTTCAGCCTCTAGCTGTGGTGCACCATGCTCAATAACTTAATCACTTTATAATACCTTCACCTGTGAAATACAGGTAATAATAGCTATCTTATAGAGTTGAGAGGATTCAATAAGATCATATACCTGGGGAAAGCATTCAAAGAATTGTAGCATTTATAAAATACACTAATACTATTCAACTTATTGTCTTGGTTTGAAAGTTCAAGTACCTTTGTATTAAATAACTCTAATGGATCATTATCTTTATGTGCATCCTCAGTTGGAGAGAAGCTGGGACTCTTTTGCGACCCCATGGACTGCAGCCCTGCCAGGCTCCTCTCTCCATGGGATTCTGCAGGCAAGAATAACGGAGGGAGTTGCCATTTCCTTCTTCAGGTGATCTTCCCAACTCAGGGATAGAACCCAGGGGTCTCCCGGGTTTCAGGCAGATTATTTACCACTGAGCCACCTAGAAAGGCTTGTCATTAGCTTTATGGACTGCTTTCTCTGAAGGAATGATTTTCGTTTTATATGGGCTTCATCACCTTCCATTTTATCCTCCTTTTAAGAAGATGAAAAAGTGTTTTGAAGTATTCTCTGTGCATTTGAAGCAGCGAATTGGGACAGGGAAAGAAGATACTCAAATTGTTTATCTTCATTCTAGCAAACCCTGGATTTGCAATTAATAGTTTGCATGGGAAAAATGATTCTTGGCCAGTTTTAGCAATGCGAAAGCAACTCCTCTGTAGTCCACATTTATATTTAGTTTTTTAAAAATTATACTCTCATTTGTTATAATAGTTCATATTTATATATTTGGTATGCATTAAGTATATATATATATACACACACATAGACTTTCTTTACTATTTTATGATATAGTAAGTAAAAGTCAAAGCCTCAAAGAACCTGAAGCTAAGATGTTATTTAGCTCACATACATTTGAGGGACTATGCCAGGTACTAGGCATATTTCCATGCCAAGATTTTAGTACACTATTCAGCAGACCGGACCTTTACCAAGGTCAAACATTTGAAAATGAAAGAAGAGACAATTTCAGTGTCTCATTAGTGGAGAAATGGTTAAACAAATGGTAGCAAATTCATCAATGGAATGCTGTGCAGCTGTTAAAAACAATGAGGAAAAGCTGTATGCATCGAGTTGTAAATATCTCTTGACATTAAATGAAAAACGCAAGTCTGAGAACTATGTACATTACACAACTCCATTTAGGTTAAAAGATATTACATTATCATATCCAATAATAAGTATATGTCAAATATATACATTTTATCTCTAGATTTACATCTATCCCATGGACAACAAAAACTAGAATACCCATCACCTGTGACCCTGGGGAAAGGAACAGTTAAGGAGGAATTTATCGTTTTGCTCTAACAATTATGCATCATTTGAATCGCTTAGAATGTGTTCCTGTTTACTTCTATGCCTTTTTGAAAAGATGAATAAACAACACATAATTGGAGTAAGATCAGGAAAACATGAATCTTTTAAAAATTATTTCTAATTATGATAAAATTAGAAAAACATAAAAATTTACCATTTAACTATTTTTGAGTGTACAGTACAGTGGTGTCAAGTTTATGCACATTGTTTTGCTACCAATCAACACCATCCACATCCAGAACTCTTTTCCTTGCAAAACTGAAACTGTACTCATCAAGCAGTTACCCCGGAGAACACAATGGCACCCCACTCCAGTGTTCTTGCCTGCAGAATCCCAGGGACCGAGGAGCCTGGTAGGAGGCCGTCTATGGGGTCGCGCAGAGTCGGACACGACTGAAGCGACTTACCAGCAGCAGCAGCAGCAAGCAGTTACGCATTTTCTCCTCCCACAATCTTACTTTCTGCTCTTAAGATTTTTTTTTTAATTTTCATGCAACAGAAAGTGTAAATTTTACTTTTCTTTCACTAGGGTAACACCATTTCCCAAGAAAACGATACAACTTTCCACATTATTTCACAGCCAAAGGAACTAGACCTGTTTGCTGGTCCTTCGGGTTCATCCTGCAATAGACAGCTAGCTTCCAAGCCTCTTCACGGAGTGAACAGTTCTGGTGGCGCCTCTTGATGACGTGCCTGGTTTGCACGTGCATGCTTTAAAAAGCTTGAGTTGGCTGCAGGCGTGGGAGCAGGAGGTTAGAGAGACACTAGCCAAGGCTCTGCGTGGCTTTGCACCCACTGGGACCTCAACCCGAAGGGGCTCCCAACAGAAGTGTGGTGCGTGTGTGGGACTTCCTTGTGCAACAGCTCTGGCTTAGGGGAGGTTTCGTGGTTAGAAACCACCATTTTCCTTAGAAAAGCCGTTGCCATTTTATGGGTGAATCTGTGTGGTCAGCGGCAGCCCTGCTGACAGCTTTTGGAAGCCACCCACACTGGGAGGATTCGCAAACTTGCCTGCCAGCTACTGTTCCTGTGAATTTGACTTCTCCAGGTACTTCATATAAGTGGAATCATGAAGTCTTTGCACTGTTGTGAGTAGTTTATTTCACTCAGCATGTCCTCAGCCTCTGTACTATGCCCTCAAGTTTTGTCCATGTTGAATTTCCTTCCTTTTCTAGGCTGAATAATATTTCTCTCTCTGTGTGTGTCACATTTTGTTTAAGCGTTTTCTAAGTCTTTTGTAAGTGATTTTTAATTGGCTATAATACATAATAAAAATGTGGTTAAGGGATAGTGTTCTCTTTAAGGAAGATTGGCATAATCTCTCAGAGTTGCAAAAAAAAAAAACACTCCACCACACACTTTTTTTTTTTTTTTTGGTCATTAGGAATATGAATCAAAGAATTGGAATACTGAATGAATACTTGCTCTGTTAGATTGGAGAATGGATAATTCAAGTAAGACCAGACAAATATGGCATAATCTCACTATTTGAGTCTTATGTCAAGCATTTCATCACATGTAAATTTTTTAGTGCCATTCTGTTTAAACTCCTGAAGGAATCAATTAAGTGGACTTTTAGGATATTTTACAAAAAGAGTAGTTAGGAAGGCAGGGCTTTAAACTTTGCCTAGTTTACCCTGTATCTGGAGACATAACTAAAACTTTATTATTATATAAAAGAATGGAGGAAATTGAAAACAGAGGATTTCAGGATGTTAACAAAACATCATCCCTGTACACATAATATTTATATTGCCAAATGCCAGTAGGAATTCCTGTTGCATTTTATTTTTGCCTAATTACTTATGTAAGGAATTCTGAGACAATTAGGAGCCAAAAAGGAAAGAAAAAATTTTCTCATGTTCTTTATTAAATACTTGTGGGCTAGTTGTCTAGAATCCACAGATTTCCAAAGGATATGCTTCAGGTGTTCTTCAAAAATAATTGAAGTCTTCTGTTCTCCTTTTGTTATCAATACAAAGGACACATAATAACTTACTTCCACCAATCAGGATATTATATAATTTCAAACAAGAATTGTGGTCGCTTTACCAAGGTCACCATCAGAGTTGAGGAAGGCTAGAGACCCATGTCTTTTTCTCTCTGTGGCATATACCACCTTTATTTTTCCTTTGCCTCATTTCCCTTCTTACTCTGTTCTCTCTTTCTCATTCAGCCATGTAGTTGTACATCTTCAGGGTGTGATCTTCACTGGAAGTAACAGAGTAATCTTTCACTTGTTATGACTTAGAGTTAATTCTAGTTTTCAGACTCATTTATTGTATCAATAATAACTACAGCTTTTTCCACTCCCAAAGGCTATGAGAAAAGATATGTTTCCATATCTTGGCTATTGTGAATAAATACTTCAAAAAAGATGGGATATAGCTCTTCAAAATCCTGTTTTCATTTCTTTTGGGCTTATACTCAGAAGTGGAATTGCTGGACTGTGGGCTAGATCCTTTCATTGGAAGGACTGATGTTGAGGCTGAAACTCCAATACTTTGGCCACTTGATGTGAAGAACTGACTCATTTGAAAAGACCCTGATACTGAGAAAGATTGAAGGCGGGAGGGGAAGGGGACGACAGAGGATGAGATGGCTGGATGGCATCACTGACTCAATGGACATGAGTTTGAGTACACTCTGGGAGTTGGTGATGGACAGGGAGGCCTGGCGTGCTGCAGTCCATGGGGTCGCAAAGAGTTGGACATGACTGAGTGACTGAACTGGACTGGGCTAGATCTATTTTTAATTTTTTTGAGGAATTTTTGTATTGTTTTCCATAGTGATTGGACCAGTTTACATTCTCAGCAATAGTGTTAATATGGGCTTCCTTTTTAACAATTTTATTTTTTTGCCAGCACCTGTTCTTTCTTGTCTTCTTGATGTCAGCCATTCTAACAAGTATGAGGTGGTATCTCAGTGTGGTTTTAATTTGTGTTTCCCTGATGACTAGTGATGTTGAGCATCTTTTCCTGTGTGTGTTGGACCTTTTGATGTCCTCTTTGAAAAAAACCTATTTAGTTCTTTTGCTCACTTTTTAACTGGATGTTTGTTTTTGTTTGTTATTAACTTGTATGAGTTCTTTATAGATTCGGGTATGAACTCTTTATCTGATACATGGTTTGCCAAATTTTCTCCCTTTTTGTAGGTAATCTTTTCATTTTCTTTTTTAAAATTTTTACTGCATTTTAAAATTTTTACTGATTACAGCAAAGTGAATCAGATATACATATATATATATATTCTTTTTTCTAAATATTCTTTTCTCATGTAGGCCACTACAGAGTATTGAGTAGCGTTCCCTGTGCTATACAGCAGGTTCTAATTAGTTAAATAGTTTTTAAAATTTATTTTTGATTATAGGAGAATAGCTTTACAATGTTGTGTTGCTTTCTACTGTACAACAACATGAATAAGCTTCAAGTATACATATATTCCCCCCTTGAACCTCTCTCCCATCACCCCACCCCCCCTTTAGGTCATCGCGGGGCACCGAGCTGAGCTCCCTGTGTTATATAGCAGCTTCCCACTAGCTGTCTGTTTTACCCATGGTAGTTTGTCAGTGCTAACCTCTTAATTGTTTATTTTGCTCTGGGAAGCTTTTGAGTTTTTGTAGTCCCACTTGTTAATTCTTGTTTTTTTTTTGTCTATGCTTTTGGCATCATGTCCAGAAAAATTGTTGCCAAGACCAACGTCAAGAAGCTTCTTTCCTATATTGTCTTCTAGGATTTTTATGATATCAGGTTTTATGTTTAAGTCATTGATTCATTTCAAGTTACTGTTTTGTGAGTAATGTGAGATAAGGATCCCGTTTTTCTGATCTGTGTGTACTTCTCCAGTTGCCCCAGCATTATTTCTTGAGAACACTGTCTTTTCCTTGTTGAGTATTCTTGGCTTCCTTGTTGAATATTGGTTAACTGTATACGCCAGGATATAGTTCTGGGCTCTGTGTTCTGTTCCATTGGTTTATGTGTCTATTTTTGTGCCAGTTCCCAGTTCCATACTGTTCTTCTTGCTATGGCTTTGTTATACAGTTTGAAATCAGGAAGCACAATACCTCCAACTTTATTCTTTTTCTCAGGATTGCTTTGGCTATTCAAGGTCTTTTGTGGTTCCACACAAATTTTAGGATGGTTTGTTCTGTTTCTGTGAAGAATGACATTAAAGTTTTGATGAGAATTGCCTTGAATCTGTAGATAGCTTTGAGCAGCATAATTTAACAATATTGGTTCTTCCAATCCATGGACATGGAGTTTAAAAAAATTGTGTCTTCTTTGATTTCTTTCAGTAAATCTTAGAGTTTTAATTATACAGATATGTCAGTTCCTTGGTTAAATTTAACTCTAAATATTTTATTTATGATGCTATTGTGAACGGGATAGTTTTACTTTTTTTCAGGTGGTTCATCATTATTGTAAAGGAATGCAGCTGATTTCTGTATGTTACTTTTGTATCCTACAACTTTACTAAAACACTTGATTAGTTCCAGGAGTTTTATTTTTGCTGACTCTGTAGTTTTCTATAAATAAAATCATATTATCAGCAAAAATACTAGTTTATGTCTTCCTCTCTGACTTAGATGCCTTTTACTTCTTTATTTTGCCTAATTGCCCTGGCTAGAACTTCTGTACTGAATTGAATAAGAGAGGTGAGAGTGGGCATCCTTGGCTTGTTTCTGATCTTAGAGGAAAAGGTTTTCAATTTTTTCTGCTGTGTATGGTGTTAGCTGTGAGTTTGCCAAATGCGCTTTTATTATGTTGAAATGTGTTCCTTCTATACTCATTTGTTAAAACATTTTTTTTAATCATGAAAGCATATTCAGTTCACTTCAGTCATTTAGTCGTGTCCGACTCTTTGCGGCCGCATGAATTGCAGCATGCCAGGCCTCCCTGTCCATCACCAACTCCTGGCATTCACTTAGACTCACGTCCATCGAGTCCGTGATGCCATCCAGCCATCTCATCCTCTGTTGTCCCCTTTTCCTCCTGCCCTCAATCCCTCCCAGCATCAGAGTCTTTTCCAATGAGTCAACTCTTTGCATGAGGTGGCCAAAGTACTGGAGTTTCAGCTTTAGCATCATTCATTCCAAAGAAATCCCAGGACTGATCTCCTTAGAATGGACTGGTTGGATCTTGTAGTCCAAGGGACTCTCAAGAGTCTTCTCCAACACCACAGTTCAAAAGCATCAATTCTTTGATGCTCAGCTTTCTTCACAGTCCAACTCTCACATCCGTACATGACCACTGGAAAAACCAAAGCCTTGACTAGACGGATCTTTGTTGGCAAAGTAATGTCTCTGCTTTTGAATATGCTAACTAGGTTGGTCATAACTTTTCTTCCAAGGAGGAAGCGTCTTTTAATTTCATGGCTGCAATCACCATCTGCAGTGATTTTGGAGCCCCCCAAAATAAAGTCTGACACTGTTTCCACTGTTTCCCCATCTATTTCCCATGAAGTGATGGGACCAGATGCCATGATCTTCGTTTTCTGAATATTGAGCTTTAAGCCAACTTTTTCACTCTCCTCTTTCACTTTCATCAAGAGGCTTTTTAGTTCCTCTTCACTTTCTGCCATAAGGGTGGTATCATCTGCACATCTGAGGTTATTGATATTTCTCCCGGCAATCTTGATTCCAGCTTGTGCTTCTTCCAGCCCAGCGTTTCTCATGATGTACTCTGCATAGAAGTTAAATAAGCAGGGTGACAATATACAGCCTTGACATACTCCTTTTCCTATTTGGAACCAGTCTGTTGTTCCATGTCCAGTTCTAACTGTTGCTTCCTGACCTGCATATAGGTTTCTCAAGAGGCAGGGTGGTGTTATAGCCTGTCAAATGGTTTTTTTGTGTGTCTATTGTAATAATTGAGAGTTTTTAATTTTTTTGATGGGATAAATTATAGTAATTGACTTTCGTATGTTGAACCATTATTGCATTTCAGGATGAATCCCACTGAGCATGGCATATTATACTTTTACTGTGTTCTTAAATTCAGTTTGCTAATATTTTATTGAGAATTTTTGCATCTGTGTTCATCAGGGGTATTGATCTATAGTTTTCTTGTGGTTCCTTTACCTAGTTTTGGTGTCAAGGTAGTGTAATAGGGGTGGGACAGGAGCATGGCCTTTGGCCTGTGTGGCAGTGGTCTCAACAGTAGCAATTTTCTTGGGTTGCAGTCTGTAGGACCTGGCCCCCCGTTTGCTTGCTTGTCCCCTTGCCTGGAGCAGTTGCGAAGCAGGGCCTGCCCAGCAGGGCACTGAGGAGGGGGACTGGAAGAGAAGGCTGCAGCAGCATCAGGCACACCCAAAGCTGCACACACAGCTTCTTGCTTAGGTGAGTCTGGGCTGTTTCAGGAAGCAGAGTAGGTGCACGGACAGGCAGACCAGCAGACTGGCAGAGATGGTGATGCTGTGTCTGACCATGAGTTAGGGAGACCCTCTGTTGGTGTGAAAGGCCAGCTGAAGATGCTGTGGCTGGAACATTGTGACCTGACCATGACCTGACCCATGGGAACAGCTGCAAGAACAAAAGATCAGACACCAAGAATTTTGCAACAACCAAGCACACCCCTCCCTCACCTTGCCTATAAGAGGCCTTTGCTGAATGCCTTTGGGGAGTTCACGGCTTTTTAAAGGCTTGAGCCACTCGTCTCTTTGCATGGCCCTGCAATCAACCTCTTTTGGCTTCAGACTCCAATGTTTTGGTATTGTTTGTCTTCACTGTGTGTTGGTGCACAGACTTGCATTCAGTAACAGTAATGCTGGCGTCATAGAATGAATTTGGAAGTGTTCTTTTTCCTCCATATTTTGGAAGCATCTGAGAAGGATTGGTGTTAACTCTTCTTTAAATATTGGCTAGAATTCACTAGTGAAGCTGTCTGGTACTGGAGTTTTCGAGGTTTCTGTTGCTGATTAAATCTCTTTACTCATTATTGGCCTCCTTATATTTTCTAGTTCTTCCTGACTGAATCTCAGTAGGTTGTGTTTCTAGAAATGTATCCAGTTCTCCTGGGTTACATAACTTATTGGCATGTAATTATTCATAGCAGTCTATGTATTTCTATGTAGTGGTAATTGTAATGTTGCCTCTTCACTTTCTACTTTTGTTTAAATCTTTTTTCTTGGGTAATCTTTCCAATGTTTGTCTATTTTGTTTGCCTTTGCAAAGAACCAGACCACGCTTTTGTTGTTCCTTTCTGTTGTTTTCCTGGTCTCTATTTCATGTATTTCTTCTCTGAGCCTTATTGTTTCCTTCCTTCAGCTGACTGTGCGCTTTTGATCTTTGTCTAGGTCCCTGAGGTATAAAGTATTTTAATCAAAATCCATGTAATTTCTTAATATATGCATTTATTGCTGTAAACATTTCTTTCAAAATGCTTTTGCTGCCTCTCACAAGATTTTATATATTGAATTTCCATTTTCATTTATTTTAAGATAAGATTTAATTTCATTTTTGATTTCTTTTTTTGATCAATTGGTTGTTTACAAGTGTGTTACTTCGTTTCCGTATGTTTGTCTTATCACTTTCCTGTTGTTGCTATCTAGTTTCATATCATTGTAATCACAAAAGATAGTTGCCACAATTTAAATCTTCTTGAATTTGTCTATGTTTGTTTTGTGTCCTATTATAGATGTGTCCTGTAGAATACTCCATGTGCCCATAAGAAAAATATGTATTTTGTTATTGTCGGATGAAATGTTAAGTGTATATCTGCTAAGTTCATTTGTTCTAAATTATTGTTTGGGCTTCCTGGTGGCTCAGCTGGTAAAGAATCTGCCTGCAATGAGGGAGACCTGGGTTTGATCCCTGGGTTGGGAAGATCCCCTGGAGGAGGGAACAGCTACCCACTCTAGTGTTCTGGCCTGATTAACTCCAACATTAATTGTTGATTTTCTATCTGGGCTGTCTATTGTTTCCTGATAGTGGGATATTGAAATCTCCTAATATGATTGTATTATTGTCTAGGTCTCTCTTAAGATCCATTGTATTTGCTTAATATATTGGTGCTCAGTGTTAAGAAGATATACATATATATTTTTTTGAGCACATATATATTGCTACATCTTGATGTCCTGACCCCTTTTTCATATTATAATGATCTTGTTTGTCTCTTGCTACCATTTTTTGACTTGAAGTCTATTATGTTTTATAGGAGTATGGCTGTACCCACTTTCTTTTGGTTTCTTCTTGCTTAGACCATCATCTTCAATCCTTCCCTTGAGACTACGTGTATCTTTAGAGCTGAAGTGAGTCTTCTGTAGGTAAAATATGGTTGGATCTTGTTTTTTAATTCATGCAGTTATTCTGTACTTTTTGATTAGTGAATTAAGTCTATTTACGTTTAGAATGATTATTGATGTGTAATAATATAATACTGCCATTTTATCTTTTCTGGTTATTTTGTATCTCCCTTTTTTTCCCCTTTCTCTTTCTATCTCATTTGTAAGTTGATGGTTTTCCATAGTGATTTATTCAGTCTCTTTTTTTAGTTTTGTGTCTCTGCTGTATACTTTCACTTTGTGTTACCGTAAGGTTTACATAAAACATCTCATAAACAAAGACCCCCTTTTCTGTTTTATAGCAACTTACTTTCAGTCATAAAGGTTCCATTCTTGTTCCTCTTCTATGTTTTGATGTCACAAATTCTCTCTCTTTAAGCTGTGAGTTTGTTATCAAATTGTAGTAAGTATACTTATTTTAAATTAGTTTCTTTTAGTGTTTATGCTTAAATTAAGTGTTTAACACACTTCTAAAATAGAGGCCTTATTTACATTAAAATTTATAATAAAATTAAAATATTTAAACATATTAAAGTTAAAATGTATTTTATATTAAATTATAAATTATTTATAACTTGGTAAATTTTATCAATTTATATCATTATATTAAAATACATTTTACATTATTTTATATTAAAGGGACCTTATTTTATATTAAACTTGGGCTTTCCCAGTAGTTCAGTGGTAAAGAATCTGCCTGTAGTGCAGGAGCTGTAGGAGATGTGAGTTCGATCCCTGGGTTGGGAAGGTCTCCTGGAGAAGGGAATGGCAACCCACTCCAGTATTCTTGCCTGGAGAATTCCATGGACAGAGAAGCCTGGAGGGCTACAGTCCATAGGGTTGCTAAGAGTTGGATACTACTGAGCAACTAAGCACACACACACACAACAAAGTTATACTTTTCTAATTCCAGCTGTCTATATATCATCTTAATCAGAGTTTTTTTGTACTTTTGAATTCATTTCAACTTGAGTTCCCTCCAGCCTTTCTCATAAGGTACATCTGGTAGTTGTGAATTCCTGCAGCTCTTTTTTGTCTGGGAAAGCCTTTATTTTTCCTTCATATCTGAAGGATAACTTTGTTGAATAGAGTATTCTTGGCTGGCAATTTTTGTCCTTGGATAATTTGAATATATCAATCTACTTTCTCATGGCTTGTAGATTTTCTACTGAGAAATCTAATAATGGCCTAAATGGGACTTCTTTGTAGATACTTCTTTCCCTTACATCTTAAAAAAAAAAACATTCACCATTTAACTGGCAATTTCATTATGATGTGTTTATAGAGTCTATTTGCATGGAGATAATAAAGTGTTCTGTTAGCTTTCTGGAGTTGTATTAATATATCCAGTTCTTTCCCCAGGTTTAGACAGTTCTCAGCTATTGTTTTTTAAAACAAAAGCTCTGTCCCCTTATTTTTTCCTTCTGTAAACCCATTATTCTTATGTTGGATTTTCTAAGGGAGTCTGATAACTTGCATAGGGTTTCTTCAGTTTTAAAAAATCTTTGTTCTCTTTCATCTTGCATTTGAAACATTTCTCAATTCCTAACTTTCAGGTTGCTTATTCTCTCTTCCATCTGATCTGCTCTGTTTTCAGTGCTTTCTAATATATTCTTCATCGCTTTTTCTTTTTATTGTATTTAGTTTTTCAGGTCCATCATTTCTATTTGGTTGTTTTTTAAAATTTACATCTCTTTAGTAAAGTGTTAATTTTATTCCTGAGTTCATTGCTCTTTTTGAGTGTTCTTGTAATATGTTGAAATTCTTCATAATAACTGAATTCTCTGTCATATTACAATATTTTGTGTCCAGATTCAGTTGCAGGAAAATTGTCATTTTGTTTTTGTGATACCACGATTTTTCACAGTGCTTGATGAAATGTGCCTCTGCTGCTGCATTTTAATTAGCAAGCAACTTTCATTTTAGGCGTTGAGGCTGTGTTTAATTCTAACAATTCAACAGGTTGTCAATTAGGAGACTTTCTTTTGTTTTCCAGAAGGTGGCACTAGAGCACAAGTTTTTGGTTTCTGTTATTGGTACTGCAGATGGTGACTGCAGCCATGAAATTAAAAGACACTTGCTCCTTGGAAGAAAAGGTATGACCAACCTAGACAGCATATTAAAAAGCAAAGACGTTACTTTGCCCACAAAGGTCTGTCTAGTCAAAGTTGTGGTTTTTCCAGTAGTCATGTATGGATGAGAGAATTGGATTATAAAGAAAGCTGAGCACTGAAGAATTGATGCTTTTGAACTGTGGTGTTAGAGAAGACTCTTGAGAGTCCCTTGGACTGCAAGGAGATCCAACCAGTCCATCCTAAAGGAAATCAGTCCTGAATATTCACTGAAAGAACTGATGCTAAAGGTGAAACTCCAATACTTTGGCCACCTGATGGGAAGAACTGACTCACTGGAAAAGACCCTGATGCTGAAAAAGATTGAAGGCAGGATGAGAAGGGGACGACAGAGGATGAGATGGTTGGATGGCATCACCAACTCAATGGACATGAGTTTGAGCAAGCTCCTGAAGTTAACGATGAACAGGGAAACCTGGCATGCTTCAGTCCGTGGGGTTGCAAAGAGTCAGGCACTACTGAGCGACTGAAGTGAACTGAACTGGTGCTAACTTGTAGCTAAAGTTGGGAGTGTGCCTTTTTTTTTTTAAAGCTGGCATTAAAAAAAAATAAAGTTGGTGGCAAGAGTTGGGGGAGGTGTATTCTTAGCACTTGGGTTCTTGCCCAGTAGGGGGAGTCCCAGAGGGAGTGGAGGAGTACAAGATGTCCATAGGCAGACATCTTGGGCGGATGGTGTGGAATGTATTCCTTCAGTTCTCTGTCTGCCTTCCTCCCTTTACTTTCCCTCTGCCTGGTCATGGAGACCTCTTTTCAGAAATCTGATTGCAGGCGAGCAGTGGGACCTTCTACTGCAGCTCGTGTGGCCAGGCAGAATTTTAGCTTAGTGTCCTCTGCTAGAGGGGTTGCCGTGGCCGTTGGTGTTGGTGTCCCTGCCACCACCCCTGGCCCAACGCTACTGCTGCCGCACCTTGGTTGACTGCATCCTCCACCCTGGCCTAATTCACCCACTTTTGGGTGCATTTCTGAAGTGTTCTGGTGTGTTGTCTTAAGGAACTTGGATTGGTTATAGATATCCAAATAGTTTTTAATTGAAGAGGAGAGAAAAAAAAGAACAACTCACACCAACCACCATGATGATAACCCCAGTCTTCTTAAATCATCATTTTTAACCTCATAATGTGGCTAATGAAATGCCATCTCTACTATGCTTTCAATGATATGCTTTCATTATTCATGTAATTTTTAGAGGGTTGTTTCTTTTTAAACCAGTTATCTATATTGTGGTGGTTAATTTGGTTAGAAATAAAGTTAATGTTGATAAAATTAGAAATAGAATTTCATGAATTCAGTTAACTGAGCAAATTAATAATATATTATTTTGAAATACTCAGAAAGCATATATGTAAACTTTCTTCCATCAGGATATTTTGTGTTCCGTAAGAGAGAATTTGATCCCATCACATAGTACGAATTAGGGATCCAGTAATCATCCTTATTATAATAAAAGCCTAATTTCTTTTCTGTTTTTAATGAAGATAAAAATATAAATTCTAATCTGTTCTTTATACTTATGAAAAGGGCATCTTTCACACCCAGACTTAGAGACATCCCCTATAGAATAAAATCCACACTCCTCAATGTAACTGTTATTTGGGGTTAGTGTTTGTATGATCTGTAGTTTACATCAGTTTCCTTTTAGCCTGCTCAAGTGTTTATACTTAACACAGGTTTATAGCTTATACTTCGGTCTTGCATTTGAATTTAACAATATTTTTCTTTTGATTGAAGTATTTAGACCATTTATATTTAATGTAACTATCAATTTGTTCGGCTTTTAAATTTACCATCTATTTGTTTTCTGTTTATCCCATCTGTTTTTTTTTTCTTTTACCATTTTAATCTTTTCTTTTGAATAGAGGTTTTAATGTATATCTTTAATTTCTGTGTTGATTTATTTCCTTTTTTTGTATTGGTTTTCAAATTTTATCTTAATATATTGCAATCAGCCCTCATTATATTATATATGTATTATATATATTATATATGTATTATATATATTATATATAAAAGTATTATATCACTTTTATAGTAGTATACTTCCGTTCTCACCATTCTTGGTGCTCTTGTCATGCGTTTTATTTTATATTTGTCATAATATGTTATTATCATTATTATTATCTTACTTCAGTCAACCATAATTTAAACCAAAATTTAGAATGAGGAAACATTTTATATTTATCACATACTTGGGCTTCCTTGGTGGCTCAGATGTTAAAGAGTCTGCCTGCAATGCAGGAGACCTGGGTTTGATCTTTTGGGTTGGGAAGATCTCCTGGAGAAGGGAATGTCAGCCCACTCCAGTATTCTCGCCTGGAGAATTCCATGGACAGAAGAGCCTGGCAGGCTTCAGTCCATGGGGTCGCAAAGAGTCAGACATAACTGCGTGATGTCAGACTTGACTAACACTTTCACACTCTGACTAACATTTTCAGCACCATTACTGCTTTAGTAGAGCTCTAAATTTTCATCTAATATATTAAAATGTATTATAATATTTTTATTTCTGCTAAAAAATTTTTCTGTAACATTTCTTCTAGTGCACAGCTATTGGCAACAAGTTCTTTCTTCTTTTAAAGAAAAGCTTTGTGTTTGCCTTTCTTTTTAAAGATATTTCTATAAGAAAGTTGTTCCTTTTAGTAGTTTAAACATGTTGTTTCATCTCATCTGGATTGAATATTTTATGAAGAGAAACCTGTGCTCATTTTTATCTTTATTCTGTAGTGTTTTAGTGTGCTCCAGAGAAACGGAACCTATAGGATAGATAGGTGAATAGATGGATAGGTAGGTAAGTAGGTCGATGAGGCAGTTTATTATAGGAGTTGGCCCAAGTGATTATGGAGGCCAAGAAGCCCTCAATTTGTTGTCTTCAAGATGGAAGCCTAAGGACACAGGTAGTATCGTTCCAGTTCAAATCTGAAGGCCTAAGAACCAGGGAAGCCAATTGTATAAGTCCTAATTTGAATCCAAGGATCTAAGAACCAGGAGGACCTATGTAAAAGGACAGGAGAAAGTGGGTATTGCAGCTCATACATGAAAGCAGATTCTCCTCCTTCCACCTTCTTGTTCTGTTCAGACCTTCAGCTGATGGGATGATGTCTACCCACATTGATCAGGGTGATCTTTTCAATCTCCTGATTCAATGTTAAACTCTTTTGGAAACACCCTTATAGACACACTCAGAAATAATGTTTTACCACCTATCTGGGCTTCGCTTAACCTTTGAGTTGACATAAATTAACTGTCACATGTAGTTAAATGGTTTCCCTCCCCCCAACACTTTTTATTGCTAGTTTTTCACGAATGGATTATGATATGTATGATTTTTATTGTGTTAATCCTGTATTGGTTTCATTTGGCTTCTTGTTTTTTCTGAGATTATAGAGTTCATCTACTTTGAAAAAGTTTTCAGCATTATTTTTCAAATAGTCTTTGTCCTTCACCCTCACACACACGTTTTGCAACTCCAGTTAAATATATCTTCAGGCCTCTTACCATTCTTCCATAGGTCACTGGAGAAATTTTTATTTTGTTTTTATTTTTATTTTTTAAATTTTGTTTTTATTTTATTTTGTTTTTGTTTTTCTCTCTTATTCAGAGTGATAGTTTCTGTTGCTATGGTCCAGGGTCACTGATCTTTTCTTCTAAAGTGTTTAAGCTTTTATTGGTTCCATGCAGTAACTTTTTTATTTTCCATATCTCCCATGTCTCTCATGTCTATATTTATTTTATTTGTAAATGGCTGTTTTAAAGTCCTTGTCATCTAATTCCATCATTTCTGCCATCATTTATGAGAATGTTTTTATTTTCTGGTTTTTCTCTGGGTATGTTTATTGGCATAACTTGCTCCTTTTCATTGTGTGGGGCATAGTGAATGTTACATTGTTGAATATCTGGATTTTGTTCTGTGATATTAGCTTGCAAATAGTAAAGTTATAGATTAGCTAAACCCTTTGAGGATTATTTTTTACATTTTTTAAAGCAGGCTTAGAATAGTCTAATATAGATTATGCTTTATGCTAAGATGTGTCCCTTATGGGATTTCTACTGAATGCTTAGTGACCAGTGATGAATCTCTACTTTCACTGGTCAGAGTTTGAATATCTCCCAGCCCTAAAAAAAGTTTTGGAATTGGCTGCTTACCACTTGCTTTTTATTTTCTCAGTCTCACAGAATTTCATCATATACTAGAGTGTCTTCAGCTTGGTTCAGTTCAGTCGCTCAGTCGTGTCTGGCTCTTTGCGACCCCATGAATCGTAGCACGCCAGGCCTCCCTGTCTATCACCAACTCCCGGAGTTCACTCAGATTCACGTCCATCCAGTCAGTGATACCATCCAGCCATCTCATCCTCAGTTGTCCCCTTCTCCTCCTGCCCCCAATCCCTCCCAGCATCAGAGTCTTTTCCAATGAGTCAACTCATCGCATGAGGTGGCCAAAGTACTGGAGTTTCAGCTTTAGCATCATTCCTTCCAAAGAAATCCCAGGGCTGATCTCTTCAGAATGGACTGGTTGGATCTCCTTGCAGTCCAAGGGACTCTCAAGAGTCTTCTCCAACACCACAGTTCAAAAGCATCAATTCTTCAGCGCTCAGCCTTCTTCACAGTCCAACTCTCACATCCATCCATGACCACTGGAAAAACCATAGCCTTGACTAGACGGACCTTAGTTGGCAAAGTAATGTCTCTGCTTTTGAATATGCTATCTAGGTTGGTCATAACTTTTCTTCCAAGGAGTAAGTGTCTTTTAATTTCATGGCTGCAGTGTCTTAGTATTCAGTAAAATGCAAGAGTGAAAAAAAGAAGGTGAAAGTGTTAGTCACTCAGTTGTATCCAACTCTTTGCAACATCATGGACTGTAGCCTGCTAGACTCCCTTGTCCATGGAATTCTCCAGGCAAGAATACTGGAGTGGGTAGCCATCCTTCTTCAGGGATTTCCTTCTTCCCAGCCCAGGGATTGAAGCCAGGTCTCCTGCATTGCAGGCAGATTCTTTATCATCTGAGCCACCATGGAAACCTCAAAATGTCAGAAGACCCCTGAATATTTCTAAAGCATCTTTTTCAGCCTGTAGCTCCCTGCTAAAACTTTCGTTCACAGTTCCAACTACTTCAGGTTTCTTGATCTCAGACAAGAAAATTCGGTAGACTTTTGGGTTTTATTTGGGCTTCCTCTCTCTGCATAATGTTCTGGAATGTTACTCCAGGCAGAAACCTGAGCCAGTTGCAATGCTCATCTTATTTATTTTTCTTCTCTCAGCAATCACAGTCTTCTTTCACTTTGGATGTTTGAAAATAGTAGTTTCATATATTTTGTCCAGCTTTCTGGTTGTTTACAAGAATGGGAATTAAGTCTTTTCATGTTACTTCTCCATGGCCAGAAATTGATTCAGTTTGGATAATTTTTTTTTTTAAAGAAAAGTATCATTTCATTTAATTTTCTTAAAAATGTGTCTAGATGCAGATTTATTTTTATTTATCCTTCTTGTTACATGTTATGAGTTTTTATATATGCAGAGTTATGGTCTTTACCAGTTCTCAAAACTTCTTTATTGTCACAGACTCATATCTTCTCTACTTCCTGTATTCTTTCATATTGTACTCTGATTAAGCTATGTGTTGAACTTTCTCATTCTGTCTTACATTTTTCTTAAATATCATTATTTATCCTTTTGACCCTCAGTGACTCATTTTGGATAATTTTTTCAAATCTTTTTTCACTTGACAAATTTTCATTTTTGTCTCTCATCTATTAATTTATTGAATATATTTATTTAAAATTTTAAATTTTATATCTTCCCAGTTTTTTGAATTATTTGGTTAATTATCAGATATTTTACTCATTTTATAATGCCTTATTTATTTTTGAATTTTAAACTTTATTTTGATATTCCTTTAAATATTTCAAACATAAGTCTTCTAAAGTCTTATCTAGCAATTCCATTATTCATATTCCTACAGTGGGCAGTCTCCTGACTTTCACTTATGGTTGGCTTATTTCCTTGTGTAATTGGAACTTATGTGGAATCCTGGAGTCATAAATCAGTATTAATTTTCTCTGTGGAGGATTTGCTTTAACTTCTTGCTTCTTCTGAAATTCTGATTATTACTATGAACCTGGGAATTAAGTACCTGTCAACTGGCTCTGCCTAATTTAGGAATGTAGCATGTAACTGTTACACATTGTCATCTGCTCTGAATACTGGTGTTAGGGAAAACCCAGCTTTTCTGTATGCTTATTGATTATTCTTATTTTTCAAGTTTCAGTTTACTGTTCTTAATTATTTGTTTTTGTTTTATTCCTGAGATTTCTTTGCTCTTTTGTCATGCTCTTAAAATATGTAAGAGCACTGTCATGCTTTTAAAATGTTTGTTACAGTTTGTTTTTATTGGATTGGGAAAGACCTTCTGTGTATCCCAGGTATGTTATCTTCATAGTATACAAGTAAGAAATCCCTGCCTTTATTTTTAGCTTCATTTCTTGACAATTCCCTTCTTTTATCTTGTGTTCTAGGACAAAATTACTTGGTAGTTTAATATGTGGACTCATATACTAATTCCTAGGAATGTCCTTCTAGCACTTGTGTACTTATACATATTATCTTGTTAGAGTATCACTGTGTCTTTGAAACTTTCCTAGAGTTATAGCTATCTAATTAATATCACTGATTTTTGTGCATAAATCTGAAAACATGTGCACCACAATGAAATGAAACTATTTAATGTGTTTCCATTCTATTTCAGTTGTATACTTTTTAAGCTAGGGTTTATTTATTTTTTAAATTTTCTTATCTCTTGTGCTTAACATAGTATGGGATAGAGAGTGCATATTAAGAAATGTGTTGAATGAATGGGCATTACTTCAATATAACTGATGTCAGGAAAGAGTATTGTTACACATCTGAGGTAATAATACATACCAAGATAAGTGATCATCTCTATGAGTCTAGAAAAAGGAGAGCCAAAAATTAAAAATTTGTCAGCGGCCAGGTATAATCTGTGGAGGGATTTCCTAATTCTAATTTCTCAATTCTGTCATTTGGTATTTATTTATTAAAGATAATTATCTACTCAAAGCAGTCGCTCAGTCGTGTGTGACTCTGCAACCCCATGAACCGCAGCACGCCAGGCCTCCCTGTCCATCACTGACTCCCGGAGTCCACCCAAACCCATGTCCATTGAGTCGGTGATGCCATCCAGCCATCTCATCTTCTGTCCCCTTCTCCTCCTGCCCGCAATCTTTTCCAGCATCAGGATCTTTTCAAATGAGTCAGCTCTTCACATCAGGTGGCCAAAGTATTGGAGTTTCAGCTTCAACATCAATCCTTCCAATGAACACGCGTGACTGATCTCCTTTAGTATTATTCTACCTACTGAGCTATATTCTAGTAGAAATTTGGTTATCTGTGTAAATTTCCTACATGTAAGAAAATAGTCAAAGTGAACACTATAATTTTATTCTGTTAGAATTTATATTTTTCATGTAAAATAATAAATAGGTATTGTAAATTAAAAAAAAATTATCAGCCTATCTTGATAGAAATGGTTGTATCTGTATCAACTGGTAAGCAAATTTATGCGTGGACAGTATTGAAAATCATACCCTAGACTTGAAGTAACCTCATAAAGTTGTTTTAGTTTTTATAACATGAGATATAATATTATCAAGTTGTAAAATTCTGAGTTCCAGAGCCAAGGACAACTTTTCTAACATTATATATAACTTTTCCATAAGGCTGGAGGCATTTTTCAGTTAATATTTGAGTCAAGCAGAATCTACTATTTTTATTCACCACAACAACTACCACTAGAATACCTATAAAATGTGTGCCGGTATAGATGCACAATTCAGAGACAGAGCTAAGACACCTAGAGTGAATAGGAGCTAGCACTCAAAGCTGAGACACAAGCTTGCAACTGCTGTTGTTCAGAGTGTCTGATGTGCGGGACAGTGCCAGTCAAAGACCCTGTAGTTTGGAACAGAGAAACCTATAGGCAGAGAACTAACTGACCCTCATTAGGTCAGTTCAAGCACTTACACTAACAAACAGAGATCAGAGCAGCTTTGTAATTGGTTTTAAAAATCATGATAGAAAGAAATATATATTTCAGCCCAGAATGTCATGGATCACATCACAGCAGAGGTCTGTGGAAGGACAGTACAGAGATGATGGTCACAGAGACATTTTCCTTAGCTATTACTGGCCAATGTTTCAGCCTTTCTTAGTGAGGAAGCTTGCAATCAGTGCCAAAACCATATTAGCATTGTAGTTTATTAACACACACACACACACACACACACACACACACACACACTTATGTATTTTTGCTAAAGTTAAGTATTTAGAAAATTGTATGCCTTACCACTAAAAATACCCTTTTGTATAAATATATGTAGTTCTTAGTCAAAAGACAAATTTTGGTATTGTTATCTCGATGAGAAGTACACACAAATGAAAATCTCAGGCAAGAATAAAATGCTTGTAGTTGACAGACTTGGTGAGCTGCACACCTGGTGTTGAAATCGCTCTCTCTTGAACTCCAGCCATATACATTCAGTGTCACTTGGGTATCTAATGGAGATATCAAATTTTCTTTTCCATCAAACCTGCTGCTTCTACTTTCTAACCTCTCTGAGTATATGGGAATTTCATCTTTCCAGTTGCTTGTGTCACAACCTAGGAGTTATACTAAATATTTTTTTCTTTTACACACTACCTTTAAAATATCAGGAAATTCTGTTGGTTCTACATTTAAAATGTCACTAGTACCAAATGATTTATCTCAACTACTACTACTTTCGTCAAAATCACTATCATCTTCTAACCTGGATGATTGCAATAACATTAGCAGCTCCCCTTCATTTCATTTTGTTTTATCTAAAGTTTCAGAAGCCCTTAGGTCAATGGCACATTATTAGTGCTCAGTAAATATTTATAGAGTGGATGAATAAACAAAATTTTCTTATTTTCTGTGCCTTATATGAGTAGGCACTCATGTCACTTAAGTTCTTCCCAATCATCACTCAGCTGTGACATGAACAGTTAACTTTAAAAAATGGATGTTAAAAAAAAATGGATGTTAAAAATTATTATAAAATATCTATATACTAAAATACAATGTCTATGTAGTTTACAGGAAATCATAAAATAATTAGAAAATAAAACATTACTATTAGAAGCCTCTTGTTTAGCTTTCCATAACTATATCCTTTTTCCCTCAAAAAGTAAGACACAGTCCTGAATTTTTATCATTTCTTTACTTTCCTAATAGTTTACCCACAGACTCATGCAATTCTAAAAATATAAAATTTAATTTTGTAATTTTTACTTTTTAAGTATAGAATTATCTTCAACATTTCTATGCAATTTTATTTTTTCACTAGCTTTAGTTTAATTGTTCTGTGGTGTGCCATTTGGTATTTTCATAGACTTTGAAAAGAGTATGCCACCTTGTTAAAATTGATCTGTCTATATAGTAAAGCTTTAGATACCGCTTTCCCACCTCTACTTTTACCATAGCTACTCCCCCCTTTTTTTTTCTCTTACAAAATAAAGACATAACCTGGCTTTATAGTACCTTGCAGTGTCAAACCAGAAGAGTTAGAAATACGTTACTTGATAGAGTAAATTAATTTATGTGAGTCTGAAACTGTGATGTCTCTTTTTCCAGGGGCATATGCTTACACACAGAGTCACAAGACTTCAGGACCAGAGGCAGGCTTTTGATTACTTCAGAAAGTCTTCCATCAGTTACTTTTGCTGCAGTGCCCCATCAGAAGACTCAATGATTGCAGGTGCCACCCGAACACTGAAGAGTTTGTACTGCAGGAGAGAGAGACATTGTCAGTCTAGAGACTTAGGCAGGGTAGCTTGCACAGTTGGCCCTCCTCCCCTCTGAGGATAAAGATGGAGACTTTTGCTCTAGAATGTAAGCAGATCCTCTCTGGAGAGAGAAGTGGGTGTTCTCGAGGTTTGTAATCCCTACAGTGGAAACAGATTCTCCCAGAGAGATGTCACTAAGACTCTCTGGAGATCTCTGTCACTTTCAAGGCTTGTTTTCCATTCAGTCATCTTTAATCCAGGTTGATAATAGGGTAATTTTGTTCAAAAAGATCTTTTTGCACAGAAATATGAAAATATTCATAGGACATTGTTTCTTGGCAATATACTGACTAACATAAAGTGTTCTAAATCCTTAAAAAAATTTTTTTTTGGCTGCACTGGGTCGTTTTTGCAGTGTGCGGGCTCAATTTCCCCAAGGCAGTGGGATCTTAGTTACCCATCCAAGGACTGAACCTGCATCCCCTGCATGAGAAGGCGATTGCTAACCACTGGACAACCAGGGATGTCCCCTAAATCCCTTTTTAGTCAGTTGTTCCCCATTCTTTGCTTTTGACAAATTTGAGGGAATGCTTGAATTGTCAGCTGATAGCTCATTAAAGGAGAAGGCAATGGCACCCCACTCCACTACTCTTGCCTGGAGAATCCCATGGATGGAGGAGCCTGGTGGGCTGCAGTCCATGGGGTTGCTAAGAGTCGGAGATGACTGAGCAACTTCACTTTCTCTTTTCACTTTCATGCATTGGAGAAGGAAATGGCAACCCGCTCCAGTGTTCTTGCCTAGAGAATCCCAGGGATGGGGGAGCCTGGTGGGCTGCTGTCTGTGGGGTCGCACAGAGTCGGACACGACTGAAGCGACTTAGCAGCAGCAGCAGCAGCTCATTAAAAATTATTTTTTTAATGGTAGATCACTATGTGATTTGGGTATTTTGACCCAGAAGCCCAGGAGTTCAGATATTACTATTAAAAAACTTTGTGTTCTCATATGCTTATTTATGAGACTATGTGTTATCTTACTTGTATAAAAATGAAAAATAGAAACAAAATTGATGCTGATCTATGTCCTATTCTAGCAAAATTTAATACTAATGTGAGGGATTCCCAGGTGGAGCCAATAGTAAAATTGCAGGAGGTATAAGGGGTACTGGTTCAGTCTCTGGGTCAGGAAGATCCCCTGGAGAAGAGAATGGCAACCCACTCCAGTATTCTTGCCTGGAAAATCCCATAAACAGAGGAGACTGGTGGGCTACAGTCTATGGGATCTGAAAGAGTCACACATGACCAAGCACACATGCACGCACTTAGATATATGAACTTACTGAAAAAAATCGATCTATTTCTAGTAAAAAAAAATACTTTCAATAATTGTTAACAAAATGCCATATTTGTTATTCAGTTGTGTAGTAATAATTATTATAGTGATATCCTGATCGAGGAGAAAATGTTTAACCCTTAACTTGGTTCATTTGTTACCTCTTAAAGAACTTTTAAAGTAATTATTCTCTTACCTTCACCTGCACACACAACAAATACAATTTTTTCACAGTACTCATGATATTATATTTACCTCTCAACTTATTTTTCTGTCTTCTTGTTCTCCTAGAACCTTTGTGAGTTTGAGTTTGGTGACATCAGGGCCCAGCACAGTACCTGATGGAATAGAAATACAGTAAATGTTCTGTTAAAATCATATGTACAGAAAGAAGGGGAATCACAGAGGGCTGAGGGTGTCTGAAAGTTATGGAGGAGTCCCAGAAGTGGAATTTATGTTGGACTTCATTGGAAGTCACAATAGTATTAATATGATGCTCATGGGAGAGTGTATTTTAGAGAAGGGCGTGTACAAGTTAAGCGTCTTTCTTGAAAAATAGCAATAGATTTATAAGGAAGTAAAGTCATGTGTTTGTATTTCACTTTCACTTCCAGCATACCTATAGTTTGGTGAGACTCTTCTGAAGGAAAAGAGTCGAAGTAGTGTTAGGTCAGTAAAAATCTGCCTTATTTTCACCCAGCCTCAAATCACGTGTTCAACTGAAGCTTATTCTTTTATTTTGGTTGCTCTTCAAAAACTGTATCATGGGTCACCTAAATTAATATTTCAGAGAAGCTCACATGGAGATGGATTGCCATTTAAAAATGGATTGAATATCACTAGGACCATGAATTGAGTAGTAGTCAGTGGTAGGTATTAAATAACCAAAAAGAAAAAAAAAAAAAGCCTTAATAATAGCCCAAATTCCACTAGCTGAACCGGCAAGTTAATAAAATGGCATCATGCTCATGGCTTCAATTAGTAGTTCACCTACATCTGTAGTCAGTTAAGCTAGATCCTCACATTAAATCCCAATCATATTTGCTTATTTCTCTTTAAGGGGTGGTCTGTCTCTGTAAATTACAAAATGTGGACTTTTATTTCCTTAGGACTTCAACAGTCATTTAAATTAAAAAAATTTTGGTTATTTGATAATGATAATTAAATTTTCCCCATAAATTTATTTATTTTTTTTACCATTCTTTAAGCTCCTCTCCAGGTATTTAAGAAATAGCTTATACAAACAAAGTAGCTTAAAATACAAGGCTTTTGATATCAGGAAATTATTATTTTAGTTCCCCAGAGAATGAATGCAAGGATATTATCATTCTAGCTGAGAAATAACTCTGCTAGTGATAGTGCCGAGAGAGAAGGTCATGCAAACTCATGGGAAAGCAAATACTCTGTTCCAGTATTAAAGATTCTTTCTTGACCAGTTGTACTCTCTTGAGCCTTCTGGCTGTGCAAACAAGAACAAGAGAAAGAAGGAAAATAAAATGGCAGCTCTTGTTAGCATTGTTAGAATATGTTACCCATGTATTTTCAAATGTAAATTATCAAAGTTGTGCAGCCTACATATTATTTTTAATTATCGACACAGTAAATGTTTTGTTTATTTATTCACTCATTCAGTAAACATTGAGCAGCCATTATGTGTTTGACACTTTCATATCTTCTATGTATAGGACACTTGCTAGGCTCTTTTAGGTAAGAGTACAAATAAGAGGGACAGTTTCTTCATCAAAGGGGCTGCCAACATGTGGCCCAAATAATAAAAGCACCACACAAGAATTAAATTTTAAAGCAGGGTTAATTTGTGTTACAGGAGATACACTAACATCTCGTATTTAGTGTTACAGGGAATCTCTGTAGAGAACTTTCATCTGGTTCAGGTAATTGGAGAAGACTTATAATAGTCATACCTCTGAGCTCTTGCCTCATCTGAGTGTGGACAGCAGTTTCACATGAATATGTCAGAAGCACTTCAGATTCCAAAACACAGCAAAATCCAACGTCGAACCCACAATCTCCCGTTTGAAATTACCTCCTCCTTCAGTATTCTTTGGTGGCATGATCTTGTCCTCAGTTTCTTGAGATGAAAATCTAGGAATTATCCTTGATATTTTCTCTTCCTACCTCCTGCAGTCAATCAATTGACTTATTTTCTAACGTATTTTTTTAATTGAAGTATAAACATACTAGTCTCGGGGTACAGCATAGTGGTTTAACATTTATGTACATTGCTAATTGGTCACCACAATAAGTCTAGTAGCCATATATCCACCATATGATGTTGTTACTAACTGACTACATTACTCGTCCTATATATTATATCCCAAAGAATCTCCATAATGTTTTCCATAGTGGTTGCATGACTATGGCAATTCCCACCCGTAGTTCACAAGGATTTCCTTTTTTCCAAATCCTTGCCAATATTATTCATTTTATTTTTGATAATAGCCATTCTGAAAGGTGTGATATGGTATGTCATTGTGGTTTTGATTTGATGATACTGGTAATTAGTGATGCCCAGCATCTCTCACGAGTTTGTTGGCTGTCTGTATGTCTTCCTTAGAAAAATGTCTGTTCAGATCCTATGGCTACATTTTAATGCAATTGTTTGTTTCTTTGATACGGAGTTGTGTGAATTCTTTAAGTATTTTGGAGATTAACCCCTCATCAGATGTATCATTCACAGTTATCTTCTCCCATTCACAGAGCTCACTTTTTAGTTAATAGCTTTCTTTGTTCTGCCAGGTTTTTCGGTTTGATGTAGTCCTATTTCTTTCTTTCTTTCTTTTGTTGCTTTTGTTGCCCTTGTCTGAAGAGAAAGATCTAAAATAATATGTCTAAAACTGATGTTAAGGAGTGTATTTCCTATGTGTCCTTCTGTGTGTCTTATGGTTTCAGGTCTTACATTTAACTCTTCAATCCATTTTGTGTTTGTTTCTGTGTGTGGTGTAAGAAAATGATCCAGTTTCATTCTTTAACATGTAGCTGTTCCGTGTTTCCATCACCATTTGTTGAAGAAACTTTTTCCCATCGTACATTCTTGTCCCTTTGTTGTAAACAAAGCATGGTTTATTTCTGGGTGTCCTGTTCCATTGATCTATGTGTCTTTTTGTGCCACTATCTTACAGTTTTGATAACTATGGTTTGTATTATAGCTTGAAATCAGGAAGCGTGATATCTCCAAGTTTGTTCATCTTTCTTAAGATTGCTTTGTCTATTTGGGTCTTTTGTGATTTAATAAAAATTTTAGGATTATTTATTCTAGTTCTATATGACATGCTATCGGTATTTTTACAGAGGTTACATTCACTCTGTAGATTGCTTTGGGTACTGTGGACAGTTTAACAGTTTATTTCTCCCATGGTATATCTTTTCATTGGTTTGCATTGTCTTCACTTTGATCAGTGTCTTACAGTCTGCCTAGTATAGGTCTTTTAGCTCCTTGGTTAAAGTTACTCCTAGGTATTTTATTATTTTAGATGCGATCAGAAATGGGATTGTGTTTTACATTTCTCTTTCTGATAGTCTTTTATTAGCGTATAGAAACACTACAGATGTTTGTATATTGATATTGTATCCTACAACTTTACTGACTTCATTATTAGAACTGATAGAGTCTTGGTGGTATTTCCAGTATTCTTGCCTGGAGAATCCCATGGATGGAGGAGCCTGGCGAGCTGCAGTCCATAGGATCACAAAGAGTCGGACACGACTGAAGCAACTGAAGTGAAGTGATACATACTATTGGGCTTCTCTGGTGGCTCAGTGGTAGAGTCTGCCTGCAATGCAGGAGACTCAGGTTTGATTCCTGGGTTGGGAAGATCCCTTGGAGAAGGGAATGGCAACCCACTCCAGTATTCCTGCCTGGAGAATTCCATGGACAGAGTAGCCTGGTGGGCTATAGTCCGAGGGGTCACAAAGAGTCGGACATGACTGTCGACTAACACACATGCATTCTATTATGCCATTTGCAGACAGTGGCGGTTTTACTTCTTGTCAGTTTGGGTGCCTTTTCTTTTCTCTCTCTTACCTGATTGCTCTGTTTAGGACTTCCAGTACTATGTTGAATAAAAGTGGAAATAGTGAGCACCCTATACTTGGCCCTGATCTTAAAGGAAAGTTTTCAGCTTTTCATGATTGAATATTATGTTAACTGTTGGTTTGTCATATATGACCTTTATTATGGTGAGGCACGTTCCTACCATGACCACTTTGTTGAGTTTTTATCATAATTTGATGTTGATTTTTGTTAAATGCTTTTTCTGCATCTTGTTGAAATGATCATTATTTTTATCCTTCATTTTGCTAATGTGGTATGTCATCTTAATTGATTTGTAAATATTGAACCATCCTTGCATCACTGGAATAAATCTCATTTGATTATGATGTATGATCCTTTTAGTATGTTGCTGAGTTTGAATTGATGTTATTTTACTGAGGATTTTTACATCTATATTCATCAGGCATAGTAACCTGTAATTTTTTAAAATGATATCCTTGGTTTTGGTATCTGGATAATACTGGTCTCAGTGAATGAGTTTGGAAATGTTTCTTTCTTTTCAATTTTTGGAATGGTTTGAGAAGAATAGGCATTAACTCTTCTTTAAATGTTTGTTAGAATTTCCCTGGGAAGTCATCAGTTGTTGAAATTTTGATTGTTGAGAGAGAGATTTTTGGTTACTGATTCAATTTCATTGCTAGTGACAAATCTGTTAAGGTTTTTTAAATTTCTGATCTGTTACTGGAAAATTGTATGATTTGGGAATTTATTCCTTTCCTCTAGGTTGTCCAGTTTGTTAGTATATAGTTGTTTATGGTAATTTCTTATGATCCTTTATATTTCTGTGGTTTTGGTTATAATTTCTATTTCATTTCTGATTTTATTTATTTGTGCCCACTCTTTTTTTTTTTTTTTCCTGAGAAGTCTGGTTAAAAGTTTCTCAATATTGTTCATCTTTTCAAAGAACCAGCTCTTGGATTTATTGGTCTTTCCTATCATTTTTGTAGTTTTGATTTCATTTATTTCCACTCTTCTGTATTATTTCCTTCCTTCTACTAACTTTTAACATTTTTTTTTAGTTCCTTTAGATGAAAGGTTAGATTGTTTATTTGATATTTTTCTTGTTTCCTGAGCTAGGCTTTTATTACTATAGACTCTCTTAGAACTGCTTTTTCCAGATCCTATAGATTTTGGGATTTTGTGTTTCAGTTTTCACTAGTTTCAGGGTATATTTTGACTTTTTTCTTTGCCTTCCTAGGTGGTCAAAGTCAAACCTTCTGGTAGCTTGCTTTCTGGTACAGGATCTGCAGGCCACGGGGACCTGAAATGGAGCTTGGACCCTCTTGCACTTTGGGGGAGAAACTTTGCAGTTGTAATTATCCTCCCCATGTGTGGGTTTTCCACCTAGGTGTATGGATTTTAACTATACCATGTCTTTGCCTATCCCACCCATCTTAGTTGTGAAAGATCTTTTCTGCTGTCTTCTGTTCAATAGTTGCTCTGTAAATAGTTGTAATTTTAGTGTGCCTATGGCAGGAGGTCATAGTATGTCTACTTTATCAACTTGGCCATGCTGTCTATTGCCATTTTTAAAATTGCTTTTTTAATAGCCAAGACTTTATTAATGAACATTTTTTCAATAATTATGACCACCAGTTTCAGTTGTTTGGATTCATGAATTAAATAACTATCCAGTGTTGCTTTATTTTTCTGAAGAGCATAAGGTTTTCATTTATCTGTGAACAATGAACTTGAAACTTCTGCTCTCATTTGCAGATAGCAATACAATAGTGAAAACTATTTCAATGTTAAGAATTATTCTACCCTGATTAATAAAAGGTAAATTTTTCTTGCTTTTTCTCAAAATAGAATAGTTTTTCAGTTTCCAAAGAGATTTACAATCTTCCTAGTCATTATATAAAGCCTTCTGTTAGATATGTTCAACTCCTTTTTTTCCAATGACCCAGAAAAATGACTATTTTTGATTAACAGAAGAATCAGCCAGTTTAAAAAAACTCATCTCTGAGGTCATGTAGATGATGAGGGAAAGAGACTGGGGCTGGGTTCATGTCAAGGAGAGGCAGGAGCTCTGATTTTTTGAACAGTCTGGATGTGAGTATTCAGCTGAATCTCTACAAACACAGAATCACTTAGTAACTCAGAGACTTTGGCGTCAATGACTTCTGTAAAATTCTGAAATAAATACCTAAAACTTGAGTATCAGGACTTAAACCGTAAGTTTAACCTAAAAGATCCTAAAGAAGCCAAGTCAGTATGTGTGTAGGGGCTGAGGACATGGGGGAGAGTTGGTAAGATACAAAAGGGACAACGTCTAGAAAGCCAGAGGAACAGTAAACTTAGTATTTTAAGGTACTGTGGTTATGAATTGTCATGTTAGATCCAAAAATATTTATTGATATTTCTTAATATTCCTAAGGTAAAATATCTACTTTTAAATACATTATTTCATGCTGTGCTTATCTGTTGGATCTCTGTTGGATATATAGAACATGTACAATCTATGATACATATAGCTTAAATATCTTACCTAAGAGTCCATCAAAGGGAACCCTGCTTTCTTAATGATTGTTTTTCCTGATGTATTCCAGGGCTAGGATAACAGTACCATAGTGTCTTCATCATTGTCCTATCTCAAAATAAAAACTATTTTTTCTTCAATTCTTCCAAGAAAGTCAAATTTTCATGAATGTTTGATTTTTCACTAAGGTGATTATTTTTATTTGTATTTATTTTACAATAACTTTATTTACTTAATTATTCTGCTTCTCAGACCTTCAAACTTGGACCAGGATTCATATTATGAGCTCAGCAGATCAGAGGCATCTCAGCCTCCATAATGGCATGAGCCAATTCCTATAATAGATCTTTACATACATCTTTATCTCTGTCTCTGTGCTGTGTTGTACTAATGTTCAGTTACTTCAGTTGTGTCTGACTCTTTGCAACCTATGGACTATAGCCCACGAGGCTCCTCTGTCCAGGGGATCTTCACAACCCAGGAATCGAACTGGTATCTCTGGCATCTCCTGCATTGCAGGCAGGTTGTTTACCCACTGAGCCACCTGGGAAGCCATCTCTATCAGTATGTGTATATTTATATATCCTGTTGGTCCTGTTTCTCTGGAGAATCCCGAATGACACAAATATTATGCATATGAGATGATCCATTTTCTTGTAATACCTCATCTTCTCTGGTTTCCTGATTGTTAAAAGCATGTTGATCAAGTGTACTGACTCTGGAGTGTACTTTGTCATGCTTTGTTGCTCAGTCATGTCCAACTCTTTGTGATCCTATGGACTGTAGCCCTCCAGGCTCCTCTGTTCATGGGGTTCTCCAGGCAAGAATATTGGAGTATCCATTCCCATCTTCAGGGGATCTTCTGGACCCAAGAATTGAACCTTGTTCTTTTACCTAATTATTCCCAGGTGGCACTAATGGTAAAGAACCCACCTGCCAATGCAGGAGACACAAGACACATGGGTTCAGTCCCTGGGTTGAGAAGATCCCCTGGAGGAGGAAATGGTAACCCACTCCAGTATTCTTGTCAGGAGAATCCCATGCACAGAGGAGCCTGGCCGGCTACAGTCTATAGGGTTGCAAAGAGTCCTGAAGCGACTTATCATACATACACGCGCTAATTTATTTTTCTCTGGGCTGGGTTTTTGTTGCTGCACGGGCTTTTCTCTAGTTGAAGTGAGAGGGGGTTACTCTGTAGCTGTGGTGCGCAGGTTTCTCACTGCGGTACGTTCTCCTGTTGCAGAGTGCGGGCTCTAAGACACGTGGACTTCAGCAGTTGGGGCTCCCAGGCTCTGGAGCACAGGCTCGATAGTTGTGGCACCCAGCCTTAGTTGCTCCAGGGCGTGTGGGATCTTCCCAGGTCATGGACTGAACCCACATCGCCTGTATTGGCAGGCAGATTCTTTACCACTGAGCCACCACGGAAGCCCTTCCACTGATTGTTTCAATATTATAATCCGTGAACTACCTCTGTGAGTTAGAAAAAATTTGTTTCAAAATGTTTACTATGCATGAACCGGGAAAGTGTGGGCTGTATATATTGAGCTGTGCGTATTTGTGGTAACAGTTGTGAATAAGTTATTTACCTATGTACGGCTCTATTTCCATGTTACTAATACTGAATTGTGGGGAGAAGGGACTTCTCAATTTTCTGGCAGAAAACAAAGCGATGAACAGAATAAGTATTCTATTTAACAAGGTCCTAGCCTACCTTAAAGAAGTGATACAAAGAAGCCTGGAAACCTTACAGATAAGCCTTTCAACAATATTCAGTTGATCTCAGAGATGTATTTGGCCAGGTGAATTCTTTTTTCTTTAATTTTTACTCTCTTCAGACATAGCATGAGCCGATATGGAGCTTCAGCTCCACATCACTTTTTCTTTATTGTTACTCTAAATAAATCCACAGCCAACTATGACATTTGGAGTTCATGAAATTTTGATTACGGCCAATGGATGCATAAAAGATAAAGTTTAAGAAACTGTCAAAAAAAGATTATGTAAAGAATGTAAGATTATGTAAATTATGTAAAGAATCCTCAAGTAGTCTCTCAGGATAAATATAAATGTTGAGACATATGTATGTAAATGTTGAGACATTTTTGGAGAGCTGAATAATAATTTAAAGAAAGAATAGTTATTGGCAAGCTCAAAATCATTAATAAGACATAATTTGTGATTAATATGGCTTCCTCTACTAAGATATTTTGTCATGAGGTCTTAGAGAAAGGCCAAAATTTTACAAATTTTGATTTTTTTGTATATAACAACAGTAATTTGCTCAGAATTTCTAGATTTATTGTATTCCATCACATCCCAAAAGTAATGTAAGATATGAGATGTTTATTGCAGAGGCAGACTCTCTCAGTTAATTTACAAAACTATAAAAAAAGAATGTGATGATAATCTACTTTTTAAATTCTTATCTGTTCCATTCTTCTTGTGCTCTCCCCTTGTAATTTGATGACAACTTTGAGTTATAAATGTTTGTATTTATTTCTTTTTATTTTTTGTGTATGTGTTTTTTGGTTTGTGGTTATCATGAGTTTCATATGTAACTTATGTATATATGATTCTGTTTTAGGTTGATGATTACTTAAGTCTGAGGACCTTCTAAAAGCACAAAGTTTTTACTCCTCTTCCACAACAATTTTATGTTCATGACGTCATATTTTGCATCTATTTTGTGTATCAAAATAGAAATTAATTAGTAATTATTTTAGATATAGATGATGTTATTTTTGACTTTTGAACATTCATACTAGATGCATAGGTGGCTGGTCAACCACTTTTACTATACATTCACATTTTCAATTGAGATTTTTTTTTAATCTTGTTTCTAGTTTTTTTCTTTCCATTTTTTCTTTCCCTTTTACATTTTTTGGAAGGCTGGTATAGTATTGATGAACCCCGTTAGCTTTTGTTTGCCTGGGAAACTTTTTAATCTCTTTGCTGCTTCTGAATGATAGTCTTCCTGGGTAAGGTATTCTTGGTTATAAGTTTTTTCCTTTTATCATTTTGAATTTATCATGTCACTCCTTTCTGGCTTGTAAAGTTTCTGCTGAAAAGTCAACTCATAATTTTGTGGGGGTTGCTTTGTGCACAGCTAGTTGTCTTTCTCTTGCAGCTTTTAAAATTCTCTCTTCAACTTTGACATTTTAATCATAGTATGTTTGGGAATGGGGACCTGTGGGTTCATTTTGTTTGAGACTCTCCCCACTTTCTGGACTTTGATGTTTATTGCCTTGGCCAAGTTAGGGGAGTTTTCAGTAATTATTTTTTGAGTAGATTTGTTGTCCCTTTATTTCTGTCTTCTGTTTCTGGGATCCCTATCATGTAAATGCTGGTATATTTAACATCCCAGATGTCACTTACATTGTTTTAATTTTTTCATTAAATTTTTTATTTTATATATATATATTTTAATTTTTATTTTTACTTCATTTTACTTTACAATACTGTTGGTTTTGCCATACATTGACATGAATCCACCACGGGTGTACATGAGTTCCCAATCCTGCGCCCCCTCCCACCTCCCACCCCATATCATCTCTCTGGATCATCCCTGTGCACCAGCCCCAAGCATCCTGTATCCTGTATTGAACATAGACTGGCGATTCATTTCTTACATAATAGTATACATGTTTCAGTTCAATTTTTTATTGTCATTTAAAAATTTTCTCTTTATTTTTCCTTTTCTGATTGGGTGATTTCCACTACCATGGCTTCAAGATCACTGGTTTGTTCTCACACATTCTCAAATCTGCTGTTGATTTTCTCTACTGCATTTTTCATTTCATTTATTGTATTATTCTGCTCTGTGGTTCTTTTTTTACATTTTCTATTTCTTTCTTGAAGTTCTCACTGTGTTCATCTATTCTTCTCCAAAGTTCAGGGAGCATCTTTACAACTTTCTTTTTAAACAATTTTACTGAAATATATTAATAGTTAATTTACAGTGTTGTACCAATTCTGCTGCATGGCAAAATGATTCAGTTATATCTGTATATATTCTTTTTCACATTCTTTTCCATTATGGTTTATTACATACATTGAATATAGTTCTTTGTGCTGTAGAGTAGGACCTTGTTTCCACCCTGTATACAGTAGTTTGCATCTGCTAATCCTAAATTCCTAACCCTTCCTTCCCTCACCAAACCCTCTTGGCAAACACAAGTCTGTTCTCTATGTTTGTGAGTCTGTTTCATAGATATGTTTATCTGTGTCATATTTTACATTCTACCTGTCATATGATATTTGTCTCTTTTTCTGACTTCACTTAATATCATCATCTCTAGGTCCATCCATGTTATTGCAAATGGCATTATTTCATTCTTTTTTAATGGCTAAATAGTATTCCATTGTGTGTGCATATATGTATGTGTACATAAATGTCCTCTTTAGATGGACATTTAGGTTGCTTCTATGTCCTGGCTACTGTAAATAGTGCTGCTTATGAGCATATGGGTGCACATATCTTTTAGAGTTATAGTTTTGTCTGGATATATGTCCAGAAATGGGACTGCTGGATCATATGGCAACTCCGTTTTTAATATTTTGATGAACCTCCATACTGTTTTCTGTAGTGGCTGCACTGATTTACATTCCCACCAACAATGTAGAAGGGTTCCCTTTACTCCATACCTCCTCCAACATTTGTTATTTCTAAAGTTTTAATGATGGCCATTCTGACTGATGTGAGGTGGTTCCTCATTATAATTTTGATTTGCATTTCTCTAATAATTAGCAATAATGTTCACCATCTGCATGTCTTTTTTGGAGAAGTATCTATTGATGTCTTCTGTTTTTTGTTGGGATTATTTATTTTGTTGTTATTGAGTTGTATGTGCTATTTGTTTATTTTGGAAATTAAGTCCTGTCAGTCACATTGTTTGCAAATGTTTTCTCCCATTCTGTAGGTTGTCTTTTTTTTTTTTTTTTTATGGTTTCCTTTGCTGTGTGAAAGCTTACAAGTTTGATTAGGTCCCATTTGTTTATTTTTACTTTTATTTCTGTTGCCTTGGGAGACTGACATAGGAAAACATTGGTACAGTTTATGTCCATTTTGCCTACCTTCTCTTGAAGGAGTCTTCGGCTATCTTATATTTAGGTCTATAATCCATTTTGAGTTTATTTTTGTGTATGGTGTGATGGTGTGTTCTAACTTCCTTGATTTGCATCTGGTTGCCTCAACTTTCCCAGTACTAGTAGCTGAAGAGACTGTCTTTTCCCCATTGTGTATTCTTTCCTCCTTTGTTGAAGAATAATTGTCCCAAGTTCTCTATTCTGTTACGTTGATTGGTATGTCTGGTTTGGGCCAATACTATGATGTAATTACTGTAGCCTTGTAGTAGTATTGTCTGAAGTCTGGGAGAGTTATGTCTTCTGGTTTGTTCTTTTTCCTCAGGATTGCTTTGGCGCTTCTGGGTCTTTTATGGTTTCATATAAATTTTAGAATTATTTGTTCTAGTTCCATGAAAAATGTCAGGGTAGTTTGATAAGGATTGGACTAGATTTTTGGTCATTTTAAGAATATTAAAGCTTCTAATCCAAGCATAGTAAGTATCTTTCCATTTCTTTGAACCATCTTCAATTTCCTTCATTAATGTTTCGTTTAGTTCTCAGCATATAATTCTTTTACCTCCTTGGTGAGGTTTAATTGTAAGCATTTTTTGGATGTTATTTTAAAAGGAATTGTTTGTTTCTGTTCCCTTTCTGATATTTCATTTAGTGTAAAGAAATGCAGCAAATTTCGGTATGTCAATCTTGTGTCCCGCGACCTTGCTGAATTCATTTGTCATTTCTAGTAGTCTTTGTCTAGAGTCTTTGTTGTTGCTCAGTTGATCAGTCGTGTCCAACTCTCTGTGACCCCGTGGGCTGCAGGGTTTTTATATATGATGTTGTGTCATCTGCATATAATGACAGTTTTACCTCTTCCCTACCAATCTGAATACCTTTCATTTCTTTTTCTTGTCTGATTTTTACAGCTAGAACTTTCAGTACTGTGTAGAATAGAAGTGGTGAGAGCATCCTAGTCTTGTTCCCAGTTTTGGTGGGAAGGCTTTCAGCTTTTCACTGTTGAGTATATTATTAGCAGTGTGTTTCTCAAAAATAGTTTTTGTTATGCTGAGATATGTTTCATCTATACCCTCTTTCTTAGGGGTTTGTATTATGAATGGATGTTGAATTTTATCAAATGCTTTTTCTACCTTTATTGAGATGAGCAGTGGTTTTTGTTTTTTCTTTTGTTAATGTGGTGTATCATATTGATTTTGTGTATGTTGAACCATCCTTGTGACCCTGGGATGAATCCAACTTTGTCATGGTTTTTTATGTGTCGTTGGTTTTGGTTTGCTAATATTTTGTTAAGAATTTTTGAATCTGAATTCATCAAAGATATTGGCCTGTAATTTTCTTTTTTGGTAGTGTTTGTCTGATTTTGGTATTATGGTGATGGTGGCTTCATAGAATGTCTTTGGGAGTGTGCTTTCCTTTTCACTCTTTTGGAAGAGTTTGAGAAAGATTGGTATAAGTTCTTTGGTAGATTTTGCCTGTGAAGCTATCTGGTCCTGGACTTTTATTTGTAGGAAATTTTTAAAAATTACAGATTCTATTTCATTTCTAGTAATTGGTTTATTCAAGTTATTTATTTCTTCTTTATTCAGTTTTAGTGGGCTTCATGTTTCTAGAAACTTGTCTATTTCTTCTGTTGTCATATAATTGTTGATAGTATTCTTATACAGTTTTTTGTTTTGTTTTTGTTTTTTTTTTTGTATTCCTGCAGTATCAGTTGTGATTTCTCCTCTTTCATTCCTTATCTTGTTTATTTGGGTCTTCTCTCTTTTTGGTGAAACTGGACAGTGGTTTGTCAACTTTTATAACTGTTATTTTGAACTCTTTACTTGATAAATTGCTTTTCTCCATTTCATTTTTTTTTCTCCTGTAGTTTTGTCTGTGTTCTTTTGTTTGGGAGGTCTTCCTGCATTACTTTGTTTTGCCTAACTCTCTGTGTTTAATTCTATGCATTAGGCATATCAGCTATATATCCTGGTCTTGAAAAGCTTGCCTTATGTAGAAAATGTCCTGTGGGACTCTGGGGTGCAATACCCCCTAAGTACCAAATCTAAGTGTTCTAGGGGTATCCCTTGCATGGGCTGTGTGGACCCTCCTGTAATGGTCAGGCCATAATTGTTGTGGGTTTGCTGGTTGGCTGGGTTGGTACCCACGCCAGCCATTGTAATACCTGGCCTGAACTGTTATGGATGCCCTGGTGGGAGGGTCTGGTCCCTGGCTGGCTGTGTACAAGGCCTTGTTGTGACTGCTGTGGGTATACTGGAGGTTGGGGCTGGCTCTTTGAGTGACTAGCTTCAAGGCCCCACCATGACTGTTGTGGGTACACTGGTGTGTGGGCTTGGGGTTTTAGAATGGGAGCCACTTTGAAGGTATATTGGTGCCAGCCAGAGATGCTCACCATGTGGGATGGGATGGGAGCTGTTTGGCAGGAGCCAGTTAGAGTGGGCATGCTGGGCAGGGCAGGTCCTTCAGTTTAGTTGCTCAGTCATGTCTGACTCTTTGCAACCCCATGGATTGCAGTACCCCAGGCCTCCCTGTCCATCACCAACTCCTGGAGTTTACTCAAACTCATTGAGTCGGTGATACCATCCAACCATCTCCTCCTCTGTCGTCCCCTTCTCCTCCTGCCTTCAGTCTTTCCCAGCATCAAGGTCTTTTCCAATGAGTCAGCTCTTCACATGAGGTGGCCAAAGTGTTAGAGTTTAAGCTTCAACATCAGTCCTTCCAATGAATATTCAAGACTGATTTCCTTTAGGATGAACTGGTTGGATCTCTTTGCAGTCCAAGGGACTCTCAGGGGTCCTTCAGTTCAGTTCAGTTCAGTCGCTCAGTCGTATCTGACTCTTTGCAACCCCATGAATTGCAGCACGCCAGGCCTCCCTGTCCATCACCAACTCCTAGAGTTCACCCAAACTCATGAGTCGGTGATGCCATCCAGCCATCTCATCCTCTGTCGTCCCCTTCTCCTCCTGACCCCAATCCCTCCCAGCATCAGAGTCTTTTCCAATGAGTCAACTCTTCGCATGAGGTGGCCAAGGTACTGGAGCTCCAGTTTTAGCATCAGTCCTTCCAAAGAACACCCAGGACTGATTTCCTTTAGGGTGGACTGGTTGGATCTCCTTGCAGTCCAAGGGACTCTCAAGAGTCTTCTCCAACACCACAGTTCAAAAGCATCAATTCTTTGGCGCTCAGCCTTCTTCACAGTCCAACTTTCACATCCATACATGACCACTGGAAAAACCATAGCCTTGACTAGATGGACCTTTGTTGGCAAAGCAATGTCTCTGCTTTTCAATATGCTATCTAGGTTAGTCATAACTTTCCTTCCAAGGAGTAAGCATATTTTAATTTCATGGCTGCAATCACCATCTGCAGTAATTTTGGAGCCCCCAAAAATAAAGTCTGACATTGTTTCTGCTGTTTCCCCGTCTATTTCCCATGAAGTGATGGGACCAGATGCCATGATCTTTGTTTTCTGAATGTTGAGCTTTAAGCCAACTTTTTCACTCTCCTCTTTCACTTTCATCAAAAGGCTTTTTAGTTCTTCACTTTCTGCCATAAGGGTGGTGTCATCGGCATATCTGAGGTTATTGATATTTCTCCTGGCCATCTTGGTTCCAGCTTGTGCTTCTTCCAGCCCAGCATTTCTCATGATGTACTCTGCATAGAAGTTAAATAAGCAGGGTGACAATAGACAGCCTTGACATACTCCTTTTCCTATTTGGAACCGGTCTATTGTTCCATGTCCAGTCCTAACTGTTGCTTCCTGACCTGCATATAGGTTTCTGGAAGAGGCAGGTCAGATGGTCTGGTATTCCTGTCTCTTTCAGAATTTTCCACAGTTGATTGTGATCCACACAGTCAAAGGCTTTGGCATAGTCAATAAAGTAGAAACAGATGTTTTTCTGGAACTCTCTTGCTTTTTCGATGATCCAGTGGATGTTGGCAATTTGATTTCTGGGTCCTCTGCCTTTTCTAAAACCAGCTTGAACATCTGTAAGTTCATGGTTCATGTATTGTTGAAGCCTGACTTGGAGAATTTTGAGTATTCCTTTCCTAGCATGTAATATGAGTGCAGTTGTGTGGTAGTTTGAGCATTCTTTGGCATTGCCTTTTCTTAGGGCAACATTAATCAGGGCAGGGCACTTGTTGTTAGCTAGATTAATAGAGAGGACAGAAATGGTGACTTTCAGTGCTGGGCCAACTGGGTGGAAGGAAAATAAAAACAAACTATACCTGCTAGCACTCTGTCCTTGAGAAAGTGCCACCAGGTCCCTGCATAGCACCCCCCACATATGCCTTAAAATTAGTCATACTCTTTCTTATATTATTCATGTGATTTTTAAGTTGCTGCCTTTGTGCTACTATTTACAGTGAGTTTCATGAGGCCTTCAAGGGTAGTGTCTTTGTTTCTCAAAGCCCTCCAGCTCTCCTGGATATAAGCCATGCTGGTTTTCAAAGCCAGATGTTATGGGGGCTCACCTTCCTGGTTCACATCCATTGGGCTTTGGAGCCCGATGTGGGTCTTGGACACTGTGATCCTCAAAAGTGACCTCGGTGGCTGTGATATCCCTCTTGATAGGGTTGTGCACTTTGGATATGAATTCTGATTAGACTGTATCCCTACCCCTCCTGCCCATCTTGATAATTGCCTTTTCTTTATATCCTTAGCGGTAGAAAAGCTATTCGGCTAATGTTCAGGTCCTTCTCAGAGACAATCATTCTATCATTGTGTCATTGTAGTTTTGATGTGTCTGTTGGAGATGATATGTGCAGGATCTTTCTGCTCTGTTGTGTTGATCCAGAACTGTGTCTAACATTTGAATCACTTCTTACCAGTCTAACTACCAGGGTCTTGTTGATTACAACAGTCTCCTCATTGACCTTCCTGCTCCTAACTTTTGGCTCTTTGATTCACGTTGGCACACAGCCATCAGACTGATCTGGTTATGACCATGTATTTCCCTTTTTTGAAATTGCTCAGTGATGTGTCATCTGCAGGCTAAAGTTCTGTTCTTTCATATCCTATGTTAAGTTCCTTCATGATGTTGTCATCGTTTAACTCTCTAGCCTTAACTTTTAACAACCATTCTACCAAAATTTATGCTCAACAACACCAGACTGTTTGCAGTATGACTTACTCAAAACTCTTCTGTTCTTCTCAGTGGTCACCAGCTCTAGTAAGTGCTATGTGGCCACTGCCAGTCAGCTAAGTGATAACTCTCTCGTTTCATGAGAATATGCCATTTCTGCATTGTTTTACTATCGTCTGTAATAGTTGCCTGTCATGTTTTCATCACCCACCAGTTTGGGAGGTGTTCTAGGCTAGAGATTCTTTGATCAGTTTGTTCTGTGGCATCTAGTCCAGTGTCTGACACAGTAAGCAGTTCATGAAGTGGGTCTTGTAGATTGGGGAGGACATTAATGAAAGCAGTCTTTCCCCTTTCTATGTTGTATTAGCAAGACAGGATGATGTACCCTGGAATGGATTAGAGAATAAACATTTTTTCATCACTTCTTAAAAAAAAAAAAAAAAGAGAAAAACAGCTTTAAACCATTCAAGGATTTAATGAGATTGTCGTAGTTTAACTTATAGTAGAGAATCAGACAGAAATCATAAAGAATTCTCTTACAATATTATCATTTGTTAGTACTTAAATATCGTGTTTAATGTGATATTGTTAAATAATTAATAGGTTAATGCATAGTAGCTGATAATCAGCTTCACACACATACACAAACCATTCTGGATTTCTTATATTTGATTTTCTCAGTTCCCCTTAGTTCTTTCCCTAGGGGAACACATAGGGAGTAAAACAGTGACTTCATTTGCCAGTGGTTACCAGTTCTACTGCAAGTATCTACTTTACTGTTAAATGCTGAAATTATTTGGTTGAACTGGTACTTAAAATTATTTGTGGGTTTAAATGTCTGTGATAGTCCTTCTTTCAATTATATGATGAGCAGTTGTGTCTTTGGGTGTCATGGCCTAGAATTCATATGATTTCAGAGGCTCTTTTTAAAGAAAATAAACATAAAATTAAGAATATAAAACAAGCACACAATCTTCATAAGGATTAATGCCAATGAGGAAGCCTAAAACTTAATATTCATTATAATCATGGTAATGGTATGAAGACAGCTGAGTTTAGACAACAAAAATGGCATCAATGAATAGGAATTCTAGTTAATAGCTAGCATAAAAATTAACTCATTGTCCTTTAAGAAATTCTGACTTTTAATTCCTATACAGTGTCAATGATCGGGAATGCTACTTGCTGCTCCCAGAATCTACACCTGTCACAGCATTGCAGATAACACCATTTCAAGGTCATATTACATGTCTCTATTTCCCACAAATGTGTAACGTAACCAGAAAGTTTCAGTACTATCCTGTGATCTTCCTGAAGTCATGTCAATTGGGTCAGTCATTACAAAGCTGGTATAACTCACTGTTCTAAGATATATTTAGAGCCTAAACTAATACAGGAAATATCCTGGACATAAACGAGCTCCACATCTCATCACATTTGCTTCTCCTGATGAGCATATCTTTGAAAACAGACTTTATTTTTTAGAACACCCTGGGCCAAATTCTTCTAATTGTTAATATTCACGTTAGTATTATTCATTTTGGTCTGGTACATTTGTTACAGTTGTTGAAACAATTGTTGTTGTTGTCCAGTTGCCAAGTTGTGCCGACTCTTTGCAACCCCATGGACTGCAGCATTATGCCAAGCTTCCTGTCTTTCCTCTGTCCTGGAGTTGCTCCAGTTCATGTCCATTGAGTAAATGATGCTATCTAAATATCTCATCCTCTCCTGTCCTCTTCTCCTCTTGCCTTCAGTCTTTCCCAGCATTAGGGTCTTTTCCATTGAGTCGGCTCTTCGCATCAGGTGACCAAAGAATTAGAACTTCACCTTCAGCATCAGTCCTTCCAATGAACATTCAGGGTTGATTTCCTTTAGGATTGAGTGGTTGGATCTCCTTGTAGTCCAAGGGACTCTCGAATCTTCTCCAGCACCACAGTTCAAAAGCATCAGTTCTTTAGTGCTCTGCCTTCTTTATAGTCCACTGTCACATCCATAATGACCACTGGAAAAACCATAGCTTTGACTATGTGGGCCTTTGTTGGCAAAGTGATGTCTTTGCTTTTTAATGTGCTGTCTAGGTTTGTCATAGGTTTCCTTCCAGTGAGCAAATGTCTTAATTTCATGGCTGCAATCACTGTCCACAGTGATTTTCGGAGCCCAGGAATGTAAAATCTGTCACTGCTCCCACTTTCCCCCCTTCTATTTGCCATGGAGTGATGGGACCAGATGCCATGATCTTCATTTTTTGAATGTTAAGTTTTAAGCCAGCTTTTTCACTCTCCTTTTTTATCCTGGAATGTGAAGTCAAATGGCCCTTAGAAAGCATTACTATGAAACAAAGCTAGTGGAGGTAATGGAATTCCAGCTGAGCTATTTAAAATCCTAAAAGATGATGCCCTTAAAGTGCTGCACTCAATATGTCAGCAGATTTGGAAATGAAACAATACTAACACATTACTAGCCAAATCCATACTTTATTCAGATATCTCTGCATAATGTCCTTTTTTCAATTCCAGGATTCTAGCCAGGATAGCACATTACATTTACTTGCATTTTTTCACTAGGCTCCTCTTGGCTGTGATAGATTTTTACTTTCTTTGTTTTTGATCTTCACAGTTTTGAAGAATACTGATCAGGTATTTTGTAGGCTGCCTCTTTGTTGGAATTTTTCTGGTGTTTTTTTTCATGACTAAACAATATTTATGTATTCATGGGAGAAAGACTACAGGGATAAAATGCAAATTCTCATCACTTCATATTCAGGTTCATATTAAGCTGTTGACCTGATTTGTCATCACTAATAATGACTTTCATCACCTTGCTGATGTGTGGGTCGTGCTTCTCCTTTGTAAAGTTCTTATTTTTCCTCTCCCTTTATGTAGCTATATACATTGGAAAGAAGTTACTGTGTATAGCCTGTACTTAAGTAATGGGAAATTATATTTCCCTTTGTTAAGGGAGGAGTATCTACCTAAATACTTTAGTATTTTTCTGCATCAATTAATTTATCTTACTCTTCATACATTTCTTTTTTCATTCATTTATGTCAGTATAGAGTTATGAATATTTATTTTATATTTGGGGTAATTATTCAACACTACTTTATATTACTCAAAGCATTCCAGCCTTAGCTTCTGAGATCTCTTTCTTTTGGTACCTATGCTTCTTTGAAGTGTCCTCATCAATGCGAGTTTCTCCTTTCCTTCCTCCAACTTTCTGTCTTTCTCTTTCTGTCTTTTTTTTTCCCGGCCCATATTGTTTATTTCCTGCCCCTGTCCTAGAATCAACTGTCTATCCATACTTCTTTTATTGGAGAATAGTATTAGAATCTAAGATCTGGATCTATGCATTCTCTTTGCCTATGATAAATCATTTCATTAAATATATGTCTGTATTAACTGCTTTCTATACACAGACTTACAGATATTTATGTATGTAATCATCTGCACCTGCATTACCCTGGACATGTTTTCCTATTGATGTCTTCAATTCTGGTGCATTACACATGGGTCATTCAAGGCTCTTTGCCATGCTTACCTATAAATCCTTACTACATCAGTGAGAAATCTGACAGTTACCATCCACTATCCTTTACTTAAACGTTCAATTCTAGCATACTTGTACAATAGTAGCAGACTTGGAAACTATTAATATCAGCCATAGGAAACAACTTAATAACTAGGATATAGCACTTATGTGCATTTCATTTTGTCATAAGTTTAACAGATTCCATACATTTCAGGTTACTTACAAGTCCCCCAACCGTTTCAGTGAGTTCCTCATATGTTTATAATAAATAGATCCTCCTTTGATAGTCATCATTCCTGTTTGGGATTTCATGATTTCCTAAATTACTTTTATTTGCCGACATTAAGGTCACTTTTAGTGCTGTAAAGTTCTTTTCAATTTGGCAAATGCATCATGTCATGTATTAATGATAGTGTGAGAGAGTCAATTCCTAGGCAGGTTGATAAGAAGTACATTTTCCCTGAGGAGGAGAAAGGGGTCTGGGGCTCTCAAGGAAGAGATAGGGGTCTGGAATTCTCAAGGAGGAGGAAAAGACAATTTTTTCCCCCCTCTGCATTCCTTAGTCAGTCACATAAAACTTAAGTCTCAAACTCATGATTACACAACAAACAACTCAGTTTGAACTCTGTACTAGAGATTATATAACAACAGCTATCCTGCTTCAGGACATTTTCTCCTTCCTGAAAACATGGCTAATCCTGATATTTTAGAATTTATATTATGGGAGTGGGTCTGGTAGGATCTTGCTATTGCTAAGTTCTAATCCTATTATCCTAAAATGTAAATTGTGGGAGTGTGTCTGGTAAAATTTTTACAACCTTGAGATATTCTTTTGATTAATTGTAATAACCAATTTAAAAAAGTATATAACTCCCTTGCGAACACCAGCAAGGGGGGCACTATCATCCCCCTTCTATGTCTATGTCAGAAGTGTTCTCTGTCCCTTTTCTTACTTTAATAAAACTCTGCTACACAAAAGCTCTTAGGTGATCAAGCCTGGTCCCTGGTCCTGAAGCTAAACCTTCTTCTTCAGAGACCACAAATCCAACATCGTTCACTGTAAGCCATCAATAGTATCATACAAAATAGTTTTACCACGACCAATAAGCACATTTTAATAACATTATCTTATTTTTGGTCACATGAAATCATTCTATAACTTTATTTATGTACTTCATTTAAGGTTCTATGAGTCTAGAAGAAAGAAATCTTAGGAATATTTTTAAAAATCATGCAGAGCTCCCATACACATCCAGAATACAATTACCTTAACATTACTGGTCTGAATTCACAAAATAAATAATTTTCACTTCAAAAATTGTGTTCCCAACTCTTCGTGTAAAACTTCTTCATTTTTCCTGGCAAATTTGAACTCCAGGGACCATTTTTTTTTTCCACCGCCCTTATATCCAACATGCCCAGAAGGCCAGCAAATCAAAATGAAAAAAAATGTACATCCTGTACAAGTTCAAGTTATTTCTTAATCTTATAAAAACATACCCAACATGGTGCAATACAAATACAGTTTTTCTAAATTTATAAAACAGTGGACTAAATATATCTAACTGCAGCTTTTTTTTCCCCCATAACAGTAGATTTCAATAAATGGAAGAGAAATGGAGATGTCAATAAAGTGAGACCTTATATTAACTGATTAGGTTAGCTTATATTAACTCATAGTCATAATAATTGATTTAATATTCCCAACAACCATATGATGTGCATACTGCTTCTATTCTCATCTTATAGGCAGAGAAACTAAGGAACAGAGGTTGAATACGTTACTCAAAGTCATACTGGTATTTATTTATTCAAGTAAACAATGGACGTATAACTACTAGAAACTCAACAGATTCTGTTATCCTTTCACTGGAGAAATAGTACCCTGGAAATATTTTCTGGAGTGAGAAATGTTTCAACTTTTGTCTCAAGTAGGACTGAAGTGATATGAGAGAATATTTGGGGCAAATATCATGGCTCCATTGGAATATTGACAGTGTCCTTCTTTGTTTGCCAGATGTGGTTTTGATCTGGTGAAGATTGCGCGACATCTGTCAGACAAAACTTTATTTGAGAGAGTGGAACCAGAGAATGGATATATACTAATAACCAGATATCCGGCTTCCCCCAAAATTATACTTCATTGCACAGGGAAGACAAGCAGCTGGGTTTTGCATTGTGCAATATGCTTATACTGTACTCCAAAACAACCACAAAAACCACAGCATTAGATTGTGACAGCTCTTGAAATTTAACTGTCTCTACTAATAAACATCAATTTTTAACAACCAAGTGTTTTTTTATGTGCTTGTATTAAACAAGTGTGAACATTAGTGTATGTATTATAGACCAGTGTAAGCTTAAGAGTGTGTGTGTATAAATATACATATATAATCCAGCCACCAAGCAAGCCATGTTCCTAAGACTCATTCTGTAAAGTGAGCGAGTGAAAAGTAAGATGACTCTTAGAAAAAGTAGGACTGTTGCAGTTGATATTGTAAAAAAAACAGTGGAAACCAGTGTAAAAGTAGAAGTTCCAACCAGGTAACGATGTTCAGAGAAATCCAGAAATAAGGATACTTCAATTCAGTCACTCAGTCATGTCCGACTCTTTGCGACCCCATGGACTGCAGCATGCCAGGCCTCCCTGTCCACCACCAACTCCTGGAGTTTACTCAAACTCATGCCCATTGAGTCGGTGATGCCATCCAACCATCTCATCCTTTGTCATCCCCTTCTCCTCCCACCTTCAATCCCTCCCAGCATCAGGGTCTTTTCCAATGAGTGAGCTCTTCGTATCAGGTGGCCAAAGTATTGGAATTTCAGCTTCAACATCAGTCCTTCCAGTGAACACTCAGGACTGATCTCCTTTAGAATGGACTGGTTGGATCTCCTTGCAGTCCAAGGGACTCTCAAGAGTCTTCTCCAACACCACAGTTCAAAAGCATCAATTCTTTGGCACTCAGCTTTCCTTATAGTCCAATTCTCACATCCATGCTTACAACAGTCCTAAAACATCTTTCTTAAACTTGACTAGTCACGTTGATGGCTTTGATTTTATCAAATGTAAATTACCTCAGCATCCTTCTCTTTCTTTAAGTTTATTTGTATCTTTATCATTTTCTTCTACCATCCCATTATAAAGAGGGAAATGTATAGAATGATACCATCACCTGAGAAAGTGACCTCATGTCCCCTCCTACTCAGTTGCCAAAAAGTATATATTGAGTTCTTATACCTCTGAATCTGCTCCTGTGGGCCTGCCTCATACATCTCCTGCTTGGTGAACTAGACATCTTTTAGGGGTCCAGTTCCAATATCATCTTTTCTGTAAATAGTGTTTCTCCTTTCCTAGTTTTGAGAAGGACTCTCCTTTTTTGTGTCCTCAGAATATTTTGTTACCATTAGTATTTTCACCTGGGAAACTGCTAGAAATAAATCCAAGTTGTTAGACTCCATTTAAGACCTCTTGAATCAGACGCGGTGGGGATGGGACCCAACAATGTAGGTATTTTAACGGGGTGTTCATGATGCACACTGAATTTGGAATTTGTACTTTAGAGCTTGTGACTTTGCAAAATAATTTCTCTGTGCCTCAATTTCATTTTCTGTATAAAATGGAGATGTCATCTCTTCATAGATATGAGATATATGTAAATAGAAGATGGTGAAATATTATTATGCTATTTATTATTAGTGTGTCATTGAGGTTTTTAGACAGTTTTCCAGAACATATAGTTCAAGAATCCTTGATAATGAGTAGTTTTGTAATCTTCTCTAAATACACAAAATAGCATACCATAAAAGGAAAAGAATGATAAATTCAAATTCTGCATAGCAGATACTCCATAAAGAAATCCAATAGACAAAAAAAAAAAAAGTGATATTTTAGTGTTCGTATTACATTAAAGCAAGTTGTGCATCCTTTCTGGTTAAGTCTCTATGTCTCCTGGAAAACATCTGTGTCTCCTTAAAAACCGGGGCTTCCCTAGTAGCTCAGTTGGTAAAGAATCTGCCTGTCAATGCAGTAAATACGAGAGACATGGGTTCGATCCCTGTGTTAGGAAGATTCCCTGGAGAAGGAAATGGCAACCCACTCCAGTATTCTTGCCTGGAAAATTCCATGGACTGGCTGGCTACAGTCCATGCAATCACAAGGAGTCAGACATGACTGAACACACTTGCTCCTTGAAGACCAGGGCCAGAACTTAGTGTATGGTAGATAATCTGTAAATATCTGCTGAATGAACAAATAGATTAAAAATAATAGTAGCGCATGAATTATTTGCTGATTCTCAGCTTAATTTTGTTTATCGCCGAGTCTTAAAAATTATTTAGTGTCTTTTGAAGATTCCTGGAAAATCACCATTGTTTTGGGATCTGCTAACATTTCTACCTATATGCTTAAATACGAAAATATGCCCTCACAGTCTATCTTTTTTTCTATTCTAGCTCCCTCATGGTATTTTGGGGTTTCCTAAAGGAAAGTTTGCTTTAACTTGACTGCCATTAAGGCAACTGGCATAAAGCCATGCCCTAATGGAGGTGATAGGTTGGGATCTGAGATGTAGGTATCACTGTTCTTTATCTTCCTGTTTTAACTCTGTAAGATAACCCACAGAATCCTGGGAATGTAGTTCAACTTTATGAATGTTCACCAGCTTGTGTTGTCTGTTTCTCCTTGTTTTGACTAAATGAATACTTCTAGTTAGATAATTGTGCATTATTGTTTTAGCTGAAATGACGGTAAACTATTGAACGCTATATGAGGGGAGCACGTACCTGGTTTTTCTAACAAGGAGGGTTATCAGTTTGTGTTGGGGACTTTACTCTGTGTTCAAAGTTTGAGGGTGTGGTCCTTTACTGGAGCTTTAGAGTCCTTTTCAAAAAGCCTTCTATTGTATATTTGTTGTCCACCCCGCGCCCCCGGGAGATCATCTTTATGAAGAGAAAGACGGTAACATAACAGGATAAGGAAGAGAAGATTAACCCTAATTGGGGAGATTGGGATAAACTTTTTGGAAAAGGGAGTGGTTGGTTGGTTTTTGTGGATTCCTTAGTGTGGGTAATTTTTCAACAGAGCTGAAAGGAAACTAAGACTGGGTGTGAGGGAAGTCATGGATAGAGGAGAGAGTGGGATGTGCTAAGGAATAGTGAGGAATAGGAGAAGGCAATGGGACCCCACCCAGAACTCTTGCCTGGAAAATCCCATGGACAGAGGAGCCTGGTGGGGTGCAGTCCATGGGGTTGTGAAAAGTCAGAAACAACTGAGCCACTTCACTTTCACTTTTCACTTTCACGCATTGGAGAGGGAAATGGCAACCCACTCCAGTGTTCTTGCCTGGAGAATCCCAGCAACGGGGGAGTCTATGGGGTCGCACAGAGTCGGACACGACTGAAGTGACTTAGCAGCAGCAGCAGCTGCAGCAGCAGTGAGTGATGTAGTGATGGGAATGGGACAGGTGTGCTGGGTGATCAGGTTGGTAAGTGGGTTGAGCCAGATTGAAGAAGGTCTTCCTTACACATTTACAAGCATGAACTCCATATACAGTAAGGAGTTACCAATGGACTGACCAGAGGAGTCCTGGAAGTCAAAGAATCTTTGATTTCTAATAGTTTTTTGAGATCAGTTCACGTTACACTTCTGTGTTTTGTCTCTGAGATACCATGTTGTAGCCTGGAATTAGCTCTTTTAACATGAGGTGGTTTGGATGGGTTTCTGCTCCTTGCCAAAGCAGATAAACAAAAGTATTTCAATTAGGATACTGTGATAATTAATTTTATGTGTCAGCTTTACTGGCCTGAGCGATATCTAGATAGCTTGTAAAACATTATTTCTCAGTGTGTCTGTGAGGGTATTTTGGGAAGAGATTAACATGTGAACTGGGAGGCTGACTAAAGAATACCTGCCCTCGCCAACAGAACTGCACATCTTCCAGTTCACTCAGTGGCCTCAGTGGAACAGAAAAAGCAGAGGAAGACAAATTTTCTCTCTTCTTGAGATGAGATATCCATCCTCTCCTATCCTGGAATATTGGAGCTCCTGCTTCTCAGACCTTCACACTTGGCCCGGGACTTACATTATGAGCTCAGCAGATGAGAGACGTCTCAGCCTCCATAATGGCATGAGCCAATTCCTATAATAAATCTTTACATACATCTCTATCTCTGTGCTATGCTCAGTTGCTTCAGTAGTGTCTGATTCTTTTTTGACTTATGGACTGCAGCTGCCAGGCTCCTCTGTCCATGGGATTCTCTAGGCAAGAATACTGAAGTGGGTTGCCATGCCCTCCTCCAGGGGATCTTCCTGACCCAGGAATCGAACCAGCATCTCTGGCATCTCCTGCATTGAAGTCAGGTTCTTTACCCACTGAGCCACCTGGGAAGCCCATCTCTTATCTCATCTGTCTGTCTACCTATCTGTCTGTATCCTGTTGGTGGTGTTTCTCTGGAGAATCCTGAATGATACAAATATTATGTGTATGAGATGGTCCATTTTCTTATAATACCTCATACTTTCTGGCTTCCTTATTGTTAAAAGAATGTTGATTAAGTACACCAACTCTGGAGTGCACTTTGTCATGCTTTGTTGCTCAGTCATGTCTAACTCTTTGTGACCCTATGGACTGTAGCCCTCCAGGCTCCTCTGTTCAGGGGATTCTCCAGGCAAGAATACTGGAGTGGGTATCCATTCCCTTCTCCATGGGATCCTCTGGACCCAAGAATTGAGCCTAGGGCCCAATTGCAGGCAGATTCTTTACCATTTGAGCCACTGGGGAATCTCATCTGAACTACCAAAAAGCATCATTCTGTGTAAGGCTGGCTCTGTGATATGTGACATTTGGAAAAAGAGGGAAGAACCCTCAAGATTAATCAGCTGACCTTCCAAAAGTACCTCCTGACCACTTTGCATTTGAAAACTGTTTGAAGATTTCTTTCTTTCTGGCATAATTCCATCAAAAAAGTATGAGCATCTTATGCTGCTTCAATTATCAATGATTCCTTTTCATTCCAAACAAACAAAAAAAAAAGAGCAATTGGTTTAACTGTCTTGAAAATAAAATTGGCATGTTTTGACTTAGTTTTTATTTGGATTCTTCAGTTCTAGGTTTTCAGTCCTTTGATATATTTGTCAGATTACCTTGGATATTCATCCCTACCCATACCACATTAACACAACCTCAATTTCTGGTATTCTTTTATTATATCAGTGACTTTTGACAGCCATGGGTTATGAAGTTCTGAGACATCTTGGATCAGTTGTTAATGTCTGAATTTGATTTTAGCAATCCTTGCATGTGTATAGAGAGTAATTTTTCTGTTTTAGATATTTTCCTTGACTGCTAAAATGAACTATTGTGTTGCTTTTGCATTATTACTATTATTTTGATGTTTTTATTGTTAAAAGATTAATCAAAGGTAGTTAATACAGAACTATGAGACAATGTGCATCAAAGGAAGCAGAGATCTAATTCATCTAATATATTCCCGCTCGTGGCAGGTAGAAAAGCATTATGGAGTGGTAATATAAACTAAATCTTTAACAAAATCCATAAAACAAGATACCTATACTCATGGATGAGTTGCTCCAGAAAGTGATTTAAAACAAAATCTTCCTGTTTTTCATTTATTATGAAGTAATTTGTACCATTTCCATGGATAATTTTAGTTCTTTTCTGTTGGATTTGATTGACATCTCAAAGGAAAGGACATACACTTGAGTTATTGTAAACTCTTTAAGTAGTTTATTGTCAGTAGTAAAATATTTGGAGGTAGGATTCCAAAGAATACAGGCAGAATCTTTTCCCCTTAAATATGTGTCTTCTGTAGATTCTGTAATTGTGAATCTTGCCTTATCTTTATATCCCTATCAGTGTTTGCCGCACTGTATATTCTTAGTGTATGTAAAGTAAAAGAGTTAATGATATAGTAAATGTAGCTTCAGAGTTCAGTTCAGTTGCTCAGGCATGTACGACTCTTTGTGACCCCATGGACTGCAGCACGCCAGCTCCATCACCGACTCCTGGAGGTTGCTCAAACTCATATCAATCGAGTTGGTGATGCCATCTAACCATCTCATCCTCTGTCATCCCCTTCTCTTCCTGCCTTCTATCTTTCCCAGCATCAGGGTCTTTTCCAATGAGTCAGTTCTTTGCAACAGGTGACCATAGTATTGGAGTTTCAGCTTCAGCATCAGTCCTTCCAATGAACACCCAGGACTGATCTCCTTTAGGATGGACTGGTTGGATCTCCTTGCAGTCCAAGGGACTCTCAAGAGTCTTCTTCAACACCACAGTTCAAAAGCATCAATTTTTGTCACTCAGCTTTCCTTATAGTCCAATTCTCACATCTATACATGACTACTGAAAAAACCATAGCTTTGACTGGATGGACCTTTGTTGGCAAAGTAATGTCTCTGCTTTTTAATATGCTGTCTAGGTTGATCATAGCTTTTCTTTCAAGGAGCAAGCGTCTTTTAATTTCATGACTGCAGTCACTATCTGCAGTGATTTTGGAGCTGCCCCCAAAAAAGTCTCTCACTGTTTCCATTGTTTCCCCATCTACTTGCCATGAAGTGATGGGACTGGATGCCATGATCTTCGTTTTATGAATGTTGAGTTTTAAGTCAGTTTTTTCACTCTCTTCTTTCTCTTTCTCAAGAGCCTCTTTATTTCTTCTTCGCTTTCTGCCATAAAGGTGGTGTCATGTGCATATCTGAGGTTATTGATATTTCTCCTGGCAATCTTGATTCCAGCTTGTACTTCATCCAGTCCATCATTTCACATGATGTACTCCGCATATAAGTTAAATAAGCAGGGTGACAATATACAGCCATGACATACTCCTTTCCCAATTTGGAACCAGTCTATTTTTCCATGTCCAGTTCTAACTATTGCTTCTTGACATACAGATTTCTCAGGAGGCAGGTAAGTTGGTCTGGTATTCTCATCTTCTTTAAAGGCAAAGGTGGTCTAGTAGTAAAGTAATGCTCAAAATTCTCCAAGCCAGGCTTCAACAATATGTGAACCATGAACTTCTTGATGTTCAAGCTGGTTTTAGAAAGGCAGAGGAACCAGAGATCCAATTGCCAACATCTGCTGGATCATCGAAAAAGCAAAAGAGTTCCAGAAAAACATCTATTTCTGCTTTATTGACTATGCCAAAGCATTTGACTGTGTGGATCACAATCAACTGTGGAAAATTCTGAGAGAGATGGGAATACCAGACCACCTGTCTTGCCTCTTGAGAAATCTGTATGCAGGTCAGGAAGCAACAGTTAGAACTGGACATGGAACAACAGACTGGTTCCAAATAGGAAAAGGAGTACGTCAAGGCTGTATATTGTAACCCTGCTTATTTAACTTATATGCAGAGTCCATCATGAGAAACGCTGGACTGGAAGAAACACAAGGTGGAATCAAGATTGTGGGGAGAAATATCAATAACCTCAGATATGCAGATGACACCACCCTTATGGCAGAAAGTGAAGAAGAACTAAAAAGCCTCTTGATGAAACTGAAAGAGGAGAGTGAAAAAGTTGGCTTAAAGCTCAACATTCAGAAAACAAAGATCATGGCATCCGGTACCTTCACTTCATGGGAAATAGATGGGGAAACAGTGGAAACAATGTCAGACTTTATTTTTTGGGGCTCCAAAAATCACTGCAGATGGTGATTGCAGCCATGAAATTAAAAGGTGCTTACTCCTTGGAAGGAAAGTTATGACCAACCTAGATAGCATATTCAAAAGCAGAGACATTACTTTGTTGACTAAGGTCCATCTAGTCAAGGCTATGGTTTTTCCAGTGGTCATGTATGAATGTGAGAGTTGCACTGTGAAGAAGGCTGAGCGCCAAAGAATTGATGCTTTTGAACTGTGGTGTTGGAGAAGACTCTTGAGAGTCCCTTGGACTGCAAGGAGATCCAACCAGTCCATTCTGAAGGAGATCAACCCTGGGATTTCTTTGGAAGGAATGATGCTAAAGCTGAAACTTCAGTACTTTGGCCACCTCATGCGAAGAGTTGACTCATTGGAAAGGACTCTGATGCTGGGAGGGATTGGGGGCAGGAGGAGAAGGGGACGACCGAGGATGAGATGGCTGGATGGCATCATGGACTCGATGGACATGAGTCTGAGTGATCTCTGGGAGTTGGTGATGGACAGGGAGGCCTGGCGTGCTGCAATTCATGGGGTCGCAAAGAATTGGACACGACTGAGGGACTTAACTGAACTGAACTTAAAGGCAAAGGAGAAAAGGAAAGATACACCCATTTGAATGCAGAGTTCCAAAGAATAGCAAGGAGAGATAAGAGATAAGCATTCCTCAGTGATCAATGCAAAAAGATAGAGGAAAACAACAGAATGGGAAAGGCTAGAGATCTCTTCAAGAAAAATCAGAGATACAAAGCTAACATTTCATGCAAAGATGGGCACAATAACAGAAATGGTATGGACCTAATAGAGTCAGAAGATAAGAGGTGGCAAGAATACACAGAAACTATACAAAAAAGATCTTCATGACCCAGAAAACCACCATGGTGGGATCACTCACTTAGAGTCAGACATCCTGGAGTGCAAAGTCAAGTGGGCCTTAAGAGCATCAATATGAAAGCTAGTGGAGGTGATGAATTTCAGTTGAGCTATTTCAAATCCTAAACGATGATGCTGTGAAAGTGCTGCACTCAATATGTCAGCAAATTTGGAAAACTCAGCAGTGGCCATAGGACTGGAAAAAGTCAGTTTTCATTCCAATGCCAAAGAATGTTCAAACTGCCACACAATTGTACTCATCTCACACTCTAGCAAAGTAATGCTCAGAATTCTCCAAGCCAGGCTTCGACAGTCTGTGAACTATGAACTTCCAGATGTACAAGCTGGATTTAGAAAAGGCAAAAGAACCAGAGATCAACTTGCCAACAATCGTTGGATCATTGAAAAAGCAAGAGAGTTCCAGAAAAACATCTATTTCTGCTTTATTGACCACGTCAAAGTCTTTGACTGTGTGGATCCCAACAGACTGTGGAAAATTCTTAAGAGGTGGGAATATCAAACTTCAGAGTAGGTAATAAAAAGAAAAACTTCTTTTAACCTTCATGTTAGGTTAATTCTGCTTTAAACTGTAGATCTGGTTGAAATGTAAGCAATTAATTCAGCAGTTTGAAAGATTCCTCTACATGATATTCTTTTGTAATTTATCTGCTAGAGTGACTACAAGAGATAATTATTAAACAAAAATTACAAGATAGAAAATAAAACCAAAGAGTGGACAAGACAAAGATGTGCTCTACATGAGAAGGTGCTGGTTTTTTATTAAATTTTCTTTAGCATGTTAAGATGTAAAATTTCATAATTTGTTTTCTTTGAGAAGTCATGTGTCAATCAGGTATTCTCACAAAAAGCCTATTGTTTGATCTGAAAACTGGGTGACTAAATAAAATAATAACTCATAATTCAGCTTTTAAAAATTATTTAATAATTTCATATTAATTGTAGAGTCAATAAATTCCAAATTTCTAATTTATTTGTAGCGTGAGCTTCATAAATAACATATTTATATGTAGGGACAAATGTAATATTTTATTACATAGCTACTTTATAGCTTTATTTGAGCTGATATTTACTTTCAGATTGGTTTTAACCCAATTATCTATGCTTTAATTTTCTATAATACAATATTAATAATCCTTTTTCATAAAATGATCCCAGGGTACAACAATATTGAAAAACAGTTTTTCAACTATAGAAACACTTTCAGTTAACACAGCTACAGTGTAAAACTTATCATATATAGCCTTCTAATTCATTGGATATAAAGAAATAGGGATGATACATATAACAGCGCCTCATTGAATATTTATTTTTCTGCTTCCTATTCTCCAGATGGTTTAGATAAGCATTCATTCAGTATACAGAACTTGTCTCTTAATACATATTTCAAATCAGTTTTATTGGGGTATGGTTTATATTCAATAAAATATATTTGTTTAAGTGTACAATTAGATACATTTGACATGTATATTGTTGTTACACACTCCAGTATTCTTGGCTGGCGAATTCCATGGACAGAGGAGCCTGGTGGGCTACCATCCATGGGGTCACAAAGAATCAGACATGACTGAACGACTAACACTTTCACAGTTTTCATATTGTTGTTGTTCAGTTGCTAAGTCATGTCCAACTCTTTGTAACCCTATGGACTGCAGCATGCCAGACTTCCCTGCGTTTTACTATCTCCCGAAGTTTGCTCAGCATATCTTCATTGGAGGCTTCCCTTGTGGCTCAGCTGGTAAAGAATCTGCCTGCAATGCGGGAGATCTGGGTACTATCCCTGGGTTGGGAAGATCCCCTGGAGAAGAGAACAGCTACCCGCTTCAGTATTTTGGCCTGGAGAATTCCATGGACTCTATCGTCCATGGGGTCAGAAAGAGTTGGACACAAGTGAGTGACTTTCACTTATCTTCATTGAGTCAGTGATGCTTTCTAACCATCTCATCCTCTACTGCTCCCTTCCTTTGTCTTCACTATTTCCCATCATTGCAGTCTTTTCCAATGAGTTGGCACTTTGTATCAGATGGTAAAAGTATTAGAACTTCAACATTAATCCTTCCAATGAATATTCATGGCTGATTTCCTTTAGGATTGACTAGTTTGATCTCCTTGCAGTCCAAGAGTTTCTCAAGAGTCTTCTCCAGTGCTACAATTTGAAATTATTCTGTGTACAGTAATCAAGATACAGAAAACTTCCATCATTTTAGGAAGTTTCTTTGGGCTTCTACATTGGTAATGCTCCAATTTATTCCTGACCTAGATAACCACTGATGTGTTTTCTTCACATAGCTGTAGATTAGATTTGCCTTTTCGAGTCCAGTTGAGTCGTTCAGTCGAGTCACACTCTTTGCGACCCCATGGACTGCAGCACGCCAGGCCTACCTGTACATCACCAACTCCCGGAGTTTACTCAAACTCATGTCCATCGAGTCAGTGATGCCACCCAACCGTCTCATCCTCTGTCGTCCCCTTCTCCTCTTGCCCTCAATCTTCCCAGCATCAGGGTCTTTTCAGATGAGTCAGTGCTTTGCATCAGGTGGCCAAAGTACTGGAGTTTCAGCTTCAACATCAGTCCTTCCAATGAATACTCAGGACTGATCTCATTTAGGATGGACTTGTTGGATCTCCTTACAGTCCAAGGGACTCTCAAGAGTCTTCTCCAACACCACAGTTCAAAAGCATCAATTCTTTGGCATTCAGCTTTCTTTATAGTCCAACACTCACATCTATACATGACCACTGGAAAAACCATAACCTTGACTAGACGGACCTTTGTTGGCAAAGTAATGTCTCTGCTTTTTACTATGCTGTCTAGGTTGGTCATAACTTTCCTTCCAAGGAGTGAGTGTCTTAATTTCATGGCTGCAGTCACCATTTGCAGTGATTTTGGAGCCCAAAGAAATAATAGTCTGCCACTGTTTCCACTGTTTCCCCATCTATTTGCCGTGACATGATGGGACCAGGTACCATGATCTTAGTTTTCTGAATGTTGAGCTTTAAGCCAACTTTTTCACTCTCCTCTTTCACTTTCATCAAGAGGCCTTCTAGTTCTTCTTCACTTTCTGCCATAAGGGTGGTGTCATCTGCATATCTGAGATTACTGATATTTTTCCTGGCAATCTTGATTCCAGCTTGTGCTTCTTCCAGCCCAGCGTTTCTCATGATGTACTCTGCATATAAGTTAAATAAGTAAGGTGACAATACACAGCCTTGACGTACTCCTTTTCCTATTTGGAACCAGTCTGTTGTTCCATGTCCAGTTCTAACTATTGCTTCCTGATGTGCATACACATTTCTCAAGAGGCAGATCAGGGGGTCTGGTATTCCCATCTCTTGAAGAATTTTCCACAGTTTGTTGTTGTTCACACAGTCAAGGCTTTGGCATAGTCAATAAAGCAGAAATAGATGTTTTTTTCTGGAACTCTTTTGCTTTTTTGATGATCCAGCAGATGTTGGCAATTTGATCTCTGGTTCCTCTGCCTTTTTGAAAACCAGCTTGAACATCTGGAAGTTCACAGTTCATGTATTATTGAAGCCTGGCTTGGAGAATTTTGAGCATTACTTTACCAGCTTGTGAGATGAGTGCAATTGTGTGGTAGTTTGAGCATTTTATGGCATTGCCTTTCTTTGGGATGGGAATGAAAACTGACCTTTTCTAGTCCTGTGGCCACTGCTTAATTTTCCAAATTTTTTGGCATATTGAGTGCAGCACTTTGACAGCATCATCTTTCAGGATTTGGAATAGCTCAACTGGAATTCCGTCACCTCCACTAGCTTCGTTTATATTGATGCTTTCTAAGGCCCACTTGACTTCACATTCGAGGATGTCTGGCTCTAGATAAGTGATCATACCATTGTGATTATCCAGGTCGTGAAGATATTTTTTTGTATTCTTGCCACCTCTTCTGTATATCTTTTGATTCTGTTAGGTCCATACCATTTCTGTCCTTTATTGAGCCAGTCTTAAGTGTTCCCTTGGCGTCTCTAATTTTCTTGAAGAGAAATTATGCAGGAGTTTGAGCATTCTTTGGCATTGCCTTTCTTTGGAATTGGAATGAAAACTAACCTTTTCCAGTCCTGTGGCCACTGCTGCATAGTCTTTTCCATTCTATTGTTTTCCTCTATTTCTTTGCACTGATCAGTGATGAAGGCTTTCTTATCTCTCCTTGCTATTCTTTGCAACTCTGCATTCAAGTGGGTATATATTTCCTTTTCTCCTTTGCTTTTTGCTTCTCTTCTTTTCAAAGCTATTTGTAAGGCCTCCTCAGACAGCCATTTTTCTTTTTTGCATTTTTTCCCCTTGGGAATGATCTTGATCCCTGTCTCCTATACAGTGTCATGAACGTCCACCCATAGTTCTTCAGGCATTCTGTTTATCAGATCTAGTCCCTTAAATATGTTTCTTACTTCCACTGATAATCGTAAGAGATTTGATTTAGGGCGCTAGAGCAAGCAGCAGCTGTGCAGCGCTGATGTGCACTGCCATGAGATACACTATGTCCAAGGTCAGGAGTCATGGCTGCACTTCACCGGAGAGGCAGTGAGGAGATACTGCACGTCCAAGTTCAGAGAAACCCCAGTAAGACGGTAGGCACTGGAGCGGCTGTGAGAGGATACCCCACGCCCAAGGGCAAAGGAGAAGCCCAAGCAAGACGGTAGGAGGGCCAAATTGGCATTTAAAATCAAACCCCATCACTGCCAGAGACACTCAGAGGGTTCAAACAAACCTTGTGTGCCTCAGGACCCAGGACCCCACAGAGACTGAGAGAGAACTGTGTGTGAGCATCTCCTGTGGAAGTACGGGTCAGCAGTGGCCTCCTGCAGGGGCAGGGGTTCTGGGTGCAGCAGACCTGGGTATGGCATAAGCCCTCTTGGAGGAGGTCGCCATTAACCCCACCATAGAGCTGCCAGAACTTACACACGACTGGGAAACAGACTCTTGGAGGGCACAAACAGAGCCTTGTGTGCACCAGAATCCAGGAGAAAGGAGCAGTGACCCCACAGGAGAGCAACCCAGACTTGCCTGTGAGTGTCCAGGAGTCTCCGGGGCGGCATGCGTCGGTGGTGGCCTGCTGCGGGGTTGGGGCACAGAGTGCATCAGTGCATCATGGGACCTTTTGAAGGAGGTCACCATTATCTTCATTCCCTCCACCATAGTTGGCCCCAGGTAAATAGCAGGGAGGGAACACAGCTCTACCCATCAACAGAAAATTGCATTAAAGATTTACTGAGCATGATCTAAACAAGACCCAGTTTCCCCCTCAATCAGTCTCTCCCATCAGGAAGCTTCCATAAGCCTCTAATCTTTCACCATCAGAGGGCGGCAGAGAGACTGAAAACCACAATCACAGAAAACTAACCAATCTAATCACATGGACCACAGCTTAGTCCAACTCAATGAAGCTATGAGCCATGCCATGTAGGGCCACCCAAGATGGACGGGTCATGGTGGAGAGGTCTGACAAAATGTGTTCCACTGGAGAAGGGAATGGCAAACCGCTATAGTTTTCTTGCCTTGAGAACCCCATGAACAGTATGAAAAGGCAAAAAGATAGGACACTGAAAGATGAACTCCCCAGGTTGGTAGGTGCCCAATATGCTACTGGAGATCAGTGGAAAAATAGCTCCAGAATAAATGAAGAGACAGCCAAAGCAAAAGCAACACCCAGTTGTGGATGTGACTGGTGATGGAAGCAAGGTCTGATGCTGCAAAGAACGATATTGCATAGGAACCTGGAATGTTAGTTCCATTAATCAAGGCAAATTGGAAGCGGTGAAACAGGAGATGGCATGAGTAAATGTCAACATTTTAGGAATCAGCAAACTAACATGGACTGGAATGCATGAATTTAACTCAGATCACCGTTATATCTACTACTGTGGGCAAGAATCCCTTAGAAGAAATAGAGTAGCTGTCATGGTCAACAGGAGAGTCCAAAATGCAGTACTTAGATGCAATCTCAAAAACGACAAAGTGGTCTCTGTTCGTTTCCAAGGCAAACCATTCAATATCATGGTAATCCAAGTCTATACCCTGAGCAGTAATGCTGAAGAAGCTGAAGTTGAGAGGTTCTATGAAGACCTACAAGACCTTGTAGAACCAACACCCCCAAAAGATGCCCTTATCATTATAGGGGACTGGAATGCAAAAGTAGGAAGCCAAGAAACACCTGGAGTAACAGGGAAGTTTGGCTTTGGTGTACAGAATGAAGCAGGGCACAGGCTAATAGAGTTTTGCCAAGAGAATGCACTGGTTATAGCAAACACCCTCTTCCAACAACATAAGAGAAGACTCTACACATGGACGTTACCAGATGGTCAACACCAAAATCAGATTGATTACATGCTTTGTAGCCAAACGTGGAGAAGCTCTATACAGACAGCGAAAACAAGACTGGGAGCTGACTGTGGCTCAGATCATGAACTAACTCCCTATTGCCTTTTCTAGACTTTTATACAAATTGAATGATTAAGTATGCATTCTTTCAGGTTTTAGCTACTTTCACTTAGTATAATGATTTTGAGTGTCATTCATATTGTGCATGCTCTTGTTCAGTCACTAAGTCATGTCCAACTCTTTGTGACCCCATGGACTATAGTACATCAGGCTTCTCTGTCATTCACTATCGATTCATAGCATCAGTACTTCCAATGAATATTCAGGGTTGATTTCCTTTAGGATTGACCGACTTGATCTCCTTGCTGTCCAAGGGACTCTCAAGAGTCTTCTCCAGTAACACAATCTGAAAGCATCAGTTCTTTGGCACTCGGCCTTCTTTGTGGTCCAACTCTCACATCTATACATGAGTGCTAGAAAAACCATAGTGACTGTATGGACCTTTGTCAGCAGAGTGATGACTCTGCTTCTTAATACACTAAGTTTGTCATAGCTTTCTTTCTAAGGAGCAACATCTTTTAATTTCGTGGCTGCAGTCAGTGTCTGCAGTGTTGTGCATATCAGTAGATGGTTCCTTCTCATTGCTGTTTACTAGCTTTTTTATGTGGGGGATCTGACAAGACCAAGAGATTGATATAACAAGAATCTAGTATCTTGTCATTTTTTTTTTTTTGGTAGGTAAAACTAAAAGAATTTGAAAGGATTTTTTGAATGAAACAGAACAGTTCAAGTGTGTACAGAGCTGTCCCTGGCTGCCACGGGCACCCTCACGGGCCTGCGTTTGTATGGATTTTCCACAGTTTGTAAATCCATTCACCATTCACAAGTTCATAGACACTTGTAAATATTATGTCTAGCTTTTGTCACAAACGCAACTGAACCTTTGTGTGTAATGTCTTTGTGTGGCTATATGTTTCCATTTCTCTTTGGGAGATATTTAAGAATGCTAATGGTGGATTGGAATGTAAATGCATGCTTTACTGTTTAAGACATTGCAAAGCTGTTTTCTAACGAATCTGTATCATTTTACAATCCTGCGAGCAATTTATGAAAGTTGTGCTTGCTCCACGTCCTCATCAACATTTGCTATTATAAATCTTCTGAATTTTAGTCTTACTGTTGTTTTTAATTGACATTACCCTATGAACAATGATGACTGCATCTGTTTATATACCTTTTTGTCATTGGTATATCATTTGTGAAGTTTCTATTCAAACTTTTTGCCTGTATTTAATTTATTCCTTAATTTCTTCCTGAATTTTACACGTTGTTTAAATATTCTGGATAGAAGTTCTATATCAGATATATATGCGTTACAAATATTTTTTCCTGCTCTGTGACTTTATTTTAATTTTTACTTGTTTTTTCATTATTTTTTAAAATTTATTTTTATTGGTTTTTAATTGGGAGATAATTGCTGTAAAATGTTTTGTTGGTTTATGGCATACAACAGTGTGAATCAGCATCGGTATATATATCCCCTCCCTCTGGAGCCTCCTTGCCTCCCCATCATTCCACCCCACCCCTCCAGCTTATCACAGAGCACCAGGTAGAGCTCCCTGTGTTGTATAGCAGCTTCCCACTAGCTGTTTCACACATGGTAATGTATATATTCAATGCTACTCTCTCAGTTTGTTCCGCCCTCTCCTTCTCTCACTGTGTCTGCAAGTCCATTCTCTCTGTCTGCGTCTCTAGTCTTGCCCTGCAGGTATGTTCATCAATATCATCTTTATTGATTCCATGGTTATGCTTTAATATACAATATTTGGTTTTCTCTTTCTGACTTACTTCATGCTGTACAACAAGCTGTAGGTTTGTCTACCTCAGTTCAACTGATTCAAATTTGTTCCTTTTTATGACTGAGTAATATTCCATTGTATATATGTATCACAACTTTTTATGCTTTTTTCTGTTGATGGACATCTAGGTTCCTTCTGTGTTTGAGCTATTGTAGATAGTGCTGCAGTGAACATTGAGTTACATGTGTCTTTTTGAATTGTGGTTTTTCTCTGGATGTATGCCCAGAAGTAGGATTGCTGGCTCATATGGTTAGCTGTATTTTTAGTTTTTTAAGGAACCTTCATATTATTCTCCCTAGTGGTTGTATCAGTTTACATTGCCACGAACACTGTTGGAGGGTTCTGTTTTCTCAACACACTTTCCAGCATTTATTGTTTATAGACTTTTAGATGATGGCCAGTCTGACTGGGGTGAAGTGATGCCTCTCATTCTAGTTTTGATTTGCATTTCTCTAATAATGAGCAATGTTGAGCATTTTTTCATGTGTTTGTTGACCATCTGCATGTCTTCTTTGGAAAAAATATGTGTTTGGGTCGTCCACTCATTTTTTCATTGGATTGTTTTTCTGATATTGAGCTGCATGAACTGCTTGTGTATTTTGGAGGTTAATCCTTTGTCAGTTGCTTCATTTGCAATTCTTTGTTTCTTTGGAAGTTCAGTTCAGTTGCTCAGTCGTATCTGACTCTTTGCTACCCCATGAACTGCAGCACGCCAGGCCTCCCTGTCCATCACCAACTGCCGGAGTCCACCCAAACCCATGTCCATTGAGTCGGTGATGCCAACCAACCATCTCATCCTCTGTCGCCCCTTTCTCCTCCTGCCCTCAATCTTTCCCAGCATCAGGGTCTTTCCCAATGAGTCAGGTCTTCGCATCAGGTGGCCAAAGTATTGGAGTTTCAGCTTCAACATCAGTCCTTCCAATGAACACCCAGGACTGATCTCCTTTAGGATGGACTGGTTGGATCTCCTTGTAGTCCAAGGGACTCTCAAGAGTCTTCTCCAACAGAATTTTAAAATCACAGTTACTACAATTTATCATTGTGTTTTTCTGATGGTACTTTATGTTGACCTATTTCTGGAAATTTTGCCTGCCTTGAAGATTTTCTCTTATGTTTTCTTATAAAAGTTTTTATAATTTTAGATTTCCTTTTTAGGTAAATAATATATTTCAAGGGACTTTTTCTTATGTAGCTGTTCAGTTGTGTCTGACTTTGCTATCTCATCTCATTTGTATAAAATCAATTGACCTTCCAAGAATGTGTCTATTTCTGGACTCTCTAGTCTGTTTCATTGCTATGTCTATGAATATCACATTGTCTTATTAATGTGCACTCATAATAAGTTTCAAAAACTGGTAGTATTCCTGCAGCTTTTTTTTTTTTCAGAATTGTGCTTTGAATTTCCATATACATTTTTAAATCAGTTTATCAATTTCTCTGAAAAGTCTGATAGGATTTTGATTGGAATTACATTGAATCTATAGATCAATTAGAAAAGATTTTCCATCTTAAAAATAAGTCTTTTGATCCATATTTTTAGAAATCCTTAAATTCTATTATTGATTCTAGGTAGTTTTCAATTTATAGGTCTTACACCTATTTTATTACATTTAATGTATTTAATTATTTTCTGAAAAATGGAATTTAGAAAATTTTATTTTTTAATTGTTGAAAATAGCAGAAATACAACTGATTTTTACCTTTTTACCACATATCTTGCTAAACTTACTTATTAGTTCTAATAATATTTTAGAGCTTCCTTATAATTTTTTTCATACTTAATCATGTTGTCTGAGAGTAATCACTGCTTCACTTTTTCCTTTCCAATTGGTGTGTGTTTAAAGATGCAGTTTCACTATATTGCAGTTTGGAGAGTGGCTGACAAAAATTCATTGGTCATTGTTATCTCTGTATGGATTGTATCTTTTTGTCCTACTTGATTTAATTATTTCTTCTTATAACTAATTTCTAGTGATATGATTATAATGTGTCTTATTTGTATTTCCTTCATGTTTTTCCTTTTTCCAGTTTTTTGAGTGTTTGGAATCTCTAGGTTTATAGTTCTCATTAAATTTAAAACATTTTGACCATATATATTTTTTGTTCAACCAGTCACTTTGTTTCTGTTCAATTTTTTATCTTTTTCTTATGGTTTTGTTTTAATTGCTTTTGTTGCTGTGACTTCAGATTCACTCAAATTTTCTTCTGCAGTGTCTAATCCATTTTTATACTCATCCAGTTAAAATGTCATTTCAGATTGTGTTTTTCATCTCTAAAATTTCTACTTTATTTTTATAGCTTTGTTTTTCTCATTATTTTATGCTTTCTTTAATCCCTGAGCATGCAGAGCATATTTATAATAGCTTTGTTTTAAAAGTTCTGTAATTTCTCAGTCTATTTTTATTGACTGAAATTTCTCCTCACTTATGGGTAACATATGCCTGTTTCTTGGCATATTTTTAGACACTCAACATTATTAATGTTAAATTATTAAGTGTCCTGATCTTCTTAATCTTTCTTTGAAGAGGCAAGCAATTAAATGATTTATAATTAATTTGATCATTTCAATATCTCAGTCCTTTAATGAGACTATCCTCTAATGAGAACAAATGCTATCCTCTAATGAGAACAAAGTTTTTCTTTCACGGGTTTTTTTTTTTTTCTTTCACATATTTTGTTCAGTTTTATAGCTGCTGGAGGGTAAGCCAGGGGACTGTTTATCCATCAAAGCCAGATGCATGTATCCTGCTGGTTAAGTTTTACTAGAAAAAAACATTTGACATATTTTGATTTTTTTTCCTTTAAAATTGACTCCATGTTGGTTATCCTTAATTTTTCCATAAGAATCATTATAAATTAGACATTAGGTTCCTTCTTTAGGAGGGGGGTATAAATAGTTTTCACCTTTTCAATATATGATCACATTTCAATTGTTGTTGTTGTTAGTCACTAAGTCGTGTCTGACTCTTTTGTGACTGCATAGACTGTAGCCCGCCAGGCTCCTCTGTCCATGGGATTTTCCAGGCAAGAATACTGGACTGGGTTGCCATTTCCTCATAGGAAAGGAGATCTTCCTGACCCAGGAATCGAACTCATGTCTCTTATGTCTCCTGCACTGACAGACAGATTCTTTATCCTTGAGTTGCCAGGGAAGCTCTTTGTATCTCTAAATCATGTGAATTAGAATTTTGATGTTTTAGATTCCTCAATTACTCACTTATGTCACTTTGGTTTCTTCTTTAGGTAGCCATTTTAGTCATTTAGAAATAATTTATCACTTTACTTTTCAGAAGGTTTTCCTTTTCCCCATTTTTTTTTTTTTCTGAGTAGGTTAAGTGGTGACTTCTCGTAACTGCTTTCAAGTACAGTTTGTTTGAATATCCTTGCTGTAGAGCTTCTTAGGCCACAGTAAAAGCTCCTTTGTCTAAGAGAAATTGTGGAATGTTTGAGTGCTGCCAAGAAATTATTTTCAGTACAGCAGAAGAGGTTATCTTGCCTAAAGGTCTTTGCTTTTGGGTTTTTATTTTCAGCATTTCTGGAAGTAGAAAATTTTAATTCTAGGTTTTCAGGAAGTTATTGTTGGTACCCTACTATGTATAGGGTAAATATTATTTTAGGATGTATTGCATTTTCTCCTTTGTCATATGTTTCAGGAAAGCATCTGACTGTCATTGATGAGTGACTTAGACCAGAAGTAAAGTCCGTGTTTTCTGTGCCAGGAGTGCCTAGTGGGTCTCAGAAGATCAGGAAGAAGGGGTATATGTGTTGAAACATCTTATCTATAAAAAGTTGAATGCTGCAGAAAAAAAAAAAACCCTATTGTTGCCTGAAATGTTCTAGTTTATTATGACGGACCAGTAAGAATTTAAGGTTAAGATAACTTTGACTTTCATTGAATAGTTTACCCTCGCTCAATATTCAGTGGTCCCAAAGATAAAGATAACACTTACTATACTTGATCAATTTTTGAAAATATTGAAGATTATATCAAATTTTAATTGGTTTAGAAATGTCCAACTCTATAGATTTTCTCAGACTCCATTATATGTTTCTTAGATCCCTGGGGCCAGAATTGCAATACATTAGTCTAGATTTGTATTCACCATGATTCTGCATGAAGGTAGATTGCTTTTTGTTAGTTTTACAGTATCTGAGCTGATGGTTTCCAGCCATTTGTAAATTGTTTTCTCTGTAAGACTTTTCCTTCATGAAAAGAAATGAAATTATTTACTGTTTGTTTTCACAAGGAACATAGCTAAGAAGTTAGATCCTGTAATCGTTTTAAGTGTATGCGACGCTATGGATGTAGCCCACCAAGCTCCTCTGTCCATGGGATTCTCTGGGCAAGAATACTAGAGTGGGTTGCCATTCCTCCTTCAGGGGATCTTCCCGACCCAGGAATTGAACCTGGTACTTCTGCATTGCAGGCAGATTCTTTATCATCTGAGTCACCAGGGAAGCCCCATAATTTAGCCATTTTCCCCCAAATTTGCCACCTTACCCACTATCAGTTTCATCTGTGGCTACTCAAAGTGTGTCTGTACCCACATGAACTACTTAGTGGCTATTTCACTATCTGAAAGAGCTAAATACCACGTGTAAATATGGAAATTACTAGTGACTTCACTTTCTCCTTCTTTCTTGCTTGTTATCTTTTAAAATTTTACCTTTTTTAGAATAAATTCACTATAATTCTCTGTGCAAAGAATTGCCTATTTTATACCATTCTTGTTTTCTTTCTTATTGTTTCCCTAGGGCATATAATTTTGTTTTTCAGGACTACAGAGACAGAAATATTCCATATATTTTTTGTTAGGATTGCATATAAATAAGAAAAATCACTTCTAGTGGCTTTATATTGTCCCACTACATTTTCATTTCCTTGAACCCCAGAATATTTGTCACACAGTTTAATTGAAATAATTTCTGCAGAATTCCAGTTGCTTTTCCCCGAAGAGATTTTGCTTTCTTTAAATCTTAAAAAGCCTTATGACTTCATTTCTATCCTGTTGTGTTCCTTGGCATGGAAATGACTTGTCCTACATTTTTCAAGTTCACATCCTGAGTCATTTTTATAAATGACAGATCACACAGGCTATCTACTAGTCAACATCAGTCCTATAGTTTTACACTTATGTCAAGATTGGACATGCCCATGATCTTGGTATTTGTCTATATCTTATTTTATTAATTAGGTCTATTGTCATTTTTGTACTCAACCACTGGTAAACTTAGAATCTTCTACTTTGCATCTTTAATGTAAGGATCAGAAATTTGAGGAGGCTGTATTTGCATAAGATGAAAAATTGGGTCAGTCTAGATACCTCTAACTTTTAAAACTGTAACATATGGTAAGAAATACATTTTATATTACAACTCAGTGCATAAGCACAAGCACACACATACAACTGGAGCACAGTTTCATTAAACTACACTTGCCCTTATTATATGTGACATACTCAGAGGTTCTCTCTTCTATTATTTTGTGAAAATATGTTGGTCTTATGTAAGCTGACTTCATGACTTACACAATGGTTGCTGCCAGCAACTTAAAAAACATTTGCCTAGACAACATTTAAAGTTATTTATAATTCTGAGATGCTGTCAGTCTGTGGTGAAATTTTTTTTTCCTTTTATTTGAGCTATTTTTGTTGTTGTAGTAAAACCCACATAACAGAAAATTTACTGCTTCAACTATTAAAACAGTTCATGGCATTTGATACATTTACAATGTGAGTATCTGTGTTCACCTTTTTTCAAGCAACCTCTTTCTAAAAACAGCTTATCATTTTCTTCCATGATTTCCTCTTTCAGGCTTCTCAAACCTTTCCAGTTAAATGTAACTGCCCTTATCAGGGCTTGAAATGATTCCAAATAAGCTTGTAAGTGCATCTTGGAAAGAGAACAAAGTAATGCATAGGCTTCTGGATAAGTTTGTGGCTAAACAAACAAGTAAGGGACAGAAATGTAAGACTGGACGCTGTGTGTCCACAGAGATTTCTGAGGACAGTGCCATACTGTTCTCATATAGCTTAAGACGTGTAAAGAAATGTGTCCAGAGAAAGGAAAGTTTCCTTAATTATAATTCATTTCCCGTTGATGAAAAGAATCAAGACACTTTCTAGCATTTATGATGTTTCTTTTCATAGAGAAAAGTCAACCCACTTTTCTAGTTTCCACCAACCATGTCTGATATTTGAGCCAAATCTTCCTAGGAACTGAAGACTCTCATTTAGGACTTGGTGGTGGTCAAAGCCTTATCCTGGTTTATGTGATGGCCTTTGCTGGTGGATCAGGCCATCTAATGAGGGGATGGAAATGCACTATTTTACATACTCCTTAGCGGTACACCAAACTGTTTTTACTTCTGTTGCAATGTAAAAATATCGTATTAAATGCTAGACATGGTATGTAAGTGCTTGATCGCTTTGAATTTCTTTTCATTTTGGCAAATAAACATAGGCAAAAAAGCCTGACTATTTTCCTTCCATTTGTAGGCCTGCTCACTCCGTTGTGTACTATAAGTTCAGTATTTGGTTTCCAACTTTATTGCAGTGTAACACTTCATTTTAACTTGAAATTGATGTTGTGCTAAAGGTCTCAAAAGAAAGAAAACAGCTTGAACAAAGGAGCAGTGATTTTTATTCTCTTAATTCTGAGTAATAGTAGCTCTTTTTGCTTTTGTCTTGCACTGTTGGTTAACTCATGAAGCCAAGTCTAAACAACTATCATTGAACCATTCCATTTCTATAATGTAAGATGGCTATGTGTGCTTGAAAACAAAAATGAAGAATTCTTTCCATTGGAAGGATATCGACATTACATTTCAGTTTCTTCTGGATGCAAAGTGGTCCTTAGTTTGTCTCTTCTAGATAGATTCAAAGTTCCTGGCTTATGAAACTGACATAATGCCATAAATTTAACTTGCCTTGCAGAAAATTACTTCTGCAGAGGAAGGACTCATTTTTGCTGCCTGCAGAAATCATTAGATGAATAATTCCTGTTTTGAAGGTTATGTTTGTTACAGGCTCTTCTGGGAGGTCTTGACCATATTTCATAAAACAAAAACAGGACCTTGAGAGTACTTGCTAGTTGATGACGTTCCCTGCTTTAGTCTTCTTCAGCTATCCAGTAATTCTGTGCTGAGCATATCCCCCAGTGATTTTCATGAAACCTCCTTTTCAGTTGACTCCGCCAGCGTCTTTGGCTGATCTGGAAGATTTTGCCAGACTGACTTCATTAAATTTTTTTTCCTGATTATTAAAGCAATGCATATTTATTATGAGCATTTTTTAATACAGAAAAGTAGAAAAAAATCTGGGGGAAAATATAACTCATAATTCCTGCTGCCCAGTAGGAATAGTACTAAACTTTTGACCTAGTTCCTTCAGTTTGACTTTCTGCTGGATTGGTCCACAGATCTACCACTGTTGGGAATTTTGGACGTGGTACAGAATCTTTAGAGTGTTGAGGAAATATCTTCCCTTATCAGGAGTCAATTAGTTTCGGCCTTAAAATACTACTTATCAAGTACATGGTCTATATAGTGTTGGATTGATTCTTCTCTTCATTAGCTAGAGAAAATGAGAGAAATAATGCACAGACCTGGGATAAGAGAGTGCTCAAAGCACCATTTTATTCTTGGCAACCATATAGTTTACATTACTGAGAGTGCAGTAGAAATGTCTGAAGATGACTCTCCATCTTAATGTTACTGTTTGCGTAACTGTGAATGGCAAGGAAGAAGCAGGGAGGGACATGGTCTCCTGGGTTGGCCGCTCTCTTCTATTCCCATTGCTTTATCTCCAGTGTATAAGTTGATTTAACTCAGCAGTTAATAGATCCATTCTTTCCCCCCTGAGTTCTCAAGGGGTATATTTAGTAATACCAACACAAAATATATTGTCTATTTTTGCCTCCTTTGAAGAAATAAAGGAACAGAAACCAAATATCTATCCATCTTGTTTTCTGTCGGTGAATTATATCACTACTTACCTTGTCATCCAAGCCAGAAATCTAGAAATTATCCTAAAATCTTTCTTCTCCTTAGTATCCCCAGGTACAAGTCATCTCCAATTTGATACAGTGTTTGCTCCTAATTGTGTCTTGATTACTTCAGCTCCTTTACCATCACTGACCCTTTGCCTATAACCTATTCATTGCTGGATGCTCAGTAGCCAGCACATTACCCCTCCACATTAGTCATTCACGGTGTTCTTAGACTTGATTATTCTCTTCAGTGTCATGGCTTAGAATGTGAGCACCTAGAAGTGTCTCCTCCATTTTGATTTTACTTGAATGATGCGGGGAATCATGATACCTCCTTGAATCTGATAGTGCCCTTCTGGGATGGCATTATCACAGGGCTAGTTTGAAACTGGAAGAAAGCTGTTCAACTGGTTGAAGTAAGAGACTAAAGGGATGGAAAATTGTGTAGTTTCAGGCAGAAGTCATTCAATGATGCTTTAGAAATTTTGCACTCTGTCTCTTAAAAAAAATATTTATTCTCTTCTGCCTCTAAGAGGGCAAACCAGATTATTTTATATAAAACTCCAGTACCTACCTTGGATCATATTTCTCTGCCTCCATGTACTAGGTGAAATTTTTAATACTGAAGGAAGATTGGTGCTTATAGAAATTCTTACTTCAAAAGGAAGTGACTCTCTATTCCTCTCTGCTTAGTGATACTTGCCTCTTAGATGTGTACAAACTTCATTGGGTACTTGTCTGTACTTGTATTATGCTCTGAAGGCTAACCAACACGTGAAGGAGAGTGTTGTCTTTGGAAATATATTTAGCTTTCATGTTAATAGTGGTAAATGAGAGGGCAGGAAACTAATACTTACTATATGCCTACTTTATATTAGCCATTTGCATATTTACCATAGCATTTAATCCTCTCATGATCCTGTTAAAATTAGTACTGTGGTATACATTTTACAGATAGGGAAATCTCAGAGACATTAACTAGTTTCCACAGCTGACATTCAAATATAGATAAAGGGCTTTTCTCACTGTACTATGATAAAATAATGGTGATGAAATCAGTAACTGTAATAACCATGGCAAGTAATACTGTGGGATATGTTATCTAGAAGTCAAGAAGTCAGTGGGCTGAATATTTTCCATGTCTTAGCATATTTAATATTAACAGTACCTAGCTCAGAGGTTGTGAAATGAGCTAGGTACTGTTAATATTATTAACTCCATTTTACAAATGCAGAGATTGAAACAGAGTGCTTACACAAGGTAGGTTACTCAATCATCAGCTGTGAATCTGGGGTCCAGGTCCAGATAGTTAGGTCCTGGGCCCTGATTCTTTAAGATTTTTTTTCCGGGGCAGGGGGGGGATGTGGACTATTTTTAAAGGCTTTATTGAATTTGTTAAAATATTGCATCTGTTTTATGTTTTGGTGTTTTGGCCACAAGGTATGTGGGATCTTAGATCCTTGACCAGGGATTGAACCCATACCCGCTACGTGGGAGGGCAGAATCTTAACCACTGGACCACTAGGGAAGTCTCCCTGAGGCCCTGTTCGTAAACACAATGATATGCTACTTCCTAGTAATACATCAAAATTCATGACTGAATAAATGGAATAAACAGTGCTTAGCATAGTGTTTTGCCTATGGTGGTCCAGTAATGCCTATTTTAATGACTGAACAGTTAAGTTAAATGACTGCCCAATTGAAGCAAGTACTAAAAGAACGAGTAAATGAGATCCACAATTAATTATTTAATTACTCAGTAAAGAATAGGAAGAAAATTCTTAGAGTCATCTGGAGACTTTTCCAAAAATAAATGTAATGTCAGGTTACTACATAATACATTGGATTAACTGAGGACCTTCTGGATTGTTTGAATCAATGGAAAAATTCAAGTAATGAAAACATTTCAATGAACTAGCAAGTAGAGGCTTCCCTGGTGGCTCAGATGGTAAAGAATCCACCTGCAGTACAGGAGACCTGGGTTTGATCCCTGGATTGGGAAGATCTCCGGAAGGAAGGCTTGGCAACCCACTCCAGTATTCCTGCCTAGAGAGTCCCCATGGACAGAGGAGCCTGGCAGGTTACAGTCCATGGGGTCCCAAAGCATTGGACATGACTGAGCACAGCACACACAGCAACAGTAACGCTTTATAGTCTGAAGGGAAGGGAAGCCTACATTTTAAAAGTAAGAGTACCCTTTGTGGATCAGAGTTTTGATAGTATTTGTGGCAACAGTTTTGATAGTTTTGATAGTATTTGTGCAAAGATGAAGATTGCTCCAATGCAGATGCCGTGATTCAAGTGAGAGTCCAGAATTTTGAGTAATTTCTGGTGAATTTTTCCATCCCCTCCCTCCTTCCCATGAACACTCACAGCATTACGACTGTTATCTGCCAGAGGACCAGATCATCCCGCATGGGGCATCCCTCTCTTCTACTGTTCTCAATCTTTTGAAACATTTCCATTATACACATATCTTCATTTTCTTCTGTGAATATTCCCTTTATCTTCTGCTATTACCAAAATCGAATGTCCCCTTGTAGACATTGCTTCTTCTGTAGCCCTCTTTCATCATGACTGGTTTTCTTTTTTTGTTGGGCCTAGAGATGGAAGAAGTACCATCCTTACTTCTTATTGCTGCTTCCAGTCAATCCACCCAACCTCCTATTTAAACAAACAAATACATCTTTGTATCTCATGTTGTCAGATTTTACCTGCCCTATACTTGTTTTCAGTCATTTACCCTCCTGAATCCCTCCCTCTTACTCCTTAAAGATTTTACCAACACTCTCTTATTAACATTATTCTTGTTGAGAAAGTAATCTTTAAACCAGAGAACATCCCCTGACATCTGGAAGCTAGTTTGTTACTTTTTTATTGAATTATAATTAACATGCAATATTCTATTAGTTTCAGATGTACAACATAGTGTTTCAATATTTTTATGCATTATGCAGTGATCACCACAATAAGTCTAGTTATCATCTGCTGTGTTACTTTTTTATTGGATAATAAACAATTTCAGAAAATATCAACCTCAGACTCTGAGACTATGATAAAGGAGAGAGAAAATAAGGCTACTTTGTAACTGTATTTAAAACACCAAATACCTTTTGTCTCTGCTAAAATGAGTAATTGCTGCATTTTTTCCCCCAGTTATAGCTTTAGCCTTGCTTGTCTGCCCTCCCTAGAAAGATTTATTGAAGTACTCAGTTACAGAATTGTTCCCACTTTCTGACACCATCCAGTCTAGAGTGACACTGGCTTTCTTAGATCCTTCCTCAATGCCTCAACTGAAGTCCAAATACTATCATTTGTTTCTGTTCATACCCTTTTACTGAGATAGTCCATGATTGCCCATGATTTATATTATCTCTTCATGCAATGAGTGAGAACCCTAACTTGTTCAAATACAAGTGTGAACTTTGGAGGGCATTAACATTGTCAGAATTCTTGGTGATATCAGCATCACATTCTGACCTCTTGACCACCCCCCACACTTTCTTTAATTCTTCAGTGGCTTTTGTCTTCTACCTTATCACAGGCACCATCTTATTGCCATCCTCTTCACCTTGTAGTTATCAATAGCTTTAATTCAATTCATAACCTTGATTTCATTTATCTCACTTTCAGACTGCTTCCTCCTATATTCCTAACTCTTTCCTCCTAGTAAACTGAATTAACAACTCGTCTATCACATGGAAATTTTCATTCAATTAATAATTCAGCTTTTCATTATCCCTTAACTTGTTTTATCTTCACTTGCATTATTGTATGTCATTGTACAACTCAAATTCTGTAGGTTCCTTGCACAAAACTCAAATTTTAGTTAGTTCCTTGCATACACCGTCAATTCTTTTGCCCCTTACTCCTTTTTCATGTTTACTCTGGTTAAATATGTCTCCCATCTTGTGTGCCTATGCCTGTTCTGCTGAATGCCACTGGGAAAACAGCTTGAAACTGTATACTAATTGGTCTCACTTTAAATTCATGACCACTATTTGAAAGTGGAACTAACCAGCCACTCCTGCTCTATTGTGTAAGTCATTCATTCTTTTCTTTCTTTTTTTTTTTTTTTTTTACTTTGGCCAAACTCTGAAATTTATTACAGCTAGCAGGCAGTTATTATAACCAAGACATTCATTAGCTAGGGTAAACTTGACATTTGTGAATCAAGATGTCTTTGCAGAAAGTAGAAGAGACTTTCTCAATGATGAGGTGTTTAGATTTGGGAGTATTTTGTTCTTGTGCAATAGATCACAACACAGGTTTTTGGAATAGAAAGATGCTAAGATCAGCACTGTCTAAAATACAGAAAATTCAGGATTCTTTGAAAGAAGCTTAATGTTATTTTCATTGTATTTGCAGAATAGATGGGTTCTTCACCTAGCTCATCCACAGTGGTTTGACTGCATTCTGTAGGTTTCAGTATTTGACTTTTTTTTTTTTTTAATCTGCCCATGGCTCACCCGCCTTTTTTTTTTTTAACTTTATTTTTACTTTATTTTACTTTACAATACTGTATTGGTTTTGCCATACATTGACATGAATCCACCATGGGTGTATACGAGCTCCCAATCCTGAATCACCCTCCCACCTCCTACCCCATATCATCTCTCTGGATCATCCCCATGCACCAGCCCCAAGCATCCTGTATCTTGCATCGGACATAAACTGGCACTTCGTTTCTTACATGACAGTGTACATGTTTCAATGCCATTCTCCCAAATCATCCCACCCTCTCCCTCTCTCTCAGAGTCCAAGAGTCCATTCTATACATCTGTGTCTCTTTTGCTGTCTCGCATACAGGGTCATCATTACCCTCTTTCTAAATTCCATATATATCTGTTAGTAGACTGTATTGGTGTTTTTCTTTCTGGCTTACTTCACTCTGTATAATCAGCTCCAGTTTCATCCATCTCATTAGAACTGATTCAAATGTATTCTTTTTAATAGCTGAGTAATACTCCATTGTGTATCTGTACCACAGTTTTCTTATCCATTCATCTGCTGATGGACATCTAGGTTGTTTCCATGTCCTGGCTATTATAAACAGTGCTGCAGTGAACATTGGGGTACATGTGTCTCTTTCAATTCTGGTTTCCTTGGTGTGTATGCCCAGCAGTGGGATTGCTGGGTCATGAGGCAGTTCTATTTGCAATTTTTAAAGGAATCTCTACACTGTTTTCCATAGTGCCTGTACTAGTTTGCATTCCCACCAACAGTGTAAGAGGGTTCCCTTTTCTCCACACCCTCTCCAGCATTTATTGCTTGTAGACTTTTGGATCGCAGCCATTCTGACTGGTGTGAAGCGGTACCTCATTGTGGTCTTGATTTGCATTTCTCTGATAGTGAGTGATGTTGAGCATCTTTTCATGTGTTTGTTAGCCATCCGTATGTCTTCTTTGGAGAAATGTCTATTTAGTTCTTTGGCCCAGTTTTTGATTGGGTCGTTTATTTTTCTGGGATTGAGTTGCATAAGTTGCTTGTGTATTTTTGAGATTAGTTGTTTGTCAGTTGCTTCATTTGCTATTATTTTCTCCCATTCAGAAGGCTGTCTTTTCACCTTGCTTATATTTTCCTTTGTTGTGCAGAAGCTTTTAATTTTCATTAGATCCCATTTGTTTATTTTTGCTTTTATTTCCAGAATTCTGGGGGCTGGATCATAGAGGATCCTGCTGTGATTTATGTCAGAGAGTGTTTTGCCTATGTTTTCCTCTAGGAGTTTTATAGTTTCTGGTCTTTACATTTAGATCTTTAATGCATTTTGAGTTTATTTTTGTGTGTGGTGTTAGAAAGTGATCTAGTTTCATTCTTTTACAAGTGGTTGACCAGTTTTCCCAGCACCACTTGTTAAAGAGATTGTCTTTACTCCATTGTATATTCTTGCCTCCTTTGTCAAAGATAAGGTGTCCATAGGTGTGTGGATTTATCTCTGGGCTTTCTATTTTGTTCCATTGATCTATATTTCTGTCTTCGTGCCAGTACCATACTGTCTTGATGACTGTGGCTTTGTAGTAGAGCCTGAAGTCAGGCAAGTTGATTCCTCCAGTTCCATTCTTCTTTCTCAAGATTGCTTTGGCTATTCGAGGTTTTTTTTATTTCCATACAAATCTTGAAATTATTTGTTCTAGTTCTGTGAAAAATACCGCTGGTAGCTTGATGGGGATTGCATTGAATCTGTTGATTGCTTTGGGTAGTATACTCATTTTCACTATATTGATTCTTCCAATCCATGAACATGGTATATTTCTCCATCTATTAGTGTCCTCTTTGATTTCTTTCATCAGTGTTTTATAGTTTTTGATATATAGGTCTTTAGTTTCTTTAGGTAGGTATATTCCTAAGTATTTTATTCTTTTCGTTGCAATGGTGAATGGAATTGTTTCCTTAATTTCTTTTTCTACTTTCTCATTATTAGTGTATAGGCATGCAAGGGATTTCTGAGTGTTGATTTTATATCCTGCAACTTTACTATATTCATTGATTAGCTCTAGTACTTTTCTGGTGGAGTCTTTAGGATTTTCTATGTAGAGGATCATGTCATCTGCAAACAGTGAAAGTTTTACTTCTTCTTTTCCAATTTGGATTCCTTTTATTATCTCTTTTCTGGATTATACTTCATTCTCTCTCCTTACACCTCCAGATCCTTTCCTTTATCCTTTCTTTTAACTGATTGTATAGCTTCTTATTTTATTAAGAAAGTTGGAGTAACTGAGAGAGAATTTCCTTCCACCACAAGAAGTTACTTGCATGCATCGTACCCCTCCCCAACCGTGTCTCTACTTTCCTTCCTGTTAGCAAAAAGAACTCGCTGTGCTGGTGGCTCAGACAACAAAGAATCTGCCTGCAATGTGGGATACCTGGGTTCTATCCCAGGGTTGGGAAGGTTCCCCTGGAGAAGGGAATGGCAACCCACTCCAGTATTCTTGCCTGGAGAATTCCATGGACACAGGAGTGGGTTCAAGGGGTTGCAAAGAGTCAGACACCACTGAGTGACCAAGCACAGCACATGATTCTTAAACTCTAGACAGGAAAAAGAAAACTAAAATACTTCACTTTGACCCTCAGTCTTAACAGGGCACAAACTGACATTGCAGTGTGATTCTTATTGGATATTTTGCCAGTAGTTGAAATGTCAAGGCATACTGAGAGGCAAAAATATCTTGGGGAAATTCACACTTTTAACATTAAAAAAACAATAACAAAAGTAATAGTGTTTTTGTTGATGCCAGTGTCATGAGCCACAAGATAAATTTCAGCATCTTAAATTTTTTTTTAAATGTCTTAGCTGTTGATTGAATATTTAAATTTTTTTTTGCTGTGATTTTATTGTGCCTACAATACAATGCTTTTAGTAATATACTGCCTCTGGTTCCTTTGAATCCCATGGTTTTGCTAATCATAAATAGTACAGTCTTTCTTACCCTTTTGGTGCAAGATATAACAAAACAACACTGCTGGAAGATACATTCCTTTACATAGGCCAGTACAGTGTTGGCGCTATGGGCTGCATAGATGCCACTCTTCCCTATTCCTTCTCTTTTGTGTTCAGTATGGCCTGACGGTAACAAATTATAGTATGAAAAATATAGCTCCACAGGGAGAGCCATCTGTACTGCCCTCTGATTGGCCTTTTTCAGCTGCAGCTGGGCTTGTTCACATAACCTCACTGTGGGGCTCAAGGAGGCTGTTGAGCTAGGAAGAGTTCATTGCCGCTCTCCTTGGGGGATTGTTCAACATAACTTGGCTACCTTCCATTCCAGGTGACAACTCCTGAAATAGAGCAGGCAGCCTGCAAAATATGCAAATAGGCTTCTTATAGATATCTCTGCCCATTACCATGTTTGGCTTTACTGCATAATTTTCAGTTTACTAGAGTATAGTAGTCATGGTCATGCCTTGTTTGCTTATGGTACTTTCCTTCTGTTAATATATAAGGTCTTTCTTTACTCTTCTTTTTAAAAGATAGAGTAATGCCACAATTGCCAAGCATTAATACATGCAGTTATTTAGGTTGAATTACTATAGTTTGCAAGGAAAGACAACATATGTTTTGTACCGTTGCTCCGCCATTCCCCCATGTCCTTGCTGCCATCCAAGATGGCGGCTATTACTCTTCTTCCTTGGGGTTACTGCCACAGTTCTGCCTAAGGAGGCAACCCTCCTTTGCTTCTGTAATCTGTTTCTTCTTCCTCATGTTTGGCTGAGCTGAGCTGGGATAGAAGCACAGTGGAGAATATTAGACAAGAATTGGTCCCTCGGCACTTGGAATCCTTATTCTATTTAAAGTTAAAGGCTTATCTTCTACTGGGATTTTTTTTTTTTTAAGATTTAAAATGTTTTATTTTTTATTTATTTTTTTTTTAAATTTTAAAATCTTTAATTCTTACATGCGTTCCCAAACATGAACCCCCCTCCCACCTCCCTCCCCATAACACCTCTCTGGGTCATCCCCATGCACCAGCTCCAAGCATTTTAAGTGGGAGTGGGAAGAAAGTACTACACTGAGAGGCTTGAGAACCTCAGCTTGGTTCTTAACTAGTTCTGGTTCTTAACTGGTCCTTAACTAGTTGTAAAACTGTAGGCAAAATTTTAATTGCACTGGGTTTCTACTTCTTTTTGAAAAAATGAGCAGCATGCTTAGATTATTTCTGAAGTTCTTTCCAGCTTTAAATTCCTATGTATTTGGGCAGCATGCTTCCTTTCATTATATTATTGATTTTAAGTTTTCTGTGTATTTTCCACTTTACATTTGATCCAATTTATGATATATACAGAAAGTGGGGTCAGAAATTTTATTTTGACACTTTCCTTTCTCTCTTTTCTACTGGAAGTATGATTTTGATTGCCAAATTGAGTAATTGTTTTCACACATATGTGTATTTTCTTAATTTCTGCTTTCCATATGTTTTACAAAATTTCTGGATAATGCAAGCTCTTTTAATGAGTTTGTTCATTTTGAAAGCAAACATTTAAAGTCATAATCTCCAGCATTTTATTTTTCGCCAGCCCAGTCTAATTAGATGTCTAAAATTGGTTTTCCAAAATCTTAATTGGGAAATGCTCTCTGTGCTCATTCGTGTCTGACTCTTTGTGGTCCTATGGACTGGAGCTCTCCAGGCTCCTCTGTTCATGGGATTTTCCAGGCAAGAATACTGGAGTGGGTTTCCCTTTGCTCCTCCAGGGGATCTTTCTGACTCTGGGATTGAATCCACATCTCCTGCATTGCCGGTGGATCCTTTACCTCTGAGCCATGAGGGAAATAATTCTTCCCAAATAAATAATTAAATTTTATGTGGAAATAAGTCAAATATGGAAATAAATCATATTAGAATAATGTTCTTCATGGACCAAGCCTGTACTCAGGAGGAGGACAGAAAATCGTGTTCAGAATGACTCTGAGCTCAGTAAGAAGGAGTGCACAATTGGTAGTGGCTTCTACTAGAGCAGATAATTGCAGGAGCCTGCCTCATCTGAAGGAGACATCTCAGACTAGAAATCCAACACTTGGGAATTTTATGATGACAACAGCAGATGAAAAGGCATACTGAGCTGAATAGCTTAGTTGCCTTATTCTTATCAGATAAAATATGTGCTTCCGCTCCAACAGAGGTTGTTGTTGCTATGACAGGCTCATTAGTTACCTTCTGTCCCACGCTGTGATAAAATCATCATGGCACACATCAGACTGACCTGGAGAAGGACTGACAATGAAGATTTTAAGTAGTGGATTTACTCATAAATTTGTGTACAAAAATAAGACTCATGTTTCTAAGATGGGAGCAATTTCTGTATATAGAGTTAGGAGCACAGAAGAGTAGTAGTTCTTAGGAAGCCAAAATGCATCTTTCACTAGATAATTTTTACAGGGGCCCAAGCCACCATATTTCCACCAAATTCCTCTGCTTTGGAGGAACTGATGAGCTACTGAAAATGTTGGAGTTTAGTTCTGTTATGTCAAAGATTATTTTCTTATTGTCTTCTTTGCAGTTGGCCTATAGAACTTTATGCTCAAGTAAATAATTCCAAGTTAAAACCTCTGAAGCCTGCTCACACACCCATTGTTTACTGGTTGAAATAAACAAAAGAGGAGAAATACCAGTTTTTCTTCAAATTCCTGACAAAGTTAAAGCAGGGTTAAGGGACCATCTGCCTTTGATGGAAGACACTGTGCATATCAATTTGAAAATATGCTCTTGAAGAGCTTTTAAATCTATTCTGTTCTGCACATGTGTGGAATAGGCATAAGCATATTATTGGATTGATAAGTACATTAGCTAGATTACTTATGTGGTTCCTGAACTATAAATGAGGCTAAACCATTGTTAGGTTGCCAGAGTATTATGGAATATGTAAAAGGATATATCAGATTGCATTTCTTAATCATTTCTAGTAAAAACATGATTGAAAGTCATACTTTCATAAGCCATTTGAGACGCAAAAAATATTGTCCCTAAGCTGTCAGTCTAAAAGGAGGGTGACAATTAATCGTAGGGCTTCTATTTTCCCTGTAGTAAGTTGTCAAGTTGGGACCAGTATTAAACTGTTTGAGACCTTAGAGAAGAAACTGGAGACAGCCACAAGGGGGCCCCATTTCTGTTCTTTTCTCATACAGTATTCTATATATTATCTAAATAAATGTTAACTATTTAAAGTATGTCAGTCTGAAGGAACAACAAAGTATTAGCCTGGATCAGGTATCCACAGCCATATTTATTTTTAATCGATGATGGTTGCTGTTTTCCACCATTTGCTTATCTTGTGTTTTTCCAAGTTGAACTTGGGAAGGACAAATCCTGGCAGTGTTATTGATCAGTCTCTGAGTTGTGTACAACTCTTTGCAACCCCATGGACTGCAGCATGCCGGGCTTCCCTGTCCATCACCAGCTCCTGGAATTTGCTCAAACTCATATCCATCGAGTCGATGATGCCTTCCAACCATCTAATCCTCTGTCCCCCCATCTCCTGGCAATATGTTTACATACTGTGGCATTTACTCTGACTTTACCATCTGCTTGACTATCCTCATTTGGCAGAGAGGTCCTCATTTTTCTTGTGACGTTGAAACTTATGTTCCCTTTAATTCAGTTTAGAGCATCATGCACTCCTGTTGGGCAAGGACTGGGATCCATCTGACTGCTTCTTCACTTTCCTAGTGTCCAGCCAGTTTCTGGTACATGCTTGATGGTATTTAGTGACTGACTGGATGTACATATAAATGAAAGCAGTAAAGTGCTGTAGATAAATACAGTACCAACTAATATTCATGTAATAAGTCAAAGTTTTTATTAAATATATAAATGATTTTATTTTTTCTTACCCAATCTGCTCAAAAGTTTTATAGGTGACTTTTCACTTTTATTTAAACATTTACTCTTAATTTATCTTAGACTTCACTCCTGATTCTCCAAAAACTCATTAGATGGTATTTACTGTTTTATGTTAGTTATAGGGAATGCAGCCACCACATTCATAGGAAAAGGTCTAGACTTGAAATAAGACATGAGTTCATGAACTAGCTGTATGACTTTGTACAGGTTTATTTAATTTCTTGGTATCTATGATAATATTTGTCATGCCTGTGATGGAGAGTGAGTGAAAGAATTAAAATTTGTGTGTGTATGAATATATATGTGTGTGTGTATATATAATTACACACACACACACACACACACATTTATGGGCTCCCCTGGTGGCTCAGACAGTTAAGAATCTGCCTGCAATGCAGGAGACCCAGGTTCAATCCCTGGGTTGGGAAGATCCCCTGGAGAAGAGAATGGCAGCCCACTCCAGTGTTCTTGCCTGGAGAATCCCATGGACAGAGGAGCCTGGTGGGCTACAGCCCATTGGGTTGCAGAGAGTCGTACAAGACTGAGTGACTAACACTTTTTTTTCATATACATATATGTGGCTTATAATATTTAAAGAGCTAAAATTAAGTACTTTACCATGGTTATATAAGGGCTCCTGCTCTTAGATACATCAGCATTCAGTGGGTAGCACTTTTTTGTCATCATCCCTTAAATTCAAAACAGTTTCCCTATTGTATTATACACTGCTCCATCCTCCTCAGTTTTCTGTTGGTCTTTGTGACATCATTATTTAAGTGTCAGATATTTTAGCACATAGACATTACAATCTTTTGTCAGATAGTCTTCATTGATATGGTCTCATCTAAAAAGTAACTTCATTCATGGTTTACATGTTATGGGAGGAGGAAGTAATGAGTTTTATTGACTTCTAGAAATTTTAATTATTAACTATTGATTGCAATTAGTCCTCAGTTTTATGTATATAGGAGAAAAATAGTATAGATAGTCCAAAATGATAGGTTCTTACCTTGCTAGCATGTGAAATGAGTGCAATTGTGTGGTAGTTTGAACATTATTTGGCATTGCTGTCTTTGGAATGAAAACTGACCTTTTCCAGTCCTGTGGCCACTACTGAGTTTTCTAAATTTGCCCACATATTGTGTGAAGCACTTTAAAAGCATCATCTTTTAGGATTTGAAATCCAAGGGATTTTATATGTAACTTGACAATAGGTAATTTTTAATTTCAATATTTATATTACAATATAATCCAGCATAAATGTAATCCCATTATGAACTTTGTCAATATGTATCTAGTGGCTGAATAACACCAGAATAATCCCTACCAATTTAGACTCATTGTATTTCCACACTGTGTGGCCAGTGTGCTTTGTAAGTGTGCATTTTTAAATGGTTTTCCCTAGTAGCTCTTAGGAAATGGAAATAGTTTCATTTACTGCAATGAATGGCTGCCCTATAGTGTAGACTTCAAATTTCCTTCCTTGCCTGCGTGCTGCATATGGAATAAGTTGACAAAGGAGGTGAGAAAGCAGACAACAATTGAAAGTCAGACATCTGTCCCATAGGCTGTTGACAAAGCTGACAAGAGGTTGACTGTCCTCATAGGCAGTGAACGACACATACATGTGTTTTCCATATTGTTCCATGACTCGGTCTGGACCTTCACATGCAAGGTTCCCACATAAGGAAAAGAGGTTTCTGATAGCTCTTTTGCTCTTAGCTCTTGCTGTTAAAGAACTGCCAATTTGAGTCAGCTGGGGATTACATGGAAAGATAGTTTAGTTGCATGTGGATTCTTTTCTTTTTGTTTTTTTTTTTCTTCTTCCCTTTCCTTCAACTTCACAGTATTGTTTCTTTTGGCTAATCTGGTGGATTCCTGGAAAGTTTATGGGACTTGCGGGAGTGTGTTGCCCTGAGGCAAACCTAGTTCAACTTCCTAGTTAAGGCACATTGGTCCTGGCTTATTGTGGAGTGGGTCTGGTTTTTGGCCCCCTGAGGAAGGGAGTATCCTGTCTTTCTTAATAATGAAGCAAAAAGATGACTCCAGAAGAGAATTGGCGGCCAACAGGGATGCTTTCCAGTTCTCCACTGATCCGTATACCACCTCCTGGGCAGCTTTGTAAAATCTCTCATCAGTCTTCGTTGCAGTTTTGTTTATTCTGTGTTATTTTGTAAATGTTATGAATGGTTAACCAGAGTCAGAAGGTTAGTGTAACTTCTGTTAACCCTGCAAAACTGTTTTGAAGTATATACATACCTACATACATGTAGATATATATATAATACATTTACCGACATTATGTGATTGTCATTCAAATCACTGTGTCCCATCTTTATCAGCAAGTTCCACAACACAAAAGATTCTATGATCAACATACACAGAGTTCCTCCGAGGACCTAGACCCCTGGGGAATGGGACTGGATGAGTGAGAGGAAGAGACTGAATATGTAAGATTTAATTTAAGATCTACTGATGCCTGTTGTTTTGGTAGAAACCACAGTAATGCATTTTTCTAAACTACATATGGTGAGCATGTTTATTTCAAAGCTTTCTACATTGTCTGTTGTGGAAGCACTGCAGAAAGTTATCATCAGGTAGTCATTCTCACACACTTTATTTTATTGACAGATGAAATAATATTTTGTATTTCAGTGCCATCGTTTATTCATTTCTTCCTTCAGCAAATGCCTATTTTATGCTTATTCTTTACACTAGGCATTAGGTACAAAACAATTAATAAGACTCGTCTCCTTGCTCATTTTCCCAAGTGGCAGGGAAGGCAATATAAATATGTGGCGTTGCAGACTCTGATGAGAGCGTAGAGAAGCAGTCAGTTCAGTGGAGGTTGGGGGGGGGGCGTAAGAGTGGGGGTAAGGATAGAGTAACAGACGGTTTCACAGAAGAAGGGCTGTGTAAAAGAAAGAGCGGATATTTTATAGTCACAAGCTCTCAGTTTGATATCCAACACTTCCAGGTCCAGTTGCAGAGGTAGGGCCAAGCTCTTAACCTCTTGAAGCCCAAGTTTCTTCACTTTAAAATAATAACAGTAATTAGGCAAGCCACAGAGTGTTTCAAGGATTAAATATGAAACTACCTGTGTAAAACGTTTGCTGAAATGCTGTACCCATACAACAGTGAGCCTTGCCATCATTTGGAGATTATGTCATTCCAAGATTGCCAGTGCTTTGGGAATGAGACTAAGTACCAGCCATGGCGTCCTGAAAAGCAGGGGCAATAGGAAGCCTTGGGAGAATGGCGCGCGGAAGAGTATGGTGGTTCGGTGCAGATACTCTGGAACCTGACTGTGTGGGCTCCGATCTCCGGTCTTCCTTTGGCAAGTTATCTAAACTCACCGTCTCAGTTTCTTCAGCAGTACAATGGAGATAACAGTACTTAACCATTTTATGTTGTTGTGGTGATTAATTGATTTAATTTTGTGTCGTATTTAGAAACAGTTCCTGGGCATCATAAGCATGATTTAAATGTTTGGTTTGTTGAGCACGTGTATTCATTTTCTAGGGCCACTATCAAAGTATCATAAAAGGGGGTATGTTAAAACAACAAATTTACTCTCTCACAATTCTGGAGGCTAGAAATCTGAACCAGGTTGTTGGTAAGGTCAGTTCCTCCTGGGTGCTCTGGGGACGATGTGCTCCCTGCCTCGCTCTTGCTCTCAGGATTGCTGGCAGCCTCAGAGTTCCCTAGCTCACAGATGCATCGCAGGTCTCTGCCTCTCTCATCACGTGACATCTGGTGTGGCTCTGCGTCTCTTCTTCTAAGAGAGAAGGGTCCACTCTATTCCAGTGTGACTTCATCTTAACTAATTCCATCTGCAATGACCTTATTTTCAAGTAAGGTCACAATCAGAGGTGCTGGGGGTAGAGGACATCAATATATCTTTTGGAAAAGACACAATACAGTCCTGAATGGTACTGATTCAAAATATAACTAACGTGGGCTTATCTAATCTGTGTGAATTGAATAACTTAATATGTTATTAATATCTTCCATATTGTATCTGTTTTGAATGTCAAAGATGATAGGGGGTCATCTCACTTCCACAACATCTGTTCTTGCCCTAGAGACCAGAAGAATTAATAACCTTAGACCCTCCACATTATTAACCATGGTGAGTGCCCTCAAAAGATGCTCGAGTAATAAGACTGTTTCTCACTTTTATGCCAGACACGCACTCTCTCTCTCTTTCTCTCTCTCTATGCTGATTGACCTGGTCCTTCCATACTCGGTTACTGCCACTAGCTTTGTGGCTCACCCATCCTATTTTTCTCCTTATCTTCTTAACAACTGGCCTATTTTTAAAATTATTGTCAGTTGTCATATTTTGAATTCAACAAATCCAAAACTAACACTCGTAACAGGATACTGGAACCCATCAAATCTTGGCTCACATTCCAGCCCTGGCTCTGGGTACCTTGGACAAATTATCTTACCTGTCTGAATTTCACTTTCCTTAGGTATTAAAAAAAAAATAATTATGTTTACAAAAGACAGCGCCTGGTCCACAGTAGGCAGTTGCAACTGTTAATGAATAAGTACATGAATAGACCAGATCTCATAGAATTGTTGAGAAAATTAAATGAGATAATGAATGCACTGTGCTTGGAACATGGGAAGTTGTTAGTAAATGGCAGCTTTTATTTTTATTCTCTTTTCTTTAATCCAGTTCCTTTTTTAACTGCTTACATCTGTCAGTGATTTTTTTTTTTACTACATTTGAAGTCCTAGAGGTTTGTCTTTTTTTAATTAAAAAATTGCTTTTAATTATATTTTTGTATAGTTTATTTACAAAGTTGTGTTAGTTTCAGGTTTATAGCAAACTGATTCAGTTATGCATATTCTTTTTCAGATTCATTTCCCATAGTATTGAGTAGAGTTCCCTGTGCCATACAGTATTGGCCGCCCCAACATTTTATATATAGTAGTTTGTTTATGTTAATCCCAACATCCTAATTTATCCTGCTGCTGCTGCTAAGTCACTTCAGTTGTGTCCGACTCTGTGCGACCCCATAGACGGCAGCCCACCAGGCTCCCCAGTCCCTGGGATTCTCCAGGAAAGAACACTGGAGTGGGTTGCCATTTCCTTCTCCAATGCAAGAAAGTGAAAAGTGAAAGTGAAGACGCTCAGTAGTGTCCGACTCTTACTTAGCAACCCCGTGGACTGCAGCCTACCAGGCTCCTCCGTCCATGGGATTTTCCTCACAAGAGTACTGGAGTGGGGTGCCATTGCCTTCTCCTAAACCCCTCTTTCCCCTTTGGTAACCATATACTTGTTTTCCAAGTCTGTGAGTCTGTTTCTGTTTGGTAAATAAGTTCATTTGTATCTTTTTTTTTTTTTTTTTTTTTAGGTTTCACATAGGAGTGGTATCATATGATATTTATCTTTCTGTCTAAATTTCTTCTCTTAATATGATAATCTCTAGGGCTCAGTCCATGTTGCTGCAGATGGTATTATTTTGTTCTTTTTTATGGCTAAGTATCATTCCATTATATCTATGTACCACGTTTTCTTTATCCATTCCTCTGTCAATGGACATTTAGATTGTTTCCATGTCCAGGCTGTTGTTAAGTTCTGCAGTGAACACTGGGGTGCATGTATCTTTGATTTACTTATTTTTTTCATATATCTTTTAGAGTTATGATTTTTTCCAGATATATACCCAGGAGTAGGATTGCTGGATCATATGGTAACTCTATTTTTAGGTTTTTTTTAAAAATATTTTTTAGTTACAGTATAATTGCTTTACAGTGTTATATTAGTTTCTACTGTCTAACAGTGTGACTAAGCTGTATTTATACATATATCTCCTCCCTCTAGAAGGTCCCTCCCAACCCTGCCCCATCTCACCCCACTAGGTCATCACAGAGCAATGAGCTGAGCTCCCTGTGTTATACGACAGCTTCTCACTAGCTGTCTATTTTAGGCATGGTAGTGTATATATGTCAGTGCTACTCTCTCAATTTATCCTGTCTTCTCCTTCCACCTCTGTGTACTTTTAGTTTTTTGAAGAACTTCCGTGCAGTTCTTCATAGTGTCTGTACCAATTTACATTCCCATGAACAGTGTACAAGGATTCCTTTTTCTCTACACCCTTTCCAGATTTAGTTTATACATTTTTTTGATGATGGCCGTTCTGACCTGTATGAGGGTGATGCCTCATTGTAGCTTTCATTTTCATTTCTTTAATAAGTAATGATATTGAACATCTTTTCATGTGCTTTTTGGTCATCTACATATGAAGTTCTAGAGTTTTTTTTTTTTTTAATCTCTCTGTTGATCTAGCTAATCTCCAGGTTTTATCAGTCTTTCACTTGAAGTCTCTTCAGAGGCCAATCTTTCCTTTGTAGTTAATGTTGACTTTGGAATCAGTCCCTTCACACCTTCCTCACAGCCTCACATCTAGATTACAACAGCCTAGTGGAGGTCCTCCTTTCTTTTGTCTTTCCTTTCTATAACCTGTCCTTCAATCCTTAATTATGTTTTCTACCAGTTGACTTGGCCCATTTCTACTTCTGATAGGCTCTATTTTGATAACTTAGTCATGTTAATAAGACCTCTGTGAGAATGCTAGCCACTTTTCTTTCTTTTATTTTCAAACTGGAAGACAAAAGAATGTGTGGATGCTTAATTGTCTGTTTCATAATCTGATTCATTGAAGTCCTTTACTGCATGCCTTGATGTGGTTATGGTGGCAGTGTTCAAAAGGCTGACATATTCCTGGGGTTTTGACAGTGCTTGCTTAACTTAGAATTTGTATGAGCTTTTAACTTTTTCTTGGGCTTATTTTTAGTGATACTTGCTCCTTGAGTGTTTGATGCTTTAAAACTTTTTTTTCTTCCATATGATGAAAGGTATTCAGATTCCCTTCAGATGGAAATTTATCCAAATTGAATTTTGATCTTTGTTGTTAGTACTCGGGCTGCAGGAGAGTGACAACTCCACCTATGAGGAGAAGGATGCCATCTTTGAAGAATATGTAGCTTCAGCCAAACAGTGCTCCAAAGGAACTCCATCCTTTGGGCTAACAAAGACTATGTTCCATAAGGAAACTCTATCTGCCTTAGATCTAACTTTTGAAGAACCAGAAGGGGTTTTATTCAGGCACCTAGCCATTTGAATAACCTAAAGGTGGTCATGGTCTATATGATCAAAGGTTATTCATTGAAATCACTCTCTATAAGGCAGGCTTTTAGTCCTACTGAAGCTTTATCTATGTAGCCAGGAAGATTTTTACCAAACCTAGAGCCAGGTCTACTTTATCCAATCTGTAGACAAGTTAGTCCTTTCAACTCCATGGTAAGACTGTTCCTCAGTTCCAAGTTTTTCTAAAAGTGACTATAAAACACTGATGAAAGAAATCAAAGAGGACACTAATAGATGGAGAAATATACCATGTTCATGGATTGGAAGAATCAATATAGTGAAAATGAGTATACTACCCAAAGCAATCTACAAATTCAATGCAATCCCTATCAAGCTACCAGCGGTATTTTTCACAGAACTAGAACAAATAATTTCAAGATTTGTATGGAAATACAAAAAACCTCGAATAGCCAAAGCAATCTTGAGAAAGAAGAATGGAACTGGAGGAATCAACTTGCCTGACTTCAGGCTCTACTACAAAGCCACAGTCATCAAGACAGTATGGTACTGGCACAAAGATGGAAATATAGATCAATGGAACAAAACAGAAAGTCCAGGGATAAATCCACACACATATGGACACCTTATCTTTGACAAAGGAGGCAAGAATATACAATGGAGTAAAGACAATCTCTTTAACAAGTGGTGCTGGGAAAACTGGTCAACCACTTGTAAAAGAATGAAACTAGATCACTTTCTAACACCACACACAAAAATAAACTCAAAATGCATTAAAGATCTAAATGTAAGACCAGAAACTATAAAACTCCTAGAGGAGAACATAGGCAAAACACTCTCCGACATAAATCACAGCAGGATCCTCTATGATCCAGCCCCCAGAATTCTGGAAATAAAAGCAAAAATAAACAAATGGGATCTAATGAAAATTAAAAGCTTCTGCACAACAAAGGAAAATATAAGCAAGGTGAAAAGACAGCCTTCTGAATGGGAGAAAACAATAGCAAATGAAGCAACTGACAAACAACTAATCTCAAAAATACACAAGCAACTTATGCAGCTCAATTCCAGAAAAATAAACGACCCAATCAAAAACTGGGCCAAAGAACTAAATAGACATTTCTCCAAAGAAGACATACGGATGGCTAACAAACACATGAAAAGATGCTCAGCATCACTCATTATTAGAAAAATGCAAATCAAGACCACAATGAGGTACCGCTTCACACCAGTCAGAATGGCTGCGATCCAAAAGTCAGCAAGCAATTAATGCTGGAGAGGGTGTGGAGAAAAGGGAACCCTCCTACACTGTTGGTGGGAATGCAAAGTACAGCCACTGTGGAGAACACTGTAGAGATTCCTTAAAAAATTGCAAATAGAACTGCCTCATGACCCAGCAGTCCCACTGCTGGGCATACACACCGAGGAAACCAGACTTGAAAGAGACACATGTACCCCAATGTTCACTGCAGCACTGTTTATAATAGCCAGGACATGGAAACAACCTAGATGTCCATCAGCAGATGAATGGATAAGAAAGCCATGGTACATACACACAATGGAGTATTACTCAGACATTAAAAAGAATACATTTGAATCAGTTCTAATGAGGTGGATGAAACTGGAGCTGATTATACAGAGTGAAGTAAGCCAGAAAGAAAAACACCAATACAGTATACTAACAGATATATATGGAATTTAGAAAGATGGCAATGATGACCCTGTATGCGAGACAGCAAAAGAGACACAGATGTGTAGAGCAGACTTTTGGACTCTGAGAGAGAGGGAGAGGGTGGGATGATTTGGGAGAATGGCATTGAAACATGTATACTATCATGTAAGAAACGAAGTGCCGGTCTATGTCCGATGCAGGATACAGGATGCTTGGGGCTGGTGCACGGGGATGACCCAGAGGGATGTTGTGGGGAGGGAGGTGGGAGGGGGGTTCATATTTGGGAACGCATGTACACCCGTGGTGGATTCATGTCAATGTATGGCAAAACCAATACAGTATTGTAAAGTTTAATAAAGTAAAAATAAAAATTTAATTAAAAAATAAAATAAAACTGATAAGAGCATCTAGAATATGCAAAAGTATGACACTGTCACTAGGATAACTAATAATGAAGATTTAGGCTATAATTAAATTAAATTGCCAGATCAAATAGAGACCTAAAGTGTGATTAAATCTTGTCATTTAGCCCTCTGTATATGAGCTCTTCCCAAATAAATTTCTCTTGTTTCAAAGAACAGAACTCATCACTTCTATTTCTAGTCTACTCCAGATCAAAAAAAAAAAAATGTGACTCAACCACTTAGTACTGGCATAACCTTGGGAAAAGTCACCCATCATCACTGGACATTAATATCATCACTGTAAAATGAGGAATTTGAAGTTCATTTTAGATTAACTTTGAAGATTTAAAAAATTCAGACATTTTTGAAATTGAATATTGTAACCATCATAACCATTCATGTCATGGCTAACAGTCTTCTTGAAAGATCCTTTTTTAACGCATAAGTCATATATGTTACTATTTTGCTTAAAATCTTTCAAGGGATCCCTACCTCAATCAAAGTGAAAAGAAAGGTCCTATTAATGTATAGGTGCCCCATAACTTAGATCCCTGAGAACCCTTTAATTTCTACTCCCATGCCCCACCTCTCCTCACTCCAGTCCATCCACATGCCCTCCTTACTGTTACTAAACACACCCGATACTCCACCTCCACAGACTTTGTCCCTTGGTGTTCCCTTTCCTGGAATTCTGTTTCTTAGCTATCTACCTTCCTCACTTGCTTACCTCTTTCAGATCTTAGCTCAAATGACACTCTCTAAATAAGTCATTCCCTGCTCTTTCAATATAATACTGCAACCTTCTCCCTTGTTTCCTACTGCTTGTTTAGTCACTAAGTCGGGTCTGACTCTTTGCCACCCTAGGGGCTGTAGTCCACCCAGCTCCTCTGTCCATGGGATTTCCCAGACAAGAATACTGGAGTGGGTTGCCATCTCCTTCTCCCGGGGATCTTCCTGACCCAGGGATTGAACCTGCATCGCTTGAGTCTCCTGCATTGGCAGGTGGATTCTTTACCCCTGAGCCACCCAGGAAGCCTGTCTAACCCTAGCTCTTGCTTTATTATTCTCCTTAGCATTTATTAATGTGTAACATATATGATATGGCACTGTATATTTTGCTGACTGTCTCCACCCTCCAGAATATAAGGAAAGGGATTTTTGTCTGTTCATCACTCAAATATTTTTTTGAAATAATGAAGGATAAAAATGTGTTCTGCTGGAAATTAAACCAGAGTTGACTGGAACTCTTGATTCTGGTTCAATCTGGTAGCCACTTGTGGATGAAGCCTCTGTCTTTTCTTGACCACTGAATAATTATTCACATGGGAAGATATAACATCTCATGTGGGTTTTTACTCTGAGGACTGGAAATCTTTTATCACTGAGCAAATGAAAACCAATCATCTGTTATGCAAGACAGCTAATGAGTTATATATAGATTGATGGAAACCATTCCCAGTTAATTAAAACTAGCACTTTTTTTCCTTTCAAAACCCATTTTCTTGCTCCCTCCCTCCCCTCTTCTTTCTCTTTCTCATAGCTGTTATATTTCAAATAGATTTATGCTACAGGGCTTTGAAAACAATCTTTAATTACTTTAAATCCACTGTCCAAAAAAAAACAAACAAAACACCCACAACTATCTGAAGCAAAAATCCCCAAGGACTTAATCATTTCAGTTTAAGCAAATTTAATTATGGTTCATAGATATTGCACCTAACTTTAGGATAAAGGGCTGTTGTGTATATCTGACCTTACGTACCTTATATACATGATCTATCACTCACTATCTGTAACTGTATCTAACAAAGATCAATAAAGCAGACAGTTACTTTGGTGATGTTACACTGCACTGAAAATACAGACCACTTATGAAAAGCCCATGGGGTCAATGAAAGGACTACGGTTTTATTTATATGAGACCTTATTGGGCTTCTCTGGTAGCTCAGCTGGTAAAGAATCCACTTGCAATGCAGGAGACCCTGGTTCAGTTCCTGGGCTGGGAAGATCCCCTGGAAAAGGGATAGGCTACCCACTCCAGTATTCTTGGGCTTCCCTGGTGGCTCAGATGGTAAAGAATCTGCCTGCAATGCAGGAGAACTGGGTTCGATCCTTGGGTTGGAAGATCCCCTGGAGGAGGGCATGGCATCCCACTGCAGTATCCTTGCCTGGAGAATCGAGTGGACAGAGAAGCCTGGCAGGCTACAGTCCATGTGGTTGCAAAGAGTCGAATACAACAGAGCAACAGCAGCATCGGAGACCTTATCGGTCTCATTGTTTTCCCTTTAGAATGGAAATCTTCCACAAGGATGAGTCTAGTTTGTTGTCCACTGGACTTGCCCCTTTCAAGAAATTTTTTGAGCAACTTATGTCTGGTCTTTAGGGTCCCATCCAGCAGAGGAGTGCCAGCTGTGCTGTGTCAGCGGGGGTGCTCTGTGGGCTTCTTAAAGAGGCTTCAGAAGAATTGCTGGTTTTAGGCACTGGTTGATTAGTTTGATGAAGTGAGTTTCAAAATGTTTATTCCTTCTGTTCATTTTCATTTTTTATGGCTTATGTATTGTTGGTATTCTGTTCCTTGCCTTGTGATGTTTGGTTCAAAAATTCTTGTGATCCCAGGACATTTATTGGTGTAGCCTGGCTCATTATGTTCAGACATACATTGTGTTTGACGAATCATTTGGGTTTTTAAGGCAACCTCGGCGATGTCCAGGATTGGTTAGGTTCTAATAACAGGTGGTTAGCACATTGCTAAGGAGTGTCCTTTGCTGCATTCAATTAATTCTCATCAGAAGCTGACTGATCCTTGACTACAGATCCAATCATCAACCTGTTTGCTTTTGAACCAGCAATTAATCTATGCAAACCACAGCACTGTCCCTGTGTGTTCCCACCATTAACCTCTTTCCTGTGCGTGCAGCAAGGGTCTGGCATAATCTGGTTTCTTCAACCTGCATAATTAAGGGTCACAGTTTGGTTTCTTTCCACATCTGTTCATCTTATTTTCCGTGGACCATTTCTCAGTTGCCACCCAAAGAGATGAAGGCAAAGCCCCTGATCCAAGTGTTTGGACACCAGCACCGAGATGCCTGGGTCTGTGGTGAGACCCATGTGGTTTAGGAAACTATACTGCTTGTTTGAGCTTTTCCAACAGTGTAATGTAAAAGAATAAAATAGAAAGGGATTTCTATTTATTTTCCAGAGCCATGGTCATTTTATTTTGTGATTCATCCAACTGGAAAGTGCTTGAAAAGAAATTTGCAACCTCATGTGATCTGATGTCACTTAAAACTGTTTTTGAGGCAACAGGCTATGCTTGAGGTTTGTATTTCTCTTCAGCATCTAATTGATTTGCATCCAGATGCCACGAAGAGGCCAGTTACAAGACAATGACCAACACTGCCTTCTTAGCAAGTTAGCCTCTGACACCAGCAGCAAGATATTATTAATGTCAGATTTTCATTCCCTCTTGCTAAAAGCCTATCCATTTTTCAAGATTCAAACCAAGTGTTGCTTCATTTCAAACCTTTTCTTATCAACATGTCCTCTCCAGTTAGAAACACTTCATTAGATGTGAAGCCCCAGAATAGATTAAGATTTATCATTTAGCATTTAGTCTAATTTGCTTACTCTTAAGCTAGTGGAGGTGATGGAATTCCAGTTGAGCTATTTCAAATCCTGAAGATGATGCTGTGAAAGTGTTCCACTCAATATGCCAGCAAATTTGGAAAACGCAGCAGTGGCCACAGGACTGGAAAAGGTCAGTTTTCATTCCAATCCCGAAGAAGGCAATGCCAAAGAATGCTCAAACTACTGCACAATTGCGCTCATCTCACATGCTAGTAAAGTAATGCTCAAAATTCTGCAAGCCAGGCTTCAGCAATACGTGAACTGAGAACTTCCAGATGTTCAAGCTGGTTTTAGAAAAGGCAGAGGAACCAGAGATCAAATTGCCAACATCTGCTGGACCATTGAAAAAGCAAGAGTTCCAGAAAAACATCTATTTCTGCTTTAGTGACTATGTCAAAGCCTTTAACTGTGTGGATCACAATAAACTGGAAAATTCTGAGAGATAGGAATACCAGACCACCTGACCTGCCTCTTGAGAAATCTGTATGCAGTTCAGGAAGCAACAGTTAGAACTGGACATGGAACAACAGACTGGTTCCAAATAGGAAAAGGAGTACGTCAAGGCTGTATATTGTCACCCTGCTTACTTACCTTATATGCAGAGTACATCATGAGAAACACTGGGCTGGAAGAAGCGCAAGCTGGAATCAAGATTGCCAAGAGAAATATCAATCACCTCAGATATGCAGATGACACCACCCTTATGGCAGAAAGTGAAGAGGAACTAAAAAGCCTCTTGATGGAAGTGAAAGTGGAGAGTGAAAAAGTTGGCTTAAAGCTCAACATTCAGAAAACGAAGATCATGGTGTCTGGTCCCATTCAGTTCAGTTCAGTTCAGTCGCTCAGTCGTGTCTGACTCTGCGACCCCATGAATCGCAGCACGCCAGGCCTCCCTGTCCATCACCAACTCCCGGAGTTCACTCAGACTCATGTCCATCAAGTCAGTGATGTCATCCAGCCATCTCATCCTCTGTCATCCCCTTCTGCTCCTGCCCCCAGTCCCTCCCAGCATCAGAGTCTTTTCCAATGAGTCAGCTCTTCGCATGAGGTGGCCAAAGTACTGGAGTTTTGGCTTCAGCATCATTCCATTACTTCGTGGGAAATAGATGGGGAAACAGTGGAAACGGTATCAGACTTTATTTTGGGGGGCTCCAAAATCACTGCAGATGGTGACTGCAGCCATGAAATTAAAAGACACTTACTCATTGGAAGAAAAGTTATGACCAACCTAGATAGCATATTGAAAAGCAGAGACATTAGTTTGCCAACAAAGGTCCGTCTAGTCAAGGCTATGGTTTTTCCAGTATTCATGTATGGATGTGAGAGTTGGATTGTGAAGAAAGCTGAGCGCCGAAGAACTGATGCTTTTAAACTGTGATGTTGGAGAAGACTCTTGAGAGTCCGTCGGACTACAAGGAGATCCAACCAGTCCATTCTGAAGGAGATCAGCCCTGGGATTTCTTTGGAAGGAATGATGCTAAAGCTGAAACTCCAGTACTTTGGCCACCTCATGCAAAGAGTTGACTCATTGGAAAAAACTCTGATGATGGGAGGGGTTGAGGGCAGGAGGAGAAGGGGATGACAGGATGAGATGGCTGGATGGCATCACTGACTCGATGGAGTGTGAGTCTTGTCTGAGTGAACTCCAGGAGATGGTGATGGACAGGGAGGCCTGGCATGCTGCGATTCATGGGGTCGCAAAGAGTCAGACACCACTGAGTGACTGAACTAAACTGAACTGCAGTCTAATTGGATTCCCAGATTACACTGTGAATTCCCAGTGACTTGACAAACACCATTTTCATCAGTCATTTTTGAGTTGCCATTGCCTGGCATGTTGTAGGCTCTCAACAAATGTTGGTTGAGTATAACATATTTGAAGAAATATGCTTAATGTGCAGGGCATTCATGGGGCATACCACACTGCTTCAAAACTCAAGTCTGTCTTATGGACTAAGTCTTTTGACTTGAATGGCCTTCTCTCTTTTTTGTTTGGCAAAAGTTTCTTGTCCTTTACACTTCTTGCCTTTAATGGACTTCTCTTTTCTCTGGTTGGCAAATTGTTTCTTGTCCTTTACATTTTTCCTTAACAGTCAATTAATTATACCATAGAATATTCTCTCTCTTTTCCAAGTACTATTAATCCTTTCTTTTTGTCCAGAGGTCTGCTAGTACTCACACTGTAGTTACTATTTGTGTATCAGTTTTTCAAGATTCAAAAATTGGTCTTTTCATGTTAATGGTGACTTCCTAATAGATGAGGATCCTTAGTTTAGATTTTACCCTAGTGCTCAGTGCAGGCCTGGCTCAGAGATGGTGCAAATGAGAGTATCTCTCAGAGTTCTGGTCCAACTCTGAGGTTAATCAGTTGTGGAAGTTTGAACGTAATGCTTACTGTTTCTTAGCCACAATACCTGATCTGAAAACTGAGAGGCTGAACTAACTGTAAGTTCACTTTCAGCATAGGGTCTTTATTCAGCAATTCATCTCTTTTTTATTGCCCTTTATTTTGCGACTGTTTTCATTTGAGTCTCTCGTTTACAAATCTGCTTCTCTTCTCTTTGCCCTATTTTCTCATTCAAAAACTGCTTTCCCCCCATGTTACATAAACATGTTCATGATATTATTTGCTGAACTGAGAGGTATGTGTCAGATGTATGATGGGGCAAGTTACTTAATCTCTACCGCTTGGTCTCTTCATCTGTAAAATAAGGATAATAGAAGTGCATGCACTTCACAGGTCATTGTGAGGATTCAATTATAGAATATTCATAAAGCTTTTTGAACACTGGGACAGAGTAGGTACAATTGAGTGTTTGTTTTTTAAGTAAATAACACACTCCTGCCCCCCATTGTCACAGTCAAAAGGTGACTGTATCTACTGCTTTCTAGATTATTATATCTTAAACTGCTGTGGCTACCAGCAAAACTTTCAGGAAATTACACTGATTTTTTTTATCATACAGTCTAAATTACAATCCTATTACTTATTTATTTTAAATATCACATTTGTATGTTTTCATAAATGCCACTCAGTTTATTTACAGTGGAATATCATGCAATTCATTCCCCAGTAATCCAAAGGTAAAGTGCAGCTTTTATTAATGAATAGTTATTTAATACAACGCTCTCATCCTGCCAGTTCCATTATCCTTTAAAATCAGAATGCACACATCTATGGACCGTTGTGAAATGTGTTAGATTCCAGAAGATGAGAGGAATAAAAAGTTTTTAGAACTGGCTTTGGCCAAATTTACATGGTACCCTTAAACACTTTTTCCAAATAAGATACAGATTTTCTAAGTAATCTTATTGCAGTCGTATCCACAAGACATAAGAAATGGTGGAAGACTGTTTTTAAAACATTTTTCAATTTCTGCTAAATTTAGTTCTCCTGTGCATGAAGTGTAAGTATCTTTTTAAAGACTAATCACCCATATCCATGTTCAGTATGTGTCATGGGAGGGACAGTATTATTGTGTATTCACTGCAGAGTGAGATGGTGTGTGCATATGTTTGGATAGAGTGGCTACAACAGCAGAGCTTTAACTCCTATACAGTGAAATGCAAGGTGCATTTAATTTTATAAGCAGGTATAGCAACACATCACATTATCTGTTTTCAGAAATTAAACAGCATTTGAAAAAGCAAAATGGAACATGAAGAATGCCAGAAGAAATAAGAAGGCCTCCCTTCTGGTCCCAGATACAACAGCAATAGGTAAGTTATTCAGCTTCTCTGTGCTATGTTCTCCAGGTCTGAAAAATATTTGTGAGTAAAATTGCTGTGTGGAGGAAACATCTTAAGAGGGTTTGAGCAAGGAACTCGGTTGAGGCTCTATTGCAATAGTCCAGGTGAGATTTCTCTCATCAATGCAGCTCACACCTTTATAATGTCCTTGCACTCACCTATTGGATAAGGTTTCATTTAATAAGTGGAGGAGCTCAGAGTGGGCTTTCAGCTACAGAATTGCTTTCATCTGCTCGTCAGTAAATTGCCTAAAATTCGTTTAAAGATTATTTCCTGTGGACTTCTGTGTATTTTATTGTATCAGCAAAATCCTATCGTTAGGTTTACAATCCTTTTGATAGATACTCTTCTTTAGCAGAAGGACATACAAACATGTGAATTGATATGACAAGGGAAGGTGTGGTGAAGCGTGTGGTGTACAAGGGAGTGTGCGCTGGTCCTAATTCTTCTGCAACCCATTCATTACACGGACCAAGTGCTCTCTGGACTTTTATAACAATAGAGGAAAATCTACACTTTATGTTTAATTTCTCAAATTTTAAAATTCTGGAAAAAACACTAGCAGGGGCACCGTTTGGTTGTTTGCTTGGTTTTTGGTCTCTCCCTTTCCCTCCACCTCTTCCCCCTGACTTTTTCCAGTGGTTCATCAACAAGCTCTTGTATTTCCTAGGTTACAAACTGTCAAGAGGGCAAAACCAACCCCAGTCTCCTGTTGCTCTGACCGCATATCCTCCTGTTGTTTTCTGCCTTCCCTCTCCTGCCTCCTGCCTTTCCTTGTAAGGAAAATCTGCTTTCTTAGAGTCCAGTTCCTTGCTTCCCACTTGGGTTGTAACTCCTACCATTGGAATGCCTCACACAGGACCTCTGAATGTACATTAGCAAAGTAAGTATCTGCTTGATAATATATACTAAAACACTTTTGATGTTGAAATCTGAAATCTGCATCTAAATAATAAAAGCAGAGGAGGGAAAAGAGAAATGAGATTGACTGTCTATTGATAATCTATGAAGCTGAGTGAGAAGTCCTCTAGCAAAACCCCAGATCCTCTAATTACAAAACCAGGTGGATCTTTTTTTCTCTCTCAACTTATTTGACTTTTTTGTGGCCTTTAACTTTGTTACTACCTTTTGTTTTGTAATGAACTCTTCTCTCTTGGCACTGGTGGCTCTTTCTTGGGTCACCTTTGCTCTCTTCTCTATCTTGGTCTTCTTGTGGTTTATTTACTTAAGCCCATTTCTTAAGTAATGGCTTTAAAGGATTATACCTTAGATCACTTCCCTTTCCCCATGTTCGCAACACCTGAATGAATGATCACTCTTTAGTTCAACTGCCATCTAAAATATATTGAGCACTTAATCTGTATCTCAGTATAGCTTGAGTTCCTGATCCCCAGTTCCATAACTTCACTTGCGGTCTCCTGCAGCAACATTTCCAAAACTGAACTCATTATTGTCCCACGCAGACTGCTCCCCCGCAAAATCTGTTTCTGTTCTCAAATCCCACTGTAATCTAGCAGCTGGGGATCACTTGCATTCTCTAGCTGTCATTTCTAGCAGACATCCCCTCATTAATCATGCCTTCCTCAGTGCCCCATAGGAGTGCTGGTCATCCATCTGGAACAGCATAGCTCCTTGTTGCTCTCATTCGATACACTGCTTTCCCTTTCCCATACTGTCACCTCCCCAGGGAGTAGGTAAGGCATCAGATTCCTCTTGGTATTCCCACCTCTCCTAGTATCATGCTTGGCACACTATCAGTAAATGTTTCTTGGAATAACTAAAAATGCAGTCTAGAAATTTTAATGCTAAAAGGGACCATCTAGTTCAGAGACTCTTAAAAAAACCCCAGTAAATGGTAAAGAACATGTTCCTTAGAGCCCCGCAGTCTGGATTTGAATCCGTACTCTGCCATTTACCAGCTTTGTGATACAGGGAAGACCATTAAGTTGTAGGAAAATGTCACTTAGTGCTCTTGTTTTTGAGCTGTAACAAAATGAATACCCAAATTCTAAATGGAAAAGGAAGATTTTAGAATTGTAATTTCTTAAAAAAGTGTTTTTTTATATTTTTATAGGATGTCAGACCTGCATTTATATAGTAGAGTCTCCCCCCTTCCCATGCCCACTGGAAGTAAACTTGTTCTAAGTTTATGTAATGGTAATAAGTGTAATATTAATATGCTGTATATATATTCTTGATAATATACGAGAGTCCTACCACCTCCTAGGGCCCTGCTACCCAAACAAGTTTGAGGACCCTTTAATGGAAATGGTAAATGAGAATCAGAAAGTTTAAATGACTTTTCCAAAGGTCACACAATTCAGTGGCAGAGCTGGAATTTGAATGTACTTTACAAAACTTCATTGTATGCTCCTTATCACCATGACATTTAAACAAATTAAAAAATCACTTGGTCAGTCTACTGGGTCTTGAAGTGATATTATTTTGATAGTAAAAGAATTATACACAGAGATACACATAAAAGCTTGTGACAGATATTACTGGCAAATAGGTAATATTCTGAGACTTGACAGAAAGAATTTAAAAAATTATTTAAACGTCAAAAATGCATGGTCACCTGCTTTGTCATTTAACTTAATATTTTCTTTCCTTCTTTATTCAGCCATTTTTCTCCCATAGGATCTCAGAATTCATTATCTTGTCTTAAAATTATTTTTTAAAACCACTTTTCAAATCTGTAGTCCATATATTCTGATTTCTATCTTGAATTTATACTTAATAGCATACATTTCTTTGTACAGACAGCTCAAAACACCACAAGAAATGCAATCATGTCAGTAAGTTAGGTCAGATTATTCTTGTAGTTATGGTGAAAATCTGTGGATTTCATTACTAAAAGTCTCTTTGCAGCTTTCTTTGTTGTTGATATAATACTTTAGCAAATCTTAGGCCTGACATTCTCAAGCTAATTGCATTTGACCAGCTCATGAGCTTGAGTTCCTGCCTACCAGCATGACTGGTATAAATCACTGCTATTTAGAGAGCCTTCATAATGCATTTTGCAGGACAGAGAAATGAGAATGAAGAAAGTTGAATGGTTTTTAAAGTAATCATCTTTTAAAATTTTAACTTCTGGGACAAAGACACATTTAAGTCAATGAACTGTAATTCAAGAGGAAGCCGATCGTTCATTCATAGAAGTGGCCATATAGATGTTTATCCTATAGAGAAGACAGCTGGAGTGTCTGGCTTTTTGAGAACTAGAAAGTAGTTTGTGTATTCATAGCTATGTCTACCACTATTTGACTTATCAAACTGTGATTTACTTTACCTACATGCAACCTTTCTAACTTGGCTCTGATAAAAGTAAGTCCAATAACCCACTTAGTACTTGCTACATATCTTATCAATAATGTCTTTGAAAAATATTTATGATATTAATATTATATTTGGGGTTTGTTATTAAACAAGGAAGGAAAAAGATGTAAGAATGTCTATACGTTGATAATTGTTGAAGCTGGACAGGTTATTGGGGATTCATTATCCCATCCAATATTTTTGTGTATGCCTGAAATTTCACACAACAATCTCTGATGCATATGCTTTTAGGTTTGTATGTCTCTAGAAGAGTGTGTATGTACCTGTCTTTAACTTTCAACTAATCTCCCGAACCATGGGGATGGTAAATTTTATTTATATGTAATCATTGCTAGATGGGATACAAAATGCATAAAACCCTGCACCCAAATTCCTTTTAAACTAGCTGGGAAAGTCACCACACACACAAACTTGAAAGTGAAATACTCATTCAAAATTTAAATAACATTTCAAGAGAAAAATAGAGTTAAGACCCCATGAAAAATTCCCAGTAATTATACAACCTATATTGGTCTATTTCAGCTGAGGGAAAAATTGCTCTACTCTAGAGGAAGTTTTATTTAGGTAAATGGATTTAAGCTGATTCTTAAAATATAGACCTTACCTGGGTATAAAAGAAAGGGAAAAATTTTTAAGTTAATGAAAAGAGAAAAAGAGAAAAAGAAAAAAAGAGGATGTATTTGGTCACCTGAAAGCCTGTTTTTCAAAGTGAGTAAATAAGTTCTAGACATAATGAAACTTTAGAGGTTTACTTTGGAGGACTGAAGATTAAAGAATGGAAGCTTTATTCCTTGGCAGCAGATTGCCACTAAAGTATTTTGCAAGTAAGAAATGTTACTGAATAAACACATAGTGCAGTGACAGAATTGATTTGAGACAGAGACTGGTGGAAGAAAGAATGAAGAGGAAAAACGGGATTATTGCAATATTTTGTAAACAAGTTAGTAACGGTCTTCTTCAGAATGAAAGCAGAGAAAATGGAAACAAACTCCTCATGTGGAGGACACAGTTGGCAGGTCTTTGACACTGGGCAAATAGATATGAGAGTTTAGAAAAAGGGCTTTCTTGTAATTGCTCCTATTTCCAGCGTATCTTACTTAATATAGTAGATATATATTTTCTAAAAGTTCCAGTTGGCAAGCATTTATCAATTCTAAAATAGATGGGGGCAAGTAGGAATGACTCTCAGTGATGCCTAGGGCCAAAACTAGTTAGTAGCTGTTTTCATTCTTCTGTTAACGCTAATGCTATTAATAACATTTGTCAATGTGGAGAAAATTTCATGTTCTGTATAGTCATGGCACCTCGCTCTACTTGTTAGAGCCATTTTTAATAAATTCTACAGGAGTTATTTTATCTGGTTCTATGGAGACAGTGTATTTAGTATAAGAATAGGAATTTGAGCAACCACAAACCAAATTTATGTGCTTATTCTGAATTATTCATCCCAGGGAAATGCCTGCTGGGCTAATATATACTTTTTAGACTTTCCACAGATTTTAATGAGCCAACACCAATTCTGGCACTGAAATGTCCAAGTATATAAAATGTGTTATGGGAAATAGTTTTCCTAGGACTGCCAGATTAGTGGGTAAAACATATTACACATCTGTTGGGCCTACAGTTTTCCAAGTTTTGGGTGAGATGTCAGCTTGCAGTCTAGATGAATAGACTTCATGAGCAGACACTGCATAATAACTGCCTGCAATGGGGCAGGTGTCAGAGTTGAGATTTTTACCTCTAGGTAAATGGATTCAAAGATACCTCTCCCCTTGTTCTCAACTCAAGGAACCTGATAACTCTACTTCATATTCCTCAAATCATTTTGAATTTTATCCAGTCTTAACTCAGTCATAAACTTGAAGGGGAGAAAAACTGTTTTTCCCATATTCTTTTAAGGCTTTTAAAAATATTCAATAAATAATGTGTTGGCCAATAAGGGTACAGTTTTTCATAAATAAAGAGTATTGGGCTTTGTTTTTGTAAGAAAGAAAAAAGATCCTCATAATAAAGTTTGCTTACCAATATATGAGATTCTATGAAAACCCAGCATAATTTTCAGGTTAAATATATAATCTTATTTGGGATTTTGCATATAATTTTATATGATTATTTGATAGTTATATTTTATCCAAATTCTAAAATATGACCTGTGGATTCTTTCAGAATCACATAATCTACCTTATTAGTTTTTAGAACTATCTGATTAACTGTTTACTCTAATGTAAGGGATTATTTGGTACTTTATTTTCCCATTAATTTTCCACAAGAAGGGGCAGGCTTGGCAGACTGTGTAATATCACAGAAGTAAATATCAATAGATTAGCAGGACTTGATTTGAAAAATTCAAGGAGAAGGTAGTGAAGGACTAGCTCTTTAGCAGCTACTAGTGTAGATATAGCAAGAGCTTTGCTTACTGTCCGACTCCTAGCGACCCCACAGACTGCAGCCTACCAGGCTCCTCCGTCCATGGGATTTTCCAGGCAAGAGTACTGGAGTGGGGTAACATTGCCTTCTCCATTTGCTTACTTAAGCGTCTTTTTCTAAAAATCTACTCTAATTAGTTAAGAAAATTTTACTATTATTTTGGATAATAGTAATTTGGATAATATTTTGAATTTTGGATCTCAGAGTCAAAATATTAGAAAAGGAGTTGAAAATTAATGTAGAAAGAGGAGGAAGAATTGTATAAGGATATAAGGAATGGAGCAGAAAGATGTATGGAAATTGTTTTGTCCTCAGGCCCCTTTCTTGGTTCTTTCCATAGGTTATTTAGTAATATAGCAACATAATATGGTAGTGTTTTTTGAAGTTAAAGAATGTATCAGTTCATTAGGAAGAGAGAAATGAGTGAGAAGAGGACCAATGACAGACACCTTTGTATGGATGAATGGAGAAGAGGAACTTGGCAAAGAAGCCTGAGAAAAACATTCTGAGAGGTAGAAGGAGACTGGAAAAAGAATGAATCACTATAGGCAAAGAAGAGTGGTCAACAGCATCCATTTTGTAGATCAGTCAGTGACTGCAAAATATGAGAAAAATCTACTTGTTTGTATAAATAAGAAGATGGACATGTTGAGGGAAATGGGACAAAGATGGGACAGAATATAAGTTGCAGATGGTTACAGAATAAGTATATGGCAAGGGAGTGGAGTAGAAAACTAATTCTGTGAAGAGAAGAATTATTGCTCATAACTTGGTGATGCAGGAATAAAGGAATGAGTCAACGGAGAGGGCTCATTGATGATGTGGGAAATTGAAGTGGGAATAAAATGATGGGAAAAAATACTAATGGAATTGAAAGGCCAGCTGGAAGGTTAGCATTGCAAAGATGCTAAATATTAAAAGAGAAATGTCCGTAATATTTACAGAGCATGAGCTCTGTCTTCTAAGTGAAGTAAGAGGCAGGATCAACTGCTGAGAATGAACGATGCCGTACGTTTTGTGTTTCTGAAATAAAACTGGACATGTATTATTTTATGAGAGACTTCTGGATTCAATTTGCTAAATTATTATTTAGAATTTAGCACTTAACATCTATTCAGTGAGATTGGCTTGCTTCATTTCATAAAAAATCTGCTAAGTTTGGCATTATAATAATAATAGCTATTTTTCAAACATTTTACACAAGACTTATCTGTTCTTTGAGAATTTGGGAACTCAATTATAGAACTTTAGAGTTGGAGACATTTCATGAACAAAGTGTTTTGAAAAAAACTTAAGCTTCTGTCCTGATTATAATTCTACTTAGGTTTTTCTATTTCTTTGTGTTTTATACTGTAAAATGACCATATTGTTATTTTTCATTTTCTCATCAATGCAAGAGTTATGTAAGCATCTTTAAAGGTTTCCTGTGCTTAGTCAACTCAGTCATGTCCAACTCTTTGCAACCCTTTGGACTATAGTCCCCTAGACTCCTCTGTCCATGGAAATTTTCAGGCAAGAATAATGGTGTGGGTCACCATGATCTTCCTGACCCAAGGACTGAACCCACATTTCCTGGGTCTCCTGCATTGCAGGTGAATTCTTTACCCACTGAGCCATCAGGGAAGTTCTAGTGGTTAATTATTTCAAAATTTAGTTTCTTATTAATTTTAAAATCTAAGGTGTTTGTCATTACCGATTGAGCCTATACAATTTCCACTTTGTGTAGACAACATATTAAATCCACTTTTAAGACAGCATATTAAAAAGCAGAGACATTACTCTGCTGACAAAATCTGTCTTGTCAAAAACTGTGGTTTTTCCAATAGTCATGTATGGATGTGAGAGCTGGCCCATAAAGAAAGCTGAGCGCTGAAGAATTGATATTTTTGAACTGTGCTATAGAAGACTCTTAAGAGTCCCTTGGACTGTAAGGAGATAAATCCTAAAGGAAATCAGTCCTGAATATTTATTGGAAGGACTGATGCTGTGTCTGAAGCTTCAGTACTTTGGCCGGCCAACCGATGTGAAGAACTGACTCCTTAGAAAAGATCCTGATGCTGGGAAAGATTGAAGGCAGGAGGAAAAAGGGACAACAGAGGATGAGATGGTTGGATGGGTCACTGACTAGATGTGTATGAGTTTGAGCAAGCTCTGGGAGTTGGTGATGGACAGAGAAGCCTGGCGTGCTGCAGTCGATGGAGTTGCAAAAAATTTGATATAACTGAGTGACTGAAGTGAGTGAAAGAATTACTGATATTTTATGTGGCTTGATATAAAATAGGTGCATAAATAATTATATGTATATATATATTGAAATTATTGCATATATAATAAATTGAAAACAATATGATCATTCTTAAAAACTTAAATATGGAATTGCCATATCCAGAAATTGTTTTTGGATACATACCTAAAGAAGTGAAAGAAGAAACTCAGATATTTGTATACGTGTGTTCATAGCAGCATTATTTACAACATCCAGTAGGTAGAAGTAACCCAAGTGTTGTCAGTAGATGAAGGGATAAACATGATGTATAAAGATACAATGAAAAATAGCCTTAAAACGAAAGGAAGTTCTCACATGTTGTTACATGTATGAACCCTGAGGACATTATGCTAAATAAAATAAACCAGCCACAAAAAGACAAATACTCTATGATTCCATTTATATGAAGTTCCTTGAGTGGTCAAATTCATAGAGATAGAAAGTAAAATAATGGTTTACAAAGGTTGGAGGGAGGGGAGAATTGGGAGTTCATGTTTAATGGGTACAGAATTTCAGTTGGGGATGATGAAAATACTCTGGAGGCAAAAGGTAGCAATGATTGCCCAAAATGTGGATGTATTTAATGCAACAGAATGTACACATGAAAATGGTTAAAATGATAAATTTTATGTTCTATATTGTACAATAAAAAATGGTTAGAGAAATCAGAGAAAAAATAATACATTTGCAAAAATGCTGCCTACGCTAAACGCAAAAAATAAAAGTAATAGTTTTCATGCTATATGAAAGAAAACATAGAAAACAGCAAAGAGGAATTAAGACAAAATACTCTTGATGAAAGTGAAAGAGGAGAGTGAAAAAGTTGGCTTAAAGCTCAACATTCAGAAAATGAAGATCATGGCATCTGGTCCCAGCACTTCATGGGAAATAGATGGGGAAACAGTGGAAACAGTGTCAGATTTTATTTTGGGGGGCTCCAAAATCACTGTAGATGGTGACGGCAGCCATGAAATTAAAAGACACTTACTCTTTGGAAGGAAAGTTATGGCCAACCTAGATAGCATATTGAAAAACAGAGACATTACTTTGCCAACAAAGGTCCATCTAGTCAAGGCTATGGTTTTTCCAGTATTCATGTATGGATGTGAGAGTTGGACTGTGAAGAAAGCTGAGTGCCGAAGAATTGATGCTTTTGAACTGTGGTGCTGGAGAAGACTCTTGAGAGTCTTGCTAAAGGAGACCAGTCCTGGGTGACTGATGCTGAGGCTGAAACTCCAATACTTTGGCCACCTCATGCGAAGAGTTGATTCATTGAAAAAGACCCTGATGCTGGGAGGGATTGGGGGCAGTAGGTGAAGGGGACGACAGAGGATGAGATGGCTGGATGGCATCACTGACTCGATGGATGTGAGTCTGAGTGAACTCCGGGAGTTGGTGATGGACAGGGAGGCCTGGCGTGCTGCGATTCATGGGGTCGCAGAATCGGACACAACTGAGTGACTGATCTGATCTGATAACAAGATAATAGAGTGTAATGGAGAAAGGGTATGCTATATCTAGATAATATGATTAATACTAAATTTAAAAGTTCTATTCCTATTCTATGCCCTATAGTGTATACACAGAAGAGACGTATATTCTTTTTCAAGTGAAGACTGTTTTTTTTGGCATGGTTCAGGGCATTTTCTACAGTCTTGAATTTCTTATAGGAAAACACTTTTATAGAAATATTTTCCCTTTGAGTTTCAGCATGATTCTTGGTAACTTCATGTTTTTTCCCCCATGAATAGAGTGATATGCATAAATAGTAGCACTTTATTGAACATGGGACTTCTGGGGCAATTTATTTGCTTGCTTGTCTTTTTCAGTTGGTCTTTGTTTGTTTGTTTGTTTTCCTGAGGACAGTACCTAACATTGAATGGGTACTCAATGAATGTTTTCTCTCTGAGTTAATGATTTTTTTAAAAGAGAGGTAGTCAGAGAGGAAGAATAGTTGTAGAGGAATTTTGCTTTTTAATTGACTCAGCTTACCTATAACAAAGTAAGTTTTGTAAAGTTATACCTGGCTTTGTTAATACTGCCAATTTGAAGGAAGTGAATTAGTCTAATGACTTTCCAGCTTTTTTGCATGTTAGAATTATTTAAGAGGCTTTTAAAAATCTGGCATCTCAAAGTGTGGCCTATAAACTACTAGTAACAGAATAACCTGAGAACTTGTTTAAAGATGTTCTCAAGTCCCTACACAGATATACTGAATGAGAATTAGCATTTTAAAAAGGTCCTCATGTGATTTATATACACAGTAAATTTTGAGAAGGACTGATCTATAGCGTTTCCTAATAATCATCTAGTATTTGAATAGTTACGCAATGTAATTTTTTGGCCATTCTTCTAATCTTCCATAAAGAATCTAATTGATGTTGTTCAGTCGCTAAGTTGTGTTCAACTCTTTGAGACACCGTGGACTGCTGCACACCATGCTTCCCTGTCTGTCACTATTTCCTGGAGTTTGTTCAGTTGATCAGTTTTGTAAACCTGGCCTCTAAGAATAGTAAATAGATTCTTGGCTTTTCTGTCTCTGGTATTAGGATTTCAGCGTGTAGTTAGGCATCTACTTAACAATAATATAATATCTTCATTGTTATATCATGCAGGAAGGCTTTCTGTATTCCTGTCTTGTCTTTCCCCCTTTGTGTGTGCATAAGCGCTCAGTTGCTCAGTCGTGTCCGGCTGTTTGTGATCCCCACGGACCGTAGCCCACCAGACTCCTCTGTCCATGGGATTCACCAGACAAGAATACTAGAGTGGGTTGCCATTTCCTTCACCATGGGATATTCCCCACCCAGAGATCGAACCCAAGTCTCCTGTGTCTCTTGCATTGACGGGTGGATTCTTTACCACTGAGCCACCTGGGACACTCCTTTCCTCTTTGCATCTGAATAATTTCCTCCATTGGTTGATTCATTTTGCCCTGAACCACATGACTAATCTTATACTGAATTCAGCCTTTCAAGTGTTCAGCATTAAGTCAGCTTTGTTTAAGATGGTGTGTTGAACCACTCATTAAAGTCTCATTTGGTTCTACTACTTTTTGAGACCCTAAAATATTAAGAGCTGAGAAATCTCAAAAATTAGAATAATTAAGAAAAAATGTTTTTAAAGTTAAGGCAGATGCCTGACTTGAGCAAGTTAGTTTTTAAGTTTGCTATGGAGAAAGCCCAAAGAATCCCAGCTTACGCTGCAAAACCCCAAAGTCTCAGAGTGACAATACCTGTTACCTTTAACATGGAGCTAAGTGTGGTAAATTACAGAAAGTTAGATTAAGGAGTTGGACCTTCTGATCTCAACAAAGAGACTGCTTGTGCAACAAAGAGAAACCAGAAAAACTGCTTTTTCCCAAAGTAAACCAGAGGTTTATAATTTTGTTGGGGAACAGAGTCCCAGCTGGGAGTGGGCACTGTAAAGAAAAGAGGGGCTAAGTGAAAAGTTTGTTACAAATATTGAAATTCCCCAGCCTTCTTTCTGTATGTTTTTCACAGAATGCTAGATAGCAGGTTTCTTCCTTTTAGGAAGCACATTTACTGTGCGTGCTCTACGATTCTGAACAGCACAATAGAAAAGATCTGAGATATAACAAAGCCATAATTTTCTCACTGAAATGACCCAGTTGGTTATTTTACAGCCAACAGTTGATGAGTCACTTTCATGCATATAGCTTTCTCAGGTCCCATACATATATGAATAAATAAAAGGTCGCCAGATGTTTAAGGAAACAAAGGCTAAAGCAAAAGTAACTTGGAAGAAGGTGGAGGTAGAAGGTAGAAAATGAATGTATTACATATGTTAAATAATAATAGGATGCTAAAAATAATAGAATGAAATACAATGAATAATATAAAATAAATAGAATAATACAGTGAAATTGTCATAGAAATTATAAATGTAATAGTAGGATTGTGAAATTAATTAGAAGAGATGGAAGGCAAAATTGAGTTACCTCTCAGAAAATTAGAGGAAAAAAGATAACTAGGATGGAAAACAAGAAAGAAAATTTGAGGACTAATACAGAGAATCCAACATTAAAATCTTATTCATGATTTAATATGGGTTTTAACTGCTGATTGGTCAGATCATTTGCAAATAGCTTCTCCCATTCAGCAGGTTTTCTTTTCATTAGTTTAACTGAGTCCCATTTGTTTATTTTTACTTTTGTTTTCTTTGCTTTAGGAGAGAAATCCAAGATAGTATTGCTGCAATTTATATCAGAGAGTATTCTGCCTTTGTTTTCCTGTAAGGATTTTAGTATCTGGTCTTACATTTAACTCTTTAATCCTTCTCAAGTCTATTTTTATATACAGTTTTACGGAATGTTCTAATTTCATTCTTTTACATGTAGCGGTCCAGTTTTTCCAGCACCACTGGTTGAAGAGACTGTCTTTCCTCCATTGTATATTGTTGCTTCTTTTGTTGTACATTAATTGACCATAAGTTTTTATTTTTATTACCCTAGGAGGTGGGTCAAAAAAGAGCTTGCTGTGGTCAGTGTTTTTTCTATGTTTTCCTCTAAGGATTTTATAGTGTCTGATCCTAATGTATAGGTTTTTAGTCCAGTTTGAATTTATTTTTGTGTATGGTGTTAGGTTCTATTTATTTGTTTATTTTTACACGTAGCTGTAAGTTAGGTTCTAATATGATGTTAGGTTCTATGGTATGTGTCCTAATTTCATTTTTTACATGAAGCTATCCAGATTTCTCAGTACCACTTATTAAAGAGGCTGTCTTTTCTCTATTTTGTATTCTTGCCTCCTTTGTCGTAGATTAGGTGACCATAGATATGTGGGTTTTTCTCTAGGTTTTCCATTCTGTATCACTGGTCTATGTTTCTGTTTTTGTGCCAGTACCATACTGTCTTGATTACTGTGGATACCTTTTCCTGTACCCTCACTTTCATTCTGTGCGACTCTAGATCTGAGGTGTCTCTTCTTTTTTTTAAACAAAATTAAAAAAGACTTTATTGCAAAATGTAAAATATTTGAATACATTAAAATGTGTATAGATTTTGTGACAATAATGCACAAATGACTGATTTTATTTGTGCACCAGACTTAAGCACTTGTCTTCGGAATCCTTCCTTCATAGCATTTCTTTTTTTTCTTTTAACTTTTAAAAACAATTAATTTATTTTTTTATTGAAGGATAATTGCTTTACAGAATTTTGTTGTTTTCTGTCAAACCTCAACATGACTCAGCCATAGGTATACATATATCCCCTCCCTTTGAATCTCCTTCCCATGTCCCTCTCCAAACTACCCCTCTAGGTTAATACAGAGCCCCTGTTTGAGTTTCCTGAGTCATACAGCAAATTCCCATTGGCTATCTATTTTAAATGGTAATGTAAGTTTCCATGTTACTCTTTCCATACATCTCACCCTCTCCTCCCCTCTCCCCATGTCCATAATTGTATTCCCTATGTCTGTTTCTCCATTGCTGCACTGTAAGTAAATTCCTCAGTACCATTTTTATAGATGCCATATATATGCATTAGAATATGATATTCATCTTTCTCTTTCTGACTTACTTCACTCTGTATAATAGGTTCTAGGTTCATCCTCCACATTAGAACTGACTCAGATGTGTTCCTTTTTATGGCTGAGTAATATTCTTTTGGGTATATTTACCACAACTTCTTTATCCATTCATCTGTTCATGGACATTTAGGTTGCTTCCAGGTTCTAGCTACTGAAAATAGTGCTGCAGTGAACAATGGGATACATGTGTCTTTTTCAATTTTGGTTTCCTCAGCATATATGCCTAGGAGTGTGATTGCTGGGTCATATGGTGGTTTTATTCCTAGTCTTTTAAGGAATCTCCATACCATCTTCCATAGTGGCTGTATCCATTTACATTCCCACAGACAGTGCAAGAGCATTCCCTTTTCTCTACACCCTCTCCAGCGTTTATTGTTTGTAGACTCGTTGATAATGGCCATTCTGACCAGTGGGACATGATCTCTCATTGTAGTTTTGATTTGCTTTTCTCTAATAATGAGCAATGTTGAGCATCTTTTCATGTGTTTGTTAGCCATCTGTATGTCTTCTTTGGAGAAATGCCTGATAAGGTCTTTTTCCCACTTTTTGATTGGGCTGTTTGTTTTTTTGGTATTGAGTTGTATGAGCTGCTTGTATATTTTGGAAATTAATCCTTCGTCAGTTGTTTCATTTGCTATTATTTTCTCCCATTCTGAGGGTTGTCTTTTCACATTGCTTATAGTTTTCTTTGCTGTGTAAAATCTTTTAAGTTTAATCAGGTCTCACTTGTTTACTTTTGTTTTTATTTCTGTTACTGTAGGAGGTGGGTCATAGAGAATCTTGCTTTGATTTACGTCATCGAGTGTTCTGCCTATGTTTTTTTTTTAAGAGTTTAATAGCTTCTGGTCTTACATTTAGGTCTTTAATCCATTTTGAGTTTATCTTTGTGTATGGTGTTGCTGCTGCTGCTGCTGCTAAGTCACTTTAGTCATGTCCGACTCTGTGCGACCCCATAGACAGCAGCCCACCAGGCTTCCCCATCCCTGGGATTCTCCAGGCAAGAACACTGGAGTGGGTTGCCATTTCCTTCTCCAATGCATGAAAGTGAAAAGTGAAAGGGAAGTCGCTCAGTCATGTCCAACTCTTAGTGACCTCATGGACTGCAGCCTACCAGGCCCCTTGGTCCCTGGGATTTTCCAGGCAAGAGTACTGGAGTAGGGTGCCATTGCCTTCTCTGGCGTATGGTGTTAGGAAGTGTTCTAATTTAATTCTTTTACATGTAGCTGTCCAGTTTTCCCAGCACCATTTATTGAAGAGGCTGTTTATGCCCCATTATATATTCTTGCCTCCTTTGTCAAAAATAAGGGACCCATAGGTGCATGGGTTTATTTCTGAGCATTCTATTTTGATCCATTGGTCTATATTTCTGTTTTAGTGCCAGTACCATACTGTCTTGATGACTGTATCTTTGTAGTATAATCTGAAGTCAGGAAGGTTGATTCCTCTAACTCCATTCTTCTTTCTCAAGACTGCTTTGCCTATTTGGGGTCTTTGGTGAAATTTTTTATTCTAGTTCTGTGAAAAATGTTGTTGGTAGTTTGATAGGGATCACATTGAATCTGTAGATTGCACTTGGTAGTATAGTCATTTTCAAAATACTGATTCTTCCCACCCAAGAACATGGAATATCTCTCCATCTGTTTATGTCATATTTGATTTCTTTCATTAGTGACTTATAATTTTCTATGTAGAGTACTTTTGTCTCCTTGGGTAAGTTTCTTCCTCAGTTCAGTTCAGTTCAGTCACACAGTCATGTCCGGCTCTTTGTGACCCCATGAATTGCAGCATGCAAGGCCTCCCTGTCCATCACCAACTCCTGGAGTTCACTCAAACTCATGTCCATCAGATGATGATGCCATCCACCCATCTCATCCTCTGTCGTCCCCTTCACCTACTGCCCCCAAACCCTCCCAGCATCAGAGTCTTTTCCAATGAGTCAACTCTTTGCATGAGGTGGCCAAAGTATTGGAGTTTCAGCCTCAGCATCAGTTTTTCCAATGAACATCCAGGACTGATCTCCTTTAGAATGGACTGGTTGGATCTCCTTGCAGTCCAAGGGACTCTCAAGAGTCTTTTCCAAGAACACAGTTCAAAAGCATCAATTCTTTGGTCCTCAACTTTCTTCACAGTCCAACTTTCACATCCATACATGACCACAGGAAAAACCATAGCCTTGACTAGATGGACCTTTGTTGGCAAAGTAATGTCTCTGCTTTTTAATATGATATCTAGGTTGGACATAACTTTCCTTCCAAGGAGTAAGCATCTTTTAATTTCATGGCTGAAATCACCATCTGCAGTGATTTTGGAGCCCCCCAAAATAAAGTCTGACACTGTTTCCCCATCTATTTCCCACGAAGTGATGGGACCGGATGCCATGATCTTCGTTTTCTGAATGTTGAGCTTTAAGCCAACTTTCTCACTCTCCTCTTTTACTTTCATCAAGAGGCTTTTTAGCTCCTCTTCACTTTCTGCCATAAGAGTGGTGTCATCTGCATATCTGAGGCTATTGATATTTCTCCCCGCAATCTTGATTCCAGCTTGTGCTTCTTTCAGTCCAGTGTTTCTCATGATGTACTCTGCACAGAAGTTAAGTAAGTTGGGTGACAATATACAGTGTTGATCTACTCCTTTTCCTATTTGGAACCAGTCTGTTGTTCCAAGTCCAGTTCTATCTGTTGCTTCCTGACCTGCATATAGGTTTCTCAAGAGGCAAGTCAGGTGGTCTGTATTTCCATCTCTGTCAGCATTTTCCACAGTTTATTGTGATCCACACAGTCAAAGGCTTTGGCCTAGTCAATGTTTGCTGTAGGTTTATCATATATTGCCTTTACTATGTTGAGGTAGGTTCATTCTGTGCCCTTTTTTGAAGAGTTTTAATCGTAAATGGGTGCTAAATTTTGTTAAAGCCTTTTTATGCATCTATTGAGAGTATCATATGGTTTTTATCTCTCAATTTGTTAATATGGTGTATCTCACTGATTGATTTGCATATATTGCAGAATCCCTGCATCCCTGGAATAAACCCAACTTGATCATGGTGTATGAGCTTTCTGATGTGTTGCTGGTTTCTGTTTGCTAAAATTTTGTTGAAGATTTTTGCTTGTATGTTCACCAGTGATATTGGCCTGTAGTTTTCTTTTTTGTGTGTTGTCTTTGGTTTTGGTATCAGGGTGATGGTGGCCTCATAGAATGAGTTTTCAAGTGTTCCTTGCTCTGCAATTTTTTGAAAGGTTTTTAGAAGGATAGGCATTAGTTCTTTTCTAAATGGTTGACCGAATTCTCCTGTGAAGCCTTCTGGTCCTGGGCTTTTGTTTTTTGGGAGATTTTGATCACAGCTTCAGTTTCAGTGCTTATAATTGAGTTGTTCATAATTCCTATTTCTTCCTGGTTCAGTCTTAGAAGATTGAACTTTTCCAAGAATCTGTCCATTTCTTGCAGGTGATCCATTTTATTGCCATATAGCTGTTTGTAATAGTGTCTTATAATCTTTTGTATTTCTTCATTGTCTGTTGTAACCTCTCCTTTTTCATTTCTAATTTTGTTGATTTGATTCTTCTCTCTTTTTTTTTCTTGATGAGTCTGGCTAAAGGTTTGTCAGTTTGGTTTATCTTTTCAAAGAACCAGCTTTTAATTTTATTAATCTTTACTGTTGTTACTTTCACTTCTTTTTCATTTATTTCTGCTCAGAAATCTTCATGATTTCTTTCCTTCTACTAATTTGGGATATTTCTGTTCTTCTTTATCCAGTTGTTTTAGGTGTAAAGTTAGGTGCTCTACTTGTTGTTTTTCTTGTTTCTTGAGGTAGGATTGTGTTGCTATAAACTTCCCTCTTAGAACTGCTTTTGCTGCATCCCATTGGTTTTGAGTTGCCATGTTTGCATTGTCATTTGTTTCTAGAAATCTTTTGATTTCCCTTTTAATTTCTTCAGTACCTGTTGGTTATTTAGACACATGTTGTCCATGAATTTGTGCTTCTTAGAGTTTTTTTCTTGTAATTGATATCTAGTCTCATAGAATTGTGGTTGGAGAAGATGCTTGATACAATTTTAATTTTCTTAAATTTACTGAGGTTTGGTTTGTGACCTAAGATGTGGTCTATCCATGTGCACTTGAGAAGATGTATTCTTCTGTGTTTGGATGGAATGTTTGTTTCCTTATTAATTTTCTGTTTTGATGATCTGTCCATTAGTGTGAGTGGGGTGTTAAAGTCTCCTACTATTATTGTATTACTGTTGGTTTCTTCTTTTATGTCTGTTAGTGTTTGTCTTATGTATTGAGGTGCTCCTATGTTGGGCGCATAGATATTTACAATTGTTATATTTTCCTCTTGGATTGATCCCTTGATCATTATGTAGACTTGTAGTCTTTATTTTAAGGTCTATTTTATCTGATATGAGAATTGCTACATCAGCTTTCTTTTGCTTCCCATTTGCATGGAATATTTTTTTCCATCCTCTCACTTTCAGTCTATATGGTTTGGAAGTGGGTTTCTTGTAGGCATATGTATATGGGTCTTGTTTTTGTATCCATTCAGCCAGTCTGTGTCTTTTGGTTGGAGCATTTAATCCATTTACATTTAAAGTAATTATTGATATATGTATTCCCGTTGCCGTTTTCTTAATTGGGGTTGATTTTGTAGATCTGTTTTCTTCTCTTCTATTTCTTGACTATATGTGTCCCTTTAACATTTGTTGTAAAGCTGGTTTGGTGGTACTGAATTCTCTTAACTTTTGCTTGTCTGAAAAGCTTTTTATTTATCCAACAATTTTGAATGAGATCCTTGCCAGGTAGAGTAATCTTGGTTGTATATTTTTCCCTTTCAGTACTTTAAATATATCCTGCCATTCCCTTCTTGCCTGCAGAGTTTCTGCTGGAAGATGCTGAGCATATGGGATTTCCCTTGTATGTTACTTGTTGCTTCTCCTTTGTTGCTTTTAATATTCTTTCTTTGTGTTTAGTTTTTTTAGTTTGATTAATATGTGTCTTGGCGGACTCTTTCTGCCTCTTGGACTTGATCGACTATTTCCTTTTCCACATTGGGGAAATTTTCAACTCTAATTTCTTCAAAAATTTTCTCATACCCTTTTTTTTTTTAAACTTCTTCTGGGAACCCTATGATTCGAATGTTGGTGCATTTGATATTGTCCCAGAGGTCTCTGAGACTATCCGCAGTTCTTTTCCTTTTTTACTTTATTCTGCCCTTCTGAAGTAATTTCCACCATTTTATCTTCCAGCTCACTGATTCATTCTTCTGCTTCAGATATTCTGCTGTTGATTCCTTCTAGAGTATTTTTAATTTCAGTAATTGTGTTGTTTTTCTTTATGTTTAGTCTTTAATTCTTCTAGGTCTTTGTTGATTGATTCTTGCATTTTCTCTATTTTGTTTTCAAGGCTTTTGGTCATCTTTACTATCATTATTCTGAATTCTTTTTCAGGTAGGTAGCCTATTTCCTCTTCATTTATTTGAACTTCTATGTTTCTAGTTTGTTCCTGCATTTGTGTAATATTTCTCTGCCTTTTCATTATATTTTTTTAACTTAAGGTTGAATTCTTTCTTCCTTTTGGTTTCTGCCCTCAAAAGTTTGATCCATTGATTTGTGTAAGTCTTGTATAGGGTGAGATTTGTGCTGAGTTTTTTGTTTGTTTGTTTTAGTTTGTTTTTGTGTGTGGTGTTAGAAAGTGATCTAGTTTCATTCTTTTACAAGTGGTTGACCAGTTTTCCCAGCACCACTTGTTAAAGAGATTGTCTTTACTCCATTGTATATTCTTGCCTCCTTTGTCAAAGATAAGGTGTCCATATGTGTGTGGATTTATCTCTGGGCTTTCTATTTTGTTCCATTGATCTATAGTTCCGTCTTTGTGCCAGTACCATACTGTCTTGATGACTGTGGCTTTGTAGTAGAGCCTGAAGTCAGGCAAGTTGGTTCCTCCAGTTCCATTCTTCTTTCTCAAGATTGCTTTGGCTATTTGAGGTTTTTTGTATTTCCATACAAATCTTGAAATTATTTGTTCTAGTTCTGTGAAATATATCGCTGGTAGCTTGATAGGGATTGCATTGAATTTGTAGATTGCTTTGGGTGTTATACTCATTTTCACTATATTGATTCTTCCGATCCGTGAACATGGTATATTTCTCCATCTATTAGTGTCCTCTTTGATTTCTTTCATCAGTGTTTTATAGTTTTTGATATATAGGTCTTTAGTGTCTGTAGGTAGGTATATTCCTAAGTATTTTGTTCTTTTCGTTGCAATGGTGAATGGAATTGTTTCCTTAATTTCTTTTTCTACTTTCTCATTATTAGTGTATAGGAATGCAGGGGATTTCTGTGTGTTGATTTTATATCCTGCAACTTTACTATATTCATTGATTAGCTCTAGTAATTTTCTGGTGGAGTCTTTCGGGTTTTGTTTTCAAATAGTTTTCTTTGTGTGAGTTCTCACTATTTGATACTCACTAGGGTCAGTTCTGTGGTGTTGGGGAAGACTCTTGAGAGTCCTTGGACTGCAAGGAGATCCAACCAGTCCATTCTGAAGGAGATCAACTCTGGGATTTCTTTGGAAGGAATGATGCTAAAGCTGAAACTCAAGTATTTTGGCCACTTCATGCGAAGAGTTGACTCATTGGAGAAGACTCTGATGCTGGGAGGGTTTGGGGGCAGGAGGAGAAGGGGACGACAGAAGATGAGATGGCTGGATGGCATCACTGACTTGATGGACGTGAGTCTGAGTGAACTCCGGGAGTTGGTGATGGACAGGGAGGCCTGGCGTGCTGCGATTCATGGGGTCGCAAAGAGTTGGACACTGCAGTGACTGAACTGAACTGAACTGAACTGAACTGAACTGAACTGAGGGTCAGTTCTCTGGTAGTCTAGGGTCTTGGAGTCAGTGTTACCATTCCAAAGGCTCAGGGCTTGATTCTTGTTCAGGAACAAAGATTCCACAAGTGGTTTGTTATGGTATTGAGAGGTAAACAAATACGCAAAAATGAGAAACCAAAGATGAACCCCAAACAAATGACAGTTATAAAATCAGGCAAATAATAATTAAAATAATTAAATAGACACATATACATGTACACCCATGAGCAAAGTCAAAGCAGTACAACAAAAATACAGTAGATTGACCCAGTGAAAAAGAAAATAAAAAATTATATTTACCATTTAAGAACAAAAGTAACTAAAGCACAAACTTGAAAACAAAACTAAAGCAAGGTGCCAAGTGGGGAATAAAAGAATGGAAACAAAACTAACACATATGTTGAGAGGAAAGGAAAGAAAGAAAGAATAGATGTACAAAGTTAAATAGAGGTAGATGAAGAAGATTTATATACATTAATGATTAACTTCAAGGGTAAAAAGGCAAACAAAGGAATAAATGTAGAAAAAGTATAATAGGTTTAGAAAATTAAAAATTATAATTATAGAAAGAGCAAAGAAAAAAAAAGAAAAAGGAAAAAGAAATAAAAAAGGGGTGGGGTGGGGAGGAAAACTCCACAGAACTGCAAAAGCCCAATGTAGAGGCAGAGGTTTATAACAATAAAAAGTGTGACTGAATATACACATATACATATACACCCATAAGTAAAATCTAAACAGTCCAACAAAAATAAAGCACAATAGATTGATCTGGAGAACAAAGGAAACCAAAAAGTATATCTACCAGTTAAGAACTAACTAAAGCGCAAACTGGCAATAAAACCTAATGGAAGGTACCAATTGAGGCATAAAGCAATAAAAATAAAGCTAACAAATATGTTGAGATGAAATGAAAAAAGAAAGGATAGATATGGAAAATTAAATAGAGGTAGATAAAGAAGATTTATTAAAGATTAACTGCAAGGAGAAAAAAACAGTAGGAAAATCAAACAAAGGAATAAATTTAGAAAAAATAATAATAGACTTAAAAATTTAAAAATTAAAATTAAGAAAAGGAAAATTCCACAGGACTGCAGAAGTCCAACACAGAGGCAGAGGTTTACAAGAACAATAAAAAACGTGACTGAGGGGGAAAAAAAGTTCAAAAGCATAATTAGATTTCACAGTGCCAATAAAATGAATAAAATGAACTACTACAACAGAGGGGGAAAGAAAAAGAAAAAAAAAAAAAGATCTAAAAGGGTCTACAGAACAAGTCAAACCATAAGAATAATAAATGTTTTTCTTGAGTCACTGCTGTCAATGTCCTTTCCCTCGCTGGGAGTTGCAGTCCCGCTCACCTCCCTAGGATGCCCTCCAACACTGTGCTGATCTCTGGACCTGCTGTGGGGGCAGCTCAGATTCTAATCTGGTCCCACTCCGCTATGTTCTTGCCTCCAATGCCCACAGCTATCAGAACTAGTGTGTTTTCTTTTGTGGGAGCTCTCAGTGTCCTTTTACATATTCCATAGACACAGAGTCTGCCCAGTTGATTGTTTGGATTTAATCTACAGCTTGTACAGCTGGTGGGAGGGTTTGGGGTTTTCTTCCTTAGCCACACTGCCCTTGGGTTTCAGTTGTGGTTTTATTTCCACATTTGCACGTGGGTCATCCACTGGGGTTTGCTCCTGAGGCTGCCCCAGGGGACTTGTGCTTGGCCCTGTGAGGGCCAGGTGTGGAGATGGTGCAGCTGCTTGGTCAGCACCAGGTACTCAGGGGAGTTGGTGGCTAGGGCAGCAAGAAATTTAGTGCTCTAGAAGGGTATGGCAACCAGTATGGGCCAGTACGCTCCAATATTCTTGCCTGGAGAACCCTCTGACAGAGGAGCCTGGCAGGCCACAGTCTACAGGGTTGCAAAGAGTTGGACACGACAGAAGCAACCCTGTGCACATAGATGCAAGACTTTTTTTTTTTTTTCCTGTGGCAACTCTTCCCCAGTGAGAGTTGAGCATGAAAGTGGTGCAACTGCTTGGCTTGCAGGGACTCTGGTGGTGCCAAGTGTGCAGGGTCACAGAATGCCTTCTCTGCAGGAGTTATGGCCCTATCAGTGTCTTTTCTTGAGCCTCTTGTAGCTGATGATCAGAAGGCCTCTTTGGCCAGTCTTTCTCTGTAGCTCCACCCCTTCATACATTTAAAAGCCTCTCTTGCCTGGAGTCCTCTGTTGTTCCATGCATCAGGCACATAGAAGGGCCCCCTGGCTGGGGTCCTACTTTTTAGATGGGTGCATCAGAAACTTAAAGGGACACCTTGGGTGGGGTCCTACTCTGTAGTTCAGTGTATCAGGCACTTCATGGGCCAGCCTCTCTATTGTTCAGCTGCAGATGTCCATGTGTGGGGAGAGAAAGGCTATGCTGATGGCTCCTCCCCGCTAGGTGTGACTCAGCAGTATCACCTTGCTTCCATGGCTGCCCGGGGCTTTCCTCCACAGGCGCTTCCCACCACAATCTCCTCCCTCACATCCCCAGCATCCCTCTCTGCATAGTCAACAGCAGTGCTCGCCCTGGGATTGCTCCACAATCCCTAAACTCCAGTTCCCTGCTGCTGTGCCTTCCAGGGGACCCTCTTCCTTGTCCAGGGTATGTATGGCTGTGGCAAGGACTGTCTGATTCTCCATCCATTTAGGTTGCCACCTATCAGCTGTTTCACTCTCAGCCCTAAATGTTTCTCCTCTGACTCATTGTCCCAATGTGGGGATCAGATCCCTGCTTCAGTTCCCCCACCTGCTGAGGGCAGGTCCAGTCCTATGAACACTCCTGTTTTCCCCCCTAGTTCCCTCATCCTACTGAGTTGCGCGTGGTTCTTTATATTCTTTTCCGCTGGTCAGATACTCCTGTCCACTCTCAGATGGTGTTCTGGATGCAATTCTATGTCTGAAGGTGTATTCCTGATGTATGCGTGGAGAGAGGTATACTCCACACCCACCTACTCCTCTGCCATCTTATTCCTCTCTGAGATGAGTGTCTTGTAGGCAGTATATATATATACATATATTTCTCGATCTTGTTTCTGTATCCTTTCAATCAATATGCATTTTGCTTAGAGGACTTAGTCCATTTATAGTTATATTGATATATACATGTTCTTATTGCCATTTTGTTAATTGTTTTGGATTTTTGTGGGTTCCCCCACTCCCACCCCCGGCAATGCTTTCTTTTCTTGTGATTTGATGACTATCTTCAGTGTTATGATTGAATTCCCTTTTCTTTTTTGCATGTATCTCTAGTATAGACTTTTGGTTTGTAATATTTTTGTATAGTTTTTGTGTGTGTGTGTGTGTGTGTGACTGTTTTAAGTTAATCATCTCTTAGTTTCAAATGCATTTTAAAAATCCTATATTTGTCCTCTGCTCCCTTCATGATTACTGGTTTTGATATGACTTTTAATGTCATATTTGATATCATCACTTTGAGTATCCCTTGACTGCATACTCTTTTTGTAGATGATTTAACTGCTTTTGTCTTTTAACTTCCTTACTAGCTTTGTATGTGGATGATTTCCTACCTTTATTGTATTTTTTACTTTAACATTGAGCTTTTTCATTTTCTTATTTCTAGCTTCATATTTCTTATTTCTAGTTCCAGCCTTATATTGTTTGACCTAGAGATGCTTCTTTAACATTTGTGGTGCAGCTTGTTTGGTCGTGTGAAAATCTTTTGGCTTTTCTTGTCAGCAAAGCTTTTGATCTCTCCAATAAATCTGAAAGAGTGTCTTGCTGTGTGGAGTATTCTTGATTCCCTTTTACTGCTTTGAATATATCATGCCACTTCCTTCTGATCTGTGAAGTTTTTGCTGAAATAGTTCATAGGCTATGGTAATTCCCTTATATGTTATTTGTTGTTTTCCCCTTGATTTTAATGTTCTATCTTCATTTTAATTTTTGTCTCTAATTAAAAAAAGAGTCTTGGTGTGTTCCTATGTGGGTCTCTCTGTGCTTCTTAGACTTAGGTGACTCTTTCCTTTGCTAGTTTAGGGCAGCTTTCATCTATTAATGTTTTCAAATATGTTCTCAGCCCCTTTCACTGTCTCTTCTTTCTGCTGCTGCTAAGTTACTTCAGTTGTGTTCGACTCTGTGCGACTCCACAGACGGCAGCCCATGAGGCTCCCCTGTCCCTGGGATTCTCCAGGCAAGAACATTGGAGTGGGTTGCCATTTCCTTCTCCAGTGCATGAAGGTGAAAAGAGAAAGTGAAGTCACTCAGTCGTGTCTGACTCTTAGCGACCCCATGGACTGCAGCCTACCAGGCTCCTCCGCCCATGGGATTTTCCAGGCAAGAGTACTGGAGTGGGGTGCTGTTGCCTTCTCCGGTCTCTTCTTTCTAGGATCCCTATAATATGAACTCTTCTTTCTAGGATCCCTATAATATGAATGTTAGTGCATGTGATATTGTCTCAGAGGTCTCTCAAACTATTCTGATTTCTTTTCATTCTTTATCTTTTCCTTTCAGTGGCAGTGATTTCCACTAACTCTGTCTTCCAGTTCACTGATCTGTTCTTCTGTATCATTTAGCCTCCTATTTATTACTTCTAGTGTACTTTTCAATTCAGTTATATTATTCATCTCTGTTTGATTATTCTTTCTATTTGCTAACTCTTCACTAAAAAATTCCTATTTCTCCTTTGTGCATCCATTCTTCTGAGTTCTTTCATCCTCTTTACAGTTGTTATTCGGAACTCTGTCTCAGCTGGGTTGCCTCTCTCCACTTCACTTAGTTCTTGAGGTTTTATGTTGTTCCTTTGTCTAGGCTTCCCCGGTGTCTCACTCAGTAAAAACTCCACCTGCAATGTGGGAGACCGGGTTTGATCCCTGGGTTAGGAAAATCCTCTGGAGAAGGGAACAACTATCCACGCCAGTATTCTTGCCTGGAGAATTCCATGGACGGAGGAGCCTGGCAGGCTACAATCCATAGCATCACAGAGAGTCGGACATGACTGAGCAACTTTCACTTTCATCTGGAACAAAAGTGATACTCTGATACCTCATTTTGTTTAAGTTGCTTTTGGTATTTTTATGTGTATGGTAGGTTAGTTACTCAACCTTGAAGAAGTGGTCCTCTGCAGGAGAAATCCTATGCATCCTTGCAGGGTACTCCTCTCTCCTCATCCAACCTAGGGATTTCCCCTCAGAGGACTGTGTGGGTCCTTCTTTTGTGGCAGGCTGACTTTGTAGGTGGTCTAGTAGGCTTGCTTGGCCCTTAGCCTGATTGGTTGCCAGGTCCTGCCTTGTGCTGGCTGGTGCTGTGCTGACCAGTGGAAGCTGGTCAGGGGTTGCTGACTGCAGAAGCCCCAGGGGAGCTGGGGCTAGCACTGAAACGGGAATCTGAGTTCTTGTTCATGGAGCCAAAGAATGGAATCCACAAATACACAAACACTCACAGTAGCAAGTGAATAGGATTTATAAGAGAGGAGGAAAGTACAAAGCTCTCAGCAAAGACCTTGAGAGGGGGTTAAGAGCCCCCCAATAAGGCAGAGGTTACAGTGGTTTTATATCTTTAGCAGTATTGTGTATATTTTAGGTTGGCTCCTGTTCTTAAATCACATTATTTCTAACCAATCCTTTTTATGGCTTCTCTTGATCCTCAGATTAAGTTGCCACCCTTTTTCATGATCCCAACAATGGATCAGATGTATGGACTAATGATCACCAGTTGTTTTTCTCTCAGGTATATGGAATAGACATTAATTACTTCCCTTCCCTGGATCTGAGTGCTGATAATTTATCAGATTCAGGACACATGCCAGGAATTCAGAACAAAGGTTTTAGGTTAGTTTTAGGTTAATTTCTGCCTCGGTGCTGGCTCACTGGTTGGTAATGAAGAGCAATGAAGACCAGAAGATTCTGGGGCTATTGTCCGACTATTGGTGGGTAAAGCCAGGTCTTGGATTTAGTGCTAGACTACTTACTGGCAGAGTCAAGTCTGGGAGCCTGGGTGCAGGGCCCAGGGATCACATAGCTTATTTCAGATCATTGATGGGGGACTGGGTCCAGTTGAGTATGGTGTCTATGTTGTTCCAAAGCTTGTGTTGGCCTGCTGGTGAGCAGGGCTAGGGACCAAGCTGGTTGCAGGGAAGGGCCTGTCCTGCTGTAGGAAGACTGGATTGCAGACTGAGGGACTGTGATTTTCTTGCATCTAATACCTCCTTCCTGGTGGATGAGGCTCTTCCAGAGGCTAGTGAAACCTTCCTGGAGGGCAGGGCTAGGTCTTGACTCTCTGATGGGCAGGGCTGTATGTAGAGGCATGTCTAGAGGTGGCTGTGGGCTCAGAATATTTTTAGGCAGTCTGTCTTCTGATGGATGGGGCTGTGCTGCATGCTTGCTAAGTCACTTCAGTTGTGTCCAACTCTTGGCAACCCCATGGACTGTGTAGCCTGCCAGGCTCCTCTGTCCATGGGCTTCTCCAGGCAAGAATACTGAAGTGGGTTGCCATTTCCTTCTCCAGGGGATCTTCCCAACCCAGAGATCATACCCACATCTCTTATGTCTCCTGCATTGGCAGGGGGATTCTATACCACTAGCTTCATGGCTGTGTCTCCATCTAATTAGTTGTTTGACCTGGGGGCACTGGAGCCTATAGGATATTGGGTGAGGCCAGGTCTTGGCACTAATGAGCAAAGATTGCAACCTCTAGCAGCAATGTTCATGCAGGAAAAATGAACTCCCAAATGTGGCTGTTGCCAGTGACTATGTCCACGGGATGAGCCGCTGCTGCCCCTTACCTCTCTGGGAGGCCCTCCGGGGCCAACAGTAAGTCTGAGTCAACATTAATCTGGCCCAGACTCCTGTCAAATTGCTGCTATTGCCCGGGGTCCCAGTGTTCCTGAGATTTTTGTGTGCTCCCTTTAAGAGTAAAGTCCATTTCCCATAGTCTGTCGGGACTTCTGAAGTTAAGCCCTGCCTGCCTTCAAAGCCATGTGCTCTGGTACCTTGTGTTCCTGCTGCAGGATCCCCAGGCCAGGGGACCTGATGTGGGACCCAGAACTCTTACTCCTGTGGGAGAACTTCTGCAGTATTATTCCCCAGTTTACGGGCTCTCCCACCTAAGGGTAAGGTACTTGATTGTTTTGTGAATCCATGCTCTCCTACCTGTGTTACTGGGTTTCCTTCTTTATGACTTTGGTTGTAGAAGATCTTTTCTGGCAGTTTCAGTCTTTTTCATAGATGATTGTTCTGAAGATAGTTGTGATTTTGATAGACTCATGAGAAGAGGTGAGCACAGGGTCTTTCTACTCTGTCATCTTCACCAATCCTCCAAACATAGACTCTCAAGTATTATTTTTTTAAATAAATCAATAAAATCTGTTGCAAATATGGCTCCCCCCCTACTTTTCTGGTTTCTTTTTGTTTTTAAATTTTTGAAATTTAACTATAGCTGACACAATATTTTATTAGCTTCAGGTGTACAACATTGTGACTCAGCATTTATATATGTTATGAATTGATCACCATGCTAAGTTTAGTAACCACCTGTCATCATAAAAATTTATTGCAATATTATTGACTGTATTCCCTATGCTGTACATTACATCCCTGCAACTTATTTATTTTATAACTGTAAATGCAGCTTTAATGAGTACTTATTATAAGCTAGGCAGTGTATGCTTGCTTAACTCATATTCATTATTACATTTCATAGTCAAAACAGTAATCAGAATCTAATATCTCTTATTTAAGAGATAAGGAAATTGAGGTTCAGATGGATTAAAATTAATCAGGGTCACAGTTTGAGGAAGTTGTGTTTTGAATTCATATTTGGAAGAGAAATCATGGGAAAGCAAACTACAGTGTTATCAAAAGGCATAGAGATAAAATTATGTTTGAGGGTTAGGAGGTATAATTGGTAAAACTTGATAACTAGTTGGGCACAGAAATTGCAGGATAACTAAAATGTAAGGATGATCATCATATTTCTTATTTGAAGACTCTTGAACTTCCAGCAGAAGAAAAGATCAGAGTTGAAGCAAAAAAAAAAAAAAAAAGCTGGTTTGTACATCTTGAATTTCAAGTATCTGTGGAATGTCTAAGTTGATCTCTCCAGAAGGCATTTAATATATGGGTCTGTAGTTCAGTGGGGAAGTCAAGTCAGAGTTCTGGAATCTTTACTAAGAGCACTTTAAAACACTCTTAGCACTGGAACAAAGTCATGTAAAGTAATATGTAGGAACTAATAACTAATAAAAGAATAATAACTTGAAAAATAGAATTCTAATGTAATTTAAGAATTCTCTGAATGCTAGTCAAGGATTCAAAATGGAGCATGAACAGAATAGTGCAGTTCTGTTATCATAAAAAAAATAGAGATACTCGAAGTAATTAAAACAGCTATACAGAGAAGGTACATCTTGTATCATGAAAAGTTATCTACAACAAAGTGATAAAAGACCCATTGCCTGATGAGCAGTTCTAACTCAGCCTAGAAGTTGAGCTAAATAAAATAGGATGTTGTGAAGTTAACCCTTGATCAGTCTAGTCAGCTATGCTAGTTCTGGGAAACCTGATGAAAAGCAGACTTCTTCTCTCCAGTTTCCAGATGGGTTTCCTCATGGCTTGTTTATGTCAGATTGTGAATTCTAGTCAGAAATCCTGTTTACCTTTTGGTGGACTTCACTGGCTTGCTCCTTTTATACCTGCTTCTAATGGCATAAAGGTAAATCAATACTTCCCACTGCAGATACTCTTCCTCTTCTCCATCCCCAGGGCTCTAGCAAACTGAATCACATTTCCCTACCAGTTCACATTATAATTCTAAATATGCCTAATTGTCTTTAATCATCTAGCTTCATTTTATGATGGAACTCTAGGCTGTATCTTTCAAATTCTCATTATTCAATTGATCCATGCCTTAAGAATATATTTCCCTGTACTAGAGTTGACTGTGGTGAACTAATACTTTCTCAAGGTAGTAAATTACCACTCTTAAGTATCTTTAACTTTGCTTCTTAATATTCTAGTATTTTATTTTATTTTTACTTCAGTGTTCAGTGATAATGAAAATTTAACAAGCAGTAGAGGGTGGGGAGCAGAAAACTTGCCCAAGCTTATTTGTTAAGAGACTCATCGTCGCTTTGGTTCCCAACAAATTTACAAAAAGACCTGCAGTCATATCTGAGCACATCCAGCATTTGAAGGTGTGATGATAGAGGCAGAAAACCAGTGTCTTTCAAGGGTTTTAAAGTGCTATCTGAGAAGAGGAGCATCAGCTGTACTTAGAAAGGTAGCCAATACAAAAGAGAAACATAGTTAGAATTACGGGAGGAAATGGTTTCAACCGATATTAAACCTCTCTAGTTCTTAGGATGAATTGTTTGATAGTTCCCAAACTCTCTCCAACCTCACTGATTATTCTTGACTGAAATACTAAAAAACATTGCAGTATACCTGCCTCCAGATACCATGTCCCCATCCAAAAATTTATAATTATTAATATCATTGTTTTAAATGCTAGACCTACTACTGAACATTGAAAGTAATGAACTCTGTATCTTTTATTTCTTAAGACCAATGTCAGCTGCTTTTTTGGAGGGAATATAGCAATATTATATCATATGTTAACACTATTAAATAGTATAGTATGTCATATATCATTAATATATAATATTATATTTTATAATACAGTTAGAGCAACATATAGAAAGATATGGGAGTCAGATATCTAGTTTAAATCTTTATTCCAGTCCTTACTAGTCATGTGATTTTGGACAAGCATTTAACTTGTCTAAACCTCAATTTCCTCACCTATAACTTGGTTTTATAGTATCTCTCTGTAACTTTGTATAAATATTAAATGAAATAATGTATATGAGTTATCTTTCATTAATACATGATAATTATTATTGTCAGAAATATTTATTTAATGAAACCACACTAAGAAAAAATACATAGCACAGAATCAGTACAATACTTTGGGGAGTATTTTTCCAGATCTTGAAGAGTGACATTAACATGTACCTTGGTAAAAATACTGCAAATACATTAATTGCCAAACTTTACTTTTCCCTTGAACAAATCTGTAAGTAGTTTATTAGCAGAGAGAAGGGGAAAAAAAATTAAACAGCATTCTGCTATAGTAGTACTCTTCTCTCCTAGCATTTATATGATACTGTAAAATCTTCTGATAATGTAAACTATTGGTATATTTTGAAGACTTAGAAAATTTTCTTCAGATTAGTGTTCCATGAAATAATTCCTCTAGAATATATTGCCCAATGGGTATTGGTGCCTTTCTCTTCCAGATGTGTAGTTAGAATCATTTTGAATATCCCTTTGAGTTTATTCATGATTTTCTCTGTAAATAGAACACTGAAATTAGTAGGCAGAAGAACAAAAACGGGAACTAGGCCTAATGGTCTCCTTTGCCTGGGATCTGCTCAAGGGGCTCTTTATAAGGATAGCTGTCAAAGAATCCCTGTTCCCGTGACAAAGCCTGTCCCTGAATATGACTCTTGTGATGTGCTTATGCTCTAAGGACAGTGAAATACTTCAGCATTAACCTAAATTAACTAAAACTCATCTTTATTAATATAAAAAAAATGAGTGATCTTCGGAAGGAGAACTCAAATCACCTGCCTGAGGAGTCAGATATTTTCATTATATGATGGCGGATAGTCTAAAATGATGTAACACTGAAAGAGACATCAAGGACCCCAAGTGTCACAGGCCATGGGTATCTCTCAAAGCTGACAGATGCCTCATCTAAACAGTTGTCTTTATAGTTTTTATGATTTATCTACTAAAGGAATTAAGACATTAAAATAGTGATATTTCTTGTTGCATTTATTTATATTATTTACATTTACATGATAACATTATTCATGTTATTTATCTACCTCAATTCCATATACAGGCCATATTCTTAGAAGCTTTGAATTCATATTTAACTGTTAGACAATTATTAGGTTAAAACAAAATATGTTATTAAATAATTTTATACATATTAATAATAATTTTAATGAGCATATATAATATATTGAAAATAGTTTTAAAACTTTTTGAAATATCTAGATGTTTATTATATAAGTAAGGCTATACAGAGTTATTCCCTGTTCTTAAACTACAGTACTATTGCCCTGGAAACATGAATGCTCATAGTAAATATCTTTTAGTTCTCTGGTTAGAAACAAAGCTACATTTATATCAGAGATAGATTTAAATTGAAAATACATTATATTAAAGTGTTTCATTAGTGTTGATTAAGCTTTTTGGATTCTCCTGCTTTCATTTAGTTTTAGGATGCAAACAAAAACATAAAACAAAATGGTCTCTCTCTACTTCACCTGTTTAAGTTTTTCAACAACACTTACTGCCTGACATTTTACTGTATGCATTTCCTTTTTTACTTCTTCTTGTTGCTTTCCCTCATGAAGGTAAGCTCCACATAGACAGGTTTATCTTTTATATTGCTGTCATACTCAGTGTCTGGCACACTGTAGATGCTCAATAAATATACAACAAATGAAATGAGGTAATTAATTGATTAGCTGATACTCTTTACCTAACTGATGAATGAGAAGCTATAGTGCATCCTTATTTTATTTTCAGAATGAAAGAGATAAGAAAAATGGGACTCTATGAAACTAGGAAGCTTTTGCACAGCAAAGGGAACAGTAAAAAAAAGTGAAAAGGCAACATGTAGAAGGAGATAGAGTATTTGCAAATCATGCATCTGTTAAGGGGTTAATTTCCAAAATATGTAAGGAATTGCTGCAACTCATTAGCAAAAATACCAATAACCCAGTTTAAAAATGAATTAAGAATTTGAATAGACATTTCTCCAAAGATGACATATAAATGGCCAATGGCTTTTTAAAAAAATGCTCAATGTCACAGATCATTAGGGAATCAAAAATCAAGATCACAGTGAGATATACTTCACACCAGTTAGAATGGATATTATAATTATTATATATATGCATGTATGTATGTGTGTGTGTATAGACAAGTGTTGACAAGGTTGTGGAAATCAGGGCCCTTGTACACTATTGACTGTTGGGAGTGCAAAATGGTGCACTATTGTGGAAGCTGGTGGGAAGGTCCTCAAAAAATTAAAAAGAGAAATCACATATGACCCAGCAATTCCACTTCTGGGTATTATCCAAAATAACTGAAATCAGTATCTCAGAAAGATATTAGCACTCCCATGTTCATTGCTGCACTATTCACAATAACCAAAATGTAGAAGTGTCTTACATGTCCATGGACAGATTAATGGATTAAAAAATATAGTATATATACCATGGAATGTTGTTCAGCCTTAATAAAGAAAATGCTGCAATATGTGACAACATGGATGGACTTTGAAGACACTATACTGTGCAGGTCAAGAAGCAACAGTTAGAACTGGACATGGAACAACAGACTGGTTCCAAGTCGGGAAAGGAGTACGTCAAGGCTGTATATTGTCACCCTGCTTATTTAACTTATATGCAGAGTACATCATGCGAAATGCTGGGCTGGATGAAGCACCAGCTGGAATCAAGATTTCTGGGAGAAATATCAATAACCTCATATATGCATATGACACTACCCTTATGGCAGAAAGCAAAGAAGAACTAAAGAGCCTCTTGAGGAAAGTGAAAGAGGAGAGTGAAAAAGCTGGCTTAAAACTGAGATCATGGCATCTGGTCCCATCACTTCATGGCAGATAGATGGAGAAACAGTGGAAACAGTGAGAGACTTTATTTTTTTGAGCTCCAAAATCACTGCAGATGGTGACTGAAGCCATGACAGTCAAAGACACTTGCTCCTTGAAAGAAAAGCTATGACCAACCTAGACAGTATATTAAAAAGCAGAGACATGACATTACTGACAAAGGTCTGTCTAGTGAAAGCTATGGTTTTTCCAGTAGTCATGTATGGATGTGAGAGTTGGACTATAAAGAAAGCTGAGCACCGAAGAATGGATGCTTTTGAACTGTGGTGTTGGAGAAGACTCTAGAGAGTCCCTTGGACTGCAAGGAGATCCAACCAGTCAATCCTAAAGGAAATTAGTCCTGAATATTCATTGGAAGGACTGATGCTGAAGCTGACACTCCAATACTGTGGCCACCTGACACAAAGTGCTGACTTATTTGAAAGACCCTGATGTTGGGAAAGATTGAAGGCAGGAGGAGAAGGGGACGATAGAGGATGAAATGGTTTAATGGCATCACTGACTCGATGGACATGAGTTTGAGTAAACTCTGGGTGTTGGTGATGGACAGGGAAGCCTGACATGCTTGCAGTGCATGGAGTCGCAAAGAACTGGACATGACTGAGTGACTGAACTGACTGAACTGAACTGATACTAAGTGATATAAGCCAGTCACAGAAGAACAGTAAATACTCTGCATGAATCTATGTGTATGTGATATCTAAAAGAGGTAAACTCAAGATAGCAAAGAGTAGAATTGTGGTTGCTGGGGAATAAGGAGTAAGGAGAAAAGGGGAGCTGATAACAATGAGTATAAAGTTTTCATTATGGAAAATGTATGAATTCTGGAGATCCTGTGTTTAGAATGTTATGTATGAATATCAATATGATATGCTTAAAAATCTGTTGCAAGTAGATCTCATGCTATGTATTCTTACCAAAATAAATTTTTTAGTAAAAGAATGGAGGTGATGAGAATAAGTAGCACGCAAAATAAAACTCTAATTGTGAGTCTTTGGGTTTTGAAAAGAGACCGCTTTGCATAGCAGCGTATGTTTGAATGTATAATTTAATAGAAAAACGATCACAGAACAATGGCAGTGATGATGTAGGTTGAACTTATTAGCTGAATTTCAACCTATACTCCTGGGTCTTGGTCAGCTTTACTGCTGTATAAATTGACCTCTAGCTGACTGATTTAAATAAACGTAGATTCTGTTTGGTTTCTGCTGCTTAATGTGATTGGGTTCCCATGAGCTTCAGAAAAAAAATGAAAAGGAGAAAAACAATTAATTCTTCTCTGGAAAAAGTAATAGATGTTTCTTGTGCTATCAGATGATTGAGGAAGCACTGTACACATGGTCATTGAAACCTATAAAATAGTCGTATGATTTACTTAGAGGAGAGCTGACACTTCTGTGATTTGGAAGGGATGGGTACTTATATTTAACTTTTGCTAACATTTCAGTAGTAATGATGTAGCAAAATTAAACTAGCAGGTATAAGTAGGTGTATTTCTGAAAGTGAGGGGTTTTGTTTGGGGGGAGGAAGTGGCAGAGGAAGACTTTAGTGAAATACTCTGCTTTATTTTTCAAGGCTTTAAACATCTTAAATCTAGTTTCTTTTTATTACTAACCATAAGTGTATGGCAGGGAGACTTAACTTGAAGTACTAAGTATGTAGAGATCTTGTAATTAAAAATAATTTTTCAACAACAATAAGCTTATTACCACGTTCATTATCCAGGTTGCCTCTTCTGCATTATAATCATGAATTGAATTGTGTCAGATATCTGAGTCTAAAGTATTAGGTACCTGAATTTCTTGTTAGGGAAGGAAAAGCTAATCATTTTCAGGATTAGCCCTATTTTGTTAATTATGCATCATGATAATTTTTTCATACAACATTTTTATAGTTTTATAGCCGTTAGAATTCATGATATTCTTCCCTTTGAATAAACAGTTTCATCTTTAGAAAGAAGAAATGGATTTATCTCATAAAATGTTCTTTTGGAAAATATATCCATTATGTAAATCTGCTTCAACTTTGACATTTTATAAACAAGGGGAAAACTGAATATCTGTTTAGGAATGAGAAGATTCCAGAGGCTTTAGTTCGTGTCTTTTTCTTAATTGTTAGAATATTGGACCCTGCCAATTCAAGAGAACTCTCATTTGTGTTTACTTTTCTTGATTGGTTCCAAATATAAACGTAGGTGTTAGTTGAGCTCACCTATGTTCTTTAATAACTTCCTTCCTATGAAATATACTTCCTGAGTGTGATGATATTTTGTGTGAAGCAATTTCCCTTGTTTCCTAATTTGAGGATTATGCTCCCCAGTTTGAAACCCTCTCCCATATGAACAGTTTATCTCAGTGCACTTTATTAACCACCTCCATTATTAAATGGAAGTGATGATAACAGTGGGACTTGCTTCCAGATACAGGCAGTAAGGGCTGAACATTTAGATCATTTTCTTCTTCTTCATTGGCCAGCTATCATTTTCCAACACTGAAGTTGGTTTAGGCCCAGATTATAATGGAGGACTTTTTACTAGAACAGAATGAAACAGTAAGGAATGCTGTACTTGTCCAAACTCAAGAGCCTAATGGCTTTATGAATACAGTTTCATTCAGTATGAAAATGTATGCAGTACTTGTATTTTTCACCCAGAAGGTACAGTCTGGTTGAGGAGACAGATACAAACATTAGTACAACAAAGCTGTCAGTGAATGCTGTAATAGGGGTAAAGTTGAAGTCTTGGAGTAGAAGACGGAAGACAAATCGTGATGAATTGTATTCATGAAGGCCTTATTGAGAAAGGTGCATTTGATTTGTGACTTGAAATGTGCCTAGAACTTTCAGGCAGATGGACACGTTAGGATGCCTTTAAAGGAGTATTCTCCTTTATTAAGGGAGTATTCTATTGTTCAGAATCTCAGCTACTCCAGAGTTGGGTGATACGTGGCTCCCAAGACTAGATTTTATCTAGCTAATGGAGTCACCCCCTAATAACTTGCTGACCATTTCACCTCTTCTAAAGATGATCTCTGGTGTAGATTATCCTGGGTTTTAGCTGACTAATATGATCATGCTCAACATGTACAGAAACCTAAGTCCAGGAGGTCTAGTAACTTAAATCCTTTACTGTGTGCCAAAATTAAAGATAATATGAGCTCACAGGAGAAAACCAGAAGAGAGATTTCAGGGAAAAGCAAAATGTTATTTTTCAAGATAAGTTGTTTTACCCCTGTCTTTCCACCACCCTAATCTGAGTTTGGGTATGTTATGAGCATGTTTATTAGGTTTTGCTAGAAGGTGGAAGAATTTGATGGACACTTGAGAAATTATATAATTGTTACTTTTCCTTTTCAATAAACAGTTGAATGGGTCATTGCTTGGCTTCCATGGCATAGGGTGTATCAGGAATTAATAAAATCTAAAATAAAAATCTTTTGCCTTTGACTGAGATATAACATCTGCTATAATTTCCTTTCTGCACTCAGCCACCAGGAGCTTGCTGGAGAAAAGTTACTAAACTCAAAATCATCCCACTGTGTTTATGACAAGCTATTGTTCTTAGACCAGTTTGGTGAGTATTTACTTCACCTTCCTTTAGGAATATCTTATTTCTATAAGATTCACCAGCTTCCAAACAAAACCTTTAGCTGTTTTACTCTACTAGAATATATGAAATGCTTACAAATGTCTGAAATTTTATCACACCCAATTCAGGTTGACCTCAGGAACCCCTTACCCCCATATTGAAAACTACTTAATTGGTTCCCCCAGGGACACAGAAAATTGGATAGTTCCCCTGCTTCTAATCCACTAGGGAACACTATATGTAGTCACTCACCAACTTGCAGAAAGCTGGAAAATTATTACCATGTGAGTAGAAAGAAGTAATAATTACATTTACTTGTTATGGCATGGGTAACTAATTTAAATGCTTTCAGGGACAAGGCAGGTGACAAAAAACCCACTCAAACTGGCAAGTGAAATTTGCTGAGTGGTGGTGGTTGAATGTATGATGAACTGCTGCCATTTTTTCTACCTTAATGCATTCATTCAACAGTGCATTTAAAATTGTTTAATTGTATTGAGCAGACTGCCAGAATATCTCTGTAGGCCAAATGTGCTTCAGAAGCTGAAGTACTTAACCTTTCTGAAAACAAAAACAATGTGGGATTCTTGGGTGAGTGACTGCTAAATGAGACTTAAAACTATCTGGAAAATAGCAAGTACTCTATAATGCTACCTATTATTATTATACAAGATATGCAAGTCTTATTATCATACAAGAAGCCTTCCATTACTCATTGCAAATTTACATTTTCACATGAACTGGAATATTTAATTGGTATCTGTCAATTCTTGAATAACTATTCATCTGTTTGACAGTATTTCTGAGCAGCTTCTACCTGCTAGTCATGGTCCTAGAGTTGAGAGTTCCAAAGTAAACCAGGCAGATAAAACTCTGTGTGTTACAATGAAAATTCTTATATATGTCTTTTGCAACTTATAGTTCTCTATGTACCTACAAGTAGGATTTCTAGGTACTAGGGCAAAATGTACCTTTAGCATTATAAATTTATAGCATAGAACAGAGTGCAGACTTTAGTATTGTCAGACTTTTCTGACATATACCAGACTGTCTCAGTTTTGTTTTACCTTGCGCTTTCCTAATTACAAGTGCGATTGATTATCTAGGCACATATTTGTTGAGCATTCAGAGTTTCTCTTCTGTAAATAGTCTCTTATAATTATTAAAATCTAATTTCATTGGTTGCCAGTATTCACAAATTTTCCTATGGCCAGAAAAAGATCAGTGCCAACTTATTTTTTGTTGTTTTTACCTTCCTCTTTGTAGTATCAATCCTATGTTCTCAGATTGAATTTCTCTTTTTTTTTTTTCCAAATTAATAATTCTGAACTGTATTTTTGTCATACAAATCAGGTAAAACCTTCATATTTTACATATGTAATTTGTTCTCTGGGACTTCATAATTAATTAACCATCACCAGGAATTTATGCAGATGAAACTATTCGAGTTACTGCTAGCTATTATAGTCGTCTCACTTTCCTTCTGGTGTAATGCCCTAGACTCCACCTCTGTAGCACTTTGTTTTTCAATTCTTGTTGAGATTGTGGAGCCTGTTTTAACTAGCCTTTCATAATAATTCTGAGCTTGGGAGAGCAGTCAGTGTGACTTATAGACACTGATGGTTCCTATAGTGATATATATCACAGTATTTTAATAAAGGGAGTTTTTGTTTGTTATCTTTTTAAACCTCTCTTTAAGGATGAAGTTAAGGGGAAAATCGAATGTTGTATATTGGTTTGTTATGAGTTCATATCCACTTTTCATTACTAAGTGAAATTGTCTTGATCTACTTGTTCACGCTTAAGTTGTTTTTATCTAAGGGAGAACTTGTGTTGGGGAGGCTGTGTCAGGATGATATCGGTAAAATTACTATGCTGCTCAGTGTGAACGTGTGGAGACTCAACTGTGATGTAATGGATAATACCAAGAATTTGTGAGAACTTTTATTGAGACTGTTTGGTCTGAGCAAGGCTGCTCTTTGCTGATCTGAGTAGCCCTTTGAAGATTTTGAGAGACTTGCTCCCCTGTGATCAGGCTACTCTTAGTAGGCAGTGGTGTGGAACTGTGCAGAAGACTCAGGAAAAACAAGGGGCATCTATTCCTGCCTTGGCAAGGCTGCTCCTCATAGGTAGCAACAAGGCTGTGTAATGGTCCTTGGAGTAATGACCTTCAGAGCAGACCACCTCGCCTGCCAGTACCAGCACCTTTGTTCTGCTAACATCATGCTCTGGTAACAAGAGACTTGGTTTGCCCTGGCAAGTGGACATCAGCTCTTGGTTGGCCAAGTTGACCCTTTCAAAAACCCGCTTGTAGAATTGTACACATCAGCTAAATGTGGACTTTATTTCTTTCACCTCCCCTCTGCCTGGAACAATAGTGTAATTAATCTCTCACTGGTTTGGAGTATGTTATTTCTTTAATGGCCTAATAAGAGATATTATTCTGAATGTTGTTGGCTTGTGAAGTATTATTATTACAAATTATAATTCCCACAGTGAGCCTGCATTAAATAAGTTATTGGCAAAGATAGTCTCTGAGCATTGTTTGTCAGAGAGGAAACAAGGGCATATTCATGAATGGTAGCAACAAAGTTTTATTTTTCCTATTTCTGAAAGCCTTTGAATTCTGTCTTTATTATGCCCAAGGATATCTGGCATGTCAGATCCCTTTAGAGTGTCAATGTTGGGTTTGGGGTCATTAAATATACTAATAAAATTTAGGAACATGCTAGATGTTTAAGGTGGCATGTTAGAAATATATTTTCTGGAAAGCACATTGATTTTGACAAATGCAGACCAATCTAAACTTAATTTTGCCTTCCTTGGTCATGTACTATGAAAGTTCAAAATAAAAGCTTGTAACAGTATTAATAAGCAAATTCTTGCCTTTTTTTTTTTTTTTTTTGGTTTGTTAATCTTTTCTACACAAGTTCAATCCTATGTATGATACCCTGGGACATTCTGCAGTCTGTTCTAGTTACTGGTCTAATAACAATGGGCTACAGCATGAGATATAATGGTCCTCTGAGTTAAATTCACCCATTCCAGTCCATTTTAGTTCACTGATCCCTACAATGTTGATGTTCACTGTTGCCATCTCCTGTTTGACTGCTTCCAATTTGCCTTGATTCATGGACCTAACATTCCAGGTTCCTATGTAACGTTGCTCTTTACAGCATCGGACCTTGCTTCTATCACCAGTCACATCCATAAGTGGGTATTGTTTTTGCTTTGGCTCTGTCCCTTCATTCTTTCTGGAGTTATTTCTCCACTGATCTCCAGTAGCATATTGGGCACCTACGACCTGGGGAGTTCCTCTTTCAGTATCCTATCATTTTGCCTTTTCATACTGTTCATGGGGTTCTCAAGGCAAGAATACTGAAGTGGTTTGCCATTCCCTTCTCCAGGGGACCACATTCTGTCAGATGTCCTTTTCATTATAGGGGACTGGAATGCAAAAGTAGGAAGTCAAGAAACACCTGGAGTAACAGGCAAATTTGCCCTTGGAATACGGAATGAAGCAGGGCAAAGGCTAATAGAATTTTTCCAAGAGAACACACTGGTCATAGGAAATACCCTCTTCCAACAACACAAGAGAAGACTCTACACATGTACATCACCAGATGGTCAACACCGAAATCAGATTGATTATATTCTTTGCAGCCAAAGATGGAGAAGCTCTACACAGTCAGCAAAAACAAGACCAGGAGATGACTGTAGCTCAGATCATGAACTCCTTATTGCCAAATTCAGACTTAAGTTGAAGAAAGTAGGGAAAACCACTAGACCATTCAGGTAGGACCTAAATCAAATCCCTTATGATTATACAGTAGAAGTGAGAAATAGATTTAAGGGCCTAGATCTGATAGATAGAGTGCCTCATGAACTATGGATAGAGGTTTGTGACATTGTACAGGAGACAGGGATCAAGACCATCCCCATGGAAAAGAAATGCAAAAAAGCAAGATGGCTGTCTGGGGAGGCCTTACAAATTGTTGTGAAAAGAAGAGAAGCAAAAAGCAAAGGAGAAAAGGAAAGATATAAGCATCTGAATGCAGAGTTCCAGAGAATAGCAAGAAGAGATAAGAAAGCCTTCCTCAGTGATTAATGCAAAGAAATAGAGGAAAATAACAGAATGGGAAAGACTAGAGATCTCTTCAAGAAAATTAGAGATAAAAGGGAACATTTCATGCAAAGATAGGCTTGATAAAGGACAGAAAGGGTATGGACCTAACAGAAGCAGAAGATGTTAAGAAGAAGTGGCAAGAATACACAGAAGAACTGTACAAAAAAGATTTTCACCACCAACATAATCACGATGGTGTGATCACTAATCTAGAGCCAGACATCCTGGAATGTGAAGTCAAGTGGGCCTTAGAAAGCTTCACTATGAACAAAGCTAGTGGAGGTAATGATATTCCATTTGAGCTATTTCAAATCCTGAAAGATGATGCTGTGAAAGTGCTGCAGTCAATATGCCAGCAAATTTGGAATACTCAGCAGTGGCCACAGGACTGGAAAAGGTCAGTTTTCTTTCCAATCCCAAAGAAAGGCAATGCCAAAGAATGCTGAAACTACTGCACAATTGCACTCATCTCACACACTAGTAAAGTAATGCTCAAAATTCTCCAAGCCAGGCTTCAGCAAAATGTGAACCGTGAACTTCCAGATGTTCAAGCTGGTTTTAGAAAAGGCAGAGGAACCAGAGATCAAATTGCCAACATCCTCTGGATCATGGAAAAAGCAAGAGAGTCCCAGAAAAACATCTATTTCTGCTTTATTGACTATGCCAAATCCTTTGACTGTGTGGATCACAATAAACTACAGAAAATTCTGAGAGAGATGGGAATCCCAGAGCACCTGACCTGCCTCTTGAGAAACCTATATGCAGATCAGGAAGCAATGGTTAGAACTGGACATGGAACAACAGACTCCTTCCAAATGGGAAAAGGATTATGTCAAGGCTGTATATTGTCACCCTGCTTATTTAACTTATATGCAGAGAACATCATGAAAAATGCTGGGCTGGAAGAAGCACAAGCTGGAATCAAGATTGCCAGGAGAAATACCAATAACCTCAGATATGCAGAAGACACCACCCTTATGGCAGAAAGTGAAGAGGAACTGAAAAGCCTCATTATGAAAGTGAAAGAGGAGAGTGAAAAAGTTGGTTTAAAGCTCAACATTCAGAAAACAAAGATCATGGCATCTGGTCCCACCACTTCATGGGAAATAGATGGGGAAACAGTGGAAACAGTGTCAGACTTTATTTTTGGGGGCTCCAAAATCACTGCAGATGGTGACTGCAGCCATGAAATTAAAAGACGCTTACTCCTTGGAAGGAAAGTTATGACCAACATAGATAGCATATTAAAAAGCAGAGACATTACTTTGCCAACAAAGATCCATCTAGTCAAGGCCATGGTTTTTCCAGTAGTTATGTATGGATGTGAGATTTGGACTGTGAAGAAAGCTGAGTGCCGAAGAATTAATGCTTTTGAACTGTGGTGTTGGAGAAGACTCTTGAGAGTCCCTTGGACTGCAAGGAGATCCAGTCCATTTTAAAGGAGATCAGTCTTGGGTGTTCTTTGGAAGGAATGATGCTAAAGCTGAAACTCTGATACTTTGGCCACCTCATGTGAAGAGTTGATTCATTGGAAAAGACTCTGATGCTGGGAGGGATTGGGGGCCGGAGGAGAAGGGGACGACAGAGGATGAGATGGCTGGATGGCATCACCGACTCGATGGTCATGAGTTTGAGTGAACTCTGGGAGTTGGTGATGGACAGGGAGGCCTGGCGTGCTGCGATTCATGGGGTCACAAAGAGTTGGAAACGACTGAGCGACTGGACTGAACTGAACAGCAGGAGAGGATTTATGAACTACCTCTTATAAAGGAGCTTCTTCAGACAAGGAAATAATGACTTTTTTTTTTTTTAAACCAGGAAGGAAGGACAACTTCCAAGGAATAAGAACTTCCATAGGCGATGGAAGTCAGTGGAGGGTGCTTTATAGGAGAGGATGTGGACAGATGGGTGAGTCATTCCTTCCATTCAGTTTCCCCTTTTAAGTAGCCAAAGTCCATTCTTAGTGATTATTGTCCTGCAATCGCAAGCAAAGAAATAAGTTTTATATGTCTGGATTGTAAAATCAGTTGAATTTCTACTAGTTCATGGCTATCAGTTCATTCTTTAAGGCAGTAGTGATAATTGGGGATTTTAAGTTTGGCATTCTTTTCCAGTGTCATGGAAACATCCACCCTACCATAGGGCACTTTAATTCCTCATGCTCCTCAAACTTTATGGTGCCACTGAGACATTGTTTTAGATGATACTAAGTGAACATTTTGAATTGGCTATTTTTTTTTTTTGAATTGGCTACTTTCTGATAGGCCTTCAAAGTTTCAATCCTGGAATACAATATATACATGTGTGTGTGCAGCTCTGTCTCTATTTGTGTGTATTTGTATATTGCTGTTCTTGTTCAGTTGCTAAGTCATGGCTGACTCTTTGTGGCCTCATGGACTGCCGCACGCTGGGCTCCTTTGTCCTTTGAGTCAGTGATGCTGTCTAACCATCTCATTCTCTGCCACCCTCTTCTCCTTTAGCCTTCAATCTTTCCCAGCATCAGGATCTTTTCCAATGAGTCGACTCTCTACATGAGGTGGCCAAAGTATTGGAACTTCAGCATCAGTCCTTCCAATTAATGTTCATGTTTGATTTCCTTTAGCATTGACTAGTATGATCTCCTTGCAGTCCAAGGGACTCTCAAGTCTTCTACTGTCTCTTTGCACCACAGTTTGAAGCATCCATTCTTTGGTGCTCAGCCTTCTTTAGGGTCCAACTCTCACATCCAAATATGTGTATATGTGTACCTGTATCATATTATTTCTCTTACACCCCACTGTTTGTAAACAAATGAAACTGATTTTTACTAACTTTAGCAATAAATGAACTTGTTGAAAACACAAGGGAATTTATAGAATTGTTGGAACGCACAAGATAGAGTGGGAAAATGGGTTGAAACCAAGAAATCTTGAGTGCCAAGAAGCACAGACTCCAGGAGGAGATCTATAGCAACACTAACAGAGCTCTGCCACCAAATTGAATGAGGTGCAGGTTTCTGTCCTATCCTTGCGTCATGATTTCAGTACTTAAACCCTGTAAGATAGTACCCAACTGAACAAGTTTACTGGGGAGTGAGGAAGGAAGCTGTCATTTTTTTGAAATGGGGTTGGATGCTGGGCAACCAAAACTGACAAGAATCTCCTACATGTGGGAAACTTGTGAGCCAATATCACTTTCAAAAATAGATGTAATACTTGGTTTCTGTGCTTTGATCCATTTGAAATATTTTAATAGATGATGCTTAATCAATTTATAGTGTCATAATTCAGTATATTTTGTTTTACTTTTTGTTGTCTTGTATTATGCTCTCTAATATCTATTCCTTATACTTCTTTCATTGAAAATCTTTTAGTTTTTAAAAGTTTATGTAAAATAGAAACTCAAAAGTGGGTTTATTTGGAACATGTAAATATTCTTTATTTTTTAACAAGCATTACAGTAGTATATTATGCTTTAAATCATTTATTGACATGTAAACACTTTTTAAAGGAATTATGTACTAAATACATTTATTTTGTTTTTACAAGAAATACTCTATTTTTGAACCTTTTCCCTTCCTACTGGCTATATAGTATTAGAGGAGGCTGATATGAAATGGGTCATTTCTGGATTCATTTGGAAAAACTGAATTTGTCTCAATTGACTTGGTAGTGATATACACTTGACACCCAGAGAACTTCACATACTGTGAAAGTGTCTTTGGTGTCAGTGTATGGTCTAATTTCACTGTTATCAAATGGCACAAAATAGAAAATTATGTGTGTGTTTGCATGTATGTGGTGTGTATGTTTGTGATCTTTTTATGTGAAAAACCCACATCAAACTGACTGCTATACACAAAATATGATGAATTACATTCCATGAAACTGCATCACCTCTTTTTGAAAATATAATCTCAGGAGAGTTGTGTAATCACAGAGATGAGTCAGGACCAGGAGTACCAAACTGGAAACATTTGCTGAAGGACAAGTGCCAGAATGGGCTATAGAGTTGAATGCCAGGAAACTGGAAATCTATGCCGGAACCATGCAGTTTGTCCAGAGTTGAAGCCCAAGCAGAAGACTGAAGTCAATTGACAGTTGCTAGCAGAGTCAGATGCGACTGAAGCGACTTAGCAGCAGCAGCAGAAAGGAACGTAATAGAGGAAACCAAAGGCCAATCAAGCAGTGAGGTCAATAGGAAGTAGTAGATAGATATTATGTAGCAGAAGATATCTATTTAGGAGAAGCAAGCCACTTTTGTATGTCTTCTTGTTTACTGGTTCAAATAAACAATGCTAAGAGTTTATATTTATAGATGGATCAGTTGCTAAAATGGATCCTGACTTGACAAACAAACAAAGATAGAAGACCTAGACTGAGGAACAGACAACGGGAACTAGCAGTAGTTTGGAGGAGACCTCTGATGAAAAAACCCTTCAGAAAGAAATAGTGTGGGGGTGGGAGGTGCTCCTTTCATACAATAAAATTTTGCAGAGGAAACTAGTTAAATTTTTTTTAACTTTTTATTTTTACTTTATTTTTCTTTACAATACTGTATTGGTTTTTCCATACATTGACATGAATCCACCACGGGTGTACATGCGATCCCAAACATGAACCCCCCTCCCACCTCCCTCCCCACAACATCCCTCTGGGTCATCCCCGTGCACCAGCCCCAAGCATGCTGTATCCTGCATTGGACATAGACTGGTGATTCGATTCTTACATGATAGTATACATGTTTCAATGCCATTCTTCCAAATCATCCCACCCTCTCCCTCTCCCTCTGAGTCCAAAAGTCCACTATATACATCTGTGTCTCTTTTGCTGTCTCGCATACAGGGTCATCATTGCCATCTTCCTAAATTCCATATATATCTGTTAGTATACTGTATTGGTGTTTTTCTTTCTGGCTTACTTCACTCTGTATAATCGGCTCCAGTTTCATCCATCTCATCAGAACTGATTCAAATGAATTCTTTTTTACAGCTGAGTAATACTCCATTGTGTATATGTACCACAGCTTTCTTATCCATTCGTCTGCTGATGGACATCTAGGTTGTTTCCATGTCCTGGCTATTATAAACAGTGCTGCGATGAACATTGGGGTACATGTGTCTCTTTCAATTCTGGTTTCCTCGGTGTGTATGCCCAGCAGTGGGATTGCTGGGTCATAAGGCAGTTCTATTTGCAGTTTTTTAAGGAATCTCCACACTGTTCTCCATAGTGGCTGTACTAGTTTGCATTCCCATCAACAGTGTAGGAGGGTTCCCTTTTCTCCACACCCTCTCCAGCATTTATTGCTTGCAGATTTTTGGATTGCAGACATTTTGACTGGTGTGAAGTGGTACCTCATTGTGGTTTTGATTTGCATTTCTCTAATAATGAGTGATATTGAGCATCTTTTTATGTGTTTGTTAGCCATCCGTATGTCTTCTTTGGAGAAATGTCTATTTAGTTCTTTGGCCCACTTTTTGATTGGGTCATTTATTTTTCTGGAATTGAGTTGCATAAGTTGCTTGTATATTTTTGAGATTAGTTGTTTGTCAGTTGCTTCATTTGCTATTATTTTCTCCCATTCAGAAGGCTGTCTTTTCACCTTGCTTATATTTTCCTTTGTTGTGCAGAAGCTTTTGATTTTAATTAGATCCCATTCTTTATTTTTGCTTTTATTTCCAGACTTCTGAGAGGTGGATCATAGAGGATCCTGCTGTGATTTATGTCAGAGAGTATTTTGCCTATGTTCTCCTCTAGGAGTTTTATAGTTTCTGGTCTTACATTTAGATCTTTAATCCATTTTGAGTTTATTTTTGTGTGCGGTGTTAGAAAGTGATCTAGTTTCATTCTTTTACAAGTGGTTGACCAGTTTTCCCAGCACCACTTGTTAAAGAGATTGTCTTTACTCCATTGTATATTCTTGCCTCCTTTGTCAAAGATAAGGTGTCCATAGGTGTGTGGATTTATCTCTGGGCTTTCTATTTTGTTCCATTGGTCTATATTTCTGTCTTTGTGCCAGTACCATACTGTCTTGATGACTGTGGCTTTGTAGTAGAGCCTGAAGTCAGGCAAGTTGATTCCTCCAGTTCCATTCTTCTTTCTCAAGATTGCTTTGGCTATTCGAGGTTTTTTGTATTTCCATACAAATCTTGAAATTATTTGTTCTAGTTCTGTGAAAAATGTGGCTGGTAGCTTTATAGGGATTGCATTGAATTTGTAAATTGCTTTGGGTAGTATACTCATTTTCACTATATTGATTCTTCCGATCCACGAACATGGTATATTTCTCCATCTATTAGTGTCCTCTTTGATTTCTTTCATCAGTGTTTTATAGTTTTTGATATATAGGTCTTTAATTTCTTTAGGTAGATATTATTTTACATTCCTTTCATCCTTTCTATCTAGCTTTAAGACTGTAAAGAATTCTCAAAGATTGTGTTTTATGATTTGATATAATAATTCATCAGGTTAATAAAAATATCTAAGCTAATTATTGCTATTTAGGAAAAAATTAGAAAACTTCAATTTATGTATCTCAGTTCTATCTTTTAGTTATTAAACCATTTTTTTTGTCATGAGAGGAGAAACTTTTTTCTTTTTTTAAAATTATTATTGAATTACAGTTACTTTACAATGTTGTGTGAGTGTCTACTTTGCAGCAAAGTGGATCAACCTTGCATAAACATATATCCCCTCTTTTTTTAATTTCCTTCCCATTTAGGTTGCTACAGAGCACTGAGTAGAGTTCCCTGAGCTCTACAGTAGGTTCTCATTAGTTATTTATTTTATACATTGTATCCATAGTGTATAAATGTCAACCCCAGTCTCCTAATTCATCCTGCCCTTCCTTCCCTTCTTGATGTTCCTGTGTTTGTTCTCTACATCTGCGTCTCTATTTCTGTTTTGAAAATAAGAGCATCTATACCATTTTTCTGGATTCTACATATATGTGTTCATATATATTATTTTTCTCTTTTTGACTTTACCCTATATGACAGTCTCTAGGTCCATCAATGTCTTTACAAATGACATAATTTCATTCCTTTTTATGACTGAGTAGTATTCTATTGGATATATATACTGCTGCTAAGTCACTTCAGTCATGTCCGACTCTGTACGACCCCATAGATGGCAGCCCACCAGGCTCCCCGGTCCCTGGGATTCTCCAGGCAAGAACACTGGAGTGGGTTGCCATTGCCTTCTGCGATGCATGAAAGTGAAAAGTCAAAGTGAAGTCACTCAGTTGTGTCCGACTCTTAGCAACCCCATGGACTGCAGCCTACCAGGCTCCTCCATCTGTGGGATTTTCCAGGCAAGAGTACTGGAGTGGGGTGCCATTGCCTTCTCCCAGATATATATACTACATCTTCTTTATCCATTCCTCTGTTGATGGACATTTAGGCTGCTTTTTTACACTTTTTATTTTGGAATGTTTAAAACATACCCAAAAGTAGAGAAAGTAGCACAATTGACAGCCACTTACCCTCTCTTATCTTGAAAAATCATAAACTGCCTGCCATTTTTGTGTTCTTTTTGGTTCTCAATTATTTTAAAGCAAATACTAGAATCACATTTTTCATGTGTAAATGCTTCATTACATGTATCTGATAGATTCAGACTTTTTTCCCCAAACATAATACTACCAATATCACACCCCAAAATGTTTACAGTAATTTCTTAAGAATGGTATTTCTTCATCTATAGGAAATATAACTTTTACTATCTCTTTCTTATATCTATATATCACACAAAATAATTCACCCTCCTGGTAGAAAAACATACAAGAGACTCTTTGGGTCTCATTTTTAAACAGACCACCTAATACTGTTTCCCTAAAATTCTAAGTATTTCTGAAAATACTGACAACCTTATGTTGTAAATATGCTATAGAATCAGACAGTACATCCATTTTATTTCCTAATACTCTGCTGGTGACTTTGACATTTCCAGTGAAAAGAAGATAGAGATAATATCAGGAACAATCATGGATGAAAAGAAATATTTCAGTGTTGGAAGAACTGAGTCTGTCCAACTTTGGTTGTTATCTTTGGCTCTGGATGTGTAATTGCTCTTACACTGGACAGGAATCAGGTGTGAGGGAGGTATGTTAACTCTGTGTTAACCAGGAACTCTGTTATAGGTGCTAATGTGAGAGACATTAGAGCATAGATTCCTGAGGAAGTCTGAAAAGAGTCTGGAGAAATAATTGTATCCACCTGTTTGCTTCTAGAAACAACCACACAAGCCAGCAATGCCAGAAAGGAGTTAACATGAAGAACTGCTACTCAGTCTTCACACACATACTCTTGATTAATTGCAAAAGAATAATACTGGGTATAACTTTTCTATTGAGGAAGACAAATATTATTTGATGAGTCTATATCACTGATTATTTTTTGAGGACTTATTGGACCCAGGTCTTATGCTTGATGTAACGTGAAGTCAGTCTCTACTCTCAAGGCATTTGTAGTTCAATGGACATGGTAAAATAGGGAAATATTTTATAGTTATTCATTAATGCAGCATCTTGTTGTTGTTATTGTTCAGTTGCTAAGTCATGTCCAACTCTTTGCAACCCCACGAGCTGCAGCAAGCCAGGCTTCCCTGTCCTTCACTATCTCCCTGAGTTTTCTGAAATTCATGTCCATTGAGTCAGTAATACCATCCAACCGTCTCATCCTCTGTTGCCCCCTTTTCCTCTTGCCCTCATTCTTTCCCAGCATCAGAGTCTTTTCCCATGAGTTGGTTCTTCACATGAGGTAGCTAAAGTATTGGAGTTCAGCTTCAGTGTCAGTCTTCCCAATGAATATTCAGGACTGATTTCCTTTAGAGTTAACTGGTTCAATCTCCTTGCTGTCCAGTGGACTCTCAAGAGTCTTCTCCAACACCACAGTTCAAAAGCATCAGCTCTACAGTGCTCAGCCTTCTTTATAGTCCAACTCTCACATCTGTACATGACTACTGGAAAAACCAGAGCTTTGACTAATGAAACATATACATTTAAAAATTCTAGAGTTGAAGTAAAGGCTGGTTTAACTAGAGAATAGTAGAGGGCCAAATTAGGTACAGAAGAAGTGAATATCAAAATTAAATAATAAGGAATCTTTTCTTGTTCACATGATTTCTAATGGGCTTTGTGCTTTTTGAGAGATTATAGACAAATTTGTCCAAGGCAGATGCCATATAGAGAAAATGCTGAGTCACAGAAAGACAGAGGCTTTGGAGTCAGATGGACTTAGGTTTTCATATTTCTTCAATTAAGTTATCTATGTGATCTTTCATGTACTGTCTATTGAAAAAAATAGGCTCAGTTACTTAGTTACTTCACAGGAATAAAAATTTTAACATAAAAGATTGACAGCGATAAACATAAAAAGTATCTAACATTCCTTTGATGTTAGTTTCATTCCCTACATCCACCAATAGAATAGAATAGCCTTGGAATGACTTCGATATGGAGAGATGGGTGGGAGGAGTATTATTACTAAGGTGGAAATTATGAAAATTCATTGGAAAATTGTATATTAAGGCTTTTAAGTGAGCCCAGAAAAGATCCTACTAGAGCATAGATTTTATCTTATTCATTTCCTTATTTTACCAGCACCTAGATCAGAATTTTCAACAAGGTAGATGATCAGTAAAACTAGTTGCTTAGTGAATGGCTGTTGCTGCTGCTGCTAAGTCACTTCAGTCATGTCTGACTCCTTGTGACCCCATAGATGGCAGCCCACCAGGCTCCTCCGTCCATGGGATTTTCCAGGCAAGAGTACTGGAGTGGGTTGCCATTGCCTTCTCCATTCAGTTCAGTTCAGTCGCTCAGTCATATCCGACTCTTTGCGACCCCATGAATCACACTACGCCAGACCTCCCTGTCCATCACCAACTCCTGGAGTTCACTCAGAGTCGCGTCCATTGAGTCAGTGATGCCATCCAGCCATCTCATCCTCGGTCGTCCCCTTCTCCTCCTGCCCCCAATCCCTCCCAGCATCAGAGTCTTTTCCAATGAGTCAACTCTTCACATGAGGTGGCCAAAGTACTGCAGTTTCAGCTTTAGTACCATTCCTTCCAAAGAACACCCAGGGCTGATCTCCTTCAGAATGGACTGGTTGGATCTTGCAGTCCAAGGGACTCTCAAGAGTCTTCTCCAACACCACAGTTCAAAAGCATCAATTCTTTGGCGCTCAGCCTTCTTCACAGTCCAGCTCTCACATCCATACATAACCACAGGAAAAACCATAGCCTTGACGAGACGGACCTTAGTCAGCAAAGTAATGTCTCTGCTTTTGAATATGCTGCTATCTAGGTTGCTCATAATTTTTCTTCCAAGGAGTAAGCGTCTTTTAATTTCATGGCTGCAATAGCCATCTGCAGTGATTTTGGAGCCCCCCCAAAATAAAGTCTGACACTGTTTCCACTGTTTCTCCATCTATTTCCCATGGAGTGATGGGACCAGATGCCATGATCTTCCTTTTCTGAATGTTGAGCTTTAAGCCAACTTTTTCACTCTCCACTTTTACTTTCATCAAGAGGCTTTTGAGTTCCTCTTCACTTTCTGCCATAAGGGTGGTATCATCTGCATATCTGAGGTTATTGATATTTCTCCCAGCAATCTTGATTCCAGCTTGTGTTTCTTCCAGTCCAGCGTTTCTCATGATGTACTCTGCATAGAAGTTAAATAAGCAGGGTGACAAGATACAGCCTTGACATACTCCTTTTCCTATTTGGAACCAGTCTGTTGTTCCATGTCCAGTTCTAACTGTTGCTTCCTGGCCTGAAAACACTTGTTAAGATGACTACTACCTTAAGTATGATTGTGTTGCTTGTAGCAGACCAACTATGCTACCCAGATCAGTAGAAAAGCTATAGATTAGATAGATAGTATATATAATGTCATATGTACATATAGATGATACAATATGTATGTCATTTTTTGAGACATCAGAAGATGGCTTAGGCAGCAAAAATTAAGATGCAAAAATTAAAATCTTTCTGAAGGTTCTGAGTACATTTTCTCTTTCAGGTCATTTGTTAACTCAAAAAGCAGTAGAGACCAAAAAAGGGGGCAGAACATGGCTGCTTAGAAGCAGAAAAGCCAGAAGGGTTTTCAGCAATTTTATAGTCCTAGAGAGACAGGACTGGAATGAGGCTACCAAGGCAACAGGGCTTGAGGGACTAGGGGTCTGGAGTGAGCCCAACACTCAACACTAGTTTCTCCCCCAAGACATTTGCTAATTTTTAAGCTTTACAGAAAAGGAGGCTAAAAGTCAAGCAGAAAGTAGCTGAAAGGCAAAATTGAGTTTGTCTTTTTTTTTTTTTTTCCTGTATTATTATCCTGGAAAGGCAGAAGTTCTTATTTAGGATAATTCAAGGGAGAGGAGCTCTCAAGGCTCTTATTTGCAAACCTAGAGAATGTGTCCTAGGAGGTACCACAAAGGTAGATTGGGGCTAGCTCGAGATAAAGCCCAACATCAGTCAGCTTGGCATTTGGTTAGACTGGGGTGCTGCATCACTTTTCTGTCTGCCTTCCAGTGCAAAGAGTGAATTCACTACACGGGGAGATAACATCACTCTGTACACCTATTAGTTCTTATGCAAAATGTTTTATCTTCAATAAAAAAAAATTACCAACAAACCTCAAAATACAATGAAGAGGAAAAGAGACAATAGGAAGACACCTACAGTGAAAGAAGGTACTAGTTCAGTTCAGATCAGTCACTTAGTCGTGTCTGACCCTGTGACCCCGTGGACTACAGCAGGCCAGGCCTCCCTGTCCATCACCAACTCCCGGAGTTCACTCAGACTCATGTCCATCGAGTCGGTGATGCCATCCAACCATCTCATCCTCTGTTGTCCCCTTCTCCTTCCTCCTTTCCCCAATCCCTCCCAGCATCGGGGTCTTTTCCAATGAGTCAGCTCTTCGCATCAGGTGGCCAAATTATTGGAGTTTCAGCTTCAGCATCATTCCCTCCAAAGAAATTCCAGGGCTGATCTCCTTCAGAATGGACTGGTTGGATCTCGTTGCAGTCCAAGGGACTCTCAGGAGTCTTCTCCAACACCACAGTTCAAAAGCATCAATTCTTCAGTGGTCAGCTTTCTTTATAGGCCAACTCTCACATCCATACATGACTGTTGGAAAAACCATAGCTTTGAATGGACGGACCTTTGTTTAGATGTTCTCCTGTGCACAGTTGTTCAGCAGAGAGCTGTAATTTTGGAGTTCTCACAGGAGAAGATGAGTGCACGTCCTTCTACTCTGCCATCTTGTAGACATCACTGATTCTTGATGTTGCCTCAGGCCCGTTCCCTTTCCCAGTGACCTCTCATTGGGCCAAAAGAAAGGGCCTGGGAGATAGGATGCTGCTCTTCATCTGCTCCTCTTCCCCCAGGCAACCTCGTAGCCTGGCAGCTAGGACAGAGGATGTGGCTCCAGCTCAGCAGAGAGATACTTTCTGGTTCGTGCTGTCACTCCCTGCCCTGGGGAGTAAGGTGTGGTGAAGGCACTAGGGTTATCAGATACATAATGATGGATTATTATTTTCAGGAAAGTAGAAGAAAAGATGAGGAATTACACAAAAGAACTAGGACATAAAACAATTATAATGCTAGAACTGAAAAATATCTGCAGTGACAAAAAGAGCTTAATGGATGGATTTAATGGCATAGGTTACACAGTGAAGAGAAGACTGGAAGCTTTTCCTGTGTATTGTCAGTTCCCAAAACATCCCATTGCAGAGCTACTGTTCCTGTGGGTATTGGCTGCTACTAGCTCCACAGCTACCTCCTTTTCTGGAGAAATACCAGAACCATGTCACCCAGAGATGTGGGGGAGCCACAGCTAGTATGTGTGTGTGTGTGTGTGTATATATATATATATTTTAATTGTGGAAGAGACACATAATATGAGATCTGCAATTATTAACAAATGCAGCTAATAATTCACAGTGGATATAAAATCTCAAACTCCCTCAGGCAGACAGGTTTAGGTATTCCTGGTTCCCCAGAGTACTGTGGTATCTGGCTAAGGTTAGGCTGCAGCTGAACCTAAATCTTTGCTCGGCTGTTCTTCCTTTGCAATTCTGCGTCTTTCTTCCTTGAAGGTTTCTCTAGAAAGTACTCCCAATAGATCACTTGCACAAGAATCCTTATTTCATGCTCTGCTTCAAAGGGATATGGCATAAGAAAGAGTAACATTTATTAATGATAGAAGGCCAGTTCACTAGAAGGTATTAGTTATAAATTTGAGTTTACCAGATGGTATAGCTTCAAAAAATGTAAAAACAAAAAAGGAAAGCAAACATTCATAACATTTAGAAGCCTATAAAATGTTAGTGAGAGAAATGAATAAATTGAGAGAAATGTCAAGTTTATGGATTGGCAGGTTCAATAGCATAAAGATCTCAGATCTCATCAGGAAGGATCATGAGTTTTCTGGGGTATATTTTGTGTTCAATTTCTTGATCTGTAAGGTAGTTACATGCATGTATTTCACTTTGTAAAAATATGTAGTTTTTGAAAATACAGAGATGATTCTGAATAACTCAAATGTCAAATGTAGGAAGAAAATAAATGCTTTAAGATCCCATTTGTTACCCTTAAATATTTTATGGAAGGATTATTTTTACCTCATACCTTAAATATTGATTACTTCTTTTGAACTGTATCATGAATGCTTATCTTATCTCCTTGAAAGAGTTATTTGTTTTTAAAAGCAGGCTGTATTGAATTTATAGCTCGCATTGTGTGTGTGCTAAGTTGCTTCAGTCATGTCTAACTCTTTGCCACCCATGGACTGTAGCCCGCCAGACTCCTCTGTCCATGAAATTCTCCAGGCAAGGATTCTGGAGTGGGTAGCCATTCCCTCCTGCAGAGGATCTTCCCGACCCAGGAATCGAACCCATGTCTCTTATGTCTCCTGCATTGGCAGGTGGGTTCCTCATTGCTAGTGCCACCAGAAAAGCCCCATACATAGCTTTCATCACCTGTAGCTAACATAATGGTAGGCCTATAAAAAGGTCCAGTAATGTGTTGTTGCTTGTTGGGAGAAACACCAGCCATGGTCCCTGAGCATCCTTGAATGTTCTGAGTATCTCAGAAATGCAAGACCCTGACTGTTATTTATCTGGGTTAACTCTTGGAATTGTCTTTGCAGCAAACAGCCTTGAAGGATAAGGTAACACCTTCCTCTGCACAAAGAGCAGGCTTACTTTTGCTCACAATAAAAACAGTCCTCAAGTCCAACCTTCTTCTCCTATAATGCAACCCATTGAGCACATTTGCATCATTTAGGGCCATCAGCATTGTCCTTTTCTGTGGGACTTGTGAGACATGCAGAAGAGCATAAATGAAAATGAAGCTCTGAGTAATAAAAATCTTTTATCTTTGACATAGCAGTCTAGCATTTTCTGCCATTGTCCATGAAACAGAAATCAAAAGGATAGAATCTTGTACCTTGTATAATTCTTGATATCAATCTAGTGACTAAAAGTATAGGGAAGCAAATAGGGGAAAAGAAGAAGGAATAATGTCAGAAACAGTTTATAGCTCTAGTCAGGATAAAGATGAAGTATCAATATTACAAAATTAAATGATACACATGTGAAATATAGGTAGAATCTCAAATTCTTTGTGCAGCATGTCTTGGATGCAAAATAATTGGTAGACAACCATGAAGAGGAAGATAGCCTGATCAGAAAAGTAAGTGTGTAAATTCACCTTTTGTTGATGTGTTAAATAATGAGATTAGAAAGAGTCTAGATACATAAGACTTTAGAAAGATAGTATTAAAAATATCCTCATCAGGTAAGGAAAAGCAGAAAAGGAAAATCTTTTCCTTAGCCACCACCAACACCAGGAAAAACCTTCATCCATTTAGATCAGATCAATTCACTTAAAAAACATTTTAGTGAACATTCTCCTCTCTAAAGAATGGGCTGTACAATAAGCTGTTGACTCTGACAGGTGCTAGGAATTCACGACTAGACTCTGGTGGAAGGCAGGAAAAAATTTAGAAAAATAACCCATAGGAATCCCTGGGTGAGAGCAAGTGATGACTTCAGAACTTGTCAGGAAGGTTAATGCGTTCAGAATTAGGTACTTGAATTTTTGGTTTCCATATAGAGTTCACTAGTAGAAGTGACCTAAGCAAATTCCCAGAGAAATGAAGCTATCCTATGAGATGTAAGCTGAAATTCCAGCAGAGATTTGGGTATCTTTACCTACAAATAGTTGAAGAATCAAGAGCAAAGCAAAACAAAACAGCTTAGAAAAAATATCCTCTCTAAGGAAGCAGATATATAAATTGAAGAGAGTTGATCCTGACTGTTGGATGTTGAGAGAAGAGAGTCAGAGGCTGACAAAGGATAAGAAGAAAGGTAGAGAAGGGGCCAAGAGTCTTCAGAGCATTCACGCTAAGATCAATAAGGACAGAAAGAAAATGGTCAATCCTGTCTAATATGTTTAGGAAGTGAAGGAGAAAAATAAGTATCTTAGAGAAATACTGTCCCACAAAGATATAATGCAAGCAATATTTGTAATTTTAAATATTCTAATAGCCACATTAGAAATGTAAAAGGAAATAGAACTTTAAGGTCATACTTTATTTAATCTAATGTATCCATATTATTATTTCAAAATGTAATCAATATAAAGATTAAGATATTTTACATTGCTTTTCATATCATGTCCAAACTGATATGAATACCTTATGATACCTCTCTGTTGGACTAGCCTCATTTCAAGTGTTCAATTGTTACATGGAGCTATGCCTACCTCATTAGATAGTGCAGATCTAAGCTAGGGAATACATGATTATTAAACTAAAAATTGCAAATAGAACTACCTTATGACCCAGCAATCCCACTGCTGGGCATACACACCGAGGAAACCAGAATTGAAAGAGACACATGTACCCCAATGTTCATCGCAGCACTGTTTATAATAGCCAGGACATGGAAACAACCTAGATGTCCATCAGCAGATGAATGGATAAGACAGCTGTGGTACATATACACAATGGAGTATTACTCAGCTGTTAAAAAGAATTCATTTGAATCAGTTCTGATGAGATGGATGAAACTGGAGCCAATTATACAGAGTGAAGTAAGCCAGAAAGAAAAACACCAATACAGTATACTAACAGATATATATGGAATTTAGGAAGATGGCAATGACGACCCTGTATGCAAGACAGGAAAAAAGACACAGATGTGTATAACGGACTTTTGGACTCAGAGGGAGGGGGAGAGGGTGGGATGATTTGGGAGAATGGGAATTCTAACATGTATACTGTCATGGAGGAGTTGAATCGCCAGTCCATGTCTGACGTAGGGTGCAGCTTGCTTGGGGCTGGTGCATGGGGATGACCCAGAGAGATGTTGTGGGGAGGGAGGTGGGAGGGGGGTTCATGTTTGGGAACGCATGTAAGAATTAAAGATTTTAAAATTTAAAAAATAAAAAAAATAAACAGTGGGGGGATTAGGGAAAAGTTCTAAGAAATATAAAATTCTGTGTGAAGCTTCAATTAAAGAACTTGGCATTGGGAAAAAATATTTAGAAAAGGAGAGCATAATGAAATATTAACTCTCATTGGTAGAATGAGAAAGGTTTCTTTTTAAGGAAAGGTAACTAGAAATTAGAGTGCGGAAAGACAAAAGTAGTTTTCCTTCCTGATATATATAACTCGTATCAGTATGTTGGGGTAAGTTCTGTAAGTAAAAATGTGTGTAAATAGAGTCTTTGAAGGGAGATATTCTTGAGAATTATCTTAAGAATGATGGACATGAGTTTGAGCAAGCTCCCGGAGTTGGTGATAGATAGGGAAGCCTGGCGTACTGCAGTCCATGAGGCTGCAAAGAGTCGGACACAACTGAGCAACTGAACTGACTGACTGATTCTTAAGGATTAGAATGAATTATTAAAATAATTACAATAGCCAACACAATATTGTAAAGCAATTATCTTCTGATTGAAAAAAAAAAAGAATTTCCTAAGCAAAGAATAAATAACAGAGAGATGATAAAAGATTAAGCAAATTGGTAGAAAAAGGTATATGAAGTTTGGGAAAATAGTAGTTATTTGTTAAATGCAATATCTGGTACATTAAAAAATTTTTAATTTGAAATAATGTTACACTTGAAGAACAGTTGCAAAGACAGTACCAAGTATTCTTAAGAACATTTAATTTGTGAATTTTGTACCTCTCTGGTCCAATTTAACTGTTTCTCTAACCAAATGGAGATCCAACTGGTCGTGATTGCAGCAAGAGAATCATTTTTCCCTATAAGAGACAAAGCAAAAGCAGCATATCAATAATAATTTTAATACTACAGATGTATTAAGGGTAAAGTCCCTTTTTACATGTTTGCTTGATAGCCAGATTGAGAGTTCTGTGAAAGTTAGAGCATCTTATTATGAAGAATCTCCAAAATGTGCTCTTTTACCTCTAAAGGCAACACTCTTTAATGGGTACCATGCAAAACACTATTGTTCTGAAACTCCCCAAACTCTGTTATATTCTTCTAAATGCTTCATAATAAGTTCATAAGTTTTTTTATTAGTGATCTCATTCATAAAGGGCCTCCCTAGTGGTTCAGCAGGAAAAAATCTGCCTGCCACTGCAAGTGACAGAGAGACATGGATTTGATCCCCGGGTTGGGAAGATCCCCCTGGAGAAGGAAATGACAACCCAGTCCAGTATTCTTGCCGGGAAGATTCCATGGACAGAGGAGCCTGACAGCCTACAGTCACTGGGTAACAAAGAGTTGGACACATCTGAGCACACATGCATAACACTCCGGAGGTAAATATCTATGAGATTCCAACTCTCTTTCCAAATTTCTTATAAAGTTCCCCTTGTAGATCCAGCTATCAAAAAGATCAAGTTTAAAAAAGAAAGAGAAATAGGAAGAAAAACTCTTCAGCTTTCACTATCCATCTATGTCAATGCATTTAATAAGGACGTTCTTAAGAATTAACTCTGAGGGGCTGTCCTCGAACCCTTCACACAGCATATCTGATTATTGCTGATGTCAGATTTCATTCCCATTATTCTTGGAGGCCAGCTCAGATTCCGCCTTGAACATGACTCTTTTCAAATAGGACTTCGGTTGTCAGAGAAAAGTATAAACAAAAGTGAAGTGTGGGCCAAAGTAAATATTAATTTAAAACTCGAACTCTGGGTCCAAAATGAAGTAAATTTTTTGGCTAATATCAGCAGTTTTGCTAAGCTGTCTGCATTTGGAGTAAATGAGGAAGAGGCGGGGAGAAGAGCTGAGGAGAGAAAATGTTAGTGCTAATAAGCACAACCTAGGAGAGAAAGCAGCCTTATAGAAGTAAGATGTGTATTCTCTTCAGTAACCCAATGCTAATCTGGCCATGACCATTTCTTCTGCAATCCCAGTTTGTCTGAGCTGTGGGAATCTGGGGTCTTCTGTGGATCATAGAGCTGCTTTCTCCAGGGCACCAATGTAGGCTTTCTTCTAAAAAACAACAAAAAAGGAGGCTGTGCCGTGCAGCCTCTATCATCCTTATAACAGGTCAAATTGGTTCTGTGTTTTCCCATAGAGTTCTGTTCAGTCTTCTGAAATTGAGCCATCAGAGAGAGTCCTAGGGGAGAAATTTCACTGCCAAGGAAGATGTCACACTAGTAATTTATTTCTTTATGGGCTAAAGGCTTTCTCATGTAATTGGACAGATGTCTTCCAGTCTTTGACTTAATGCACTTTATAATTTATCAAGTGCTTCCATTGTAAATGAATGCATTTATCTTCAGAGTAATTAGCCTATGAGGAGAGCACAGCAGATATTAGTATTGTTTATTTTGTAAATCAGTAAACTGAAGCTTAAATAGTTTTATTAATTTGTTAGTTCTTTTTAAAAAATAAGAACAAGAAACAAAGAGCTCAGATAGAGTCTTTTTCCCCCAGGTAAATGAGACTTATTTGCAGAATTGCAGTTTCAACCTCTTCCAGAAATGTGACCTTAAAACAGCCAGTCTGAATTTTCCTGATCAGCACTTGTGAGGTAATATGTGTAATAAGACCTCTGCCTTTCCTTTTCCCCCAAAAGAAGATGACCTGAATTAATGGGTAAACATAGCAATAACTGTGAATAGATCCATTCCCTGGTTAGAAGTAAGTACATATGAGTATGTAATAGCGGAACCTACACAACTCAGGTTTGGACTTGAACCCACAGGCTGGGACTGGAACTGAGCCAAAACCCACACTGTCTTTTCATTGAAATTGCATGCCTGGTTTACTGAAGCTCGAGTTATTTACTGAAGTGCGGAAATAATTCAGTGAGAGACAAAGTGATAGGTAAGAAGTGGCTTTATTCAGAGAGATGCACACTCTTTTGATAGAATGCAGTCCATCTCAAAAGGTGAGAGTGGCCATGAAGAGAAACATATTCCACAGAGTGTGGGTTATCTCAGAATGTCAGACGCCCCCAAATAAGGGATGGTTAGTGTCTATGGGCTGGATAATTTCATAGGTGAATGAGTGGGAGGATTAGTCTAACTATTTTGGAGAAGGAGCAAATTTTTCCTGAAACACTGAGCACTTTTTGACCTTTGATGGTGAGCGTCAGAATTGTTATGACAGCTATGTGTATGTTGTTTAGAATATGCTAATATATTATAATGAGCATACAAGTCTCAAGGTCTACTGGAAGTCAACTCTTCCACCATCTTAGACTTAGTTGATTCTAACTAGTTTATGTCTTATTCAAAGGCTCTATCATTCTTTTGAAGGTTTGTGCCCTTTGTCTCCTATTTCAAGAGGAAACCTCTCCTTAATTCTTAAAGACATTGTAGATTTTGTTGTTAAGACAACAGTTGCCTAACAAAGACTGTTTTTAGACTCTCTGGTCAAGATTTTTTTTTTTTTTTTTGGATAAAAAATGGTCCTTGATTATCTTTTAGCAGAACAAAGAGGTGTCTGTGCTGTGGTCATCACCATCTATTGTACCTGAATTGGCACTTCTAGGGAAGTTGAAACTCAGTTATATAAGATCATTGAGCAAGCCACTTGGCTTTATTAAAAGGTGATTCCTTCAATGGTGTCTTTTTAGATTGGTTTGGGTCTTGGGGACTATGGCTTCCATTCCAAATACTGGAAATTATCCTGCTTAACATCTCCCTGGTGTGTTATATTCTCTCAAAAGCTCTCAAGCAAATGATCTCCCTAATACTGAAGTATCACAGAAGGAACAGAGAATGATGAAATTAAAACTTGTGAACCAGAAGTGGTGACCTGGGTATATCACATGGAGTATTAGGGAAAGGTGTAAGAACTGCAGAGTGGTAGCTGAGAGTGGCATTACTGCCTTGTTATTATTATTAATCAGGTCTCTAAGTTAGAGAGGAACAAATTGTTTATTGTTTGTTTTTTTATTTTATTTTTTATTTTTCCAACATCTTTATTCACTTGGAATTTTTTTGTTTGTTTGTTTAAAATTTATTTTTTATTTTACTTTACAGTACTGTATTGGTTTTGCCATACATTGACATGAACCCACCACGGGTGTACATGAGTTCCCAATCCTGAACCCCCCTCCCATCCCTGTATCATCTCTCTGGGTCATCCCTGTGCACCAGCCCCAAGCATCCTGTATCCTGTATCGAACCTAGACTGGCGATTCGTTTCTTACATGATAGTATACATGTTTCAATGCCATTCTCCCAAATCATCCCACCCTTTCCCTCTCCCACAGAGTCCAAAAGTCTGTTCTATACATCTGTGTCTCTTTTGCTGTCTCGTTTTTTTAAAAAGGCCCTAAATGAAGTCACTTATCCTCAGGACAACAAATTGTTGTTGTTGTTTATTTGCTAAGTTGGCCATGTCCAGTTCTTTTGCAGCCCCATGGACTGTAGCCTACTAGGCTCCTTCTATCCATGGGATTTCCCAGGCAAAAATACTCGAATGGGTTGCCATTTCCTTCTCCAGGTGTTCTTCCCCACCCAGAGATCGAACCCACATCTCGTGTCTTGGCAGTTGGATTCTTTACCACTGAGCCACCGGAGAAACCCAACCAAGGCCTAATTGCAGGTTTATCCTCTCCCAGGAATGTGACCTTTAAGCCAACAGCCGAAGTTTCCTGAGTAGCACTAATAAAATAGTCTACGTAATAAAACCATTGCAGTTCCCTTCCCCCTAAAAGATGACCTGGCCTGACAGTTCTTTTCTCTTTAATAATCATTTCCTTGTTCCAGCTTACTTCCACTTATAAAAATCTTTGGTTTGTACAGTCCTTAGAGTATCTCTCTATTTGCTAGATGAAGTGCTACCAGATTCATAAATTACCTTAAAAAGTCAATTAAATCTGCAAATTTACTTAGTTGAATTTTGTTTTTTAACAGTACTTGTGTAATTTATCCCCTTGTTCCATAGTGTATCTATCGAATTATTCACAATTATTTTTATTTTTTATTTTTATAATTCTTTTAGGTAAAATATAGATTTAAGTATGAAATACCTTTTTTTTTGAAATACATTTTTAACAGCTTCATAATGCATGTATTAAAATGACCAGAGTTATTGTTATGGATTATTTTCATGCAAATCAAATTTAAATCTGAAAATGCATAATTATCCTAAAACTCTGATACAGTAATGCTGTAAATTCTGTTCCATTTTAGTCTTTAGCCTGTCTTCTAGAACTTTTCATGAATCTTTGCATCTGCTGCACCTCTTTTCAATAAAAGAAAGCTCTTCATTTGGTATTTTCTTCAGTGGTTTGAAATCTATTATGAAACACGAATAGCAAAAACACATTAGTTAATGATAACTGAGTAATGGGTCACATTTTCAAATTTGGGTAACTGTTGTATCTAGGAAAAATGTACATAAATACCAACGTTGAAAAACTTGCTGTACTCTGGAAACCAGCATCTTGATGCTAATGCATCTCTTTGTGTATATTCACAGAAATAAATTATGATAATTATATGCTCACAACACAAAGTTTTTGACCATTTAAGAAATGATCTTCCATTGCCTGCATTTTGTAAATCTGTACCTTGACATATAATTTAGAATAATTAAATGGTGAAATTAGGAAAAAAAAAATCAAGGATGTTGCAGGCCTTTCTTAACTTTCCAAGTAGATGCAGTGCATATGACTGATATTCAAGAATAAGTTCCATATACAGAGGAGCCTGGTAGACTGCAGTTCATGGGGTCACAAAGAGTCACACACAACTTAGTGACTGAATAACAACAATAATGAGTTTAACTGTATTATTTTTTCAATGCATTTTGAGTTCACTTCAGTTTAGCCACTCAGTCATGTCTGACTGCCACCCCATGAACTGCAGCACGCCAGGCCTCCCTGTCCATCACCAACTCCCGGAGTCCACCCAAACCCATGTCCATTGAGTCAGTGATGCCATCCAACCATCTCATCCTCTGTCGTCCCCTTCTCCTCCTGCCCTCAATCTTTCCCAGCATCAGGGTCTTTTCCAATGAGTCAGCTCTTCACATCAGGTGGCCAAAATATTGGAGTTTCAGCTTCAACATCAGTCCTACCAATGAATACCCAGGGCTGATCTCCTTTAGGATGGACTGGTTGGATCTCCTTGCAGTCCCAGGGTTCAGTATGTCCATTTCATACAGAAAATATCAAGGGAATGCTTTCAGGAGATGAAAACTTACTGCTATAAGAAAAGAAATACGTTTCAAATACTTCAAAGAAACTAACTTCACATTCTAAATATTTCTACGAGGTTAAAAAAAAGGAGGGAAGATAGCATGTCACTCAACATTTCAAAAAAAATTTACCATGGAGCATAAATACAAAATATTCTCAAGGCCCATGTATTCTGAGTAACAGAATAAAAACGTATAAGAAAAATTTACTTACCATGTGGATATGAACCTTGAACACAATAGTCATATGATATGAAAATTTATAAAACTGAATTTGAAGTTGTTTGATAGGACTGGTGAATTTTACATACCATTGCTATCTGTCTGGAGAAGTGCTATAAAAAGGCGAATAAACCAAAATATTAGAATATTCCATCACTTAGATAGACATAATTTTTGGAATAATCTTAGTTACTTGATAATCGCTGACTAGTCTTATTGTCAGACTTTATATATATCTGGCTAGAGGGATTATGAATCTCAAATAGTGGTTGAGAAATCTTAGAGGAGCAAATGAAGTGTACATTTAAAAAATGGCATACTGATCTGTTGTTATTGTTCAGTTGCTAAGGTGTGTCTGACTCATTGAGATATCACGAACTGCAGCACGCCAGGCTTCCCTGTCCATCACCAACTCCCAGATCTTGCTCAAACTCATGTCCATCAAGTCGGTAATACCATCCAACCGTCTCATCCTCTGTCACCCCCTTTTCCTCTTGCCTTCAATCTTTCCAGCATCAGAGTCTTTTCCAGTGAATCAGCTCTTTGCATCAGGTGGCAAAATATTGGAGCTTCAGTTTCAGTACCAGTCCTTCCAATGAATATTCAGGTTGATTTCCTTTAGGATTTACTGGTTTGATCTCCTTGCTGTCCAAGGGACTCTTAAGAGTCTTCTTCAGCACCATTGTTCGAAAGCATCAATTCTTCAGTGTTCAGCCTTCTTTATGGTACACCTCTTAAAGCCATACATGACTTCGGGAAAAGCCATAGATTTAACTATATGGATCTGTGTCAACAAAGTGATGTCTCTGCTTTTTAATATACTGCCTAGGTTTGTCATAATTTTTCTTCCAAGGAGCAAGTGTCTTTTAGTTTCATGGCTACAGTCATGGTCTGCAGTGATTTTGGAGCTTTTTTCAGTCCTGAGGCCACTACTGTGTTTTCCAACTTGTATATTGAGTACAGCACTTTAACAGCATCATCTTCCAGGATTTGAAGTAGCTCAACTGGAATTCCATCACCTCCACTAGCTTTGTTCATAGTGATGCTTCCTAAGGCCCACTTGACTTTGCATTCCAGGATGTCTGGCTCTAGGTGAGTGATCACGCCATCATGGTTATCTGTGTCATTAAGAACTTTTTGGTACATTTCTTCTGTGTATTCTTGCCACCTTTTCTTAATATCTTTTGCTTCTGTTAGGTCCTTGGCATTTTTGTCCTTTATTGAAATCTTTACATGAAATGTTCCCTTGGTATCTCCAATTTTCTTAATGAGATCTCTAGTCTTTCGCATTCTGTTGTTTTCCTCTCTTTCTTTGCATTTTTCACTTAAGAAAATTGTTCTTATCTCTACTTGGTATTCTCTGGAACTCTGCATTCAGTTGGGTATATCCTTCCCTTTCTTTCTCCTTTGCCTTTTGCTTCTCTTATTTTCTCAGGTGTTTGTAAGGCCTCTTCAGACAAGCTCTTTGCCTTTTTGCATTTCTTTTTCTTGGGAGTGGTCTTGGTCTCCATCTCCTGGATAATGTTATGAACCTCTGTCTATAGTTCTTCAGGCACTCTGTCTACCAGATCTACTCCCTTGAATCTGTTCGTCACTTCCACAGTATAATCATGACAGATTTTATTTAGGTAATACCTGAATGGCCTAGTGGCTTTCCCTACTTTCTTCAATTTGAGCCTGAATTTTGAAATAAGGAGCTGATGATCTGAGCCACAGTCAGCTCCAGGTCTTGTTTTTACTGACTGTGTAGAGCTTCTCCATCTTCGGTTACAAAGAATATAATCATCTGATTTCAGTATTGACCATCTGGTGATGTCCATGTGTAGAGTCTTCTTTTGTGTTGTTGGAAGAGGGTGTTTGCTATGACCAGTGGGTTCTCTTGGCAAAACTCCTGTTAGCTTTTGCCCTCCTTCATTTTGTAACTTGCCTTTTACTTTAGGTATCTCTTGACTTCCTACTTTTGCATTCTAGTCCCCTATGATGAAGAGGAGGCAATGGCACCCCACTCCAGTACTCTTGCCTGGAAAATCCTACGGATGGAAGAGCCTTGGTAGGCTGCGGTCCGTGGGGTCACTAAGAGTCGGATACGACTGAGCGACTTCACTTTCACTTTTCACTTTCATGCATTGGAGAAGGAAACGGCAACCCACTCCAGTGTTCTTGCCTGGAGAATCCCAGGGACAGGGGAGCCTGGTGGGCTGCCATCTATAGGGTCGCACAGAGTCAGACACGACTGAAGTGACTTAGCAGTAGCAGCCCCTATGATGAAAAGTACATCTTTTTTTGGTGTTAGTTCTAGGAGGTCTTGTAGGTCTTCACAGAATCATTAAATTTCATCCTCTTTGGCGTTAGTGGTTGGGGCATAGACTCGAATTACTGTGATGTTAAATGGTTTTGTTTGGAAGCAAATAGAGATCATACTGTCATTTTTGAGATTGCAACCAAGTACTGCATTTTGGACTCTTGTGGACTATGAGGGCTACTCCATTCCTTTTAAGGGATTCTTGCCCACAGTAGTAAATGTATTGGTCATCTGAATTAAATTCGCCCATTCTTGTCCATTTTAGTTCACTGATTTCTATAATGTCAGTGTTCACTCTTGCCATCTCCTGTTTAATCATGTCCAATTTACCCTGAAAATGGACCTAAGATTCCAGGTTCCTATGCAATATTTTCTTTATAACACTGGGTTTTACTTTCACCACAAGATACAACCACATCATAGTTCATCAAAAATATTTGTTGAATGAAATAATTCAACACTAAAATAAAAATCATTCTAAGGGTTTTAAATATCTGTAAGCCATCTACATGGCATGAAAGTAATAATGACTATATAGAAATTATATTTAAGCCTACAATAAAAGTTTTTTTGCCATAGACATGTCATTAAAACTGAGGAAGTGTACTTTATACTTGAGAAAATTGTTCAATAATCTCTGATAAATGCAATTCATATCTTTTGAATGCAAAATTTAAAGAGTTATAAACAACCTGTGCTTATTGATTTTGGAAATTGGATAGATGTTCTCATGACAGGTTTCAGGGACACTTTTTCTCAATCACTTGATGAAAGTGAAAGAGGAGAGCAAAAAGTTGGCTTAAAGCTCAACATTCAGAAAACCGAGATCATGGCATCTGGTCCCATCACTTCATGGGAAAGAGATGGGGAAACAGTGGAAACAGTGTCAGACTTTATTTTGGGGGGCTCCAAAATCACTGCAGATGGCTATTGCAGCCATGAAATTAAAAGATGCTTACTCCTTGGAAGAAAAGTTATGACCAACCTAGATAGTATATAGTCAACGCTATGGTTTTTCCTGTGGTCATGTATGGATGTGAGAGTTGGACTGTGGAGAAGGCTGAGCACTGAAGAATTGATGCTTTTGAACTGTGGTGTTGGAGAAGACTCTTGAGAGTCCCTTGGACTGCAAGGAGATCCAACCAGTCCATTCTGAAGGAGATCAACCCTGGGTGTTCTTTGGAAGGACTGTTGCTAAAGCTGAAACTCCAGTACTTTGGCCACCTGATGCGAAGAGTTGACTTATTGGAAAAGACTCTGATGCTGGGAGGGATTGGGGGCAGGAGGAGAAGGGGACAACAGAGGATGAGATGGCTGGATGGCATCACAGACTCAATGGACGTGAGTCTGAGTGAACTCCGGGAGATGGTGATGAACAGGGAGGCCTGGCGTGCTGTGATTCATGGGGTCACAAAGAGTCGGACATGACTGAGCGACTGAACTGAGCTGATGACAAGACGCTTTTGAATCTTCCTTTAAAGTAAATTGTCACTTTATTAATTCACTTACTTGTTTTGAACACAATCTATAGCTAATGTGGTTTGTCATATAGGGAAATATAATCTTGGGTTAGGTTCAGAGTATCACAGCGGATGTATTTGTGTGTGTGTGTTTGTCAGGAGCAGGAGGTGGGGTTGTTGAAACTCTACATGGTATCAAGTACAGGCTCATTGAAATTTTCTTGGTTTTCTAACCATAGGTATATTACAGTACAGGATTGTTGAGAGGCCCAGTGAGGAACAGGAGCAAACAGTGTCAGGAGCATCCAATGATGTCAGGAGCATTGGAACCCCTAATCTCCCATTAATAAGATAATACTGGTTATTAATCTATACTGCCTTATGTCTATTTCCTCAATTTCTGTGGTGAAAGGCTTGGACTTAGTGAAACTGAGTTCTATGACTCACATACTTTTTTTTTTTAAAAATAATTCCTACTTAGTCAACTTAAGTTGTACCTTTGTTTCCTTAAAATGTGTACATTTGATATTGATCATTTTAAAATGAGTTACTGGTGATCAAATTTAATCTTTGCACAACATTTCATTCTGAAAAATTCCAATGAAAGTGAAAGTGTAGTTGTTCAGTCTTGTCCGACTCTGCGACCCCATGGACTGTAGCCTGCCAGGCTCCTCTGTCCATGGAATTCTCTAGGCAAGAATACTGGAGTGGATTGCCATTTCCTTCTCCAAGGGATCTTCTTGACCCAAGGATCCAACCAGGGTCTCCCACATTACAGGCAGATTTTTTACTGTCTGAGCCACAAGGAAATCCCCTCCCTGCCCCAAATTCCTCTAATGGCATTAAATTCCATGTTTTTCCAAAAGTTGTTGAAATGGAGTGACTTATCTGTGAAAACTAATATAACTTTGATAACTGGGGCAAAGCCTTTGAAAAAAATCTGATAATTTTAAATTGCTTTGAAAAAAAATCTGATAATTTTAAACTGCTACACAATTAGAGAACTCTTTGTCTTTCTCTGTGCATCTCTGTCACTTTATTTCTCTCATATATGCACACACAAAAAATATAAAAATCTGTTCCTATATTTAAAATTTTTTATTTAGCACTGGATGAGAAGTAAACTAGAATAGCTCAGTCTCAATTTTTAAAGCATGCAAATAACTTGCATACTTACCTCAAGTATTAGGTAAAATAAATGTTTGTCAGTGCTTTGAAGCAAAAACTAATTAAGACATTACAACTTTTTTTAAGTTGATTTTTTATTGAAATATGGCACAGAAAAGTACAGTTTTATAAGTACAGAATTATCAAAAAGTGAAAGAAGACAGAATTACCACTTAAATTTAAATTAAAAATAGAGCATTATCAGACAGTATCTGCAGGCAGGAGGAGAGGGTACAACAGAGGATGAGATGGTTGGATGGCATCACTGACTCAATGGACATAAGTTTGGGTAAACTCTTGGAGTTGCTGATGGGCAGGGAGGCCTGGCGTGCTGCGGTCCATGGGGTTGCAAAGAGTTGGACACTACTGAGGGACTTAACTAAACTGAAATGATCAGACAGTACAAAGCCCCCTTCAAGAAAAACTAATTAAGGCATTGTAACTTTATTTTTAATTGATTTTTTATTGAAATATAACATACAGAAAAGTATAGTTAAATAGTTATGTATGTGTTATGTCTGACTCTTTGCTACCCAAGAACTGTAGCCTGCCAGGCTCCTCTGTCCATGGGGTTCTTTAGGCAAGAAAACTGGAGTGGGTAGCCATTCCCTTCTCCAGGAGATATTCCCTACCAAGGGATCAAGCATGCATCTCCTGCTTTGCATACAGACTCTTGACCAACTGAGCTACCAGGGAAGCTACCAGGAGGTAGTTATGCCTGTAACTGCTTCCATCCTTCATCCTGAAGTTAGCTATGATTCATTTTACCTGACGTGGAGCTTAATAAAACTGAAATTGGCATACATTATATATTCTTTTGAATCTAGCTTCATTCGCTAATGAGATTTATTTATATTAATGCATGTAGCATTTATGTGTGATATTAATTTATTCATTTTCATAGATATTCTGCTCTTGATGGACATTTATGTTCTTTTTAGCTATAGGCTATTATAAATACTGCTACTATGAACATTTCATATATTTGGATGAGTGTATACATGCCTTTCTGTTGTTTTGTATTATTGTGATGTTAAGGTTCAGTTATTGTTTTAACATTTTATTGTAGGCTTTAGTTTTGGATACACAATAAAAATATAAAATTATGGTTTTTTGTCATTAGGTAGGTCAGTATACACAAGGTCTAGCATAAAAATCATTTCAAAATGTAAAATTATTGGTAAAAATAGTTGCTATCAAAGGCTATCCATATTACTACTTCAGTTCAGTCACTCAGTTATGTCCGGCTCTTTGTGACCCCATGAACCTCAGCACACCAGGCCTCCCTGTCCATCACCAACTGCTGGAATCTACTCAGACCCATGTCCATTGAGTCAGTGATGCCATCCAGCTATCTCATTCTCTGTCATCCCCTTCTCCTCCTGCCTTCAATCTTTCCCATCATCAGGGTCTTTTCAAATGAATCAACTCTTCACATCAGGTGGTCAAAGTATTGGAGTTTCAGCTTCAACATCAGTCTTTCCAATGAACACCCAGGACTGATCTCCTTTAGGATGGACTGGTTGGATCTCCTTGCAGTCCAAGGGACTTGCTAGAGTCTTCGCCAACACCACAGTTCAAAAACATCAATTCTTTGATGCTCAGCTTTTTTTATAGTCCAACTCTCACATGTGTACATGACTACTGGAAAAAACATACCCTTGACTAGACAGACTTTTGTTGACAAAGTAATATCTCTGCTTTTGAATATGCTGTCTAGGTTGGTCATAACTTTCCTTCCAAGCAGCAAGTGTCTTTTAATTTCATGGCTGCAGTCACCATCTGCAGTGATTTTGGGGCCCCAGAAAATAAAGTCAGCCACTGTTTCCATTGTTTTCCCATCTATTTCCCATGAAGTGATGGGACCGGATGCCATGATCTTCATTTTCCGAATGTTCAGCTTTAAACCAACTTTTTCACTCTCCTCTTTCACTTTCATCAAGAGGCTCTTTAGTTCTTCTTCACTTTCTGCCATAAGGGTGGTGTCATCTGCATCTCTGAGGTCATTGATATTTCTCCCGGCAATCTTGATTCCAGCTTGTGCTTCATCCAGCCCAGCATTTCTCATGATGTACTCTGCATAGAAGTTAAATAAGTAGGGTGACAATATACAGCCTTGACGTACTCCTTTTCCTATTTGGAACCAGTCTTTTGTTCCATGTCCAGTTCTAACTGTTGCTCCCTGACCTGCATACAGGTTTCTCAAGAGGCAGGTCAGGTGGTCTGGTATTCCCATCTCCTTCAGAATTTTCCACAGTTTATTGTGATCCACACAGTCAAAGGCTTTGGCATAGTCAATATTACTACTTAGGAATAGAATTTGGTCATAGAGTAAATTGTGGCTAAATTTTAGTAGATAATGCTAGAATATTTTTCAAAGTGATTGTACTGATTTATGCTCACAAGAAGTATATAAGATTCTGTAGTTCCATATCTACATCAAAAGTTAGTATTTTATCTGTTTCTAATTTTAACCACTGGTGTGTGTGTGATTGTACTTCATAGTAGTTAACATGCATTTCTCAGATAATGAAGCTGAGCTTCTTTTCAGATGTTTTAAACTCATTCTATAGTTGGTTTATTTTGGTAAAAAGCCCTTTTAAGATTAGTTTCCTTTTCTATTGAGTTGTTTGACTGTATTTCTATTTTTGATACAAGATGTTAGCTGGTAATATACATTGAAGATAAAATTCTCCCCATCTGTGGGTGGCTGGTTTTCTCTCTTAATGGTATTTTTAAGCAAATAAAAATGGTTAAATTTAATATACCCATATTTATGAAAAATTTTTATGGTTATTCCATTTTTATGTCCTATTAATTTTTTAACAACTCCAAAATCCTATGAAAATGTTCTTCTAGATGCTTCATTGTTTTGACTTTCAAATCTTATTTTTCATTGAGAAATTTCAAAAGCATATCCTATGATGCCAAGCTGAAGTCAAAAAAATCAAATAGAAAAAAAAAAAAACAAAAACATTTCCCCTGCCTAACCATGTGCTTTTTTGTGGCTATTAAAATATCTTTGTGTTGAGTTAGAGGGTTGAGATTAAAGTCTAGTTCCTTCAAAATATTAAGTTCCGTTTTGGTTTAACAAGCAAAGGGCATCAGAGAAATTGCCTAAGTGCTCTGTGTTTACAGTTCTGCAGTTAGTTATTAGCTACTAGAATTCCCCCAAGAAGTTGTCAAATATCTGAAACTCTATTATGTTATAATGAAGTAATTATTGTACTTAGTAATTTTAGAATTATTTGTTCCCTTTTTAGTGTTTGATTTTAGTCCCCTTGTGCCAGGAAGACAATTCACTCATAGATTTTCAGAGATAAAATACTTTAATGATTTTATTTCAAAGGTTATAAATCAGTTCTTCATAATTCATTGCATGGGGTTGCAAAGAGCTGGACATGACTGGATGATTAACTCTTTCACTTCTACTTTCAAACTAGAAGAAGGAAAATAAATCTGGAAAAGGGGAAAAAGGAGAAAATTAAAAAAAATAGAATAGGGGGTTTTATATGAAAATGTTTAGTAAGTCACCTTTGGCTATCAAGAAAATGGACACATTCAGCTTCGAATGTGTACATGCATACACAATTCATAAGAAATGCACATAAAAATCTTATCTGTTTTCTTTAAATGTCTTTATTTTTCAACCTTTTAAAATGAATATAATAATTTAATATTTAGCAATGTACTGTTACTATTAAACAGTTTTATGTAGGCTATAAAAATATACAGATGTTCCCATAGATACAACATTATCAAATAGATAGTACTTTATTTTGAATGAAAGTCTTACACTTTGATGTATTTATTTAACCATAATACAGTACTTTACAAATCGGGTTTGCTGTCATATAATCATAAAACATTTAAAAGTTATCACAAAATTTGTAAACATCAGTTATTATACACTTTTAAAACTCTTTGATTAAGATTTGGGGAGCTAGACCATAACCGATCATGATTGGTAAGAAGTTGATGTAGTTAAAAATATCCATGACTACCATACACAAAAATAAACTCAAAATGGATTAAAGATCTAAATGTAAGATCAGAAACTATAAAACTCCTAGAGGAGAACATAGGCAAAACACTCTCAGACATAAATCACAGCAGGATCCTCCATGATCCACCTCCCAGAATTCTGGAAATAAAAGCAAAAATAAACAAATGGGA